>NC_138530.1:46067179-47369255 GCF_964234715.1 Podarcis melisellensis | reverse complement strand
CATGGCAAACCTTAGCTTTTGTTGTTCCATAACTAATGGTAACATAGCATGTCATTCATCAATGCAAGTTAAAACTCTCAAAATTTGTCAAGCGTAAGTCATATATTCTGAATAACTGAGGCTCCATTTATATTAGTCACTTTCCTGGGACAGATAAATCCATTTTTTTGCAGATTTCCAATTCCTTCTCATTTCTGTTGCAAACTTACTAAAGTCTGCCGGTATATATTCATTCATCTTACCTTGTAGCAAATGCAGGCTGCACTTCATGAGGGTTGCGGCGGTCAGACCAGAAAAACAGCAATCTATCAAACTTAGGTTCAATGTCAGCAAACTGGGCTTTGCCTTCAGGAAATATTCGAAGAATACCTCCACTTACCTTAAAAGACATAAACAGTGCTTCACAATCAAAGATGCTATCAGCAATTTCAATGTACCAATAGCACCTACATATAGCTTCCTTTTAACTCAACTATTTCTAGAATAATTAATGCAGACAGTAAGATTTCCTTCTCACTATGATCCAAATAAAAATAAGTTGCACTAATGAAAGTTTTTTTTGTTTTGTTCATATGTTGGCTCTATAAAATGAACTAGCACAGACTGAAAAATCATTCAAACAATCAAAATGTCTCAGATTTTTGTAATATACATTAATGAATGTGTTTTAGTGTATATTTAGATAATCAATATTAATAAAATGGAACTTTTGCAAAACCAAAAAATACTGTTTTATGAGAAACAAAATCTCTGTGCTGATATTGTTAACTGCATACAAATTCTGAATGAGTGGTCCACAGAATGAATATAAACACCACCTTTAAAAAAATTGAATAATGTAGGAACTCCTCCACTGGGTTAAATTAAAGACCCCATCTAGTCCAGTATCCTGTTTTTACAGGAAGTAGAACCGGGGTACAACAAGCACTCTCCCTGGATTTCTGACAAGCAACTAGCTTAGTTGAGTTTTAATTGGTGCAATTACCAGCCACTAGTCTAACCAATTTCTATACTTTGCCCAACATTCTCATAGTTCCTTGAAGTTAAATATGAACAATGAGGAGTCAGCACCACAACAAATAGCTATCAAATGCCTGAAGAAGGAAATAAATTCTAGTCTTTCTCCAAAGACGACCAGGGAGATCAGTGAATATATGATCTATAATTTATTTTCACTATAGCAAATAAATATATTCCTAACAAAGTTGAAAGTGTCTCATAACCTTAGTATTAAAGAAGGCAATTCCTCACATTTACACATAAACTAGAAGAGTTGTTTCATGTTTAACATTAGCATCAAAGCTACACAGACGTTTACTGCCATAAAAGCAATAAGCGGGATCCAAAGAGCTACTTGAGGTGCATTTAAAACTTTCAGCATGCCTAGTGTGATTTTTGACAGTTTTCTAAGGAAAGTATGTTTTTATATCCTAGCTGGAGTGGAAGGGAGACCAAACACTAGGTGAGGTGCGCTGGATATGGGATCGGATGCAACTTCAAAGCATATGTTTACTAGGTGTACGAGATATTGCTTTAAAAGGCATGACACGTTATTCAAACATGTAAAAAACCCCTCTCTAAAATAGAATTACCTTGGCATCCCAGTCTTTATTAAGGTAATATATACATGTGACACATCTTCCATCTCCATTTGGATTATCAACATGGCGCACATATCCTGTTCCATTGCCTGGATAACAAGCCACCATTGCCTGTAATAAAAATAGAACAAAACTAGCATAAGAACAGACTGTTGGCTACAATAGTATGCTTCTTTCAAGCCAAACTTCAGGGAGAGGACTTTGAGGGTGCCAGGAAAGGCCTCTCTGAGAACATGCACCTGCAAGAACCACATTCACAACTCCTGCTTTATGCAATTAAACCTCATGTCATGCCTAATGATTAGCATTCCAAAGCCCTGGGAAGGGGAAGCACCAAGTAGGAAGCTCTAGAACGGGTCAGCAAGGTTTACCTCGCCTGGGCCGGTTCACTCCAGCGGAGAGCCCTCCATGGGCTCCATGAGTGTGTGATTTCCGGTGTCTGCACCTGCACAGACACGATTTCCGGCACTGCGGAAGCGAGTCCCTGCACTGCGCAGGTTTAGCACAGCGTGCGGGGACTCGCCGAGTGGGTGGCTTGGGGGCCGGTTAAACGACCCCCGTGGGCTGCTTGTGGTCCATGCACCTTAGGTTGCAGAGCCCTGCTCTAGAAAGTGGTTATAAATTAGCAACCCATTTCTCATTCATTTAAAACTGGCAGGCTGATTCCAGTACCCGTTTATTTAGAGGGGGAAGGTGCTGGAATACCTCACCCTTTGAAAATCCAGAGACCATAAAGGAAAACACGTTTTACACACTTCTGTTGTTTTTGTTTTCTGTTATGTCCCAAATACACAAAAGGGTTAAGGAGTCATTGTAGAGATAAACCTGGAGATAAGTGCACCTTCTTACCGTTTCAGAAATGGTTGACCATCATGTTTACTAGAATACAAGATCAAATGAACAGTCAACAAAGCTATTTCCTAGGGGTCAGTAAATATCTTGCTTTACAGTCATGTAGAATGCATGTAGCCCTGTTAGATTTAAGTAATTTTGCTGGAGTTAATACACTGTTGAATACAAAACACTAGCCCTTTTCTACTGTATCCCCCCCCCCAAATGTCCAATTCTTTGTGATAAGAATTAAATATCCCACTAGATTTAAAATAGGTGGGGTGAATATTTCATAATGCTTTTATTTCCACTCTTTTTTGCTAGCTATAACAAAACAAGCTGAAAAGGTTAAAGGTTAATAACAAGGAAACAGCTTGAAAGTAGATGGACAAGAATTCACTACATGCTAAAGAGGAAGTGCTGGAATGAGCAGCTGCTACAAAAAGACAATTTAAAAAAATCTAGAAGAGACAGGTGATTATAGGAGCAAGCACAGGATGTATTAAACACAAATCCAAAGGAAACTAGTACAATAGTAATTGAAGAATACACCGCAAGATGTAAACTAGAGGAGTTTGCCTGACTTTCAAAACTAGACCCATACCTTAAATAATGTTATTTAAATAAATTATTTAAATAATCAATGTCTGGGAGTAAAAACAATAGACCAAGCAATTTTAGCAGGTTAAGATGCACTACTATCGTATTTTGCTCACTGCAAATATAAATGTGATGTGAATTTAGAATATCAGAACACAAATATAAACTTATTTTAAAGATACTAACTTTAAGGCAGGAATTCTATACACATGTACTTGGAAAGAAGTCCTAGTGAAACCAAGAGGGCTTACTCCAAGTAAACCTGCAGACCACAGGAGATACTTAATAAAATTTTAGCCTTGCTTAACATCCTATTGGATATAAGTCCATAGACTCTGGCCCTGATAAAATTATCAAATCCTCAAGTTTCATTGACGGCATCATTACAAGCAAGACACATGATTGGGAATAGCAAAGGATTTTTTGCTTTTAAATTATCAACTGAATTTCCACCACCCAGCTTCATTGGATGACCTTGGTTCTAGTGTTATGAGAGAAACTTCTCTATCCACTTTCTCAACACTACAAAAATGTATCTTTTGGAGATAAGGCAAGAAGAACTGTATGGTTTTTCCAAGTGTGATCCCACCTCAGATTTCTGTAAAGGCCCCAGTAAAACTGGCAAATGTTATTTTCAGTCTTGCCTATAATGATCCTTAGAGCAGAATCTATAGGTCAGAGCTTTTCAAACTTTTCATGCTGGTGACACCCTTTTTAGACATGCATCATTTCACGACACAGTCATTCAGTTTTACTAGCAAGCCGGAGGTTAAACTACCGGTATCCCCTTTCCAGTCCCGGGAGAGGTGCAGGGAGTGTTCGCGCAACACACCTACTAACGTGTTGCGACACAGTTTGGAAAGCTCTGCAAATCCACTGCACTCTTCACCACAACCCCTATCTTTCTCAGTTAAAGCTAGCTCATATCAGGGTAAGCATGAATACCCAGCACCAGTCCAGAGGTGGAACACTGTCTGCAGTGAATTTCTCTGCCCCCGCATGCTTCTTAATGCCTGGGCTGAGTGCACCTGAGCTCCTTCGTGGTTCCTCAACCTGCAAGAGCCTGCTTACTTGTCTCTCTGATTCTCAGGACCTGAACAGTAAGTCAGCAGGCTGCTACATCCTTCTCTCCCCAACATGCTGCAAGCCTAGCCATACAGATGCACTGCTGAATAAACAAACACAATGTTATACAGACCTTTAGCTCAAAAGTGAAGAAATAGTGCTTCAATTCAAGTAAGCACAACTGAAGCTTTTAACACCCACCTAGAGAGGCTGGCTGAGAGGGAGAGGCATTCTCTACAATGGTGTCCTCTCCCTTTTCCTTCCTCCAACAGGCAGGCTGTTTATCTTTTGTAATATTGTACAATGGTTTTTGCCTTCAGGTAGGCTCCTAGTCCAATCTCTGTCCAATGCTTCCCAGGCACAGGGCCTGAACAAATCCAAAATACAGATATCATTCGAAATACTGGTTTTATTATATGAGCTCATTCTAATTCAATCTGGTTCCACTGGATACAGTATGTTTCCCCATATTCTGACCCCTCTTTTTTCTAGATCTTTTCTGCGTTAATTTGTTGATTTATTGATGATTTTTTTTTAAAATTAATATATATAAATATTTTAAAAAACTTTGTACGAAACCAAAGACTCTTCAGATGGTGTTCCTGTTTGGGGGAGGAAACTCTTCAAATATTCTTTCCTCTTTTTCGTTTTTATTTTATTATTATTCTGGTTCAGTTTGATTTCCTGCTATCAAGTTGATTATTTGAAATTTCTACAGAAGACATAAGAAGCAATCCTATAGATGCTAAGACTGCAATCTTATAAATGTTCATCTGGCAGTAAAAAACCTTGAACTCACTTCTGAGTACACATGCATAGGAAGAAGAGGAGGAGGAGTTTGGATTTGATATCCCGCCTTTCACTCCCCTTCAGGAGTCTCAAAGCGGCTAACATTCTCCTTTCCCTTCCTCCCCCACAACAAACACTCTGTGAGGTGAGTGGGGCTGAGAGACTTCAGAGAAGTGTGACTGGCCCAAGGTCACCCAGCAGCTGCATGTGGAGGAGCGGAGACGCGAACCCGGTTCCCCAGATTACGAGACTACTGCTCTTAACCACTAGGATCACACTATTACAAGCCTTATTGAACCCTGCTTCAATAAATGTGCCCGGGATAGGGCTATTAGTATACTTGATGACCCTAAAACATTCTAGATGACATAGAGTAACTAAACACAATTTAAAGCAGGTATTATAGTATCTGTCGGAAGCTGAACAGGCAAAAGGGTTTAGTGAGAAGGAAGAAGCTGGGGCAGAAAGCAGTCCTAATGTAGAGGCAGAAGGTGGGGGGCAGGAGACAGGGATGAGGCAGGCTGCTGAAGAATCCAGGGAGTTTCCCTCTCCTGCTGTGACCAGCTTCCTACACCTGGTCAACCAGAACATGCAGAGAAATGAAAAGAGCAGAGGAGAGATTAGGTGTGCGCAGACACAATCTCCAATTGCTTGGGAAAAACCCTGCAGAGGAGGGGACTTGGGCAGCTGTGGAAAAGTGGGGACCTTCAGTCTTTGCAGCTGCCTCCCTGGGGCAAGACCTACTGGGAAGAGTAGCTGAGATCACTAGGCCTCCACTGTTTTTGGTTTCTTTGAATAAGGAGTTAACTTCACTGACACCAATGCTTTTTATTGCTGACCTACACCTGACTCCGGCTCCTGATATATGCAGACCTTAAATTGTAGTACAATTTAACCATGGATTGATGAAACAAATCAGCTTCATAAACCATGGTTTGTAGCTGGCATTTCTCAACACACAATTGTTAGGATAAATCATACCTTCTTGTTTTGTCTGGACTTATCAAACAGCAGTTAATAGAAAATGGAAGTGAAAACTTCCAGTCTCCTCCTTGCAAGGGAAGAGGAGTGGGTGAGAAAGCAAGGCCAAGACATACTGTAGCTCATTCCTGCCATGATAAACCGTTATGATGCCCAAACTGGCTTCTACTGTTCACATGCTCCTAATGTGTCAAAATTAGTTTGCTTTTAAAATTTGAGAAACACATTTATAGAGCAGACTATATCTGATAACTCATGCTTTCTCCCATCTAACATTTTCAGTTGCTTATAAAATTGGGATTTTCAATTTGCACAACTGAATAAAATACTATATACAAAAGTATTCCACTTCCTTTAAAATCCACATTTTGTACCACACACCCTTTATGTCAAAATAAGCAGGTTTCCTTCCCTGTAGAGAACAGCTACAAGGCCTTTTCCTGTCAGACACTGAACAAGCATAGTAGTGGCTTAAACAATATGACATTTCACCAGCTGTGTGAGGCTAAGACAGTAAACTTACTTCATGAATTTTCTGCAAAACAGTTGCATTTTCTATTCAATATTACAAGTTAATAATTATTTTCAGTAATATTATGAATTGTAAAGCCCTTGTCATCGTTTCTGTGATTTAAATTGCGTGACTTTTTATTATTATTAACCAATTTGCAAGGAAGATTGACTCAAAGAAGAATATTGTGACATAAAAATATAAGGACTCAAGACTTAATAAAACCTGTGTTAGATGCATAAATAGTTGTCTTCATGCTTCTAGGACCCTCTCTTGCAGTTCTGATAGGAGGCATCACCCCTGGTTCACAGAAGACACCTGTTGCAGCAGAAGTGGCTTAAGGCCCTCACCAAATACAGAAATAAGCCCATTTTAAGAACTTTGTTGCCATGGCAAGGGAGTGGGAGAGAAAGCAAGACTCTTTTTATCGGCCTGCCTGGCTCAAGTGACATCTAGAGCCTGCCCTCTTGGACTCCATCAGCAGCAAGCCACTCTGTATGGGACAGCAAGAGACAAAAGTGGCCCTGGTTTTTCTTCCCTTTTTCTCCCTATTTGGGTCTCTCTTTCTGTGAACACCATAATACTGTGTTATACTTTGCTTACTTTGGGATATGTTGCATTAACAAATGCAGAAAGGGCCTATAGAAATTTAAATATGAAACCCTCTTTAAATATTTCCAGAAAAACGCCCCCCCATATGGCTTCTAATTATTGGTTAACATGCAGGATAGCACCTCTCTTGCCCCAGAGACTATATTTTTGACAGCTTTAAAAATAGGGCAAGTACTAATTAAGCTCTCCTACGAACTGTGGCATTGGAAGACAGAGAACACAATGTTCTGGATTCCATCCAACAGTGGGAATCAAAATACTCATACTTTCCTCTCCTCTCCCTTGATTCACTCCTTCAGGAAGAGGAAGTCTTATTTGTGGTCATTACAAATCAAATTAATAGCAGTGTTTTCAAATAGTAGAGCTTTTTCAGACTTTCAATATATTCTAAATTCCCTCAAAAATACTAGGAAGGGTTTAAAAACTAGACTTTAGGTATAACAAAAAAAGCCTAAGATTTGAAAAATCCGTGCTGCATTAAAAGGGGTATGAAGGATTAGCCTCTACTCTAACAAAGACAGAAGATTTCTTAAAATGAGAACATTGATTAAGAAGTGCTCTATTTTCTGCCAAAATCTGTGTCAACTGGACGTAAGTCAGTCTTTGGATGAGAGGAGATGTGCTCAGTGTTCGCCTCCATAGAGAACGTTTCGGATGATAACCAACATTTTGTGATTGGACTTCCACTTGTGCAATGAGACCTGCTCTTCCTCCCCCAGCTGTCCCCCCTCAACAGCCCAATTTTTTTCAAGAGTTTTCTGAACCTATGGAGCAGATTTTGGAAGCACCGGGGGCTGCAGGGGTGAGGTGAGAAAAAGAAGGCCCTTGCATGCATGGAAACCCTTAGCACACAGGAGTGGATGATAATCTAGGAGAGAAGAAACAGACAGAGTGAACAAGACAGTTGAAAAGCCAAAACAGTTTGGCATATAGTACAGTAAAAATCCTTTGTTAAACTGCTTCCTTATTTGGGATCATGAACAGGCACCTGTTGGTACAACACAGCTCCTTCTTCCCTCCATGACCCCTGTGCTCTGGGGAAGATTTTGGAGGTGCACAAAGGAGGGGAGAAAGAGGAGAAAATGGAAGACCCGTTGTGCAAAAAGAATTTCCTTGTGCAAGAAGGGAGACATTGTCACCCATTGTGATTACTTTGGGGGTAATTCTCGCTAACCCTCAATTACATTTCAATCCCTCTCACAAACATAAGGTTTTTTCCCCATGAGAAGCACAAAGGTGACATGGAAGAAAAATCAAGTGTCAAGGGCAAGGCAATGTATAAAGTAAAACAATTAATTAATTTGTCTCATGGAAGGGCTTTTGATCCAGCAGATACATCAACTAACAGAAGAGTGGAGGCAATTATTGCTGATTTCCTTTCCCCCTGCAGCACCTACTTCCAACCTGTTCTCCCAACTCTAGTTGGGGGTGGGGGTGGGGGCAGGGCACTGACAGTGTAAGGCAGGGGTCAGCAAACCTTTTCAGCAGGGGGCCGGTCCACCATCCCTCAGACCTTGTGGTGGGCCGGACTATATTTGGGGGGGGGGGAAATGAACCAATTCCTATGCCCCACAAATAACCCAGAGATGCATTTTAAATAAAAGCACACATTCTACTCATGTAAAAATATGCTGATTCCCCGACCATCCGCAGGCCGGATTTAGAAGGCAATTGGGCTGGATCTGGCCCTCTGGCCTTGGTTTGCCTACCCATGGTGTAAGGGAAAGAACCAGCAAAAATAGTGCCCCTCCTCTTCCTTTAGCAGATGCCTCCACTAAATCAAAAGCACTTCGAGAACTCAAGGATATGCACATATAGTTTATAAGGTCCGGAAAATTAACATCTGCTTAGTATTGTAGACCGATCTGTGCTCTGAGATTACCTATGATCTCTGCATAATAAAGCTGCTCATTTTTTACTGTAGTGAAAACTATCTTCTTTTCACACTGGCAGTTTCATGAGTAGATTTGTCCCCCCATAATGCTACTCCTGTTGGGATCCTGGTTATTTAGGGAAAAGAACCAACCATGTAGTATTTGTAAATTTTTGTTTCAATTTATACTATTCAGGGTTTGTCAACAACTGGTGAAGGGAAAAGAAAAAATATCCAATGGCAAGTCATTGATTCTAAAATTGGATTTGATGAACGGAGTGGAAGTTTTGCCCTACCTGTCTATGGAAGTCCACAGAAGCCCCTTTTCATTCAAAAAATAGGTGGCTCCTCAACTGAGCTAGGAATGCTCTAACATGGTCTGCTCTTTGTAGTTAGGGAACCCCTATAAGCTTGTGCCACAATAAATCCATCAGGCCTTTATAGTGCCATAATTTTGTCACAATTAAACTGCACAAATACCTTCTAAACTGTAACACAACTGCGGTTTGTATTCAACAAAATCAGAATATATCCACTGAAATAAGGGGATCTAAGTTAGTCACATTCATTGATTTCACTTCGTTTATTCTGAATATGGCTAACAGTGGCTACAACTCTGAATCCTTTTCAGCACTTTGACAAATATAGGATCCAGGTCCTGAATGCCCTCTGAAGTAATAATAATAATAATAATAATAATAATAATAATAATAATAATTTATTATTTGTACCCCGCCCATCTGGCTGGGTTTCCCCAGCCACTCTGGGTGGCTTCCAACAAAGATGAAAAATACACTAAAATGTCACATATTAAAAACTTCCCTGAACAGGGCTGCCTTTAGATGTCTTCTGAATGTCAGGTAGTTGTTTATCGCTTTGACATCTGATGGGAGGGCGTTCCACAGGGCGGGCGCCACTACCGAGAAGGCCTTCTGCCTGGTTCCCTGTAACTTGGCCTCTCGCAGCGAGGGAACCGCCAGAAGGCCCTTGGAGCTGGACCTCAGTGTCTGGGCAGAACGATGGGGGAGGAGACGCTCCTTCAGATATACTGGACCGAGGCCGTTTAGGGCTTTAAAGGTCAACACCAACACTTTGAATTGTGCTCGGAAACGTACTGGGAGCCAATGTAGGTCTTTCAAGACCGGTGTTATATGGTCTCGGCGGCCACTCCCAGTCACCAGTCTAGCTGCCGCATTCTGGATTAGTTGTAGTTTCTGGGTCACCTTCAAAGGTAGCCCCACGTAGAGCGCATTGCAGTAGTCCAAGTGGGAGAAAACCGGAGCATGCACCACTCTGGCGAGACAGTCTGCAGGCAGATAGGGTCTCAGCCTACGTACCAGATGGAGCTGGTAAACAGCTGCCCTGGATACAGATTTGACCTGTGCCTCCATGGACAGCTGTGAGTCCAAAATGACTCCCAGGCTGCACACCTGGTCCTTCAGGGGCACAGTTACCCCATTCAGGACCAGGGAATCCTCCACACCTGCCCGCCTCCTGTCCCCCAAAAACAGTACTTCTGTCTTGTCAGGATTCAACCTCAATCTGTTAGCCGCCATCCATCCTCCAACCGCCTCCAGACACTCACACAGGACCTTCACCGCCTGAAGGAAGGTCTTCTACTGTTTCAGTTAAATAGAGAAGTACAATGGAACCTCAGGTTAAGTACTTAATTCGTTCCGGAGGTCCGTTCTTAACCTGAAACTGTTCTTAACCTGAAGCACCACTTTAGCAAATGGGGCCTCCTGCTGCTGCCGCGCCGCTGGAGCACGATTTCCGTTCTCATCCTGAAGCAAAGTTCTTAACCCAAGGTACTATTTCTGGGTTAGCGGAGTCTGTAACCTGAAGTGTATGTAACCTGAAGCATATGTAACCTGAGGTACCACTGTATACATTTGGGGGAAGGGGAAACTCACACCTTTATTTGTTTTTTGGCTGGCTTTTTACTAACTAAATATCTGCCAAATATGGGCTATTTCAAATCAACAGTTTCTACCATATAGAAAAGAGCACTAGATTTAGATGGGCATATACTTAAAGTTTATACAAACTTCAAAGCTGTAAGTCAGCAGTCCATGTTGTATTTATGTTTTCAATACAGTTAATCTTAAATCCTGAAACACTCAGGCTAGATCCCATTTATAGACTCACTGAGAAATGTCAACAAAGGGCATGCAAAACTAATGGAAGACTGGTGGAGCAGAGTGCCCAAGCAGCAGCCTCTGTGGTTGAGCATAGTCTAAACACTGCCAACAATTGTCAAGTTTTATTCCACTATACAACACTGAATCTATACATATGGCTGGTCTCCAAGATTAAATAAGGCTTTAAGCAAGAACAAAAGATGTATATTTTAGCTGGCAGGCTAACACTATCATTTTCCTTTAAACCACATTCTCATATCCCAACTGTTTGAACTTCAGAAAACATTTCTGATTAAAGCCAGGTTAGCAGTGTACAAGCAATACCAAAGCTCCTCTATGGCTTCCTCTGCCAACATTCTTCATTCTTAAGACAGCAACATTCCTTATGTTCCATTTCTGGCTTTTATCAAATCAAGGCTATGCAATGGAGGGCAATTCCTGCATCCTTTTTAACAAAAAGAGGTTGATAATGAAGCAAATTACTGACAAATAATCACAGGAACTACTTCTTTGCTATTCTTATCATCTATGGTCTGAGAAACAAACATTAATTTTAGGCACCATTGTCATTTTCTAATGTTATATTTATTACGCATTATGTAACTTATGAAGAATTAGTGCACAATTTGGCTGTTTTCCCTTCCATATTTCCTTTTGAATCATGTGCACATTTAGATTTCAAGTCTGCAGATAGGAGATGGTACTGTTTTATTTGGTTTATATAAAGTTTTAGATGGTTTACAAATAATAATCTAACTCTTTTTATAAGAATTACTCAGCACTGTCACTCAGTTAGAGTTTCATTTCCAAGCGCGCTCGCGCGCGCTCTCTCTCTCTCTCTCTCTCTCTCAAATAAATATTACTTTCTGAATGGGAGCTCAAGTTTGAAATGGAATAAAAAACAGTGCTTATATGTCTACATTTTATCAGCAGAGTGGCATAACTTGTTCACAGAACAAGGGATGAAGAGCCGTTGTTCTACAAAGTTCAAAGCACCAATGAAGTTCAGTAATACAAAATGATGAAGTGTTCTAGAAAGCAGTGATGTGAGGTGGAATTTCTTTCAAGTGCTTTCTTTTTTCTGTAAAATAAGTTAATTAGTAACAATAACTGGATATCAATTGCAAATACAATTAGACAATCTTCACTATTTCCAGGCTGTGGAATCAATATATCATGTAATTATAAATTAATTAATTAATTTTGTATACCATCCTATACCACAGATCTCGAGGCAGTTCACAACATAAAATCACAATATAAAAAACAGAAATACATTATAAAAACAAAGATAATAATCCTCCCTTCCACAACATATTTTAAAAGGGCATCAGATGTCAATCAGCCAAAGGACTGGTTAAAGAGGAAGGTTTTCACCTGTTGCCTAAAGGCGTTTAATAAAAGTGCCAGCCTTCTTTGGGCTGTTCTATGGGCTGCTAAAATTTATTAGCATATCAATAGTTTTCATTACCATTGTTGTTTTCTTCTATTTAAAGAACTGCAAGGATGGACATGCCTGGGTATGCATCAACTCTGTGTGGGGTCTGAATAATGAGGCAAATCATAGAGATTTCAGAGTTCTCTTCCCAAGGTGAACTATGTTGTCAATAACCAAACCCCTTGGTCAGACAGCGGGCCCACAAGAATATATGTATTCCAATTAAAAATCTATGCAGTATAATATCCCCCCCACATTTCTAGTCAATTACATGTTGTATATTGATACAAGGGACGTGGGTGGCGCTGTGGGTAAAACCTCAGCGCCTAGGACTTGCCGATCGCATGGTCGGCGGTTCGAATCCCCGCAGCGGGGTGAGCTCCTGTCGTTCGGTCCCAGCGCCTGCCAACCTAGCAGTTCGAAAGCACCTCCGGGTGCAAGTAGATAAATAGGGACCGCTTACCAGCGGAGAGGTAAACGGCGTTCTGTGTGCTGCGCTGGCTCGCCAGATGCAGCTTGTCATGCTGGCCACGTGACCCGGAAGTGTCTGCGGACAGCGCTGGCTCCTGGCCTATAGAGTGAGATGAGCGCACAACCCTAGAGTCTGGCAAGACTGGCCCGTACGGGCAGGGGTACCTTTACCTTTACCTATATTGATACAAAAAATTAACATGGGTACTTTTAAAAGTTTTGTTTACTAAATGTAAGTAAAATAAGTAAAACCACCCTGAAGAAATGTGGAGTGATGCGTGTCTGAGGAGAGTGCATTCTCTGTGGCAGCCCTTAAGTTGCAGAATTATCTTCCCACAGAGGTACATCTGGCACATTTATTATACAACTTTCATTATAGGCTGAATATACATCTCTCTACTATGGCCTTTGACACCTG
Source organism: Podarcis melisellensis (assembly GCF_964234715.1). Lineage (NCBI taxonomy): Eukaryota > Metazoa > Chordata > Lepidosauria > Squamata > Lacertidae > Podarcis > Podarcis melisellensis. The sequence goes on along the minus strand of NC_138530.1, from coordinate 47,355,924 downwards.
AGAGATATTTTTAGGACCCACCCTGCTCTTCTGATTGTAAATTGTCTTAAATGATTTACCGTAAATCTTTTGATTTTTACATTGTTGTAATCAGCCCTTCAATCTTATGGTGATGGGAAAGTAAGAAATCAAAATCAAATCAAATAGTAGTAGTAGCAGCAGCAGCAGTAGCAGCAAAATATTCTTTTTTTGTGCAACCTCAGCCACTATTTTAGATTACGTAATCCTCACCTCCACAGCCCCAGGTCCATACCTGCTGCAAACCTGCAGCAAACTAGTCAACCAATATCAATATTAGCTAACATTTTATTTAGCAAGTTATACGAAGTTTTATTAGCTCAAGCTGTTCTTATCAACTTGTGAGGTTTCTGTTTTGTTTGTTTTTCTTTACAAGGCTAAAGGACAACTTCCTTCACAACTGACCAATAGGATTTTAATTTCAATTAACAAGCTTTAGTCAAGATTCCTGCCTTGTAGGGGTGGACTTGATGACCCAAGGCTCCCTTCCAACTCTAGACTTCTAAGCAATAATAACATACTTAAAGATTTTTTAATTTTAATTTTACTTTCAGGTAAATGTTAACCAGCTAGTGGAGAAATGGAGATAATAATGCAAACAAAGCTCTAGTGCAAACTGATGCTTTCATTGCACTGAAAGTCAGCCACATTTACTAGAATACTAATTAAAGAAAACATGCAGTAATTCAAATTCAACACTGTTCAATATCTGGACCACAGTACTACCCACTGAAGTTACATGCCATGACAATTAAAAGGCTTTCCAAGCCAAAAAACCCCAAAACCTGTGGTCTAACCTCATCAGCAATGGCCTGTTACAGAACTGGGCTCAGGGTAGCCTGCTTGCAAAAAGGTCTTTTAACCTTCTTTAAAATTCCGATCTATAACCTAACAAATCAAACCAGGTACAGGAAGACATTTTTTTAATTCCTTTCAAAACCATTTAGTTTTATTGGCTTTATACCTATTTAACTAAAACAAGGAGGTGTTTCCTGCGTATATCTAAAACAGAGGTTAAAGGTAAAGGTAAAGGTACCCCTGCCCGTATGGGCCAGTCTTGACAGACTCTGGGGTTGTGCGCCCATCTCACTTAAGAGGCCAGGGGCCAGCGCTGTCCGGAGACACTTCCGGGTCACGTGGCCAGCGTGACATCGCTGCTCTGGCGAGCCAGAGCCGCACACGGAAACGCTGTTTACCTTCCCGCTGGTAAGCGGTCCCTATTTATCTACTTGCACCCAGAGGTGCTTTCGAACTGCTAGGTTGGCAGGCGCTGGGACCGAGCAGCGGGAGCGCACCCCGCCGCAGGGATTCGAACCGCCAACCTTTCGATCGGCAAGTCCTAGGCGCTGAGGCTTTAACCCACAGCGCCACCTGCGTTCCCTTTAAAACAGAGGTTAGGAAGTGACAATAAATGACAGAGTCAACACAATAAAACTGCAAGCTCACAGCAAGATGTGATAAGTGCAGGTAGCCACAGTGATCCGGAACAAATAACCCCAGAAGTAGTACAAGGGTAATATTTTGGTTTGGCCCAAGTAAAATGCCTTACACAGCGTCAGATCACTGGTCCATCTAGCTCAGTATTGTTTACACCACCTTCTCCTACCTGGTGACCTTCAGTTATTTTGGACTACAATTCCAATCAGCCCCAGCCAGCACAGTCAATGGACTGGGATGATGGGAGTTATAGTTCAAAACACCTGGAGAGCACCTCAGTTAGAGAAATCTGGCTTACACTGACTGGCTAACAGCAGCTTTTCAGGGTTAAAGGCAGAAGTCTTTCCAAGCCCTAGTTTGAGAAAATGTACCTGGGAACTTCTGCATTCAAAGCATGTGCTTTACCACTGAACTATGTATTCTCTTGCCCCATATACTAAGCAAACCCAGAATGTGTTGACTTGCCTTCTGTCAGTGCCATTTTCATCTGAACACACAGACTAGTTGCACTGGTCTATTAGACTTGAAAATCTACAACTTCCAAATATCCAAGAGGTGCAGCACACTGTTAGGAACAGGACTGGCAACTACAATTTTTGGGCTGAAAACTAAGCGCAACCAAAATGAGGAGCCTTGTATAGGATGAAGAGAAACGGTGGTAATGGCAGCTGTTCCAAGTGGAAAAGTCAACGGATGACAAGTGCCTGAAAGAGTTTTAAAATGGCTCTTACTGGTTTGTATTCCTTTATTCTTTTCAAAAGGACATCTTTATTTCAGTTCCCCAGACACAAATCAGGTATTTGCTCATTATGAATAGCCAAAAACCCTTTAAGGCAGGCACAGGCATACTCTGGCCCGCCAGATGTTTCCGACTACAATTCCCATCATCCCTAGCTAACAGGACCAGTGGTCAGGGATGATGGGAATTGTAGTCCCATACATCTGGAGGGCCAGAGTTTGCCCATGCCTGCTTTAAGGTAACATAATGCTATACAGAAATAATATTGTCAGAGGAAATATTCAAAAATGGAATTTCTGCATGATAGTGTCCTGAAAAGATGTTCACAAGTAGTTAAAATCAGTTAGAATTTTTTCTAATACAACAGTGCTTAAGTTAAAGCTATTTTAATGACCACCTATCTTTTACTAATCCTGGGGCCTGTAAATAGCCACACACCTTCAAATGAAATTTTTTACTGATACCAGTCTTCTTGGGGGGTTTTTAAATTTCATGCTTGACCTATCTGCTTGACATATTTGCTTTGATAGCAGGACTGGTCACTTCTGCGGACTTGTCTGCAAGACTGGACTAACCTAAGTCTGAATCTTTTTACATATCCACTGCCCAATATTAAACATGTTAACACAGGTCTCTCTCATTTGTGACATAAGCACACTTTTATTAAACCTGTTTAAGATACACAGTTTCATTTCCCTACACACATATTAACCTACAGTACTTTTAAGAAGTTATCTGCCTCTCTGCTCCATAATCCTAACATTATATTTAAATGCTTGGTATGCCTTTAAAGGAAGTACAGTAAAGTCTGCTTAATAAGCTGTATTTTTTTTTGGCAAACTTTTTTCCAGAGGAAGTTTTACACTGTATATGTTAAGCACCTTCTTATCTAGCACTTTGTGGATGGCTACCTCAGCAGCTCCCATGTGCTTAAGCCTGGGTGCTTGTATAGCTCAAGTCTCACAATTTAGGAGAGCGCATTAACAGTTCAATCCTATACACATCTATTCAGAATTAAGTCGCAATGAGTTTAATGGGATTTACTCCTAAGTAAGGGGGTTATGATGTTTCACACTATCTGCAACCAGTGTTTGAAACTCCCATTGTTCTAGGCAGGTAATTTCATTAACGTAAGCAGTTTCTGAATTCTGGGTGCAGTACAGCACCTAAAATTTCAGATTAAAACTGCAAAGTGGAAGGAAAGGAGGACCTTTTTATGCCTCTCCACTTTCAGCTACTCTTTGAAGACAGGAGAAGAGACCTTCTTAAGAATATTAGGGAGGTGGCAGGAGAAGAACTAGATCATGTGAAAAATGAAACAAAATTTTAGCTGCAGTTCATTCATTTTCAGCTTTGTATTCTTGTTATAAAAAGTGCGCCTAGACATTCCGTTGTTGCGCCCATAACCGAGGTTTAATATGCCATTTAACTCCTAGCTTTCGTATCTGTTTCTAACACTGTCTGCAATGTTTTGGTTTTTTTACAGCTAACAGCCTGCTAGATATTGTATCAAAATATAAATATAATGTGGTCCCTGTACAGAGATTTATACGTTAAATTAAAGGGGCAAGTCTATGGCAACTGTCAACAGAATATAGAATCAGCATTGAAACAGATTATGCAGGCCACAAAGGCACAGCTAATCGCATCAGAAGACTAAAGGTGAAACTGTATCAGAATGTTTAGAATAGAGATATTTCAGAATATTGCTTCATTAACTGAAGGGCTCCACAATTCACAACAAGAAATCTGAGATGATCCTTTGCCCCTCTACAGCCCCAAGATGTAGTAGGCATACTTGTGACATTGAATGGATTTATAGAGCCTTTCTCTCTTAATGATATTCTGATGATTTAAGAAGTTCAGCTCCCTGTAATGTCTAGGTATGTTGCTACCTTATATCAATGTTCACATTTGAAATTAGTCATGCTGAGTTTCATGCCAAACACTGTTGCACAATTAGTTTCCACTGATATTTAGTAAAGGTACAATTCTGCTAATTTTTTTGTAATTTAATTAAAGCCTAGTATATCATATTGTCTCATACTGAACATGCAGGTACAACTGTTAAATGACAGCTTTATTTGCATGTTCTTTATAACAGTGGTAGATGGGATCAGAACATCTTCCTAGATAGTTTATATTCTCAAGGTTAAGTTGTTGGGTTTTTTTTTAGTAAATATGAATTCTGATTAAAATGGTTCCCCTTAAAGGGCTTTGCTACATGCTGCTGAGAGAGCAGAACTATCAGACACATGCACTAGTTTCAGATATCAGTTCTCACCCAACCTTATCATATCGGTTACAGGTCAGAAAAAAGCAACTGTGAAGTAGTCCTAGATAGTACTGGCAGTTGTACCACCTCCAGCTAGGTTGACAGAACCACAGAAGAGAAATTTTATTTGATAATATCCAGGTACAATACTGTTCATGTGATGATGTATGATGGTGACAGCACTTATATGAGGAAACACATAGTTCTTAACAATAGCTTTATTTTGTGACTATCTTGATTTTAATTCTTATCACAATACCTAGCTTTAAAAATGAAATATTACTGTGCTACTAAAATTACATAATCCCTAAACTCCAAAATCCATAGCTGGCCAAGTGTCACAAAACTGCAGTAAGCTTTTGATTTCTCCAGAATTCACCACCAGGCAAGATGTTATACAACTCAGGGGGTGGGGTTAAGGAAAAACGTTATTTCTTGCCTAATTAAGAATTCTGGAAAATCCAAAAGCTTGCCACAATTTTGTGACATTCTGGATAGTCCTCAGAAAGGTACTTGACCAACTGTAGATTTTGGAGTTTTTTCCCTTATGGATCAACATCGCTAAGTTTGCTTTTTATGACTACTGTTGGTGCTGAGCACTAAAGTTTTGATGAGTGGAGTATCCGGGGGTGGTGTTACGTTATTATAGAGCGCTGAATTGCTCCTGGCATTTGAAACTTTGATTTGATGGCCAACATATCCTATTTTAAATGCTGATAGTATATAAATATTATCACACCTCTGCAACACATACCTTGATAAATAGGGGGAGAGGCACTGAACCTCCAGGAACATCAACAATATGCGAGGTTGGTTCATTTCAAAGCTAATTAATCAGAGACACCAAACTGAGGAGATACACACCCAGTTTTGAACATGGCACGATCAAAACTGATTCAGTAGTGTCACAAATCCAGCAATACGCCACACTACTATATCATCTTTTTATGACTTATTCTCCTGGACTACTGGACTCTGTGAAGCTTTATATTTTCAATAAAGTTTTTAGTGCTTAAAAAACACCTGACTATAATACCTCCACTTGTTGCAAGGCAGAAGCGAATTGCCTAAAAGTTAGCAGTAGAGCTGACACAGTTAGCAGTCAGGCTCTCAAGCTGACTATAAATACAGTAAGTCTTTGCTGGGACTGATGGACAGAGTGCAGTAGCTCTTTATGAATGGAAGGATCCTACACTACTTCTTCCCTGACCACACCCATTTGATTTGACTAGTAAAGCAGTGTCAAGTTACTGTGGTCCCCTTACAATCACAGCTACAAGCCAGTGTAGCACAATCACAACAGTATTAATTATATGCTTAGGGAATCAATGCAGTAATATTATATATTCTCAGCATTCCTCCCTTGTGGACCTGAAAACGTGATATGGATAGGGCTGCTCGAGTTGTAAGCAAAAACAAGTTTTGCCAGCAAATCCAGCTAAGTTTAACATTAACTATGCATTAGGATAGCAACCTTCAAGAATGTGGGAATCCTTCTCTGACTCTAGCCCTCGCCATTGTCACTCACCAACCATTTGAGAATCTTGCCTTTTAAGCTGCTCTGAAATATAATATTCCTGAAAATAAGCGTGACTAGGGAATTCAATAAAGAGGAAGGGGGAGCCACCATCGGCCAGTGAATGTCGTGAACTTGCCGCAGGTGGAAGGTTTAGAGATGGTGAGAGGGGGGAGGAGGTGGTGTCACTCACTTTCGTCCTGCCGTTGATTTTGTAGTTGCCCAGCTTGCCGTTGCAGTGGCGAATGAGATCGTCCATACTGTTCATGAGCTTCCCGATGGTCATGCAGCCGGGCTCCTTGCCTTCCACCCAGGTGATTTTGTCGCCGCGGATGTCCCGAGAGGAGTCGCTCTTCTGGCTGACCAGCTGCCCGTCCGTGAAGTGCCCGGTGTGGTGCAGGGCGCGCACCTCCTGCTCGATCTGCCCGCCCAGCTCCTTGCCGAGGAATTCGTCCACCACGCAAATGCCGTGCTTGTTCATGCAGGGCACGATGTACTCCAGCGCCAGCCGCTGCGGCACCAGGGACTTCATCTGCCCGTTGGGGCGCAAGGACTCCTCCGCGCTCAAGTTGGACTTATCCCGGTAGAGGAGCGCCGCCTTCCCGGCTCCGGGAGCCGCCGCGGCCGCTTCCTTGCCCTCCTCCCCTTCCTGCCCTCGGCTCTCTGGCGCCACTTTGGCAACGTGGTTGTTCGTTACCGCCGCCGCCGCCGCGGCCGCCTTCTTGTCTTCCGAGGTAGAGTCCGGCTGCGGCTTGGCCGGGAGCGCCGTTACCTTCTTGGCGGCGGCGGCGGCTGCCTCGTCTCCTTCTCCTCCTGCGGAGGGCTGGGGCGAGCGAGCGTGGCCGTGGTGTCGCTCGCCGCCGCCGCCGCTCCGGTGCTGAGCAACGCCCCCTCCAGCCGCCGCCGCCGCGCTGGGCTCGCTCCCCCGGCAGATGAGCTTGTGCTTCTTCCAGTCCTGGCGCTGGTGCTCTTTGCTACAGTAGAAGGAGCTGCGGCAGCGCCCGCAACGCAGCAGGTTTTCCATCTTCCCGCACAGCTCGCAGTACTGCCGGTCCCGCTCGCTGCTGGCGCTGCAGCCGCCGCCGCCGCTACCACCGACACTGTTACTGTCGCCGCCGCCGCCACCTTGTCCGGCCCCGCCGCTGTTGCCGTTGCCGCCGCCGCCGCCACTCCCACCGCTGTCATTGGCCATGTTGCCGCGTCCCCCTCCTCGGTCGCCCCTGCTTCTCCTCGAGCGGCCTTGGGAAGGAGAAGGAGGCGAGCGGCTCACTTCATCATGGCCGACCCCAGTCAGCGCTGCGGCCCCCGGCTGCCTCGCCCGCCTCCCGCTCCGCTCCTGGTGGGCGGAGGACAGTCGCCACCAAAGCCCAGCGCCGCCGCCGCCGCCCTCTTGCCCGCCGCCGCCTCCTCCTCCGAGGCTCGCTTCTGTCACCGCCTCATAGCGGCGGCGAGCCTCGGTGGCGGGGCAGGGAAGCAGCCCCTCTCCCGCCGAGACTGCCCGGCCCTTTCCTGCCCGGCCTCAGCCTGCAGCGCTGAGGGGGGGAAAGCCGCCGCCGAGTGCCGGCGCGAGCCCCTCGGCCTGCCTGCCTGCGCGCCTGCCTCCTCCTCACTCGCTCGCTCTGGCTGGAGTCGAGCGCGGAGGAGGAGGAGTTTGCGCCGCCACTCACGGCCTGCGCTCTGCACGTACGCCACTTCCAGTCAGCCCGCGCGAGAGGGGAGGGGGCCCAGAGGGCTGCCTCGCGCGCGCGCCTGCCTGCCTCCGAAGCGGGCGGGGCGGCAAAAGTGAAAGGGGGTCGCCGCTGCCGCCTCCTCAGCAGAGGTGGGCTGGGAAGGCCTTGCCACGCGCGGTTGGCGGGACTCTACCCTCTCTTCCCCTGTTTCCTGTGTGAGGAGGGCCGGGGGAGAGCGGCCACATGGCCGTGGCTCAGAAGGGGTCCTTTCGCTGTTGGGCTGAACGGGTCTACTACTTTATAGTTCTTATTCGAAGCTCGAGGTCCACCAGCCAGAGGTAGCTGAAAAACGGAGAGAGGGGAGGAATAAGAACGTTTCGTATTACTCGAGAGCAGTATAGGCTCGAGTAAACTGTTCAGCATATGCTACTCAGCAGCTGGAGGAGTGAGCTCAAAGTTCTTTCACACGCACAGTGAATCACACCTCAAGCTTTCCTGTTATTCCTGTCTAATTCAACATTCAGAAGACCTGCTCCTTGTTTCTTGTTGCCGCAAACCTTTGGGAGTCTTGCTGATCTACTGCAATGATTCTTTGGTTCTAACTCGGCTGGAGAGCTAACAAAAATGCATCCAGAACTACCTTCTGCCAAGAGAACCTGATGCCCCTTGCGTCAATGATGTCCTTTGCGTTGTCTCAAGTCTTGCATCACATGGAATTGAAAGTGGAGTTTCCTTAATTCCAGAGGTTGGGGGCACACTCCCTGGCACAGATGGGTAAACAGTGTAGTAGCCTTGGTTTTGAAAAAGATGGATCAGCTATACTAATAGAGAGTCTAATGTATCCATCAGGTGGCATGGCCACTACCCATCTACCAGTGCAAAAAAGCTGCATCCAAACCCCACTGAGAGGGGTTGAGGCTAGAGAGTGGGGAAGCAGCCCCCAGCAAGCCTGGCTACCATGTCCAAGGGGCCTGGACATATCACCAGGGAGGTGTCCAAGCATTTCAAGCGGATTCATTAGAGCTGGGAGTTGCCTTCCATCCAGAGGGTCCCTTGCCAGCTGTGGTTGGGCTCCACATGAGCTGAGGCAGTCTCGGCCCTGCTGCCACCCTGGGACTTCCCCAGGTTGCAAGTCGCTCTGACAACTCCCACAGCAACTTGCCACATCCCGCATGCCTGGTCTCATCAGACACAGAGCTGCTTGTGATGCTGGAGTGCTCACTTTGCAGGGAGGCACATGGTGTGTAACCCCTGAATGCCCACCTTCCATGGACCTGTGTCTTCCTCCACAGAGCTGCTCAGCAGAAGGCCTTATGTTACTGTGCAGCTCTATTGGGCACCTTTTCTGTTAGCATATGTGCTAGATCAACACATTTGTCATCAGGAAAAGTTGCACTGTGCCATCCCCCAATACCTGTGGCCCCTTCCCTGTCTGACATTGAGTGCCTTCGGTCCCTTTTTTGGGCAGGAAGGGAATCGAGGAGCTATGCTGCTCCTGACATCCTGCCCCAGCAATGAGGAGGAATGTAAAAGGGAGCCCACTGCCTTTTTGCCTACCCCCTGCTTTAAGCCTCCACTCCCCCCCCCCTTTGCCATATACATTTTATCTGTCCTGAATTGTCCAACATACAGCTTCATTGGCTGTCCATGAGTTCTAGTGTTATGAGAGAGGGAAAAGCATATATCCACCTTTCCGGGATGCGGGTGGCGCTGTGGGTTAAACCACAGAGCCTAGGACTTGCCAAACAGAAGGTTGGCGGTTCGAATCCCTGTGACGGGGTTAGCTCCCGTTGCTCAGTCCCTGCTCCTGCCAACCTAGCAATTCAAAAGCATGTCAGAGTGCAAGTAGATAAATAGGTACCGCTCCGGCGGGAAGGTAAACAGCATTTCCGTGCGCTGCTCTGGTCCGCCAGAAGTGGCTTAGTCATGCTGGCCACATGACCCGGAAGCTGTACGCCGGCTCCCTCAGCCAATAAAGCGAGATGAGCACCGCAACCCCAGAGTCGGCCACAACTGGACCTAATAGTCAGGGGTCCCTTTACCTTTTATCCACCTTTCTACACCATGCATAGCCTTACACACTTCTACATGTCACCTCTTACTCATCTATCCTTTAAACTAAAGAGCCCCAGATGTTGTAACCTATCCTTGTAGAGGAGACTCTTTCCATGGACTCCACTCCCCACCCTTTGTGAGTCCACCTCCTCAAAACTACTCTTCTTCCTCATCATTGCTACCCCTACTTTCTTGCCAGGTAGAGAGCTAATGAGCAAGCAAGCAGGCAGTGGCACCTATTGCTCCTCCTCCTCACCACCACTACCATCAGGGCCTGGGCCAGAGTGACAGACACAAGCAGGCTGCAATGGCTGAAGAGGAAGAGCAGGTGCAGGGGGCTCTTGTCAATGAGCCCCTGCTGGGGTGTGGGTCCTTGGCAAATGCCAAAGTATGCTGACCTTTGATGCCAGTTGTCTCCAGGAAGGGAATGAATGGAGGAAAAAGGGGAGGAGGGAAAGGTATTGAAAGTTGAGGGTTGTTAGAAGGGAGGGAACAGCTGTGTTTTTGGTGCCATGGGAAGAGGTTGCTTTTCAAAAAGGCTACATGCACCTATTTAGAAAAGTGGACAAGACCTTTATCAAAAACATTTTTAAGTGTGTATCACAGAGAATTGTACTTTTTGGCATTTGTGGTGTCAATAGGTGCCTGTGATAATCACATAGCCGCCTTATATCCTCCATCAGTACAAATATTAATGCTACTAGTGTGGGATCGGGTCATGCCAGCAACAACAGGTTGTGGTCTGAGTACAGTGGTACCTCGGTTTACGAACTTAATCTGTTCCGGAAGTCCATTCTTAAACCAAAACCATTCTTAAACCGAGGCACGCTTTCCATAATGAGGTCTCCCGCTGCCGCTGCCCTTCCATCGTTCGGATTCTGTTCTTAGACCAAGGTAAAGCTCTCAAACATGACCACCTCACTTTGCATTGTGATGTTTAATACAGTTGCCTCATATGCCATGTTGCTGGCTCACTTTGTGAAAAACAATGTTAAATAATTAATCATTAATCTAAATCTGGTTTCTATCTCTAGTTTCCTCCTAAACTATAGTGATTGTTGCCCTGATAAGGGTTTTCATTTCTGTTTCTATTGTTGAGTGAATTACTGACAATAAAGGGCTAAAAGTACTGAGCCCTGATACCTTCCCTCTCCCCAGGCCACATCCCTTAGTAGCCATGCTTTGAACCCTCATTCAGTATATTTGTCTGGCTGGAATGTGTCCTTGAACTCTGGTAATACTTCTTGTTTGCTTGGATGGAGAATACAGAGAAGTGTGTGAAGCTGCATAGAAACTCGCCTACTATACAAAGATAAAATTCACCTTTGATTTTGGTTCCACCCACTACCAGCATGAGGAAAGTTGCTGTGAGGGGAATATGGAGGTGCTAACAGAATAGGTGCTAACTCCTCAGAACTGTCTTTTGGCCTAGGTGTGAAGAAGAGCTGGATTTTGTATGCACTCGCACTTTGGTGTCATTAGCACATCTCCTGGTACCTAGTATCTTTAGAAAACATCCCAGAATTCCAGGTAGGTTTGTTGGAATGTGTGCAGAGGAGGTCTGGGGATTAGAAAATAAATCATTAAGAATAAACCTTTCAACATATTTCCACAGGATTCTGCATGTTGGACTTGCTCACTTGGAGGAACTGTGACACAGAGTCTTTCAAAACACAGCCTTGCTATGGAGAAAGTGAAAGAACAAAGAAAGGGAAAAAGTTATGTGCAATATAGTAGCTCTCCTGTCTTGTGATAACCAGATTAGATTGAGATTGGGAAAATACAGCAGATAGTGGAAATCATAAAAGTTGGAGCACAAATAGGACCTGTCTTGTGATAAGGGGACCATTGCAGCAGCATAGCCAAACCAGTTGTGACTTCCTGCTGGGTTTCCAGCAGCATTCAGGATCCCCATAAACCCCTAGAGATGTTTGCCATCTCCCCTTACCCATGGGACCCAAGTCATCTGCCTCATTTCAGTAGCCTTATTTTATTTTGTCCTGAAAGCCCTAATGATCAAAGAGGGAGGGTTTGGAAGTTCTTAAGACATGTGAATTTGATATTATTGCCTTGATAATACATAATCTATTAGTAATGCACCCTCACTCTGCTGAAAACGAATGGGCTTGGTCTTCTCACGACAGGCTAGGGAATTATTTCATTTTATTAGAGCAGGTATGCTTTCTGTATGATAATTTTATTCCTAATGGGAGATCATTTGCTGAATTATGGATGTTGCTTAAACTAAAAGTGCCACTGGAGCTTGCACTTAACTAGGGCAGGATGCAACTTCTTCCTTGTGATTGGCATGTGCTGGGATCATCACTGACTCACACACACAGGGACTTTTCCTGCTCACCACAACTTCCTCATGGCTCAGAGCAAAGCCAAAATACATACACAGCTTTGGAGCTAGCATACAGAGTTCTGGCTGAACGGAACAACCAATTACTTTGTTTTTAGCATCAGGTGTTTAGATTGCCTTTAAACATGGAAGACCCACTTAGCTATCATGGCTAATAGATAGATAGATAGATAGATAGATAGATAGATAGATAGATAGGTCTCAGGGAAGGCGAACCTTCAGGTCTGGCAACCAAATGCAGCCCTCTGGGCTTCTCTGTCTCACCCTCTGGGCTTTCTGTACACCACACCCCTCACCAGCCTCCTTTTGCATTATCCTTGAGTATTTTTTTTACCTGACTGGACTGTATCCCTGGAATGTATCCCTGGACTCTCTACACTCTGAAAAAGCTGGTTGCTTGCCTGGATAGAGGCTAGAGAGGGGTGTATAAGTGTGTGTAGAAACTAGCTTACTGTACAAACGTAAAATTCACATTTAATGCTTCATCTACCTTTATCTCTGGTCTTGCTCACCACTACTGTGTGGCCAGTGAAAGATTGACTAAGAATGGAAGGCTCCTCACCCTTGAGATATTCAGTAACACTGCTTTACAATATACCATTTATTCTGTCAGCCATAAATTCAGCTACCTGAACAATTTTTGTTTTGTAATTCCAGGAAGAACTGTCAGAGAAACCTGGTACATTCTTAGAAATAAAATTAAAGCCTTAGCTGGAATTATGCTAAAAAAACACACAAAAGTGGCTAAATGATGAAATTAACATATGATTAAAAGAAAAGCCTCAAAGAATGTACATTTATTTAAAGCCATGGAATTTATTATTGTGAGTTGGAATGTGAAATCTTGTCATTTTATTGTGTGCAGCAACTTTTTTTTATTTTCTTTTGACTACCCATGGGTTGCTTATGGACAAAATTACTGCAATCCTGTGCATACTTATTCATAAGCTCCCTTAAACCCCTAGACTTGCCAACTTCTTGATTAGCCCTTGCTCTGTACCTTTAAAAACAGCAGGATCTGATAATGCTCATAACTATGCTGTTGAAAACATCACCTGCTGATTTCTGCTGGTAAGTTGCTGCTATAGGCACAGGAGTAGACCAGGCTGTTTCCTGGCCAGTGCAACCCTACATGGGATTCACAACTTGATCTGAAACACCCTTCTCCAGTAGACAAAGTTAAGCTGCTTCTCCCCTATTGACACCTTTCCTGGGTAGGGAATCATTTCAGGTCAGAGCCAGCCAACAGAGTGTAAGAGAACAAGATGAGAAGGACAAACAGGGTGAAGAACTGTGTATTCTCTCTTTATTTTAAGAATAATTTTTTATTAACCGTCCAATCACATCAAATCAAACCAAATTACATAAATTCCAAATTGCACAGCCGAATTTTAAATTCTTGTTGGGGGTACCCATATTTCAAGTTCCGAAGGGGATCCAATGAACTTCTTGCTTCTTGCTGCTGTTTTAATGTCCACAAATCTAACCTTATGATGTTCACAGTACTATCCAGTCCTTTCTCATTGTTTTTCCACATCTCTTGTTGTTATTTTCATATATTTTTCCTTTCTCTTTGTGACCTCTGATAGTCTCCACAAGCTGGTTGGAACAGTTTGTAATCCTGCGTGGATATTATTTTTTTTATCCAGTAGCCATATCCAGACGTTTTCCATATAACATCACTTCCATACATCAAAACAGTCTTAGCGTCATTAATCTTCACCATTTCCTTGGGGCAACAAGGGAGGCTGCCTACTCCCATAACAGCCTCTTAATTACCCCATGTGGGTCGGAGAGATGGTATTGTCAGCCATCTTCCAATGCGCCCCTAGTGGCCCCCTTTTAAGAACTGTTTATTCTCTGCCTCCACCACTCATTCCTACAGCTAATAATAGTATCCCTGGTAAGAGGAGAACTTGAAAGTAGTAAGTCACAATTAGGGTAAATCTGTTAATTTTGGTATCTTCATTTCTCATTTTTCCTATTTTAAGTTCTCCACATTTCCACATCAGTTTGTGATTTTTTTTATGACAATTCATCAGCATTTTAGTGTGATTTTTTCCTGATATACAGAACAGTGTATTTAATTTTGCCTAATATAAAGCAATTACCTTAATGTTCCCAAATACAACATATTTATATGTTCACATTAGTACATGCATTTATGTACACATTACTGGTTGGAGAACTACACTGTAACATTAAGTTAAGTGCAAATTTTGAAGGGTGACTTTGTATTGGTGTATTATTTTGGAAAGTGTGGATTAGGTAGGTTTGCCTTTTGAAATGTGAACTGAATCTAATTTCTCCCCCAACTCTAGTCACAATAATAGAAACACAATGCCAGGGAGGGGGGTTCTGGTAGGAAACTCACTCAACTCCCTTAAAATATTTCAAGGAGGAGGGCCAGGAGGTATGTCAGCCTGAAGTCTGGCAGCAATGCTAGGTGAAACAGGCTAGGGTTATTCAGGTATTTTCTTAGGCAGCATGTCATAAAAGTAATAGAATCATAGAGTCGGAAGCAACTTCATGAATCATCTAATCCAACACAGAAATCCTTCCCACAGTCATCCCTGGGTGAGCTTGAACCACCAACCTTCTGGTTAACATCCAGACACGCTTTAAAAAAAGGCTGGCTAATTGTCACCTATTGCAACCTGATTCTACATATGTTTTCTTTGATGTAAGCGTTCCTATGATTTTTTACAGCCGTTATGATTAGAACATTTACTAACTTTAATAACATCCATAGGAATTAAATAAAGAATTGCTCGGACTTGAGCATGCCGTCAGTCAGTGCTCCCTCAGTAATGGTGCAGCAGCAGGCACTAGTCAACAACCTCTTCTGTCTCCCCAAAACCCCACAAGGGTATCTGTGATGCTTTGGTGTGGGTGAGCCCTGTGATGGCTTGTATGGGATTCTAAGCAGAAGGTGTCTAGGATGCAATGCGCTGGTGTAACTACATTTTCAGTTGTTCCTTCAGACATCAAGGAACGCTTCCCGTGCTGATTTGTCTACCCAGGAACCCCTGATGCGGAATTCCTGCACACCCCGGGACATTCTAAGATGCAAATGATGTTTTCATGGGGAAATGCCTGGCCTCGTTTGGCGGAGCTATATAAAGCGGGATTGGCTTCGTACATCTGATGTCGTAATCATGAAATCAACAGATTTGTTGGTCTTCAAGGTTGCCACAAGCCTCTGTAGTTTTTACGAAGAGAGGCTAAGAGGAACTCGCGTTTCTTACCTCTATGGCTCAGAGGGGCCCCGTCACCACGTTTATCACGAAAACTACATTCCCCACAATGCCTTGCTCAGCCAGAGGGCTTGAAGCGGCTGCAGAGCGCGCGGGATGTGGCTCCATATCGAATGCCTGCTTCGGAAAGTCTTTTCCCTTACCCGGAAAAATAATTAAAGATGTGGCGGCGTCTAGGCCGGCTCCCACCCTCTGCTCTGAGGCGGTGGGAGACGATGCCGAAGACGTGGCGGGCTCGGCGCTCCATGAAATTAAACTCTGCTGTCAGGAATTCGAGAAGGACGCCGAAAGAAGGCGGCGGTGGGGGGGGGGAGGAGGAAGAGGAGGCGGTGAGGAGAGAGCGGGAAGGTCTTGGCAAACTGAGGAAACGGAGCGGCGGCCGAGCGACCCGCCCTCAAGTGGGAGCTGCGGCGTCCGTTGCGGTTGCTGCGCGTGGCGCCCTCAGAATTCGAAAGGGGCGGAGCGGAGGCCTCCCGGGGCGCGAGCGCGGGCAACATGAGCGGCAGAGAAGGTGCCGGCAGCGGCGGGCTGAGGGGGAAATAGGGACGGGCCTCTCTCGTCGAGAGAGGCGGGGAGGCTCAGGCGGCTCTCGACCCGCGCCCCATAAGGTCAACTTATTTTGACCTTTCGCTCCCGTTTTCCTTATTCCTCTTCCCTTCGCCCATTTAGCCCCCAAATGCCAATGTATTATTCCATTCCTATCCCGCCTTTTCCCCCCGAGGAGCTTGGCTGCGAGGCGGTGGTCGCCCGGCGCCCGTTGAGCTTTATGGCCGAGTGGGGGCTTGGAGCGCCCGCGGCCCCAAGTAACAGGCCGACGCTCTTAGCTGCTTGTGGAGGCAGGACCTTGTTGTGTTCGGATAGTCAGTCTCTCTCTTCCTCTCTCCCCGTCTTCCAGCCTCGCCCCTTTTGGAAAGGCACCTGTGACAGCTGGTTGAGAGGCAGAAATGCAAGACCTAGCGCAGAAAAGGTGGTGAGGGAGAAGCAAAAAACCAAGTAACGAGTAGCTGTTACAAGGATGGTCTAAGAATCCTGCAAGAAAAGGTGGCCGCTTCACTGCTTCAAGCAGCATAGTTGCCCGTGCTGTTTTGTGACAGTACAAGTTCACACTTGAATGTTCTTTTGTGACCCTGTGCAACCCTCCAGGTTACTTGAGGTTATGCCTACGTTATCCTATCATATGCTAGTTGGATGAGCATTACCCATTACCTTTGGAGTGTTTACTACTTTAGGAATATATATAGGAATGCCTATATATATATATATATATATATATATATATCACTTCTAAAAAGTGCAGACATGCTAGTTGCTCATTCATTATATTTTGCTAAGCTACTGGTAGACTACATGTCAAACTGGTGGTGTGTTGAAAATGATAACAGCAGTGCAGCTGTTGCCAAAGCCAGGGTCCAGCTCTGTTTTTCTGTAGGAAAAGGAAAGGAAATTGTGCTACAGGCACTGGTCAGGGACTTAAGGAGGTATGGTAAAGGTAAACGGCCCCTGGATGGTTAAGTCCAGTCAAAGGTGACTATGGGGTTGCGGCGCTCATCTCGCTTCAGGCTGAGGAAGCTGGCGTTTGTCCACAGACAGCTTTCTGGGTCATGTGGCCAGCATGACTGAACCACTTCTCGCACAAGAGAACACTGACGGAAGCCAGAACGCACAGAAACAGTTTACCTTCCCACCACAGTTTACCTTCCCACCTATTTATCTACTTGCACTGGTGTGGTTTTGAAAACTACTGGCTGCAGTTCAGTCCTAGGCCCGATATTGGGAAATAAATCCCATTGAGTTTAGTGAGATTTAATCGCTGAGAGATATGTTTAGGGTATATTATTGAAGTAAGAGATCAGAAAATCAATATTTCAGTAAAAAGTACTAGGCACCTATTTGCTGCTATATTGATAATCAAAACAAAACCTTGTATTGTTAAGAACCATTGGCTTGTTTGAGGCACTCAGTAATTCTTGATTATGTTCATATCTAAAAAAATATCATGAGACCCATCTTTTTCAGATCAGTAGCCTGAATTTAACATTGTATGCAAACTAAAGAACTGAAGTGCAAAGTTTAGTGTTGGCAGTACACATAACAGTTGTTGTTTTTTTAAGTACAAGAATGAGCTCTCAAACTGTCTACTTAGAGCTGGGAAGAAGGTTGCATCTAGAGTTCTATTAGGCTTTGACATTACTTTGCCCCAGAAGCTAGCTCTTGTGATCAACACTTCAGGGCAAGGTTGATGGCGAGCATAACTTTTGACAAGCCAAAATTTGTGAACCTTTGTTTCTTGATATTACAATTTGATGATGTTTATCTCTCATTTCTTTTCTTTCATATTCCTAGGAACAGGTGAGTTCCGAAAAAGAAAGCATGACAATTTCCCTCATGGTCATTGGAGAGAAGAAAAAGACAGCATTAATCCTCCTTCAGCTATTACTATGTCCTTCAAAGGTAAGCCATTGCTTAAAGGCCTGTGGACTGGTTTGCACATGCAAACTGGCTGCCTTATTGCATTTCCTCTATGTACAGTATTGAGCTCTTAAGGGCTCTAGTGGAAACAGTCTGAATGTATTTTTTCAGTTGGTAGCTGTAAAAATTGCTATTGTGATTGTAGATATGGCTTCAAACTCTTCCTGTGTATTGTCTGATTCATGCTGAACACTCACTTCCACACACTTGAGAAACTGCACTGAGAAAAGAAGCAGCTGATTTGCATCCATGATTTTTTTAAAAAAAAAGTGTGTCAGAATTGATACGAGTCCAGTGAAATCAATATTGCTAAAATAGTTTGCTCTGTCAAAGACAAGAGTTAAGCTCTTAGTTATTATTGGTTCCACAGAAGGTTTCCAAGCTTAGTTTGAATACTAACGTGAATAATATTCTGTGTAACTAGCTCACATCTAAATATTTACCTATTAGAAATGTTGCTACTTTTTCTGGCTTGCTGGTGGATGCTCCTTTGTGATATTTTCAACATATGCTTGACTGACGTGCTTCTCTGCATTTTGTTCTCTTTAGCGTTCCAGGTGGAACTTGATACAAAACATGATAAATATGAGAGGCTTGTGAAACTTAGTCGTGATATAACTATTGAAAGTAAAAGAGTCATATTCTTACTGCATAGGATTACCAGGTGAGTAATTAATGTCGCTTTTTAATGTTCTTGATGCTTGCTCTGTAGGATAACTAGATACAAATGAGGAAAGGGTTGCTGTGTAAAAGTTGGAGTTGGGACATGTGTGCCTTTTTGTCCAGGAGTGTGGAAAGTGGGACCCATTAAATATGCCACTGTTAAAAATTCAGGAGTCTGTTTTCTAGTGCCTACTGTCTTGCAGTGTTGAACATCTAATATCATTGCTCTGTTTAAACATGCACTGTAACTTTCCATAAACTTGCTTTATTTTGCTAGCTCATTGTAACAAAACCAAGTGGGAAACTAATTTGTACTGCAAGTCCGGGGACAATCAAATCAAATGAAAAAGAGAGAGCCTAGGGCCTGCATTATCCCAGTATATCTTTAAAGAAAAGCTAAAGGCAGATTCCCATTGTGCTGACTGTCAGTGCTGCAGAGGCATACGTTTTATCTAGCTGCATTTGTGCAACACTGTTTGGTAATCCTTTTAAGGTCCCACCACCAAAAGAGGTTTGGCTGTTGGGAGCCTGGAGTAGGGCCTTTTCTGTGGCAGTGCCCCAATTACAGAATTCTCTCCCTAAGGGGATTAGACTGGTCCCATCCCTGAGGACATTCAGTGGACTGCAAAATATTTTTCTTCTCTCCTGTGCCTCCTTAGGGCCATTTGTGATCCTTCAAGTAAACATATCAAAGTGTACATGGTAGAAAATGGTTTATGAGAATCTGTTACATTATCTGATTACATGTTACAGCAGGCTTTGCTTAGATCAGGAGTGAGAAGCCTCCATGTTTCAGTTCCGAACAGTCCCAGCAAGGGTAGCAAGTGACCAGGAATGGTGGAAGTTGTAGTCCAGCAACATCTGGAGGGCCTCAGGTTCTCCGCATCTGGCCTTGATAAAACTTTATTTTTCTATCATCCTAGTTTATCTTGTGGCAGTGCTTCTATGAATAACAGTAGTTGTTGACAGCTTTAACAGCACTGTCTGGACTAGCTTAGCGTTGTTAGACAATGAGTTGATTATAGTGGAAGTGAGCATCAGTTATTTGGCCACATTGCTGTACTAGTAATCACAGCTGATGCAGTGGCATGGATGATAGTGTTGAGAAGTGTAGATGAATAAGAGCTTGTGTGAATATCTGATGCTTCACCATATTGGTTGATGTTTCTCACTGAGTTGTAATAACAGATCTTCTATTCCTTAAAAAAAACAAAACTCCACATCCGTCAGCTGAGTTTGCTGAAATGTCAGCTGGTTCCAGTCCACAAAAATTATGCTGCAATATACAAAGAATTTATGTTTGTAATTTGTTGCAATTATTTATGTTACAATTGAGAGCTAGGAAAAATGTACTTCTGTTTACTGCTGCAGTCGGCCAGCCTTGCTGTGCTCCCCAGTAGCCTCCCCACCCTGTGTTTTGTGCCACTTAGTCAGTCTTTGTGGCCACTGGGCATGAATAGTCTGCATTGGCTTATTCCCTCCCCTTTACGGTTTTTTATTTTTTCCATTTCTTTTGTACTTCTGCAAACCTTGGGGTACCCTGAGGTTCCTTTCCTCTTGTGTATGGATATTGCTGTTTCTGCATCATAAGGGATGTCATCTGCTGCTGAACTTCAGGAATAGGAATTTTGTGACATCTCTTGTTATTGTATTTCTGATACTGGATGGATTCATTCAGTTTTTTTCTGATGGCAGAGGATTAAGCTTAATTGAGCACATTATACCCTTTGCCTCTTTGCTGCAGATACAGTATTACCACATAATAATTCATTTTGTGTTGACAGTGCTCCTAATGGGGAGGAAATATTAATGGAATCTGAGACCAAATTAGATCTCGTGAGACAGAAGATAAAACAAGTAGCGCAAGAATTGATGGGAGAAGATATGTATCAGTTTCACAGAGCCATCTCTCCAGGTAAATATAAGAAATAAGGCACTGATTTAGTTGGGTCTGTTTTTATTTCATCACCTGACATGTGATCATTGGTCTGATTTTGTTGGGAATGGCTTATGTTAGAAGAGGAGTGGGACACCTCAGGCCCAAGGATCAGATGTGGAACTTCAGGCCTCTATAACTGGCCTTCGGAAGTCTCTCTGGACCACACCCCTTCCTAGGCTGTGCCCCTTCTCACCAGGCTGCCCCTCTCACTGGCCCTGCTTTGTGCCTGCCTCTAGTACTTTTGCTTGACTGGAATGTGATCTTGAACTATGATGATGTCTCTTGCTTGCCTGCATGGAGGGAGGTGTGTGTGCATGGAAACCTTGACCTTTGCATGGCTGGAATGTAGTCTACTGTATAAAGCTAAGATTCACATTTGTTACTCTGGCCACTTTTCTCTCAGGCCACGCCCATCTCTGGCATGTGGCTCCTAGAAGGTTTTCCACAGGGGCACACACCCCACCCCTGTATTGGAATATTTGGATTTATAAGTTCATTGCAAGACTAAGAAAAGATACACAGAATTCAAGTGGAACTTTTTCTGTGTAATTTGTAATAAGTTCAGTTGGATCAATAATGCTTTCTTTTTGTGGGTGGTTGCCAACATTGGCTGATTCAGAAGAGGAACTTGCATGTGTATAAGAGTTTTATGTGACCGTGCTTGGGGGTTCTAGTAGGAGGGATGCCTGAAGTGCAAATGAATAAAAAAGAACCCTGAACATGCACATCTTGTGTATTCAAGATTAGTTTTGTAGACTCTCGATTTATAGGTGTTCAACCAATACTAACCCAGTTGGTCACCCAAGCATCAGTAAAGTACCAATATTTTTGTTGCTTGATTGGTGAATAAAGGTGTAGTTGGTTGCCATGTTTATATTGATGACACTTAACTGTAAACCTTCACACAATTTCTTCCACTGGCTTTAGGAAGATGTTAAATACTAAATATTAATACAGTGGTACCTCGGGTTACATACGCTTCAGGTTACAGATGCTTCAGATTACAGACTCTGCTAACCCAGAAATAGTACCTTCAGGATGAGAGCAGAAATCATGCTCTGGCAGCGCGGCGGCAGTGGGAGGCCCCATTAGCTAAAGTGGTGCTTCAGGTTAAGAACGGACCTCCAGAACGAATTAAGTATTTAACCCGAGGTACCACTGTAATGGAAATCTAAGGCATCCCTCAGGATCATCTTCAGAAGGAGAAGAGTCATTTCCCACTATTACTCTCTGTGAATGTTCAGATAAAGAAGAGTATAACCATTGTAATACAATACCTGGAATCTTCACAAGGATATTTAAGTGATCCTATAGAAGTTGGTTATTTTTCTATATTGGAACCTACTGAGAGGTCAAATAGAAAACACTTCCTTGTCAAGCTCCAGATGAAGATCATCCACCCCAGGAACATATGGAAGTTTGCATTGTATATAGAGTCTTAGAGTAGCGGAGCAATAACATGTTTAATTGGCTTCCTCAAGAAATAGATGTTAGGGGACAAGAAAGTGTTAGTTCTCAAAAACACCAATGCTGAGGATTAGTTTTGCCTTGCTACTTCATATGCTTAGGGCAATCTTTCACTATTGATCAAACTGGTTAATTTTAATATTTAAGAAGATACTGAAAACCCATCTATTTATTCATGCTTCTCATTCATGGTCCCTCCTTAAGCATTGGCGTTTTTCTGTTCCCTTGGGAAGCTTCTGTAATACCCATCAATTTCTCTTTCTTCTTATCAGCCAGGATATGCAAGAATTAATAAATCATATGATTATACACATATTTTAAAACAACATGTCACATCTAAGAAACTGAGAAGGTTATCCAAGCAAATGCAACAAGACCTCCATCTTGGGCTCTGGCTTTCAAGTCAGTTTGAATGTAATATAGCTGTAAAGTTTTATCACAACTTGGTTCAGGTGGGTAATGAGTATATCTCAAAATAGAAAAACTGGGGACAGAGCAATCCATTTAACACACTCAGACCAACTGCAGGTGAATTATTGGGTCATCATAATTTTACTTACCAGCATACAACAGCACCATTCAAAAATTAAGAGATATGACTGCACTTGAAGACTTGCAGTCTAATAAATTAAGATATGAGAGAAAGTGAATTCAGATGAAAGAGAGTTACTGTGCCAGTTGTCAATAGGTATAAGAAGGGACCATGAATGAGAAGCATGAATAAAGACATGGGTTTTCAGTATCTTCTTAAATATTAAAAGAAACCAGTTGGATCAATAGTGAAAGATTGCCCCAAGCATATGAAGCAGCAAGGTAAAATGAAAGAAGCTGAGAAATAGCACCTGAAAATGTGGCTTAGCCTTAACATAATACAGTGGTACCTCGGGTTACAGACGCTTCAGGTTACAGACTCCGCTAACCCAGAAATAGTACTTCGGGTTAAGAACTTTGTTTCAGGATGAGAACAGAAATTGTGCTGCTGTGGCAGCGGGAGGCTCCATTAGCTAAAGTGGTGTCTCAGGTTAAGAACAGTTTCAGGTTAAGAACGGACCTCCAGAACGAATTAAGTTCTTAACCTGAGGTACCACTGTACTAGTAAGTTAAGAGCAAAAAGAAAGAGGATGAAGCACTAGCAAGGGCTAAGTTTGTGAAGACATTTGATCATGAAGAAGTGAATGGTAGAAATTTATGCTTATCGCCTGGCTGCCTAGCTGAGGAGAAATATTTTGCTGCTACTCTTACCAAAGTATAATTACCAAATAGGCTGCATTTGCTTTCTGTATGCAACAGCTGTTTCCCCTTCTCATTCAAAGACTTGGAACTAAATCAAGGAAGGATCTGCCAGAGAACATTAAGAAGCTATAGATAAATAATGCCAATCTCATCCCAGGTTCTCCTTCTGAGAAATTAATGATATCCTAAGGATTTATATATGCTTTGGAGATAAAATCAGTGGCAGAGTTCTGTCATTATTGTTATGTAAGATATAAATACAATAAGACAATTACAGTATCGGAATGTAAACATTCACTTTTCATGATAGCAAAATGTTTTCTCTTCATCATTTTAGTACTGCGTTCTATTCCTTACTCCAAGCATAGGCAAACTCGACCCTCCAGATGTTTTGGGACTACAGTTCTCATCATCCCTAGCTAACACGACCAGTTATCATGGATGATGGGAATTGTAGTCCCAAAACATCTGGAGGGCTGAGTTTGCCTATGCATGCCTTACTCAGTTCAAAAATCCGTATGCAAAAACATAAATTTGAATATATTGTCAAGCATGGCATTAGTGTTCTACTAAGTAAAAAAGAAACCCAATATTTATATCTAAAAAAACCCCAGTCTGTACAATTAACATTTGACTTCCTACAAATGTTGTCCATCGGCCTAAAACCAGACATGAAATATCCTATTCTTTTTCTTCCCTTATACATCTCTTTAAAATAGTTCCAGGGGGCCCAATCAGCCTTCCTGTGGAAAATGTTTAAATTATTATTTTTTTATTGAGTTACAGTAGCGGCTCCATTTAAACAAACAAACCTGCTGGGGGATGTGCATGTATTTGGTGTAATAATTGTAAATCTATAAATAGACATATGATCCTTGGGAGTATTGTTTGCCATTTGTAGTTATGAAATGCTTTTTTTGGGGTTACTCCAAGCCGTTGTTCTTTTGACTTAAAGATAAAACAATTCTGGCAGAGCACTAAAAGAAGTTTTCTGCTTTCCCTCATTAAGAATAGTGCTAATGGCACGCAGAGCATTTCCCCAAAGGATACTTGTATGAGCTCAAACGCTGAGTGTAGTACTAATAATTGAACAATAACAAAAAGGATGCCTGTTTTCTACACGTTTCTTAACAGTACAGATTGTCCCAAGGGATGACTATACAAGCAAACAGAGAGATACTGAAATAACTAGTTTAAAACAACAACAATAGAGAGCTACTCATGCATATGGTTAGGAATGATGTTCTTTTGTGATAACTTTTGAAGTCAAAGCACTTGTACTATAGAATCCGAAACATCCTTTTTTTGACAGTATGAATAATATGTATTGAAGAAGTGTTAGGAAAGCAGAAAATTGATGCTGGCTTCCAGGTGTACAATAGCAATAAATGCCTTCCTTGTTCCAATTGTACTGTGACTTCTGGGCCTCTTTTTTAAAAATATGTTTTTAATTTTGGGGTGTAGTGAATTTTGTGTTTATGTTAATGATTTTACATTTTTATTCATTTCTATAGCTTTTACTTATTTATTGTAAGACACACAGATAGCTTTGTTCGGGATGGCATGCAAATAAAAATAAAGAAAGACATTAAATTCAATGTCCTGCATTCAAACTAGATCTGTTGTAACCAAAATTTTCTTAATGTATGATAAGCTGCACAGTGGAATAGATAATGCATGAAAAAGACTCATGGCTATGACTAGGGCTATGTTAATAACTGAGAAATTGTTGGTGAGCAAAGACGAGACTCATCCATTGTAGTATGTTTACTTCCATTACTCATCCCTCCTCTCCTTGGCCCACTCTGTCAATGAGAATGGTACCTGTTTATAACGTAGTTCAGAAAGGGATGTTGTGGTGACCCCAGTGATGAAGGCCTTGCCAGTTAACTGGTTAAACTGCCTGTCTTTCACTAAGATGCTAAGCAGTCAGCAGGGCTGCAGTGATTGAGCTAAACAATTATTAAGACAAACTAGGCAAAAAAATCTAGGATAAGAGTAATGAGTCTGAAAGTGGAAATGCTCTAGAACAGAGATTGCAAACTTTTTTTTGGCTTGAGGGCTGCATTGAGGGTTGGCCCAGCCCTCCAAGGGTTGCATGCCAGTGAAGGGCATGGCTAAACTTGCCAATACACACTTGAATACACATATAAACACACACTCAGACAATCCTCTTGAACTTTTGATGATCAGCTGAGGAATGGGAGCAGAGGGGTTTCAGATTTATCAGAAGAGCAGAAAAAGTGGTTTCTTCCAAGTCCTAGAGCTGAGCTAGAAGGACAAGAAACTCCTTTCTAAAAGGAAGGGGCTCTCCTTCCTGTTTCCTGAGTGCTATAAGAGAAGAGAGCTTTGCAAGGTACGTTTAGGGCAAGAGGACTTTTGGAGAGTTGCCAGGCCACTTGAAACAAACTCTTGAGTTTGCCACCCTTGTTCTAAAAGAACATGGGGAAGAGGCGATTCCAACAGGTGTGAGTAAGAGAAGGCAAAACTAGGAGAGAGAATATATGAGAGCTGCAGAAGTGAGGTAGACTGAAGCTCCACATATGTTTGAAATAACCAGGCAAATATTTATTTGTTTCCTAGACTTCAAATTTATACTGATTTCTAGGAGCTATAGCATGCAGTGGGCAACCTGCAGTCGTGGGACAATGTGTGACCTGCAGCCTGTTTTCAAAAGCCCTCTGCAAGTAATCAGCTTAGATCTCTACCTATCTCCTAGCAGCCTCCTTTTTTGGTTGGGGAGGAAATGTGAGAAAGAGGGGCGTGAGTGATAGAGAGAGAAAGAAATTGATGACCCCACCCGCCTTGACAGATTCCTGAGGAAATGTCGCCCTCAACAGGGAAAAAATATTGCCCCTGCTGTAAAGTAATTAGAACAAAAACAAGACTGTAGATTGTATGCAGGTTTTCATAGCAGTATGCATACAGTGCAGCAGTAACCCAGAAATAACTACTAATGTAATAAGTGATACAATGTAAATTACGACAGGCTCACTGGGAAATAAAAGATCTTAAATTCATGAAGAGGGAGAATTCCTTGAAAAGGTCCATAGGATTGCTGTGTAAATTAAGACCGCTGAATAACAAAGAAACAGGATGTAGCGCAAAATTTAAATAAGCTCTTCTCCTTGCTGTTTTTGACAACAGAGATAAGATTCCAAATGTGGAAATGCAGTTTCCTAATTGGAAACTAATGTCATCATTATTATGGACTTCTACACAGATTACTTAAAAGTAATTTCCCCCTGTATCAATTAGCTTTGTTCTGGGATAGTTGTGCATTTTCCCTTGTTATGTTACAGGTGGGCTATCTTGGTAGATTCCAATTTGCTTCTCTCAAATTATTTGGGGTTTTGGTCATTCTGACATCATTGCTTTTAAAGTACTAAATAATCTTTTAATGGACTGCTATCAGATCTACTTCATTTTCCTTGGGTCAAGTAGTGAGATATTGAGCAAGCTAGCATACATGCAAGCATCTCTATAATAAATTAAACATACTTTAACAATTTAGTTGAGACCTATGCTGCTCAGGAGCATGATCTAACCAGTGTCTTTTTTGCACTGGATTTCTAGCAGCTGTGATATTTGAAACATAAAGCATTATTTTAAGTGAACACTTAATAAAACTAAAATTAATAATCTGTATATCTTTAAAGCACTAGCTTTAATCGACTTTGAAACGTGGCATTTGTTCAGGTAAGCTGTGTAATTGCAATGAGATCAAGGGAGTAAATTGCATAGGGTAAGCGGGGGAAAACAACTTTGCCAGATTTTAAACATTGGATCCTTATTCTGGGACTTGTTTGTAGGACTCTTAGGGCCTCCTTTTTGGTACATATTTCTGCTAAAGTTCTTGCCACCCTGTGAAGGTCCTAGATAAGTTAGCAGAGTCATGTGATACAT
Organism: Podarcis melisellensis; assembly: GCF_964234715.1. Taxonomy (NCBI): domain Eukaryota; kingdom Metazoa; phylum Chordata; class Lepidosauria; order Squamata; family Lacertidae; genus Podarcis; species Podarcis melisellensis. The sequence continues at coordinate 47,328,915 of NC_138530.1, read as the reverse complement.
ACTGGGTTTCCTATACTTCCTGCTCCAACTATTTCATTGTTTGGGAAAGGGCCATAGTTCAGTAGTAGATCATTTGCTTTCCATGCAGAAGATCCCAGTTTTATTTCCCAGCATCTCTAGGTAGGGCTGGGGAAAATGCCTTGTCTAAAACCCTGGAGGGTTGCTGAAAGTCATTGTAAACATACTGAGCTAAATATACTAATGGTCTGACTAGCATAGGCAGCTTCGTATGTTGCAGTGTTCTTCCCAAAATGAACAAGTTTAATTTGTCTATTTTCAATCATAAGTGAATGCTGTATTTCATTATTGAGAAAACTGAATGCAGATTAATTTTGGAGGGAAGTCTTTGAAAAAATACACTGTCCTAATCAAGAAAAGGGAGAATATAAAATCCAGAAGACCTGGCTTCTGCATCTAAATACTTGAATAACATTAAATTACAGGAAGGTACTTTTAATTCAGACAAGTAATTAAAAACCTTCATATGAAGTTCAGCAAATTATGCTGCAAAATAGAAATATGTATTATTTTCTCATTGACTGTTCTCAAGAACTATCTTACCCAGCTTCTTGTGTGGATGCCTCAGTGCAATGGGTCGATTAATAAATAGCCTCCCCATTCTTATTTACCGTATTTTTCATTCTATAACACGCACCCGACCATAACACGCATGTAGTTTTTAGAGGAGGAAAATCCGTAGGCATGCCACCCGTAGGCATTCCCTCCATAACACGCACAGACATTTCCCCTTACTTTTAGGAGGAAAAAAGTGAGTGTTATGGTGCAAAAAATACGGTGTATTGTTTTTCTTGAAAGTTGTACTGTTGTCCCTGCTGGTTGCTCCTTGTCATCCTTATCATGGATAAGCTGTTGAAAGCATTAAGAACCCTGCACTTTTGTAATATGTATATAGAGTACAATTTAAAAAGCTATTTGAGAGAACAGAAAAGAGGTGCAGAAGACTATAAGAGTACCATCTACTTGAACCGGTGACCAGATGGATCTTGAAAGTTCTCACTTTTGAGACAGAATGTCAACATTTCTTGACTATTCTTTTAGTCTGTTTTAATATCTGAGGAAGTGCTGGCAGATGCAATCATGGATTTTTAATTGGCCTTCCCAATGTTCACTCAGGGAAAACAAACTACACAAAGGCAGCCTTATAAACTATTCTCTTACTGGCAGCAAGATCCTTAAGTAATCCTTTTCTTGGAAACGACCCAAAACTGAGAGCAGGAGGAGGAAGGTATTGTTGGATGGAATAGTGAAATGGGATGGATTTTTTTTCACCGTTGGGATTATTTGCTGAAAGTAGCGGATGTCCTTCCATTAAGTTACAATATAATATATTTAAACATCCTTTTACCTGCTTATTAAAAACACCTTATGTCAAGGTCTTAGGTCATTCTAAATGTCATTTTCAAGCTGCTTTTTGTGGAGGACTTCTAAAAGGCACGTATTTCATGTCTAGTTTATTTGATTATAATGAGGAAAACATAGTTCAGTAGTCATTAACAGCTGTTAGTATCCTGACTTTATTTTGAAGGACTCAATGAAGATACTGTATTTTTCCATATATAACACGCCCCCGTGTATAAGAAGACTCCCATTTTTGGGGACTCCAAATTAAGAAAATGGGGGGAGATGGCCCAGAGTTGTTCAGGTTTTTTGGGTGGGGGGATTGCCCAGAGCTTCATAAGGCAGTTGGAAGTTGGATTGTTTCAGACTGTGTGCTAATCCACAATTAGTTAAAAATACAGTGGTACCTTGGTTCTCAAACTTAAACCGTTCCGGAAGTCAGTTCCAAAACCAAGGCGCGCTTTCCCATAGAAAGTAATGCAAAACGGATTAATCCTTTCCAGACTTTTAAAAGCAACCCCTAAAACAGCAATTTAACATGAATTTTACTCTCTAATGAGGCTATTGATCCATAAAATGAAAGCAATAATCAATGTATTCTACTATAAATAAATAAGACAGTATTGTAGATGATAAAAATAAAAATAATTATTTTTTCTTACCTGCATTTCTTACCATTGTTTGGATGGGGGGCTTTTATCCATTTCCACAGTCACACAACCAATCAATCAGTAGCTGAAATGGGTTCCACACAGTCGCAAAAACAAATTAACCAAAAAAGCCTCAAAAATAAAAATGCAAAATAGCAAAAACAAAAGCGCCAAACTTAATCCATTCTGGAAGCCTGTTTGACTTCTGAAATGTTCAAAAACCAAGGGGCAGCTTCTGATTCGGCACCCCGAAAACAATAGCTGACAGTCGCATCGGATGTTCGGCTTCCGAAAAAGATCCAAAAACCGGAACACTTCTGGGTTTTCAGCATTTGGGAACCAAGGCATTTGAGAACCAAGGTACCTTGGTATAGCAAAAGCTTTTGATCGCCTCCTCCTTGCAGGCATGCCAGCAAGGAACTGGGGCTTGTTCTTGTAATGTTATATCCAAACAAGGCCATTCGTTTCAGAGTGTGAGATGAATAGGCACACATTTCTGAAAGGTGGGGGGTCTGCTTATTGGACTCGGGGAAGGTTGCACAAGGGCCTTGGCCACTCCGAGAGCCCTCCTATAACCTTCCCAGAAGGAGGCACAAGGTCTCTGGGAGCTTCCCAGGACCCTGCCGAGACCTTCCCAGGACCCGGTAAGTAAGGAAAAGCTGTTGGGTGCATGGGTAGGGAAAAAAATAAGTAAATGGAGACAGGCCACCAGTGGGTTTCCCTGGTTCTCCATTTATTTATTTTCCCCACACAGCTGCATAAGATTGCAATCATGTATGTAAAGTGAGCGTATGTTGTGGTCCCACTACTGAAAAATGGTCAAGACGAAACCCGTTTAGATATTACTAAAAATAGTGAGTACTTTAGCTCAGCCATATACAGCCCCTGACCCACAGTCAAACTGCCTTTTTGGTTTAATGTGTCAGCTGGAGTTTGTGAGAAAAGAGGGTGGCAACTTTGGCAATAGTAAAGAGGTGCTGAGTGTAGAAGGAGAGGGCAATGAGAAAGATGTAATCTGCAGCTGAGTGACGTATAGGGACACTGGGAGTTTGCAAGTGACAGGTTCATTCATCTTTCAGATGCCTTGCCCCAAAATGTAGCTATTTCCAAGGCATTGTTTTGAAGAGAAATTCACTGATGAGGTTTACGGCTGGTAGCTGCCCAATATTTATTGCCCTCAGTTATTCATGAGATCCTGAACTTGGGGTTGTTTCTTCTCTGCCCTGTTCTAAGTAAAAGTACAAAAGGGATGAAGGCAGTTCAAAAAATTTACCACAGCCTGTTTTTCAGTCATCTCCACTATTAAATGCCGTGGTAATACATTTTCCAAACACACCAGTATATAAAGGGTATATGTATTCTTCTACTTTCATGAAGTATAGAGTTTTCATTATGTGCTAGGTATACACCTGGCTAGTCACAGAATTCATGTCATTAACTGAGAATAAAGTTTTAAAACGATCTACATTTTGCCTTGTGAGTAGAAAGCAACAAATTCTCTTTGAGTCTTCAAGAATTTGAAGAAAAACCATGCCACGGTTACAAAGGACAGAAAATGTCATTAAATTGGCAAAGAAGCCTGCAGTAGAAGAGGTGTATAGCAGCTTTCAGAAGGAAACAGTCTAGTGGGGGTTCAGTCTGAGAACATGAAATAATCAAATTGATTAACTAGTGGAAGAAACAGACTTACTGGTGTGTTGTACAATATTTTATACATTTATCATAGTCAAAGTGTGCTAAGCAGTTGTAACAAAAACATGAATCCCCACAGTTATAAGCAGCATAATTATTTATAGACAAATACAGTTGTACCTTGGTTCTCAAACGCCTTGGTGCCTGTACGTTTTGGTTCCTGAATGCCACAAACTCAGAAATGAGTTTTCCAGTTTGCGAACGTTTTTTGGAAGCCAAATGTCCGACACGGCTTCCGCGACTTATGATTGAGTGCAAGAAGCTTCTGCAGCCAATTGGAAGATGCGCCTTGGTTTTCGAACATTTTTGGAAGTTGAACAGACTTCCAGAACGAATTATATTCGAGAACCAAGGTACGACTGTACTACAATCCAGCACACAGTTAACCACATCATAGTAATTTTAGGGCCTGATCCTACCAATTTAAACCTGGCACAAGTGACATGAATATTCCCTACTGCAACTTGTAAATTGAAGATAGGAGTTGCAGTATGCATGGTGCTATGATGAATCTTCCATTTGCTGTACAGGGACAATAATATTTCAGTGTAAGATATGGGTCCCTTTGTGCTTTTTTATTTATGAAATGTTCATCCACATTTCTGTTCTTGGCTACATACTTGACACTCTCTTTGTAGGAACCTTTAGAACATTACTGAAATAATTTTCATAATTATGGATGATTGTGAAATGTCATTTGTTTTATTTCCCCCCACTTCAACCAGGTCTTCAGGAATATGTGGAAGCTGTCTCATTCCAGTATTTTATCAAAACTCGGTCATTAGTTAGTATAGAGGAGATCAACAGGCAACTGATATTTTCAGAAGAAGATAAAGAGGAAGAAGCAAAGGTAGTAAAATACTTGTTGGCTTTCTAATGAGCTAAAACCCATTGTGTTTAACAGAAACTGTCCATTACTTGGCATTTCTATCTTATTTAGCGTATTTTAATATGTAATCTTGGAGGTCCCCCCCCCAAGCTAATGAAATTATTGGAAAATTACTGAACAACAATTAGTCCCTACAATCCTACAACATGGATGTTGACCTAGGCAGCTGTTAAGCCTTCAGATTATTGCAACTTTCGTCTTTAAAAATAGCAATTTGGTACCCCAGAGCAATTGGCTGCTGCAGGGAAGCAGGATGATGAACTAGAGGCCCATTGGTCTGCTCTAGCAAGGCTGTTCTTAAGGGAAGGTATCTTAATGTTTTCTAGCACTTTCACTTATTATCATCTTTTGGAAATGCCATGAAATAGTCTTTTAAGTTACACATTTTCAAAGGAAATTCCAGTAAATTTTGCAGGTCCCTGATATATTATACTTACATTTAAGATATATGAATTAGAACTGTTTTTGATTCATGAGGCCTTGCATTAAAAAATATAGCTTTACAGCCTGAGCAAGTAGCTGCATAATGTCTTACTTGTTTGCAGCAAGTAGCTGTATAGGTAAAGGTAAAGGTACCCCTGCCCGTACGGGCCAGTCTTGACAGACTCTGGGGTTGTGCGCCCATCTCACTTAAGAGGCCAGGGGCCAGCGCTGTCCGGAGACACTTCCGGGTCACATGGCCAGCGTGACATCGCTGCTCTGGCAAGCCAGAGCCGCACACGGAAACGCCGTTTACCTTCCCGCTGGTAAGCGGTCCCTATTTATCTACTTGCACCCGGAGGTGCTTTCGAACTGCTAGGTTGGCAGGCGCTGGGACCGAGCAGCGGGAGCGCACCCCGCCGCAGGGATTCGAACCGCCGACCTTTTTGATCGGCAAGTCCTAGGCGCTGAGGCTTTAACCCACAGCGCCACCTGCGTCCCCTTTAGTAGCTGTATACTGTCTTTGAAAAGCTGGAACTGAGTCATAGGTGAAAGATAAGCACGCCGAGTCATCTCAGACCCTGATGTTTTAACATCTTGGTTATGCTTAACTCTAACCATACATCATAATGTTTGTACAGTTTGAACTGTTGGCATGGGAAATTACATGACTCCTACAAGAACAAGTGGCGTACCCAGTTTTGCTATTACAGATGACTCATGGAGAGTATTTAGACAGAAGTCAAATGTTTTACTTTTTGTAGGTCCAGGTGTCTTCTGAAAAATAAGACTCCAGATACTTGCAGCTCGGTATAGTAACGTACAAAAGTTGATAATTTATTACTTTAGGACCACAAAAATAGCAGGAAAACCCCAATTATTTTCACATATTATACCCATCCTTCCAAATAAAATATAGTAGGGAATATTCAGAAACTGTGGTTTAAATTAGAACATTACGACTAGTGGAGATGAAGCATTGGCTATTTATAGTAAACACATAGGGCTGTATCCATAATTTACAGTACAGTGCAGTGAGCCTTTCCCACCCTATCCTGCCTACTACAACCCCCTGAAAAGCCCTTTTCTGGCAGCCAGTGGACCTTCAGTTAAGACCTGGGTTGCAGGAGGAAGGAATTAGAGATAATTGGGCAGAAACAGCTTGTAGAGTAGGATCTCTATTCATGTAAAGTGCCTCATGTAAACATGTAAATCACAGCATTTTTGAGGCCCACAGTCCCCCTAGAAAGAAGCTTTTCTAGGGTTACATATAAGCAGGCACCCCCAAACTCGGCCCTCCAGATGTTTTGGGACTAGAACTCCCATCATCCCTAGCTAACAGGACCAGTGGTCAGGGATGATGGGAATTGTAGTCCCAAAAACATCTGGTGGGCCGAATTTGGGGATGCCTGCTATAACTCTTGGATACAATCCCTTACTCACATATTAGGAAATTCCTATTATTTAAGTCTGGAACAGCTTGGCTTTGGCTTCATGAAATTTGTTTTTCCCTTGTAGACTCCCTAGATGTTTCAGGGCCTTCCTCTTTCCCTTTTACCCCTATGACAAACATAAACAGAATGAATTATGCAAAACAAATAAATGCAGGTATGCAGTTGCATAATTTATGCAAGAAGTAAATTTTGGTATTTTCTGGGCTGAGCACACACAGCAAAGCAGGCTCAGGCTCTCATTCCATCATTTCTGTTGGTGTTACAATGTTACTCACCCCAAATTATGAGCCTTGAAATAAGATGCAGTAAATTGTTGCTACTGGAAACCCTCAGTGCACTGTTTCCTGGTGTGTGAAGCTGCACCATCATTTCTTTCCTTAAACCAAGCATTCTCTTGCTTTCTTTTTGCACTTCTTCACCAACCCCTTCACCTCTGGGGTTTAATGCCACACTAAATGTTCACGGTGTTTTTTGTGAAGGCCCATCTGCATTTGGTAGTTGTCTGTGTGCTGTAGGATTTTTGACTAGAAGGGGCATATCTCTATCCCATATGTTAAGGCTGGAGACTGTTGGTTCTATTAAATACCTTTTTTCAGATATTCCTTTGAATTGCCAGGATTCCTGGAACTTGAATGGGTTTGTGTGTTTTTTTGCTTGAAACTGACGAAGTGTGGTATTCAACAAAGTTTCACTCAGATTAGTCCCACTGAAATTAATGAACACTATTAAGTTAGCCTGCTAATTTTAATTGTCTACTCTGAGTAAACTTTGCTGGATACCACCCAAGGCATTTGCATTGCACCTGCCTAAGTAACATTGGTCATCCTCTTTAATCAGCAAGTTGATCCTCTTGTACCATTTGTGCCTCAGTGAGTAGGAATCTGTAAAATACGTTTTTGTCGATTAGAGGAATTGTAGACCTTAAAGCAAACATTTGTGTGCACACTCAGTAGATCTGCATGCACTGCAAATGAAGACATTATTGTCCACAAACAAAAAATAAAAGAAAGTGGATTATCTAATTTGGATGGGAAACTACTGAGAGCTCCATGTGAGTGAATGATATAAGTATAATAGTATCACATAAGAAGAACTCAAACAACCCAAGTATCTGAATGTAGAATAGGTAGTATTGCCGGCTGCTGAGTGGGGGCACTTCTGTAACTTAACTGCTGCACGACAGGCAAAAATTTAGTAGGTGATGCTTTTCCTGGCCTGAAGATGAAGCCATGTTATTATTGAAGACACAGGACACCTGCTGGGGAAAATAGTAGAGAACCACATTATGGTTAAGCTGTTAATAATTGGGCACAACATAGGGATTAATACCTGCCTAGCTGCAAATAAATAACGGGAGACATACATTAACCATATCCATGTGTTGACTGGTTCAAAAGAAAGACCATGTTCTTTCCAGAATTATTTTTATATAACTAGTTGTTTCTCTGAATTATCTTTAACAAGTTGCAATTTCACTGGTTTCTAAATTATCCATTGTATTCTGTTTTGTTGCTAGCCGTCTTCTGATTGTCACAACAAGCAGCATAACACTTCAAGCCTGAAGGTGACTCCTGTAGATTACCTCCTGGGAGTGGCTGATCTGACTGGAGAGCTGATGCGGATGTGCATTAACAGTGTTGGCAATGGGGACATAGATACCCCATTTGAGCTGAGCCAGTTCCTGCGCCAGATCTATGATGGCTTTTCCTATATTGGTAACACTGGACCATATGAAGTTTCTAAAAAACTCTATACCTTGAAACAGAGTTTGGCCAAAGTGGAAAATGCCTGCTACACATTAAAAGTCAGGGGGTCTGAGATACCAAAACATATGTTAGCTGATGTGTTCTCCAGCAAAACTGAAATAATTGACCAAGAAGATGGGCTTTCCTAAACTACTTAGAAATTTCATGGCAAAAAAAATAATGAGAGGGGAACTGTAGAATTGTAAGAAAGTATTTCGTTACTTTTGATTTGTTTATTAGAAGTATCTTTTTCTTTTTAATTTCTTATGTTTTGGGATAGAAGAAGAACCAGAATAATTTGTATATATATAAAAAATGTTCTTAGATAGTGACTTTACAAGCCCACTAGGCTCATTGGTCAGTGTGAAATCTACTTTGTAATGCTATTTATTCTCACAAATGGCACTGTTTATAGTCTAAATTTTATTGTTATAGACACACTTCAATCCCCCTTTGTAATTGAGAGGTATTGGGGAAGGGTCATAGTGCATACACTCAATGTTGTAACATTTTTTTCTCATTTCTGTTTGAGTTTCACTTCCTGAATAGTGACGACTGAGAGGGGGAAAAAGTATTATAATCAACACGTCAAATTCCAAGGGACTTAAAAGAAATAGAGAATGTTTGAATGAGAAATGTACCTTGGAGAAACTAATTAACTAAGGTTATGCAATATTCTTGGGCCCTTACTCATCTCTTTGAACATCCTGCCTTAATGCTAGCTTTCTGTTGCTGAAAATGATTCCTGGAAAAGGTGTAATAATTTATCATGCTTGTTTGTAACAGAAGCAAGTTCTGACAGTTCTGAGTAATATTAATACATACACACTGTTAATGTAAACTTCCAATTCCAATACCTTACTGTTCAGTTGTCAATGCTGTGTTTTTAAAAATGAAGTTTTCACTAGGCTAATACTTTGCAAATTACTACTTATCTTTGCTAACTGTATTGCTGAACAATGATACAATGATGCTTCTTGACAGTTTGTCATCTAACATGCGTTGGTGCTTATGACCAGCTCATGATTCTTATTACTGCTTCACATATTACCAAATTACCAGGATCATATCTGTGCAGGAAATAGAGCAATTTCCATATATAGGTTGTAATGCTTGTTCATATGTGAGGAAGTGGCTGTTGGCAGCAGCTTGTCAGTGTATGTATGCACAACAATTTACACACACATTCCTCATCCCATTCTGATATACTATGTGTAAGACATGTACCCAGGCCTGTGTGTCATTTGTGCTCTTCATCAGAAGTATTTGACACCAATGGTAGGTGAGAACCACAACTCACTGGTTCCAAGTTCAGATGTTGTTGATCTCTCTTCTTGATTATGTACTTTGGCTTGAATCCTCACTTCCTCTCTTTGAATAGAACAGTTCCATTAATGGAACAGGGCTTTCCTGCTCCCCACTTCCCACTACAGCACCCCACATTCTCTTGAAATCCATTCCTGTGGAACCTTTGGAAATGGTGTGGGATATGCAGTTCGGAAGGAAAAGCCAGTAGAAATCACCACCCCTTGTGCAAATGGAAGAGCAACTTAGAATCCAAGCCATTGTGTTGGGGGTAAAGATGGGAAATAAAATTTATATACAAAAAAATACTTTGAAGTAGTAGTTTGCTTCTGTATGGAGCCAGTGTGGTGTAGTGGTTAAGAGCGGTGGACTCATAATCTGGGGAACCGGGTTTGCGTCTCCGCTCCTCCACATGCAGCTGCTGGGTGACCTTGGGCTAGTCACACTTCTCTGAAGTCTCAGCCTCACTCACCTCACAGAGTGTTTGTTGTGGGGGAGGAAGGGAAAGGAGAATGTTAGCCGCTTTGAGACTCCTTAGGGTAGTGATAAAGCGGGATATCAAATCCAAACTCCTCCTCCTCTTCTTCTATGGCAAATGGTCTGTTGGCATGGCATAGTTTCAGAAGTATAATATAAGAGCAAATATTTGTCATTGGTAATTATCACAGGTTTCTCCAGTCCGTAATAAGAGTTTAAAATGTAATGTATCCCCCCCCCCATTATTGAATGTTATGAGTGTTGGTGTTTCTATATTTCCCCCCACAATAAATTAATGAAAATAACCTTCTGGTAAAGAATGTTAGCCATTTACCATCCATTTTATCTTTGGCAATATGGTTAATCCTCTTGTGTGTTCACATCAAGCCTTTAATCAAGGGAATGGTTTGCTGTGACATTTGCCATATTGCAGCAGTCACTTTACTGCTGAAAAATAAAACAAAGAACACTTTCAGGTACCTGTTTTGAGTTTATAGCCTCAAGAGTTATTCTGAGCACTCATGGCTTCAGCTTAAGTTTTCAAGATCACAGGAGTTATCTTATTTGCAGTTTGCTTTTCCTGAGAAGTGTGACAACGTAGTGTTAGAGTCACAAAGAGCTTTCAGTTTGAGATGGCATTTAAAGAGAAACTTGTTTTGTTTGATCTGATAACTATTTGGATTGCTGACCACTATTGCATCTGTATTTAAAACTGACTGGAGACAACTTAGGGCCCAGTACTCTTTAAGTACTGTCTCACGGCAAATCTAAAAAAAAAAAGTAGTATAAACACTGACAACAGGGAAGCACTGGCCTGTGAGCGCTCCAGTTGGAGAACAGCCTTTACCAAAGGTGTCCTGGGCTTTGAAGACACTCGAACTCAGGATACAAGGAAGAAATGTGCTAAGAGGAAGGCACGCTTGGCAAATCCATACCGTGATCAACTCCCACCCAGAAACCAATGTCCCCACTGTGGAAGGACGTGTGGATCCAGAATTGGCCTCCACAGTCACTTACAGACTCATTGTTAAAACTGTGTTTATGGAAGACAATCTTGATTGCCAAAGAAGTATCTAAGATTTCTCCAATGAGGCAACACAGAGAAAATTTACATAGAGAAGTATAAGGATGAAATCCCCCTGTACTGCTATCCTGATCCAGTTTGGAGGGTCCTCTGGCTGTAGTCTTTTCAAACAAAAAATAAAGAGATGGGAAGTCAAGTCATGGCTCATCAGCACCTCATGATTGACCTTCCAAAGAAAGCTGCAAAAAGTTAAGTGCATTTGCATGAATACTGTGAATATTTGGGAAAGTGACATTTATCCACTAAAACAATCAATGGCAGGATGCCCATTTCTTAGCCTAAGTCTGGTGTCGGTCATATGCTTGGTATTGGGCCAAAAAGGAGGCATAGTTAAAACAGATGTTCTGCTAAGAGAGATGGTGCTCGCTTAGTTTAGGAGCTATCAGTGAAGCTGAAGTGAGTAACACATATATATTGTAGCCTTACTACCACCTACTTTAGTTTTCAACAGCTAAAGTTAGAATATATAACCAGAGTAATGTTCTTTGCATCACAGATATTGCCAACCTAGGGCTACATACATACATATATACATAAATACTAATGAGTGTACTCCTGGAAGTTATTTTCATATCTACAAATATTACATTGAAGGGGCTTATCTAGGAAGTAATGTGTTGCTAAGTTGCTTCTGGGTTTATCAGCCTTTCACGTATATAAATTTACCGGTATTTATATTTTACAAAAAATGTATCCTGTGCTGTTATATACAGTGAACATCAAGGTGCACATATATTAATATAATTAAATGGAAGATGCATAAAGAAATACAGATGTTTGGGTGGTCCTACATGCTGAAACAGAAACTGCCTTCTGCAGAGATGAACATGAGCTAGGTTTAGAGTATTACTGGTTGATGTAGTCCTACAGTGACATCTTGTGGACTGTATCCTTTGCTGCCTTAATATGCTATACTTCAGCCTGCCTGAGGATTATTATTTTTAAACAGTCACAGAAAGGAAAAGAATATAGTACATTTTAGTCATTGCTCAATTGTCACCTGCTTTACTCAGGGTGAATAAACACCCTTCATAAATAAATGGAGAGTTGTTAAGCCTGCAGCTCTGCAGGCAGAAGAGACTTGATTCAGTTCCCTTTCTCCCACCAACTTGTATGCAAATAAAGTTTAAATTTGGTTTCTCATTCCAGTTCAGCCAGTGCTGCCCAGCAGTTTGCTTCTCGTAGCAGTTCTAACTCTAGAACTGCAAACCCTGACAATGCCTCTTGTCTTGATGGAGGACAACTAGAGGTGTCTGTAGAAGCTAGCCTACTGTACAAAAGTAAATTTGTATTTGTTGCTCTCCCCCACTTTTTCCTTTGGCTGTGTTCACGCCAACATATGACCTGGAAGGTTACTCAGAAGGGAATGTGGTCCTTGGGCTGAACAATATTATCAACACTTGATGTAATGGAACAAGATCTCCAGGGATCTATGCTGGAGATCTATCAAACTGCACAATTAGTCGATGGTGAACTCTTGTCACTGTATTGGAAAGGTAAACAGCAAACTCTTCCTGTTTAAAGGGAACAACCTTGACCACAGTGGAATAAATTTTCTAAGCAGCAACATAGCTGGAACATTTTACTGGGAAGAGTTATTTGACAACAAAAGCTCTGTAATATATTGGGAAGCTACAAAATATCAGAGTAACAGAACTTTATTCCCAAAACATCAAAGACCTCTTGTCCTACCATTTTACTTCTGGCTTATGTCATGGGCCTGCTTAGTCTGATGCTAGTAACTGTGTGTAGCTTAATAGGAAGAAGCCCTAGTTTTACAAAGCGAAGTGAAAGGCCCTGGAAATGTTACTGAAAGCAGCTGTGTCTCAATTTTATGCAGAGCACAAATGACTTCTGGATCCATAGGTGTGATTTACTTCCCCCTACACTTCAGAGGATACAGGGTTTACACCCTGCTACAGGTTACTAATAATCACAGAGGCACTATAAGCAAGAAAAGAATCATCTGTGCTACACATTTCAAGCAGTATCATGCCACGGGAAACAGTCCTGCCTTCTCTCACAGAATCCTGGGAGTTGCAGTTAAAGGGGCTGAGAGTTGTTAGGAGAGACCCCCAATCCCCCTCGGAGAAGCTACAACTCTGAGAGCAGATTAACAATCAGTCCCGGGAATGGGAGGTCTATGAGGGGAATAGGTTGACTTCCCAGCCCAGGCTCAGCTAATAACTTTACAGTAATTCCCGCTTTTGAGCTCCCCCCCACTCAATTATCCCGAATGTGTGGGACGTAGAAGCTGAGGCCAGGGCCGGATTTAGGTTTGATGAGGCCCTAAGCTACTGAAGGTAATGGGGCTCTTTATATGTCCAGCTGTCCTTTGTCAACAACAAATTCTCCTGTTTTTGTGTTGAATATATGCTATACGGTAATTTATGGACCTAATAGGTATCTAAAGCCATTTGCACATCGTTGCCATGTGACCAGTCCATGCAGAATGTAGGCACCCTATATATAGAAATGAGCAAACCGGTGATATTTTAGGGAGCAGGTAGGGCCCAGCATGGGAGCCTACACAACACAAAACACTGTTGCTGTATGTAGGTTTTATTATATTTGTTTTTTATCTTATATTTTGGAAATGTACATCCAGGTTTTCTTTCCTTTAAATTTTTTTGGGGCCTCTAAGAGAGTGGGGTCTTAAGCTACAGCTTGTTTAGCGTATACGTAAATCGGCACTGGCTGAGGCATGCAAAGGGAAACAGAGCGAGATTTCGACCTTTAGGGCTTCTGTGCTTCTGAGAGCTGCGCGACAGGCAGAGGCTCAACAGGTGGAGCCACCTCTAGCAAAACGACGCAGGGCAGAGGAAAAGCTTCCCTTGCCGTCCTGCGTTGGATAAAAGGCACACAAAAGCCCGGGAAGAGCGGGGGTCCGAGCATGGCGGAGCCGAGAAGTCCCGGGAGCGCTCTCTCCCCCCCACCCGGCCGGAGCGGGCCAGGGGGCGGCCTCAGTCAGCCCTTGGCTCCCGCCTGCTCCAGCGGATGCGAGTCGCCGCCGCCGAAGGGGCGGGGAAGGGGCTGCGGCCGAGGCGGCCCACGAACGGCAGCCTCGGAAGAGGAGGATGTGGAGCGGCGGCGGCCCCTCAGGAGACCTCAGGCGTCGGACCCCTGAGAGCTCGGAGCCGAAGGCCGGTGAGGATTGGGCGCTTCTCGGGCTGAGGGGGCGGCGGGGACGCCGGAGTTCCTCCTCGCCTCAGCTCCACGCCCGGCGGCGGGCGCGGGAAGAAAAGAAGCGGGATTCTTCTCCTCAGGCGGAGCCGCTTCTCTAATGGGGGAGAGCGGGAAAGCGCCGCCTCTTCCCCCTCACCCCCCTAGAGCCTTGGGAGCGGCAGGCGGCGGGAAGCAAGGGGGAAGGCTTTGCTCCCTCGGGAGAAGTTTCAGTGCTGCTTTCCCCTCCCTGTCTCCGCTGCCCCTAGAGGCGGCACTCGGGCAGCCCGGCAGCAGCAGACTAAAGCGGGGCTGCCGGTCCGTGTTCTTCCTCGCCAGGGCTCCTGGGCCTCCAACAGTCGCCGCCTCGGTTAGAGAGGCAGAAGTTGGGAAGGTCCCTCACTTGTTGACTTCCAACGGTTAAAGGCATAGGAGCCCTGCAGAGAAAAATGGGGCGGGGGGGGGTAATCCGACGAAGGGAAGTAATTGTAAAAAACAAACACGAAGGTAAAAGTTATTGTACTGCACCCTATACCGGGGCTAGGGGCCCTGGGCTATCCAGGGCTCTTGGACTACAGCCCCCATCAGCCCCAGCCAGCAAGGCCAGTGGTCAGGGAAGGTGGGAGTCTAGCAACATCTGGAGGCCACAGTTCCCCCTTCTCTGCCATATATTGTGACAGGATGTGTTATTATGATCTGTGCTCTTCTTCTTTTGCAAAGTTTCTTTTATTTCATTTTACAGCGTGTATAAAGCAGAAGTATTAACAGCAACAGGATGGAAAACAAAACTATAAAACAGGCACCTAGAATGAGTCCAGTTGTTGCACACGGGTTAAAACAACAAAAGTCTGAGTAAAGACTGTTGTTTCCAGAATATCAAGGTGACCTGTATTTGTCGATTTAACAGGATTTGTTTATCTTGCTTAACTTTAAATAGGACCACTCAGCAGCTTCCAAGGAATGCATTAAAATTATTCGTAGAAGTCCCAAGTTAAAAACGAGGTCATTATAAGCAAAAGTTACAGATGAAAATGCATATTGACAAAGTTTTTATAAAGTTTTTGTGCAGGCATCATAAAGTGTATAGATAGGGCATTCTGCCTAGTGTCAGCTAGTAGGAAGTTTCAGAATGCAGGAGTTGGCAGTCTAAAATATCAATCCCTTACAAGTGTGGAATTTTGTGGCACTTCTAAAAGTACCAGTTCAATATTTATTCATTAATTGTGGAATGATTACAGTCCTGGTTATTTAGGGTTTATATATATATATATATATATATGGTTTTGGTGTCTTCGGGTGTCTTCCCGTGTAAAAGTTGGGGTGTCTAGGCGACGTTTCGACGAGGTCTCACTCGTCATCTTCAGGCTGGTGCTTTCGGCTTCTTGTTACTGGAACAGAGCAGGATCTCAGTGTTTGAGTTCCTATAAATACTGTTGAGGGGGTGTGGTGTATAGCCTCCAATGTTCTGGGCAGAGAGGAAGTTCCCAGGCTAGTGTGCCTTTTCTTCTTTTGTTCCTTAATTACTTGCGGGATATCTTGAGTGATTTCTTGAGTGATATCCTGAGTACCACTTAGGTGGGTCATTAGGTGTGGATTAGTTGCTAAAGTCTTTGTGTCTTGACCTCTTGAACTTTGTGAAGAGTTTTTCTGAGAAGATGGCTGTACTGCACTTAGTTGTGCTCTGGCTTGGCTTCGTGTATAGGGGCGAGCTGTGGTTTTGTGGCCTGTGTCAGCCAGATCTGTGTAGGGATTGCAGGGGGGTGCAGCATCCGGAGGTGCCACCATGGTTTGGCTACTGGATGGTGTCTGTAATTTATCTGTGGAGAGGGTCTGGGTTTGGGTCTGGTGTGGTTGATTGGTGATGGCGTTCTGTGTGCCTCTGGATCTGGTGTCAGTTTTGTGGGGAGGGCTAATTTCCAGATGTCTGGCAAGCGGGATGTGTCGTCACGCTTGTTCATGTTGTGAGGGTGTTTCTCTATCTCGATGGCTTCCATGATTATTCTCTTGTGGTGATGTTCCATGTTAAAGAGCAATTTGGAATCTGCAAAATTAATTTCGTGTCCTGTTTCTTTCATGTGTTGGAAAAGAGAGGAAGTTTTTTCTTCTTTTTTGACGGCATTCTTGTGTTCTGCGATACGTGCATTTATTCGTCTGTTTGTTTGTCTAATGTACGTGGCTGGGCAGACTTTGCAGGGTATTTCATAGACCCCTTGGTTTTCCAACTGGATTTTATCCTTGGGGTTTCTGAGGATATTGGCTATTTTTTGGTTGGTGCAAAAGGCTGTTTTGATATTGTGTTTATGGAGGATTTTGCTAATTTTATCTGTAGTGCCCTTGATATAAGGAAGGAGGGCCATGCCATTGTTTTCTTCTGTGTCTTGGTTTTTGGGGGGTGTTTCTTTTTGGATTAGCTTCGTAACCCTGTTTTGCTGGTATCCATTGGCAATTAACACATTTGAGAGATTCTGTAACTCAGTTGTCAAGTGGTCTTTGTCAGCCAGGCGTTTGGTTCTGGAGATGAGAGTCTTGGCTACGGAGTTTATTTGTGCAGGGTGGTGGTGTGATTGTGCATGTAAGTAGCGGTTGGTGTGTGTTTTTTTCCGGTAGATAGTGTGTCCTAGGGAGCCATCAGGTTTTTTGTAGATTAGGACGTCAAGGAAGGGAAGTTGGTTGTTGGCTTCTATTTCCATAGTGAATTGTATTTTGGGGTGTAGGCTGTTGAGATGTGTGAGGAAGCTATCCAGTTTTTCCTTCCCGTGTGGCCAAATTACAAAGGTGTCGTCAACATATCTGAGCCAAAGTTTGGGTTTGTGTTCTGACTTGTCTAAAGCATTGGTTTCAAAGTGTTCCATGTACAGGTTTGCGATGACCGGTGAGAGGGGTGATCCCATAGGTGCTCCTTCTATCTGTTTGTATCTTTGTCCATTGTGGATGAAGTACGTGTTGGTTAGGCAGTGGTTGGTCAGGTCCAAGATGTATTCGGGGGGATTGTATTTGTTTTGAATGGCTGTCAAGGCTTCATTAATGGGCACTTGTGTGAAGAGAGATACAACATCGAAGCTCACAAGTAGGTCATTAGGATGTAGGTTTTGCTTCTTTATTGTTTCTATGAACTGGAAGGAGTTTGGAACGTGTGAAGAGATGGATTCTGCATAGGGCTGAAGTTGCTTGGCGAGAAATTTAGCGAGATTTTGTAGAGGTGAGCCTATGGAGCTGACTATTGGTCTGAGTGGTGTTCCTTCTTTGTGTATCTTGGGGAGGCCGTAGAGTTTGGGGCATCTGGATGATTTTTCTCTGGGGATGATTCTTAGCTGGATTTCTTCACTGATAGGAGAGGCTTTTATTTTACACGGGAAGACACCCGAAGACACCAAAACCTGCATTCCTGTACCCGTGAAAATCTACGAAAGCATATATATATATATATATATATATATATATGCAGGTTTTGGTGTCCTCGGGTGTCTTCCCGTGTAAAAGTTGGGGTGTCTAGGCGACGTTTCGACGAGGTCTCACTCGTCATCTTCAGGCTGGTGCTTTCGGCTTCTTGTTACTGGAACAGAGCAGGATCTCAGTGTTTGAGTTCCTATAAATACTGTTGAGGGGGTGTGGTGTATAGCCTCCAATGTTCTGGGCAGAGAGGAAGTTCCCAGGCTAGTGTGCCTTTTCTTCTTTTGTTCCTTAATTACTTGAGGGATATCTTGAATTAAGGAGGGATATCTTAAGGAACAAAAGAAGAAAAGGCACACTAGCCTGGGAACTTCCTCTCTGCCCAGAACATTGGAGGCTATACACCACACCCCCTCAACAGTATTTATAGGAACTCAAACACTGAGATCCTGCTCTGTTCCAGTAACAAGAAGCCGAAAGCACCAGCCTGAAGATGACGAGTGAGACCTTGTCGAAACGTCGCCTAGACACCCCAACTTTTACACGGGAAGACACCCGAGGACACCAAAACCTGCATTCCTGTACCCGTGAAAATCTACGAAAGCATATATATATATATATATATATATATATATATATATATATATATATATATATCTGTTGCTGTTTCTATGGCATTTTTTGTTGTTAGTACTACCAAAAATGGTAGCAATCAGCTGAAAGTCTAAAGTTTGAAGACATTCTTCTAACTAGCCCTTATTGGACCTGTTGCCACATAAGGAATTTACAGGTCATAATGCTGGAATTTGCTCTTTTATTTATTGTAACAAATAATCATCTAGATAAGCCTTTATGAAGCAAGTGCAGCCAATTTTCAGAAGACTGAAGAAGCTAGATTGGTGGGCAAGATTTATCTGTCTGCTTTGATAACTGCTTTGATTGCAACTTCCCCAATCCCATCTCCAGCCAAGAAAACAAACTAACAAAAAATAGATAAGGATTTGTTTATTTAATGGCCCACACTTGCTCCCAAAGGTGCCCAGAGCAGTAAACACTTGTGATTTAAAAAATAATGAAAGATAAAAATATATATTTAAAAACAAAAAACAGTTAAACACAATAAAACATGTAAAACAATTTTAAAAACTGATATAGCGAAAACATGTGCCTCGACAGACATGAAACAGAACGCTTTTTAGCAGGTGTGTAAGAGAGTATAGTGATGGCACCTGCTTAATGTCAAGAGGCATGGAGTTCCAAAGCACAAGTGTTGCAACATAAATTGTACTGATGAAAGTCGTTAAATTTCTTTTTTTGACAACCAAGAGAGGTGCTGTTCCTCAGAGTACTAAAAACACAGTATGTAGAAAAGCATCTTATAACTACTGTCTGTTCCACCTTGTAAATCCAACTTCAGCTTTGCAAGGACTGAGAGTTAGAGGTGGAACAGCTTTTGGGGGGGCAGGGGGAGGAGGAAACAGTTAAACATTTCTCTCCAAAGCCACTTCACTGATCTTCAAATACAAAAAAAGTGGGAGATCTGGGTCATGGATTGTCTGTCCCTGAGGATCAAACTAAATTAATTAAGGTGGCAAACCAAGCGTGGCCAACCATGATCCAATCTCCAATATATATATATATTTGGGGGGAAAGTTAAAAGGAATCATGAGACGGATTTAGATTGGAGCTGCAGTTCTGGGGAAAGGATATTTAACCCTTCACCCCCTGCACTAGTTTCCCAATCTCAGTTGCATCCCTCTGAAGCATCCCTCTTTGCACTGCAGAAGAACATGTGCACATACTGCTCAGACACACTTTGGGATGAAGAGTGTGGCATCATTTGCAGCCAGTAATTGTGGAATCATTGTGCCTCATCATTGTGGTTTAGGTGAGCAGGTTTGTACGCTTTTGCCATATGACTTGGGGTTCAAATTGATTCTTGCTGTGTCATCCAAAGTGTAGCTCTGGAACGCAGTGGGGGGGGGAATAAATACCCACAAGAACTGACACACTTATTGCTTTGTTTGACTCTACTTTTAGCTAGAAAGATATCTGACTTAGAACCTTCAAATTGCACAATAGTAGTATGCAGAGGCCCTTGGGGCCCTGGGAGCTCAAGCACCCACAGAAATCCCTGTGAAGGGGTTGGGCACCCACAAATTTCAGAACCAGGGCCATGTATGCTGCATGGCACCCACAGCTCCGAACACCCACAGTCGCTGCATCAAGTTGGCACTCCTGTTAGTATGAATAGTGCTTTGGAAAGTTTAGAAGAGAAATTTTGTGGAAGTGATCTTCCCAGATATCTTAGAGGCCTACTCAGCTGTCCCTATCATATTTCTTGTGAGATCATTAAGCAAGGCAGAACAGCTTATGCTTGCATTTTTCATGTAGCTAGCTCTGACTCTTGATTAAAATCTAGATTGTTAGCTCACTCTATATCCTCTTGTGTCAGACTGGAAGAGGTCAGTACATTCAGATAATATGCATATCAACCAAGAAATAATATACTTTCCACCAAATTCAATGATATTTTTCTGAAAACGATTTCTGGCATATGCAGTGATTTCCAGACTCCTGTGGCAATTTTAAGATATAACAAATTTATTACAGCATAGGCTTTTGGAGACTGATACGTTCTGGTGTTCCTTAAATGCTTCTGTTGTTTCTATGAATTACAAGTTGCCCATTTTTGATAGCTGTAATACCTAGTGGACTTTTCTGAAGTTTTGTATATGTCCTTTTCACATGATAATTGGTACCTCTGTATGTTAATCCATAGATTGCTAATTGCATGGAAATGTCACTGCATGCGTTCTCTCACACATAAAAGTTGTACAATCATTTCTGTATTGAAATAGTTGCAAAGTATTTTCTCAAACAAGACAAGGGCTGCTCTTCAGCACAGAGTGAAGGTTGTTTAAGTGCATTGAAACTAGTCAGCTTTAGCCAGCTACTGTGTTTTTTGTGGTCATGTAGTACAGTGATACCCCAATGCCCACACTAAAATAATTTCCTTCCTATTTGTTCTCTTCCCAAACTTCTTCACATTAATTAGAGAAGTGCATCTTATTTCCTCTTCTGCTTTTTTGCTGGTGGATTATGGGATACTTAGACCACTTACATTTTCTATGTAAAGAGTGCCTTTAAAAATACAGCCCTCTTCCACAATCATAGAATCATAGAATTGGAAGGTGCCCCAAGGGTCATCTAGTCCAGTCCCCTGTAAAGCAGAAAGCTAAAGAATCCCTGGCAGATGGCCATTCAACCTCTGTTTAAGAAAACCCCAGCAAAGGAGAGTCTGCTACCTTCCAAGGTAGTCCTTTCCATTGTTGAACAGCTTTTACAACAACAACAACAACAACAAGGGCTGCCCTTCTCCCTCCTCGGGGAAAAGCCCCCAAGAGCCGCACACACTCTGTGCGCTCTTTAAAGGTAGTGCGGCTCTTGGGGGAGCCTTCCTCCCACTGCCCGGGAGTGGCTGCGTGCAGCTATCCCATAAGGCAGGACAGCAAGAGGGATTGCTGTGCAGCGACCCCTCTTGCTGTTCTGGCTTCTGGGATTCAGAATATTTTTTTCCTTGTTTTCCTCCTCCAAAAACTAGGTGCGTCTTATGGTCTGGTGCGTCTTATAGAGCGAAAAATATGGTAGCTGGAATGGATATTTCTTGGGAATTATTTGGAAATCTGTTCAAATGGTTTGAAAACCTTTTTACCGCATCAATTGCTTATCACATTCACATTAAAGAGGGTCCTCCATTAATCCCACCCCTAGCACATTTAGCCTGATGGCTGATGATGTGGACATTCTACTATGTGAACAAAATATTCAATAACTTGCATAGGATACTGTACACATTGCTGTGTATTTCAAACTGCATGTGCATATAACAACCTGCACTTTCCCTTTATTTCTTGTTGCACTGTATGAGGTAACTAGTTTATCTGAAGAAATTCACCATCTGTTTTAATCCTACAGAGGGCATTCTAACCTTACAATTATTCTGAGTGGATATGTGTCTGGATCATATTTTCTGTTTTAAATATCTTGCATATTTATTTGGATTTTGAGTGTAGAAGGGAGACGTGATCACATGTTATACCTATTATGGAAAAACATAATGAATTAAAAAATAATAATAGTAAAACAAAAACAGTGCAAATATTCATGAAGACTTTGATGCAGTGCAGTCGCAGCAAATCTTTACTCATATCTTCTCAAAACATCAAGAAACTAGGAGCTTTTACACATCTTCCTGTTTGTTTTTGTGTAGTCATGTGAACCATCTTTGCCAAGAGAAGAATTCTTTAAATAGTGAAGTCTTTGGAACCCATTTTAAAGCCTCCTTTGGGTGTTCCCTTTTCAGTTTTATTCATAGTCCCCCAGAGAGTCAAAAGGCTTTCAGTTCCAATATAATGCCTACACTGTTTCACTGGAATTTTTTTAAAAAAGATCTCTATCAATAGACTTCTTTGTCTCTTCAGCTGAAGAAGCCCAGGAAGTCCTTAAGTCGGACAGATACTTTATTAAGTAGCCATCACCCGATCAGATGTCTGATTCAGTAAATGACATTATGCTTTGTTTTTTTGGACACTTCCATAGCCAAATATTGCTTGGCTGAAGAATTTTATTTATATGAGCGATTAACAGTCTGATCCTCTGCATGCTTACTTAGAACTAAGTCCAACTGAATTCAGTGGGAGCTTACTTTTAAATAAATGTAGATACAATTTTATCCTTAATAAATACTTACTAACGAAGAAAAAGAAATTGCCATTGTGTGTTTACCAAACAGAAGGAAAATC
Source organism: Podarcis melisellensis (assembly GCF_964234715.1). Taxonomy (NCBI): domain Eukaryota; kingdom Metazoa; phylum Chordata; class Lepidosauria; order Squamata; family Lacertidae; genus Podarcis; species Podarcis melisellensis. The sequence continues at coordinate 47,306,483 of NC_138530.1, read as the reverse complement.
TCTGAAACTTGTATGGCCAGATGTTGAGTGCACTTTGCGGAATCAAGTGAAATTTGAGTAGTTTTAATATATGGGGACAGCTTTTATAAACTTCAATATGTTTATAAACTTGCAGCCCAATCCAAGGCATAAGTATGCTCTACTGGGCTTGATGGGGGTTACTGCCATGTAAGTGGGATTTTAGGATTGCAACCTCAGTGTGTAGAGTGGTTCCAAGGGAAGATTAATAACATTGAATTGTAGGTATCCAAGTTGAACATCTTTGCTTTTGTCATAGCTTATCCAGCCAAATTCTATTAGCTTTGTCAGCTTGTTGCTGTATTTGGCTCATGCCCTCCACTGCTGTTGCAAATTTAGAGAAACCTGCCTCTGTTTTGATGACACTGCATGCAGCAATACTTCTGCTTCCCTTTTTCGTGCATGATACAGATGTAAACAAGTAACTTGCATGGAATGGAAACAAAAGTGTTGGGTTTGTTGTTCTTGAGGCTTATTGATTCCTTTTGCTCTTTAATGATTCTTGAAATTCCATACTCTTGTATAGGGATTTAATTTTTTTTACTGGTAAGTTGTTATTTTGGTGTCAAGTTGGTAAAATGTGGGCTGGATGAGGTTGTTGTTAGGAGGATTTATAGCTGGTTGGCTGGCTTAACCCAAAGAGTGCTCACTAATGGTTCCTCAGCATCCTGGAAAAAAGTGTTAAGTAGGGTGCCATGAGGTTCTGTCCTGGGCCCAGCATCTTTATAAATGTCTTAGAAGAAGGAGTTGAGGGGATGCTAATCAAATTTACAGATGACATCAAACTGGAAGGGGCAGCTAATGCTGCAGAAGACAGAATCGGGATTCAATATAATAATAATAATAATAATAATAATAATAATAATAATTTTTATTTGTATCCCGTCTTCCCCACCTGTGACCTTAATGGATTGAAGAACTGGACCCAAACTAACAAAAACATTTTTATTAGGGACTAATGTAAGGTTCTACACTTAAGTAGGAATAACCAGCTGCACTAATATAAGATGGGGGATACCTGGCTTACCAGGTACATGTGAAAGGGATCTGAGACCACAAGCTTAAAATCAGTCAACAGTGTGACGCAGCAGCAAAAAATGCTAATGCTATTATAGGCTGCATCAACAGAAGTATAGGAAAGTAATAGTACCACTATTATGCCTTGGTCAGACCACACCTGGAGTACTTCGTTCAGTTCTGGGTGCCGCATTTTATGAAGCATATTGACAAACTGGAATGTGTGCAGAGGAGGGCGACCAAGATGATCAAGGGTCTGGAAACGAAGCCTTATGAGGAACAGTTGAGGGAGTTGGGTATGGTGAGCCTAGATAAGAGGAGACTGAGGGGAGATATAATGTAACCATATTCCAAAAGCTAAAGGGCTGTCACATGGAAGATGGAGCAAGCTTGTTTTCTCCTCAAGTTAGAAGAAAATAGATCAGGAAGAGTTTTCTGGTGTAGAGTTGTTTGACAGTGGAATAGACTCCCTCAGAAGGTGGTGGATTATCCTTCCTTGGAGGATTTTAAGCAGAGGTTGGATGGCTGTCTGTCATGGATGCTTTAGTTGATATTCCAGCATTGCATTGCTGGAAGTTAGACTAGATGACCCTCGTAGTCCCTTCCAACTGTACAATTCTGTGATTCTAGATAGTGACAATGGGTGGCATGTACATGGTACTGTATATAACTTCTGCTTCAGGCAAAATGGCTTCCTTCTTGGAAAGATTGTCGGGCTGAATGCTTGTGATAAATACAGTATTTTTGCATGATAGATGCTCTTTAATCCTCAATGCCTTCATTTTTAACTAAACTTCTAGATACATCTAAAAGACCAAATCGTTTTGACATAGCGTTTGTATTCAATAGGGACGCGGGTGGCACTGTGGGTTAAACCACAGAGCCTAGGACTTGCCGATCAGAAGGTTGGTGGTTCGAATCCCCGTGACAGGGTGAGCTCCCATTGCTCGGTCCCTGCTCCTGCCAACCTAGCAGTTCGAAAGCACGTCAGAGTGCAAGTAGATAAATAGGTACTGCTCTGGCGGGAAGGTAAACGGCATTTCCGTGCGCTGCTCTGGTTTGCCAGAAGCGGCTTTGTCATGCTGGCCACATGACCTGGAAGCTGTACGCCGGCTCCCTCGGCCAATAAAGCGAGATGAGCTCCGCAACCCCAGAGTCGGTCACAACTGACCTTATGGTCAGGGTTCCCTTTACCTTTACCTTGTATTCAATATTTAGATACAAATGGCATCTTCTTGTGGCAACTGGTACTAGTCCAGAATTTTAGATATTTTTGAAGGCTGTATACTTGTTTGACTTGTTTGTTATGAAATATGTCAGTCACTTGTCGCACACAAGGTCTCCAGATGCTTACAAGATATTTTAAACATATATAAAAATACATTATACTGCAAACATGTTCACAGAAAAACACACACAGCTAATATAAAAATACACAAAAAAACCCACCCGCTCCCTACAATAGCAGCAGCGACAACACATGCTCCTGATGGTTATTGTTCAAGCTGATCAACTTAGGGCAGTGTTTCCCAACCTTTTTTGGGCAAAGGCACACTTGTTTCATGAAAAAAATCTCGAGGCACACCACCATTAGAAAATGTTTAAAAAATTAACTCTGTGCCTATATTGACTATATATAAAGTAACTCTCTTTAATAGGAATCAAATAAACACAAAAATAGTATTTTATAATTACTTTATTATGAAATAGTAAGTAAACAGAAATATGAAAAATTATAAAATACTTTATTCAGTGCGCAACCTGGGCCTGTTTACCATGCGCACAACATCATCCAACACATGAACTAGGTCTGCTGGTAAAGTCTTGGCTACGAGGGCCTCACGGTGCAAAAAACAATGCGTAACAATCACATCTGGATTTCTTTCCTTCACTCTGCTTACAAAGCCTTTGAAACCTCCCTAGATATCATCGTCATTTGCATGCTGTTTCCATAGTTAAAAACCATGCTCGAGGCGGCTTACAACATGGCAATATTTACATAATTACCACTCATAAGAAACCGTATCAAAGCACCCACAACGAAATTAAGCAATCCCCACACAAGTTATAACGAGATCTATAAAGAGTAGTTTAGTATCACAAACAGCAAGATGGACATAAACAAAATAAAATCTTGACTCTAACAACCCCACCCGGCCTAAATCTCCTGCGCGCACCGATGCCCACACAGGCATTTCCAGCAGCTCTTCCTCCTCCACCTCTTTTTGCGTTGCCAGCAAAGAAGGAATGAGGAAGAAAAGGCGCAGCGGCGAAGAAGCGCGCCTTCTCAGAATGCTGCTGCTGCCCGAGGACTACATTTCCCAGAATGCCGCAGCCGCCCAGCCGAGATGCGCCCTGATTGGACGGCGTTGCTAAGCCGCTCGGCGCCGGGGCTGAGCGTTCGGCAGAGGCGCGCGCCATAAGACGGGCGTCGCGCGCGGAGCCTGGCTCGGGTCTCCAATGCTGCGGGCGGACATGGCGAGCTGGGCGGGACTCGGGTGCGCGCTGGGCGCCTGCTGCCTCCTGGGCCTCTTCTGCGGCGCCGCGCTGCCCTTCTCGCTGCAGGGCGCGAATGAGAAAGCGCCCGCCTCCCTCCCACGGCACACCAGGCAACGTCTCGCGGCACACTAGTGTGCCGCGGAACACCGCTTGGGAAACACTGACTTAGGGAGCCATCACCATTTTTTTGTTTAAGAAATTAAGGGCAGCTGGATGGTGGAGAACCTTGAAGAATTTTGAAGGCAATGATGAAATGGTTGTACAAGATCTGGGAGCAGACAGGAAAACAGTGCAGGGATTTATAAAGGGACATTGCATAGTTATAGTGACAGTAGAGGCAAATAATTTTGGCAGCAGGGTGGTAGATAGAGGTGATAGGGCAATGGAAGGCTAGACAGAAGATTGCAGCAGTCAAGGTGAAAGATGACTAGGGTGTGCAACAGTATTTTTGCCGAGAGGACAGAGAAAGGGTTACAATATTTGTAATGTTAAAGAACATACTATCACAATAAGACATCTACAGCTGAGATGTCAGAGATGGAGCAGTTCTTGGTGAAGTGAAGATCAAGAGAATATTATCATGCTCTAGTTCTGTGAGTCCAAGGGGATTTTTAGGGTTGTACTTCCTCAAAAAGCTGGCAACCATGCTGCATGATTAGCTGCTTTTGAAGCTCCCCTTGAGTTCAGAAGAGGTTTTTTGTGTTTCTGTTTGTTCAAATGGAAATATCTAAAACTCCACTGGGATACCAGAAGCCTCTGTCACAAGTCCAAACTCTCTAGCAGGGTGCTCAGAGCACTGATAGTAACTAGAAAGGACAATGTTTTTCAGTGACTTGGAAAGTGAATGTCCATGCTGTTTGGTTGACAGGGTCAATTCATTTTTTGCACAATAATAAATAAGATAATGACCTACTGTGTCATATTAATAATGCTTGATCTGAAAGGTCAAGCAATTTTCCATTTGGTTAATTCATTTACATGGGGAAAAACACAAGCATTAACTCAGGGTCATATAGACAGTTTCGAGAGAAGTGTGTTTACTCTGTATTTAAATTCATGTTAAATTTTAAACCAGGTTACTTTTCAAGAGGTGTATGAATGTAGCTGAAACAGAAGAATAAAAATGATCTGATTAAAAAAAAACATTTGGTTTGAAAGGGTCTTGAGCAAGGGGCCTTCCAGTGGGCCCTTCCAAAGTCTAGCAGAGAACAGATAGGGATGGGCAGAAGGGATGGCATTGAAAGCAGCACAGCTGCCTCTGAGTACTTTCTCAGCCCAGCCCCTGATGGCACCACCTGAGAAAAGTGTCTCACCCCTCATGGGTTTTTTAAAAAATATATATATTTTATTAAAGATTTCTTGGTTTAAAAAAGTATCTGCAATGTCTCTTTTCTCAAGTTACATTTTCTACAGATCAGTTTCATTTGTTGAGACATTAGTGCAGGCATAGGCAAACTCGGCCCTCCAGGTGTTTTGGGTCTACAATTCCCACCATCCCTGACCACTGGTCCTGTTAGCTAGGGATGATGGGAGTTGTGGTCCGAAAACATCTGGAGGGCCGAGTTTGCCTATGCCTGCATTAGTGTTACATTAGGAAGAAAAGGGGGAAAGAGGTGGAGGGGGCCATGGTGAGTGGGGGTGGAGTCGGGTGGCAATGTTACTATTTTACTTAATGTATGTGTGGGGTTTTGTGTCAGTGTCGCTTATGCGGTTTCTCTTCACTATTCGCTTGTGTTTCTTTGGTGAGAGAGGTTGGGGTTGGCCTAGGGTGTGGTTGTTTGTTTGTGATTGGCTGTGGTGAACTATGTAAGTGAGGTGGGTGGGGCCTCACCCCTCCTGTATAGGATTTCAGCCTTAGGAATCGATGGGCTGTTAGCAACTTTAAAATATCTCATTGATTTTTCTCGTTGTTTATTTTGTGAATTTATATTCTGTCCTTCAGTATAAATTAATATTAGAATACTGGCTTTCAATAAAATCCAGCAGAAAAATAGAACTTTTAAAATTTGCTACATAACATATTGAAAGGTGATGTTATCAAGTTCTTACAATTTCCAAAAGATTACTCATTCCAAATGCAGTGCTCTTTTCTCTGCCTTCCTTCCATTCTTTAAGTACGGTATCTGAATAACATGTCCTGATTCTGCTATGTGATCTTATGTGATCCTGTGCATTACATTACATTATATTGTAGTTTTGAATATGCAGTAAATATATTGGAACAGCCACAGTGATATAATTGGGATAGCTAGAGATCAGTCACAATCCAGAATTTTATTAAATTGAATGGCCAAATTTTGGACATATCTGACTTATTGACCTGAAATGGCAGCTTCAGTGTTTGTTGTCTTATTCTCATTATAGGCAATCACTACTGAGTTGCTAGGAGAAGATTGCTTTCTATTTCAGTAAACTCAATTCTCATTCCAAGTGGACTGTGTGTCAGACACTTAATTTGCAATATATTCCCCTGGTGAAATTAAAAATTCAAATAGTTCAGCTGGAACACTCAAACTGTGCTTGCTTCTTAAATTGGCCTCTGTTGGCGTGTTGTCGTGCTGCCTTTTATCTGCCTGATGAGTCGTATACTGAAGCACTCACCAGGTGTTTTGACAGAAGCGAGTGGCGTTGAGGCCAAAGATTTGTCTTTCAGCCAATAGCTTGAGACATGAGTGACTTATTAAATAGCTCCTCAAAGGCGACAGTAATACAAGACATCACATTCTACCAGGTAATGCTGCCCGTTAAAGTATTGTTAGAACCCTATATTGAGTTTCAACAAAAACCATTTTGTATACAAGTAGCCTAACTCCAGCAAGTTTGACTTAACCTAACAAAGCTTACTTTGAAGTAAATTAGAGACCTAAATTTTCAAGCTATCTTCTGCTTAGGATTGTCAGTGAATCAGACCAAATCATTGAGCGCAGGACTGGAATCTTTTCCAGCTGTTTTTATTGGACATACACCTGTGCAGTAAATGCAGTACAAAGTGATATAAAAAAATACACATACAGGGTTGGTCTTCTTAATTTGTGGGGCATGTGTGAAGTAGAAAATTGAACTACAGTCTACAGTTTACATTCTACTCATGCAAAAACACTAGGCAGGCCCCACAAATAACCCAGTGATGCATTTTAAATAAAAGCACACATTCTACTCATGTAAAAAGATGCTGATTCCCAGACCGTCTGCAGGCCGTATTTAGAAGGTGATTGAGCCAGATCCGGCCCCCGGGCCTTAGTTTGCCTACCCATGAGCAAAGCCATAAGTCAGGTGAGAGGTCAAGGAAGAAGAAGAAAAATCTGTTATGGTACAATGGACCAGAGATTTTGGTTTGTTGTTTAGTCGTGTCCGACTCTTTGTGACCCCATGGACCAGAGCATGCCAGGCACTCCTGTATTCCACTGCCTCCCTCAGTTTGGTCAAACTCATGCTGGTAGCTTCGAGAGCACTGTCCAACCACCTCGTCCTCTGTCGTCCCCTTCTCCTTGTGCCCTCCATCTTTCCCAACATCAGGGTCTTTTCCAGGGAGTCTTCTCTTCTCATGAGGTGGCCAAAGTATTGGAGCCTCAGCTTCACGATCTGTCCTTCCAGTGACCACTCAGGGCTGATTTCCTTAAGAATGCATAGGTTTGATCTTGTAGTCCATGGGACTCTCAAGAGTCTCCTCCAGCACCAGAGATTTTGGTTACAACATCCAAATGGAATCATGGGAAAGGTTGTGGAGGGAGGACCTGAAATTCACTGTGTGCTGCGATTTGAAAGAGAATTTTATGAAAATGCTCTACAGATGGTACTTAACACCTGGAAAACTGTCCAAAATGTATAAATCTAGGTTAAACATCTGCTGGAGATGCAGGGAGGCAGAAAACACTATGCTCCATATGTAGTGGAACTGCAAAAAAACCCAGGGAATTTGGGGAAACAATATATAACGAACTTAAAAAAATGTTTAAATGTTCCTTCCCTAAGAAGCCTTAAGCCTTACGTATAATGATCAATGAAATTCCAAAAAGGGTAAGGTAACTTTTTATGTATGCAGTAGCAGCAACAAGAATTCTGATTGCTAATGTATGGAAAGGAGATTCTACTCCCTCAAAATTAGACCGGCTGAATAAAATGTTAGAATATGCAGAGCTAGCAAGATTAACAGCAAGATTCCAAGACCATACAGAACAAAAATTTAATAAAGAGTGGAATATTTACAGAGAATATCTAAAAGAACATTGTAATAATCTAAATTCTTTGTCAGGCCTGGGTTGACTTCTGCATAAAATAAGAGAATTTTACAAAATTTACACAACTGAACAACCTATGAGAGAGAACGTTAAGTGCACAGTTGTAATGTAATTCAGGAACCACAATGTGGGGATTGGAAGTCACGTCAGAATTCATGACATATCAATTCAATCTTTTAATTTTTTGTAATGAGTGTTGATTTTGGATTGCCTTTTGTTGATCGTTGCATACTGTTTTGTTTTGTACTTGTTTTGTTTTTAAAACCAATAAAGCATTTTTTCTTTTTTCTTTTTAAAAAACCTTTAGTTCTGTGTCAGTTTATGCCTTCTCTGGTACTTTCTTCCAGAAGATTAAAGGTACCCCTGCCCGCGCGGGCCAGTCGTGTCTGACTCTAGGGTTGTGCGCCCATCTCACTTAAGAGGCCAGGGGCCAGCACTGTCCGGAGACACTTCCGGGTCACGTGGCCAGCGTGACGAAGCTGCTCTGGTGAGCCAGCACCAGCGCAGCACACGGAAACGCTGTTTACCTTCCCGCTATAAAGCGGTACCTATTTATCTACTTGCACTTAGGGGTGCTTTCAAACTGCTAGGTGGGCAGGAGCTGGGACCGAAAGATGGGAGCTCACCCTGCTGCGGGGATTCAAACCGCCAACCATGCGATCGGCAAGCCCTAGGCCCTAAGGTTTTACCCACAGTGCCACCCGCGTCCCAGAAGATTAGGTGTACATTTTTGGTGCATCCCCCCTGTGGAAGCATTGGAAGCTGAACTGGATAAAAAAATCCTACAGGGTAGATCAGTGGTTCCCCCCAAAATTTCCTCAGTCTGCTTGAAAATTGCTGGGGGGTCTTGGTATGCCACTTAGTGATTTTTTTCTGCCTGTGGTAACAAATGTGCTGTGCTATTTGCTGTTAGGATTTTTAATTGCATTTTTACGGATATGTTGTGGACCACCTGAATGAAGCTTACAGATCACTGGTGGTCAATGGATCACAGTTTCGGAAGCCCATGGAGGTGGGGAGAGAGTTTGCATCTGAAATGATGCAAATCTACTCCTAGTGTTGTTTCCTACTAGAACTCTGATCAGCAAGGTAAAATGTTGTTCTTTAACCCAAACAGTTTAAGTGGCTTGCTTAAAGTTAAACCATGACTACTTGCAGCAGATGGTATCTTCTGGGAATAGGAAACTTACAAGAAGGATCTTTCCTCTAGTTAAGAGTAATGTGAATAACAGGAAGCAACTTGCCAGCTGGTGTTTCTCCTGTTTCCAAAAGTGTGCAGTGTCGCTGCTTTCTCAATATGCACTTCTCTACTGTAGTGTGCCATTTAAAGACATGTTCAAGGGGACTGAAAGCAGCAAAGGATTTTTCAGTCTTACAAGAAGCTATCATTTAATGATATATCACAACAATGGTATATATTGCTTTTAAATTTTGCACTCTGTATGTGGCAGGGACGCGGACTTATAAAAAATATTGGGGGGGCCCGGGAAAGCTCATGAATAATAAATAAGCTCATGAATATGCAAATAAAGTGACGCCGCCTCCTCGTGAGCGAATAGGGGAGAGCGTGCTGCGCCTATTAATCAGCTCCAAAGGAAATTGGGTGGAGCTTTTGCTCGGGAGGGAGGGCAGGAGGCATGCAGCCCGCCCCTCCCTGTGCATTTTGGGCTGGGGGAGGGGCGGCGATGGCGCTCTGCTGGAGGGGCGCCGGAGATTATTGGGGGGGGCGGAGCCCCCCCAAACGAATTTTTGAGGGGGCTCGGGCCCCCTCAAGCCCCATGGAGTCGGCGCCTATGGTATGTGGGTGTGTTTAAATGAACAGGTGGTATTTCAGCCTTTGTAACCTTGCTTTGTGCAGCAAGGTGATGCAGATTTGAAAAACAAACAAATATTAATCAGTTCATTTTATGACTTGACTTGGTGCAGTTCAGTGCCTCCTTGCTTCACTGGGTGGTGCCTGTTGGAGATAAGCAGTGTCCAGTGCACAGCGGAATGATGAAAAGTATGAGCCAACATGCTCTATACTACTTTATTTACAGTTCAAAGCTGGTAAGTTACAGAAAAACATCTTCCCTCTGCCGGAGCAGAGAAAGCGTCATCTCTCCTCTGAAGCACGGAGAGAATCACAAACTGAAACTGCAAAGAACAGTGAAAAACAGGAAACCAGTGTACGTCACATCCAGTCTCCCATTCCCGTGGGAAAACCTCCAACAGTACATCCTGTGGAATGTAAACATTGTCTTGTGACAAGCCCTTCGCTGCACAGAGAAGAAAGCAGAAACCAACATCCTCCCCCTTTCTGTGAACATCTCTGGGCAGCGTGTTCGTACAATATCAGTACAAACCCAACTTCTGCACATAGGTACAGTGTTGATCCCTTGAAACAATCTTGGACAATACATCAGCAGGAATTTCATTACCTGGCATATAGGACACCGTTACGAGTCCCTTCTGAATACATTCCCTAGCATGTTGCACCTTCAATTGCAAGTGCTTCGTGCTTTGCTTACAACCTTCAGAATTCAGCAAAGCCAAACATGCTTTGTTGTCCTGGTAAACCTGGATTGGACATTTGACAGGAATTTTCATGTCTTTGCACAATTGTAACAACCATTCACAATCTTTAAGTGAATAAGACAGTGCATTCAGTTCAGCTTCACAAGTACTTAAGCTAACTGTTGTTTGCTTCTTGCATGACCAATCAAATAGACCCTGATTGTACTTATAGCAAACTCCAGACGTACTTTTCCTGTCTGTAGTGTCACTTCCAAAACTTGCATCTGCAAATATCTCAAGACCACCAGACTTCTGATTGTTAAATCTCAGTCTGTAATGCATAGTGCCTTTCAAATACCGCGCTATGCGTTTCAGAGCTTTCCAATCCTTAACAGTAGGATTGTTGACTTGTCTGCTTAGCAAATTACAGCTAACAGCAATGTCTGGTCTTGAACATCTGGCAATGAAGTTTAGCTTGCCTAGCACACTTCTGTACAGTGTAGTGTCAGAAAATGCTTCTTCAGTGTCATCTACCTGATAACCTGTTATCATCGGTGTGTCCACAGGGTTAGCATCCATCAGGTTTAGTTTGCTTAACACATCAGCAATTTTCCGTGACTGGTGTACTAGAATGTTACCATCTTGATCTCTCTCTATTTCCAGAGATAGGTAGTTGTTTACCTCACCAAGATCTTTCATGTCAAAGTGCTCTTTCAGTTGAGCTAGGGCGTTATTGTACATTGTGACATCTTTCCAAAAGAATAAAAGATCATCAACATAAAACAAACAATACAGTTTCTTTTGCCCCTCCTCTTTGACAAATACACATGGATCAGATTTCCCTTGCTTAAAACCTAAAGAAAACAATACTTCAGTGAGTTTTGTGTGCCAACACCGTGCACTTTGTTTGAGACCATAAAGTGACTTTTTCAGAGCACAAACAAATCCCTGTTTTACCTGTACGCCATCAGGTGGAAGCATATAAAGTGATTCACCTAGAGATCCGTACAGAAAAGCTGTATTCACATCATGGTGACTAATGTGTAGATTTTCTTCTGCAGCTAGCTTGAGCATAAGCCTAATGCTCTCATACCTCACTGTGGGTGAGTAGGTCTCGTGATAGTCTTCACCTGGTACCTGTGCAAATCCTCTGGCTACCAATCTGGCTTTGTGTCTGACTATCTTGCCATTTTGATCAGTCTTCGCTTTGAAGACCCATTTGCTTCCAAGCAATTTCATTCCTGGAACTACTGGAACAAGTTCCCATGTTTTGTTCCTTTCCAAGGAATCAAGCTCAGCCTTCATGGCATTTAACCATGGCTCAGCTTCCTTTGAATCCAAATCCTGGATTTCTTGGAAACTTGAAGGTTCAAAAACCTTCTTGGAGCTTTTAACAGCTGTTACTGCTATCTTAGCAAACTCATCAGCAAATCTCTTTGGAGGTCTGCCTTTTGTGGCTCTCTGTGACCTACGAATTAGCCTTAGGTCTTCAACACTCTCCTCTTCCTTCTTGGGAGAAAGGCGACCTATTGTGAACAATGGTTCCTCCAATTCTTGATCAGAGCTTTCAGAGGGTCGCATAGAGGCTTTCGCACTCTTGAAATCCTCTGAATCATCCGATTCAGTTTCAGTTTCAGAATCAGAACCTTCATCAGTGGGTGTGGGTTGTTGTGGTTGCTTTTGACTATCCTCAGTCTCATCACTGTCATCAGGATAACATTGGAAAATTCCCACATTCTCCCCCCACTTGGCATTGTACTCAACACTTCTTGTGAGCTTAATTTCCTTAGAGTCAGTCATCATTATTCTGTAAGACCCTTTCTGATAACCTAGAAAGATACCATGCAATCCACGCTTGTCTAACTTGGAGTTTTGTGGTGAGTGAACCCACATGTCAGAACCAAAAATTTTCATGTGTTTGATGTATGGCTTCTTGCCAAACATCTTCTCATAGGGGGTGCAACCAATCGCTGAAGATAACCTGCGATTATAACTGTAAGTGAAACATGAGAGAGCTTCGGCCCAATAACTCTCTGGAAGATTTGCATCATGCAGCAAGGTTTTTAACCCTTGAAGCAATGTCTGATTTGCTCGTTCCGCAAGTCCATTCTGCCATGGCGAGCGAGGACTAGACAAATCGTGTTGAATTCCTTTCTCAGCCAGAAAAGCTTCAAACTGCTGAGAAGTGAATTCTCCCCCCCGGTCGGTGAAAAGAATCTTTATCTTCTTACCATGCACATTTCCCAACCAAGCACAGAATTCCTTGAACCTAGGAAAAGCCTCTGATTTCTGCTTGAGATTATACACATAAATATATCTGGAAAATGCATCAATGAGAACCATGAAGTACCTATTCCCACCCAAAGAGGGCGCTAGTGGTCCAACTAAATCAGCATGAATAATTTGGTATGGTTCTGTAGCTTGCCTACTAGACACCTTACCTTTCGCAGCCATTTTCACCTTGTTTGCTGCGCATGCCTTGCACTTCATGTGGTACCTGCAGGGTTTAATAGTCATACCTTCAACCAAGGCAGGCATTTTAGATACTGCCTCAAAATGCAAATGAGCAAATTTCCTGTGAAAATCGTGAATACATTCTGCATGCAAACTTTTGTTAGAACCTGCAATGCAACAAGTGTCATCCTGCACAACATCATCATAATACAAAAGAAACAAACGATCAACAAATTCAGCATACAATTGATAATCATTTTTCTTGGTGATGATGCATCTATTGTTCTTAAAGGAAACGTCTATTTTCCGCTCCATCAGCTGTCCAACGCTAAGCAGATTATGTTTCGCGTCCGGCACATAAAGCACGTCCTGTATCGATAAGTCCAAACTGTGAAGAACAACGGTTCCGTAGCCTTTACTGGGGATTGTGTGGTCATCCGCCTGGTGAATCGCACCTTCCTGCGGTGTAAAAGACACGAACAGTCGCTTATCGTTGCACATGTGATGCGTTGCAGCCGAATCAACAACGAAGAAAGATCTAGACGTCTTCTGGACCTCTGCAACCTCTGCAACCTTTGTAACCTTTGGAGCGTAGCGTGAGACCATTGCCTTGTGTTGCGTTGTCCTGGACACCGGACCTTTGCCTTTGCTCTGGCCTTTTCCACGCGATGAGCTTCCGTTGCGCTGCTCTGTCTTGGCCCTGGGATATTTGCATTCCCTCTTCATATGGCCTAGACGTCCACACGAGTAGCATTTCACTGCCTTCAAAGCTTTGGCGCCATCTGGTGGTTCCACTGCACTATGGGATGACATCTGTGAAGTCTCCCCCTTGTTGATGCAGCTAGCACCCCGCCGATCCGCTTCATTCAATATCACGGCAGTAACATAGTCCACTGTCAGCTGAGCAGTTGGCTGTACAGCAATCTGAGTTGCAACAGACTCCCAACCTGAACCCAAAGATTGTAGTATCATGAAGGAATACACAGCCTCTGGAAAGTTGAGTCCTCTCTGTTGCAGCTCATGTCTCAGATTCTGCATCTCCATCAGATGTATACGCACATCTCCACCTTCAGCAAGAGCCATATTATGCAGCTTGTTGAAGTAAAACATAGTGGACCCAGCTTCTGTCCTTAAGTGAGCCTCTTTCAAAGCATCCCAAATTTCTTTGGCTGAGGTCTTATCACGCAATAGACAGAGCTCTTCTGGGGATACTATCAATGTAAGAGTTCCCCTTGCCTTGGAATCCTTAGCTTTCCATTCATCTGTAATTGGAGCTGGGAGGGTTTCTGAAATTACCTTAAACAGACCCTCTTTCCGCAGAATTGCCTCTGCATACAAAACCCAGTCCGCGTAATTTTTCTTATTGAGCTTAGGAATCCCACAAGCATCCTGAAGGGCCATCATGACTCTGGCATTCGCCTTCTGCGTCATGTCTGCTGCTTTAAATCAGACTGCTTTAATCCAAAGGCAATTTCAAAACAGCCTCTGCCTTGCCTGAGCTGCTCTTCTGTTTATTTGCTTTGCTTATCTGCAGCTGCTTCAAACTGCATTCCAAAAGCAAGTTCAATAGCGAAAGTCCCCAAGTGCTTTCTCTATGTCCTAATTCTTGCTGCGTCACTGAATTCTGCAGCTGCTTTGAAACAACAGCATTTGTAAAAGTTACTTTCACTTTCCCAGCCATCCAAGCCACTACGCTTGTGCCGTGGAAAACGGCTTTAAAAGTTCAAAGTCCAGCCTTAAAGCCATTAATTAGAAGCTGGCAGGCTGCCCGGAGCAGTAGCACATACCTTCATCAATCATTTTGACGCGCAGAGCAGATACCTTGCGATCCGTGCCTCTGCCGCTGTTCCGATCCTCTTTGCTCCTTTATTCCTTTGCCAGGAGCCCGACTTCTGAAGACCAATCTCAAAACACTGCATTTTTCTGGGCCCGAAACCAAATGTTGGAGATAAGCAGTGTCCAGTGCACAGCGGAATGATGAAAAGTATGAGCCAACATGCTCTATACTACTTTATTTACAGTTCAAAGCTGGTAAGTTACAGAAAAACATCTTCCCTCTGCCGGAGCAGAGAAAGCGTCATCTCTCCTCTGAAGCACGGAGAGAATCACAAACTGAAACTGCAAAGAACAGTGAAAAACAGGAAACCAGTGTACGTCACATCCAGTCTCCCATTCCCGTGGGAAAACCTCCAACAGTACATCCTGTGGAATGTAAACATTGTCTTGTGACAAGCCCTTCGCTGCACAGAGAAGAAAGCAGAAACCAACAGTGCCATCCTTGAAGGCTTATATTTCAAGACTTTGCAAAACTGTGAAATTGATAGGTGTATTCTCTTTAAAAGCAACAAACACATATTCAAATGGGCTGTCCTTTCCTGCCATAGTTCTGCTATGAGGGAGGAGAAAGATGGGAGAAAGCATGTATTTTATTTTGTATTCTCTCACTCGCTGTTTCTTATAGTTGCATACCCTCCAACACTTCTTTGATGAAAGTAGGGGCATCCTAGTTGTTGGTTCCAGACTGGCAAGGTAAACATAAGGCTGGGTTCTGTGGTGGTAATTGCAGCAGTTAAAGGGAGGAGTTGCGGAGGGACTCAGATTTTATTGGAATGGGGGCTTCAGGGAGAAGGGGAGTGAGTTGGTGTGACAGTAGATCTGGAATTAGGGAGCATTGGGGCTGGTTGGGCATGAGTGTGTGCTAGCTTGGTGCTATCTGAGTGTACGGGTGCCAACTTGAATAAAATATTGGGGGAGCAGGTTAGCCCCACTCCACATAATTGATCCAAAGGTGTGGCACACGCACACACTATTTGAATGGCAATCAAATTTGGGTGGGGGCTGGCCACCTCAATACCCTCAATGGGGTGTGCGTACAAAGAGACCTCAGCCCCTAGGAGTTGGCTCCTATGTCTGAGTGATTCTCACTGGGGTTTGGGGTATTTGGCAGTGACTTGGGGACCAAGGCGAAGTCATTGGCCAGTTGGAAAGACCTCAAAGGGGCAAAACATCTCAGAAATATCTCAGATGGAGAAAGCTTTTTGCAAAAGGCATTGATTTGGACCCTGGAGAGATACTGCTAGTTGGAATGCACAACACTTGGGTAATTGAACCAGTGGTTCTCTCAGAACACAACAGTTTTGTTTTTCATATATTCAGAGGGTTTGGCAAAGTATTGGCCCTAAAAATGGTGGCAAGGTCTTTGATAGAAACTGGTTTATATATTCCTTATGTGTTGGAGCACAGCTATATACTTATCCGTAAAGCCATACTAGGCTCAAAATGTGTGGAAGCACTTATGTAGACCATAAAAGTTTAATGTTTGAAAATAAAAACAGGCCATGAAAACAGGTCTGAAGCTAAAGTTGAAAATTGGAATTGAATGTGAAATGCAGCTGGATTATGGCACACAGAAGAATTTCTGTGATTGTAAATGGAACAGAAGCACTCTGTGATATGGTGCCATCTATGTCCATGGTGCTTTGCAAGGAACTGATATGACAGGTCCCTATTCCAAGGAGCTTACAATCGAAAATAGGCAATAGGAAAATGGTCCAGCTGCTATTATTCTTCACATTAACAGCAGGCAGTCTGAATCTTATTGCTGAATTTTCAATGTGAGGGACAGCACAGGTGGAGAGAAAACAACTGTCATTCAGCCTTCAAAGGGCATGAACAAAAAGGGGTGGGAGGAGTGGGGGAAGAGGGTTATCCATCACAACGTCACACCAGGGCTGTGTGCCTACGCCTTTGTCAATGGAGTACAAGGAGTTAATACAGTAATGTGTGCAGGGTTAGAATAACCAGCAGACATTGCCAGACATTCCACTGATCATGGTGGGGAGAAGGGTACTCTGCAAGAGTTTATTTATATGTGCATTACTAGGCAGTTTTTGGGCCCCCAATGCAATTTGCAATACATTAAAACAATAACATAATTTAAACAATTTAAAACATTATACAATTTGGGGAAATTAAAACTCAATGCCCTAGTTAAATGCTTTTAAAAACAGGGGTTCTAGGGCATGAATGGGTCAATCAATTAGCTGTCCATGTGCCAATCACTTTGAATGGCTGACATAATGTACACTTAGACATGTGTACGTACATCTTGTCCCTGTATCTAGGGATGGAATGAAATTCAAAATCCGTGATCTCGTATGCAAGGGCTGTGCCTGTCTATTCAGATACAGATCTATACACATAATAGATAATGTGCATAATCCCAAGATTTATAAGCCAAATATGTCAGCCAAATGGTTAGAGTGAATGATAGCAGTCTCTTAAGTCTATCTTTTTATATAAAACATTTCAGATATATATTCCGCATAATAACTTTTGTTATCTCTAGATTCTAGGTTGATAGGTGTCATCTGAATAAGAGTGCTACCTAGCCAGCTTTAAACCAGTCTGGCTGGTTCTTTGCCTTCTATCCGCATTGTTCTCTCTAAAATCCAGGTTCATTGCTTAAATAGTGAGCAACTTCAAATGTGCAACTTCAAATGTGCACACATTTAAATAGATTGACAAAAGTGGTGAAATTACAAACCTGGGAAAAGTAGGAGAATGTGTTGAGAAATGTGGGCACAAACCACTTGAATGGATGGAATAATACATGGGCTATTGAAATTTGTGTTATACAGATGCCAGCCCCTTAGTTTCTACTTCTCAGCAGCATTATGTTGCTAAAAGCTAAGCCTATGTATATATTTCAGGGAAGTAATTTTCTCCAGAAGCTGTTCCCTTACAAGGCAAAATATTGTTGTGACCCTTTTGTCATTTTCTTTATTTTAGAGGTCCAGGATGGCTCACTGCCTGCGGGCTCTTTTCACAAAAAGAGGGTGGTGAAGAGGCCAGGATACATGAGAACAGAAGTGCTGCAGCAGATAGGATTTCAGCCTCTTTCTGACTGTGAACCCTTCGGCCCCAAAGGGCTTGAGCATAATGGCAGAAAACACTACAGAGAATTTAAAAATTGCTTTCTGAAGAGGCGATGCAAAAATGATACATTACATTGTAATGCTTGTGTAAACAGTCCCTCGGTTTCCCCAGATGTGGCAACTGGATCGCCTACTGCTGGAAATAAAGCAGAGAGTCTCAGACCCCTGGCTGATTTCAGAGTGCAGCAATCAGAAGATCTAATTCAACCTGTTTGTCCTGTGGTTGCCATCTATAAAAGAGATCTGTTGCCTGCAACCATCTCATCCTCAAAGCAGATTAATTTGCTTGACTCTGTGAAGGAGACTGCTTTTCCTGGTGGAACACAGGAGAAGGAAAGAATGCATGCTTTGGATCAGAAGGAAGAGAACAACAACCAGGAATCTGAAAGCAAGGACATGCCTTGTAGCTCTTTCAGTCCTCAGGATCACTTTAATTCAAGTTTTAGCTTCATACAGCTCTCGCTAAATTCAGCTTGTGAAACAAACGGCATTGGAGGCCCAGTAGATTGTAGAGAGCCTAAAGAAGCTTGGCAAACATGCAAAACAGGAAGAACAGAAAACGTTAATTTGCATGTACCTTGGGAGGGACAAGGAACTTCAGGGAAAGAACTATGGGCTTCATCCATCTCTCTGTGTAGCAAAGACCACAAGTGCCCAAGGGAGACTGCAGAAGATGATAAAGTGCAGGATTGTGAATCACACTCACTTTCACATTCAAATGCTGCATTTTCCTGTTCAACTGAGTCTTTGGAAGCAGCATCTGCTGGTTCTTCTGTGACCTCAGGCTATGAAAGTAGTAACACTGTTAGCGATCACAGCTGGGATTCCCTGATGAAGAAATATGAGCCAGTGCTACAGGACTGCTTGCTGGGCAACCAAAGTATATTAAAGGTTAGCATTTTTCCTCATTCCTGTTTTGTGTTATAGGAATTTAAAATCAAATCCACAGCTTGTTGTGCAAGACAGGAAGCAGTTGTTGCACTTATTGGTGGCATTTGTAGTGTGGATTGGAAAATATGGTTATGGTATGGAACTGTTGTGGCTAGTTCTAATCAACGTGCAAAATTCAGCCCCATCCTGCCCTGTAGTGTATCCTCCATCATATTGGTCCTTTAGTTCCTTAGTGCGCATTCTCCTCTCTTCCAAAAATTTCTACCTTACCTACTCTCTTTCTGTCAACTCCAGTCCCTTTCTGCCCAACTCCAGTTTAAAAGGGGCCTTGAAGTTGCCACCAGCAGGTAGCAGCTGGGAAAGCAGACTGGGCAGACACACAGATCACCAGGCCACAGTCTTTCCTGCTGTGGTGAGGTGTATTTCCATTTCTATCATATTATTTGCCTCTATACATATAAATATTATTCAATGTGATGTCCTCTCTTTTAGTAGTGTATTTCCTCCCCGCTCCCTTTTTTGACAATACATAAACAGCCAACCAACAGTGTCATTTGCCATTAGGTTTTCCCTGTTTATGCTCCCCATAGCTCCCTCCATGCCACTTCCATCCTCTTTCACAGAGGTCTTTCCCCTTGGGTTATTGGTTCTTAGCTCACTCCTTAGTCTTAATGGTTTTAGGCTTATTTTAAAATTAGGTAGAATTATTACTATTTGACGTCATATTTCTTGGCTGAAGCATGAAAGGAAGGAGACGGAATTCAGAGTTTGTTCTGTATTTGTGCTTTCAGATTTGCATGTGAATGGACATTATCAAACATGAAACCTGTCTCATTTGACAGCTTGTGAAATGCTCTTCTAATATCTCGATGCCTGCTCTGTCCTGCTTTTGAAATCTATAAGACATAAGTATCCTTAGAAATTTTCTAGTTAAGTGTGCCAAATTTGACACACTTGAAATGTTATGATCATACAGTATATAGATTTGAATTCAATAGAAAATAAAGATTCATAGAAATACTGTTAATTGTCTCTTAATTAATACAGATAAAATCCTTAATAAGAAAGCTTCAAAGACTTCAAGCGAAGGCGGTAGCTGAGGATGATTATGAGAGGGGTGAGTTTTTTCTTCCTATTGCTGGACTTCTATTTTGTTTTACAATATAGTTTTCTGTGATAGTTTTTTGGGATGATGAGGTCTTGGTAATCATTCCCCTCCATTTAAGGACTCAGGGTGGATTTCAATACTTTCCTATCCTCAGAAAAACCCTAATGAAGGAGGTTATAGAGAGTGAGTGACTTGCCCAAGGCCAACCAGCTAACCTTAATGATGGGTTAGAGATTTGAATCTGAGTCTTCCACATCCCCATGAGGAAAAATAAAGGGATTAATAGCAGGTGAAAACAGCAATGTTATGTATTATTGCATAGAGCAAATTGTATGTTGAATTCAAACATTTGTAACAGAGTCTTAATACTCTAGAAAAGAAAATCAGATTTGGAAGGGAGAAAACTGGAGTTGAGAAATAGCAGTGGAGATGGGGAACGTAACACTTTTCCTGCCCATCACTTTTCTGCCCCAATTTTCTGCCTCCTAAAGTGGTCTGTTGTTTTTCAAGGTTTGGGGGCTCTGTTATATGTATATATTTGCATGTGACATATAGTTAGCTGCTGAGTGTTAACTCAAAATTGATATGGGAATAGTCAACTTCTACTAAAAAGAAATGAGATAAAGTTATGGGGAGAAAGACATTATTTCTTCCCTGCTCTGTGCTTAGTCACTAAAGGAGGGCCACTCATGGTCCATGTAGTTGGAGGATAGATTACCCTCTCTCTCCACTACCCTTTTCTATGCCTAGCTGTGGGTGAAGTTGGGATTCTAATCAATGTTAACCATGGAAAAATAATGTGATCAGCATCTAAAATAAATATATGCAGAGTCCAAGGGTATGATGGTGCTGAGATGCAACCACCCTTGTCTTGCACTTCTTCCAGTGTCTTCACTTGCGCAGTCACCTGTCTGTTCTGTTCATTCACACTGTGTGCTTTGGCATGCACACATTCTTTCATTTTGCGTCAGATCATCAGAATTTCTACTTTCCCCAGAACTAGGCCCATGGCTATTTCTATTCCATCATGGGACCACCATGTTCTAAAAAGGCACCTCTTGTGTTATTTTTGAAAGGCAGATGTTTGTAATGCAGTGGTTTGCACTCAGGAGTGTCTAAAGATCCATGAAAAAATAAGGTTGATTCTATCTAATGTACATGACTCAAGGGAACTTAAGTGTAAATTCTAGAACTACCTTTGGAGCTTTGCATTACTTGCATTTTTATAAGTGACAAATATGTTATCATTCTGACATTACATATCCATAGATCATCTTGTCAAAATGCACATAAGGAGGCAAACTTAAAGCTGCAGAAATAACAATATTAGTTTTTCCTAACTTTTTACTTCTTGACCTATTTCTTTCTTTTTCCTTTCTGCTGACGCTGTTCTCAGCCAAGTTTCTGGCACTGCTTTTTATTATTTTGTGTCATATGACCAGACTTCTCAAGATCTTTTGTGAAATCCACATTGCTTCTCTCAAGGGAAAGCTTCTGATCTTGAAAGCTGAGAGCAGGAAGAAGAATTAAAATCTTGACCTTCCATTCCCTTTGCTGTCATGTCGGTTTCAGCTCTGTTTGCAGAAATTACTTTGTAGTTTGGGGAATGTAGCAAAGTCACACCTGGTGAAAAGTTAGGTTTTAAAACTCACTAAAGTATGGAAAGGCTACTTGTTACCAGTCTCCTTTGCAAGACACCTGAGCTGATTATTTATAATTCCTCATGTGATGTGAATAATAGGCTGTATGATGGGGCAGGAAGGAAGTGGATTAGGGGAACCCATATGATAAACAGAGTATATTACGGGGAACAGGATGAAATAAATCATTATGAAACAAGGTGGGGGAGACTACATTTAGAACAACCTATTTGATCACTGCAGATGGTGACAGCAGCCACGAAATTAAAAGACGCCTGCTTCTTGGGAGAAGGGCAATGACAGGCCTAGACAGTATCTTGAGAAGTAGAGACATCACCTTGCCAACAAAGGTTCGTATAGTTAAAGCTATGGTTTTCCCAGTAGTGATGTATGGAAGTGAGAGCTGGACCATCAAGAAGGCTGATCGCCGAAGAATTGATGCTTTTGAATTATGGTGCTGGAGGAGACTCTTGAGAGTCCCATGGACTGCAAGAAGATCAAACCTCTCCATACTGAAGGAAATCAACCCTGAGTGCTCACTGGAAGGACAGATTGTGAAGCTGAGGCTCCAGTACTTTGGCCACCTCATGAGAAGAGAAGACTCCCTGGAGAAGACCCTGATGTTGGGAAAGATGGAGGGCACAAGGAGAAGGGGGTGACAGAGGACGAGATGGTTGGATAGTGTTTTCGAGGTTACCAGCATGAGTTTGACCAAACTGCGGGAGGCAGTGGAGGACAGAGGTGCCTGGCGTGCTCTGGTCCATGGGGTCACGAAGAGTCGGACACGACTAAACGACTAAACAACAACAACATTTGATCCTTACTAATTATCTTTGCAAAACATCATCTTAAGACAGGGGTGGCCAACTCCCAAGAGACTGTGATCTACGGGGGGGGGGGGTTCAGGTCAAAGTTGTTGAGCTTTTTTGGGGGAGGAGGAAGGCCCATTGTTGAGCTTTATTTAGGGAGAAGCAAAGCCCCGTTTTTGGGGAGTGCAGTGCAAAAAAACCAGCTTTTTTTTTAGGGCAGCCAAAGGTGTTGAGCTTCTTTGGGGGGAGCCAGTGATCTACCACAAATGTCCAGTGATCTACTGGTAGATCATGATCTACCTGTTGGACGTGCCTGATCTAAGACATTTTTTTGTAGGGCTTCACTACACATGAAAATGTTTCTCACAATGATCCATTGTGGTCCTGTTGTATAATATCTCCCACCCTATGCTTTCTGGGCAGTCACTGAACTAGACTTGGTCTCTTCAGCCCCCTTTCCTTATATAGCTATGAATGGAACGGTGAATCTGCTGGAGGTTTTAAGACTAGCATTTTGGGCACAGGATTTCTTCCATACCATGAATTGGTTAGAGAGCATAAGTGGGTGATGAGGAACTGGAAGTATGTAATTTGTTTTATGGAGATGATGTTTCTGTGCTTTTCTCACCTTCTCATGAAAAGCTATTTTATTACTATGTCTGAAATGATTCACAGCTCAGGTTGGCCTAACCTCGTTGTAGCATGATCAGCCATGCCTGATTAAACAAGGTGTAGCTTGGAATGCTGTGGTTGGGTTGACCCTGGGGCTCCAGGAGAACCAGAATTAATTCCACGGAGAGGGCAGAGAGAGGTATGATCTCTCTGCTGGTCCATATGTAGGCTTCCTCCGACTTTGGGGAATAATTTCACCTCTGACCTTCCAAAGGGCACACCTTTCTGAGAGACCTTTCCCTAAACCAGCCTTGCCTGTTGGACTGTAGCCAAAACTAGTGGAGTGAAATATCTCTATCCCAATTTGTTATCTAGGAAAATATAGGTATTCTAGAGAAACCAGCTCCCTGTGATGAGGGGTCCACCAGTATCTGCCTGGTAGACTTGGTTGCCTAGCGACTTCCAAGTCACACCTGGTTTATGTCCTCTGTTGCATTGTGTTAGTGAAATCTTGGAGAATAATTATTGCCTGGAAATAGGTATTTATTCCCTATAATGGATATACATCTGATAATCTCTCTCTATAATATGTGGGTTGCTTTCATTGTCTCCTCTCAGTTCCCCAGATAGTCTTTGCAATATTGAATATTGGGCCCTCCTGTAGCTGGATCTCTCTCTAATCCAGATGAACACAAACATTGTTTCCCAAAGGTATCTGGTCATATATCTTAGCATAGTTTTCTTGAGTAATGAAGAGAGATGAATTAAAATTGTTTTTACCTGGCGGACATTGGGGAGAGACCCATTCATTGTTCCCACTTCATTAATAGAATTTACATTTCACAATGAAGTCACCGATTAATCATTAACATTTATTGAAGAGGCTTTCCTGGGATAATACATTTGGGAAGTAGTTAATACCATTTGCTTAGAGAATCTGCCTCTTAACAACAAAGGAGTAATACATTCTGATGAAATTGTGCTGATATTTCTAATTAGCAGGCAATAATCTCCTTGGTACTGTATGTTTTGACAAGTTTATCCCTGGGCATTAAAAGTATTGCTTCATTATTGTGGATTTTGGGTGATATTTCCCTCTGCGCAAGGTTATATTTATTCTGGGAACTATGATATCATACCTAGGGTATTTCTTCTGTAACAGAAACACACAAATTTACCTTTATCTTCTTCCTTCTCCTTTCCTTTCTTTAGGTCTCTTGGTGAGTTTTAATTGAGATTTGTGTTCTGTTCAGGAATAACCCATTTGCTATTACTAATGTATTGGTAACAAGATCCTCTGGTAATAAATGATTAATTCATTGCAGCTGATGTAATAGTAGTTCCCCAGGAAATGTACTGGTGGTAACAGCCCCATGCGGCAATATAGGCCTAATTTGATTTGTTGGCATCTGGGGACTTTTCTTTCTTTAAGGCTCTTAGCTCTGTATGTGAGTGTGATCTCCATTCTGATATTGGCGGGAGAGTGAAGAGATAAGCCCCCGCCCCACCTTCCTTTCGCAGTAAGAATCAGACATGCCACCCTTGTAGCTAGTTAAGGAAAAACAAGATGTGCAGCCACCTGTTATGTATTTATGCCCATTTCTAGTTTGGCCCAGTTGCCTGATCTGTGAAGGGTTAGCTGTGTAGACAGCATTAGGCCTTTGTGCCATATTCAGCCCATGAAGGCTTTCCCACCATTCTGTACCACCTGAACTGCTGCCATATGGTGACTCGCCCTTGGGGTAATGTTGTTTCTGCCCTGTCCAAACTCTGGAGCGGCTCACAGGATCTGGAATGACCTCTGGAAATTCATTTCACAGCCACCTTGCTGCCCCCACTTGGGTTTAGCAGAGAAATAGCGCCCCCCCACCCCAACAAACCCTTTTCTCTTTGGTGTGCAGTTCTGCTCTTACAGAAACAAGCTCCTTCACTGGGCAGAAAAACTTCCTTTGCCTAGATCTCAAGCTGTCTTGTGTGTGTGTGTGGTCTGGTTTCTAGCATAGCTTTAAAAGTGTGTGTGAACTTACTGAAGAAGTGTGCATGCACACGAAAGCTCATACCAATAACAAACCTAGTTGGTCTCTAAGGTGCTGCTGGAAGGATTTTTTTAATATTGAAGTACACACACAGTACTACTTTAAAACTAATTGTATGAAAATGGATGCAAATTCTCCCTTGCTTTGGTAGCTAATTGAGAGAATTCCAGTGAAAGTGTCAAGTTATCCACTTTTTCCAGATTTCCTCTGCAAATTCTTGTCAATTGCTAGCAGACAAACATATCTGTACTCATCACCCACTCATCAATATCTGACAATGCAAGATGCCAGAAAGGTTGTTTGGGTTTTGTTTGTTTTTTGTTTAATCTCTCCTTGGAGCACAAAGCAAAGGAGCATTCCCAGGAGGGAAAGCTAAACAATAATCCTAAACCACTTTCCTAAGTGTATCTGACACTCAGGTGCAGGGTGTGCCTGTCCTCAAGCTCCCCCCTCCCACATCTGTTGTCCTAGACCTGAGTTGCATCCAGGGAGAGGTTTCTCATTATGGGATTGCTTCTCTGTTACTGTGCTCCAGCAAGGGAAATTGAAAACAAAGAAGCAAAAATCCTGCTGCCTGCACCAGACTTTCAGATATAGGGAAAGGTCAAACTTGGTTCTTGTTTTGTTTAGAGTCAAGCAGCATATGCATTTTGTTGAATAAACAAACTCTGAATTTTTTTAATTTCTCTATTTCATCAAATTTATATAGGGCTTAAACTGTTTAAAAAACAACAACAATCCACAAAGTGGTTTACAAAAAGAAGGAAACAGAGATATCAGTAAAAACAGTTATCAACAAAAATCCAGAAAAGCTTGGTTTCAAGGGTGGGGAAGGTTTAGGAATGAAGGGGAAAGTGGCTGGGAAGAAAGATATTGTGAGGGATTACCCATCCTAATCACGGATATATATATTTTATCTTTTAAGTGCTTATTTTTCTTTTTCTAGTGGAAGACCTGATCAATGGTTGTAGCACTAATTGGGGCCCATCGTTGAGTGGGAGGACTAGGTATGGACTGTGTCAGGTCTGGGTGCTGTTTTTGTTGACATATTTAGTGTGAAATTGAGATGGTGAGACCATAGAAAGAAAAACAGTAGCTTAAAGGCAGCCCCCTGGTTTGTTTAAAATAATGAGCTGAACAGCTAATTTAGGATGTAATCCACAGCCTTGCAAGCCTCACTGAAGTGATGGATTGCATCTCTAGTAAACAATCACAAGTTAATTGGATTTTATGGAAAACGTATGTTATCAGGAACTTCAGAAGGGTGAGAATTCCTGCTTCATACTTGCTTCTTTAACCACAATCCTTTCCTAGGATTTTATTAATGTTTGGTACGCTGTGCACAATATGATTTAAACACCAATTAAATGGGATGCCTGATGCTGGTAATATGAATAATGCATTCATTTGGATTTCAGTTATTATGTATCTCACTCTCTTGCCTACCACTGACCACAGATTACCATACATGCAATATATTGTCAGTGGTTTTGTGGTGGGAAACTCCTTGCCCTTTACTGACTCGAGGAGATGTTACATTGACATGACCTCAATGAAATACTGAGTAGGAGGTGTTACATCGCCATCAAAGTTGGACTATTTTGATAGTTGGCTTGGCTGATTAGGAAACAGTAATTCTCTCTTTAAAAAATAAGTAAAACTATATATCAGAACAGCTGATTAAGGTGGAAGGTGAAACATTTTGCCACATAAATGAAAACTCAATTTTGTTAATCATAGTAACATATATAATACTGTAGTGATTAACTCCTAAAAGAGATCCAGAGTGTGGTTGTGTGAAAGTACTGTTTGATGTTTTATTTCTATCTATATTGAATAAACACAGGGCACAGTCACAACTTTCATATTGGAAAGCCTAATTGAATAGGATATTGCACATTATCCTTCTGGGTGATGCTAAGAACTCATTATTACTATTATATATGTAGAGAGAGAAGCCTGAAATCTTTTTAACAGATTTTGCTTATTTTGAGTGTAGATATGCTATCATATGCAGATGCCCTGTTGAGTGACTATTAGGGCAAATGTATTGTTCTGTTCCTTGTTTTAATTTTAAATGTAACATGTTTTTGTTTTACACATTATTTTATTTATTACACAGTTTATTTATTACCCAATTTTTAGTCTGTATGATGAAACATAATGAAATGGCTCATTTGTATTTACTTGCAATCTCCTCTTGATGGCCCTATTACCATACGTACTCTCACAGGTAGGATGGTAGGGGGAAGTCATTTTGCCTGGCATAGCACAGAGGAGAAATGTTTCTGTTGTCCAAGGATGTTGGAATGTTGTTACGGCTCATTATTCATGACAGAACTTGACAGCTCCAAGGTTAATCTTGCTGCCAAGATTTTATTTTATTTTTTAAGTAAAATATCTGTGGGAGGTAGATGGAATGGGTAGCTTTCTTTTTTTTGTACCAACTTGAATGTTTGTATAGGATGTTTGGAGGGCAGAAATGTTTTCATATTATTTTCTTTTCAGTGTGGGCCCTGGCAATATGCACATGTGAAAGGGGTTCAGTTTAGGCTCTGCACACTGGTTGTATGTTATACTGTTGCATGTTCAAGTCCCACAACATTAATTGAATGCAGTTCAGAAAATCAAATAGTTCACATACACATACCTTCACTGAATACTCCCAAAGAATATCTTTGTATCAGAGGAATGCTATTTCTTGTTGAGCGATATGGACAATCAGTTTTTAATTTATAAATAGCTGGGATTCAATCTTGCCTCACCAGCTCTAAAGGCTCCTTTGTTCTTGATCTATCTTCCATGGTTGGACATGATTGGACACCACCCTCTGTTTCCCTTCAGAGACTTTTTCCTTTGGACTCCAGTGATGCTGCTTGGGCTGCATAAACTAGTATGTGCTGCCAAAATTTCCCACTTTAGTATTTGAGTGGGAACAGTGATTTGTTAGCCACAATCTGCTTAGTATAGTGCTTCCTGGCTGAGTCTTTCACCAGACTGTGTGTGTAGGGGTATATAGGACTTTTGAGATGGTGTGTTCTAAGATAGCGCTTTTTTATTACATAGCATATTTTTCCTACCTACCTACCCACCTACAAAACAATTCCCTTGCATCAAATAAAAAAGATGAGTATAAACATAACAAATTTCTTGGGTTCTTCAAATAAGGCATAAATTATTGCTCAATACATGATAGCTGTTTAGTAGGGATAACCTGAGAAATGAGCACCATTGTAGATGAAGACCAGGGATAAGGAACCTCAGGTGGGATGGTCCTTTAAATGGGAGCTGGAGTTCAACAATATCTGGAGGACCACAGGTGTCCCATCACTGCTGTACACTCTTGTTGGATATTAGTTATACTTCTGTGGTGAAGTTCTGTTCCACAGATTACATATGAGGGATATATGAGTTTGCTAAGTATTTTGGGAAAATGTGTTTATTTAAATAAGTGTTTGCTAGCATGCACTTTAATCAATCCAGCAAAGTTTCAAAAAACCGCTGTTGAAGGAATATACAAAGCCAAAACCATATTTTGCTATGATGGGATCTTGAGCATAATGTTTAGGACTAGTTGTGATGGTAATATTTAGCAATTTAGACCATACACATGAAAAATGTTTGATCTGAATGGGTTATCCATATAACTTTCTAATGGATGATCCTATCTGCTAATGTTGTATTCCTGACAAAATATTACACATCTTTGCTTTCTTAGGTAAACATTTACAGGATTATGCTGTTAGGCAAACATCAAATTTACCTTCGTAACTGAATGCAGACATCAAGCAAATTTTCAAGAGTCAAGTTTAAGAAAAAGAATCTACTGGCTTTTGAGGAAAAGACTCTTTTGGCTATAATGCTTTACCCTTGAGAATAGTACCAGGCAACAGCAGTATCTGAAGATGATTTATTATCTTAGTTATGCTTTGGACCACATTGCTTTAGAAAGTTAATTGTTTTGGCTTGAATATGTTATTAACTCTCTTGCAGATTGCTCAAATTCTTCAGTCAGTTTTATGACTTTTGATATTTAAAACACATAGGTTAGCTAACTGCCTCAGATGGTTTAGAATGGAATTCTTACCACTTGTGCCATTGAAAATACCACACAAACAGCTTAGTTTAATAGTTGATGTTGTTTGCTATGCTTTGATTTGGAAATGGTGGGCGTTTCATCCTTACCACTTGTTTAGGCAGGTTATTGACATAGAGTGACTTATAATTTGATTTGGAATGTAATGGCACCTCCTCTCATTTTAAAAGTAGGACAAATTGATTCTGTCTTTGTGTAATTTCTTATATACATCCTAATGTAGAGATCAACAATTTGTGACTCTGAAGATATTTTTGGATTACAATTCGCATCAGCCCCAGCCAGCATGACCACAGGTTCCCCACTCCTTCTCATAAAATGGAACTGTGCTTACAGATGGAAAAGGTTGTGGCTCTTGAATTAATCTTGCTCTATTTTATAGTAACACATCATTTTGACTTAAATGGCACAAAAGAAATACCATGAGCATTGATTGCTTAAACCCCACTGAAGTGATTGTGATGCACACAACTGTGCTCTTATACAAAACCACCATTCATTTTTCTATCAACAAAGTTCTTGTTGTGTTCTTTTAAAAATAGTGTGAACAATTGCCTATATCAATGTTCAAGTTTCTGAATGTCAATAGGTGCTGAGAACATGAACTGCCTTTGAATTCACTGGAAATCTTGTATGTGCTTACAAAGTATTAAATGTTAAAGTGAAATGTATAATTAGGTATGATAGCGGCCGCCTTGGAGTACGTATCTAAATTTGAAAATGTTACCCCATGGGAAATTTTCTTTATTTGAAAAGGTATTTTCTTTAATTATGTTCTCAAGTAAATTTTGATTATGTAGCCAGAATAAGGAATAATGGCTTTCTTTAGAGGCAATACTGCTGTTTATAACTGCTCCTCTCCTACTACTAAACCTCTAGGGAAATTTTGCAAATGCAATTATATGAGATCCTAAAAATCTGAGAGTTTCTCATGAAAATTCCATTTGCTGTCCTGCCTTGCTAAATTGGAGGAAGGAAGAAAAAGAGGTTTAATCTTGCAGATGCTGGACCTGCATGCATGCTATTCCGCTGCCTAATCAAGCGAACCAATCCACAAGACTGTCAGTGAGGATAGAAAATGGCAGCTTCTAGTTTGACAGCACATTGGTATTGTCATGAATGAGAATCTCTGAACACTTAATTAACTGGCCATAATGATAAACAGATGTCAGAGGAGCAAACCTCCTGCAATAATAATTGTCTAATCGCAGCAGAGTTTGACTGATCGGGAAATTCTATACTTATAATAATAATAATAATAATTTATTATTTGTACCCCGCCCATCTGGCTGGGTTTCCCCAGCCACTCTGGGCGGCTTCCAACAGAAATGAAAAATACACTAAAATGTCACATATTAAAAACTTCCCTGAACAGGGCTGCCTTCAGTACTTGTCTCCTAGCATTTGTTTTTAGATAAAGGGTTCGTGCTTTTTTGGTATAAGCCTATGTAAAAAGGTATGAGGTTTGGAGTAGTTCTATAATTTCATCAAGCACTCTTGAGAGATCTGGAAATATGAACAGGATGCCAACCCCTGTACTTCATGTATTGATTGCACTGCAGTTCATTTTCTGCCCAATATGACTATATTTGTCTCGCTGTCCTCTGTAGTGAAATTACATATTTTACATAATTAATTATGTAAATTGTGTAATTACATTGCCATTATGCTATTCTACCCCATTCATCTCAGTGCAAAGGAAACACAACGCAAATGGGAATCAACATAATCAATTATGTAACATTTGCAGATTGAAAGGAACAACAGTTGATTGATTTCATTCTGGACATGGGATGAACAAATGAACATTGGTAATTTCCACTCTGTTTCAGTTTTTGTTGGAATTCTCTGACATCCTTATTGTAAAGTAAGTCCTTTTGAGTTCAATGGGGTTTGCTGGCAGTTAAGTGAGCACACTGTACAGATAATTGCAGCTTTAATAACCAAACGATGACTCCTACTAAAACATTATAGTTTCAGGAATGTTTTGTGAATCTTTTTGTGTTGGCAACCATGCAGCATACTTATAGGCAATTTAAGTATAAGGTTTCTCTAGACTTTTACCACTTCTTTATGTTGAAATCAACAGTGGCACATGCCATGGATTTTGCCCATGGCCAGTTCTTACTACTTTATTTGAGTGTCTGCATGTAGAAATCAAACAACAGGCTTTCAGACAAAACAGACTTGGATCCATTTCATTTGGTATTGTTTTTAGAAGAAAATACACCTCATACTTGGAATTTTATTGAGTTCAGTACATTAGTTAAAGTAACTGGAACTTAGAGTTTATAGAGGGATTGTCATAAGAGTGCATACAACCCAAACAGCTCTTTTTCTAAGTACTGAAAGCACTTCACATTTATTGGCTCTAATGGCAAATCATATATGGGATAATGGGAAACCTTTGACATCTTATAAAATGTACTTGTTGAAATTTATGTCCAGCCTATATGCAATCCATTCTGTGCAGCCTAGATTTCTGTAATTAACCCTGTGAAAAAGAAATAGGTAAGTTGACTTGGTTCTGAAGAAACATTTGGATGAGACAAAAGGTATTGGATCACTTCTTCCTCAGGTATTGGATCGTTTCCTCATGTAGATTTGTTTTCTGTAGGAGCAACTATTGGGCGGAATGACCTTTACCAGCTGAAGTTGATGATGTAGTGGAAGGGACATTTTTCCACTTGACCTTTACACAATGTGTCATCTTGTCCTGTAGCACAAAAACATGATGCAATTGACAGATTTGATGGAATGTTAACCTGACAGAAGCGTATTGTTTGGAAGGATATGTGTGTTGAAATGTGAACCCTGTAGCTATAGCATGGCAAGCTTTCCATGTACCAGTCATTCCTAGGGGACTGATGGCACAGAAATGGCTGCTAGATGTTATCACTGTTGGACATCTTATTCCATTTAGTATGTTATCACTGCCTCTCTCTGTGTGTGTCTTTCTCTTTTTAAATTGGACCTCAGTAATTGTTTCCTAGAATATGTTTGACAGTGTCTTATTCTATTCAGAGTATTAATGGGGAGAAGAGGGTGCTGCTTGGAGCAAATTACTTTGATTTTGTGGCAAATTCACAGGCTCCCAGTAGGTTTCTAGGTTCAGTTCAAGATGCTAAATGGTCTAGACTGGAATGGACCAGAGAGAGGGGAAGGGGAGTCATGCTGCAGAAAAGCAGCTTCCACGCCACTTCTCTGGACTAAGCTGAAATACAGGAGATAGGTGAACTTTAAAATCAACAAAAAATAAAGTATAGCGGCTATGGCAGTGGGTGGGAAAGGTACCCATAACCCTGTCTGTGGACTGTTTTTCTATTTATTGACAAAAGATACTGGACAAAGGGTAGGGATGGGGCATTGATTGGCAAAATGACCTTTGGGCAAAGAGTTATTGATATCTTTCCCCACCACTGATGCAGTCATTTGTAGGTGCTGAAAGCTGCATTGTAGTTTATAACCAAACTTAGAATCAGAGAATCCATGACAGATCCAACTTCCGCTTAAAAACCCCCAAGGAGGGATAGTCCCAAGGAGTCTGTTCCACGGTTGAACAGCTCCTACTGTCAGAAAGTTCTTCCTGATGTATTCCAGGGAGAATGCTTGGGAGAATGCTCACGCTTCTCTCCCATCTAATTAGGTGGTCACTTCTGTGATGGCCTTCTCAAAATTGGGAACCCCTCCAGTTTTTGAAAATCTTCCCAAAACCTGCCCCCATTTGCTTCAGTTTAGCTCTCATTTAGATGTATTTTCATTTCCCTCAAAGCACCTAGCTGAATTTTCTACTTAAGAGTGAAATAATAGTTCTGATAATGAAAACTGAGCGAAGGTGGTTGGAAATGGTGGAAGAATTGGAGGATCTTTTGTTTCTCAAAGAATAAAAAAAATTTGTTTTACGTTTGTTTGAAATGAGTATATTTAAATATACTCTGTGGAATTTAAAAGCCTCTATAAAGAAACAAAAGGATGCTAACTTTTTAAAGTGTCAATTACTAACAGAAGATAGGCAGCTTCTTTATAAAATAAGATGTTAATATTGTTTTCAAGTATGCCTTTTATCCAAGTTCTCAAAGTTTCATCAATGTTATTTCAACCCAAGACATAAGTTCTTAAGAAATAAGTTTTCGAATAGGGAATATAGAGTTGACTTACCCAAAATGAGATGGCACATAAAGATGGGGTCAAATAGTAGTTGTGGGGGCCCTGATCCATTTTGGGACACTAACAGAGGCAAAGGGTTAAATCCCCACAGTCTTTTTGCTTTAGTCCTGATTCAAATTGCCTTCCCCTCCACCTGTTTTTTGGTGGAGGAAAAAAACAAGCCTATGATTAATGTCACGTCTAATTTTGCTGTAAGAATTTGATGTCAGTACTGCAAGTTTCATAATGTGTGTTACCATTTTCAACAGTGTATGCAATAATGTCAAGGGTTGGTTCTTTACATATATATAGGTTAAGTAGCTTGGCAACCAGTGTGACTCTTTGGCTGCATTTTTAATAATGTCGCTATCATTTAAAATATTTCACATAACCAAAGCTTTCTCTCTATGATATGTCCCTTTTGTTTATCACTATACCAGACTTTCTTTCGAGCAAAATATAGCCCTGAATCAATTAATTATAATGTGTTTTCCTCCTTGTTTTCCCAGCTGATAAATTTAGAAGAAAACTTGAAGAGCTGGAGAAAGAGAAAAGTGCACTAAAATTTCAGCTTCCTTCACAACATCCTTCAATTAGCAGCTTTTTGGAGAGATTTAAAGCACAGGTTCAAGTGGCATTGTATGGGGAAGTTCCTAGGTAAGTTTGCTGGCCCTAGTGGTATAGGATAATGTTTTAAGCTTCCTTAAAAACTGCGTTGAAATTTGTGAACATAGGGTGAAGCCCAGCACTCAATTGAAATCAATGGTCCATTGTCATTTATTTATTGAGTGAGTGAGCGAGTGCATTTATATACCTCCCTTTCTGCCAAGGCACCCATGGCCGACTTAAAAGCACATGCCACTATTTGTTGACTTGCACACTTCTTACCCAAAGAAGTTCAGAGAGCTCTTGCAGTGTTAGGATGCTGAGCTGTGAACCAGGAAGCCCTTCATTTGAATATTGTCTCTGCCATAAACTAACTGGGTGGCCTTAAGATAACTAACTCTCAGACTTGGCTCCTCCATCTGCACATTTTGGGATAGTGATACTGCACTGACCTATTGTTGGTTGATAATATATGTATCTAATGATGATGACTGTTTGGGGGCACAGTCTAACAAGAAGTATTTCTCTGCAAGCCTTACTAAGGGTCTGATATATTTAAGAGTGACTTGCACAGGAGAACATCTCAATGGATTGTAGATCAGCCTTCCCCAAACTCCTGCCCTTCAGATGCTGGCTGGGGCAGACAGGAAGTGTAGCCCATAACATCTGGAGGGTCCCAGATTGGGGAAGGGTATTGCAGATTATTACTCACCATAGCAGAGGTCCTGACATTTTCTTTTCATTGCTGAGCCTTTCCCTCAATCTCCCACTTCATGGAAAGAAAACCTCAGATTTGTCTAGATTATTCTTTCCTTGTTCAAGTCTCTTATAATCAGTTCTTTATGATTGTTACTGTCTTTCCACAAGCATTTGTCAACGTTCATATTTTCAGTGGGAAAGGCGAGTGGTTTTGTCCACACTCTTAATTGATTTCCCATGTTGTTCTCTCATGCCCTCTTAGCAGGTCAGGTGTTTCCGAACTAATCAAATCCCATGTGACTTTCATAAGTGACTTCAGAAGGCATTTGACTGAACTTTGAAACTGTAACTGGGGAATGAATGATTGTTGTGTTATAAGAGAAATTAAAGAACACATAGTTGCAAAGGATGTATCACATGAATTAAAGGATTTATGTGTTCAGCCTTGCACAGGCCAGCAGAATCTTCTATTTTTATATGCTAATAAGGAAAAAGAAGCCCCTCCCCCAATAAAAATCCTACTTGCAAGCCGACCCAAGAGAATGTGCTTGGACACTTTTTAAACTGGGAACTGTGCAGTATAGTTTCTGTAAGGTAGAATCCAGCAACATGCTCACCTTAAAAATCTAATTTCCTATTGGATGATTTTCCTAACAAGAGTAGGAAAATGTTATTTTGAGGTATGCTATCTTCAAGTAGGACCAGTCATCTAAAAGTGCAATCCTATGCATATCTGCTTGGAAGTCAATCTTTGGTAAATGTGCCTAAGTAAAAGGTAAAGGTAAAGGTACCCCTGCCCGTATGGGCCAGTCATGTCCGACTCTAGGGTTGTGCGCTCATCTCACTTAAGATGCCGGGAGCCAGCACTGTCCGAAGACACTTCCGGGTCACATGGCTAGCGTGACGAAGCTGCTCTGGTGAGCCAGCACCAGTGCAGCACACGGAAATGCCGTTTACCTTCCCACTATAAAGCGGTGCCTATTTATCTACTTGCACTTAGGGGTGCTTTCGAACTGCTAGGTGGGCAGGAGCTGGGACCGAAAGACGGGAGCTCACTCCGCCGCGGAGATTTGAACTGCCGACCATGCGATCGGCAAGTCCTAGGCACTGAGGTTTTACCCACAGCCCCACCTGCGTCCCAATGTGCCCAAGAGTGCAGCCTAATTTATCATTTCAGAAGGTGTTTTTATTTTACTTTCTAAAATTCAAAGCAAATGAGAGCTTTGGGGAAATCTGGGTACTTCTTGGATGGTAGTGAAAGAATGATTCATTATTGTTTTACATTAAGCACACACATATTAAAAGGCTTGGCACTATTTTTAAAAAGCTGCATACCAGTGATTGTGGGACTTCCCATATATACACCACCTGTGGTAGTATTGTTACATTCCAGGCAGATATCAGCACAAATACTGAGGACTGGAGAGCTAATTGATAAAGAAATTTGTCACGGTGGGGATAAAAAATTGCATTTATGCATTTGCCTCTAGCCACTCATTTAAGACACTAATGGATGCATTTTAGGCAAACAACATTGTATGGTGTACACAGAGAAAAAAGACCCTTAGGGCAACATATTTTAATTAGTGATCCCACCTTATGGCCTCTGCTAAACTCTCAAGGCCCCTCAAGGCCCCACACAACATCAAACCACTAAACTGCTTTAAAATTTAAATAAATTCTCAAGCTTGGCACAACTATATTTTTAGAGAATGGATCACCGTGACCTGGAAGATAGTGTGTGTTTTTCTGAATGTTTAGGAGATGACTGCCAATTTGCTAATGCAACACATGTCAGCGTTTGTAATGGTTATTTTTGAAATTCTTAATAGAGAAGAAAAACAGCTGTTGCAGAGATGTGAACAGAAGATTTTAAATTTTCCTCACCATGGAAGACTACTAATTTCAGCCACAAAACGAGATCAGCTGCTTGAAGAAAAGGCATTGATACAGGTAAGAAGGACATAATGTCCCAGTATATGCATCAATATTTATATATAGGAAAGCAAATGGGAAGTATGGTCAAGTAGATTTATTGTTGTGCAGTAATTAGAATCTTAGTCCATTTGGCAGTCAAAAAAAAAAAAAGAATAATTTTGGCCACAGGAGTAGTGCAAACTTCTTGCAAGGTTGGAGGGTATTGAAGATTTAGTTGTTCATGAACATGTTTTTACTTTTCCGAGTATTTTAAAAATATGCTCTTTATGCTCACCTATGTAATTTACTTTCTTAAATTTAATTGGCTATTGGAAATTAGTTGAGCGGGAGGGAAATAAAACTTTCAAAGAAAATTTCATTTATTCTTTGTTTCGTTTATTCTATCAGTGTCTCATCTATGAACTTCATGATTTAGGTTCTTGAAAAAGTAACTTAGAAGTTTGACATGCAATGATTATTATAAAAATGTTGTTCTTGCCTAACTATTTCTTATATGGTTTAGAAATCTTCATTTTCTTCTTCTATTAAAATAGGAAATATTCACAATCATAACTAATAAATGTAAACTTGTAAATGTTGACTTATGATGTAGCTTTTGTTGTAATTGGTTTTCAAAAATAGGTACAAGTTCTTTGCTGAAGAAAAAAGGCTGGGTTGTTAAAAGCCAGCAGGACTACCTGTTCATGAACCAATGCAGATGTAGTGTGTAATGTTCTCTGTTTCAATGATGAGCAGGTCAGAGGAGTTGAAGAAGAAATAGTTTTATTAAAGAACTATGTACAATGGGTCTTTCTTCCCTGGCTACTTTCTCCTTCTGCCTCTAGCTGAGCCTCCTCCCTGGGCCTATCCCCTAAAGTAGTGTTATAGTCACATTATTCTAACATAGTGTATTCTTGCCCTCCACAAAGGTTAAGGGATTGGGAGTGAACCATGGAGTATAGCATCATTCTGTGGTTTGGTCATTAGGTGACATTAGACCTAACTGTATTTGAGTAGAATGAAGAGCTGCTTGTTGCTGTTCTGTTCTTGGTTGAAAGAAAAAAATAAAGTTCCTGTTCAGTTTTTTGACTGGCCTGTTCTCTAAGCCCTACATGGCACCTGGAGTTGTATGCTGCCTCCCCTGTTCTAGAATGAATTCCAGCTATCCTTCTCTAAGCATTATTAAATGGTTTAAACCAGGAATTTGGAACTTCCGGCTCACAGGCCAAACTTGACTTACTGGGGATTCAGATTTAGCCTGTGAGATGTTAGGTGTGTGACAGGTTGGGATACAACTGCCAATGCGCAATCTTAAATCTTAAAGTGATTGCACATTGG
This sequence comes from Podarcis melisellensis, assembly GCF_964234715.1. Classification (NCBI taxonomy): domain Eukaryota; kingdom Metazoa; phylum Chordata; class Lepidosauria; order Squamata; family Lacertidae; genus Podarcis; species Podarcis melisellensis. Next base: position 47,268,926 of record NC_138530.1, on the reverse strand, counting down.
CAAGGAAATCAGACTGGATTTTCTGCACAAGCAAGTTCTCCACAGGGAACTCACTTGTGCAGCTGATGCCTGTGGAAAGCCAAAGCCTTAGCTTTTAAGCACCACAAGCCCTGCAAGCCCTGCTGGGTGTTTTGAAGTCTTGATTTTGGAACGTCAGATTGCCTAATCAATCAATCATTATGACTTCATGTGACAGATGTCATCAGCCCTGCCCATCTGTCAAATTCAGCTCACAAGGCTAGTATCTGATAAGGATCTGGTATGCAGCACCAAAATGGTTCCGCACCCTGATTTAAATAAACATTAACCACACTTAGCACTAACCAGATTTCACTGTTAACACCCAAACCCAATGGCTTCAAGTTACAAGAAAGAAGATTCAAATGAAACATCAGGAAGAACTTTCTGATGGTAAGAGCTGTTTGACAGTGGTGGATTCCAAAGGTTTTTAAGCAGAAGTTGGATGGCCATCTGTCATGGATGCCTTAGTTGAGATTCCTGCATTGCAGGCGGTTGGACTAGATGATCCTCAGGGTCCATTCCAACTCCACATTTTTATAGGATTTGAAGCTAGATTTAGAAACTGCTTTTTTACTGGATGGGAAGATTCATGTGGGAGTGGCATACAAAGCTGGGCCCAGCCTGTTGATCTTTGTGCACCTGAAATAATAACAACATTGTTAGAGTGTACTTTTTTATGTTGTGTCACATAGCTGTAATTTTGGATTTTAGTCCTGTATCCCCCCTACAAATGTTGTCAAATATTTAACAATACAGAAGTTATATAACACCATTTCCCTCTTTATTTCTTTCTCCAACTTTACCAGCTAATGGAAATTAGTACGGTTGAGTTTGGAGATGTAGTTTTGTTAACTGAAGACCATTGGGTTTTTGGTTCTATTATCAAATCAGTAATACAGAGAATGAATTGTTTGTGCTACAAACCTGATTTTATACACAAAGTAACAGGCCTGATGACCTTGAGAAACACTTGTGTGTGCTGAAGCACTACTTTTGTCTGTTTTCCTGCTGCAAAAGAAGCTGTACAGCAAATAACATATGTTTCAGGCAACACAAGTGCAAATTGAATTTATTGGACTGACTATTTCAGTTCAGAATGAAAAGCTCTTCTTCCTGTGCTTATTAGTACAACTGCAAAGCTGAATTAGCTTTCAAGGGTTGGCATATCTTCAGAAATGTGCCTTTACAAAGTGACTGACTGTTGTTGCTTTGATTCATGCTGTTAGCTTGTATTTGTTTAAACATATTGATCCTAATCCTGAGAACATAACTCACAGATAAGCTTTCTTTAAATCAGTAGGACTTACATTAATAACATTCAACTTGAGTTTCATTGGGTTCAAGAGGATAAGGTAGAACTTCAGCTCTTTTCAGACATATTGAGTCATGTGAGAGATTCTTTTCTATGGTTCTTTCCCATGTGACTGTGACATGGCTGCACATATTGTAACCATGTGGGTAAGGTTCATTGGGTGGGAAAGATGAGCCTGGTATCCATGATATTCATAAATGCATTATAGCCATGTGGAGAATTGGCTGGAGAATTGGCTCTTGCATGTGTTTGTGTGTGCTTGCACCATTTGGTATAATTCATCGCACTCCTTTTTTAAACACGAATGCACAATTCTCTCTCTACTTCATGCAGAAAGAAATTGAAATCCTTAGAGCAAGGCTGGCTGTTCTAGAAGCTAAAGATCAACAGCTAAGGAGAGAAATTCAAGACCAAGATCAGTTCATTCAGATGCAGGACTGTGAGTTGTCTACCTTGCTTAGCGGGGTATCGCTTGGAGAGCTGCAAGAAATAGGCAAAGCCTTGACTGAAACGTCAAAGGCATCACAGAATATTCCGTGCACTTTGGATTTACCAGAGTCCCTTAAAAGGTATGTATTATTGTATGATACTTTGAAATCCTGTATAAAAACTTTGATGTATTGTTTTCTTCTGATTTCTCTCTTATAGGGAGAGAATTACCTCATTGGAAAATACATGAAAATTTCTGTTTTTAGCTTTAGAGCCTGATGTTCAGGAAAGCTGCTTTGGGACATTGGAATGATTTTGGTGCTACATAATATTTTACCAGGAATTGGGTTTACTATAGCTATAACAATAGTCACATAAGCCATTCATTGATAACATACATTTGTGATGGCATGGTGAAAACTTCCCAGCCTTGAAAGGACCTACTTCTCTTGAACACCTTCCCACATGGAGCACCTTCCATGTGGTAGTTTTCCTCCCAAGAAGCTTGCATCTTATTTCTAAATGAGGATTTCATTAGTGCAGAGATGGCCAAAAGGCAATAATTTCATCCCCTGTGCTGAGTAAGAAGCAGCATTATCAATCTTTTGTGCCATTTCCATCCTTACTGGTGTCTTTCCCACGTGTCATGGGAGGAGATTATTTAAACTGTTAAATAAAGACTCAGGAAGTTTATTATAGTGCAGGTCTTTCATTTTGATACAGTGATTTGTCCTGCCCACTAGGCAGAGAGGTGGCAAAATAGGTCCCCACACCCATTTATTGACCTCTGATCTCAAAACCTTTTATCATATTGCAGCTGAAGACCCTCATTATTACAGAAGAGAGGTGACACCCCCTCCCCACATTACAAAGCAAATGTCATTCACTTCACATCATGCTGAAAGGGGTGGGTGTCTTTAACTTAGCATAATGGCTGATGGGGTGAAAATGTCTGTCCTGTCTTATTTCCATTAGTTGGTTATAGAATTCTGTAAAAAAAAGAAAGGAAAGACTTTAGGGTCAGAGAAATCAGTTGCATATTACATTGATTTTAAATAATTTTTGCTGCTATTTGTAAATTTCAGTTGGAAAATCAGTCAACAAATGCGGGAGTTAAAGTGACAGCTTTTGGATTAGTCAGTTGCTATCTTGCTTTGTTATTGACATAAGTAGATACATTGAGAAGCACATTTTTTTATTGCATGCTTTGATGAAAAAGATCAATGGAGGTCACATCTACAAAACTGAGATTAATTATCACAGAAACCACTTATCTGTATGTATCTTGCTTAGCTTTCATATTTTTTAAATTTAATCTTCTCATCTGCTTTCCTGTTGCTCATTCTTGGCTCCCTTGTATTATACTCAAGGGTAATGCCAAAATACTGATTTTGGATTAGTGAAGGGAGTGGGAATCTGGATGCCAGTTCTAAAACGGTGCCTTGAGGGCTGGATAGTGTCCAATATTTTTTTTAAAAAACTTGAACGCTCTGTTTTCATTCCCACATTCACCCCCTGTTTAGCTGTTGCTGGTTGAAATGCGTCCAGAATGCAAAACCTGTTTTATGGATGTTTTAAATAATCTGGATTAATATTGTCATGGCCATTGGCAGTAGGATTTTCTCTTTATGTTTCTGGTAACCACTCCATTCAGCTACAAGAGCCCTTAAAGGTTTGTCTGAAAGAGGTTAATTCAAAGATAATCTTAAATGCTTGGGGCCTGAAAGGCTTATTAATTTGAATATTGTTCAGCCACATAGTAATTCTGGTTGAAGACAAGGCCACCTTGTGCCAATTACACTCTCTCTCTCTCTCTCTCTCTCTCTCTCTCTCTCTCTCTCTCTTTCTCTCTCTCTTTCTCTCTCTCTGTGTGTGAGAAAGAGAGAGAGAGAGAGAGAGAGAGAGAGTGAGAGAGAGAGACAGCGCTGCTTGAGGAAATTAGCGTGAAGAGAGTACTATGATTGTTCAATATGTTCATTAAGCACTATGAAAAGTGGTGCCCTGAAGAAATATCTATTGTCAGTAGGAGGGTCTGTCACCATAGAATTTATTGTAGCATAAAATATACATAAATCTTGGTTTCATTCAGATTTGGCCACAAATCTGTAGAGAGCTATGTAAGCTGTAAGGCAGGGGTCAGCAAACCTTTTCAGCAGGGGGCCGGTCCACTGTTCCTCAGACCTTGTGGGGGGGCCAGACTATATTTTGGAGGAAAAAAAGAGCAAATTCCTATGCCCCACAAATAACCCAGAGATGCATTTTAAACAAAAGCACACATTCTACTCAGGTAAAAACACCAGGCAGGCCCCACAAATAACCCAGAGATGTGTTTGAAATAAAAGGCCACATTCTACTCATGTAAAAACATGCTCATTCCCTGACCTTCCACGGGTAGGATTTGAAAGGCAATTGGGCTGGATCCGGTCCCCTGGCCTTAATTTGCCTACCCATGCTGTAAGGTGACTCACTCATCTGTACTAGGTATTTATGTTTTGTTCATCTCATGTTTGGCTCCTCTCAAGGATCTGGGGCAAGTTGCAACACCAAATCCTGTCCCTTCATAAGAAAAGCAATAGAATAAAAATCCTGCAAAAACTACTATTACCATAGGTCATAACAAGCCACCTAAATTAGCATGAAATGTAAAATTATTCTGCTAGTAGCATAATTCCAATTACCAGCCAGATAAAATGATACTATTTTGCAGTGCTGGTGGAAAATATTCAGATCCATACACTAGCAGATATCCCTGGAAACAGAATTCAGCTATTTTTTGGATTTGCTAGCCAATGTTTAATATCCCTTTTTGTACTTTCTTTTTTATACCTGGTGTGTGGATAATATGGGTATCTAAGGATTTGCCCAAGCATTATAGAACTCAAGGGAGTCTTTAGTTTTGTGCGCCTTTACTTTCAGGTTTGTCAGTAGCCACAGGCAAAGCAACAAGAAGGAGAAAGTCTTAGAAATGTCACCTCCCTCCTGACTTTTCCATTCCAAATGGTAAATTATTTGGAATATGCATAGGGACATAAGGAGGTGTCTTAGACCAAAGACCATCTGTTGATCTAGCTAAGTATTGTTCTACATTGATGGGCAGCAGCTCTCCAAGGACAAAGAATATTTCCCAGCCCTTCCTGGAGATGCTGGGGATTCAACCTGAGACCTCCTAGATGCCAAGCAGTTGCTCTACCACTGAGCTATATGGAGTGCCAGTTGGACAGTTATTCTGTGGTCTTCCCTGTCTGGAATTCCTTACTGACAGTCGTTTCCCCCAATGGCTTGCCTTCACTTCTGTACTTGACTTTGTAGGGCTTCTGCTGCAACCTCCCCTCCTAACCTGCCTTTAGGGTTTGCTGCTGTCTTCCCTAGCTGCTGGTGAAGCACAGTAAAGTTGAGTATTCTACCTCATTTTAGCTTACTTTTACTCTTCATTCAGAGCCAAATGGCTCCTTGGTGAGCCACATCCCTTCCCCAGCTTCAGTTGTTCAGCTTTTGATTACCTTTTTTAATGCATCTATGGCTATTTTGATGCATGGCTTGCACGTGTGATTTATCCTACTCATGGAAGATGATAAATTTGTATGCTGCGGTCTGAAAAGGTCTGCATTTATGAATTCTGCATGTAAGCAAATAAACCACTGAATATACAGACCAAACCTTACAACCTTACATTAGTTTATGTATTTTTCTGCATTATTTGTGGCAGTTGTGGAATGCTCTCCCCAGGGAGGTTCGCCTGATGCCTTCATTATATATCTTTTAGGCACTAGGCAAAAATGTTCCTCTTCAACCAGGTCTTTGGCTGATTAATATTCTATAGCCTTTTAAATGTGTTTATGGGAGGGGGCTTTATTGTTTTGTTGTTTTCGTTTAAACTATTTATTTGCTGGGCCAGCGTGGTGTAGTGGTTAAGAGCAGTAGACTTGTAATCTGGTGAACTGGGTTCGCTTCTCCGCTCCTCCACATGCAGCTGCTGGGTGACCTTGGGCCAGTCACACTTCTTTAAAGTCTCTCAGCCCCACTCACCTCACAGAGCGTTTGTTCTGGGGGAGGAAGGGAAAGGAGATCGTAAGCCACTTTGAGACTCCTTAGGGTAATGATAAAACGGGATATCAAATCCAAACTCCTCCTCCTCCTCCTCCTCCTCCGCCTCTTCTTCTTCTTCACTTGAAATATTGATAGTCTCACTTTATGGGTTAACAATCACGTTATGCTATTTGGATTAAGCAGTAACTTTTCAAAAGATGTAACGATTGGTAGGGTAAAGTGAAAGCGCCTGCAGAGAATCCAGTATGAGTCTACTTCATTTTTATTGTGTTTTCACAATGCACAATTGGTCTAAGAAGCATTCTTTTTTTGGTATAATTCATGATATTAAAACAAGTTTATCCAATGGTAAATATTTTTTTTTAAAAAACAACTTTAATTGTAATGAGCAGTTGCTTGATAAAAGATGTGCAAAATTGCACATGGAGAGGTTCACAGATAAGAACTGTAATCATGCCAAGGAGTTATTGATTCCTTGATTGATTCATATTGTGCAGACTTTGCTGAAGGGCAAAGAAATCATTCCATTTCAAACTTTTAATAGAATTTTGCTATATATCTTCCACTGAGGCAAGCTTCAGCAGATAGAAGCCCCTGGAGTACAGTGTTTGCCTTCTTTCAAAGGACTTGGATTAGATCTATTTTGAAGGTCATGGCTTTCAAAATACCATTTGTGGAAAAATTTCAAAAGTCTGTGGTAGAACCAGTGTGTACTGTTGTTTTGGAGTCTCTTCAGCAAATAAAATATGATCGCCTCCTTGGGCACCCACACCTGCTCACCAACATCTTCTAGTTGTCTTTTCAGATGTGAGTGTGGATTATTGGTGTTATCCCACAGTGAGTTAGCTTTCTTTTCCTACCCCCCGCCAGTTTTATTTGGTAATGGGATGCTACAGTTTCTGATGGCCTCATGCTAGAAACAGGCCCTAAAATATAAAATTTAGTGGGCATGGTCAAGTCAATCTTAAGTACTTTTTATGTCCAGCCCAGGGTGGGGTAGGGATTAAACATATGTTCTTCATAAATTAATGTGATTTTGTGTGACCTCTTCTTTAGAGCCAAAAAGTAACATAGGAATACTTTTAGAAATAAATACATACATTTAAAAGTGCTTAGCTTTGGATGAGTTGGGCTGTAAAGAAACAAATGGGTGTTTTGGTGTAACAGACAATAGTTTCAACTATCTGAGAGAGTTGTTATGGGATAAACAAACTGGAATATTTGTTTTTGTTTCTGAGATGTTGATTATCCAATAATGGGAATCTTTTAATATTCATTTAATTTTTCTAGGCTTCAAGAAAAAGAGCAATCACTCAATATGTCCATTAAACATACAGCTGCCAGAGTAAGTGCACTTTAACTGCTATATTTGTTTCTGTAAATGTAAGGCATTAATGAGGCAATTAATTACATAAGTGTAAGGAAGCAGTCTGTGAACAGCTTTCTAAAGATCTTGTTTTTAATGTAATATTAAGTGATTATTGGAATGCTGACATTATGCTAATTTGGTCAGTGTATAAAAAGTGAAAATGTGACAGCTGGATAGTGGGTGGAATGGTGCATTAGATATTTTATTTCTTAGCTCATGCAAAGGAGAGATAATCAGTGAGCCGCCAATTGGAAAAAATTAACAGGTTTATGAAGGTTTTGAATATTATTTAAAACATCCCCCCACCAATCTCCATTTGCAAAGACTGTTGGAGTGGCTTAGAATAGGATTAATAAGAACAATAACAAACAAGACAGTCTTTACCCATCAGCTTGCAATCTAAAGGACACAACACAAAAGAAAGTGGGGATTCAGAGACAGGAGGAAAACAAGCAGGCTCAGGCATAATTTCGTAATGGTGCTTGTAATGACAGACCTGAACAGAAACAGTTCAGTGATACAGAGTTGAATGATGCTGCTCTTTCAGTAGAGTTGATAAGAGTGAGTGCTACATTCCCTTCTCTCCCTCTGATTGCTCATATCCCTGTTTTTCGCCATCATTGCAGTAGTTAATGGCCTGGTTTACATGTTACACAAAGCCAAACATGCAGGCACATGGAGAGGAGATTGCAAATTAACGTTACCAGATTTTTTTCAATGAATCCGGGGACACTTTAGATACACACATACATGTATACATACTACACATTTGGGACGTTGATGCTGCAGTGATGGCGGTGGCAGAGGGGCAGCCACCGTCTTTACCTCAACCACCACATTTCCCCTTCCTCCAGGGCTTCTATCTCCTTTCTCCATGAGTCTGGGCAGCCCCTGAGTTGTTGGTTCTTTGGCAGTGGTGGGGAAGCGGTGCACGTTAGGTCAGGCATTGAAGGCGGAGAAGGAGGGCCAAGAGTATGCAAGTAGGAGTTGGGATCAGGGCTGCTCCAATAGGCAGCATGAAGCCTCCCTTCACAGCTTAGTTGCTGGGGTCAGGGAAGGTGGAGGCAGCCCGGAAGATGCATCTTAGAGCCCCTGCACCACCATCATATGGAGACTTCTGGTGAGTCAAAATGGTGGGCGCCACAGCAGCGAGCAGCTCCTGAAGCCAGCCAGAGCCAACTGCGCTGCCGGGCTGGCTCCAGGCTGGTGAGGCTGCCACTGCCACGTTTCCCGGGGACAGTAGATGAAATCTGGGGACATTCCAGGGGTGGAATTTGTCCGGGGAAAGATTTGCAAATCCGGGGACTGTCCCCGGGAAACTGGGACGTCTGGTAAGATGCTTCACTCATCAGTCGTTCAACTACAGTGCTGAGCTAAGGCATGGATAATCTTAGTGTGTTGTTTGAAACCGGGCTTGTGATTTAACTTTCTTCAGACTAACCAAGATTTGTCCTGTGATTTACAGTTCATGGAGAACTAAACCACAAGCCAGGGTTTGGACAACATGCTAAGCCAAATCATGCTAGTAAATTTAACAAGAAGGCTCATTCCTACGATTCTAAGAGGTACAAAAGTGCTTTGATATTAGGAACTGAACTGCTGCTGCAGTCTTTAGGACAGATTGCCAAGAGGAAAGGAAGTGGTCCATCACTCTTCCACGCCCTAAGAAAATGCATTACTTTTTCATGTTAGGGTTTCTCAGAATGTTGGAGCAGCAGTTCCAGTATTTGCTCCTACCTCAGTTCACGGAGTAGGCAGGCTTCCTTGTACTGTCTGAAGCACAACATGCTCTTCTATTAGTCTTGAGAGTCTCGGACCAATACTGTGCTAAGCAACCTCTTCACAATAGCAGGGAGGATTATGATGGTAGAATTGTTTATAAATGTTTCAGAATCCATTTTGGATTCAGTGGAGGCCATTGAAAAGTTATTTGGTGTGAAAACTGTCCATAGAATATTCTGAAATCAACATTGCTGAATTAGAACTGTGCAACTGCCTCATAGATTATGCAGTTTCATCTTGGAAAAGTAATATAAACACAGTGGGTTCACTAATTTCTACGGGTACTTAAAATTGCAGGCTTACCTAAAAATCTTGAAAGCCCAGAATTAAATAGCATGTAGTGTCTCTCACTCTTCCCACGATAATAAGTAACTGATTGTTCCCTCCCCCTACTGCATGGTCATAGGAAATATGTGCTATTTATGAAGATACGTAGCATTTCAAGTGACTATTGAGCAAGACTTTGTGATAATGAACTGAGCAGTCAGCCTTAGTCACTTTGTCCCCTTCAGAATAAAGCCAGGCCTGGTGTGATGCAAAGTGGCGATGCCTCACTTGGATATGAAACTCTGACAGAGGTGCTGCCTTTGGCATCAATAACCCAGCACTGCTTCCATCTCTTTGATTTTTCTAAGTGATTGTTACAGCAAATACTGAAGATAGCATGACATTTTGAAAGAGTGAGTTAATTTTAGTATTCTAACACACACTGCTGCATCCTCCATTCCTGCCACTATTGATTAGCTTCATATAGGAGTGAGGTATTGTACGGAGCCTGGCTCTCTGGGCTTAGAACACTATAGTACTACTCGGAGTGGCTTATTTAAATGCCAAAATGGTGGCAGTTCACTGAAGGAGGGCAGTTGGCAAGGCAGAGCCACAACAGCAGTACTGAGACAGTCGGTGGAATCAGTACAGAGCTAGCTGATGCTAACTGAGCTTAAATCTTTGGCCATTTTATTCTTGTTGTTGCTTTCAAGGTTTCTTTCTTTTCATGTATAAACCAATATACATACTTAGTTAGTCCCAAGTAAGAACAAATAATATTTATTTTTGGGCGGTTGTATTTCTCTGATAGGCACTGAGCCACCTGTGTTTGGCATTGGAGGAAATGATGCTTGTTTTTAGATGGGAAGGGATTGAAGAGAGTCTCTTTTGCAAATTTAATTTATCTATTTCACCTGTTTATATACTGCTTAATCTCTGAAGTTTATAAGTAGTGTATGTAAAATTACAAAAAAAACTCAAGAGTGAATAAAATCAATTAAAATTTAATAATAAAAGCATAAAACTTCCTTATTGTCTGCTGAAATGGAAAGGTCTTTGTCAAACGTCTGACATTCAACAGGGAGGTGACTTGTAATGTATTATTTCTGCTTTGATTCTTTGAATAGTTATTTGGCGCTCTGCTAGCACCTTATACTGCATTCCTCTTCCCAACAGATATTTGTGCTAGCTGTTCACTCCAGCAAGAGAATTGGGCTCAGTTTCTAGGAACATTGGTCCAGCCTGCGTGACTCTGCCCTGTATGTCTTGTGGTGGAATGCTGTTTTAGCTGTTCCATAAGGACAGCAAGAGTAGAGAGTAGGGCCGGATTGTTAATCTGAACCAAGTATTTGTTTACTTTGATCTTCAGCCATTATGACTGTCAGCAAGATATTTACAGAAAGATCAAACATCTGCAATAATTTTCCAGCTTTGGCCTCTTGCCTGAAATATAGTCTTGCAGTATCTGCTTGTCTGCTTTGTTTGTGATCATCATTTTTCCCTATTTGGGCAACTGTTAAGAGAGTTACTATTTCTGGGGATTCTGTGGTAAAGCCCTTGAATGGCAGGATGAATGTCTTGCAGCAATATCACACATCATTTTTTATTAACCTTTGTTGTCATGCTGTGTAATGATATGTCATGTCTGTAAACCAAGTCAATTTGAAATGCCTTTTTTATTCCCTTATATTTTTACATGAATGAATTATATATCATGGCTGTCTGCCTCAATCTAGGTGTGTACCAGTCAGAAGCTGTGCAGCACTTTAAGGAGGAAAGTGAAAGATATTGAGACTCAACTACCCACTCTTCTTGAAGCCAAAATGCTTGCTGTTTCAGGTGATTTTTTTTAACCATTAACTTTTTTTTAAAAGTTTTCAAGAAGTATTCATACAGCTTGCATAGATGCAGACAGAGTTGCAAGGCATTGTAAAGAATCACTATAATAAGACCAAAACAACAACAACAACAAAACACCATCAACTATCCATAGGAAGCTCAAACTTACTCAGGAAAAGGGTGTGCACTAGGTGTTATGGCATTGTCCAGTGTTTATTTGAAATAAAGTTATGACCATAAATATTTCAGAAATTAATCATACCAAATGAATCTTTATGTTTGGTTTCCCTATGTACTCAGTTTGGCTTCATAAGTTTTCCAGCCAGTGTTATGTTCTATACCAGTGGTTCTCATTTGGTGGTCTGTGGCACCATTCACATATGGGGGGTCTGCAGTACTTACGGTAGTTAATTTGGAGCCACTATTTTAGACCTTTGTCCACCATCCTTGCAGCAAAAATGAAGTTTTGTACCACCAGTATTTGGATACCTCTGCAACCAGCAGCAAGGCTGTTAAATCCTTATGCATAACTGTCTATAGCCTCAGGGTTAATTGGCAATAAACCAATACCCAGATTCATCAAGATTAATTGTTGGACTTTGAATGGGATCTCTTCGAATTTCCTTGAATTTTCCAGGATGTATTAGCCACTGGGCAGTCCTACCACATGCAGTTAAAACTGCCACTTTATATTGCATCCCCTCTAGCAGGTAAGTCCTTACAGTATTTGTCTGATTTAGCTTTCTCAGCATTCCAGGTAATTTTTGATGAAAGGTTATTGAATCTTCCTAGTCTCTAATGTTGAATTCTTCATCATGACCTGCATGTGTAAAGAAAGCAGGAGAGAGTTCTTCTAGGTAACAGTAGTTTTGTTTCATAAACACATGAACACAAAGAGGTTTGAGAATTAAGATGCATCTGATTTAAATGACGTTCCACAATGGAATACAGGAATTGGCAGCTTCTTATTCAGATCGATAAGCAGCTAATGCTGGCAATGGAAGAGCTATTTGTCTTCAGAGTGCATGTGAATATTATTCATGAGCAAAACAATGATATGTGAATCTGAACTTCACAACATATTAAGTTGTTATGATCCCCCCCCCCATAACAGCTTTTTATGCCATGAACTTTGGATTACTGTAGTCCCTTGCCTTTTTTTCCAGTAGGGGTGAGAGAGAACAAATTATGCACAGTCGTGTTTACAATTTGCAGAGTTGACAAGCAGAAAATCTCTCCATTAGGCAACGCGCCAGCCCAATGAATGGGTATATGGTTCAAGAAGGTCTCCCATCAAAGAACACTGTTGTGATGTGTTTTCTGCATGCCAAGAGGATGCATATAGCTTATGATTTTTGCACTCGCCAGCACATATAGTGTTGTGTAATAGCACTTTGTACTTTGAAATAAAGTGAGGAGTTGTACCATCAGCTCTTGAAATATTCTTAGAAGGGCTGTACACCTATGATCTGACCACTTCAGCTCCTCACATTCTTCTCTCCTACCCTTCACCATGCTGCCCATCTGTCCTCTTTCCACAGCTGGCTTCTCTTATTGGGCAATTAATACTTTTCTTAGGCTTCCAGTGAGTTTTGTCTCTGCTCTGGAGAGATGCTCTTGCATCTCTCAGAGGGGATTAATGTTGAGTGAAATTATATGAATCCTATATAAATTACTTGGTGTGTAAGAACTTAGAACTTTTATATGGTTCACAATGCTTTTCTACTAGCGCTCTGTAGTTTCAGTCTCAATAATATTTGATGTATTGTTCAATAGCAATGGGGGGGGGGAGAAAAAGTATGGATTGGGAGCATAGTGCATGTGGTTTGAACTTAACCTTTCCCACGGTTCCTGGAAAAAAAAAAAGCCCCCTGCAAGCTGCTGTTTGCTGAGGGAATAAAGAAGATATGTAGCAAATAGTCTGGGGAAGGAGGAGTTACATTGTGACTGTGGCATGAGAGAAGGGATACAACCTCCTTCAGCGTAATAGTTCTGTAAAACAAATGTACTATTATGTCCACATTGCAAATGGGGCCTGAGACTGAGAGTCATAGGTTCATCGCTGACCCTGTTTCCCCCCTGAAATGTCAGTATCGTAGGTGGTTCAAGGACTAATTTGCATAAGCTACACATTTGCTTCCTTAAGACTACCACATGGCCTGACTTTCAGAATCTCTTCTTATATGGACTTGCAGCTTCATCAGTTTGTGGCAGTGTGGCTAATTACAGATCTAGGCTAATTAGAGATCTAATTTCTTCATGGCCACTTGGAAGTGTTTTGGGTTTTTTTTTGCAATATTGGCTGCCTATAGAGCAGTGCTGTCTAGAAGCTTGGGGCTGCAACTATCAGTCTCAGCTTGCATGACCAATGGTCAGGGATGACTTGACTCATGTATTGCAGAGGGTTGGACCTGATGACCCTTTGGGCTCCTTCCAGCTGTACAGCTCTGCGATTCTATGAGTTGTAGTTCATAACATCAGGGGACACTACACTGTCTACCCCTGAAATAGTGGATAAGGTTAACATGGCACTTTTGTGTTTATGTGGTTCTGAACTGCATTAACGATGCCTGTATCTGGGGCTCATTCCTGCACGGCTGTGTAGCTTCCATTCCATATGTTAAAAGCATCTGAATGCCTTTTATTTTCCGCACTCTTTTAGGGAATAACTTCTCATTTCTCTTTTGTATAATTTTCAGTTTAAAATATTTTACATGATTTTGTTTCATGTTGCCAATGTGTATATTTTATTGTTTATAAGTGTCTTGTGCACAGCTGTTTGGTGTGCTATAGAAGCAAAATTATTTTCATTCTCAGTCGTGGGTGGGCAGTAAGGGGTCGAGGCAGACAGCAAGCAGTTTACCATCCAGTTATTTGCCTGGGGCAGCTGCTATCTATTCTGGGCAACCTGCCAAGTGGCAAATTGCATGGCTGAACTATATGTACAGTTTATTTCAGCAGCATTATGTAGGTCTTCATCACAGAGTTTGTACCCTACCCAGTTTGTACCCCACCCTAGTATCTTGCTTCAAATGGCTCAGATTGAGTCCAGATTGATTGACAGCTAATTGAAGGTGACTTGCCTGTCCCTGGGTGGGCCTTGAAAAAGATTTTGACTCCAGGCTTGTTGCTTTAACCCCCAAATCTTCAGGCTGCCTATTTCATTTATTCATTATTTATTTTGTTTGCAATTATTTGTTTCTGCCTTTCCACTGAAATATACCCAAAACAATTCCAAAAAATAAATACATATAAAATTGCAAGAAGCAACAAAATAGCAGTTTTTCAGCATAAAGACATTTATTTCCTTCCCTTTTCCAAGAACATACAAATAAAATTGTTTTCATTTGCTACCTAAAACAGAGGAGAAAAAGGGCCAGGCAGACACCTCTGGGGAAAGTATTCCAAAGTCTGTGCACCAGTAAAGTGTTGTAATTGTTTCATCTTTTATGCATTATAAAGGATGATATAGAAAAATTGGCAGTGAAAGAAATACCTCCATATAGCTTTACACTTGGAAACACAAGCATGGACTTCTGCTAATATTCTTTTGTGTTCATTTGTTTTCATTTTAAATAGATATATTAATAGAAAATTGGTGCAGGAAGCTAGTAGTTGTTATATGTTGTGCTAAAAATGTCAAAGCAATAAAGGAAGCTGCAACGTGTGTGTGTGTTTATATACCAGTATATGTGTGTGTGTATATACAGTATAAATATATAATGCAACTGTTATTTTTAAAATATTGACCATCATTTGATCATCTTTCTCTTCTTTTTGGAAGATGCTTTCTTTCAAATTATTGGGAAAGGCTTGCTTAGCAAGATCTGACAAGTACTATCTGAGAGAGTGCAGTATGGAAATGTTGAAACAGAAAGGCATACTGAATAAATTATAACATGCAGTTTACATAAAACATAAATCTGTCATGGAAATGAAAAATTGTAGTAATTAAACAGTATTAACTAGATGTTTCCCTGATGAATATATTTCCAGCCACCAAAAAATTACCTTCGTCTATTTTTTTAAAAAAATCCAGAACACCTTTCTTATTTTGTGATTTTTAACAGTGAAACAGATTTATATTTATGTTTTTAAAAAACGAGTTCTCTTGTAGGATTTAGAAAGTGCCCATTGCAGTTACTGTGATTGAGGTCAGGAGTTCAGCACTGGCACTTTAAACGAGTGGTGTGCTGATCTCTTGATGAGTTCTTGATATTTGAAGGCCTATTCCCTCTGTCAGGGAAAAAGCTGCATAGGGCAGTTTTGCCTCGTGGGCATATATTAGAGGCAAAAATGCTTGTAAATTATTAACAGGGATACTACGTTTATTCCATCATAGCTTCAGGTTTTGATATTAACCTTCCCTCTGGGAATTAATAATGATTCAGTATATATGAAATTTTAATAGGCAAGGTAGTGCCTTCTTCTTAACTTTTTTTTTTAAAGACGAAGAATGATTAGGCTGAGACTTCTAATTACGAAGCCTTAAATTTTTGAATGGCCCCATGGCTGAATAGCTCCAGCAGTAGAGGGAAGCACACAGGTGCTAGCTCCAGACTTGCCAGACAGGGAGTTTTTTTGACCCCTCTCTTTCATCAACAAGCCCCTTTCTTCTGTCTGTTGGACTCTGCACACAGGAAGGACATAGCACAGTGCACCAGACAAGAAGACTCTAGTCTATGTACATTATTCTATATCCTCTTTCAGATCCTAACTCAAAGCAACTGCACAGCAGAGCTTGTGAGTCTTAAGAGCTTAGAACCACAAATAATGTTATTTATTTACTTATTTATTAAATTTGTATTCCAGCATGGGTGTAGCTAGGATTTTTGTTAGGGGGGGCAGGCCTTTTGTTGGGAGAGGGCAGAACCTTAGTTCGCTATGTATTTTTATTGAATTTTATTGATTCAATATTTGCCCCACCTCGGCTGCGCTAATATATATCAGCGCTTCAGCCAGTATGGTGTAGTGGTTAAGGGCGGTAGACTCGTAATCTGGTGAACCGGGTTTGGGTCTCTGCTCCTCCACATGCAGCTGCTGGGTGACCTTGGGCTAGTCAGACTTCTCTGAAGTCTCTCAGCCTCACTCACCTCACAGAGTGTTTGTTGTCGGGGAGGAGGGGAAAGGAGATTGTTAGCCGCTTTGAGACTCCTTAGGGTAGTGATAAAGTGGGGTAACAAATCCAAACTCTTTTTCTTCATCATCTAAAGATCTCAGGGCAATTCACAGCATAAAAATACAGAATAAAACCCAAAGTACATAATAAGAACAAGAAAACAAACCAATAACCTCCCTTCCCACAAATACATTTAAAAAGATCTAGACATCAGCCAAAGGCCTAGTTGAAGAGGAACATTTTTGCTTTACGCTTAAGATTTATGATGAAGGTGCAGACTAGCCTCCCTGAGGAGAGCATTCCACAAACAGGGAGCTGCTGCAGAAATGGCCTGATCTCGTCTTGCCACCCTCCAGGCCTCTTGTGGAGAGGCACACGAAAAAGGGTTTAAGATGATGATTGCAGAATCTGGGTTGGTTTATATGGGGTGAGGTGGTCCTTGAGATACTGTGGTCCCGAGCTGTTTAAGGCTTTATAGGTCAAAAACAGCATTTTGAATTGGGCCCAGAAACTAACTGGCAACCGGGCAGGTGGGCCAGGGTTGGTGTAATACACTCAAGCAATCTTGTTCTGCTCAACTACCTGTCCACCAAATTGTACACCAGCTGAAATTTCCAAACCGTCTTCAGAGGCAGCCCTCTGTATAATGAGCTGCAGTTAGAATTCCTGATCCTCTCTTCTGGTTGTGGCTCCAACACACCTACATTCAGTACAACATTGCTATCAATTAACAGCTGCAAGGCAACTTTGAATCTCTGTTCTGTCCTCTTAGGTTTTCATGTCAAATGGTCATGCTTCGACCTTTTTTAGAGTAGCACAATCTTTCCTCGTTAAAGAACGCATTTTACTCTTTAGCGTTGTTAATGTATTAGGGTTAAACGCACCCGCGAATTCATGCTTATATTCTGTAGTGTATTAATTAGTTTGTAATTAAATTCCTTTCCCCACCCCACTGTAAAAAATACCATTTAAACTGAGTTTTTGTTTTGGGTGTGAATTCCTAGGTTCTCAACTCTTTAGACATATTCTCAGGGCGGTGACCACTCAACCCATGTAAGAGATCTACTTCTCAGAAAAACATATTTAAAGTTTGCATGTGAAAAACATACACACACAGGTTCTTTGTGATATGCATAACAGCTGGCTCTGGAGAAACCAGTCTGTAACTAAAAGAAACACCATGTGGCATTTTCTATAGCAAAGGAAAAGGATAGCTACTGGAAAGGATTCCTTTGACCAGGCTAGTCTGCCATGCATCTCTAATGAAAACAGAGGGAGGCCAGCTCATTTGGGGATGGGGGTGGTAGAAGCTATGTGCATGTATTGACTCTCTCTAATTTTAAGGATTTATTTATTTGCGTATGATAACATGATGTGCAAGGGAGATTTCATTTCAGTTTTTTGAAGATATCCATATAAATAGCTAGCTGTAGCATAATGATGTGATGGATTGCTGGGTAATGATCCAGTCAGCATGCAATTATTTGTTAATCTAAAAAAAAATTACATACTGACCAGATCATTACCCTGCATTCCATCACCTTTTAAAAAAACCTAAGTAGCAGTTTGGTAACCTGAATGAAAAAATAATAATCAAATTAGGTTACCACTGTTTATATGGGCAGTATAGGTACGAGGAAATGGAAATCAGTGGACATAGGGAAAATGTGTTTGCTACAAATTTATTTCATTTTCACTGCTCAGGTTTTAGCTCCTGTATGAACGATTAACTATTAATTTATTTTAGTAAGCTCCTTGAGGGTGTCTATTATTTGTTTCTTCTCTGTCTTCCTCTGTCTCTCTAATGTCCCTCCAATGAATCCACAGGAGGTAATTTCTGTACGGCTAGAGACCTTGTAGAAGAAATTAAGTCGTTAACAGCTGAAAGAGAGCGACTGGAGGGACTTCTCAACGAGTGGTTCATGCTGAGTGCCAAAAATGTCCAAAAATTAGAGAGAATGAAAGAAGGTTACAAGAGACTGAAGGAAGAAATGGCGCAAGGGGAGTCTGCTTTTGGTAAGTGGAGCAGCTGGCCAGCTGTTGGGGTGACAGAAGCCTGGCATTTCCTGGGCTGTGTGTCATTCAGTATCCTGCCTGAACCGATGAGCAGCCATCTAATTTATATGACATAAGAATAGTTATTTTGATGGGCAATTCTGGCAGACCATTTGATATATATTAGGTTGAATGTGCTGTCAGCCTCAGAGTTTGTCATTCTTGAGGGGTATTTTTTCCCCTGGCGTTGTGTATGCTGATGATGTAGCAGGCTTTGAGTTGATTTCGTCTTGCTTATTTTTTGCATAGCCTCCTGTGGTGAAAAGCCTGCTAACTGACAGTGAGAATGTCTCTGCATTCATAGCTCCTGCATAATTTAATAGTGCTCTGCACATAGAATTGTGCATGCTTCAGTTTTAATCCATAGGAAATATAAGATCCTGCAAGCCCAGGAAGAAAGCTGCCTAGCATCACTGAGTTTTTGTTTTCTAAGCATGTTGTGTAAGGATGTAATCCATAGCATGTGTAATGTTTTGAAAGCAATAAGTCTTTATTTACCTGAAAGATTAAGGTGGATTTTGCCAGTTTAGTGACTAGAACTGTCCTGAAAAGGTAAACATGGTTGAGATTATTAATCACATTGAAACTAGGAAATATTTTTCATGTGTTGACATTGGTCAGTGGAGCTTATTTTAAACCACAGGCTTGGCTTCGACAGGACTCCCACACCAGAGCAAGTAACTGAGAGGCAAGCAATGTGGCCAAGGTGGCTGACACCTGAACCAACCAGAGATAGGCTGAGGTTGTTGTTGTTTAGTTGTTTAGTCGTGTCCAACTCTTTGTGACCCCATGGGCCAGAGCACACCAGGCACTCCTCTCTTCCACTGCCTCCTGCAGTTTGCTCAAACTCATGCTGGTAGCTTCGAGAACTGTCCAACCATCTTTTCCTCTGTCATCCCCTTCTCTTTGTGCCCTCCGTCTTTCCCAACATCAGGGTCTTTTCCAGGGAGTCTTCTCTTCTCATGAGGTGGCCAAAGTATTGGAGCCCCAGCTTCAGGATCTCTGCTTTCAGTGAATAGGCTACCTCAGCCTATTCAGCCCTGAGTGCTCACAGGAAGACCCTGATGTTGCCAGTACCAAAGAGGAAAGAGCTAGCCATTGGGCTAAACTGTACTGGAAGTTTATCATATAGTTTGTTCGTGTTCAAGCTTTTCTTTCACCAGTGGTGGTGCTGGTCTTTAATCCTTTTGCCTCCCCTCATCCAAGTTGCAACCCAGATTGGAACCCTGCTCTGGAAATCTTTGAAGATAACAACTTGCACACAAGTTGATTATAATTGCTGTGTGTAGTTTCCCCAAAGATGTGTAAAAGTTATGGCTTAGTTAGCTAAGCATTTATTGGTCTGACATCACTTTGTTTTATGTTAGGGGTGGACTATGGCCCTTCAAATTTCAGCAGTGCCCTGTGTGAGGCCAAAATTTGCCCCCCACCCTGCTTCTCCCCTCCTGTTCTGCTCAATTCACTATGTTATAGTTGTGACGCCATGCGGCAGCCCTTAGGCTCAATGCCCAGTGCGGCAGAACTGGTTGCACCATCCTAAGGGCTGCATTAATGCATGGTCAGCTCTCCGGGCGCTGAAACATAAAAGTGGGTGAAGCAAAAAAAAAAAAAGTTTAGAAGCAACTGTTTTAGGGGATCTTGGGGTGGCTGTCACAAAAACCTTTCGTCATCACAACAGCGTACTTGTGAGAGTGGTCAGCCGAGGCACCATATTCTCAAGATGATTGAGTGGCCCCAACACAACATTGCGAGGAGGCAGGGGGCAGAGCTGAGCACTCTCTGATCATTGAGATGGCCTGGTCCCCTCAAAAAACATTGCCCCCCCAAAAGTGCCTTGGCCTTTTGGAGCTGGCACCTATGGTGGCCAGTGAGTTATTAAATCTTACATATAATAAAAATGCAGGAGTGTCATTGTGCTGTTTTCATGGGTGGTTTCCCAAGGCAGGGGTCAGGACAGGTTGCCCTGAGAAAACAGCATGCTATTTAAAGTGATTGCCCTCTTGGTTACATGTGTGTGTGTATAGCCAGTCTCCTCCTCTTCTCTTCATCCTTTGGCTGTCTAGTTCTGTTTCAGACACACATACACACAGAATTTGCTAACTGACTTTCCTCTCGGCTTGTGCATGCATGTGCACAGCCAGTCTTCTCTTCTCTTCTCTTCTCTTCTCTTCTCTTCTCTTCTCTTCTCTTCTCTTCTCTTCTCTTCTCTTCTTCCTCTTATTCTCCTGCTCCATTTCATATAAATAATACATGTGCAGGCAGGCACACATAATTTCCCTTCCAGTACATGAGGTGAAATATGAATGGAAAAACAAATGTAAAGAACTGCTTTCTGTTCCCAGCACAGAAAAATAATTTTAAAAAGGTAAAGATACTGAAAAGTTGATCCATTGTTACAATAACCATCTTTCAGAATATAGCATGGAGATTAGTTTGGTTTTCAAGTGAGTGTCTGATCACTGATAGATCTATTCTTGTTGCTAGGTAGTCTCTGTAAAACTAAAGAATAATGTTCTGTAACATTTTGCTAAGGGTGCTGTCCTCAGATCTGTTCTCCTTTTTCTGAAATTTTACCCCCAGCTGAACTTCCAAACTGCTTTTTAAAACTGCCCTAAATTTAAAACAGTCTTGGGATTTGATGCTGGAATCCCCACCTGCCTCAACCCCTCCAGGAAGAAACCACACACACCAGCTCAGTTTTCCCTGTAAAGACTGTAGTGCTACATTCCCAAACTTGGGTTTGAACTCTGGGGAATTTATAAAACTGTTTTGAGGGATTCACCTTCCAAAAGGAGAAAACTTAGCAAATTTTGGATGACAGCATGCATGCTGGCTTGTATCATTGTTTGCTTGTATCAAAGTGTCACCATCCTTTGTTTAGGGTGTAACCGCATTAGAAAACACACAACAATAGGTGTTGCTTCCCCCTCCCTCTTAAGATGAACCTTACATTTCTTGTAATTCTCAAGCAGTGACTACAGAGAATATGTTCTCCTGGATAATAAAGCCCAGTGGAGCACAAATTCCTCCAAGCAAATATAAATAATTAAAATGAGTGATCCCCATTTTACTCTGTTATCTACTGCATGTCTCTCTTTAGGCTATGGTAATTTGTTTAGCTCTGATTAAATTAAGCATATGATGGGTGTAACAAATTTTGTTGAAAACAAACCTATGGTGCCTTTTAAGGATTTTTTTTTTTACATGAAGCTATTTGCAATATTGTTATATATATTAATGTTGTTGATCCCCCATTTGCTTTTTAAAACAAAAATTCTTTATAATGGGTGTATTATTATTATTATTATTATTATTATTGAAAAACATCCCTACATATTTAGCTGGAAGACCTAGTTTTGGGGAATATTTCTTGAAATATTTTCTTAATTGGCCAGTATATCATATGGGTAATATTTTACATTTATAGAAGCGTTCAGTGTGCTTCATTTACATGGTCTGTATAATACATACAGTAATCATATAGTGGGTCAGCGTTACCCCATTTGCAAGGATTATATTTGGGTTGACTGAGAGCTCGTTATTCACCTATTGTTGCCTAGTGATATTAGCCATATGCCAGGTTTACAGTTGTTAGGACCCATCCTACTCTGCTGATTGCAAATTGTTGTAACTGATTTTAAAATTATATTTTTATATTACTGTAATCTGTCCTTATGGTGAAGGTGGGTATACTTGTATATTAGGGTTGCTGTACCTCCAGGAAGGGACATGAGTGGCACTGTGGGTTAAACCACAAAGCCTAGGGCTTGCCAATCAGACGGTTGGTGGTTTGAATCCCCACGACAGGGTGAGCTCCCATTGCTCGGTCCCAGCTCCTGCCAACCTAGCAGTTTGAAAGCACGTCAAAGTGCAAGTAGATAAATAGGTACTGCTCCTGCGGGAAGCTAAACGGTGTTTCCGTGTGCTGCTCTGGTTCGCCAGAAGCGGCTTAGTCATGCTGGCCAAATGACCTGGAAGCTGTACGCCGGCTCCCTCAGCCAATAAAACGAGATGAGCGCCGCAACCCCAGAGTCAGTCACGACTGGACCTAATGGCCTGGGGTCCCTTTACCTTTACCTCCAGGAAAACCTGGACATGTTCTCTTTTGGGGGGGCCAACATGCCCATCCGGGAGGATTTTTACATTTTAAAGGCAATGTCTGGGTTTGGGGGGGTTGGTTCATTTTTTGGGGGGAACACATGCATACTTAGGAGGGTGCTGTGCCTGGGAAGCAGAAGTGCCACAGCGGAGTGAGGCCATTGCATGGAAGATCAGGTTGGAGCTGGGGTCCTGCCTTCGCTCGGGCTGACAATGGCTCAGGCTTTGACTATTCTGCACGCATGTGGCCTCACACATGCCCTCGCCTGTATGCCTCTTTTCCTAGCTTGGGCTACCAGTGGCTCAGGCTGTCCTCTTTTTTGCTTTTCTAGATATGGCAACCCTATTATTTTGTTTTATTTTATTTTATTTACAAGATTGATCCAATACCTTTCCAGAAGACCAAGAATTATATAAAACACAATCACATTAAATCAAGATCAGTGTCAAATTAACTGAAGTTTAGATGCAGTATTAGTTAATACTATTATGTTAAACATAAAATTTGTCTAATTTTTTAAAGGTTCTTAAGTTTGTGTCATGAAAATGGAAACGTTTATTAGTTTGAGCACATTCTAGTAAAGTGGTGATAGCTTGCAGCTTAACCAGTGAAGTATTGGTAGGGAATGGCAGTATGTAATAGCTTAATTATTCTTCTTGTCTGAAAGTCTTAATCAAATGTATAGGTATACATCGTAAATACTGTGGGTTCGGTTCCAAAATTTTGTAGATGGTTGAGCACTGATTATATTGGGACCAGATTAACACATTCAAATACATTGACTTTTTGCAGACTCAGGTAGTTGATAAAATCTCCACAATTCAAAGAATAAAATTTACTATGAGTGCCAAATGGATGTGATAGCATCTGTATACACCCTCTAACAAAATTATTCTAAAAGATTTGCCTGTGCGCTCTCTGCATATTTTCATACACTGATATAAGCATGAGTAGAAGGATCAAAACATGGAAGAGTGGCTAAGCTTTCGTAACTGTTAATATTTGGCAGGCTGAGAAATGTATCAGCAAATGTAATGTACTTGAGGCTGCCTATCCATTTAATCAAGGCAATTGTGCTAAGTCCAACCCAAACTGGTATCCTTTACAATTAAAAATATTGGGATAAATGTATAACTCTAGAAATGCAAATCACACCCAGTTAATGGAAACTGTAATTTAATATGCTCTTCTTTAGTTTAATCTAGTTTGTTTAGTTGTATATCCACAAATGAATATTTCAAAGATGCTATTTCAAATATGATAAGAGACCCATATAAACTGGCAGTTGTCTGACGCCCTTCTTAGTTTTCCTTATCAGGGTATGAATTTTGCCCCTGTTGATTCTGAAGCCAGAGAACTCCCCAAATAATGGAAACTTCTAATTTGTTTTAATCGAGCAAACCATTGTGGGCAAAAGAGCATCATCTGTGTCCAGTATCACCATGTGTTCATGTCCCCAAATAATGGTGGTCTCGGTGACCTGGTTTGCATGTTAACACTAAGCCAAATCATTATTTCCTTACTGTCTGCTTATGCAAGCTAAAGGTTCTGTTACCAGATCAAACACCGGGTGTAAGATAAGTCAGGCCTGCCCTGGTACCCTCTTTCCAAAAGAAAATCTGTGAGGGTTCCATTTACACAACCACTAGATGTCATATTTTTCATCATCTTCACACCAACCAATTTGGAAAGCTAAAATTCACTGAGGCACTATATAGAAAATTTCAGTGAATTGGATCAAATGCTTTCTCTCATCTGGTTATTATGCCAAAAGCAGGCCCTGGATCAGAGCCCTTTCTACCTGAAATGAACTCAACTTGATCTGATTGAATAATCAAAGGAATAGTTATTCACAAACTTGCTGCCAAAACTGTTGGCAGGATCTAACTATCAAGATTAATGAATAAAATTGGTTTGTAGCATGAAAACCAAAGATGATCTTTCACCAGTTTGAACAAAAAATAAAATATGTTCATACACAGGACGGGCTATTGAGTGCTGTTATTAGACACAGCACACCTATCTGTAGAGTGGAAAAAGTAGATTTTGAATCTCTTCTTTATTATGTAAGGAACTAGCGTGCAAGTTCAATCTTTGTATATTGATAGAAAGGCCACATTATTATCCTGGCACTCTCCAGAGTCTTTTGTGCCTGTGTGTCTTTTTTTTTGGGAATAATTATAAGCAATATTGAGGAACATGTACTGAAATAAATTAAAGGATGGGATAAATTACCATGAATATTAGCATCACAAATATACTACGAGGAATAGAGATTTAAAAAGTTTTGAATGTCAGAACTAGGCCATGAGGCCAAGCAAAGTGGGAATTAGATAATACTAAAAATTTAAACAACCACCAGATAGCAAGGGGTGACAACTGGCTCTGCTGGAGGAAGGGGTGTGCATATCACTCTCTCACACACATGATTTTTGGCTGCCATTTCTTGGCACAGGTAATGTGTTAAATGGTGTGTTGTAAATACAGTGGTTGGTTCTCAAACATAATCTGTTCTGGAAGTCAGTTCCAAAACCAAAGCGTTCCAAAACCAAGGCATGCTTTCCCATAGAAAGTAATGCAAAATGGATTAATCTGTTCCAGACTTTTAAAAACAACCCCTAAAACAGCAATTTAACATGAATTTTACTATCTGATGAGACCATTAATCCATAAAATGAAAGCAACAATCAATGTACTGTACTATAAAATAAATAAGACAGTATTGTAAATGATATATTTTTTTTTTAAAAAAAATCTTGCCTGCACAGATGATAGTCATTGTTTGGATAGAGGGCTTTTATCCATTTCCGTAGTCACACAATTAATCAGTAGCTGAACTGGGTTCCACACAGTCACAAAAACAAATTAACCGAAAAAGCCCCCAAAACAAAAAATGCAAAATAAATAGCAAAAACAAAAGTGCCAAACTTAATCCATTCCGGAAGTTCGTTTGACTTCTGAAATGTTCGAAAACCAAGGCACAGCTTCTGATTGGTGCTGGTGCCCCAGAAACAATAGCCAACAGCCGCATCGAATGTTCGGCTTCCAAAAAATGTTTGAAAACCGGAACACTTACTTCCGGGTTTTCGGCATTTGAAAACTAAGGCATTTGAGAACCAAGGTACCACTGTACATTTATCATGTATCTATTTGCCTGTATATCACATAAGAAATATTCACTGATGAATCTGTTCCTGAGAGCAAGTGCCACATTGCTGCCATAAAGTAGCTGCCAAAATATGTTTGTTTTTTAGGAAAATGGTTGTGGGTATAAGCCCTCATATATTTCACCCTGGGGCCCACTCTCCACTAAACACTATTGCAGGGCGATTCTGTATGAAACAGAAATAGCAAAATGCCCTATTTAAAAACCACCAGTGTTAAATGATAAAAGCTTCAGATAGACATACTTCGGAAATCTAATTTAGAACATCCATGCGAAAGAGACCCAAGAACACATTAGATATATTATTTAATTTGTTCTAATTGTTGGAAAAAATGTTTTTTTTTAAATGTCATTTTAACAAGTCTTTCACAGAATAATAAGCAACATTAGCAGGTTTATTTTTTTTGAAGCAAGTTTAGGTGTAGAATAGATGTTATAAAGATTGTAGAACCATGGATATGTTGAACTTGGATTGGGGAGACCTTGGTTCAAATCCCCAGTCAACTTTATAAAGGTCAATTAGCAGTCTTGAGCCTGTCACCATCTCTAAGCATGACCTACATTAGTAGAGTTCATAAAATGGATAACCCACTGACCACTGAGGTTTTAAGAGTAATTCTGCATGATATTCAGCATTTCAAGATTTTGCCATGCAAACTCAATGAGAGTCTCCTTATTTCCTATAGTTTCCAGTACCACTACAAACATTGTCTTGTAACCCAACTTTATAAACAGGGAAAGGTAAATGGTTCTGTTAAAATAATAAGGTTAATTGCAGGTGTCCAGAAGACTTCCTCCAAATTTGTGTTTCTTAAGAGGAGAGCTGCCTCTCAATATTTAAAATGGTTGCAAATAAATGTATGAGTGAGACTGACAGACAGGTCTTTCTGCTTTTCTATTGTTGATGCCTTACTTACTGTTACTTAGATAGAAGGAAGCAGAAGTCAAGGGAAGAGATTTAATCACATAATAATCAGGGCTAGAATTTTAAATGGGACGCATCATTAGCATGTTAATGAGTTTTCTCTCTTGATGCCAGCTGCCATGTATAAAAGGTTGCAGAAGTAATGTAGAGATGTGGCTTTGCAAAAATGTTTATCCTTTGATCAGTATATGCCTTGTGGGACAGAATCTGTGATTTTTAGAAAAATGTTTTACTTCCTTTTGAATAAACATGGTTTCAGCTCATGATTTAAATATTCAGGACACCACCAGCCCATGCGGCTAAGGACACATATCCCATTGGGACAAACAAGTTGGCATTTCTTCTGCACAAGCTCCATTAAGAGGAATTGGAGCTCATTAGGTGAATCCTACCGAAAAAGTGTAAGGAAGCATCTGTATCTGATGGAATTGATTTCTGCTGTTATTTCCTTTGCCCACTTTTGTCTGGATTGGCAATGAATCTCCTCCTAGCATTTTTCAGTTCACCAGTTTGAGGACCCACTGTGGGCTTGAGTGCTGATGTTGTCAAATGTATGAGTGGTACATTGTCAAGAGGTGTATTTCTACCCCATACTTCTCTTTCTTTTCAGTACACATAGTGTATTAAAATTATTTAAGATGATTTAACAGAGCAATCTATTATTACATATTCTTTTTTAAAATTGGTGTAGCATGCTGCAGAGTGGCTTTATTGTATAAATGCAGATTATACAATTCTGTGCACCAGAAGCAGTTTAGTCATTCTGGCCACATGATCCAGAAAACTGTCTGTGAACAAACACCGGTTCCCTCGGCCTGAAAGCGAGATGAGCACCACAACCCCATAGTCGCCTTTGACTGGACTTAACCGTCTAGGGGTCCTTTACCTTTTACCTTTACCTTTTATGTGAAGTACTTTATTGCCCTAATGTTTATCACTTTATTGTTGCTTACATTTACCGTATTTTTTGCTCTATAGGACCCACTTTTCCCCCTCCAAAATTTAAGGGGAAATGTGTGTGCATCCTATGGAGCGAATGCAAGCTCCTTGGCTTCAGCGATAGCAACGCGAAGCCTCTGAAGCACAGAGGGAGCTCTCCCTCCGTGCACTGGAGGCTTCACTTTGCTTTTGCTGAAGCCTGGAGAGTGAGAGGGGTCGGTGTGCACCGACCCCTCTCGCTCTCCAGGCCTCAGGGATAGCCACCTGAAGCCTGCAGAGCGCAGCGTGAGTTCCCGCTGCGCTCCACAGGCTTCAGGTTCCTTTCGCTGAAGCCAGGAGAGCAAGACTCTCCAGGCTTCAGCAGAGAGGGAGAGCTGTGCAGCGCCCCTTCAGCCAAGCGGGAGGAGAAATGGAAGGGGCTCTGTTTCTCCTGCCGCTTCGCTGAAGGGGCGCTGAGCAGAAAGGGGGGGGGTTTTTTCTTGTTCTCCCCCTCTAAAAAAAGGTGCGTCCTATGGTCTGGTGCATCCTATAGAGCGAAAAATACGGTAATTGCATTTACCTCTTTGCTTCCCATTCATCCAGTTGAGAGAGGTCACTTTTTATTTAACTACAATAGGGCAAAATGGTATCATCTGCAAACTACGCTACCTCACTGCTCACACCTAGTTTCAGATTATTAACGCACATGTTAAAAAGCACAGGTCCCAACACTGACCTTTGGGGAACTTTGCTTTCTATAGGCGACTTCCATTGGGAGAACTGTCCATTCCTGCTGTTAGCTTCCTGCTCCTTAACCCGGTACTTAACCATAGAAGGCTCTCTCCCCTCTTATTGCCTGACTTTACAACACTTTTAATGCCAAAAAAACTTGTTTAGAAACAGTGTTGGATGCCAGCTCCCATTTGTCCCAGTCAGTAATGCCCAGAGATGATGGGAGTTGTAGTCCCAAGAATAGCTGGAGGGCACATTGGCTTTCCTGTGCCATGTGATTCAGAATATTGCATTTTGTAGAGACATTTTCCTCATCCTGGCCCCACTACATATACATCTGAAGTATGACTAGGAATATATTAAGACCCTCCACCTCTTCTGCCAGCTTGACATCACATGCTTCCTGCCTTCAACATCATGCAGCAGAGACACATTAAAGTAATCATTATCCCTTAATTTCTGTATAGGATTGTCCAGACATGTAGCAGACCTAATGTTAACACTCTATCACCCTGCCCTGCCCTCCATTATCTGCTGTTAGATACTGTGAGGCCAAAACCCCTTTTCATGAGACCAGGATGATGTGCCTTCTTGTTCTAGGTGAAATTCCCATTTGTCCCTTCGTGCTTAAATGAGCTATATTTTAATTTGCTTGGACTATTGTAAAAAACCATCAAGGAAAATGGTTTTTTAGCAGCATTCTTAATAGTGATCATTTGATTAACTTATTTATCCCCCCCCCTTTTTGCACAAATTTCTTCCTTTTTTTTTTAACAGTGGTATGGTAAACTAGAAACTTAGGCATAGGATGTGATGAAGTGATCACAACCACCAGAGGGGAGGTTGGAAAAAGAAGAAGATAAAACCAAATTCCAAAAATTAACATTGCATCCTTTACTATAGTTTTGTTCAAATTAGCTCGCAGCTTGCTTTTAATTCTAATGATAGTATGTTTCTGAATCAGTATTTTTTAATTCTTGCAAGAATATAATTTACTATAATGAGAATAATAATGACCCCATACTAATACATAACTCTAGTCCCAGCTGTTGCATATATGATGCCTGGTACTGACTGTGGATTTAAAATCTCTGGAACAAATTACAAAACTAAATTATAGTTAATAGGAACATGTTTTTTAAAATTGGTAGGTGGTGGCAAGAAACAACCCCTTTAGTAATTTTAATATGCTCACATTATAAATGCCATTGGCTCTCTCCAAGATATAAACCTAAGAAAAATTCACACCTGACCCAACGAGTTCTGTGTCAAGGTTAACAGAATTGTGCACATTTTAGCCTGACAGGGAAATTGCATTTTTGCCTGAATGAAAATGTGATAGTTTTCTGGGATATGAAATTTCATCTTTACGCTGACTGGAAAGATTATGAAACATCAGCTAGAGGCATGAAAGTCAAAGCCAAAAGAAACCCATGGGATACTTCCTTATGTTATAAGTATAATACAAGATGTCCATTTTATGAAAAAAATGGTATTGGGTTTCATTCCCAATGACGGCTTCCCAGCAAGGAGCTGGGCCTTGCTTCAAGTTTGTAGAATGCCTTTCACACATGTTTCTTAAACCACAGAGGTTTTAATAATATGAAAGCTGACTAGGTTTAAATAGTTCAGGTATTTATACGTAGGTCCAAAGTTCTGCATGGTGTTTCTCAATTATTCTCAACTGGCCTGGTTTGTGCAACACTTGAGACCACATGAATGTGGAGGCTCTAAGATAGGAGCCTGAAGTCATTTTGATCCTCTCTAGTCCTTTTTACTACCATGCTGAGTTAAGTGAAGGTTTGACTTGGTGCGTTGTCTAAACTTTTCTCATTAACCATGATGCAGCCAGGACTTGTTCTAACTCTGACGTAGTACAGTGCAGCAGCAAAATGTCTGGGAAGGAGCAAAATGGTCACAATCTCCTCTCCAGGATCCTGCATGTTTGCTCATTCACCTGGTTTGGCTTAGCACAGCATGTGAACCACACCTGATACCTGAAAGTCACACAGGGAAGAGATCCAGCTGAGTGGTAGACCAGCTATGCTCTGCATGCAAAATAACTTTGGTTCAATCCCAGGGATTTCCCAGTAGGGCTGGGCAAGTCTCTTGTCTAAAACACTGGATTGCTTCTGCCAGTCCTTGAAGAAATTTCCAAGCTAGATGAACCAATTGCCTGAATCACATACTTCCACTCTAAAAGGCCTTGGGTCTCAGCTTGGGCAGCAGCAGCACCAAATCTCAACTACTAAAGCAGTAAACCTCCACCCTGTGAAATGAAATGAGTCCCCTTCTGTTCAGATTTCTTTGTTGGTGTTATGATGGCTAGAGAAGCTGCCATGCGGAAGCACCCATGGATTTCCTCTTTGTTTCCCACTACTTCCACTTTTTTTTAAACAAGGTCCTGAAGTTTCAAAAAGGTTTGCTCTCTTATTCTTTCATGCACCTTCCATTTTGACTCGCAAACTTAATTTTCATTACCGTCGTGCTTTTCCCCACTTTCTTTGTACATAATTCAGCTCTTTTCACACATTAAGATGGAAGACACATTATAGGTGAACATAACCTCTGCTGAAAAAGCATAGAAAGTTGTGTGTAGCCATGCAGAACATTCCTTCACATCTTTTCTGAGACAAGGTGCAGTGTTTCTACTTCTTGGTCCTGCCAACTTTCTCTTTTAAAGAGACTGTTGCTTTTGAATCTTCATTAATATTAACGTGACTTGAAATTTTGCATTGTTCTGTCTACCTGCAGTGCTGGCAGATTTTTCTTTTTAATGGTTGTGGGGGGACTTAAGTGTACTTAACTTTATGCGAATAGCATTCTGGGCCTGCAGTTCTTCAGCCAGTGATGTATTCCTGATCCCTTTGAAGTCAATGGAATTAAATATATGTATCTAGGTGCTGGATGGCAGCCTAAGGCCATTTGGATGCATTTTATTAGCAACTTCTTTCTCTACTCACGATACGATTCATCAGTTTATGCTCTGAAGTAGAAAACTTCACTGTGGTTTTGAAAGTTGTTTTTAAGAATTCTCCTTAAAAACCCAGAGTTCCTATTCCATTACAGTTCAGTTTATATACTTTGAAAATTATATTTTATTTTAGGCCCTTTGAGAATATTCTTTTTTCATTAAAAGTTGCTATAACCTTTTCTTGTTAAGCCTTTTCTTTCTAGGAACCTTTTGTTTGCCTTTTAGTAAAATTTTATCTTTGCTTCATTAAAACCCTTGTGGTCTCTGTTTGAAGCCGAATCACATGCTACCTGGAAAGCTCTTGGGGAGATATACAAGGCCTTTATTTTTTTGGACTGAATGGTGTAAAGCAGCCTTGTAGGAATTTTTTTAAACCTGGTGGCAGGAAGTTAGTTTCTTGGAAAGGTGGGTGAACAGGTGGGGACTGGATCTCCCTTCTCCATCACAGCCCAGGACTCAGGGTAGCTTTGGTACCCTCACACTGCCCAACATATAGGGCATCTGAAATCATGGACAGTTTAGATACAGTTGCGTCATTACTGATACTGTTGTCATTATCGCTATTGTTATGAGCATCTTTCACTTAAACACTCCTGTGTAGTATTTTTTTTAGTCAGTGTGTGTGTGTGTGTGTGTGTGTGTGAGAGAGAGAGAGAGAGAGAGAGAGAGAAACAAATCATGTACTTCCTTTTATGTTGACTTACTATTCTCTTGCATTATGTCTGCACCAAATTCAGAGGTTCATATACTGTATATGTATTGGGTTTAAGCTAATGTGCACCTGATCCCCAACATCTACATATCTACCTTTAATCTTGCCCCACAGATGTAGATTATTATGTGTCGTGGAAATAAGCAGAGTCTGCACCAGTGACTCACGCTGGTCTCATTTCAGGTTTCCCTGTGAGGCGTACACCCTGCTGAATATTGACTTATTTTTGCGGCGCTTCTGCTTCATTCCAGGAGGAATGTAAGAGATGTGTTGGAACTCTGTCCTGTGCAGAGTTTGTGTGCTGGGGTAGGTAGGCTAAGGTTACCAGTTTTTTTCCAATGAATCCAGGGACACTTTTCAACTTCAGTGGGTTTTGTATGGGGACTGATTTGTAAATCCGGGGACTGTCCCCGGGAAACAGGGACGTCTGGTAACCTTAAGGTAGGTTGAACTTGGTGTGCAGCGAGTTTCCAACACAAATAGTCAATATACTAGAGATTTTAATCTCTAAATACCATCACTTGGCTTGGAAGAGTTCCTAAAGCAGCTTCTGCTCATTCCTTGTCAGACAAGGATGTGTGTCCACAATTTCTCCTGCCTCCCCTTTCTAGCGGCTGACCACCTAACCACATTCCACTCTGGCCTTGAGAGTCAATGGGTGCTAAGGCAAAGCTTGCGTTGGGGTACAGGAAGTGGCATGAGAGAGAGAGACAAAGAGAGAGAGGCTATTCCAGAAGTGAGGCTCTGCTGGTGGGTGTTAGGATTAGGGATCATGGAGAATTTTGCAGTAAGCAAACTAATGCGATCTGTGTGGTATTCCCTTGTTTGCCAACTAATAGACAGGCAAATTACAATACCCCTGGGGGCATGCAAATGGCTACTTGATGATGGGTAATGAATAACAGTAGCAGTACTGTAAATTAAGTGAGTTATGCTCGCAATACTGTCAGGAGAATTGAAACCAATAACATTATTTTTGCAAACCACCAGATTGTGCTGCGATCATAAAAGTTTTAACAAAATGTGAACCGCAACAGGCCATGTTTGAGTTATGATAACACGATCAAAGGATGAACAGGTATATCTCCTGATATAACAATGGATTAACAATACATGAACTTGCTGGATGAGGCTGCCTAGTCCAGCGTTCTGTTCTCACAGTTGCTGACCAGATGAAAATTGCCTGCCCTGTTCCCTTAGCAGAAGCTGAATAGAACCAATACCCTGCTGATACTATTCTAAATTGTCTTGGATGCCACAACTGGGATCTACATCAAAATGATGAGTCATAATAAATAATAGCCTCATTCTTTATGTTTAATTTTGGTTTTCCTTTAGAGCATCTTCATAAAAGCACGTTGTTGGAAGGAGCTTTTATTCCGAGGAAATGTTTAGGGGAATCGTGTTAGGTTTAGTTCCATAAGAAAATACGTTTTCAGAAGAAGTCCAGTTTCCCCCTACAATTCTGCAGATAAATAATCTAGGATTACAACAAGAGTTGTAAAAAGGTAAACACATATATGAAGTTGGGAAAAATAACATGCAGCAATATGGTGCCTTTCAAAGGATAGCTTTGGCAATGTGAGATTTTACTGAGGAAAATTGGATGCAACCGTTTGCTTGTCAAAATTTACGGTACTAGCCCAGATGGGATTATTATTAATGCTGATATAATGCCACTTTGGCTAATGGAGATATCAATAGTAGCAACGTTATGTGTCTGTTTTTAGAATTTCTTTGCTTTGGCTGTGCTGCATAAGGGTTAACTTGTTATTTTACTGTATTGTTTGGAAATATGTATTTTAAAACAGCATGGGCTAGTTATGTTATTTTATTGGCCATTTCATTTAGAATAAACAGTATACATTTTAGCATGGCTTTTGCTAGAAGCTAAAAGTTGGGTTTCTGAGACTTCCCCCCTCCCCCTTTTTTGCATGCTTTAAATGAGTAGGTGGGCATATATGCACAGAGCTTTGCAGAGCTGTGGCTCATATTCTGCTATATTGCTATTGTCATGAAATGAGGAGAGCAAGCACCTATGCATGCGCTAAACTCTGTTATATACACTAAAGATCCTATATCTGCTCCAAGTTGGTGGATAGGAGTCTATGCATATTGTTTACATTTGTATATCAAGGAGCATTATGAAAATGATTGTTGAAAAAAAAGAAAATGAGGTTATCGATTATGGTGGTGATTATGACATTGATATTTAGGCAAATCAGAGCAAGTTGGGAATGTGATACTGTCCTTCAAAGCCCCTGTATGCTTGCCATTGGTGGCAAAAAATTCCCAGATACATAAACCCTCTGGAAGTACGGTAATTTCTTAACTGCAGTATGACAGTGAGCAATGCTAACAGATCGTTCACGGATCAGTTTTCAGTACAACATACTATGGAATTGTACACACATTGGATTTTTTCTTCAGGAGAACTAAAAACGTTTGAGATTAGCATTTTTAAAAGTTTAGAGTTTTGAACTGTACAGCTTTCATCTCATCATAACCTTTATAGTCCCTAGAAATACCTCCCTGACCTTGCTGGAAGGTAGTAATGAATCTGTAATTAAAGTAATAGGTTTTCAAAGTAGAAGATAACAGTGCCATTGCCACCTTTCTTCCACCAGGGGGCAGTGTTGTAACGCTATAGAAGCAACCCAAGATTATTTGCAGATTACTGGTGCACTTTTCACATAAAACTTCAAAGTGGGAGCTCATTTATTAAGTTCAAATAGCTAGCTTTGATTCCTGCAGAATGGGGGGGGGGGAGGAGACTGAGAGAAATAACAGATACATCTTCACCATTACACTCCTCTTTGATATTGGGCTGCTTCTGTCTTTTGAAGGCCCGTTTTTCAGAACAATGATCTTTTGTTTCAAATTACAGTATATTTTGGTGTTGATTCTGCCTTAATATCCACCTTGCAATAACACTGTCATCTTAGCAATAATAGATGAGAATGGGTAATGGGGGTGTTGCCTTTTAAATCTTTAATATTTTACTGGTTATTCATACGCTATCTATTTGCAGTTCTTTGTGATCAGGCTCACACAATTTCAGGGAAGGAAATGACTAGTTTAAAATCAGGTTACCCTATTGGGTGACTTTTTGGAAACGACTGCAGTGTAGAAAAATCTGAGATGGTGTTGGAAAGAAGCCTCTGCTTATTTGATTTAAAATCTTTCCTGTATTACGTTAGCGATTTGCAACTGGATACAGAGGGATACATAGCCGTGATGGTCTTCAAGTGGTGGGATTGAGAATGAGAAGTGGGTCACAGCCCAATTTAGCAGGGTGTGTGTGTGCCTATCTCAGTGGTCCTAGTACTGTGTTCTTTTTGTTGCATTTGGCCACCCTACTTAAGTATGTGTGTTTTATTTATTTATTTTGGTGGGGGCAGGATGACCCATCTTTAACCTTGTGCCACATCTCTGATTGCTATAGGCAGCACTGTATATCTATTATAGCACCCCATTTTTTTCATGAGCAACTTCGTTTATAGTTAGGCAGCAGAACTCATTTCTCACTTAAATTACTCTTGTTGAACGCTGAAGTAATTTTAAAAGAAGCTTCTCGAGCAGTTCCTTAAAATATTACATTTCTACTCTACCATGCAGTGCAAAAGAAATGGCTTTGTATCAAAAATAAACGAACCCAAGTCGTAAAATGACCATATTGCAATCACAGTACTGGTTAAGTGAGTTTATTGTGGAAACATCACTGCCCTTGGCGACGTGGATGGAGGTACAAAGTGAGTGCACTCTGGGTCCTCTAAGCAAGAATGCGTTTCCTAATGCCAATTGACGTGAGAGAGCAATAGAATAACATTTGTGCCAAAGCACCTTTGAACATCTTTGGCTTGGATCAGCTGGTGAATGGCTAATGACTACTCCTCAATGAATGGACCACTTCAGGGTTATCTGGCCGCATTATCAAAACAAACAATGTTTTGATTTTGAATCTGCTATGGATATTTATATGACGATCAAATTGCAGCACTGAGTCAGAATGGATATGATACCACTTTCAGCACTGAAGGAGGCCCCTTCTACTTGCACGCCCTGCAGCACAGAGGCCCCTTCAACTGGGGCAATTGGAGTGCAATTTATGTGGATGAGTTACTTTTTAATTCCAGCCTCCAATAATATCCAGCATCCTCTTCCTGTGCTTTTTCCCTTCCTGCCTGCTTGGGCCTGTTAAGCTCAGGAGTGCAACTTTTTACAGGAAGACCAATTCTTAGCTTGGTGGCACCCCAGGTATGGACCTTACTTGCTACCTGTCCCCATGCTCAGGCATCAGCTAAACTCTTGTTTTTTCCTGTAGGCCCCTTCAGAACAAACATGAACATGATGTTACCTGCGTAATCTGCCCAGCTTTCTGCTCTCTGTTGTAGCTGTGGATTTTTGGGGTTTAATTGTGATTTTAAGAGTGTTTTGAAGAGCTGTTTTTTTTTATTATGACTGTTAACTTCCCTCGACTTTTTTGAGATGAAGGGCAGCCAGAGGTGACTGGAAACTACTGGGCCTGATGGCGTGGCCAAGGAGGTTGCTAGAGGCAGAACCAATTTATTCTCATTTTCAAGGGAGAGGGCAAAGTTTCTGATGAGCTTGGTGGTGGAGGAGGAATTTTGAGAAAGTTGGTAGGGGGAGACTGTTGTTCTGCCTTGATTATTTGTGGATTAGGAGCATTATGTTTATCAACCATTCCTTTCCCCAATAATTATTTATATATATTATTTTTAAAACACCTGGACTCTGCCTTTTCTTTTACTCTTAAATACAATTAGCACTTTACTGGCAGTTGAGGAAAAGACCCTAGGCAGCTGTTTCCCATCAGGAAGCAACAGCTGGTAATGGCTCCTGGAAAAGTGTTACCCTTAGCACTTATCCTGTCATCTGTTGTGCTTGTGTTGCTGCTGCTCAGGCAACATGCAGAGATGGAGTTCTAGTGTTTGTGCACACATTACTATTCACTCAGTGGTGATGTGGTTTACATAGGCGCTCCAGAGAAGGGACATAGCTCATGTTTTGAATGCAAAATGACGGCAACAGCTCTGGTTAAAAGGATCTCAGGTGGCCAGGCTGGGAAAAGCTTCTGCCCGAGACCCTTAAGAGTTGCTGTCGCTCAGTTCTGGGCTAGAATTGCCAGTGATCTGCCTGAGTATATGGTCGCTTCATTTGTTCATGTGTGTAATCATTTGCTTGTGAAGAAGAAGAAGAGTTTGGATTTGATATCCCATCTTTCACTCCCTTTAAGGAGTCTCAAAGCGGCTAACATACCCCTTTCCCTTCCTCCCCCACAACAAACACTCTGTGAGGTGAGTGGGGCTGAGAGACTTCAAAGAAGTGTGACTGGCCCAAGGTCACCCAGCAGCTGCATGTGGAGGAGCGGAGACGCGAACCCGGTTCCCCAGGTTACGTGACTACCGCTCTTAACCACTACACCACACTGGCTCTTAGTGGTGTTTACAAGTTAAGCTGAACAACAACTCGGTCGTTCCAAGATTTCTGGAGAGACAGTCATGAAGACCTCACATGTATCTTGAAAGTAAATGTAATCAGCATCATATTTTATCTACTTCAAGTTGCGCTTTGCACTTCTGCAGCTTTTGTCCACATTCAGAAGACTCGAAGGCTCATTTTTCTTTTTACACTGGGCATATGCTACCCAGTGGTACCTCGGGTTAAGAACTTAATTCCTTCCGGAGGTCCGTTCTTAACCTGAAACTGTTCTTAACCTGAAGCACCACTTTAGCTAATGGGGCCTCCCGCTGCTGCTGCGCCGCCGGAGCATGATTTCTGTTCTCATCCTGAAGCAAAGTTCTTAACCCGAGGTACTATTTCTGGGTTAGCTGAGTTTGTAACCTGAAGCATATGTAACCCGAGGTACCACTGTATATGTGATATACAGGCAGTCAAGTTGTGTATCTAAAGCAGTGACCAGAGGGGGAATGACCGCTGGGAAGAGCATAGAGAGAAGAAATGCCATGGTTCATCGTCAGCAGCACAACCGTATGCCTTCATCTGTCCCAGCTTCAACAAAACATGTCCCCCCCACATTGATCTCTGCAACCACAGCTGGAGCTGCAACTGTCCAACAGATTGCCCTCACCCCCAAAGGTTTTCTCTGTTGTCTCCCAAGACAGGTGGATGCTAACTCAAAAAACTCAAACTGTGATCAGAAACTATTGATGCATTTATGTTATGTTTACTCTACAAAGCTGCTTCATAGCATTAGGACTGAACATAAAATAGAGAAGAATGAAAGCATTGAAAGGATTGCCGTCATCCAGAATGCTGCATAAATACATCTTGGAAACTTTGTCCTCTCAGTACAGGTGAAATTAATATAAAATTTATTCAAACAGTTCCAGACATTAGTATGAAAGGAAACAAATGCTCTTGGGATTAATCTAGATTCGTTTTACTTGACCTATGCTAGTTGTTTGTTTTTCTGGACTTGAGACAGCTGTACAGCAGCATGCATGTGTAGCCGAAAACCTCCACAAACTGAGTCAAGCTCTCTCCTGATCTGTGGAATGATGGCATGAAATATTTGTTGTGTGAAATATTATTTTCTGTAAGAATCAATACAGTTCTCTGGGACAACAATTTGTTTCAGCACTTATTTGGTGCAATGTATTGAATTATGCACCCATTTGTCCCCATAGTATGACTCTCCATTTTGTTTGTTAGTAATGAAAAAAGTGTCATATTAGTCATTGTTGTATGGTTATTCTTTCATATATTTCCAAATTCACCGTATCGATTTACCTGTATCAGAGCTCTGCAAATGCCAGTCATTGATCCATACATTGTTATGTATTATAGTACCTTCTTTCAAGCCAAGGTCACTCTGATTCTTATCTTATTCTTTGTCGACTTTGACTCATGAGCTATTTTTGCAGCCGATACGGAATGGAGTGCAGGAATGTGTTGTTAAAATGAATAATAAAGCGCCGCCTCCATCCCAGTTCTAAGTCTGCAATCGAAGGTTATTTTAAGGTGTTTTTAGCGGTGAGTGGCGGCGGCCTTCACATTCAAGCCTCTAGCACAGACTACAGCAATGTTTCCAAATGTTTCTCTGAAAAAGGTTTATAAACTATATGGAGAGAGAAAAAGGGAGAGAAATTTGGATTCATCACATTGAAATAACTGGGCAGTTGGATTCTAGTCCCCCTCAAAACGGAGTATTTTTTCTGTACTACATAATTGGCTTTTTGGCTTCATGTTCACAAGCTACAGTGATAGGCGCCAGGCTCAATGGCTTTTTAATAAAAAAAGAGGTTAGATGAATTCATTATAGATCGATATGCAGTGCACT
Source organism: Podarcis melisellensis (assembly GCF_964234715.1). Lineage (NCBI taxonomy): Eukaryota > Metazoa > Chordata > Lepidosauria > Squamata > Lacertidae > Podarcis > Podarcis melisellensis. Next base: position 47,229,836 of record NC_138530.1, on the reverse strand, counting down.
TTTGATTGCCACATGCTGAGGGCAAGTAAGAATAAATGGCTATCAAACTCAAACCCGGTTTCTGAGCTTTCTGATGCAATCTGACATTTTTTTCTGGCTAAATGGACCCTTTGATCTGTTGCAGAATAGCAGTTCTTAAGATTTCATTGCTTAATAGTTCAAAATCTTTTTAAGACCAGTCTCTGGAACTAACGGGCGTATCTGTCAACCAAAGATATATAGTAATATATTATTCATAGCTAGCTTTCAAAAGATGCAGAAAAGACTTCCCTAATAGAAGAAGATTATGATTTAGGGACAACTCATCTATTACAATTGTCTGCCTATTTGAGCCCACAGAAGCAGCATGCAGATCAGACAGAGCTTGCAAGTAAAACAAGGAACGCCTTTTCCGCAATAATCAAATGCAAGTTTTGCGAACAGGTTTTGTTTGGCTTGATGGTGAGGACTAATGGATTTAAGGCAACCCATGTGTCTTCACCGAAAAGGTGGATTTTGTGGAGAGAATGTAGAGAAGGGAGGGGAGAGGCAGTGTAGACACTTTTGGGAAGCAAGTTATAGATCTAGTGGACTGCAAGGGAGAATTTGGATGGTTGGTAGAGCTGGGAAAAGTGAAGGCCATCATGAGGTAAAAAAAACTTGGGAAGTATGGACACATTCTTAAAACACCTGTCTATGCAAAGGAGTTTTCTTCTTTGTTCATCCACCAACAGTAATCACATTATGCAGAGCTGAATAGGTACTCTTTCTCTTCTAGCTGATAATCTCTGCTACTGTGTCTGGCTTCTCCCTGCACCCCTAAAAAGCAGATTTTATTGAGTTTTCTTTTACAAAGCCATTTTAGTCATTTAGGAAAGCTCAGCAAAGTTAATGGAAAAGATACAAAGACTTTTCATAGTGCCGTCATGTGTCCTTTACTGGTTGTTCCTTTCCGCTTTCAGGTGCTTAGGAGAAAGTCTATGTTGTTATTGCTTTCCTGTCAAATAAAGATGAGATTAAAGCCTTGAAACTATTTGCAGAGACCTCTGGAATTTCAAATATAATTAACTTTCTCCTCTTGAAAGAGTTCATGACATATATTTATTGCGAGAAGTTTAAGGAGTGCCCAGATTTAAGTCCTGAAAATGAAACAGTTTGAATTGAATTTAGCTTATTATTCAGAGCACCAAGGTTTAAAGTCATACACATATTAAAAATTATATCTCCGAACCTCTAGAATGATTTTGAAAAAGGCACAATATTTTAATTTGTAAGTTCTGTTAGAAAATGAATCTTGCTACATTACACTCTGTATTAATTAGGTTATAGTTGGTGTCATTGGTTCTGATGCAGTTTGCCAAATATTATTAGAAATACTAGGAAAACAGAGCTTGTAAATTCAGTAAATATACATAACTCATTCCAATGGCAGAATTCACATTTTCTCATCCCAGGAACTGGTATGTGTTCTCTTCCACACTTTTAGCTCAAGGATTCCTGGTTATTAGGATAGGAGCTGCATAATATTTGGTTGGGCCACTGATCCATCCAATCTTGTACTGTATATTCTGATTGACTTTACAGGGTGTTTGGCAGAGGCATTTCACAGCTGTACCGCTGGAGATCCTTTTAAAAACAAAAGAGAGCTGGTGGACTGATCCCGTAGGGCGAGACTTACATGTGCAAAGCAAGTTGTCCACCATTAAAGCATTGCTCATCCCTCATTATATGGTACCTTTTAAGTATTTATATGAACAGTAAGAAGAGCTTATAAAATAAAGATGAGAAGGAATTTAACAAGGTGGTTATTTAAAAAACCACTCCCAGTTTTGATAAGGTGGAATCCCTCTTGCATTTCAGACTGGTACAAGTTCACTTTTTTATGCAAGCAAGGAGTGAGACAGCAGTAACTGGAGGCACTGCTGTTTGTGGCAAATGATTACTCCAGTATACATATTCCAGATTTGGTTGCTAAAATGGTAAGCAATTAGGGTTTACAATGTGTATGCGTTTTAAATTGAGTTATTTTGTGTTTAATCTTGTTTGCAGATAGAAAAGGTGAAACAGCCTGCCACAAAAAGCTTCTGCCTAATTGACTTAGACTGTTTGTTGACACACACAAAGAATTGAATTTTGCACACAGAATTGAATATATGTAGTTAATACTCTGTGAAAGTGCGACAGTTATTCATTGGCTGTCAAACAGTTAACACTGACACAGGGAGGGTGCTGTGCCCTTTTGACACTTGAGCAATAGCCCCTTTTCTAAATTTGGAAGATGCATAAATAAATTAGAATCACCATCCAACTGAATACTGGGTTTCTTGGAAATGGGTTGGGCTAGTGGTGTTTTCTGGATGGTTTTCTCCATCTCCTTTTCTGTTTTGAGGAACAGTATTTTTAATCAGTTCCTAAAATTCAGATAGCTAGCAAATAAAAAATTAGTATGTTGTCTTCAGCATCTTTAATTATCTTGATCTTCATCTAAACTGCATATTCTGCAAGACATTTGTGATTGGATTTCCCAATTTAGTTTTCTTAAAAGTAGTAATGCACCCCCATTTCTTTGGAGACTTATTACTTAATTTTAATGATTAATGATTATTCACATTGTGTCTATATGTTTCCCCTCTGTAACTAATAGCCACTCTAGAAGAAGACTATTTGATTGGGCAATCAGTATAGGGATAAAGGGTAATCAGTATAGGGACATTTTTTTATATTCTACAAACCCAATCTAAATTGACTCCTCCCATGCCTGCTTTAAGGACAAGAAAACTATGCCAGGCGATCCAGTCATACACACACAGATAGAGATTCTATTTGGATGTGCATGAAAGTTGAAGTGGATGAAAAGCCATTGTTATGTTGTGAGAACCATTGATATAGAATGTGGGCTGCAACAAAAACTAAAACCTAGTAAAAAAAATGAGTCAAAAAAGCTAGACTACCATTTGCATCCATGCATCTCTTATTTTTGCTTTTCATGAATAAATCTGTAAGAAAAGTCTCAAATATTTCTGTGGCTGTTTTAAGTTGACGTGCTACATAGGTTTCAATGCAAATATGAATTCACACAAATGCTTGTGAAGATGACAATTCTACATATATTTGGGAGTAATAAAAATGTTGGGCTCAGCAAGCAACAGTACGTTAAATGGCCAAATGATTTGGAAGTATGACAGGCATAGTGTGGAGTATAAACTGAATATAAACTGAAGTGTATTCACAGAAACGATAATTGAACTGTTTTAGCTCATGACCCTGTTTATAAGCATGAAAGTCTATAGATAAGAATACAGAAATAATTTAATAAGGCAGACAGATGGCCTATCAGGCCAAGTATTTTGAGTATCCAGTCAGTGCTGATGTAGTAGAATTCCCATTATCCACAGTCCAGTTATCTGGAACATGTCTGCACCCCCACAAAAAGATACGATTAGAATCAGCTTGGATTGTACTGTACGGCATTCCTTTAATGGAAAGAAATTACAGCAAACAGTCTACTACAGAATTAAACTCATTTTTCTTAGAAGTCTTGATATTTCTGGATGCATAGATTAGTCTGTGTCACACTTCCATTACTGTTTGATGAGAATGCTGGAATAGAACACAAGAAACAATACATGGAGAAAATTGTGACGCAGTTTTAGGGCCTCTGGTCTGGTCATGATTCACAAGCATCTTCGCCAAAAAAGGGATGAGGATATTCCTTAATCGGGTTGACTCCTCCTACTGACCTTGACAGGCAGGATCTTTAGAGCTCTTCACCACATCTGCAGTGATTCCAGATTGTGGCTTACTTGGTTAGTGTGAAGTATGGTGGTTGATGTAAGTGGAAATTAGATTATACCTTTAAGGGTTCTTCCATAACTTGTTTGGGAGATTAGGCCCAAACAGTGAACATTACAGTTGGTAGGCATGCAGAAAACTTTCAGATAAACATGGAGATTGGTGTAATGGCAAGTGCCATATTTTGTAATGCAGTGGTGTGTGGGGGGGTTGGGCTCCAGAGTAAACTAGAAACCAGGGTCAAACCCTTCTTTGCTTCAGGCTCAGTTTGCAGTGAGCTCAATGCTATATCATATAAAGCTCCTCAACACGAGATTTCTCTGCCTCTAAACCCTCTTCTGAAACTTGTGTGAAAAAAAGTGGAAAGCCTTGCAGCTGTAGTAGCCTTAAGTCCAGGCCTGGGTGTTCCTGTTGCTGGAGGGAAGCACTCATGGAGATATACAGCTTGTTAGTCTTGAGGCTTTGTTATCCCCCTGCCCCATGCCAGAGTAAGTTTGAGGAAAGAAGGTGAGAGCTACAGCAAAGTGGAGCTCTCTGGTTTGAGCCTAAATCAAGTTTATGTGGCCCAAATCAAACTGAGCTCAAAGTTAAGTAGTGTGAATCAAGCACATTCCAAACAGACTAGGGAGCTTCCTTGTGACTAGTAATGACCATGTACTCAACCATTTTGTGATGGTCCTTCTCCAGTAGTAATTGTGTTCACAGAGGCACAGATGATCCCTCAAGCATAAGAAATCAGTAATATACCTTTTGATAGTTCCTAGGGCAAGAGGTTTTGAGGGGACTTTGCCCAGGTTCTCCAAAGGATTAACTTCCTCTTAGATTTATTACAAATCTCCCTTGGTAGGGGCATAAAAAAAGCTTGGTAGGGCATGCAGACTCACACGCAAATGTCTAGAACATCATTACCAAATATTGGTTTGTACTACTTTCCTCTTAGATTTATGAATGTTCTGTAGGTTTTAAATTTGGATTTTTTTTTTGTTTATTTCAGTCATACACTCCCCTGAGATCTAGGAAGTGCACATAATATAGCAAGTAAACAAAGTAATAGTTTACTTTGTTAGTAGTGTTTTGTTCTGGACAGAGGAAACCCAGGTTGAAATCTCTACTGAGCTGCTGTTTGGCTTGGACAAACTATTATAATTCTGCCTTGCCTATTTCACAGGACAGTTGTAAAGGTGAACTGTAGAATGCTTTGTATACTGAAGCCAAGTGTATAATATATACCTGTAAATCAAACTAACATATCATGTGTCTGATGAAGTGCACCTAGTTGATAGAAGATTAAATTTGTTAGTCTTCAAGGTTCTACAGGACTCTGTTGTTTTCATTTAGATTTGATGATGATGTTTTTTTTTGAAAAGCTTTGTTCAGTCAGCCTCTACCGCAGGACTAAGTCTGATGGATGGCGACCCTTGGAAGATGAACAGGTAATATTATATTCAGCACATTTTGCAAAGCCATTTTATATGTTGGTGACTTAGAATGAATTCTTCTCTGGTTATTCCGAATGCAACACAGCTTGAATATGAGAACACCAGGATTGAATTTCATTCCCACAAAGGTGTTATTTGTATCATAGGGGTAGCAAAAGACTTACAAACCATTAGATCTGCGATTACGGGAGATAAAAGTATAAGCAGGAAGAAAAATCATGGTGGTGGCTAAAAAATAAGAAGTGGAAAAAATATTATTCAAAGCCTTTTTGTAGAATAAAATGACTTGTTGGAATGCACACCGTATCAGCTCACCTCTGACTTTTGGTGACTTTCCAGTGAGCTGCTCTTGCCCTGTCCTTCTCTCTCATATGGATTATACTATCTCCTGTGGATGCTATGCTCAGCATTTCTCTGTCTCCACTGCAGTTCTCTTAGCATTTTTTCTTTGTTGCTCAATGATTCATCCGGTTAAGCTTATGTGCTGCACGGGCAATTTCAGCGTCCCTGTCTCCCTTCCTCCTTGGTAAAGCATGGGTTATTTTTTTTTAAAAAAAATATTCTGTTTAGAGACAGGTCTGCCTCCACAGTATCCAATTTGATGTATTTGTTATCATATACAGAATGAGAGCTATGTTTCACTATGAAGCTCATCACTTGCTGTTTGTTCATATGGCAAAGCAATTGTTCCCACTGATAGGGGAAGGGCAGTGTGCTCAGTAGGAGAGGATAGACTTTGCATGCAAAAGGTCCCAGGTTCAGTCGCTGGAGTCTCCAAATAATGTCAGGAGGGAACTCTGTCTGAAATCTTGGAGAACCGCTGCAAAAAGTACTGAGCCAGGAAGACTAATGGTCTGACTCAAAATATAGCAGCTTCCTATGTGACCTATGTGAAAGAGGTTATGCTCTCTGTTGACAGAAGTTACCATGATATGATCAAGGCTGGCCCAGCTCAGTAGGCAGGGCAAGTAAGAGATTCTAACCAGGAAAACACTTGAAGGGGAAATACAGTTCTCTCCCTCTTTGATTTTTCCCAATAGCAGCAAGTTCCCTTTTATATGGAGAAGTAGGATAGGGTTGTTACCAGGAAGAAAACACGTTTCCCTTCCTGTTCATGCAACAAGAGGCAGGATTCGGGGTAGAATTAATATTTAATATAAATTAATATGTAATAATGATTTCTGGTCATTATGTTAGCATATCTTCCCAGTCCTTTACAGACTTTCCTCCCAATTGTTGACATGTTCATATTCTGAAAGAAAATTAAAATCCCTGCAATGAAATTTCTTTTACTTTTTGCAGAAGTTTCAGCATTCTACACCCACCATGTTTAATCTTTTATGGTCACTTTTAATTTCTTCTTTTAAATTGCCTTAGTTCTTGTATATATATTTGTGATGCTATCTTCAGTCAACTAGAACAAGAAAAGAAGCAGATATTTTAATTATTCCCATTGTGGGGATTATAACTTCACATGAGCTTCAAACCACCCAGAAATTCAACAGAGAGCTATAATGTGAAACCACCCATATTTCAAAATTCCTCCTCCTGCTTATTGAAGTCTCTCCTTTCTTCAACAGAAAATGTATCTCACTTATGAGTAGAAGTGTTCTAGTGGCTTTCTTTACCCATTGGAAGAGATTATTTATGCAGACACCTACAAGAAAAATATGTATATTGCTTTTGCTATCTTTTACTGAGTGAGCCTCTTTTAAATGTAGAATCTTGATGTGATTACCCACTCCTAATTTCATTGGGATGCGTACTGGATGATTTTCCAGTGAATTGTGTCCTTTGCCTTTCTGGAGAGTTCTGAATCACTTGTCAAGAAAGCATAGGAAAGGCAAAGCCATCAGGTGACCTTGGTCCCAAAGACTTGTCCTGACACAGACAAACAAACAAACAAAAACAAACAAATAAACAAACAATGGAGGGCCATGCCTGTGCTTCTAGAAACCTCTCTTCAGCACCCTGTATTAACTGACTGCACTTTCCCGGGATGTGTCTCACTTTTCCTGTGATGGCAAAGTTAGGAGTCTGTAGCTAATGCATGGATTCAAGCTCCACAAGTTTGGTGTACTGAATGTGAAGCAAGAAACCCTAAACCCCAAAACAAAAAGTTACAAAGTCCTGTCACAGACATCACCAATCTATTCCTGTCTTTTATCTGTTGGTTGGAAGTTGTGGAAGGGGGTTGGATTTGCTGCCAGTCTGTTAGTTCTTGACTCCTGATGTGCAGCTATTATGTAATATTTCCATAACAGTGCCTTAGAATTCCTTTCTTTGTTTCGGTATTGAAGATAAGTGTAAAAGCGATGTCTCATTTCATCAGCAGTATCTGATGGAAAAAGTGGTTTTACTGTTACTGTCAATAAACAATAAATGTGTACTATAAAATGACAAAATGGCATTTTGAAAAGGAATTCAAACCTTACTCTATGCTATTATCATTATTCTGTTTTCATTTGTGTCTTCCTTCTGTAGTTTGAGCAATGTACAATGGATATTTTATTTGATTTCCCCCCTAATATTTCAAGCACCAGTTAAATTACCTGAGGATTTCTCCAATAAAGATTCAATTCCTTAAGGGCTATATAATGATGCTATGCACAGCAAAACATTATTTATTATGACACTAACTTTGAATATAGTGCTCTAAATGAGGCAGTCCTGTGCTTACATGCACATCTAGCTCCTTTTAACATGAATTTCCATTTTTATTTAATGTATGTTAATTGGCAGTGATACTAATCTGAAGTACCCAAAGTGTGCTTCTTCTCCTTCCCCATTCTTTCTGATCTGAGTGCTAAAGAACTTAATTTGAACACTGTATGAGGCAGCTGCATATTCCTGCATTGCAGGGGCTTGGACTAGATGACATTCAGAGTCTCTTCCAACTCTATGATTGTAAGTATTCAAGGGTGGCACCATATGATCATTTGAAGGTAAACTGATACGGAGAAGTTACATGGTAACTAACTTTAGTAGTTGGTAAGTGAAGGTTGCAGAAATGTTGCAGAAATGGGATGTCTCGGATGGCGATTTTTCTTAGCTTTGGTTGTTATCCATGAATAAGTACAGTCATACCTCATGTTATGTCTGCTTCATGTTATGTTCTTTCAGGTTACATCCCGTGGCGACCCGGAAGTACCGGAAAGGGTTACTTCCGGGTTTCACCGCTCGTGCATGCGCAGAAGCGCAAAATAACGTCAAATCTCAACCTGCACATGTGCAGATGCGCTGCTGTGGGTTGCACTCTTTTCATGTTGCAAACGGGCCTCCAGAACGGATCCCGTTCGCAACCAGAGGTACCACTCTATTCCAGTTCCTCTTATGTCCTTTCCGCCCTTTCCACTCTCACTTGATGATACTCAATTCCACCCCTCTCCAGCCTGCTTTATTCTGTTCATTTCAGTGATATGCTCTTCTTCCAGTGGCTCCAAAACATGCAGCTGTGATCATGGCAATTACTGCAAGAATCAATACATGGCGTGTTTATGCAATACGTACTGTTCCTCTTTGTGAACTGGCTCTGGGATTATGTAATTTTACTTCAGGTCATTGGGAATAACAGCAGTCCTTTTAACTGATGTCATAATAACATTTGTTGTGGCAAAATTATACAAATCTAGAAGAATGAGCACCTGCAGGATGCAAGGTAATCAACATAACACCAGTTTTTAAAAAGGGCACAAGGATAGGCCAGGAGTTACAGTCCCATTAGTCGAATGCCTGTCCTATGTAAATTGCAAGCACGATTAAAGCTGCAATATTTAAACAAAGAGAACAGCTTTGTCACCCTGGTGCCTTCCAGATGTTTTGGACTTCAACCATTGGCCATTCTGTCTGGACTGATGGGAGTTGTAGTTTTAAACATTTGGATGGTAGCAGGTTGGGGAAGGCTGATACAGAAGAATAAGGAAGAATTATCATGTGTACAAAAAAAAAAAATCCTGTCTCACTGCCCTCAATTGTTTAAGAGTTGTTGAAACATGGAGTTAGGGCACCATCTTCAGCAACTGGCAGAGTGTTGTTAAAAGCAGGTGCAAGCATATTTTGCTGCTTGCTTTGGAAGGCATTTGCTGCTGCTTCTGGGATCCAGGTGAATGGCAAATTACTTGTGATACTGCAAGTTGCTGCCTTATTCCATGTTAACAAGATTAGCTTGCATAACAGCATGGACAGCATGATTAGTAGAGGCACAAAAAGAATGAAGAGAATTTCTGTGTTACTTTTCCCAGCCTGACTGGAAGTGAGAAACATGGAGACCTGAAGATGAAAGGGCTTGACTCCCAGTGCCTTTAATTGGGGATTATACATCCCATCTATTATGTGTTCAATAGGACCAACTACCTGTCCATTTACACTAATTGAAGCCTCCCCTTGGAAAGCATAAAGGGAAGGTCCTCAATGTTCCTTTTGCACATCTTTCCCAAAAAGCTGGAAGAACTGAGAGAACTGCAATGGCCCCTTGATCTGAGGTGATCATTTAACACCTCTGTTTCCTCTGCGGTTTTTCTTGAGCTGCTGTTTGTATAAATTATTTGAAATGTTTGAAGTGTGGGTGCACTAATGCACATGTTTGATTCAAACTGTTTTAAAAACAGCAGCAGCAAATTATTCCGATTTAATTTTCAAATTACAGTACAGGAAAGCATGTTTAATAACAATTTTTATATTTTTGTTCTTTCGGTGTTCCTGTTAGAACAATCACAGCTGATTTAGAAAAGTCATCAAGACATTAGCCAAGGCTGATTTTGCTCCTGACTCATGTGTAAAAGCTATCAATGTAAGCTACATAAAACACATTTATGCTATTAGTTCACAGTGAAACACTTTTAGGTCTTTATTCATTAACTTGAAAGGTACAACAGAGCTTTCCTCAATTCATCCAGGTTGTCTGTCTGTCTGTCTTTCTCTCTCTGCCTGTCTTTGACTTATTTTTTTACTACTCAAATGCTAATGTAACTTGTACTTGAAAATAATTGTACCATTACTTTTCCTCTGTCATTAGAGCAAACACAGAAAATAGCTGTATACATGAGTCAGGTTAAAACCAAAGTACGTAACATGTATTACTGTAATGCTTTTCTCTCAGGAGGATTAGTGCAATTGGTTCAACATAAAAATCAAGCAGCAGGCGAAAACCTGCTTCATAAAATTCTAATAAGGGCTAGGCTACACATTACTAGGTATGCAGAGCTGCTACTGAAAACCACCAGTGGAAGTAGCCACTGATATTTCAGGGATAGGGAAGGGCAGAGTGTAAAGACAGGATGTGAAGTAAGGTGAACAACACATTATAGAGGCCCATGGGAGTGCAACACTGTTCTCAATATCATTTTAGGACACATTGGTTGCATATAATAGTGATGTCCTTTAAAAGTAATTATTGTAGGATTTCATTTTCTATGTTCTATACTGTATAATAAGGTATGGAGAAGACAGGAGAGAAAGGTAATAGTGGAGGTTGGGGGGAGGGGGAAAGAGGCAGGGGAGGAAAAGGAGGTATGAAAGAAAAAAGAAAATGTAATAGGTTATAGCAGTTCCTCCCTGAAGCTTTGGAATTTTCCCTAGTTCTATATAGACAGCTACACCTCTTAAATTTCTTGTTTTCTATGTTCATTGGAGCTTAACAATGGCTTCGTACTGAAACTTATCCTTTGCTAGAATAGAAAGGAGGGGTGTCACCTTGTTGATTCTCCTGGGACACTCAATGGTTTTCAGTGTCATTGACCATAATATGCACCTAGAGAGGCTGAGGTGGACAGCTGTGGCACCAATTTTCAAGTGGTTCTGCCTGTAGCCGGACAGTCATTTCTAGAAGATGCTATTGGGGGACCTTTGCTCAACTCCTGCAGGATTCTGTGTTATCCCCCATGCTATTTAACATCTAGATAAAACCACTGAGGGAAGTAACCTGGAAATTTAGATCATGGTGTCTTCAGCGTGTCAGTGATATCCAGCCCTATTTTTCTTTCCCTCAAACCAAGGGAAGGCAAAATTATTGCCTTGTTTTGGTATTCCAGCACTCTAACGAAGACATCAACTGGCACACAGCTAAGCTATTGATTGAGGGAAGAGTTCTGTACTCCTAACTTACAAACCCAGCTATTAAAATATATATCTCTACCTGCCCTCTTTCTATGAGACTGTGGCAGATCCATGTTTTAACATACACATCTATTGCCTGTAAGTCTAGTTTGGCTCTGAGAACACTCCATTTGAATTTTAATCACTATACAGTCTCTTCTTTTCAACTCTTTTGGCTTAGCTGCTAATTGACCTGATGTTCTAGTTTCAGATTTGTGGCTGTAACCCTTTGAACTAATTTACACACTGTGCTTTGAACAGAACATTCTAATGCAAATATAATGTCCTATTAGCAAACGATGAATGGTTACTATTGGGGTTTGTACAATGATTTGAGTTCATTATTACTGCCATTCAATATTGCAGATGAGCAGAGGAGAAAAATAATTAAGCAAAATAGCAGAGTAAGCCCCATAAGGAGCATCAAATCAACACAGATTAAATCCTAGCAGGCTTAACTTGTGTTTAATATATATGATCCTTTGGGACAGAGTGTGTGTAGATATATGTACAGACAAGTTATAGCTGCCAATTTAATTGGGTACAAATTGCTACGAAGCAAGTAATTTTTGCATAACTATTCTTCTGTAATGTTAGAAGAAAACGGTTAAAAAATGTTCCTGTGTTAAAGCTGTATGAAGTGCTTTGCAATTCTTTCTTAAATATAAGTTACCGGTACATTTCTGAATGGCTTCTTGGAGATTTAGCCATATTAACCACTGAATTAAAGCTTGTTCTGAGAACACTGGATGCAGATTTTATTTTCCAGAAACGGAAGGGCACCTTCCATTTGTGGAAGGGACTCCAGTCCAGTAGAAGCTCTTGTTGAAGGGGGCAGTTTATTTCTTTTAATTACCCCTTTCCTCTGCAGCCACCCTTGATCTCTCTCTGTTCTGGAGGGTCATGTAACCCCCTGGAGCAGCTTTTCATGGGGCATCATCAGAACGGTATGGGTATGTTTTTTCCATTTAATCATGAAGTAATGTTCTGCCAGTAATATTCAAGTCTTGCTTTTTGGAAAGTTATCAGCATTTAAACTGCTACGCTCATGCCAAGGGGTTTGTGCCAATATAGTGGAAGTTTTGGGTTTTCACCCCTTTGAACAGTGGGCCTTCATGACATATATAGCAACGTATTTTTTAAATTGCTCCAGAATTTCAAAAGCAATTCACTATTAAGCAGGTGAGAGCTGCCATTTCAGATAGCTAATTAAATGATTCTTTGGAGCTTGGCCTTGGTCTTCAAGTAAACATCTTTCATCTGTAAGCATTTCCTAATTGTGATTGGGAAATGTGTGGTAAGATAACAGCAGAATTGAAAGTCTGACTACAGTTTCCCATCGGAGTTTTGTGACTGGCTTTCATATTTCACTCACTTTACAAAGGCTAACTGGAACAAACCCAGATGGCCATCAGCAATTTTAACTAACTTCATTAAAGCAGCCAGTCAGTTGTTGGAAATGTTTATAACTCTCCATTCTTTACAAAAGTTCAAGGTACACATCTATAGTCTAAACAGACTGATTTAAAAGAAAGTCCCGTTGAAAGCAATGGAACCTTATTCTAGAGAAATTTATTGAGGGAATCTCAAGGATGCAATCCTGTGCACACATACTTGGGAGTAAGCTCCTTTGAACACCTTGGGCCTTGCTTAATAAGGATAATTTTTCATGGTGAATCGTTTGGTTCATGAGGACTTTGTGAAGATCATGGTACTTCTGTGAAACAGTTTTTAAAAGCCAATTTTCACTTGCACAGATTATTGTTCTTTAACAAAATGTGTGTATTGGTTGATAGTAATAACACCTTACAATAAATATTAAAATTACCAATGAAAACAATTTAAAACATTTAAAGATAATCAAAACAGTACAAGAGGTTAAAACACATTAACATCTACGTGTCTAGGAGTAAAATGTCAAATATTTACACACACACACACATTTTCACTCTATGAAGTGCTTTGCAATTCCTCTCTCATCCTCCTTTATACCTACAAGGACATCAAAATATATTGCAATTTCATTCAGATCTGTCCAATGGTGCCTTGCTCTTGGGATGCATGTGGATTCCCCAATATTTCTAAGCATTCAATTCAGTGAAGAATACAATATTCAGCACACAATTAAATGATCTATCTTGGGAAAATATAGTATTTTCATTCTACTAAAATAGGAAAAGGAAAAAATAGAACTGTTCAGGGATCAAAGTAACCCTCAAATCTTCTGTAGCATATTCTGAGTAAATTAAGGGGTTAATTTGTAATTAACATATGATGTATATAGATGATTTTTTTTCAGACTAAATTTGTGATTCTTCAGAAGTTATTGGTGAAGGATGGGTAATAAATCGAATGAATGAATGCCTTGTGATGTATGCTAGGCTAAATTAATATGTGTACATAAGCAGCATTTCTTGCCAATAGATTGTGGGGAGAGGGGGTGTTGCAGGTGTGTATCTGTTGTGCAAAAGAAACAGAAGAGTATTACTAATGTGTGTAGATGCTTCCTATAACAAGTGGCTTTTATCTCCTGCATTCATGGGCTGTCCTTGACAAAATGTTGAGGGCAGGGTTTCATTTTCCATTCTCAATTTCCTTTCTTTCCTAGGTTTGTTCAGCTCCTGGATATTACTGTAAGAGTGCTTCTGTGGTATATAATTGAAATAAATGATTTTCTGCTGGCCCTAAAACTGTCCATTACAATCTTGAGGGAGATTTTCCTTTTTTAAAAACATGTAATAGGATTGCTTCTTTCATTATCTCTTTAAACCAAAATACTATTAACTTCCTCTTTCTGTCAGAAAGGTTACCTAGCAGCTCAAGCATTTTATCCCTCATGATAAGGGGAAACTGTAAACCTATCTCTGGCAGTGGTGACAGAGAAGTGTGTCAAGAAGCAATGACACACATTCACTCATGGAACAATCTAGGTTGAATTTGTATACAATCAGAAGTGTAACCAGTTCTGTCTTCCATTTAAATTAATTTGCTTTGTTGTACAGGTAGATTGTGGTATCTGGGTCTCCTTTGTGAAGTACACCTCACAATCTTATTAAAAAAATTCCTTATACTATAAATTGGGTCCACTTTCAACTTTTCATATTTAAGCAACTTCAGGTTATAGGGACTACCATGTTATTTGGATATTTGGATGTTAAAGCTATATTCAGAATTCTTATGTTTAGAGTATTCTATTAAAAAAATCAGCTGCTTATTTTAGGTTTGTGGACGAGTTTGAAAAGCAGCTTTTGCTTAACTACATTTGTGAACCCTGGTCCTATAAAAACTCGTTACATATGTGTTTGGGAAGTATGCATATAATTAGCAGGTTTTAACTCTCATTATCACTTCTTTCAGAAGTGTGGCTGCATTAGAATCCTAGAAAAAACAAGGAGTTTGGGGTCATGTTGAAGAGAGTAACCCATTTATTGTGGTATATGTTTGAACTAGATGCATAAAAGGTTGTCCCCAGTTGGCATGAAATGCTATATTTAAGAAAAGAAATTTGTTTAGTGGGGCCGAAAGGCCATGAAATGCAAGGCATGCAAGTCAGTCTGTCACATTTTGAGTCAGCACCATATGAGGAAATAAGAGAGTGAGCCATCAACAGCCACAGTCACACCATCGGGAGCAGAGAAAACAGCGGAGGCTGCTTTTATATTTTTGTCAACATTTCTTACTTAACCCTGAGCAACAGATCACTTGCTGCCATAAGTGCTGATTTACACAACCATGTTTCTTTGGCTTGGGCAGGTTTTTCATTTAAATAACCACATGGCAAAATGTCAAAAGTATATGATTGTGAGAGCCCCCAACAACACAATTAGTAAAAAATAGAATTTACCACAGGGGGAAAAGCCCCCGTGAGACAAGGGATGTCTAGGACATGAAAAATATCAGCATTACAGTGTTGCAACATTAGCCATCTTATCTCAGGTAATGTTACAGCATAGAAGTCAGCTTAGATATCTTCTGACTTCTATCAAGCCACTCTCTCAATCTGTAGGATAAACTGATTATGTATATACATTAGTGCTGTGCTGCAATGTCATGCTGTTTGTTATTTGTGTGAAAACTGCCATTTTGAAGGCCCCTTTTAAAACCAACTTTTTTCATGTTTCTTAGCAGTCATTATTTCTTCAGCTGCTGCCATTTTGTTTTCATGTGAAAGGACACTGACTGCACTGTTCCATTGTAGGCTCCTTTTAAACCCATCTTGTTGTTGTGCTGGTGCGAAAAAACCCCCCTAACTTTAAAAACAACGCTTGGAAAATTGAATTTTCCTGTTAGTGTGCACTACTACCTGCCATTTTAAAAAGCCTTTGTCTGGATTTAAAACAAAAATATTACCTGCATTTTTTAAACATACTTTCCAAGTGCTTTCCAAGAGAATTACGTAGTAAGAATTGCATTTTGAAGAGCACAAAACTGTTTGCATAACTTGTCCCCCGGTTCATTTCAGGGCTAACATACATGTGGCATGGAAAGCTCTGCACTTGCATTTCCAAACTTCCAAAGGTGGGATCATTACTACTGCATTTCACATATTGCTATGTAGCCAATTATTTCTATATTCAGATGTGGTTTAAGAAATACAGGGCAATACATGTTCGTTAAATCTCACCCAGCAGAAGTCATTGCTTGTATAGGAAATTAAACTGGTGACGTTAATAGCACAAAGTGGCCCGTGACACTCTCTTTGTGCGCTTATACAGAGGTAGCAACTTTGCAAAAGCTCTTTTGCAAAATGCCACTTGAAAATTATTCATTATTGCTTGTAGTTTGCACTTTAAATCACCCGCAATTCTAGTTGGTGGGTAGATGCTGATTGCACTGCAGATTTATTTTACTGGGAGTTTAAAAAAACAGCTGGAGGAAGAGGAGGGTGAAAAAACAGCTGTGAGTGGAGGGGGGGCCCTTCTCCATCCTTTGAACCCATTGGGAAATTCAACACACCTGCTGTATCTGGAACTGAGTGTGGAAAGTGCAGCTGAATGGGACACAGCTGTGGGCCTCCACTTTGGGCTTGGAAAAAGCAAGTCTCAAGTGAGAGATTAGGGTAATGTCCACTGCTTCCAGGAACTCTTCTTGTTGGGAAGCTTTTGCAGGTGAGCTGACAGTTTGCATAGACCCTGGGTGAGAACCTGCAGACTGAGAGGGAGGGTGTGTCAGAAGGAAAAATGCATTTATATTGATTTATAGAAAAGTAACTGCATTTTTATAATATTAAGTTCTCTGTTGTTGCCTCAGTTTTCTGTACACCTAGAGGTATTTTAAAATATGTTTAGCAGTATAAAAATGGTGTAAATAACAAGCATAAAATAATAATGCTATTTTGTTTGTTGGATCCTTTTGTAATAGCTAAATGGAGTTTTTACACGTGCTATTTTGAATGCCTTTATCCAGCTCTGGTTGGTAGTTGTTGCACCGTTTTCATAGTCCTTTTATGCTTTCATTTTTTGTTCTCAGCCACCTTGGGGACATTTTAGGCTGGAAGCCAGGATATAAGCATTTGAAAGAATAAATAATTAAATAACTCATTATAGTTGAGGACCATGAACATCTGTGCTGTGGTAGATGAAGTACTGAGATTTCTGGGGGGAATGTAGAGTGCCTTTAATGACACCCACAGATAGCACCTTCCCTTAACTTTGCCCAGGTTTAGCCAATTCATGGGTCCCCTGTAGCCTTCTCAAAATGGTAGCTAAGGTGGTCATCACAAAAGTTACCGGTAATTGCTCTCCTGGACTGCCTCTCCCCATAACTTCAGTACCTGTTTGATGTTACCTCAAGGATTTCCTACCCCATCCCAATAACTAGTAGTAATGGCCTTTTCTTTACTTCTTTTTAGATATGCTCTATTTTGTGATCCATGCTATTTCTAGCCTTTAGCATGCAAACCTATCTGTTTCAGAGACTTTGCTCCTTGTTCCTCTTTTTTGAACAAGCCCAAGGGACAGTGTTTTTGTCACCATTTGTTGTTCTTGGGCAAGGACAAGTATGTGTCAGTTTCATCTGCCAGTTGACAGTGACGATCTTGCCATTATCAGTTTCTTGAAAGTGACAATATTACCCCTGTTCTATTTATTTTTTATTTATTTAACAGGAGTTGCATATTGCTTAATCATCAAAGCTTCTAAGGTGTTTACATAAAACACACATTAAAATACTGGTAAAATCTGATGTTGAAAAACAAGCTGACCTAAACATTTTAAAATATAAATAAAAGCAGATATAAATAATACAATCACATATTAAGATACATGTCGTATTTACACAAGTCACCTTCAATATCCACTTAAGAAGCTAGGATCTGAAATTCAGGGAGAGATTGGTTTGCTTCACAAAGCATTGGCATTCCTGACATGCCTTTGTAATGAATTAAGATCTTCTGGATGAATTGCTGCACAAAATTCCATGTTGTTTTATTGGATGAATAGGCGTCTTTGGGCTCCTGGGATCTCCCCAAATGCATAAACAAGAGTAGCCAGCCCAATGAACAGTATTACAAATTTCAAGAGGGAAGAAGAATTTGGCATGGGACTCTGCCACTTGACTTTCTCATTAGAATGAATTTCTGGAGGGGATATTTTACTGTGGTTTGTATTTAACAGAAAGATTGTTGTTCAGTCATTCATGTCTAATGGTATAATTCAAGATTTAAGGCAAAATGGTACTGAGGTGCCACACTTGTTCTGCAGACACAGCTGGTGCAGCAACGGGTGCCTTGAAAACACATGCAAAATAGGCTTTCAGGTATCGCATGAAAAATCTGTCATTGGTTAACTAATGAGCATTTCAAATAAATAAAAAATTGTCCAGTAGCACCTTCGAGACCAACTAAGTTTGTTCTGGGTTTAAGCTTTCATGTGCATGCACACTTCTTCAGATACCATTTCGGTTATGGTAGCTGAAGAGGCAAATCACTCTTTAAGAAGAAAAGCAGGATGTGTCTTTGTTAGTGGCAGCAATTGCAGAAGAAACATCAATGAACGATGTGTCTGAGCATGCGCTTCTCATTCACACACCTAATTACCTTGTTTTGTTTGAATTGATGCTCTCCATGATAACCATGTTGAGTGCCAGTTGCTGGGAGACCCATGTGGGAAGAGTGCTGTTGCACTCAGGTCCTGGTTTTGCACTTCCCATAGGCATCTGGTTGACCACTGTGAGAACAGGATGCTGGAGCAGATGGACCATTCACCTGATTCAAGCTACATTATGTTCTTAATGCTATTTAATACTATTATAGAACAGTTGATTACAAAAAGAGTGTCGCTAACCTGTGGCCCTCCAAATGGGTTGCAACTCCCATCATCCCAAACTATTGACCATGCTGGATGGGACTGATGGAAACCACAGTCCAATAACACCTGAAGGGCCATAGGTTGGACATCCCTGATCAGTAACATCTGTGTTGGCTTGAGCTACCTGTTTTAGGTATGCCATGGACTGAATTGCATGGAGGGAAATGGAGGGAACTTGGGAATGACTCAGGTGCGTTTTTGAACAGGAGAGCTTATCCATATCAGTTGACCCTAGAAACAAAGTACTAGCATGATCAAGACTGGAATAACCCAAGATAACATGGCAGCTACGACCAGGACATTTTTTCGACCTTTTGTGTCATTTGTCAAAGTGGCCATGGGAGTGGGGGAACTGAGGACTCGGTCAACCAAATGGAGTCTTCCCCATCCTGGTCAGAACAGACTTCTGGTTTGATCCAGCAGCTTTTGATGTTCTTCTGCTTGTGTGGGATGTCACAAGGCACATGGTGGATGCATATGAATCTGCTAATTCCATAGCATGTGGGGTAAACCACAGTGCAGATGAGTTGTATTAATCAAACTAACACTGCTTTGGTGATGACTATTCATGTGGATTCAGTACAGCTCTGATACTTACCTTGTTTGTTTTTGCTAGTATACAGGCTACCTGAATTTTGTGGTCTTTTGACATCAGACTGGGGAAAAAATAATTCTTGAAGCTTAATCAATAATTTTGTTCACAGATGATATTGAGATCTTTTGGCTAGTATGTTTTAAAGTGCATGACAGGACTTCAGTGCACAACTGAATGGAGCTGAAATCCAGCCTGGACCATTACAGCTGTGCCACACCTTTAAAGATCTGGGGGTGGGGGTGGAGAGTTTGATCATCCCAGCCAGTTCAGATTGTAAACATGAACTCGATAGATTGGCCAGCCCTATTTGTGGCTTCTTCCAGATCAAGCTAGTAGTACTTATTCATCTCATTTGAAGGATAATTTCCCTAGTGGACAAGATGATCAAGTGCCACCACCTGAAGACTGTTTGCACCCAGCAGGCTGTCTTTCTTTCCACACATCTGAAGCTGCTCTCAATATTGCAGAGTTGCTTCCAGAAAAATGAATACTATAAAAGTCACTGCTAAAGGCACATCATGCATACATTTATGCACAATGAAAGTATGCAAATTATCCGTGACCTTTTGTCTTGCAGTATTCTTCCATGGTATCCCTGGATGCTAAGGACTTTCCCTATTATGGCAACCCAAATAAATGTGATGGGAGAAATAACAAAAGCAAGTGTACATATTCCTCGCTACCCCTGCCCCAGTTTGTGATTCCATGGGAAAACCCTACTTTTTATTTCATCAAATGCTTTTGTTTTCTTCTTCCATCAATATTTATAGTATTTATATGGACAACTCCCTTCAGTAACAATAAGAGCTGAACACACAAACCCACAGAGAGAGACAAAAAGAAATTGACATTGCTTGTATTTGAAAAAAAAAAAACCTTTGACATGTTTACAGAATGCAGTCACATAGTTTCCCCTAAGCTAACTCCTTCCAGCTTTATATCATTCTTTTTTGGCTAGATTAAGGAAGTTTGCACTCTAGTACTTTCTTTTCCCTCTGCTACAGCTATTGATTTGCATTAAATTAAACCTTCAGATCAATAGCTTGACTATAGTCCAAAGGTGAGAAAAATCCAGATACTTTTCATGGCGTTTTTCTCTCCCTTCAATTTGTTGGCAGGAAAGTAGAACTATTGGGATTTTGAAGGGCCTTTAAATGAAAGTGCCCAGCTATATATACTAGAAATCAAGGGAGGAGCACATATTCCCAGTGAGCAGAGGGAATTGTATGATGTTCTTAATCCTTTTAAACTAGTTAAAATGTTTGATGGAGATGTGTGTATGTCCTAACAGTGTTTCCCAGGGAGTTTATAGCTGACCTACTTTTAACTAGTGGCGGTTGCTTATTCATTACTTTTTTTTGTCATTGAGCATTGCTGATTTATTAAGCTATATCTTCAAGGGCATTGTAAAATTGTATGTAGGGAATAGGACACAACTGTGAAAAGTGAGAATTACTGTATCAGATAATATCCAATTAAAATCTCGCTAGCACAGCAGGAGAAATTGGAACTAGGGTTTATCATTCATGTAACATAATACATTGCAGT
This sequence comes from Podarcis melisellensis, assembly GCF_964234715.1. NCBI lineage: Eukaryota > Metazoa > Chordata > Lepidosauria > Squamata > Lacertidae > Podarcis > Podarcis melisellensis. Next base: position 47,209,083 of record NC_138530.1, on the reverse strand, counting down.
ATTAGTTGGAAACAAAGTAAGTGTGAAACAGATTCCCCACCTTCCCCTCCAATTATTAATCTCTATTGACGTTTTATGTCAGGGGGGAAGAGAGAAAACCTGAGTTGGAATGTGTCATGTTCCAAGGCCATGTAAAGATGGGAACAGGTAGAAGAGCACTAAAGTGGGAGCATCAAAGCTTCCTATTAGGAAAGAACTTATCACATGTTTAAGTGAAAGTGTTTGCAACTGTCACATCAGTAGAGGTTGGCAAATTGGTTTTTACTTTTGTTCTAGAATGCACTGTGATTCAAGGATGTGATTACATTCTTCTCTGTAGGTTCATAGCCCGGTGCTGAGCAGTGGAGGATTAGAAGAATTAAGGGAAATGCCTGCCTCAGGTGTAAAGGCAGTACATAAATTGGCTGTGGGACCAAGTCTTGGGGTTGTGCCCCTTCCACACCTTGTAGAGAATCTTGAATGTAACTAGGGTCGTTTGTGTAAATGCCATGAAAAGTGGGTGGAGGTACATCAAAAGGGAAGCCAGCTCATATTAATGTGTGAATGGGGAGGGTGTGTACATGCCCCACTCTTGGCCTGTGTGTGAATCGGTCTACAGTCCTGCTTCAGAAATTCTAATACCAGGAGCTATTTAAGGTCTAGTGGAGGGAATGTCAGAATTGTAACTTGGACAGCTAGGGTGAAATTTTGGCTCGCTCTCTTCATATGAGGAGTGGTACCGTATGTGCATTGTAGAATTGGTTTATTTCCTCTGCATATTACTTTTTAATTAAAATTGACTTTAAAAAGCACACTGATCTTCAGAGCAAGAGAGATGGAGACTGATTTTTAAATGTGAACAAATACAACTCTTCTGCCAATGTATTTTTAGTTCTTCTATCTCATAGGGGTAGTTGAATTTCTTCTTTTACTGCTAAATTTGAACTTGAGATTCCATTGAAATATCATGTGAGTCAAAGTACAAGGACAGCGCAGAAGGGAAGTTAGTACATAAGAGGCTTACCTAGTAGGATGGGGCCATTACACCAGTCTCCCAGTGGGTGGGTTGGTTACCGGGTGCGAGAAGGGAAGGGTTGAGTGGATGAGGAGGTCAGCATGGTTCACTCCTTATCACAATATTTACTTTTCTACTTTTCATCTCCCTCCCACTTCCCCCTATAACAATTCTCCCTACAGCCACGTTTATGCACACCTGCAACTAAGTTAACAAGCATCTGTTGAAGTGGCCTATAGCCCCATAATAATGTTACAACAGCTGGGTGCCTGTCCCCCTCTCTGCTGAGCAGTGGCAAGAGCCCATGGCGTCCCAGGCGTGCGTGCGCACGCACACACACACACGGTCTGTGTCCCTTTGGAGAATGGAAGACCCAGTGGAGACTGTCGTGCTTTAAGAAAAAGAGTTTATTCACCTATTTACACCTTTGGTCTGCATGTAGGGAGTCCAGATCTTATAGCATAGTCATTCCAAGAGGCAGCAGTGTATGCTGCCTGCAGCCAGCCTCTCGCAAGATGGATCTTTCCCCTTCTTCCAACTTCTTCTTCCCAGAAACCCCTTTTCCTGTCCCCTCAAACATACACCCCATCACACTGGTAACGTCTCACTTCCCAATGGCCCATCAACACCTTTTGTCATGTGAACCGGTTTGCTGTTCACCCAGCCAGGCTGGTTTGCATAAGCCAGTCCAGGAATTCCCTGTCTGGCACAGTTTTGCAGTTTGTGCTTTAATCCATATCCTGATTAATAAAAATCCTAGTATTTATTCATTCCTAGGGTTTAGGGGGACCCCCCCCCGATCTATAACAATAAATTTCTTCATCTTTAAAGTGCCACAAGACTTGTGTTATTTTTGCTGCAAAAGATGAATATGGCTACTTCTCTAGTTTATATAACAAGTTCTCAGATGCTAAGGGATGTTATGCAGATAAATAAAAACTCTGGAATGTTTTAGTTCTAATAAAGATTGTGATAGCCTGGGCTACTGAAGTAGGTTTCATCCCATTTGAAAGATAATACTCAGTAGATGGGCCATCCTAGTAGATAAGCCAAGATGTTTCTTCACTTTTAAATGTTTGAGTACTTCTTTCTGTGAACAGTACCATTCCCTTTCACTTCTGTTTCACCCATAGTGTTCAGCAGCTGGCTATTTATTTATTTATTTATGAGCTTTATTAAGTAACATAGATTTGTATAATTTTAGATTCATGGTTGTAGTCTGAAATTCAAAGGGAAGAAAGCCCAATTAAACTTTTGCTTTTCTATGATGCAAAAATGAGCAAAATTCTCTCTTCAAAATAATTGCTATAAGATACTGCCCCCCCAAATGACACAAACTTTGTTTTTGCCTTATAGAGAAGAAGTTGAAGGAAGATATTCTCAGGTACATGGAAGTGCTGGAGGAAAAACTGCAAAGGTAAAGGAGGGATGGGATCTTTAAAATATTTAGAAAATATATCATTTTTAATTTGTTACTTTATGCTGTACAATGTCTCTGATTACTATTCTGTCTACTCCCCTAGCCCCACCACTATAATTCAAATGACTGGTTTGGACTTTAGAAGGCTTTTGGGGATAACATGTCTAATTATTGTAACTTTGTTTAGTTAATGGTTTCTTTTTAAAATATGAGAAATATGAAACTTTGTTTTCAAAACATGGGTTGAAAGGTCAAAAGTCTCAAGACATTTCAGTGTAGTGTTCTAAAAAAACGTGAGGCCATTCTCAGTGGAGGGATTTATTTATATATTTCTAAAAATATTTTTATACTGCTATTCATTTAAAAAAAATCAGAGAGGTTTACAACAGTAATGCAGAAACAATCAATTAAAATCATATATTTTGGCTGGCTTATATGGAAACCACAAACCCTTTCTCTGTGAAGTAAAGATTGTGTAAAGGTAAAGGGACCCCCGACCGTTAGGTCCAGTCGTGACTGACTCTGGGGTTGCGGCGCTCATCTTGCTTTATTGGCCGAGGGAGCCGGCGTACAGCTTCTGGGTTATGTGGCCAGCATGACTAAGCTGCTTCTGATGAACCAGAGCAGCGCACGGAAACGCCGTTTACCTTCTCACCAGAGCGGTACCTATTTATCTACTTGCACTTTTTGATGTGCTTTTGAACTGCTAGGTTGGCAGGAGCAGGGACCGAGCAATGGGAGCTCACCCTGTTGCAGGTATTCAAACCGCCGACCTTCTGATTGGCAAGTCCTAGGCTCTGTGGTTTAACCCACAGCGCCACCCACATCCCATGAAAGATTGTGTACTATGCACCTAAAATGGTAGCCTTGTGAAATGAGTCTGGACTTGTGAGCTTGCCCTTCCTATCAGAAGCTTAAAGAATACTGCAAGCCAACCAACTGGTCTTGCTCTCTACTCTTCTACTTTTCCATTTTGTCTGCTTTTCCTCAGTTTTCACTGCACATTAATTTACATCAGGGAGGCTTGAGGATTGTTTTAATTATTCAGAAATGTGGACTATGTCACAGGTAGAATGGGACTTCAGGGCTGCAAGGCATTTCCCACACATAACCAGAGAAGCAAATATAGATTGCTTCAGTGTTGAGGTGAAATGAGAGGGGGGCGGGGAACTGTGTGGAAATTGTTCTGATTCATAGCATCTAGGAAGCAGAGACAGCAAGCTTCTGGAGTTAGTGAATCTCCATTTGAGACCGCACCAAAACATCCTTGTCAGCTTGAGTGACATTATGCTGGTTAAGAAAAGGAATAGGCATGGGGGAACACTTTTGGTTCACAGCACCAGTCTACATACATGTGTATTTCACTCTTCTGGCACTGATGCAGCCTGTGCCTTTAAATAATGCATTTGCCTGTCCATCTACATTGATAAGGCCTGTGGCAGGCGTGTGGGGCTGGGCATGCCATCTGATGCTGCCTGTTTTTCCTTTTAAGACAGCGTCAGGCTTGATGTGGAAGGGCTCTCCTTCCAATGTCACACTAGCAGAAGGTTGAAAGATGCCTGCTCTATTCCTTGTGAATGAGTATCCACATAACATCCGGTGGCAGAAAATCCTCCTATTGATCTTGCACATGGCATATTTCAGATAAACTTAGCCATGGCTCATTGGTTGTATCATATCATTAAGTAATTCCCTGTTTGATTATGAAGAACTTTGGAGATCATGAAGAATTCTCATCTTCTTATTCCAGATCCAAAAATAGAAAGCAAGAAAACAATGTCATTGTTATGTTAATCCTTATTCAGAGCATTTGCTTACTCCCCCCTCCTGAGCCGTTGCTGAGATTAATGTTTAATCTTCCAGCTTTGAAGAGCTCTGGTGTTTCCCTCAAGGCTTTGGTTGCCTCTTAAAAGGCTTATCGCTTGGTGTTGTGTTACTCTTATAACAGGATAATCTAAGTATTTATGATTTCTTAAAAAGTTCTTCAGATGCTGCAGTATATGGTTTCGAAGGGCCTAGACTCCGTAATGAAACATGTGTCTTTATAGGAAAGTCACCATGCAAGTCCTGACCCTCCCATCCCCCTCATCCAGCAAAGCGGTGGTCAGGGATGATGGGAGTTGTAAGCCAGCAACATTTGGAAGGCAGCAGGTTCCCTAATATTGATCTATGTTTAGTAGCATGGTGTCCTGTCATCTAAATCACACTGAGGGTCATCTAGTCCAACCTCTAGAAAAGCAGGAATCTCAACTAGATCATACGTGAGAGATGACCATTTAACCTCTTTCCTCTTCAATTTCCTCCTGGTTTGGGGAGAGAGTGGTGCAGGAGAGGGTGGGGAAGCACCTGACCCTTCACTTGCCTGACCGGCCTCTTCTGTCAAGCCATCCTATGCTCTATCCTCCAGTTCTTAAGCTTTCCCTGCATCTGACTCTTGCTTCCTGGTTGTACAGGTCCCCACAAATCACTGAGCCCCTCTCCCGAGTCAAACTCCAGTACCCGTCAGTGTCTTCCCAGTCCCTTACACCACTCCATTTTAATTGTTGCAAGACTAATTAAATGCTACCCTCAATAACATTTAGGACAGGGGGGTATAAATTCAATGATGATGATGATGATAATTAATAATAGTTGCATCCAAGCCATTCCTAACTCGAAGACAGCAACAAGAATATTACATACCACAGAGAGATCAGTATCCACTCTATATTCTGTAATAGCATTCTATTATATCTCACAGGCCACATGGTGATTCGTCCAAAATCCCTTATCACAGTTGCCTCAGGCTCCAAACTACTTTTTTATTTGTGTCAGTCACCATAAATATCACTTCTTTTTTTGAGCTGAAAAATTTAATGTGATTACGCTGTACTCCAAATCTCAAAGAAAGAAAGCAGGCAGAGGAGGGAGCGGGGCACATTTAGTCGCTTTTCTTAATTCCCAGATAGAAATCTTACAATTATTTAGGGGGATGCCATTCTTTGAAGGATGATAACTATTGACAACACACAAAGGAGCCTTACTTGTTTATTCTGTTTTAGAATTTGGAAAGTGGGAGTATAAATGAATACGGGGTTTAATACGCTCCAACGCTGTGATATACATTTGCATTGCTGCTAAAGACTGACAGTGATACAGTACCCTGGAGCTTTGAAAATGAATACCACCCCCACCCCCCTTTAACTGATTCCTCACTATTTGTCTTCATTATTTCTATTCAACTTCATCTTTGTTTAATTTAACAAGTGCAGTTGTCAGTTCATGAGCATGTGGCAACAGTGCTGAATTTTGAAACAAGATGGTGTCTGTTAGGCGTAAGGGGTGTAATTTTTTTCAAGAGAGATTACATTCAGATTTATGAAATGAGCACTCATTTCAGTTACATGGTATCTTTTACTTAATCTTGTATTTCTCTAAATGATTAAAGGGGGCATGGCTAAATGGTTGAGCAGTTGGAACTTACGAGACGTTACATTTGACAGTCCAACATCCCTTGTTAATGGTTCCTAGGTAGCGGAATCAGAAGAGACATCTGCCTTAGCCCCAAGAGAACTCTGTTAGAGTTGACAGTAGTGGGCCATTGAAATAGCCAGCATATGGTGGTTCCCTGTAATACTTGGATTCTTTAAGGAGCCACAGTTAATTTAATTAGTTTGAAATAAATCTGATTAACCCAGGAGACCCCCAGTTTGGCTACCCTCCTTTTTTGCAGGCAGTTTCTGCAACTCTTTGTCTCTTTTGAACTACATGGAACGTTACCAGCAAAGATTGCAGTTCGCCTTATTCACTAGTAAGGCCCAATTTTGTTCCCAATTTTGGTCTTACATGAATAGTTCTTTTTCATGCATTCCTGTTCTGGGGAAGAGCACCCTATTTTGGGAACTGTACCCAGGCCCCAACCAGCTTTGTCTGTTCTTGACATCTATAGAAGTGATTTTTGCAAGAGGTTGCTGTTTGGGTATGCCACTTACGTCACACATAGTACATGTGGTTAATCATCCCAGTCAGTTCAAGTAATGGAATGAGTATAAAACTCTGTCATGGCAAGCCTGGATATCATATTCCTGGCAAAACATGCTGCTGCTGGTGAACGAGACAGCAGTAGTGTGACTACTAGGGCCAGACTTCCAGGTGCAGTTCTGGGGTCCTCACCTCCAACTCCCTTTGTGTCCACCATCTTTCATTCCCCAGAGTGGCTCCAACCCAACATGGGCCCAGAAGTGCTCTGCGAACCAAAGGAGTAGACTCTTCAGATGTTGTGGGGGCTGCCACTACCTGATAAGGAGGAAGGGATTGACTGAGCAGATGGTGGAGAAGAGGCCCAATCCTTTTTCTAACGTTTCTTCAAAACCTTTTTTAGAAGACGATAAGCAAACTGGAGGCAGTACACTGACAACATGCATGAGAAAGTAAAGGGTCTGTTCCCAACAGGGAACAGTTTATTTTGTTTGGGGGGCAGGGAAAGAAAGAAAAAGGGATCCTCCCAATTCTACCATCCTGAATGTGACATGAGGCTCCCTGAGGGCATCTTGTTCTGGTTTCCTCAAACCTGGGCCCCCCAATGGCCTGCAGATATCTAGTCTTGGGTGCATCAGGAGCTGACAGAACCTTAGCGGATAGAAGTGGATAGGGCCACTTCTTTGCCAATAACCTCCATGCTTTTGGAAACTTGTACCAACAATGGGGTAGCTTCAGCCTGGCTGATGCAGTCTTTCAATATTTTTAGGTACTTAGTTTTCATTTGGGAGGTCAGGTGTGAACTTAACCTTTCATTCTGAGGCTACAGGGGGTCCCTGACCTTTGTGCAGAGTTTCAGGTATACAGGTTAATTGAAGGACAGGCTAGACTGAACTTGAGACTCTTCCAGACGTTGTCAGCTCTACAACAACCTTTTGACACTCTGCTCTTGCCTCTTAGAATGGTAGGTGGATGGGGCCACCTCTCTCCAACTCCTACAGTTACTGCCCAAACCAGAAGACTTTGCAGGGTGGAGCAAAGGACTGCAAGCCTCTTGTTTTGTTTATTAATGAATTTAGTTCTGCCAGTGTTAGAAATTCATGAATACTGCGCTGGCATCATTGATTCTTTGAAAAATAAAGAAAGAGCACGGGAAAGCATCTCAGAGCTAGAAAATCTATACAGCTTATACATTCTTGGCAATGATACAGGTTTTTTAAAATCAATATAAGAAGTTAGTTTTTTGGACTCATTGTCCTTGACAGTGCCCTTTGAAATTTATGAAGTAGCAATGCACAACACCCCAGTTTTTGTTTAACTTTGTATTATTTAAAATTGACCCAAGGTTAGCTTTATTCAGGCTACTGAGTTGAGCTTTGTTCTCTTTTATCTTTGGTTTTTGATCTCCTAAGAAATACTGATTACTTAGACATAGTGCTTTGGGAAGTGAATTTTATTCTCATTTGTGAAATGCTAGTACAGTGGTACCGCGGTTTAAGAACAGTCCTGTTTACAAACAATTTGTTTTACGAACTCTGCAAAACTGGAAGTAGTGTCCCAGTTTGAGAACTTGACCTCGGTCTAAGAACAGAATCTGAATGGTTGAAGGGCACTGGTGGTGGGAGGCCTCATTAGGAAAAGCGTGCCTTAGTTTAAGAATGGGTTCGGTTTGAGAACGGACTTCCAGAACGGATTAAGTTCGTAAACCGAGGCACCTCACATTTCCCCTTCTTGCATGAGAGATACCAAATTCGTAACACATAGTACTGGGTGAAAGGGCACATTTTTAGGGAATGCACAGTATTCAGGAATACACAGGATGCATGAGTGAGGCATGCTGCTGCTGCAAAATGCTGGAAAATTTGCACAAAGTTGAAGGGCCAACTGTATCCAGCTGCACCCAGTCAGAATTGTAGGGTGCCTAGGCTTGGTTCCAAGCTAAGGGCTGTTAGAACTGTTTCAGCTATCACTGCATTAACTTTAGCAAATAATATGACTGCTGGGCAGATAGCTTCTGGACTCCAGGCGTAGCTGGGCTTTGCAGAATATGAAAAGCCAGGGCGCATCAACGCAGCACACTGCAACACTATGCATTGATGGTATTCTGCACACCTTCATCCCAGGAATTAAATGATACATATTTGAACTTTTTGAGCTTGTCAGAGGAACTACAGCCATACCTTGGTTCTCGAATGCCGTGGTACTCATATGTTTTGGCTCCCAAATGCTGAAAACCCAGAAGTAAGTGTTCCGGTTTTCGAACATTCTTTGGAAGCCGAATGTCCAACGCAGCTTCCGCTTGAGTGCAGGAAGCTCCTGCAGCCAATTGGAAACTGCGCTTTGGTTTTTGAACATTTTCAGAAGTCGAATAGACTTCCAGAATGGATTACGTTTGAGAACCAAGGTATGACTGTATAGCTAAACAAAGCTGTGTTAATGATCTCGTGCCAACTTTATGTTGGAAAAAATCCCATCTCTTACAACCCTGTTGCAAAATTATTTACAGTATAGTGTTTTGTGGAGTGGGGAAAAAATCCCACACATCAGAAGTAGGAAATTGAATCTGGCAGGCCAGAGCCTTACCTCCCTTACTCTTCACGTGTCAATTTAGAGAAGTGGGCGGGGCTCCCTGACATTATTATAATATCAGGTGATAACTTCAGAGGGGTTTGCTCTAACTGTTGATTGGTGGTTACACCAAGTCCCTTTGAAGATGTACTTTGGATTCAAACCATGCCTACATTTTTCCTCTGCAAACCAGCAAGTTTTCTGGAAACAAAAAAGGTCCACTTGCAGGTATGGTTTGAATGCAAACTACGCCTGCAAAGGGACTTCAAAGGGACTTACTGTAATCTCCAGTCAGCTAATTGGTGGATGCAGAAAGCCTCTTTGAAGGCACACCAACGGAAACTCCCCAGTGCAGCCAATCCTAGTGTGGTTCACTTTCAGCTGATTGGTGCCATCAGTGATTCAAAGAACAACTGGGAGCTCACTTTAAACTCCCATCAGTGTCTTTGTGACTGTGTCCTGATGTCAGGTGTGAGGCACATGGGTGTGGTGTGGGGGGAAACAGTCCCAAGGGCTAAATTGGGACCCATGCCCTGCCTAGTTAGGCCCACAGGTTAGAGATCGTCTCACCTGTGCTTTATGCTAATGGAAAACTCTTTCTTAGAGTGATTATTCTTATGTGGCCAAAACTGTACGGTCCACATACAAGAGGGAGAAATCAGCAGATGTGAGAGAGTTCCAAAGTTTCAGAAGTACAACAATGCTTAGCAGCCACAGAACAATAACTATCTGTGAGGGAGCAGAAAATGGGGTGGGAGAGTTGCATGGAATATCCTGGAAAAGGGCATGATGCACTGGGTGGCCAGAACTCTGGACAGGAACATTCCATTCTGCAACATTTTGTTGCAGGTCTTACTTGTACTTCTTTTACTAGATATGGGAGCATTAGAATAGCTCTCTGTGCAACAAATTCTGTATATTATAGACCAGATAATATCCCTTTAAAAAGATACAGTGTTTAAAATAAACCAATTAGAAAGTAAGCTCTTACAAGGCTCCTTGCTGCTTTCCTTGTCAATTAGTTAATTTCTTTCCTTTGACAAGTCAGCTCTGCAAGCTTATCTTCATCACCTTAGAAAGAAATCAAAGGAAAAACAATCAGCTACAGCAGTCTGTCATTTTGTGTTTCCCATGGAGATAATTTAACTATAACACAGTGACATTGAACATTGATAGGAAAATGACAGGCCATGATTAAAGTTTTGTCCTAGATGAAATGAATGTCTGGCAGATGAAAAGAATACATAAAACCCCAACCTAATTCCCATCCCTGACTCTTGCTCAAATGCTTTTTTATGACTGTTATTGCCTAGTATTATGTGGTATGTTGTTTTTAATAACCATAATCAAACATCCATTATTGGTTTTCAGCAATAGAAAAATTGTTCTTTCCCCTATATTTTCTCAAACGGCCTTACAGAGTATAAAGAGTGGTTACATAATTTGTACTCTCACATAAAATACAAGGATTTTGCTCTGCCCTCAAGCAAGATATTGATGTCAGGGTGTGTGTCCCCCTTCTTTTAAGGGAAAGAGAAAGGAATAATTTTGCCATGCTATTTTTAGAGTTCAGTGTAAATTTCAGCAATTAGGCATTGTATTCTGTGGGTGCAGATGTAATTGTTTATTCTAGGCTGTGAAACTGAAGATACTAATTGTTGATATATAAGATTTAGTAAAGGAAGAAGGCATGGTCAGACAACCAATATACATTTTCAAAGCAATATACGTAAACAATTTCTTTTACAATAAAACCTTGTTTTCAAATAGCTTTGTTGAATCCGTGTACGGATTCTGCTACTTACATGAATGTGAGAGCAACAGATTTTGTTGACATGTTGAAATGGCTCATACTGATCCTAAGTGTGTTGCTCCCATCTGCGCAAAGTGTTTCTCCACTAGTGGTTCCATTCACTTTAATGGAAGTGGCAGCTCTGGTCAAGCTTCCTTTTGTTGTTCCCTCCACTGAAGTGTATATGGAGTGAGTGGAGAACCTCCACATAAGCCATGGAGGCACAGAAAGGGATTGCAATATGATGACTGAATGAAACAACTGTTCTGATGCATCAGCCAAGCACCCCTTGGTACAAAAGATTTCCTTCTTGTTCTAGAAGAAGAAGAAATGATGTGTACATTTGAGAATGCCTGCTTGTGAACTGGTTCTAAAGTAGTGTTATTCTGCAGTAGTGTTATTCAAGCTAGGGAACTATTGATTAAACCACTACAGTGGTACCTCGGGTTACATATGCTTCAGGTTACAGACTCCGCTAACCCAGAAATAATACCTCGGGTTAAAAATTTTGCTTCAGGATAAGAACAGAAATTGTGCTCTGGCGGCGCAGCGGCAGCGGGAGGCCCCATTAGCTAAAGTGGTGCTTCAGGTTAAGAACAGTTTCAGGTTAAGTACAGACCTCCAAAACGAATTAAGTACTTAACCCGAGGTACCACTGTATTGGCAAATCGGCTGGGTCAATCTGAAGCCTACGATATCAAATATCTTCTGGACGACAAGTCCAATGATACCACATTGGCCGTGGCAAAGTTTCTTTCAGTAATCATACGAATCAAAGATTAACATACCCATGACTAAACAAATAACGCTTCGGTCTTCCTTCCCTGGGAGGTTGTCTGTATGAATCTGTGTTTAATTCTGAATCCATGTTATGGGTCGTTGGACCGCAATAAAGATTATTATTAATATAACAAAAGTAGTCAAAAAATAATAAATAAATCACATCAAAAAGTACACAACCATAACTGAACGATTTTCACACATATCATAAGATCTAAAAACAATGATATAAAATAGCAGCCCCCAACTCCCCCAAACAGTACCCCAAACAATACTCCAACCCAAGAGTCTGTTCAGCAGCCTCAGCTTTTGTAGCTGGAGTCAGTCAAGGCCCAGGCAAGGTGGAATAGTCCAGCAATGCTAAGAGCAGCTCTTCCAGGACTCACAGCCATTTGACTTCTATGATAGAAAAAAGCATAAGCATGCATAGGGCTGGATACTTATCTACTTGTATGATATTAATGACTGTAGACATTTGGGATACGGAACATGGAAATCAATTATGCAATAGAGAAATGAAAGCTAAATTTTTAAAAAGTTAGATTATGTAAAAGCAAGGTCCATAAAATTTCCTCTTTGAAAGATTTCTAAGTGTCAGAAGATGGCTACTGTAACTTGAACATGCTAGTGTTAAATTCTGAAAGAAAGTAGGAATAATAATAATAATAATAATAATAATAATAATAATAATAATAATAATAATAATAAAAAATTTATTATTTGTACCCCGCCCATCTGGCTGCGTTTCCGCAGCCACTATGGGCGGCTTCCATAGAAACCAAAAATACACTAAAATATCACACATTACAAACTTCCCTGAACAGGGCTGCCTTAAGATGTCTTCTGAATATCAGGTAGTTGTTCATCGCTTTGACATCTGATGGGAGGGCGTTCCACAGGGCGGGCGCCACTACCGAGAATGCCTGGTTCCCTGTAGCTTTGCTTCTTGCAATGAGGGAACCGCCAGAAGGCCCTCAGCGCTGGACCTCAGCGTCCGGGCAGAACGATGGGGGTGGAGACGCTCCTTCAGGTATACTGGGCCAAGGCTGTTTAGGGTTTTAAAGGTCAACACCAGCACTTTGAATTGTGCTCGGAAATGTACTGGGAGTCAATGTAAGTCTTTCAAGACCGGTGTTATGTGGTCTCGGCGGCCGCCCCCAGTCACCAGTCTAGCTGCCGCATTCTGGATTAGTTGTAGTTTCCGAGTCACCTTCAAAGGTAGCCCCACGTAGAGCGCATTGCAGTAGTCCAAGCGGGAGATAACTAGAGCATGCACCACTGGCGAGACAGTCTGCGGGCAGGTAGGGTCTCAGCCTGCGTACCAGGTGGAGTTGGTAGACAGCTGCCCTGGATACAGAATTGACCTGCGCCTCTATGGACAGCTGTGAGTCCAAAATGACTCCCAGGCTGCACACTTCAGGGGCACAGTTACTCTATTCAGGACCAGGGAGTGCTCCACACCAGCCCGCCCCCTGTCCCCCCAAAACAGTACTTCTGTCTTGTCAGGATTCAACTTCAATCCATTAGCCGCCATCCATCCTCCAGGCACTCATACAGGACCTTCACCGCCTTCACTGGTTCTGATTTGAAAGAGAGGTAGAGCTGGGTATCATCTGCATATTGATAGACACCCAGTCCAAACCCCCTGATGATCTCTCCCAGCGGTTTCATATAGATGGTAAAAAGCATGGGGGAGAGGACGGAACCCTGAGGCACCCCACAAGTGAGAGCCCAGGGGTCTGAACACTCACCCCCCCCACTTTCTGAACACGGCCCAGGAGGAAGGAGCGAAACCACTGTATAACAGTGCCCCCAGCTCTGAGCCCCTCTAGATGGTCCAGAAGGATGTTATGGTCGATCGTATCAAAGGCCGCTGAGAGATCCAGCAGAACTAGGAAACAACTCTCACCTTTGTCCCTAGCTCGCCGGAGATCATCAACCAGCCCGACCAAGGCAGTTTCAGTTAAATGTTGAACTTACTTTAAGTTCCAGTTATTACACTTTTAGTGTAATCTCTGGCCTTTACTGACCCACAGACCAAGACAGATTATAGTAACCATAAAACTAACACACAGCTAAAGAGTTGCATTTTGTTTACCAGTTACATACAATTTTATCAACTAATTTGTCCCAGAAATGCTGAGGCATACCTTCGAAAATCAATATTTAATTGTACAGCCGTTATGAAATACATTTATAACAATAGTATTGTGCAGGGTTTTTTGACTCCCAAAATTAATCTCATTACACTAAAGAATATGCTGGGTTAATCTGTTTCCCCCCACTGCTGCATACTTTCATACCACATATACATATACATTTATATCACAAAGCTTTTTACAAGATGATAAAAGAATCCAATTAAAAGTTCTGACAAGTAAACCATTTTTAAGACGAATACATGCTGTATAATTTAGATCTAATCATCAAAGCCAATTATGAAGCACAATAAAATGTGTTTTGATGCACTGCTTTTCATTTTAATATAACTTCAATTTTTAAAATTTGAAATATTTAAACTATGGAATATTGTAGGACAAATAGATGCTCTGGGAAGAATTTTGCTAAAAATAATAAATCATATAATGGAAGAAACCTGTACAATAGATTAGACAGTACTAACATCATGCATAAAACAGGATTTTCTGTGCATATCTTGCATCCCTATTTACCGCATGTATGCACCTCTCACACACCTGCTCTTGTGAATTAACTTTCATCAACCAGTGTGATCAGTGTGTCAAATAATAGTGAGCAAAGTTTGATGCAAATAACATTTCACTATTGGAAAAGTTGAATCCGCTTTTAGTTATTAGCCGATCGGTCAAAATAACTAAGTAACTATGCTCCATTTTACAAGGGAAGTTTATACAAAAACCTTCACATAGAAGCCTAGAAAGCTTCCTTAAATTGAATCAGACCATGGGTCTATCTAGCTCAGTGTTATTTTTCCTGACTGGCTGTAGCCTTCCAGGATTTCAGAAAGGGGTCCGAGTTAAATATTTAAGTATTGATCAGCTACAATATAGACAACTAATAAAGGACTCTGCTCAATAATGTCCTTATTTCTGTGATCCCACTGGGATTAAGTCAGCGATTTGGAGATCTCACGCTGCATACCAACTTTAAATGAAGGGCCTTACAGACTCACAGTAGCGATGCAGTGGTTCTTTTTCTAAACCATAGTTACTCAACACTGGCAAACCCAAAATAGTATCATCTGAATTCTTCTTGGGGACATATGTTTATTTATATCTGCTTCATATCAGAAAAAGAATTGTACTGAAGAATTGAGAATTACTAAGCCCTATAATCAGCATATCCCAAAAGAAAATAAAGCTTAAACAAAGGGTTGGATTGAAACATAATTGTGTTCCTTGGTTTTAAAGCACTTTGCGTTCGTCACAGGTTCAATGTGAGGAAATTAAATTATGCTATAAATGGCAAGTTTGGGCTGCAATCTCATGTACTTCTGAGCTTTCCTAATTCCTGAGTCTGCTGTCCAATGACTCCATTTTAGACTACTGTTGAGAGCCAGTGTGGTGTAGTGGTTAAGAGCAGTAGTCTTGTAATCTGGGGAACCGGGTTCGCGTCTCCACTCCTCCACATGCAGCTGCTGGGTGACCTTGGGCTAGTCACACTTCTTTGAAGTCTCTCAGCCCCACTCACCTCACAGAGTGTTTGTTGTGGGGGAGGAAGGGAAAGGAGAATATTAGCCGCTTTGAGACTCCTTAAAGGGAGTGAAAGGCGGGATATCAAATCCAAACTCTTCTTCTTCTTCTTCTTCTTCTTCCATGGAGCCATGAGCCAGAAATCTATGGTACTTTCACAGACACAACTGTGCACAGAACTGCCTAATCCTGCAGATACAGTGTGTACAGAGGGACTCCAGTGTGCACATAGAGCTCTATACAAGCAGGGACTGGCTCATGCTTTGCATACATACCCCAAGACTGAAGTGATAGCCCCTGATTTGGTGTATCACTGAACCACCTCCATTGAGTGGGCAGGAAGAAATTGAATTGGGCCATTTTAGACTACTGTGCAGCTTGATTGGCTACTGTGAATGAATGAGACACAGAATTCTCAAGACAGCTATAGATTCTGGAGGACAAGCCAGAACCTCCACAACCTAACAAGCAGCAGAGAACATCATCCTATTGCAGGGTCCCCCTTGACATCTATCAGTTACTATTTTGAAGAAGAAGAAAAAAGAAATTTGCCAAACTGTTTTTTGAGAACTATTATTTTATTTTATCTTGGTAAAAATACAAAACAAAACAAGAGATTCCCAAAGCATTACATAAGAGATGAACTCTTGTCTCCGAACAAAGTTCTTATTTTCTTTCTGGCTTTTATTTCAGCTGTGGGAGCCAGCTTCTTGAAAGAGTGTGGGAAGTTGACTTAGAGGCCTGTCAACTGTTGATCCGAGGGTTTCAACTGAAAGAAGGTGGTTGTTGTGTTTCCGAGGGCGAAGAGAGCCAAACAGATGAAGTGGAGGATACTGCCGATGCCTCTTTGAGCACCAACCGGGAACAATCAAAACACTTTGCAGTTCAAGATTCCAAGTGGAGTACTCTCCAGCACCCTGTTATCCAAAGCAAACACCAGAGTACACACTGGGAACTGAAAGAGGTATCATGTTGGTTTTTTGCTCTGTTTGCTTTTCAGTTTGTTTTCCACCGATGTCATTCTTTTCATTTTGACAGGAGTTTCACTTGGGCTTAAATGTTAGCAGCTCTGGTAAAGAGAAATGTATGCTTAGAGTCTGATGATGAAGCCCAAAGGGACTGTGTCGCACATTACCAGTCTCCTGCATAGAAGATCACAGTGCATGGGACAATTCTACTAACCAGTAACCAGTTCCATGTGTTGAGATTTACCAAAGATAGGAAACAGCTTCAGTGTAGGAGTTAAGAAGTGGTCCTTAGGGCCCCAAACTACACATGACAATGATATTTTTTCCTTGAATGAATGTAGAAATAGCCAGCAGAGTCCCCCACACCACCCCCAAGCTGGGATCCTGGGGTGGGAAATATGGAGGCTTGAGCTCTTTGCCTCCACTGCAGCCCTGATCATGTAATTTGAGCCAGGGTTGCTGGTTCTTTATCATGAGAACTACTTCAATCTCATTTGGCAAGGCACACCATCTGAGGCCTAAACATTAGTCCTCAGTCATGCAGGCTGCGGCGGCTGGTGGGGGGGAATCGGACCTGTGTTCTGTGATGGGAGAGAATCGTGAAAGGCAGAACTAAACTGTCTAAAACCAGTGCACAAAACAGAGCTCAGAAAGTCCTTCATCCAGCAAGCCTTCTGTGACACTGCAACCCCCAAATAACTAAAGGCAGAAAACATTGTCAGTGTGAGAGACAGCACAAAATAAGCAATGGTGGCTACAGCAAGAGCATCAAGGACCATGAGGTTCTCATTGCCTGTAGTCCCTAACCTTCAAAAAAGCAGGTGAGGGAAGAAAGCTAATATACCTGATTCCAGTGCCAAGCACAGAAGATTGTAACCACTTTCTTACTGCTGAATAGAAGAATTCTCACGAAGTACATCCTTCACATTAATCTTTCCACTCCATGAAATGGAAGTCCCAAAGCAGTCCCATCATCCCTGGCTGTGGGGGACATGCTTTCTTTGCATTTGGTCATACACCACTTAATATTTCTTTGCAGCCACACTCTCCTTTCAAAGATGGATTCTGTGGAGCTGCAGCATTTCATTTTATGGTGTCTCATGAAGCTAGAGGCCATATATAACCTGTATTCTACATTTGTGTGCCCTGATAGTATGAGTCCTCTAAGAAGTACCACTTCTTTCAGTCTATAGTCTGAATCTATATTATGCTTCATCTCCTGGTAAGGTGGACCTCAACTTACTTTTTCTGCCCATCAACAGTTCCTTGAATGACACTAAAAGCTCAGGGAGGTCTGAAACATGTTCCAGGTACTAGTTTAATACTGTTTTGTTCCACAGTCCTTTGTGATTTGTTAGTATCAAAGAGAGAGGGAACGATAACCCAGGACAGTTGAAATTGCCTATTTATCTGTGGAAGTAGGGAGCCTGATTTCAGCATTCTAGATTCTGCCTGCCTTTGCAGTAGCTGTTAGCTCCACGGGCAAAAAACATGCACCCATGTATGCTGCATTATCACTAATGGCATTCTGAGAGGCAAGTATTTAGAATCAGATTTACAAATCACTGTGGAAGTGATGATCACAATCTTATCTATCTGATTTGATTCTGTGAGGATTCTGTAGAGTCTTCATATATTGATAAGAATGAGTAGGAGCGAAAAGGAAACTTCCTCTGTTTTGAGCCTATAGAGTTTATTAGGCTGATATCCAATGATCCCCTCTAAATGCACATCGGCACTTTAGCTTTCTCTTTTCCCCTTCCAGCCTTCTGTGCTCCAGCAGTAGCATGCAAAAATCTGTTAAGGAAGATATTGGGAACTGATTAACATTACATCAAATGATAGAAGTTAGCTGTTCTTTAATTTACTACTTTAATTATACTTCCAATGACTACTTAATATCCTTTCAATTTCCAGATGTTTACTTCATTACCTGGACCAAACATTGTAAACTGGAACCTATTTTCAGGGAAGACAGTTTTAATTGAGGTTTTCTCATGTAAAATTAGTTTTCCATTCAGCTTTGATTAAAATTTAATCTTCCTTTCTCGGAGAAGATTGATCACAAAAAGAAACATATTCTACTTTATATATAATTTGATAATGGACCTAATATATTGTACAAGCCCAATGCCTATTGTTCCTAGTTCTTTTAGGATATTGGCTGTTACATTTATATTAATTTATTCTCTTTATATGCGACCTAGAATATACTTTATGCCTACTTGGAAAGCTTGTAACTTTCTATTGTGGGTGCTCAACTAATGGGTGATATCCAACATTAGTCATACTCAGAGTAGATATTTTAAGATGAATGCCTATACCTAAATCCTTGGATTTCAATGGGTCCACTGTGAGCATGGCTTAGTTGGCTATCACCCAGTTGCTTTAACTTTCTATGGGAATGTATAAATTTATTGTGTAGCATTTGTCCCATATCAGTCTATTTACTTGCACAGAACATAATCCTTTTAGTTTCACTTGTATTGAATGTTCAATATTACTCATATTTCTATTCCATTTTCCTCTAGCTTATCTAAAACATAATTACATTATACGTAATGCAGCCTGTAAAAAAGAAATACACAGAGAATGAAAAACAAAAAGCAACCAGCAATAAACCCCACAAACTGCCCATTGGTGGTGGTGATGGCAGTAGCAACAATTACATGCCTCCATCGCCAGCTCTCCTGTACAAAATCAAATACTTAGCTACTCTCTTGTGCTACTAGGAATAATAATGAACTTACTTTCCAACTCTATGTAGTAGTATCATCTTAACGCCTCCACACTTTGTGAGAATAATTTTAAGGTAGGCCTGTGGAACAACCCGATTCTACATGCACATTAATCCAATACTAGGACTATTCCTTTTATTTTCTCCTTATATGTCCTTTACTGATTTCATAATTATACAATCAAAATGCCTTTATGGCAGTATATTTATATATTATTTATTTGTCTGTGGCATTGTTGTTCCCACAATGATTTCCTTGCTTTGATTATGGTTTTGACCATTAAATTCTTGCTTCTTGCTAATGTACAAAAACACACTACACACTATCATATTTGTTATGAAGATAAATAAATAAAATCCCTTTTAAAATAAACACCAGCAACCACCGTCCCACCTTTTCTAGACTGCATGCATTTTGAAAGGAAAACCCACAGTTTATACCCGAGGGAACCTGCCATAACTAATTCAGTATTATATTTTGTACTAAGGAATCTGTTTCTGAGTACAAAATGTCTCGTATAGATGACATTTAGTTGCTGTTAACATTTTCCTGAGTCCATGATTAATATCCTAAATATATTCAGTATAATTAACTATCCCTGTTGTAAAAACCCTTGATATTCTGCTTGGTTCTTTTCAGTGCAGTGCTATAAGCAGATGTTTCCAGGAATCTGCACAAGAACTTTGTGATTTCGTGGCCATAAAATATTCATGTTTTGTCTAAATATTTTACAGCCTGGTGAGAAATGTTTTGACTCCTTACCATCCTCACCCTGCCTCTAGCAATGCAGTAATGCAGTACAAGAAATACCCGAGAAATGAGGAGGAATGTGCCCATTGTGATAGTCATAAAGGGCATGTGCAACAGATTATAAGGAAATGAATGCATAAACCACGACAATGTAAAGTTAACCTCCTGCTGTTATTTTGCACGTAAATATTTTTAAAAGGCACTTTCCATAGAACCTGCAGTGGAACAGAGGCAATCTTTAGAACACATCTGTCCCTGGATAGAAAACCTAGAGAAAAGGCAGAGAAGGAATATTAGGTATATCATTCACACATAATGCTAAGCCAAACCAGGGATGCAGTCACAACCGCTTTGCTATTTCCAGGTCCTTCTACCTCAGCATGACATGGCAGCTAAGCCAAACTTAGCATGTCATCCAAATGTGAGGCTGTGCTCACCCTCTCTTCTCCTAAACCATGACCTGTAGCCAAGGTTTGTTGTTGAAGAGTGTTATGCAGTGGCTGCCCCATTGCCCTACTGTTGCCACTTTGCTTGAGTCTGGTGGGATAAAATGGACAAAACTGGAGAAATGTGTGCCAATTGGTATGACGTCGTGATTTGCCTCAGACATTCCTCTTCCCAGTTTAACTCCAGCCCTGTGTTATGGCAAAAACCTTGAGCTGGATGTACAACTTACTGAGCATCCAACTCCAAATATTAGTGTGTTTTAGCACTAAGAGGAAGAAGTCTTGTAGCCCCTCCATTTTCTTTTGTTGCAAGTGTATTTTGCGACACCAGTAATGGAATCAATCTGAAGCATCCACACACCATTCCACTTTATTAGTTGTTCTGTGATGCTTCTCTAGTGTCACAACATTTCTTCCATCAGGAAAGGCACTCTCCCACTATTCAATAACAATAGCAAACCACCCCCCGCCACATTTGTGTTATGAAAGGTCACAGGATCTTAGCAGGAAACTATGGGACATGTACTTATTGCAAATGAAGCAGTCTGGCCACCCTGATACCATTGTGAGCACAAATCATAATGAATGATAAATAAGAAGGATGACCCTTACTCCTCTGGTGCTTCCCCTGTGCTGTAAAACATGAAGTGTGGGGGGGGGGGTTTGCTGATCCAGACGCTTAGCTAAACTTTACCTCTCCATGCTGCTTGAAAGTACTTCCAAGTTCTAAGGAAATGGAGTATGTGAAATTGTCCCAATAGTTTTGCTGCTTGCATAACTTAGAAGTTAAGACAGGAGCATTAACTTGCAATTACATTGTTTTTGTTGCCTGTGTGAATTTGTAAGAGCCTCAGCTCTCCCCTTAAACCAAACATATTTCTTTGTGTATAGGATATTCTTACATTTATAGATATTCTATGAGATTTTACTTTCAGTTTGTCAATATTTTCATAGCACTCTGTTACTATGTGGGGTTTTCCCATTGTAAATTTTGGATTTCACAATGCGGCATGTTACTGCATAGTGTTGGCTTATAGTCTTGCGCCACCTTTATTCCAATATCTCTGTGTCTTAACCTACTTGGAAAACTGCTTCTTAATTGTAATCTACTCCTTATAATTTAAGCAATTTACACAACAGCAGTCCATCTGGTGCCAAAAAGTCTGTCCACAGTATGTGAGTGACGTTTCCACCTGCTTAGTGGAGTTTTTTTGGGTTTTTTGCTGCCCTGTCAGACTGTCTTTTTAATTTTCATGTTACTGTACTAAAAAAAAAGTTCACATTTCTTACAGTCTAACTTATTAAAATGATTCTAACAACTGAATGAAGTAAGCCACATGCCACAGAAGAATCAGCACTTCCATAGCTGGCTTTTTTAGGACAGAATGGTGGAAATGCATTTTCAGTTCCTGAAACATGGGCTCAAGCCGGCCTGGCGTCTCTTAAAGGCTTTGACATGACTGCCATTCCTTCTTCAAAGAAAACTGCATTGCATATTGCAGTGCTTAGTGGCTATTAGCTAGTTGTAGTGCTTTTGTCAGCAGACTGTGGCACATTCCTGTAGATTAAAATAGCCCTTAGTCCAGGGACTTGATACACAGGGTATAAAGGGCAAAGCATTTAAAAAATCCCTGCACTTTTATTTTTACTTTAATTAAATTTCATATTTATAGAACACCAAATAATTGGTGCTACATTTATTGCTTGCTTAAATGTCAACATTGAGCATTAGTGAAGGTCAGTATCTAAATATGATTTCAATACCCGTAATCCTGTATTGTAGAGGGATTTGGTAAGAAGGCACTTGACTTTCATTGCAGTACACCGAGAACCACTGGAAAACTAGACTGCTCTCAAAGTTACATCACAGATAGACTGCTCTCAAAGTTAAATCACAGATAGACTGCTATTATTACCACTTTTTCTCACTACACTGAGAGCCTGCTGGATGTCAGGCACCACCATCACAACTGTACCTTTTTGACTTTATCATTGGGATGCATTTAATTTCTCTTTTCTTGATTTACTTCTGCCATGTGTGCTAAAAATAAACACAGGAAAGGAAAAGGGGATTGGAAACTTTCAGTACTTTAAGCTGTCTGGAATATAACCATTTCTGTTACTTATAAGCTGGTGTTTTGCACTGGTCTAGGTTTCTTTTTTCTAATTTAGTCTAGTTGAAATGCCTAGGAATCGTATTCTAAATTCTGGGCCTCATATTTGTAAAAGCAGGGTCCCCTGCTTTCACGAGCAGCAGTATATCTCCGCATGATGGAAGGCATCAGTAGGATTAACCCTTAAACAAACTTGTGGTTCATGGAGGTCTTTTGGCCCATTTCCATTGCATTCCCATCTTCTCAGTGTTATGAGGTTCATGAAACACTGCTAGAAATGCAGGAAAGTTTTCTTTCAGGACATCCCCAGACAAGCATTAGGAAACCAACCAAACAGACAAAATGCAGCCTGTTGTGTCCCTGCATTCATTTGGAATAGCTCTGCTGTCTTATATAGCCCAAATTCCATTTTAGGAAATGGCAAAGGCTGTAACCCAGTCTATCAGAATTGGAATGAGGGTTTGTGTGTTGTCTGTCTCTCTGTCTCCCCTTCTGAAATTCCATTTCACATGTTAAATCAGTTTTCACAGCTTAAGTGCATGACATTATTCCGACCTTGTCTAGCTCAAATTGGCCCAGGAATCTGGAGGTGGAAGCATTACTCTGTTAAGAAAGTGGAGTTCCCTGATTGGCTTTTCACAAACCCTGCCTATAATGGGATGGATGGATTTTGCTTGTCCAATACTGAAAGCCATAGGTTCTTAAAAAGAGGAGTGTTTGGGAATCTTACTCTTCTGTTCTTACATTTGTTGGTCAACATTTGGCTAGGTTGGAGAGCTGAGAAGCCTTGTATTCAAAGACGTCTAGGGGATTCTGGTGACATCCCTTAATCGTACTCCAAGCAAACTCATTGAAATCAGTGCACCTCCTTGTGAGCATGACTGATGTTGGATATCATCTTTTGAAACAGCTTTTAACAAATAATTTTTAGAACCCATATGTAAATCTTAAGTCCTCCTTAGTACTATTTTCAAACCAGGAAAATGAAGTAAGGTGTCTGCCTAAATAATACAATATTTTGCTATTTTTTCCCTATTTTGACTGCTCCTATAATAAACCACTCCTTTTTCAGAAGAGTTATTTCTAAACAGGTTATCAGTTATTCAACCTTAATTTATGAAGGGGCCTGCCCAAGGTATCCTAGTTTTTAAAAGGGCCTGATTGGGGATTTTGTATCTAGGAGTGCCTTTTTCCTTGATAGAACAAACTAGCAGCAGGTGTTGAAAGATAGTCCTTGCTACCATATTTAAAATATTCTGTGCCTTGAAATTGGGGGACAGGGTGGTGGCAGTAGTGGCTCTGTGCAGATGCACCTGGGAATTTAAATATAATTTTACAGAGGTAGAAAAGAGGGTTAAAAATCCTGGAAAAAAATCCCATGTGATATGATGGGTTGAGGATATTACTATAGTGCCAAGGTGGATGGGTCCCTCCCAACTATACAATTCTATGAAGTAAGATAGTCCAACTGCCCACCCCCAGAACTGATGCCTGTCCACCTATCCCTGCTTGTTTTGTACTCTTTACCTCATCTCCTCAGCTGCGTCTCTTTCGACTTCCCTAGAGCCAGTGCAGGATTGTGACATTAACTTTACTTAAGGGGATAAATTGCTAACTACATCACTGCTGCCAAACCGTGACGTTGATCCTCGTTGGCCTGGTTCTCAATCTCTTTTCTCTGGGCCATACTTTTAGAAGAAAAATTTGCTCACACCACACTCAATTTTTAATTGATACATTGGAAAACAGAAAGAAACAACTCCCAGTAGAGCTTGATTTTGAAAAGATATATTCTGCAAATAAAAATATATATTATTTTGATACTATACTATACTACACTGAAATGTTTAAAGGTTTCTTTGATTGCCCTTGAATCTTCCTGCCACACCTGGCATTCTCTTCTGCCACCCCCTTTGAGAACTGCTGTCCTGGGGGATTAGCAGGATTCACAGAGGCATCACCACAGTTATTGAGCCAAACCGGCAGCAACAGCTTTGAACACCTAAACTAGTTACTTCTTTGAAGGTACCCTTCTTGCCCACCACCATCACTTCCATCTTGGTGCCAGTCTTGCTGCCGGAAGTGACATCTAGAAACTTCAGATGGGAATCAGATTTTAATATGATTTTTTTCTTCGAGTGCCTTCTTTGTCCCAGTGACAGTAATACTGGATGAATGGTGCAAGTTGGTATTTCTTAATTGGTTTTGTTGTGTCCCCATTTTGGTTATGTGTGTGATACCCCTTTGGAACAGGGTGACATACATTGCTTTCAACAAGATGTTTTCATAAACAAAGAAATTATATTTTACAGACTTCAGCCATAGCTCTCTCTTATTCCTGCATTGTCCCATTGACGTTGAGATTAATTTGGAGTAAGTGGTTTGAAAAGATTAGTTTAGACCTCAAATAGGTCTGAAAGAAGGAAGTAGACAGAAAAATAAGTGAGGCATATTCTGTTGTATGCATTGGATTGTTAGATGATAAACATAAGAATCATACAGATTTGCAATGGCATTTTTTTGCATATTGAGATTCACCAGATGTAGGATGATTAAGGTTGATCTGGAGATCAGTGTGTGTGTGTGTGTGTGTGTGTGTGTGTGTGTGTGTACGTGTGTGTGTGTGTGTGCGCGCGCGCGCAATATTTTACTTCCACAGTAGCATGCATTTCTCATGCTAGATTAAAATATCCACCCTATCTGCAGCAGTTGTTGAAATTAGTGGTGTTTGCCAGTATGTCTCTTTATTGGTTTTGCTAAATTGCTTTTATTTTTGTACATTTGAATGTGCCATAAAGCCACCTTGAGTCATGGAGGGGCAGGTGAAAACAAAAAATAAATTTTGTGTACAGGTTGCTTAAATCCCCTTGACTTCAGTGTGAATGAACATGGACCTTGTTGCCTAAATTCACAAATGCTAAAAAACCCCATACCGAGTTAGTAGTTTGCCCATCAGGATAATATTAATTTCACTGATTCTTGGGAGACACAGGAGTGTCAATATGAAATAACTCTTTCATTGAGCAATACAAATTTTAGCTGACTGGCAGAATATAAATCCACAACTTCCCCATTACCCAGTCTGATCGCCTACCCATGTGAACAGTGGCTCATTCACGTACAACATGGAGAAATATAATAGGACAGAAACACTTTTAAGGTAAGGATTTTTCAATTGTGTCAGAAAGTGAATAGAAGAGAAACAGTGTACCTTGCTTCCGTGATGACATAAACGTGCTCATGAAGCCTGCTGAAGCTCAAGGGAGTTGTCGCCACAGTCCCATAAGCAGCAAGATAATAGAAACACCTGTTATTGGAAAAGAATGATAACAACAGTTTGTGGATGGTGTCCAGCTATCTGCCACTGGCAGTTGCCAAGGGAGCAGGGTGGCGTAAGGTAACAGGGGAGGTAACATATGGTCTCCGAGACAAAAAAAAATCAAACCTGCCCAGCAAAACTGGTACCCATCTGTGGTGCTCACAGAAAACAGCAGGACAGCTCAGGAGCCTAAAGGGACCTATCATGTCACTATACCACAAAACAAATCAGACTGTCAAACAGCGGTACACGCAGCGCTGAACTAAGAGTCACAAGGATGTTTCAGCAGAGTCAAAGAGAAGGTCACCACTGATATTATGAACTTGTAGAAACGTCCTCCTCTATCTAAAGCCCTTTTCATAACAAAGCAGAACTTCTGAAGGTTAAATCTGAACCACAATATAGGTTGATGAATTCTTATGCTGCTAGTCCACTTACTGTATTACTGTATTGTTACTGGCCACAGATAAAGACAGGATCTGAATGGAAATTTCTTGAATGAACCACTAAAAAAATTCTCCTATTCACAAAATTGTCCTGCTCATTATATATGGTATATGGACAGAATAGCTGAATAAATTGGTGACATCAACAAACTTTTTGAAGATCCAAATACACAACGTCATGACAGACATGCTTTTGTGCTTTGGTTAACATTTTTACTTTGGGCATAGATATATCAGTGAAATAAACGGGGGAGTTTGCAAAGTTTTCTGTACGGAAAACTGTGCTTCTTTGATAAATCAAGCTGTAACATTCCTTAAAGCAGAACATGATGAAGTCTGGAAAGGGGAAAAGGTGGAAATGCTTCCAGTTAAAACTTATTTGAGCCTCGTATTTAAAGCAGAAGTTCCTTAAACCTCAGTTGTGATTCATCCAAGAAAGAAATGTGTGGCATAACAGTCCACACATAAACTTGTTCCCTTGCCCTTCCCTGCCTGAACCCTTGTTCCTTCTTCCCGCCACTCTTACCAGGAAACCAAGTATTTTGGAAACTTGACAAATTTTTAGTACTTTGGAGCAGGGTGTTTGATTACCTGCATCTAGTTTGAGCACAAAAAGGTGCAGAAGAAAGAATTCAAGGAATTAAAAATAGGGGTAGGCCATTGCAACCGAGAAGCTGCCTTGAATAGGCATGCAAGCTGTGTGAGTGTCCCAATATTTATTATTCTGACGGCAGAATTACAAATAGTCATTTTAGGAAAATACAGGAGATCATTGAGATTGTTTCTCATCAGAGGCAGCATATGCTGCATGTGAAAAAGAAAAAAAATGGGAATGCCCACTTCACAGTGGGAAGCAGAGAGCATCTTGCTGTTGTCACCAGCAAAAATCTCCCAGTGGTTGCCTGCAGTTTGTAGTAGAAAGGAGAATACTTTGTCAAACCCAGACCACTGGAAGCTAGACTTCCCATAAAATCAAATTCTCAGCTTTCTCATGGCAAGCCAGACTCCCCCCCTAGCAAGCCGCTTCCAGCTTCCCCAAAATGCTGTCAGCACAGAAATATTTTTTTAATGAACTGAACAAGATTGGAACTGCTTCCAGAGCGACAGATAGTTGCTTGCAGCAGTGGGCCAACCTGCCAGCTCCAGCATTGCAGTCTGGTTAATGCATTGAGCTTGGAGGCAAGGGGCCATTCTCTTGTTTCTTACCAGATACACACTCCATGCTTCTCAGTGGCCGCCAAGCAGCATTCCAACCAGGAAGCGTTTAAAATAGTTTCTGTGTCACTGGCAGTGTTTTGCCTGCTTCCATATATGTGTCAGATAAAAATATTAGCAGTGACATTAATAGGCAAGGAAGATGCTGAGAGGCATTTCTCTCCATTTTTTAAAAGTTAAAATGAGCCACTATCCTTTTGCCACTATCCTTTTACTATCACTTTTTTTTTATTTAGAGAAAATTGTGAGATTCTGAAATCATGTGAAACAACCACCTTTTTATTAGAGGTGTTACCCGGTTAATTGTATGACTTTTGATTACATCTGTGGAAATTACTAAAGCCAGCTGTTGCTGATCCCTTCCAGATGTTCTGGGCTACAACACCCATCAGCACCAGCCAGCGGCAATGGCTGTAAACAGTCATTCTGGATGGGGGAAAAAACATTGTCTGGGTTGGGGTTTTAAATGATGCATGTGTGTTTCATAGAAAGCACCATCTCCTATGTAAGAAAGATGGGGCACTTGCCTTTTCTAGCACCTCCCACCTGCAGTTTATGTAACAGTTCTATTTAAAAATAACATTTTTTTAAAAAATCTGCTATTCCTATACCATGGCAATTTCTTGGTTATGAACAGCCTGCTGGATCAGGCCCATGGCCCATCTAGTCCAGTCTTCTGTTCTCACAGTGGCCAACCTGGTGCCTGTGGGAAACCTGCAAGCAGGATCTAAGCGCAACAGTACACTGTGGTTTGCAACAACTGGTATTCTGAAGCTTACTGCCTCCACCTGTAGAGGCACAGCATAGTCATCATGGCTAGCAGCCACTGATAGCATTATCCTTCAGAAATTTGTCTAATGCTATTCTAAAGCCACCTGAGTCGATGACGGTAGCCATCATTGCTTCCTGTGGGAGCAAGTTCTGTAGTTTAACTAAGTGCAGGGAACAAGACCATCAACCCAGTAAGTTTAAAACCTACAGCAAACCAGCAATACAAGATGTCATCATCATCTAAAAAGGAACTAAAAATTGACTTTTAAGGTGAAAAGGGGGAAACAGAACAAACCAAGCAAGAGCAGGAATCTTGCACAATTCCTTGTTCTGCACTAATCCTGATCAGAAAACAACAGCATGTAACCCTCAAAACTCAAAAGAG
The DNA here is from genome assembly GCF_964234715.1 of Podarcis melisellensis. Taxonomy (NCBI): domain Eukaryota; kingdom Metazoa; phylum Chordata; class Lepidosauria; order Squamata; family Lacertidae; genus Podarcis; species Podarcis melisellensis. The sequence continues at coordinate 47,180,749 of NC_138530.1, read as the reverse complement.
AGACAAAACGAACGGTGCTACTTTTATATCACAGGGTTCCACTAGTGTACTCAGATTCATATTTTTCCTCAGTCAATTCTGTGTGCAGTAGATTAGGCTGAGAGGTATTGACTTGCCCTAGACCATCCAGAAAATGTAATGGCATAGGGATTTGAATGTAGGTTTTCCTCAGCAGAGAACTCTAGTTTCTAGGTTTCAGCATGGCTCTTCCAGAACCTAGCTCCTGTGCTTGTGTGCAGTGAAATTCAGTTCTACTGAATGACATTCTGGAACCTACCAGGCCTGCAGATTCTTACAATTCATGTCAGGATCTCAAATCCGATAACAGAAATTAATCAAAATTGTAATTATTTGGCAGGAAGTGTCCTTAAGATGCTTCACAATGTTTGGCTGGCTGTAGAAAGGAGTCTTTTCCCTACCTCTGAATGCCAACAATAGTAGAAGAAAGCTTGATTCCATAGATTTGCTCATCAAGACATTAATATGCATTTTCCCTTCTAAAGGCGTGACCATATAGGGTGGCTATCATCCATGGAGGAGGTTTATTTGGGGTTTTTTTTTATGCCAACCAAATGGTACCTGTGTACATTTTGTACTCTGACCTTATCTGTGAGCTTGCCAGATTAGGAAAATGCAGACAGTGTATGACTGCCACAGTTGATATAAATGCATGGCACTGATTTGCTAAACCCTGCACCATTTTGGTTTTTCTTATCAGGTATTGGTTCCATTTGGATAAATAGCCACAGGCACAAGCCTTAGATCAGAAGTCAGCAACCTTTTTCAGCCGTGGGCCAGTCCACTGTCCCTCAGACCACGTCGTGGGCTGGAATATATTTGGGGGAGGGGGAATGAACAACTTCCTATGCCCCACAAATAACCCAGAGATGCATTTAAAATAAAAGCACACATTCTGCTCATGTAAAAACACGCTGATTCCCAGACCATCCGCAGGCTGGATTGAAAAGGTGATTGGGCCGCATCCGGCCCCCGGGCCTTAGGTTGCCTACCCCTGCCTTAGATGCAGCTATAAAAAAATTCTCAGGAGATTCTCAGCCCTTTGCACTTCCTTAGACTGATAACCAACTGATAACCAACAGCTGCCACCCACATTACAAAGATTTGCATCTTGGGCCATTTTCACAAGTAGCAAAATGCAACATTAGAACAGCCCCATGGTTCTGATACTCACACTGCTTAGTAAAAAGCAGAAAGCCAGTAGGATACAGGAGGAGCAGGAAAAGCACAGGAAAAGCCAAGGTAGCAGAACCACAGTACTTGAATTAATATTTTAGAGTGGTAGATATCCTTATATTAGTCTCATGTTTAGGGACTATTCTCAAAGAATGATATTTTTTGTTTTGTTTTGGTGGGCATGCATTTTGCCTCCGCTTTATTGCTGAGGATGGCAGAGGATTTAAAAATCACTTAATTTCCACACCACCTGTTTTCAAATCAGCCTTGTGAAGTCTCTTGCATGGTCACAGCAGGAATCTGACCTATAGCCTAATATATTAATGGCAGGGCACTTTAATCAAATTCAGCTAAGCTACTCAATAAACCAACACTTTGAAGTCACAACTTTTTTCATCTTCTTATAGAAAACACCCCCCCTTACGTGTTTTGAATTTCCCCAGCGTTACCCTGTTGTAGCAAAAACAACAGAGTCCACATTGCACTTTAAAGACTCACACATTTATTGTAGCATCAGCTCGTAATTTGAACTGTGATTGTTCTACTTGGACGAAGTTTGCCGAGTGGTTATTATTATTTATTTCATGAGATTTATGCAGACCAACCTCAAACCAGTTTACAGAAAGATAAGACAATAAAACCAAGCAAAATTTACAGCCATTTAAAACAATAATACAGATTAAAATTACCACAACTTTCCAAGCATCTGGGTAGGCTTATCTAAACATGAATGTTGCCAAAAACAACCTGCTTAATCTCAATAGGCAGGTTAGTTTTAGGGAATATGTTTTTCATCACTTTCATTCATGAATTTGGATGTGCATTTATGAGTTTATGTGCTATAACTGGAAGTTTCCCCAACCAAAATCAGTTACTTAGTTCAAAGAGAGCCAGTGTGATGTAGTGGTTCAGTGTTGGACTAGGACCTGGGAAACCAGCATTGAAATCCCTGCTTAGCCATGAAACTTTGTGGGTGACCTTGGGACAGTCAGTCTCTCAGCTTAACCTACCTCACAGGGTTGTTGTGAGGATAAAATAGTGAGGAGGAAGAATCACGTGTGCCGCCTTGAGCTCCTTGGAGGAATGATGGCATATAAATGCAATAAATAAGTAATAAGTTTGGATACAGCCTGTCATAAATATGTGACCATTTGGATAATCACTCTCCTTATTTCATACTGTGGAGCAAAACTCACTCCCAGTTAAGAAGAAGACCCCATCCAAATCTTTAACTTCAAAAAAGAAAAACAAGAATAGTGAGCATCTAGAATAAAATTGTTTTCTTCAGATAGATGCGCCAGTTAGTAATCAGGACTTTAAGGAATCTTCAGTGCAAGAAAATAAATGATTTCGTGACTGATCTCCCTGCAAGCCTGCCAAATAGTAAATAAAAGTGGTTTTTTTTTAATGTTGCTGCCCTGTCTTCTTGTATGCGGGTCACTAAGGTATTTTCTAATAGCTTTCCAATCTTGTAAATTGCTCAGGTGTTTTTTCTCTCCCTAAGATATGCAGGATCCTGCTGGGTATTGAATAACAATCTAACAGCTTGATGGATGACTTGTTCTTCATCCATACAGCCACAAGGACATTTATAGCCAATATATGGCATCGCTTAGTATGGCTGCCTGTGGTTTTAAAAGCTTATGGCATATTGATTCCTGGTGTAAACTTATTATTTTCCGTAAAGTTTTGCAACAAAGCATCTGGACAAATGGGATTATTGTAAAGTTGTACAGAATCCATTTGTGGGAATTAGACTGCTGAATATCTTGCTTGTGTCTATTGATACTTTCAGCAGAATATGAAGATGCCTATCTCTTCCTTCTATCATCTATCTATCTATCTATCTATCTATCTATCTATCTACTATCTATCTATCATCTATCTATCTATCTATCTATCTATCATTTATTTATTTATTTATAATGAAGAATGTTTAATTTATAGACTTCTTAATGCCTAGGCCACTTCTAAGTGGCTTACAAAGCATTAAAACTAATTGCACAACATTGTTAAACTATGAAATAAGTAAAATACACAATAAGTAAAATACACAACAAAACAATCCCATTCAAATATAAAGCACCATGATTAAAATGTGTAGCAAAACAATCCAATTAAAACAGCATAGCAATTGAAATGAGAGACTCAGGTGAAGAGAATGTCTATGTAAACAGGCACTCTTCAAAAGCCATTGGAATGCCAATACAAATTGGGACCACTCACCTTCCAGAAATTCAATGATTTTCACCCCACAATCAACCTAACAATGAATCAATCTATGCAAGAAATACATTTTTTGGACACTACTATAAAAATACAGGATGGGCGCATAGACACCACCTTACACCGTAAATCAACTGACCGACAAACATATCTACATGCCTCTAGCTACCATCCCAAACATACCAAACAGTCCATTGTATATAGCCAGGCACTACGTTACAGCTGTATCTGTTCCAATTCTACAGACTCTCACCTAAGAGATCTACAGCAAACCTTTTTAGAACTAAAATACCCAGCAGATGAAGTTAGACAACAGATCAACAGAGCCAGACTGATACCCAGAGAGAACTTGCTGCAAGACAGACCCAAAAAAGAAAATAACAGAACACCTCTAGTCATCACATACAACTCCCAAGTTAAAACAGTACAACGCATCATCAGAGATCTACAACCTCTCCTGGACAATGACAGTTCTCTTTCTCAAGCTCTGGGAGGAAGACCTTTCATTGCCTACAGACAGCCACCCAATCTTAAACAACTCCTAACCCACAATAATATTACAACCAGACTTAACACGGACACTGGTACCAGAGCCTGCAATAAACCCAGATGCCAACTTTGCTGCCACATACACCCGGACAACACCATTACTGGCCCCAACAACATCACACATACCATCTCGGGACTATTTAATTGCTCATTGTCTAACATTGTGTATGCCATCAAATGCCAACAGTGTCCTTCAGCTCTCTATATTGGACAAACAGGCCAAACCTTATGCCAAAGAATAAACGGACATAAATCTGACATCAGGAATCACAAGACAGAGAAACCAGTAGGAGAACACTTCAATCTCCCAGGACATTCTATACAAGATCTCAAAGTAGCTGTTCTACTACAAAGGAATTTCAGAAATAGACTGGAAAGAGAAGCTGCTGAATTGCAACTTATTACCAAACTTAAAACCATGGAGAGACCTGGTCTGAACAAAGACATTGGATTCTTATCTCATTATACATGACAAAGCCATTTTTCACCTTCTCACCCCTTGCTTTTTCCTGTAAGACCTATTGCAGTCGTTAAGAGTCATCAACAGGCTCATCACAGCTATCTGCCAATCACCCATTCCCACCACCCTTCTGAGTAATACCCCTCCCCACCTTCTCACTATATAGAAGGGTCTGGAAACTTCTGTTTCAGTGTATCGGAAGAAGTGTGCATGCACACGAAAGCTCATACCAAGAACTGACTTAGTTGGTCTTTAAGGTGCTACTGGAAGGAATTTTTTTTGTTTTGACTATGGCAGACCAACACGGCTACCTATCTGTAACTGATAATCATCAGGTTGTGATAAGACTAACCAGGTTTCATTTGTTGCAGTACAGCCCTAAAGTCCACATCCTGCACATCACAGTACAGTGGTACCTCGGGTTACATAGGCTTCAGGTTACATACGCTTCAGGTTACAGACTCCGCTAACCCAGAAATAGTACTTCGGGTTAAGAACTTTGCTTCAGGATGAGAACAGAAATCGTGCTCCAGCGGCGCGGCAGCAGCAGGAGGCCCCATTAGCTAAAGTGGTGCTTCAGGTTAAGAACAGTTTCAGGTTAAGAACAGACCTCCAGAATGAATTAAGTTCTTAACCCGAGGTACCACTGTAGTCTGAATTGGTACCCTGATGGATACATGTTGCTTCCCATCCCACCCATGCTGATTCTTAACTGTGCATTATCAGTAGTCAAGCTGTTTACTTAAAAAATTAACAGTAACAGAAATTAAAGAGAAGGATTACTTTTGTCCTTAGAATAGGCCCCACACTCCCTACTTTATACATGGCTATGGCAGACATGAATTTAAAGTGAAAGGTCAGTTGCTGAGCTTGTTCCAGCATAACAAAATATTGTACCCTGAATTTATATGATCTTCAAGGATGCTAATGTGCAGCCAAAAACACAAACACTTTCTTGTAATATTTTTTCCCCTTCTTGTAGGAATTTCATATACTTACAGCAGAACTTGACGACAAATGTGAAAAAATAAGTGAGAAGCTGATGCACCTGGAAGATCAACTTCAAACAGCGTTCTGCGGCTGTGATGAAGACCTTGTTCATATCCTTTTTTTGATAGTCTGCCTTTGATGCTCCAGCTAAAGAATTAGCTTTTATCAGCACAGTCCTGAAATTAGCATTGTGTGAATCCTACTTTAGAGAACTAGGTTATAATAGAACTTTGTTCCCTGGAAACCTGAACTAAGAAATAATAATCAGTAATTCAACCATGATGACTTGGACTGACGGGTGATTTATTGGGAACCTTGTGGGATATCCACCAATCTCCTTCCACTCTGGACTAAGGGAGGATGAGTTCCAGGTCAAGCTATGAGCCTAGATAATGCAGCTTGAAGACAAACAGGTGCCACAGGTTTGTCCACTGAAAGTGCATCTATGAAAGTCTTTTTGAGGAAATGAGATTAGCTCATGCAGAGCAATGAATCCCAGCAAATCTTGCTCCATATCAATGTCTTCTGTCAGCTCTAAGTTCCATCCACTATACCAGAGACATGGGAACCTGTGGCCTTTCAGGTGGTGTTGGACTACCATTTGCATCACCTGTACTTGTAGCCAGGTAGTACGTCCCAGAGCCTAGAGAGGAAATCCATAAGGAGCAAAATTTGGAAAGTTCTTTGGAACTGGATTCTTCAGAGCCGCAGCTGCAGCTGTTAGACTTTCAGTCAATCCTTGGACAGAGTGTAGCATCTGCAGGGAGAGGTCCCTTAATTCACACCAGGGAGGGGCTACAAAGATAGCCAATTCCCATTCACTGGTCCTCAAGGGTCAGTAAAAGTAAAGGAACCCCTGACCGTTAGGTCCAGTCGTGGCCAACTCTGGGGTTGTGGCGCTCATCTCGCTTTATTGGCCGAGGGAGCCGGTGTACAGCTTCTGGGTCATGTGGCCAGCATGACTAAGCCACTTCTGGTGAACCAGAGCAGCGCACGGAAACACCGTGTACCGTCCCGCCGGAGCGGTACCTATTTCTTTACTTGCACTTTGATCGGCTTTCGAACTGCTAGGTTGGCAGGAGCAGGGACCGAGCAACGGGAGCTCACCCCGTCACAGGGATTTGAACCGCTGGCCTTCTTATCAGCAAGTCCTAGGCTCTGTGGTTTAACCCACAGCATCACCCAGGGAGGAGGGTGCACATGTTAGGTGCCTGCTTTATCAGAATAGGGTCTCGTATTGGCCTTCCTTTGTTGTGGGAAGTTAAAGCCTGGCTAGGTAGGATGTAGATGCTTCATGCCTCCCTCAGGGTTCATTCTGTGGGGAGAGGCCAGCTGCTTTGCCACCTGGCTTCTTGGCTCATCTCAAGGACCGCTCCTCTGCTCTTCTCTCACCAGCCTCACAAAGGGAGGAAAGCTCTACACTTGAGGACTTTGAAGCTCCACAGCCACCCCTGCTCTTGACACAGTTTGGTGCACCTTATGTTGTGTATAAAGATATACTAGTATTCTCTTCCTATCTGTCGTGCATTTGGGGGTAATAGTGGGGCAAGTGCCGGCTGCACCAAGCTTCCCATATCCCCCCCCCACATTTTTTTTTAAAATGTGTATCTTTCCAAGAATCCGTTTCAGTGTTAAATTGCCAACTGCATATTAGGGAACAGTCCAGTGCAGATGCGCCCTCAGAGAATAGTGACAGGACCATTTATCTAGTACTTGCTGAAACTGAGAGGAGTCTTGTCATTGGCTTGATCTAAAATTAGGTCAGACTGAACAGATGTTTTGAGACTTTCCCCCTGTACGTACCATGGAAAGTGCATCTGAGCCTCTTCAGTGCAATTTGTGCCAATGGTTAATAGAAAGAAAAAGCAGAATTGAAACATAATGTACATTCTTGGTGGTGTAAAGTTTAATTTCAATTTGGAGTGATTTAAGAAAGAAAAAGCAGAATTGAAACATAATGTACATTCTTGGTGGTGTAAAGTTTAATTTCAGTTTGGAGTGATTTAAGTACTGATATAAGCACCCTCAAACTATTGTTTCATATACTCCAATCTCCAAGCAGCAAGAGTCTCCAGGGTGTCTCCCGGGATTTGGCTTTCATGGAATGAAGGTCAGTGGAGACTGTGGTATATTTAGGACATATGGGTCTAAACACACACACACACACACACACACACACACACACAGCATAGATGGAGGCACTCACAGCATTAACACCTCCAGCAGATCTTGCCTCCTCATCACGTTTCCAGGAAAACCCCAAACTCAGCTTTGGGTCCAGCTCAGACTGAGACATATCTCTGTCTCTAACTTCCAGCATCAGCCAAACTCACACATGCCCCCCTTGGCCTATTATTCTCCATTCTAGAATGATGTGGCATCCAGTCAGGTGAGGGAGGTGGAGGAAATGCCTATGCCCCATCCTAGAGAACATCATCATTTAATTGTCACTATGGCAGCCGAGCTCACTCTATTAGATGCTGTTGGCCAGCTAAGGCCATCACCTTACAAAAAGACTTGCCTGACCGATTCAACAAGTTTCCTCATGGAGTTTAACCTCACAAGAATATGATCATAGGTTTTGAAGGGACTCACAGTCATCATCCAGACAGATCCTTCCTCCAAACCTATGGCATATATTAAAACACTCTGTCTTGTAATGTTTGTAATACCCAGTTTTTTTTCCCCCCTAGAAAAATAGGTGCTGGTACATTAAAAAAAAAAAGCTGTTCTGGTACTGCATACCCTTGAGTACCTCCTGGGGAGAAAAGTACTGGAATACCACCACAGAAGACTTCTGGGGGGACATAATTGTTTGCCACATATTCAGCTGAACATATGGAAGAGCAATGCTGCTGCTGTTGCGACTAACCTCCATGAGTTCAGCCAGGCAAGTACACAGTGCCAGATTACCAAATAGGCACAGTAGGCACTGGCCTATGGGCCCCAGGCCTTTTAGGGGCCCTGTGACAACAGATCAAAATAATATTGATTTGATCTTGAAAGAAAATTACAAGCAACCTTTTTTACTTCAATGCGAGGTGGGTGTCACCTGTCCCCCCCCAGATTTCGACTGCCTCTACAGGATTTAATTTGGCACTGCATGTACAGATATTTTACATTTTTGGGTCTTTTGATGGCCCACTGCTTTTAGGAACATGGAAACATAGGAAGCTGCCTTATAGTGAGTCAGACCATTGGTCCATTTAGCTCAGTATTTTTGACACTGACCAGCAGTGGCTGCCCAGGGTTTCAAGCAGGGATCTTTTCAAGCCCTACCTGGAGCTGCCCAGGATTGAACTTGGGACCTTCTAGATGCAAAGCAGATGCTCTACCACTTTGTGATGGTTCCTGATCACATGGTAAGAACCATACATGCCTACAGTTGTGCATGTCCATATTCCGTGAATGGAGTTGGCACCTGTGATCCCAGTCTTCCCTCCACTTGCTCCAACAAATGTGTGAAAAACCCAGCGATCTCCACTTACAAAATTAATCTGCTAAACCAATTTTAGTCAATTATCATCTACAGCCAAAACAGGAGATGCATATCTTGGAAACAAACATATTTTCCCCTTAAAATATCCAGTGAGTACTTACCATGGCACATTGCCCTGCAGTTTTAACTGTGTATAGTACAAATAACCCTAGCAAGATGGGCATTTGGTTGTCTTCCAGATGAAATCCCTTGAATGAGGAAACATAAATTGTTTAAAAGGCTGCTTATGCCAACTGGCATCTGGTTTAAGCTTGCTGAATCTGTCATGTCTACATAAATGGATAGGCACAAAGTTAAAGATCACTTCTGCCTTTTTCTTCCACAATTCTTCCGCATGATGTCCACAAATGCATATGCTGCTTAAACTGGATGCAGACAGAAATATGGGGTTGAATAAACAAAGCAAGAGCAGGAGGCAGAAAAAGTATAATCAGGAAACTGAGCAGGAAAAGATAGCCTTTTTTGTTGCTAATTCGGCTTTGTATTCAAAGCCAGTTTGAAAGGTTCATGACTGCAATATTCAAAAAAATAAAGAACCTGCAAACAACCCTACCAAAGGTCTGCTTGCCACTTCTCTGTGCCTCTATCCTTTTCTCTCTCCAGTAATGTCTTGTTTTACCCAACATGGGATGCAACAACATTGTGCTGTGCATTTACCCACCCCCTGCTTCCAAACGGTTGGTTGTAAAACCACATGCTACCCTGGAGAGAAAGAAAGACACAGGGAGCAGCAGTAACTCTGTCTCTCTTGTAGTGTCTAGTGGATCCTAAAATACCGTGGTAAAAACTCCAGCCAGATCCAACAGAATTAAATCCCAGTTTACACAACTGTTTTGAGCCCATGCTGCACAGTTTATTTATTACACTGATACATCCTGCTCTTCCTTTGAGAAACTCAGAGCAGCTTATGCTAGGCCCCCAGGCATTCTCCGATTTAGGCACCATAATAACATAATGGCATCATCTTCCCTCAGTCTATTCCTTGGCCAAATGGATTGGATTTGCTACAGTAGGAGCAGCAAAAACCCCATTCAAACAGATGCCGGAAAAGACAGGAGGCGACTTGTGTAGGGCAGTCAGGATGGCTGATGACAAAGCTTCCTCATGCCTATTTGTATTATGCAAAGGTTTCCAAGTGGTTTGCATGTTTATTTATTAGATTTTGTACCTGCCCTTCACCATAAGTTCCCAGGACGGGTCATAACAACAATAGAATATGTCGTTATAAAAACGAGTAAAGCAATGTCAATTGTAAAAGAAGTTAAAACGTTCCAAATGGGACCGAAGGGTATTGTCATGTTATGTCCTTTCCTAACACAAGAGGAGGGGACTTGGAGTTCAGCGGATCAATTTCCATGAGCAGGAGTTTCCTGTTTCAGAATGCAACCTGGCCTTGGAAGTTGATCTGCAGAGTTCTGAGAGTGCCATCTGCCAGTATTAAACTGATCACTTGCACAAGCAGTTACATGTGTAAAATGAACAGCAAAAATCATGCCTGAAATGGCTCTTAGCAATAGTTCTAGTGTCACCTAAACTAATTCCCAGATATTTTAATTTCTAAATTGCCCATTAAACCTTTAACCAAGGGCTAAATGGGTGCCTAGGTGCATGATCTTCCAAAAACCTGCAATGATAGGTACAAGTACTTTGGGCTGAAAATTGCAGCTGGTAAGCTTCTAATGAAAAGAGAGAAAGAGAGAGAGAGAGAAGGCTGCTTCTGGGAGATCTAACTTCCTGGTGCTGTCAAGAAGGCGGTTCTGCCAATATTTAAACACACATTGTGGCTTTGATTAATAATTAAACTTCTATTAGAAGAAATAAATCCCAGATGCCATTGTTTTTCATTATACATTTTTATGGCACAGAATACTGGAACCAACCAGCCTGCTAGTAGGGCATAAATAGCACACACAACACAAATGAAGTCAGAAACCAGCACTAATGCTTAGCACTGAATATTTACACAGACCCACAAGGGATTTTTATTTAATATTGTAACTTCTCAAAGCAAATATTAAGCAGGAGGTTTTGCATTTGACGGATGAATGGGAGCACAAGCAGGCAAATTCAAGCTCACTCCTATATCCACTTCCCTGTGAGTATTGAACTCTAAGGGACTTGCATCTAAGTAGACAGGTATAAGATTGGTCTGTAAAAGTAAAACTTGTGTGTATCTCTGCTTCTGATGGATTTGTTGAACAAGAAATACCATAGTGAAGCAAACCCACAAAAGAGCCAATGGCTGTTAATCAGTGGCAAGCAAATGAAAACAATCTGAATTGTTAATTGGAAGAACCAAAGGCAAGAGGTGACACATTGCTGGTGTCTGAGGACTTGATGAGAGGTGTTACTTTACTAACAGGAAAGACTTAGCATTCCCAGTAAAATTAAATGGATTTTTATATTGCAATTTCACAGTCATTTGGGGTCTTAATTAGCAGTTATGGCTTGACAGACAATTTGAGGGCATGTAATAGTTTGAGATATAATGCTATTTTTGCTGCAGGAAAGTGGGTTGGCTATTTGAATTCTGTCTGCATAAAATACACTTTTTCACACCCTGCAAAAATAAGTTTGTGTTAATGGTTTTAATAGCCAGTTTGAAATGCCAGTGGAGACATAAGCAAACCAGCCAGACATCTCATGGTACAAACCTCCCTTACTCTCCCAGGGATTTCTTCCACACTAACTGGCCTCAAGAGTCAGGAGGTACTAACTGATGACCCCTGACTCTGGTGCCAGTTTTTGCAGGGTGTGAAAAGGAGTATTTCATAAAACAGTTCATTTGTTACTGTGGCTGATATTTCTTGCACTTGATTATATGTAACACTCTGGCCCGGATGAGACAGTTTATCTATAATTTTTTTCTTTAGTGACAGTGTGAATCATGAGACTTATATACAGTGGGAGGGGTGTTTCTCTCTTCTGAAACATGAACTACACTCTGAGTGTTTTCTTTCATGTTCGATGCAGTTAAATCAAATAGAGGGGATATGAAGGTTTTATGGTCATATTTGCAGCGGCTGGGCTAGATGGCCTTTGGGCATCCCTTCCAACTCCACAATTTTATGATTCTATGGTTTTATGATTTTTTTGTGGGGGGAGGATGTAATCCTGCTGTGTATTTTGCTCTAAGGAGTTTAGTTTGGTCAGAACCAAGTATAAATTTCCAGAGTTAATGCAAAATACATTACTTCTGGGAAATGAACCTCCATAGAGGACTATGAAAATTTGTGATCCCGGCTTTTTAGACTCGTCTACCCACGTACTGTCTGAAACCAAAGCAGCACATTGGTTGTCAGATGTGAAATATATTGGCGTTGTTTTCGGCTCTCCCACTCCACTATAACTAAACTTAAGGAGGTAACCCCATGTTCACAGCTGCTGCCCCCAGGTGCAAGTTGTGTCGCAGCCGAGGAGGGTGGGTGGCAGCACTGGCCCCCACTCGCCTGCTCTCCTCCCCTGGGTCAGGCCTGGCCTGGGGGGCGGAGCTGCGCCAGGCACAAGCACTGCAGCCAAGGTGCAACTCCTGACACAGAGCCAGGCTCCAATGAAGGAACCTGTTGTGGGGGTGCCTGTTTACACCCCATCTCAAAATTGCATCTGGGGCCATGGCACCCCCCCCCCACACTATGCCTGTATCTCTGAGGTGTAATGAAGGAAGGGTGGGCAGGTGGAAAAGAGCACTGGCAACTTTTAACAGTGGTCCACCGTTATATGAGGGGTCTGTTTACTTATCCTTGGTACTTGGTTTTAGCACAAAAGGTATTTGTTCAGCATCTTCTCTGGGTCTTGCCTTTAGACTGAAAAAGACGGTGTAAAAATGTGAGCAGAAATTGATCTTATCCTTTTACCCTAACATTAGTTCCCCATAAAGTAAAAAAGAAGAAGAGAGAGTCAAACATCACAGTGAATGTATGTAAATTACAGAAAAAGATGAAATCTTGAGGAAGCTTTGAAAGAATCAGAAGCTGCCAAAAGGCTTTTCAAATTGGTATGTGTGACAGTCTGGCATTGAAGGTATTTGCATAACTTTCCCATGATCCCCTTTAGTTACTCCCCTCACCCCCAAAGAAAAACGATTTTTTAATTATCCACTTCATGACCTAAGGATGTATTTTCATCTTGACATTGTTCTTGGGTATGGCAGCATTTCCTAATAGATCATGAGCCCCCAAAAACATAAAAAGCGAGGAAGCACATCAGTGTCAGCTTGTACTTTGCCCTCTCCCTGTGTAGGGAGTTTTTAAACATTTGGCTCTGAACCAAGACACTTTAATGTTCTGTGAAGTGTGGTTTCATAATATATTATCATTATCTTCCATGTTTGAAATGTAAAATAGCTCTTACTTGATTGTTCCCTTGCTGAACTAATTAGGTTAGTTTTTAGGTCCTGTTTCCATTGTGTTCCAGAATGAAAGGCTGTGGCATTAATATGAGTCATTTTGTGCATTTTGTATAAGACTGACCCAGCTGCAGAGTTGGGGCTGTAGAGGAAGTAATTCCAGGCCTGGCTTTACGGGTAAGGCTGCAAGGCTCAGCTCCCTTAAGCTCTGTTGAGAGTAGTTTACTTTCAAGTAAAGTCATCTAGGACCAGAGCGGAAACTTGTGTTCTGCTTTTTATTCCTCGGTCATGGGGTGGTTTTTCACTTTATGGAGGATGCTGTGTATGAGAGAGGAAGGGAGAGGGAGAGGATGTATTTCAGACTCTGATGGATGTGAGGGCAGTATGAATGTGAACTCGGGGAGGGAATCGGTTCTCATGTTAGTGAGAATTGCCATCAATGACCTGAAGGTTTGGCACAGAGACAAAAAAAGGGCTCTCTATGTTCATTTATATTCCTCTCAAGCTGAGATCTAAGATTATTCCCTCTGAATAGTGACTGTGGTATTCTCTTTGTGTAACACATGGGGATTTACAACAGCCACTCACACTTACATATGTGCGTGCGCACACAAATTGCTGCTCACTTCATACCCCTCAAGCAAAAAATGCTGTTTGTTGCCCACAGGCCCAAAAAGACAGGATGAGGAGGGGGCATAAGCAAGTGTGAAATATGTATTAATATTTAATCCAAGCAATTTGGATGAACTTGACGCTGCAATTAGCTAGCAATGCCCATCTGTCGTGCACAGCACAACAACAACTTATTAAATAACTCAGAGAGAGGAAAGGAGCTGCCAATTACCTTTCAATTTATTCCTTAATAAAGCATATACAGTCTCTACAGAGAGAGATCCAGATGGTGAAGGAAACTCTCCAGGCCATGTTGGTGCAGCTCCAGCCCGCTAAGAAGGCAGAGGAAGATGCTGCTGTCGACTTCCTTGGTGGCAGCTGGTGTCCGGGAAAGGAAGGCTTAGAGGAATAATGAGCAGGAAGACTCGGCGGAGCGGGCAGGGGGAGAGAGCTTCATTCAAAAGGGTTGCTTTCAAGAGCTGAATACTGTCTTAGGAGGCCTCAAGGATTCTTCCCATCTCTGCGTAACTAATAACAACTAAATCAATTATTGGATATGGGGAGGGGGAGACCCTGAAAGACTTGCCTAACAAGTATTGTAACTTGCATGTTCACTGGGTCAGATCTGGAAACAGTTTTTGAAGCCCTGTGTCCCATGCACTCTTTGATGTGACAGTTCCAAACTGATGTGTCTGAACAGATGCACCAAGGGCGAGACTTATGCAACAAAGCTGTAGCAATCTGCTTGTGCACTCCTTTCTAGTTTTGCCCATACCTGACAATGTAATGTGGAGATCTGCGCATTCAGAAGTCACAAGTGCCTAGAGCAGCGGCTATTGCAAGTGGCTAGCCTTAATTGCATTGCCAGTGATACAACATGTTGCTGTTCAGTGATCACCTTTTTGTTCAGAGGTGGGGAAGCTGCTGCTAGCCGTAGTTGGACTCTGATTCCCATCAGCCCTAGGCAGCATGGCCAGTGATCCCGGATGGCGTGAGTGAGGTTCAACAACATCTGGAGGACTGCAGGTTCCTGCCCCACCCCCAGTTTAGGGACAGGGTTGCATTGGAGGTGTGGTGTGCACTCCAGTATGTGAAAGCAGGAATACCAAACCCAGCAAATGAAGAATGTCAGATACCCTAAACTCCTCAAAACGATGTACACGAAGAGGGATGGCTTTTGCCACACATGCATCCAGTTTGGTGTCTGGGACACTTGCACAACCATTCAACCAGGGACCATTTATGACCATAGTAGTTTAAAGGAGAGTGATGGGTATTATTACATTTTCTAAGCAATACAACACTGCAGCTGCTGGGATGCAGTGCAAATGTGATTGCACATGAATGGATTTGCTATGTAGCAGGATATTAATGTTTCTACCACGCAAGAGCCACATCCACACCATGCATTTCAAGTGATATTCTACCACATTTTTATCCTTCCAGGGAGCTCCTAGAATTGTAGCTCTGTGGGGAGAACAACTCTCAGCACCCTTAGCAAACCACAGTTCCCAGGAATATTTTGACTCTCAAAAGTGGCATAATAATGCTTTAAATGTATAAATGGCCCTTACAGCATTATCTGGAACAGCCCTGAAGAATTGGTGTACTTCGTTCCATGCAATTTGTAAAACATCCCCCCTCTCCCAAATTACATTGTTGGGGGGGGCACTAAGTTGGAGTTTAAACTAATAGCAAAATTTTGCTAAATGAAATGAGGGCTGCATATACCCATTGGCATTCCATATAATAGTGATAATTGAAATCAAAGGATGTCATAATAGCTTTTCCAACTATATTCATTTAGTGTTACAAAGTGAGAAGAAATTCT
The DNA here is from genome assembly GCF_964234715.1 of Podarcis melisellensis. Lineage (NCBI taxonomy): Eukaryota > Metazoa > Chordata > Lepidosauria > Squamata > Lacertidae > Podarcis > Podarcis melisellensis. Next base: position 47,165,043 of record NC_138530.1, on the reverse strand, counting down.
TGTTAATTCTAAAGAGGAAAATTATTTAAAGCAATAACCAATGGTTTCTTGTTTTTTTAAAAAGCAAACTGATGGTGCTTAGTGTAATTAAAATCTAGATAGATGCTTCCTGTTTTTATATAAAGACTTAAAAAAATTCTTCTGAAAGTTTCTGCAAATTGTATGTTGAACTGGGTGTATTTCTAACCATATATATCAATTCAGAATTGTCAGAGCTGCCCCTCGGTCCCAGCTCACAGAGGACCAACGCCAGGCTGTGTTTATGTACAAAGGTCTTTATTGAAGTTCAGTTTCCATTTCAAAGCCGCAGCGCGCAGCTCTACGTCCTAAACCCTAGACCGGCGAAGTCCCGTCTGAGTCTCCTCCCCTCTAACACCAGTTTAATATCCTAGCCCTGCTCCACCTTTTCCGCTGCTCTCTCCTTCTCTGGGTCCTTCTGCCCGTTGGTGCATTCCCCTTTCTAGACTCCTCAGACGCTGAGTCGCTTAGCTCCTCCCCCTGCCTCCGGCGAGCTTTGGGACCCGGCTCCCAACCCTCCTCCTCTGAGGTCCCGCGCTCCTGTACATTTGAACTTGCTTCTCGCGCCAAACCAGTGACCTTCCTCCTAACCGTCACACTACTCCTGTCACTGCTTCCCTCTTCCGGAATACTGGCCGGATCTGACCTCCCCTCCGTTGTCCGACTCTCCGATGGAGGCATGGTCAGCCCTGCCTCGTCTTCTCCCCCTGGTGGGGAATCCACTGGCCCTGATACTTGGGACTTTCCCCCCTCACTATGCTCTGGTGGGGAAGCTGGTCCTGATTTCCAACTGCTGCTCTGGGAGTCCCTGCTCCCCCCTTGCTCCTGGGGCGTTCCCCTTGGGAACCCTCTACCCCTGGCCACTGGCGCCCCCTTCTGCGAATCTTCCGATTCGCTGGAGAGACTCATGGAATCCCTTGGGCCACTGTCATATTCTCCTACACTCCCCTCGGATTCTTCCCCTTCGCTCTCCATCTCCTCTCTTCCCTGTGCCTCTCCTCCTGAGCCTCTGACAAGAATGTACTTACCTGCAAATTCTGGTTTATTTTAGAATAAAGGGAAAGTGGGATCAAAGTGGTATTAAAAACAGAACCATAGGAACAATGAGCAGGAAGTGTCCAAAATGCTGTCTAGCTCTTTAAAGACAGATTCCCTTTCTTGAAGGGTAAGGAAGGATTTGCCATGGGCAAGCAAGCCTTGGTCATCTCCTGTGTCATTGTCAATCACTCTACAGGGTGGCACCTGCAAAGACAGTTCTGAAATTTCAGTGTCAGCATGTAGATAAGATTTCAGCATGTGGCAGCATGGCTTCTCTGGTTCCAGCCTCAGGGAACCATATTACACCAACACCACAAAACTTCAGCAGTTGTCTGTTGCTGGCAAAGTTCAAGCTTCTGTTTTTCCTTCCTCCTATATAGACAGAGTTTGGGATATTTCAGGGAGCACTTTCTCTCCTATGTGACTTCCAGAGAGCTGAAATCTACAAATGGCAATTTACTTTGGGTATCAATGCTACTGCAACAATATTGACTTGCAGCATGTTCCTTTGGTCTGTGTGTGAATGGTTTCATTAGGTCAACTCATTTGCCTGGGCAAGTTGAGTGGACAGCTTCTCCCCATAATGGAAGGACATTGTTTGTCTTCATGTATGTCATAATGTAGTCTCATTTGCTTGGCTGCACTATGTGATCTCTGATTGGCTGTGGTCATATGTTAAAGAGCCCTTCAGATGAGAGAGAGAGAGAGAGAGAGAGAGAGAGAGAGAGAGAGCGCGCGCGCGCAACAGTTCAGGTAAGCAATGGGTGCACATAGGTGTGAAAAAAGTGCAAAAGCATGAAAGGTGAGGTGGTGTTTTTTTAAGGATCTATCCACACAACCATCCCACTCAAGGTAACTTGAAGATCACCAAAAATCATCACAATGCTAGTTTCAGCTCCTAGATTCTAAATTATTTCTTAAATAAACATCTTACAGATATTTGGCTATCATGCTTATATGCATTGGTGTATTGTGCCCTAGAGGACAGAAAATTGGGCTTTATATTTTAAAATAATTATATATTTTTAACGTATACCTCTGCTGTAAGGCAGGATAGTTCACTCACAAGCCCCTCTTAGATCACAGTAACCTGTACAATCCAGGCACAACCCTGGAACATCAGGGGGATACTGTCCTGCCCCCAAGCTGAGGTGGGAGGCTAGTTGGCCCAACCGCAACCCGGCCCCACCCAGAAGTGGAGCCGATTTCCACTGAATGGAGATTGTATAAAACCAGTGCTAGGTGGATCATCCTCCTGAGCCTTGGAGTTCTTTTCCACAATCAGATCTTTTAGATGTGCTTTCAGTGGTGGGTGTAGTTTGAAAAATGGACTGTTAGTTGGAAACATTCCTACATGTATATGTCACGCCTAATGAGATCACAATTAATCTCTGGATTTTAATGCATGTGGAAAACTTCCAAAAATTGAAAGAGTTTTAAAATCTGCTCAGCCAGTCTTTAAATCATTAGCTGAAACACATTATTTATAGTGGTAATGTATAATTTATTTTAAATCGCTACTCCTTTGCATTGTGTTATTTTATTTTATTCATTGTGGGGGAATCACTTATATTTATGGCACAGTCTTTTACTAGCTTCACAAATATGAGACACATGTTCCTGCAGCATTAACTGCTGTGCTGCAAGTCACAGAGGTGACAAAGGTTTGTTGCTGTCACCTCTCTTTATCCGTAGCTTAAATCTGGCACTGAATTTTCTACCTCAAAAGCATCGATTGGGAATTGATGCCAGGAAGCTGTGTTGTCGGAGAGTTACTTTTCTACCCAGGGATGTCAAATCATAAGGGTAAAGCTCAAGTGGTTTATGTAGTCATCTGTTCCTCTGGGTGGAATTAAAGCCCTGTAAGGCAAACGTGACTGGCTTTTATCTCTGCCAAATATATGTTACGGCCGAAAATCTTGGCTTGGAGCCTCATATGGGCTCTGTCTCTAGCCGTCTATCCTCTTTACTTCTCACTCCTAAGCTTCTAGCAAGTATTTCTTCTAAAGCCTCTTTATGCTGCTGCTTTCTTCCCTTTCTCTTTCATTACTCTCCACATTTCAGTTCCCTTATCCTGCTTCCATTGGGTTGGATCCAGACTTACAGCACAACCCTATCCTTTTCTACTCAGAAGTAGGTCCCATTGAATTCAACAGGGTTTACTCCTAGTTAAGTTGGTTTAGGATTACAACCTTAGCTATGATTACAGCAGATTTAACCTTGCTCCACAATATATTCTGAGCATGAGGCATCCAGATACAAAACCAGCTGGTTCTGACACAACTGATCCTGATAACTGTATGGACTGTAGTTTGTGTAGCAATCCACAAGAAAATGAAGACTCTATTAGTAAGATGTCTTTGGTAACATTCAACAACACCACCCTAAAGTGGAAGCAGTGATGAACATCTGCTGAGTAAATTCTGCTTAAACTAGGATGCAGTTGCCCAGGCATTCAGCATCCTTATCCTCAGAGCACTGTTAGCACACTGACAGACAACCTTTCCACTTTATATTCCACTTTCCCCATTAGTGTGGACTAAATCTTGCTTTAATATGTTGTAACACTGAGCCACATTCACAAAGGTAGATTGCAGCATGCTAAGAGGGTCTTGCATTGCACAGGCTGGATTGTCCTGTTTTATTTTTTAAAACCCACTCTTGAGTTCATTATTTATGATTACAACCCAAACCCAAACTAGGGTACAACCAGTTCCTACACACACATACTCAGAAGAGAGTTATTCTGAGTTCAACAGAATTTACTTTCGATAGGATTGCAATCCTAATCTTTCTTTTTCTGCCTGTGCATTGGGTAAAGTCCAATCCACAGAAAAGCACTCTCTCTCTCTCTCTCTCTCTCTCTGTGTGTGTGTGTGTGTGAAGCTGAATGGTGAAAGATTCAGGACAGACAAAACGAAGCATTTCTTCACACAGCATGGAGTCGAACTTTGGAATTTGCTATCACAAGATGTGATGGCCACCAACTTGGACGGCTTTAAAGAGGATGAGACAAAATTAATGGAGGAAAAGGCCTTCAGTGATGGCTGTTTACTATCTTCAGTATCAGAGATGGCATGCCCCTGAATATCAATGGCTGGGGATCACAGGTGGAAGAATAGTAGTGTGCCATGTCTTGCTAGAATAGAGAGCCTTCAGTCTGATCCATCAGGGCTCTTTTGGGGTCAAGAGTGAGTGAATGTCAGCTTACTACCTTGAAGGCCAAGTACCAAACTAAACGTGATGCAGGAGGTGCATGAATGAATCTCCTGGTACTTGGCCTTCAAGGTAGTGAAACATAGCCACAGGAGCCACAGCCTTAGTCCAAATTGTTCCTCTGGTGCTGCTGTTAGTCATGAAAGGAAAACATACACAATATGAGTGTGTAATGAGAGTACAGGGCCAGGCCTCTACAGCTACGATTAGAGAGAATAATAGAATTGTAGTGTTGGAAGGGACCCTGAGGGACATCTAGTCCAACCCTTGCAGTTGGACTAGACCTCAACTGAACTTGGACTGGACCTCAACTGAAGCATCCATGACACCCAACCTCTGCTTAAAAACCTCCTATAAAGGAGAGTCCACCACCTCCCAAGGCAGTCTGTTCCACTACCGAACACCTTTTAGCATCAGAAAGTTCTTTCTGATGTTTAGTTGGAATCTCCTTTCTTGTAACTTGAATCCATTGATTCGAGCCCTATCCTCTGGTTACCAATGGCCACATTCTGCTGGAGTCCCTACAAGCTCACTCTCCACAGAGAGACCACAGGACAATGCCATATGGATGGCCACTGAAGCAGCTTTTGAAAAAATGTATGTGCCCCTAAGAACAGTGCAAGGAGTTCTTTCCAAGCAGCTCCTCATATTGTAAGCATCCTGAACTCAGGGATGCTAAGAGCTGGTGATCAGGCAGATGGCTAGGATAAACTCATGGGGGCGGGGCAGGGGTAGTTGCATTCCTATGTATTATTTCCATGTGAAATGCATTAAATCACTAGTCTGATTTATAGAAGGTAAAGCTAATATCAGTTGATGCATTATTCCTATTTAATGCTATCTTTTCCCAAGTTAATAATTTATGCAGTTGACATCTCTTTATCATTCCTTTTGCCTTCCTCTTTACCACAAGGCATTAACAGCTAAAGCAGAAGTTCTCTTATAATAAAACTATTTTCCAACAAAAATCACTTTCCGTTGTTTTTCTTATACAGTACCCTGTACACTCTATACTTTGCTAAAGGTATTAAAACTGCTGTTTTAAGTGATATAAAACTGCTGTTTTAAGTGATATAATCCTTTCCATAATTATGTATTATGATGTGAAAAACCAATCAGCAAGTATTTTCAGGGGAAGATAGGTGCTGGTTTAGATCAAGGACATGCAAAAGGTGGGTCATGGTTTGCAACACATCAGCAAAGGCTATTCTGATTTCCAATTGTTTATCAATAGCAACAACAAAATGACCTTTCCCACCTGAATTAGGTTGCTGAAATGAAGAAATGTAAGAGGTCCTTTTGTGTGGAAGGAGTTATACTGAAAACAAATTCCTAGGCTGTGCTCAGAGGCAACCCGTTGTTCATTTCTGAGTGCATGTCTTCAGCAGCTGGTTCTGGCTGGTGTATCTTAGGGTTCTGGCAAAAACAGCAAATCAGATCTGACAAACCTGAAGTCAGCCCACCCCTGGTAGAGGAATGAAGAGGTACACCCTCGCTCCCATTTCAAAGCATTGCTTGCCTTACATCAGATGTTTGTTATTTAGGAAAAGTATGCCCTGTGGAACTGTTTCTATTGGCCTAATGGATGCAATTAATGTGCACATTTAAAAATATGTAAATAGGCAAAGAGGAGGGAGCAGCAATGAAACCACAGGGAGGGGGATTCAATCCTCTCCTTCACCCTCAGTTGCTATTTGCAGCGGGACACCAAGGGTGGCTTCCTTTCCAATGCAAATGGCGGCTTCTGGGGAGGATCACTCCTTGCTGCTGCTCAGCTCCCCTCCTCCCTCACAGCTGCTATTTATATTTTTAAGTACAACAACATGTAGAATGTCTTGTCTGGCCCTAGGAGGTGAGTTGAGCTAATAACTCTTTGAGAAATTCCTTTCTACAGCACCCTTCACTGAAAACACCTCGGGGCAGTTTATACAACTATGGTAATATAAAAAGACAATACACAGTAAACAGAAAAAAGTAAAAATAGTTCTCTTCAGATAAATAATTAACAGTAAGAAGACAGAGAGAAACTAGCTAATGCCAGTTATATTAGCTGAGTATCACCTGCCAGGTGTTACAGGTTGTGTGTCTTTGGACTGCTGCAGATTAACTAGGTATACAAAAAAATAATTGTAAACCGTGGGGTGAAATGGATGTGAAAAGCAAAAAATGTACTTCGGTTTTTCCATGGAATTATCACAGAATTTACCTTTTGCATTTCACAGTCATTTCTCTGAACCATTTATACTCGTATGGATACAAGGACCTACCAGCAGAACATGCATCTAGTGGAATTGACTGTAGTCTAGGAAGGTGTATGTCATAGTAAATCTGTTACTCTTGTGGTGGTTTGTCCACATTTGAGCATGATGTAGCCCATTAGTCCACTTTTAATGCATCCCAATTACATCAGAGTCCACATTTGCATGGATTTGAATTTGTGAGGAGCAACTTCAGTCTTTCCCATTCATACCAGTTCATGTTCCCTTTTGCGTTTGTCCTTGACTTCTAATGGGTTTATTCCATTAAATACTGCCAAATCCACCAGATCAACATCAGGAACAAGGGAGGGAACCTTATCCAATGGTTGAACTGTTAATCAAAGGCCTTTGCAGGGGAAAAGGAGCTCACTCTGAATCATGCTGGGTGGGTGCAAAGCCCAGGAGACTCCGGAGGGAAGCCCCCACCATTTCACCCCTAGGGGTGGGAGGAGACCAGCAGAGCTTCCTATTCGCCAAGAAGTCATGGTGGAAGCAGTGTGGGAGCGCCAAGGTGGCAGCAGTTCTTGCCTCCAATGAGTGTTCCTTGGAGGTCAGATCTGCTGCCCCTGTGGTCACTGCTGCCTGAGGCGGCTGCCTCAACTTGCTTCATGGGTGGGTCAGCCCTGGATACACCCCCCCACACTGAAACAAATGGTCTACAGCCCTAAGCTAAGCTGCTTGGAATATTAAGATTGATGTTGTTTGGGGGTAATGAATTATGTAAATTAAGGTGTTGCAAACACACCGTAAACTCCAGTGCAGGCAAGATCTCTGACCTGAAAAACAGACTCTGGGTATCCACTAGAAGCAGAAGAGAAATCCAGCCTGCCTTCTCCTTAACCTGCCTTCCTCAGCCTGCCACCTCAGTCCTACAGGTCTTCAAGAGTATGAGAGCTGGGATTGCAAAAACATTTGCTTTATAAATTCTTAATCACTTTAACTGCCAGTTTCCAAAGAAAAGCAAAACAGCCTTTGAGGAAAGGGATCCTATCAAACAGATTATAAACACTCTGAATAAATTGTTTGCTTTGGGTAGAGAGGATAAACCTGCCTGAGGATGTTTGTGATCCATCCTAATATTTTATATTCTCAATCAATTAGCTAATCCCGTTTTGCTGGGACTTGGCAATTCAGTATTTTGCTTCCCTATAATAGCTTGTTAAATCAAGATAAGACTGCCTTTTTCTGGAGAGGATGGAAAAGGCCACTATAGAATGGTTACCTAAAGCATAACGACAGTTCTTGGAGGGAGCTACCGGGTAAGATTAGAATAATCCCTGCGTATCCTCTTAGTTTACTATCCTATTAAAAGTGAGAGTGGGACCTGAAGATTTTTAGTCTCGGAGATTAGCATTTGATGAAAGAAGCTCTGAAAATGTATGCAGAGTGATGGGGATTTCAAAACCCCTAAACAGTCAAGGAAGAGGGGAGATATATAAGGAATAAAAGATAAAGGATTAGAAGTATGCTCCCCCCCCATTTGCAAGCTAGTCACTCCCAAACCATCTCTTTTAGAAATCTGCTATAAATGCCTAAACATCCCATGTCTTGGTACACAGAACACACAATTAAGGATATGGGTGCTCTTCTGAGTGTGCCTTCTGTTTATTCAACATACTGTGAGGTGCAAGTGATAAGAAGCATCTCGTGTGGGACTGGATTTGATCTGTTCTAGAAAGCACATGCTACTTAGGCAAGATACTGCTACAAACACAAGGAGGGAAGGGAAGCAAGGCATGAAAGGGCAAAGCGAAATTTTAAAAGCGAGTTACGGTGGTGGAGCCATGCTGGGACTTGCAGGGAAGAAAAACAAATAAGCAAACATTTGCTCAAAGACCATGACGGAATGCTGAAAAACATTAATGACTTCCCACCATGCTGGCCAGTATAAGGTTGGGATCCTCTTTTGAAACAGTGGCATGGTGCAATTTATATATGGACTTAAGGGCACTGATATGGCGCTAAGGTATTGTCTAGTTTGACTCATAGTTGTGCTGAATCTATTGCACTACTTGGGAATTTATCTCTGGTGTTCCCAGGGCAAAGCCTTAAAAAAACAGGGAGTAGGGAGGAGCACTGTTGCAATTTTGCCAAGCCGTGGAAAGATTGCATGACCAAGGAAAAGAAGCTGCTGCTGCCGCTGCTGCCTGGGACTGTTTCTCATGAGCTTCACTGCAATATTGATTGGCTCTGCTCGGATGTCAGTGTTTAATAACCCCATTAAATATAAAATTGAATTTATGTAGTGGAAGGAATGGAAGACTGATATTGCCTGCTGGATGATGGATTAATCACTACTTCTAATTAGCCCTTGCTCTGATAGCAGTTTTAATGCACAAGGCAGCCAGGGGTTTGAACAAGCTGTAGAAGATATATTGAGGTGAGACACTAATGCTCACCTAGACCCCGCCATTGCTAATACAGGATGAGTTAAAGTAACATTTGTAGAACAGTGTGAAGGCAGTTTGGAAATCTCCCCCCCATCCCCCTTTTTCCCCAGAGTTGAGCATGGTGGGGGAACTGGTTGTACAACAACCAGTGTACAACAAAAGCCATCTGTGTCGGGGGATACCAGCTGGGTAACGTTTAGGCCACCACCTAGGCAAACCTCTGCCAATATCTGATGTCTCCTTACTTGCACTAATTTCAGCTTCCTCCTTTGTCTCAGGCTATGTATGCTGGTTGCAAGGAAACAATATAGGTATAAAAGGAGAATTCCTAGATGCCAAGATCCAAGTTTGGAGCAAGTACTCTTTGGCGAGAAACCCCAGTAGAGATTTAAATTCACAATATATGCATCAAAGTAAAGTATGGAAATAAAGGCTGTTAGCATAGCTTTTTGGCTGACTTCCAGAGCCAGCCAAAATGTGCAGAACCCTGAGACGGGACAGCCAATGATCTCAACCAGCCTTATGCTTTGAAGAAATATGGAACATTCACTGAAACATGGAACATCTTTTAACCTTGGCTGGAGTTGAAAGCTCCCTTGAGACTTGGAAGCAGCACTGTTTTCACAACGCCAATATTATCATTAATGTTTTTATTCCTGCAATACACAGTCCTACTAAAACACACACACACACACACACACACACACACACACACACACCCCTAGTTGCAGGACAGCTTCCTTCAGCCATATGTCCAGCATCTGGTTAACAAATAAGTCGCCTGCCTCAGGGCCAGCCCACACAGCAACCTCTTCCATTAGGGAAATGGCAAGAACATTTGCTGAGCGGCTTGCTTCCTTCGGCCACAATTTATTGACAGTGGGTGGCACACATGAAATGGGACCGTTCACACTGTGTTTTAAGCTACCAGAGCAGCCCTGCTTGGGAAGCACACTCACTGACTCTAAAGCCTGAGATTTATGGCTTCCTGGAAGACATCTCTCTCTGGCTACAAAATACTGTGGAACAGACTGAGAGAGCGGCCCTCGGCCAATGAGATGACAACGCTGCACACTTGTACTGTATTTGAGAGCAAGTCCCACAGAGTTCAGTGGCCTTTTTTCAAATAAACACACAGTTTAAAAGCATAAAAATAGTCCAAGGCAGGTGTCCTGAAACATAAAGCACCATGCTTTTTCTGTGTGGGAAAAATGGAGTGATGACCTACTCTTAAAAAAAGAAAACAGTATGAAATGTAGTGAACGAAAAGCCCCAAGAATGCCACATAGGGTGACAGAAAAGGATATTTAATCCATCAGTCAATTAACTAATGTAATTTTTATACTGCTTAGTCACAAAAATAACTGCTTACACAAAAATAACTGACTTTTATTTAGACTCTGCTATAGGCATGAAGAAGCTTCCAGGTTCACTTACTGGTCTCTTCAAGTAGGGCTGGGAAAGGCTCCTGTCTGAAATAATAAACATGGACTCTGCAGCTTGTCTTGTTCACGGCGAGTGCTACACTATTGTGGGGAATGGGGTGTTAGGACAGGGGTAGTGCCTCTGGTAGGGGGGACATCACACTATTCTGGGGTAGTTTGTCCAGCTTTGGTCCTCACCCTTCACTCAGTTCTCACCTGGGGCTCCTAGAAGCTGTCAGCATGCAACAGTGGTTACACACCGGGAAAGTGGTCGGCTAAATCAGTTGAGGGTAGCTGATGGGTCTCAAACCCTCAGTAAGTTAGCGACATCCCCCACATGCAAAGACAGGCTCCGGCAGATTGAGCAGAAAAGACCAATAGTGGGTCCAACAGTCTAGAAGGCGGTTTCTGCACATGCTGTAGAGGGAAGTGAGGGGCAGATGGGGAAGGTAGCCCATCTAGGAGAAGGAAAACTCTGATCCTAAACTTCTGCTTAGGAACATAAATCCAGAGTAGAGGTTGGATGGTGTCTTGTATGCATCCTTCTGGAAACTCCTACAGCCAAGCTGTTGCCAAAAGTATTGCTCTGCTTTCCTCTGGACCACCTCAGCGAAGCTGGGAGGGCAGCCCAGGACCTCCATACAGACTGGTCCAGGCTTGCGCACCAGGGAGGTCACTTCAGTGCTGCTAACACAGCCATTTGACTTCACCCCCAGAGGCGTTCTCCATTGTCTCTCAAGACAGACGGATGCCAACAGCAACACCGTTCACAGGGGCATCATGGGAGCTGCCTCCACCTAATCCATGTATAGAAGAAAGTTCAAGTTCACGTCATCTGCAGGGGTGGGGTGGATCATATTTCCCCATTGGGAAATATGGCCACTACTGAGGTGATCTTAGTCTTTGAGTGCCAACACACACACACACACACACACACACACACACACACACACACACACTGATGTTCCTGCAAACTGCTTAGGGATCTTTGCCAAAAAATGTTAAGCAACATATATGTTTTACAAATAAATTAATAAATTAAACAGCATGCTACTACTAGATCACATGGTGGTAACACAGAGATATAGAATCTGAAATCTCCAAGCTGCAGATAATATTTGTGTGCATTTCTTTTTCTGTCCACTTTAGATAGTACATTTGATTTCATAAGTGCTAAGGAGGCACCTTCCATGACTCAGATCCAAAAAGTGTGCAGCATTCCGCCAGGTACAACTTGTATCCATTAGTCGCTTGGCAGGTGGCTCCCCCTCCCTTTTCTCTTGACCACTTGCTGATTGCCTGCGGTTGGCTCCCTGCTGTAGCTCCCATCTGCCATCTGCCTTCTGTTGCCCTTTGTTGCCTAGTCCACTATTTTGCATGGAAGAGCAGAACACTCTCAGAGATCTCACTGGTACTGACTCTTCCCTCAGTGGAGTCAGTAACCGAGACATCTTCCGCATAAGCAACAATCTCACCAACAGGGTTTCTCACACAAAACAGGAGAACCCAATAAGAAAGGGTGTATGTACGGAACATTTTGGAGGGAAGGAACAAGAAATTGAGGACATAACTATTTCACTTAAACATGTTTGGAATTAATAAGGGGGTTCTTAAAAAATTGATGGAAGCTGGAGGGAGGGGATGGTTGTAAACATTTTAAGTTCAGAATGAAAGAAGAGCCCTGCTGGATTGGATCCCAAAGCCTAGTATCTAGCCCAGGATTCTGATTCCCTCAGTGGCCAATCAGATGTCTCTAGAAAGCCCACAAGCAGGCTAGGAGGCCAATAGCCTTCTCCCATTGCTGTTCCCTAGCAACAAGTAATTCAGAGGCATATTGTCCCAGGGTGCTACAGGGTTCTGTCTTGGGCCCGGTCTTATTCAACATCTTTATCAAGGACTTGGATGATGGACTCAAGGGCATCCTGATCAAATTTGCAGATGACACCAAACTGGGAGGGGTGGCTAACACCCCAGAGGACAGGATCACACTTCAAAACGACCTTGACAGATTAGAGAACTGGGCCAAAACAAACAAGATGAATTTTAACAGGGAGAAATGTAAAGTATTGCACTTGGGCAAAAAAAATGAGAGGCACAAATACAAGATGGGTGACACCTGGCTTGAGAGCAGTACGTGTGAAAAGGATCTAGGAGTCTTGGTTGACCACAAACTTGACATGAGCCAACAGTGTGACGCGGCAGCTAAAAAAGCCAATGCAATTCTGGGCTGCATCAATAGGAGTATAGCATCTAGATCAAGGGAAGTAATCGTGCCACTGTATTCTGCTCTGGTCAGACCTCACCTGGAGTACTGTGTCCAGTTCTGGGCACCACAGTTCAAGAAGGACACTGACAAACTGGAACGTTCCAGAGGAGGGCAACCAAAATGGTCAAAGGCCTGGAAATGATGCCTTATGAGGAACGGCTAAGGGAGCTGGGCATGTTTAGCCTGGAGAAGAGGAGGTTAAGGGGTGATATGATAGCCATGTTGAAATATATAAAAGGATGTCACATAGAGGAGGGAGAAAGGTTGTTTTCTGCTGCTCCAGAGAAGCGGACACGGAGCAATGGTTCCAAACTACAAGAAAGAAGATTCCACCTAAACATTAGGAAGAATTTCCTGACAGTAAGAGCTGTTCGACAGTGGAATTTGCTGCCAAAGAGTGTGGTGGAGTCTCCTTCTTTGGAGGTCTTTAAGCAGAGGCTTGACAACCATATGTCAGGAGTGCTCTGATGGTGTTTCCTGCTTGGCAGGGGGTTGGACTCAATGGCCCTTGTGGTCTCTTCCAACTCTATGATTCTATGTCTCTGGAGGAAGACAATTCTGGATTGATTCTGGAGGAAGTACAGAGACATTAATAGGTTTTCCCTATTATTAAGACCTTAAGTTTCCATCATTAAGACCAGAAGTGATTTTCAAGTGGTCTGTGAGAAGGAAAGTTTGTGAACCACTCTGTTAGATTATAGCAGAAAATCCAAAGTTATTGCGCCCCCTTACATTTTTATTATAGCATACATTTTTGTGGAACAGAGTTTACTTTGCCAGACACAGCAAATCAGATTAAAAGTATAGTGTCAATCATAGATTTTAGATGGCAGGTATGAAACCCAGAATATGTAACAAAGTACCTTTGTAAAATAACATCAAAAGCACCAAATGTATAATAACACATTCACAGTCGCTGCTGCCCACTTCTCTGTAGCTTATTCTTCATGCCTTGGAACGGGATGGAACCATTTATTTATTCAAGCAAATTTTACCTTTTGATCATTTCAGTTAAGGCTGGTGAGAGTTGTTAGGAGACCCCTATTGGCCTCACAGAGCAACAATTTCCAGAGTTCTGAAGAGGGATTGATAGTTAAACCACTATGCAAAATTGTATCTCTCTGAGAGGAGAGGTTATACACCTCCTGCACATCTCACGCTGGGGAAGGAATAAAATCCTTTGGCCATTTTTAGGAAATGTTAGGGATTTGTGAAGAGGCAGTCTTGTGCTGATTACTGAGGGGAAAATAGCCAGAGTAGCAATTGGGAACCTGTGGCTTCCCTGTGTTGTTGGACTCCAACTTCCATCAGCCTTGACCAGCAAGGACAATGGTCATGGCTGATGGAAGCTGGAGTCAAACAATTGATGGAGGGCCACTGATTCCCCAGCATGGATGCAGTTTAGCTTCGCTTCAGCAATACTGGCAAGTCCAGAAGATAAAGATGAATGTTGTGTTGTTTTTAAAAAATTAACATTTCAAAGCACCATTTCTGAGATCTGGCTTCTGCCTACTCATGCCTATTGGTTAAAAGACAACAGTCACATTATGCCAGTCAAGGTAATGTCACAGATGTTGCCTCAGGGTGTAAAACCAGTGAAGTGGGCTGAGACCGGGGTGCTCTTGAGGAATAATCACAAGCAGAGGACAGCTATTTTCTGACATCCATAAATGGTGTCCCAGTAGCATCTTTTCCATTGAAGTAAGACTCTTAGGTTTCACTCATGTGTGGAGCGATCAGAAAAATGTTTGAATAGGACTTACAATGATATTCCCCAAAGGAAAGAAACTAATTGCTTGATTATAGAAGAGAAGCACAGCAGTTAACTGGGGAGCCATACTTCAGTGTTCACCACAGGACTCCAAATAACCCTTCGATGCCTCAGAAAAAACAGAGAAGGAGAAGCTCTGTGTTTCCTTCCCCTGTTAGACCTGGTCCCAGGGGGGTCACAAGTTCATGGATTATACTAATCCGTATAAATGTAATTATACATCTTTATGGTTCCCTGAAATCTCTGCACATTAGCTCCACACAGTAGTATGATCACGCTTCTAATCCCATTATTCTGATCTTTGCAGAGAATATATCACTGGGGGCTTTGCTGAGAACAAAATTTGATGCTTTTTATCTGAGAGGATTTAGGCTCAGCTGATTCTAGCTCATTGATGGTGTGAATTTGAAGGTCAGCGCACCGCTTTCCCTTAGTTCCCATAGGGAGACAGCTGGGAAAGGGTAACGGAGAATATTCAGAGCAGATGAAAGCAAGTGCCTAGAGAGCAGTTGTCTGGATATGTACTGGACCACTCTCAATCTCTCTTGCCTGTGCCTATTCCACATGTTTCTTACAAGGCATAGATAGGAGTGGCTATAGCCAAACTCAGCCTGTGGAACTGATTCATTTTATAAGCCATTTAGCCCCTCCCACCCTGTCATCTTTAAAGTGAAATGAATTTGAGCTCACAGATTTGGGGATTGAGACTGCACTGGAAAATCTGGGAAAGTTTCAGAGTTTAAGGAAGTTCAGGAATGTTGCACTGGATCAGTGCACTGCGAAAAGTGAACATGACAAATGTTTCTGCTGCCCCTAGGATAGACCCCGCTTCCCATTTTAGGGCATGCATGCATTCCACCCATATATTCATATGCCTGTCACACAGAACTTATTCTGTGCTTATTCATGTCATGATACATAAATACATAAATTTCATTGAAAATGTGTACCCATATACATCAAATTCCAGTGGTTGCGGGTCCAAAAAAAAGCTACATTCTATACTGTGTGCATGACACATTCACATCAGTTTCTCTTATCTTCAGTAAGTAACAGGAAGCAGCCCATTTGTATTATGAATGGCCTTCTGTCTCCAGGCCCACCAGGCCCATGGGGAATGGAATCCCTGCCTTGCACAATGGCAGAGGGGACCCATGTAGAGTCTCATTCCAGATGGAGGTGGTCCAGCCACCCTTAGTAGGCAGAGGCTTTACAAAGGCTATGCAGTTGTGAGCCCACTCAGCTTGTGCTTTCTGTGACAAAGTCACTGCCTCCCTTTGCAAACCGCTTTGAGGTTTTATTACAATCAAGTTGGTATCTAAATGTTGTGAAATACAAATAAATACATAACCCATTGCATTTGAGGCAATGCTCAAGGGTGTGTGCCACTGGGTTTGTGTTGGATGGTTCATTATCTCCCGATGCTCCACTTGGTAAATGTTACATAATAGGTAAAGGGACCCCTGACCATTATGTCCAGTTGTGACTGACTCTGGGGCACTCATGTTGCTTTATCGGCCGAGGGAGCCGGTGTACAGCTTCTGGGTCATGTGGCCAGCATGACTAAGCCACTTCTGGCGAACCAGAGCAGCGCACGTAAACGCCATTTACCTTCCCGCCGGAATGGTACCTATTTATCTATGTGTACTTTGACGTGCTTTTGAACTGCTAGGTTGGCAGGAGCAGGGACCAAGCAATGGGAGCTCACCAGGTTGCGGGGATTTGAACCGCCGACCTTCTGATCAGCAAGTCCTAGGCTCTGTGGTTTGACCCACAGTGCCGCCTGCGTCCCATAAATGTTACATACGTGAATCCTAATCCTTGGAGCCAAATGTAAGTAGCAGCTCTAAGGGAGAAAGGACAACACTGGGGCTGCAGGTGAGAAGGGAGTGTTTCATCTTTCTCCCCACTCTGTCTCTCCCTGCCTGTGTGGCAGGTTGGGCAGGATAACTCCTCTCCCCAGAGCTGCTATTTGCATCAGGAAGCATTCATTGGTGCCAATGGGAGCTTTCGCTGAAATGCAAGCAGCACTTTCTG
This sequence comes from Podarcis melisellensis, assembly GCF_964234715.1. NCBI lineage: Eukaryota > Metazoa > Chordata > Lepidosauria > Squamata > Lacertidae > Podarcis > Podarcis melisellensis. The sequence continues at coordinate 47,148,625 of NC_138530.1, read as the reverse complement.
AGAGGCAGGTAATGTGGGGACCATGGTGGAGGGAGGGGAGAATGGTTGAATTCTATCTCCCCATTTCCTGTAGTTTTGAAGCTGCTCTGCCTCTCCTGTGGCTGCTACTTCCATTTTAAAAAAACCAGTCACTAAATATCTACACCATCCTTTCTCCCAAAGCAGCCCAGAGTGCTCAACATTACTCCTGGTTTGGTCCTCAATCTCCTGAAAAGAAACAGAGAAAAAACAACAACAGCTGATGGCCTCATCCTTTCCCAGGCTTCTGATTGCAGAAGCTAAAATTGTCAGTGCTAGAGACCTTTCTTTGTTCAAGTATAAACAATGCTGCAACAACAACACTCCAAGTCACTCTGACAGAGGCAAAGTGTTTTGCAGCTCCTTCCAACAGATGGTCTTTTCCACATCAAGTGCCAGAATAGCAGCATGACCAAATGGTTAAAAGCTAAGCAAAGGCCAATTTCATCTTTTATCCCAGAGAATAGAAAGGAAGTTTTCTTTCCTTTCCATTTGATAGCAGAACTGGCACTGTAATGTTTTCTGCTGCTTTTTGTAGCATTACAGTCCTTCTAAGACCAGCAGCTGAAAGCACCAGGCATCAGTTTCAAGCCTAAGGTCAGGGACCCCAATTGGTAAAACAGATTATTTTTCCAAAAGCTTTGAGTATATCAGGCTCTTGCTGATTTCAGAAGGAATGCAATATAGTAAAAATGTTGCAACTAACTGGGGATAAATATGAAAATTATATATTTTAAAAAGCAGGATCCAGATGGCCACATATTTGAAGCTGAAAGTCTGTCCTCTCCAAAACTGGTAACTGACCAGAAGTACATTCAGATTTCCCTGACAGACTTCAGTCAAGTGGGATGGACATCAGCCCTCCTTGCAAGAGGTCATTCTCATGCCCTCATGCTCCCAAACACATCTGTGTAGGTATGTAAAACTGGCAGAAAATGATTCATGGTGTGTTGCATAAGTAGCTGACTTAGTCAGAGCAACAGTCCATGTATCTCATCATTACCTACACAGACTGGCAGCAGTTCTCCACAGTTTCAGGCAGGAGTTTTCCCCAGCTTTACCTGGAGATGCCAGGGATTGAAGCTGGTACCCTCTGCCCAATGGATGCTCTATCACTGTGTTGCAGCCCTTCTCCAGTTACTGCATTGGGACCAGTTATTAACTGGGGGAGACTGATAATTGTTATGAAGGCCATGGAATCTCAATTTTGCCCTAAGGAGTCACCCTTATATCTGGAAGTTCCAGAAGTTCAGAAACCTCAATGCCACATTCTGGCTGTAGGTCTACAAACACTCTCCGTTGTACAGTGGGATTATTTAGCTCACCAGTCACAGCACGATAATTCAGCCAGCACATGGATTCCATTTTTAGTTGGCGGAATCCAGCTTGAATCTCCACTTAAAAACAACAACTCACACAATACTTCATAAATCAGAGGTGTTATTTGACGTTTTCCTTTTAGTGCAGGTATATGAAAAGCTGCTTTTGTAGCTTTGTAGAATGTTGACATTCAAGCCCATACGAGATCCTTGGAGGCCTCTGCTGCTATATGGATTCAGGACTATTGATTACTGGTAGGTATTTCAAAAAATCCACATGGATTTCCTTTTGCGATGCAAAACAGTTCTGTGGCACCTTGAAGACTAACAAAATGTAGGGCAGCATGAGCTTTCACAAGCAAGACACGACTATGGTATAACATTTCATATGTGTACTCTTTCAGGAATCATTCCTAATGCACACCCATGAAGAGAATCATTGTTAGGACTTGCTAATACATAACCAAACAAGCTTTTTCCTGCATTTGACATGAGTTTTTCCTGAGTACCAGCCACAAGCTAAGATAGCAGGCTTCACAATGCTCTTCTGACATGATTGGGAAGACTTTTTGGAATCTTCCACTCTTGCTTAGCCCCAGTTTATTGTGTTGTGAGGACTAAGAAAATCTGCTTCACATTATCTATGTTTAGTTCCTAGCATGTCAACTTCAGACCATGGTTACTGAAGCTGGCTTGTCAAACTAAGCATTGTTAAAATTAACCACAGTTCTAGCACTGGACAGCCTGGAAAGTTGTGGTCAGACAAGAGTGGGAGCAAGAGTTTCCAAACTCTTCCTTCCAGCTGGGTGCAGCTTGTTTCTACTTGTTCACATCACACTATATTGTGGTTTAGTGTGCTGTGAAAACACAGACAAGATGTAGGGGCCTGCCTCTAATTATCAAAGTGGGGATGAAGTGACTAAAAATAAATTTTTTTAAGTGTGCAACATAATTTACAGGAAATCCCATTTTCAAAGCAATTATTAGCCGAATTGCTTATATTTAAACCAGGCTTCTCTTTTAATAAGCAAAGCACATTCAGTGCCAAGTGTTCTTTGTTTTAGAAAAACAGCATGTATAACTAAGTCACAAAGGCTTTAGAAATTGACAGTATTTGGTGGTTGGGGTTCCTTTTTTCTTCCTGTGTGTGTGCTTTTGCTTATGAGAAAACCACAAAAAGTTGGATTAAGATGGACTCCCTGTAAACCTTTCGTCACTACATGCCTGCTAGAAATGTTAGCCCACAGTTGGAGACAGATAATCCATTGGAGCACACCATGATGTTAAGCTACTATAAAAATAGCTTTTAAGTCCAAACTTCAGAGCAGATGTCAGCCTGTGAAGTCCCTTTCAACTACAAAGTGAATGGCTCAAATCAATCTCACGTAAACAAGAAAAAATAAACTACAAATACAAATCAGTCCCAAACTGACACAAGGTAGAGGGAAGTCAAGCAAGGCTTTAAATCTTCAAAAATTCCAGCTTTGAAAGCACTGTATGTACACCAATATGTCATCTCGCCTTTGTTTGGACTTCTCAGTTAATTCTCCTTTGTCACTGGATCCATGGTGGGATGCCAAAAGGCAGCACAGGGAAACAAGGACCCAGAGTTTGCTCATCAAAATGTATGCGTTTGAAACTGAAGACCTTCCACACAAATGACAAGAAAGAAGTGGCCAAATAAAGTTTCAGACTGGAACACATCTGAATACTGTATGTCAGAAGACATTCAGGGTGGATAAACATGTTTTTAAAAAACCAACTTACACTTAAGGACCCTTTACAATGTCTCGATTTGAAATACCTGAATGTAATATAAACAAACATATCAAATTCTGTGACCAAATCCACAACCTCCTTTCAAATGTATTGAGGCAAATCCTGCTTTTTTAATGTAGAAAAATGAATCAGGATCAAAAACGTCACTGCTGAGGTCAAGCATTAGAAACACAACACACACACAATAGTCCATGTGTTTCATTTATCGTTGTGCGCAAGTTTGTAATAGTTCTACTCTTTTGGACAAACAGTGCTTTTTTAACATTCCATGTCAGAAAGAAACACTGTTATGTTCTTGATTCTAAAAAATTCCAGGCACTTCAGCTTCAATCCTGTACCCACTTTCCTAGGAGTAAGCATTACTGAACTCAGTGGGATTTACCTTTGAATTGACACATACAGCATACCCTCCAAATGACCCAATTTTCCAGGGACAGTCCCAGAATTACGACAGCCATCCTGGCTTCTGATTTGATCCCGGAATGTCTGGGAGTGGGGCTATTGCCAGCTGAGCCAGGCAGAGGGGAAAGAAGCCTTTAATAGAGTATTTGATTTACACCACCTTTTTAGCCAGTGTTAGTTCCACCAGGCTGGCAGGTCAAGTGACTGAGCTGAAATATATTTGGAATAGATGTCTCTCCTCAAATGCCCCTGGAACGCTGCCTTAGGGGGACTTACAGCAGTGGAAGTTCTGCCAGCTTAAGTTCCAGCACAGCCTCAGCTCAGCAGGGTTGAGAAACCGGGCTGGTGTATCACCGGTGGAGCTGGGGTGTGGGAGTTATGCTAGTGTAGCTCTGGCTAAGCCCCAACTCAGCTGGCACAGCCCAAGACCCACCTATTCCAAACCTGCTCATCCTGGCAGATCTCAGGTTTGGACTGAGCTGTAAGCCATTTTGCTTACTGATCTTACGCTCACAAGAGCCAAACAGAAACGCTTCAGTTCACAATTGTTCCTCTAAGAAAATAAAGCATCCACAGTACAAAAAGGGTGTTGGATACATAACCAGGGACGAGGCCTTGTTGGTGGGCTTTGAGTTATACTCCTACATAGTACAATGGCTCTGTTTAATTGCAAACATATATTTCAGTTGTTATAACAACTAATGAGTACATGCTGTTCAGGATCTATGTAGATTAGAAAGCGGAAAGCTTGATTTAAACCCATTATTTAAATTGTTTCTTGGAATTTAACATGGAATGGCCTTGATTTAAAACAGTCCATTCTTGAGACTCTTATGCAGGAATAGGTGGAGCAGGCCAGTTCAACTGCAGATATGTTTGATGGACCCAGATCAACAATGACCCCCAGTCCAATCAAAACCCTACACGACACCACTCAGTGCCATGCCAAGCCCCCCATCCCAAGGCTGTCCTAGGACTTGCTTTGCTTGTATAGGTTGTGGGGATGTTAAGGATAGTAGAAAAATATATATTGATTAAATATTATCCTTCACTCACGCTAGTGAGTTATGTAGCAGAGCAGATTCCCCTCAACACAGCAGGAAGCTAGTTTGCAGATTCGTTTGAATCTCTTTAGTTAAGCAATCCAATCTGGCTTGCCCAGATGGATTATTCCTGGTGTCCCCTTTTATCCCTCTTAAAAGAACAAAGACACAAGAGTCTTTCCTTAAAGGTAACAAAAGGTTTACTCACATTCAGTTCACAGTATGATAACTGAAGGCAAGCTTTAGCTTGTAATTACATAACAAAGTGTGAGTTTATCCCATATTGGGATTGAGCCCATGTGCTGCTGGCTGAGAGCCAGCAGACAGCAAATACAAATTCAGAGAACCGCATCAAGAGAACAAAATGGCTGCAGGAGAGCAGCATGTCAGCAAGAGAAAGATGGCTGCCTGACTCAGCTCTTTTATGGAGTCAGCCAGAGTCATGCCTATCTGCCTGGTCACATGCAGGGGGAGGACACTCCAGACTACAGGAACAGGAAGTTATACTGGCTGACGAAACATCCCTCTGCCTGTGTCCATTCTAGGGAAACAAGGAATGTTGTATTTGACTGCTCCAATGGATTACATCTCACATAGGTAACTTGCAACTTACACACATTTAACTTGTGCATATTTGGCTTCATGCACTTGGGGGGGGGGATTTAAAAAGGGGGGTGGACATCCAGGAAAAAAGACGAAGGTAATACCACCCACCATTGAACATAATGCATTTTGACTATACATGATTTTGGCTTTACATGCTATTCCCGGTACATAACCCCTGTGTAATTTGACAGTCACCTGTACAGCAAGTCACTACTCCAACACAATGTAATGTCATCATGTTATGTGCTACACTACAGAAGTCTTCCTGCATGCTCAAAGGCTCAAGACCTAAAAGTATCTGAAATCATTGGATCTGGTAAACATCTACTGTGGTAAAAATGCTGTTCCTGCCAGTGAAGCAGCTTGGAGGAATAAATATAACATGGGGCAGGGGAATTAATTCATCAGTAACATAGTTCTTTTGTCCATTACTCTTTGACCTCACACCTTTTAATTCAATATTGCTTCTTCAGAAAATTCCCCATTGCCTTTCACTTATTTAATGTGCATCATTTCTGGAACAAAAAAGACTTGATTGGCAAGATTAGATTCATCAGGGTCACCCTTTTGATTGGCTTCACCTTTTTTGCACCAAAAACCTCCCTAAGAATAGCATTTTTAAAGGAAGCATGGTGTGCATAGCATTTGCTTATGTATTCTTGACAAGCACTTGCACCAATTCCTGTTGACAACTTACAACACTGTATTAAGAAAGTTTTGACATATCTACAGACAGATACCCAGCTAGTTCCTCCACTAACTCCACAATGGATGCTATCTTCCTATTTCTCCACACACACCCCAATCTTTAAAAGTTGTTTTGCAACTTTTGCTGAGTCCACTCAGGGATCCTGTCATTCTCCATAAATTGTCTCCAGCATTCACTGAGGATGCCAATTTCATTTAAATAACATTACCAAAATATAATAATCTCAGACATTGGGTGTCTGGTGTAGTCATTCCATCGCCAGCATGGTGTAGAGGATTGTGTGTGGCATACAATGGTGAAAGGGGCAACACAGTGCAGGGTGATAGAGCAGCAGACTTTTCAAGATTAAGATCTTTGTTTATATATGAAGCTCACTGAGCAAATCTAAGGCCAGTCACATATTCTCACCTAAACTACTTCACAGGACTGTTGTAAACTGGATGAGCTCCATGAATGCTGCCCTGAGCTTCTTGGAGGAAGGACGGGATACAAATATGAGAAAGAAAGGGGCAAAAAAGACAAGTGATCTCTATTAGTTTTTCAGTGAGAAAGGATGGTCTCAATGGACCTTTCTTGGGCTGGAAATGTGTAATAATCTCAAGTTCGTTTCCTATGCTGTTAAAGCCATAGAATTGTCATTTCTCTGTGACAGCTTCTTCTGGTAGAGTTTGTTAGACAGAATCATCTGAGGGCAACACAGATATATCATAATAGTAATAGAACTACCAAGCCACTGATGCTGGCAAACTGAGTAGCCATGACCCCATATGCAGTTCACACCCATGATACACAATCAATGTCAGACTGAGTGGCTGCCATTTGGGTCCCTGGTCCCTGCTTCCACCAGGGAAGAGTGATGTATAATTATGTCAGAAGGCACTTGGGTGCTATTTTTCTCATCGCGAGCCCACATCTTAGTATGCCATGGCTTCAGCCATTTCCTGGTCCCTTGCAGTTTCAAAAGAAGTCAAAGGCATTTTGTCCAAGGTGTGAACTTTCAGCTGGGACAATAAATTCTAGACAACAGAGGTCTTGTAAGGTGCTTCAGGACAGCACCCATCCCAGCTAAAATTGGAGAAAGAATTCCTAAGAGCAAGTAGAGGCATGTAAGTGAATATGGAAAGAGGTGTGCCCATTAGTAATTACCGTAATCTACTTAGCGTGGTGTCTGAAATACAATGGTACTTACAAATTGGTGTCGGGCGTTTTGTTTGTGTGTGTGCATGTGAATATGAAAGGAAGACTCCCACATTCAGTAACAAAGGGTGATTTCTCATGGTAAATCTCTGATGGGTGGAACTCCTTGACACATTTGCAACCCAGGGCCCATTCATCATGCTTCCGAACCACAAAAGGGATTTGGGAATCCATCAAAAGTATCAGGAAATAGGAAGAAATCCTGTTTGTTACCCAATGACTGGAGCAGTCTACATTGACTATCCTCTTTACATTCATATTGACATGCAGGAAAGAATGAGGCTGAATCATAGATTCCTCCCCTTCCAATTTTTTTTGGGGGGGAGGAAACTATTGCATGACTTTCTCTGTAAAGTCCCAGAAGCCATGTGTCACGTTTCTTTCAGCAAAATTGGGCATGCCATAACCTGAAAGGCCAGCCCTTGACTATTATGCAGTTCTGATCTTTTCCTTATTCAGGAGAGACTCCCATGGACTTTAGGGAAATCTTTTGCTTGAATAAGCAACTTGGTATTTGACCCCAGATATTTTTGAATTATTGTTGCTTGAGAAGAGACATACAACACCTCCCCAAGTTAAATGTTGACATCCATAAATTCTCAGCCTGTGGGAAACGAGCAACTCAAAGTCAGCATAAATAAAACTGACTATTTGAATCAGAGCAATACTTTTCCTGTGTGGAAAATGCATGGAAAGGGTCTACTCTGGACAACAAGATCACTGGAGGGGGTTGGAGATGCAGCTTCTGGTCCAGAGTCTGTTGGATGGAAGGGCTAGACTGCACCTGCTTGCCTGTGCTCAGTGGGCTACACACATAACCGAAAGGGTTGGAAGGTGTCTGGAGTTGATGTTCTGGCCTCAACACATGTCAGGCTGCATGCCTGATAAACACATATCCAACCCATAGATTGATGTATATCAATCTTCAGCTTGATTAAATGGAACACAGATGGAACAGCAAACACCTTGTGGATGCAGGTGGTCAAATATTTAGTTGTAGAAAAAAGTTAATGAACACCTGAATCTAGGGATGGGCAAATCTTATAATTTCAGTTTCTCTCAATTTCCCTGTTATGCGTACTTTCATAACTGCAAGAAGTCTGTTTACTAAAAAAACAGGGGGGTGGGGATTTGTTGCACCAGGGGCAGCAGAGCACTTTAACTCATTTTAATTACACAAGCTAAAATTTGCAGTATGCACTTGAATCCCTCCCACAAGATACTGAGTCTGGAGGTAATATAGGTGGCTTCCTCAAACCCCTTATGTTGTGATGGGCCTCCAAACAAACAATGGGAGACAGCTGCAACTGCAGGGAATCGGTTCCATTTCATCAAATGGGAGATATTTCTGAGCAAATATTTTATCTGTTGGGCTCATTTCAGCCCCTGATACTTTAAAACTTAGCACAAGGGCACTCTGTGATACATTTTTATTTATCTTGGTGCACAGAGGTGCAAGCATTGAAAGAACTGAAAAGCTCACATTCCTGAAGCCAAATCTCAAACAATAGTATCTTTTGCAAATGCCTTTTCCCTTTTCTTGCACGTTGACAAAGCTTCCTTTTAGAAAATGCCTGCAATGGTGCTGCATCAATATGAAGGACATTTCGTGTGAAGAAAGTACATGCCTATCACTTAGTAATAAATAGAATGCTTACTTGGTGCACAAAACAGCCCCCATATGGAGCATCTCTAAATTGCCTTTTTGTGGCACCTTTCTCTGTGCACCAGAACCATTTCTGTGTTTGAGGGGATTTTCTCCATAGCAACCTCTCCCTCCAGTGGCTGTGGCTAACATTTTTGAACACACAGAGCAAGCCATCACATATAAACTGGCAGTGGTTTCCACATGTAACTGCCACAGGGACCAATGATGCTGTGCCTTTTGAATGTATGCGTCAGCCCTTTCTGTCTGGCGCAATAAGACCTTGGAAAGGTCACTGTTGTACAAGAGAGTTCCCTATAAGCTTTTCAATAGAAACCATGGAAAAAATGCATGTCCCTGCCAAAATCAGATTCCTTATACTTACTATTAACCACATCTGTCAGAGCAAGAGAACGAGCAGCTATTGCTCTATTGCTCTCATATCAATTCACTGAAATGTGTGCACCTGCTTCTTATCACCGAGACTGTGCTTTAAAAAAATAAATCACTCAAATGGCCAAATGTTCAAGTCATTCTTAAGCCCATGAAGATCATGACCCCAACAGCACATTAGAACAGATTATGTGGTTACAGCTCTAATGCAAATGCTCGTATTATTTTCTTGATATGTAGGCAATAGTTTCTCCAAAACTACAAAAGCACATTTATTCCTGGGTGTTAATTTTGCAAATCTGAAGTCATAGCAACTAACATTGCACACTGGGGAAAGGTTTTCTCTTCCTCCAATGCTGAGAAACATTTAATTATCACGACATACACACAAAGACTGAATATTTTCTGAATATTTCACCTTTCCCCCAGCAGAGTTTCCGCTTCTGTGTCAGGTAACCCAAGACACAGGCAACCCTCTCAAGAGGAGTTATACTAACTAGGAAGTGCAGGCAGGTGATAAAATGCCTGGTGTACTACAATGGTCCTCTATGTATAATCATCCTTGCAAGCAGTGCTCCAAGCCCAATGGATTATTAGCTATATATGAGGAGGCAATATTTTTCTGCCCATGGCCTGCGTTCCCCTGGAGGAAACCTGTGGGGGGCCACAAGCCAGTGGAGGGCAGGACCAGAGGGAAATGTGAGTAGGACCAAGGGATGGGTGGGCGGGACAACTGATGCAATTCTTACCTTTGTACAGTCAGCTATTCACCAGTCACACAAATGCCAGAGGTTTCTGCACACTCACCCTAACTCTCCATCCAGGTTGGCAAGAAGGAGGACCACAGTTCAAGAATACATTCCAGCCAGGCAAAAGCACTTGGGGTGGGTGGGTGTGCAGAGCAGTGTGTGCAGAGAAGAGTGTGGTCAGAAGAGAGAGGGGCAGGATCTAGTCAGGGCGATCTGGGACAATTTGTAAAACCCCAGAAGGCTGCATGTGGGCCTGAAGGCTTCCCCCCCTTCGGCTATCCTGTCTAGATGAATACCAGTCCTGAAATGCGTTTACACTGATATCCATCCATCTAAAATTAATTTAACCTATAGATAGTTATACATACCCACAACTGCAATTCCCTTTTATCCCATTACTAAGTTACAGGCCATGATAATGTTAAGGCAAGCTGGTCTTCCTGTGATGGCACTCATGAGGACCAATTCAAACATATTTGTCTTGATATAACTCGATGGCCTGCAATTCAACGAAGAGCCTTCCTGCACTGATAAATGTTGCGCCTCAAGTGGAGAAATTGGATTCCGTTTTCATTCAAAGCCGAATCTAATTGGCGCTTTGTGAAACAATGTGAGAACTTAAACACAGCCATCCTTCAAAATTTACACTTAACCAAATTTTATGAAGCACTTCTCCAGCCATTGTTTACAAAAATGCACATATTAGGGAAAAGTGAGCCTAAGAATGAATATATTCATAAAAAATAACATACAAAAATGTTATAGGAGGGAAAATTGCACCCCTCACAAACTGCAGCTTCCCCTCTAACAAGCTCCCTCTCCCTTTCTCTGTGCTTTAAGTGTTTGGTATGGATGTGACCTGACTGACTGATTTGCAGCTTTTTTCTAAATTCCTGACTTCCTGATTCCATCTCCAGTCATAGGTTTCTTGTTTGTTTAATGGAGTTTAAGCTTGATTCCTCTTGATCTTCCTGTTTTCTCTAACAATTCTTCCCATGCACACCTCTTTGTTGCTTGTAATAATCTCTGCAAGCAACTAAGCTGCACCTCCTCTGCCCCCCTTCCCCAGGTTTATTGTTTTATGCCAATACTGTGGCTTCATTAAAGCCAGCAACAAAAGTTGGCAGTATATTGAATTGCTGACAGCAGAAGCTGCAGGATGCGAATGAAGCCAACATGGACATGGGAAGAAACAGGGTTGATGCTGAGCTGCAGGCAACATTCATCAATGGAAAATGCAATAAATCCAATGACTGGAGAAGTGAATTAAATTTAAGCCCCACTTAGCATCATGGAGCCTGACCAAACACCAGCCTTTTATTTCTTCCTTGGATTGTGCTCACACCTTTCATTTCTCCCCTTTGATGCCTTTGCATCACAAATGTTCTTCAATTATGCAATGCTTCACATGGGCAAAGAGTGCTTTCAGATGGGTGTTTATTGTGGGATAGATGAACCTCATGCATGCAAGCTTTTTGCAGTGTCCATACAGTGTTGCTGCCATCAAAATGCCAGCCCATAACACCCTCCCCCCAATTTAATCCCTATTTACCCCTTCCATGGAAAATCTGGTAATTAACAACAACAACAACAACAACAACGGTCCAACAAACCATTTGCAAATTAGGCCCCTGCCTGGAAGCAGCCAAATAGCTGCAGAAACAATGAATCTTCACAGGCTCACAGTGACAGACTTTGGGCTCTCAAATTTCAGTGGCACCCAGTGCAATGCTATCTCCTAAAATATAGTGCCCCGTGCAACTGCACCAGTTGCACCAGCCTAAAATCGCCTCTGAGGCTCACCTGCCTTGATGACAAAAGCAGAGAAATGTCCTTGCTCTGAAGGAGTCATCAAAAGATATAATATATATATAGATAACATTTGAGCCTCAAGAAAAACTCCAAAGTCTATATTAGGGCAATACCTTTATTAGGTCAACTTAGGGCACATTCAATGTGATTATAATGCTCATGCTTCTATCCCATTTTCTAACATCGCTTTCATACTGTTGTATTACGGAACTGTGGCTTTTTGATTGGTATACCAGTATGTCATGCTAAATTTCATTCACACCAGGGGGCATGGTACAACAAGCACCACTGGACCTTGTCACCATTCTCCTACCCTTTTTGCACATGAGTGCTTCTGTTTCCCCATGATTTATCTATGAAAACAGAAAGAAAAACAATGCACACCAGTATACTGCCCAAGATTCTGTCACCTTACACTGGCAATTTTCTGGGGTGATGGGGTTTCAAATGGATTGTTTCTAGAACCAGTTAACATGGAATTGAGTGCTACACTCCCACTATATTCCCCTTGATTTCCAGAAGTGGTTTTTACACCGTGTGAAAGCTCAAATATAATATGGAAATTAGCAATTAGGCAAATGTAATATACAGTCATGGGGACGCGGGTGGCGCTGTGGGTTAAACCACAGAGCCTAGGACTTGCCGATCAGAAGGTCGGCGGTTCAAATCCCCGCGACAGGGTGAGCTCCTGTTGCTCGGTCCCTGTTCCTGCCAACCTAGCAGTTCGAAAGCACCTCAAAGTGCAAGTAGATAAATAGGTACCGCTCCAACGGGAAGGTAAACAGCGTTTCCGTGCGCTGCTCTGGTTTGCCAAAAGTGGCTTAGTCATGCTGGCTACATGACCCGGAAGCTGTACGCTGGCTCCCTTGGCCAGTAAAACGAGATGAGTGCTGCAACCCCAGAGTCAGCCATGACTGGACCTAATGGTCAGGGGTCCCTTTACCTTTACCTTACCTTTAATATACAGTCATGTGAATTCAGTCCAAAATGTCACAAAATAGTGTGCAAGTTTACAAGTCCCTCACAATTCTTCTTGACAGTAAACAAAGCAAGAGTAAGGAGAGAGAGGAAACAGGCTGGCTAGTGGTGAAGCACAGCGTTCAGATGGGATTTGGGAGGCGGCAGGAGACATTCTAGTTAGGTTCTATCAGGTACTAAGCAGGTTTCAGTTGGGGCCAAATATTCCTGGGGGAAAGGAACATCACTGTCCCCCCATCATTGGGAACATAGAATTCAGAGGTTGCTCAGGTCTGTCTTCATCTTGGTAGGAAGAAAATTGGCATGAAGAGAAACTTAAAAACACCATAAACAGATGTCTTAAAGTCTTGTCTAATTTGACTCTGAGTTACCAGCAAAGTGGAGGTTACACACAAACAAATGTTTTGGGTATTTAATACTCTCATATAAAATGGGTATTCTTACAGGATCCTAAAGCAAATGGTCCTCACTGGAAAAGTATACAATGCTGGTGGCATTTTTCTTTCTTCCTGGCAGGGCTCCTCTGCTTTTAATAGCCAGACATTCAACAGGTGTGACTTTTCCTAAAAGGGACGTGCAATTACAGGAACAGCTTCACTTGCTGGGTGTAGCCCTGCTGTGTAGTTGTTAAAGGTGCAAGAGGCCAGCCAGAGTTAGGGCAGAAGGAGAGGCCATCCTAATGGCATTTTTGTATAACAGGCATGCCGTACATGATCATCCTTTCTATCTGAGATGTTCCGCCTCTCCCAGCAGCCACCAAAAAGCAGCACTTGACTAGAGATGTTGTAATATCCAGAAGGATCATTTAATTAGCCAGCTATTAGCTAATCAGTTAAAAGAGACAGTTAATTTAAACAAAAACAACTTCAATCAGCTGACATCTCCCAACCTTCTTTAATAAGCTATAATTGCATCTGCTCTTCGTTCACCTCGACATGATTAAAGCTTCCTTTCCTTTCAAACTTCCGGGAGATCATTCAGCAAAGCCTGGCAGACATGACCAGACAAATGAAGAAATACAAGCCCTCGCCTGACTCACCAAGATGCAGATTTATACTCATCTAAGCACCAAGCCTCCAGTTCATCAACCTGAGAAGCACAGGAGGTCACGATCCAACGTGGAACAGGAGCACTTAAGGCCTATCACCTCAGGAAAGCTCTTCTCTCACAGAGGTAGACTTCAAGTCCCACCTGATGAATATGACACACCTGTTGAGCATCCTTTGATTTCCTGGGACAGTAAAATTCTTTTTCAAAGGCTGACCTGTTTCTTCTAGCATATATCAAATAGTTGCGTGTCGAGGTCCCCAGGTCCACCCCAATAACTCACACATCAAACAGAATTTTTGTTTAAGGTTTTTGGCATAATTTTGGCCACAACTTTATTAAATACAAATTTGTGAGTGGTTGCTTAGGCATTGGTTGCGACTACCTGCCCCCACCATGGGGGACAGACTGACATTCCGCACGATGCGAAAGTCAGAATGGGGGAATACACTTGGGGGTTACGCGGAGCAGGGAACCTGCCCTCACCCCAAATGCAACCAGGAGCTCATTGCTATGGCCCGAGCCCCCTTGACAGAGTGGACAAGCAATAGTTAGCCCCCAATTCCTTTAATGGAATCCCTTGCAGCAGCAGCATTAGAGGGGCAGGCACAGCCAATCCATGCCCCTCAACCAACCAAACCATAAACCAATGCCTAACCGCAACCTTACAAGTTGTGACGATTTGCTACGCAGTAGGCAAAAACCAAATGGCCCCAGCCAATCAGCCAGATGGACAAAATTCCTACCAGGCCCCCGCTCCAAAGCAGACGACCCCATGACAGGCATAGCAAGGTCAAAGCGAACAACCCTATTCTAGGGAGGGAGGGACGGGCAATCCGCTGCACGGGCAAAAAGAGGAAGCCCTGGCCTCGTGCAAGGAGTTTTAGCATTTCTGGCTGTCAATCAATAAATGGCAACATTAATTTCTTCCCAACAACAAGGGAAGCCCCAATCGCATCAGTGGCCAACGATCAATTAGCCCGCCCCCAACTTTGGAGTGTCCTGGTGGCCCCCACCGCAACACATGCTCTCCATGAAGGAGAACACGCTCTGCAACAGTTATTCTTCCTTTCCTCTCCCACAGTCAGTTTTTCCTTCACACATAACAGCTAAACATTTCAGGGGCAAGACGTAGGCAGCTGAGTGGCTGGGTCATCATCAATGGTGCTTCACAAAGATATCAGTTAAGGTGCTGGATTCTGAAGAAAACCTAGGAGTATTGTCTTAGTGAGCATTGTGCTGTATTCTGTACTTGTTTTTATGAATGTAATGTTATCATTGATTTTCTGCTGTTCATCTCCAGTTCTGGGCACCACAATTTAAGAAGGACATTGACAAGCTGGAACGTGTGCAGAGGAGAAATGATCAAGGGTCTGGAAACCAAGCCTTATGAGTAGCGGTTGAAGGAGTTGGGTATGCTTACCCTGGATTAGAGGAGACTGAGAGGAGGTATGATAGTCATCTTCAAATATCTAAAGGTCTGTCACATGGAGGATGGAGCGAGCTTGTTTTCTTCTGCTCCAGAGGCTAGTACCCAAACCAATGGCTTCAAGTTATAAGAAAGGAGATTCTGATTAAAGATCAGGAAGAACTTTCTGGTGGGCAGTGCTGTTTGACGGTGGAATGGACTCCCTCGGATGTTTTTAAGCAGACGTTGAACAGCCATTTGTCATAGATTCCTTAATTCTAAGATTCTGTGTAAAGCACTTAGAGGTTGTTTTTGTTGAGCAGTATCAAAATCTTGTTTCCCACTATAAATCATCACACAGTAACTCACAACAAATCATGTGATCTATTTCCATTAAAAGCATTTTGTTGGAGGAGACATTCAAGCTCTGGTAATAGTTAGATCTGTCATGTTTCATTCACACACAAAAGTCATCAGGGAATGTTGGCTGCCGTTGAGTGAGGGGCACTGCATGTGTGAATGTGCCTTAGCAGGATAAAACAGCAACTAGTAAGTCCATTCAGGATGGCATACACAGATCAAGAGACAGCTGGATAAATTGATTTGCAGTAAAATAATAGCATGGTGGAGATAAGTTTCCTTATAGTCTACTTGAGAAATAAATCCCACAAAAACGATCCAATAATTAATGAGGCAGGAAACATGGTTAGATGTCACCTTCCTCCCATAGAGCGTAACCCTAAATATTTGGAGAAGCCAGCCACCTATTAACCACAGCATTATAAAATTACATTAGATGCAGTTTTAAACAGATGGCTGCAATGTTTTGGTTTGCAGCATGCCATATTTTCATATACTTCTTCCATGACATCAGTATCAGTGCATGGAGATGAAGGCCCCTCATTTCCCTGAAGCAGCCAACTTCAAAAATGAACAGTAAAGCAGCAGCCACAGCAGTCGCCACAAAGGCAACATTTAAATCATGGCAAGTAGCAGGGAGAAAACAAGCTTCTCTCAAGTTCAAATGAGACACAAGAGAAGCTTTTAAAAAGGTATTAATGCTGGGAAACGGTTTGATCTTGACTGAAACCACATTGCAATCTAAATGAAGTACAAAGGCAAAAGGATTAGGCTGGCCCAGATTGAATTTATTAAAAACAGCTTCAGGATTCAGCGACAAGCATCTCTGCTGGCAATCTCCCATTCAGAAAGAAAAAGGAATTGGGACACAATACTAATTTCACACCAGCTGGAGACGAGATGTGGATGGGGCTCTCCTAAAGTGTGCTAACCTACTAGAACGGAAGACAGAGGACTAATTTACATTAGTGCCCAGCAAATCCAGGGGCTCTTACTGCTGGCCATACGCCTAATTGATCGCCTGACCACTCCATTTCTCAGCTCCCCCGATTCTTGAGGTGAGATGTTTTGCCACTGGCCCTGCCACAAGTTCAAATCATTCCCAAGCCACTCCCGCAAAAGGGGTTGTGGGAGGGCTTCACCGCAATCAGGAAAACCACAACCCACATTTCCCGATACCAGTATTTGCAAAGGTGCATTAAACATGGCTTGGCTTACTAGCTTTGCTCCGGATGAAGCCAGAGGTGTGATATTTGCTGCTGCAAACTTTGTAAGCTGGTGTCGCAGGAGACTGACATGCAGAGAACATGGCGCTTAATTTATGGTGTACATTAGAAGGGGAGGAGGAAGCATGGAGGCACAAGGTTCACCCTTAGTCTGAAAAACCATGGTTTGTAAGATGAAGATTGTTATGGGTGCAATCTTGCAGCTTTCCCTCTTTCCACTGTGCACTGTTTTGGCAGTTCTGCTGAGCCCCACAAGCCAATTGGGGGTGGTGGTCAAGAGAGGGCAAAGCCCCATTGTGCAAGCAGAAGTCCTTCCACAGGGTTTCCACTGAAGGAGCTGGATAGGTGAATCCCACCTGATGTCTGAACCAGGTCTTTATATTTTCATTAGGTTCTGACCGAACATTTACTGGAATCATTATTCTAACAGTGAGGTAATTTTATTTGTTGGAAGCCATTTTGGGAGATTCAAGAGCCTGAAGCATGGAATGTGGCCTGTTAAAAAGATATAACTGCTGGGCTTTTGAATGTGTGCCAGTGAAAACGCTCCCCTTTTCTGCAAACTTTGAGTTACAGGGAATGGTTTTTCAGGCTATGCCTTGGAGAATATGAGGAATAGCTACTGCAGCACACAGCTGGTCTTGCCCCTAAATGACACGGGCAACATTTTTGGGTTTGGTACTGGAAATGCCAGCTGTGGCTCATTAAAGTTATACTACCTTTCCTGCAATGCTATTTTGTCTGGCCAGAGTAATGCAGGAGCCAGGAACAGCTAATGAGAGATGAAGGACAAATCCATCTTAAACCACACAAATACCAACAAATATATCCCATAATGTAAATTATACTTTTGTTCGTTTGTTTTAGAGATCGGATCATTAGCCATATTCAGAACAAAGGCTGTGACACTCTGTGGAGAGAAGCACCCTTTTCTTTAGGCAGGTGTTTCAGGTCAATGCTATAGAATGCAAGAGATTGGAAATGCTTTCAAAAGCCTCTGTTGGGAGCAACTGAGACCTTTCATTCATCTCTGGCAAAATTGTAAACATTGCAGTACAGTCTACAATAACAACATGGTCACTTTAACATCCCCCCCTGTAAGCCTCTGCACTCTTCTGGCAATCTTTGTTTTATGTGGAGGAGCCAAGCCCTGCAAAGCAGAATCAATGAACCTTGAGAAATCTCTGAGTTCATACAGCTGGACTCTCGTGGGAAGAGATCAGGGCAGAGGAGAGGGCAAAAGCAAGGGGGCAAAAAGAAAGCAGAAAAATAGAGACAACATTCTTTAAAAGTGAAGATACGAGCTAAATACGACGTGCAATGCACTTCTGACTTCTAATTTTTTTGTTTGCCAGATTTATTTATTACTTGCCTGTACATATGCTCTTTCCACCAAGATTTCAGCAGGGAAATTTTCGCATTGCGTTCAACATGTGATATTGCGGGACCTATAAGCATTTCATAGAAAAAACATATAAATACTGTGGGGGGATTTATTGTTTTTGTTTGTTAATGTTATGAGTATTTATGTTTTTATATTGTGTTAACTGCCCTGTGATCCTCAAGTCAAGGGTGGTTTAGAATTTTTACTACTACTAATTCCCACCTACACACTTAGGATGTTTCCAGGCACAGTGCTCTTAGTTCTATGCAATGGTTGGTTTCCCAGTTTCTGTTGTACCCAGAATTGCAGCCATGCACCTACACTTCAATGATACAGATGCCAAAAGCTCCCCCCTCCTCCTGCCCATTTATCCTTTAAATCCATAGGTTCCAAGTGGATAGGGTTGCCAGACCTCCATTCCAGCTAATTACAGCATAGATACTCTTGGGTGCAGTGGCAGTTTTGCCATACTCCCCTCCCCTCTCCCAATTAACCTCCATCTCCAAAGTCTGTCCTGTGACATTAGTTCTCTCTCTCTCTCTCTCTCTCTCTCTCTCTCTCTCTCTCTCTCTCTCTCTCTCTCTCTCTCTCTCTCTCTGTGTTTTGCCAGAATCTTGACACAATTTGCTGTTCCTAAACTGAAGTTTTAAAGTTAAACTAGTAGCCCAGTGCAAGATTTTGTCACTGCAACGCTTTGTAGCTGCAAAGCCTAATCTACTTTACCAGGCAGTAAACAAGAGATGGCATCACTGGTGTGCTGCATGGTCCTATTTAAAGGCTCTGTACACAATTTTCTATTGTTGGAGGGTGGGGGGGACTCCTGGCATGCAGCCCTTATTAGTCACACATTTCCTATGAAGAAACAGAGCCTTAATTACAATAACAAGGTTTTCATCCCTAACATATACAACCCCCACCTAGTTTTCTTTAGAACCTGTTATTTTCAATCACGGACCCAAAAGCAGTATCTAATTATTATAACAGTGTTGTTTCTTTGCAGAATGCAATGAGAGTTATTTTTCCACCAGTCTGGAAGGGATTGAGGCTTTTTTAAAAAACATTTGGCTCAGTGGTTTCCTTGTTCTCCCATTATCTGGAAAGCTAGAATTTGAGACGATTCAAACATAAAACAAACTGATGCTGGAACAATCTCCCCGGTTGTTTTTGTGAAACCCTCAGGCTTGGAACAGAAGTTAGATATGACAATGAATGTCCAGTTACAATAGCTTGTGTTCTAGTTAGACACTAAGAAATAAACCTATTCTCGTACAAAACTTGGGTCTTCCTGGATGTGTGATTATCTGCACCCAGAAAACAATTTTATAATGAGCCATTCTTTCTACTACACAACAGGTTGTTTTATTTATGCCAATTTGTCATTTTAATCACCACCCCCACAAAATTCCAAGATGTAACCAAAGCACCCAGGGCAAATTTTTATGGTCCGGCAGTGGTCTTTCAACTCTTGTTGACCTTGTTTACCAAGCAGTTGTCAAGGAAACATGTTCAGTCTATTTTACATTTTTTCCCTTTCTTCAAAGGAATCCCCCCCCCCACAAGTGGATTCTAAATCTGGTTCTGAAGGACATTAAGAAAGTCAAATTTCAGTCTCTGTAATAGAGTACTTGATCATTTTAAGAAACGGTTCAGACCTAGGCAAGCCTAAACATTTTGTAGTCTCACATTGCAAAACTGTGCGATCCACAACATTGCCAATTATGGCAGAACTGGCAATGTTGCATCCCTGATACCCCAAATGCCATTGATGCCCCAAGTGATTGATTGGAATTCTTGTTGAAATCAATAGGGCTAGTTATCCATCACTGAACTCCTACTGATTTCAACTGGAAGAAAATTCATTTAAAATGAATTGCACCCTATAGTTATATCATAAAGGTAAAGGTAAAGGTACCCCTGCCCGTACGGGCCAGTCTTGACAGACTCTGGGGTTGTGCGCCCATCTCACTTAAGAGGCCAGGGGCCAGCGCTGTCCGGAGACACTTCCGGGTCACGTGGCCAGTGTGACATCGCTGCTCTGGCGAGCCAGAGCCGCACACGGAAACGCCGTTTACCTTCCCGCTGGTAAGCGGTCCCTATTTATCTACTTGCACCTGGAGGTGCTTTCGAACTGCTAGGTTGGCAGGCACTGGGACCGAGCAGCGGGAGCGCACCCCGCCGCAGGGATTCGAACCGCCGACCTTTCGATCGGCAAGTCCTAGGCGCTGAGGCTTTAACCCACAGCGCCACCTGCGTCCCCATAGTTATATCATAAGAACTGATAAATCATAAACTCATAGAATTGTGGAGCTGGAAGGGATCCTGAGGTTCATCACCCAATCCCCTGCAATGCAGGAATCTCAACTAGATCATCCATGACAGATGGCTATCCAGTCTCTGCTTAAAAACCTCCAGTCCACCACCTTTTGAGGGAGTCTGTTCCACTGTTGAACAGCTCTTACCATCAGAAAGTTCTTCCTGATGTTTAGTTGGAATCTCCTTTCTTGTAACTTGGAGCCATTGGTTTGGGTCCTACACTCCAGAGCAGGAGATAACAAGCTTGCCCCATCTTCCATCTTCCCTTTAGAGATTTGAAGAGGGCAAGCATAACACTAGGACATGTGGATAGCCATTTACCCTCCTCTAGGAACTGTAACATGGGACGCGGGTGGCGCTGTGGGTTAAACCACAGAGCCTAGGACTTGCCGATCAGAAGGTCAAAGGTTCAAATCCCCGCAATGGGGTGAGCTCCCGTTGCTCGGTCCCTGCTCCTGCCCACCTAGCAGTTCAAAAGCACGTCAAAGTGCAAGTAGATAAATAGGTGGGAAGGTACATGGCGTTTCCGTGAGCTGCTCTGGTTCGCCAGAAGCGGCTTAGTCATGCTGGCCACATGACCTGGAAGCTGTACGCTGGCTCCCTCAGCCAATAAAGCGAGATGAGCGCCGCAACCCCAGAGTCGGCCATGACTGGACCTAATGGTCAGAGGTCCCTTTACCTTTACCTTAGGAACTGTAAATAGCAGTCATTACAGTTCTGCTTCGATATGCTGCTCATGTGGACACCTTGTATGTGGATAGGGCATGCAGGGATGAGCACCCTAAGTTTAATTTTCCATCCCTGCTATCCTTAGTGCCCTCCACGAATTGGAGAGGGAAGCCTGAAGCAGGAAACTTCCCCTCCTCATGGAGACTCCCCACAGGATTGAGAACACTGATTTTTCAGGGTTCTCAATTGAGCAGGGAGCCTGGCTGAGTCAAGGAGCCCCCTCCCCCTTCAAAGTTCCCTGTGTCTTAACATCTGAAAAAGACTATAAATAGCTCCTCGTCATACATTACTTTGCATGGGCACTTGGGAAAGCAGACATGCTTGCTTCACTAGGCAGGTGAGTGTGTTCTTAGCAGCTACAAGAGGCATATGGAAGCCCCTTTGAAAGAAAAATTAAGGGTGTTTGGGGCCCAACCGTTAATTTATGTCCATGGACTGGTATATTCACAAAGTTTAAAATAGTAACAATAAAACCACAGCAGACTGTTTCCCAAAGGCCGCCGCCATTAACAGCAAAAATAACTGTAAATTCTAATGAAATTACCACAGCCATGTGGGGAATGAGGAGACTGAAAACGATTATAAAGTCTGCAGATAGTTTTGCTGGCTTTTCCAGTCCCTTTGTAAAATTTCCCAGAACCAGAGCAGAAGTTGCACACATCAAGTAGGAGGGGCCCCTAAATAAGTGTTGCTGGTTTGCCAGACGAATGCTCCTTTTCAAAATCTTAAACCTAAGGCAGCTGAAAGACTAACAAGAGCAGGCCGGTGCTAAAATCAGTATACCAGAAGAGACAAATATAGTGTGTGGCTTGTCATGGACAAACTAGCAAAGCAAATTCTTGCCCATTTAATAAATCAGATGATTTGGATTCTTATACAGATCATTGGTATTCATAACCTTGCTTGTAAATAATGAGACACTGGTTAGATATTTCCCACATGCCCTTTCTATATGAATTACTCACACACTGAATCAACATGGGAGCAGGGCTGGGCTGATTATCCTGGCCTCCAACATGACAAATGGTAGCTTGCCCCCGACATCTCTGTGTACAGTGTGAGCATCTGAAGCTCACAGGCACAGCAAGGAAGGGGGCCCGGGAGGCCAGCCCCCCCAAATATTTTCAATGAAGGGGCTGGGCCCCCTCAAAGTTCTGTGGCGGCCTTGCCCACATGTCCTGCAGCATGCTGACATTACTTGTGCACACCGGAGGGGCATGCTGATGTTGCGCA
Organism: Podarcis melisellensis; assembly: GCF_964234715.1. Taxonomy (NCBI): domain Eukaryota; kingdom Metazoa; phylum Chordata; class Lepidosauria; order Squamata; family Lacertidae; genus Podarcis; species Podarcis melisellensis. The sequence continues at coordinate 47,126,275 of NC_138530.1, read as the reverse complement.
GCCTAGGCCCCCTCAATCATGGGGGCAAGGCAGTGTGCATGGCAGCACAGAAGCGTTCATGCATCCATGTGGACACCAGGGGGTGGGGCAAACCATCATGTGCAACAATGGGGTAAGGCTTATTAAAAGGGGTTGAGAGAAATATGCTAATATCTCCAATATTTTGGGAGGGGCACCCCCTCCCACCCAACCCGTCACTTGTCCATTCACCCCCTCCCTGCCGATGCCCCCCTTCCTCGCTTAACCCACATGCTCACCACTTCCTCCACCTCCTATATTTCTCTGCTGTCTTCTGCCTCCTCCTCAGCCTTGGGATTCACTGTGTGGACTGACTAGGGAGTCAGCACTGCAATCAGCACTGTGGTAACTCCATGTGACACAAACACAGTTCAGTACCAAATGCCTGGTGACAGTCAAGTCCAGCTGGTGCCAGTGGCTTGACCCTGGGTGTTTCCAGGGCACTTGCTGTTTTGCCTTGGCAGCGAAGAATGGGTTCGTGATGCAGAGGCTGAGATAGGAGCACAGTTCAAGCAGCCTTTGCCCGTTCTAGTTCATGCTACTCCATGCCCAGAATTCCAGCCACCACACCACTACAATACTTTGGTTTGGGAAGCATGAACGAGATTAAAAATTTCTGGGATTAAGAAATGTGATAAATTTCACAACACTGGAACTATGGAGGTACCAAGAAAAGCCTACAGACCTGGCCCCTTTCTACAAACAGCTGTAAAACTCCATGTGCAATTTCAGGGCCTCAGATTATGCCCAAAGACAAAAAAGCAGATAATGAAGCAAACATCTGGAAGCCTTCTTGCCCCCTTGTTCTTTTCAGGTTTCTACTAGTTTATTGCGGGGGGAGCCAGATTCCTTTGTCGTTGTTTGTTCTGCATTTTTGAATGCTCACTAAACATCTATTTATTTATTACAATGAACTCTCTTAATTGAATTCCATGGATGACAACAGAGCAGCCCTAAAGATTAATGACTCAATTTGGAGACAAGGGAAAATGCAAAGTGAAATTGATTACGTTAATTGTTTCTTTGAGAACCTATCTTGTTCAGCGCTATCCCAGGGAGTACTCTCTGTTGCACTGGAACATCCATGGTGGTCCAGCTACCCGTTTTCTTTAAAGCTTTGGCACTTTGGCATTATATTAGATTTACTTTTAAAGCAATTTCCAAGTCTCTGGCTGACAATAATTGTCCGGAGATTGTGACAGAGAAAATGATAAATGGAGAGGCTTTTTGGAGTGGAAACCTTGGTTATTATTAGATCAGTCGGGGAAAAGAGACAGAGCATGAAATAGAAGATGAGAATGACCCATTACGTTGGCCTTAAACTTGAAGCAACACATCTGTTTCTTAACTTCATGTTCCAGAATTTGGCGTAAAGTACACAGCCATCTAAGATTTCCCCCATTAAAAGGTAGGCCATTGGATTAATAGAGAAGAGACAGCCACTACTGTGCTTTCAGTTTCATATAGATTTCATTTATGATTTCAGATATTACATTTATATGTTGCCCTTTTTCCATGATGGAACTCAAAGTGGCACACATAAGATTCCCCTCCCTACTCTGCAGGTCTCCCATCCAAGCACTGAGCAACCACAAGTCTTCTTAGCATTAGCAAGGTTGTGAAATCAGGGGCCTTCAAAACTACATTCATCCTAGGTCTAGTCCATTATGTTTAGCTACAGCTCCTTCCAGGCTTTCTGAGGCTGGGTGTTTCCCTCAGATTTCACATTACCTATTGTGCATCATTCCTTCAGTCATGCTCCAACTAAGCAATTTTCCCCAAGTTTCCACACACCCTGCAACTTCTTCCCAAGCCCCGTCTTCCCCACAAAGCTATTACTGACCCTTGGGTTTACACTAGGGACTCAGCTACATTAGTAAAGAAACAACGATTTGAATGAGTTATAAGCATACAGCACCAGATGGCACCAGAGAGCAGAAAGCTTTTCTATGTAAATTTCCATAGGGTTTGTTCCTTTTGTTATAACAATCTAATTTGTGACTTATTATAGAGTTTCTTTCCTGTGTGTAAATCCACCCAAGGTTTTAATAAAACTGGGTCAAATATCACCCTCCCCCTGCCTTTTGTGGGACCATTCATTTTCCGCAAGTGTTCAGGAGGGAATATATGAAGTGTGTGTGTGTGTGTGTGTGTGTGTGTGTGTGTGTGTGAGAATTCCAGTAATTTTCAGGTTGGTGGTGCTTACCTTTAAATTCACTATAAAAATTTACAATGGCTTCAAGTGGCAGCTTGGCCACCTTCAGCAATCCAGCTGCATTCCTGGAAGAGCATTCCCTCATTCTCAGGGAAAGAAGAGCACTTTGTCCCAGGAATGCAGCTGGCCACATGAAGCGGCAGGAAACCCATTTCTTGCTGTGAGAGAGGGGAAGAAACAGGCACACCACCTATTAAAGATAAAACAATTACTCTGAAAAGTCTTAGTTTGCTGCCCCACAAAGATAACTCCAATTGTGGGAAGGGGCATTTCCACCCTACCCCTCCAAAACTTCTAAAAATTGCTGGGCTTTATATTTTGGTCATACTCAGCCACTACTTTTATTTCCTGCCAAACTGACAGTTCTCTCTTCCCTCAGAGAAACGGTTGGACTTCAGATGCTAAACAGTTGGAATGTATGTGATAACTCTATACTACGGGTATTATTCAAATAAGTTTTAGCCAGTGTAAACCAGCTAATGGACCTACCTTAGTTATGTTCATTCATATCAATGGATCTACTCTGAGTAAAACTAGCTTGACCCCCCTTTCACATGAGCTCAAGCAACTGGTGTTTTAAGACTTTAAATATTTTCACTGCCTATGTTCTACCTGAGTGGCTAAATAACAATCTCCTCTGAGGGTGGTATCATTTCCTTTGCCATTCAGCGGCATGCCTGCTTTTGCCTGGCCCCCGGTGAGTTGGAGATAACATGCACAGAGATTTGTTCTTTTCAATACTACCGCTGTCAGGTTAGAAAATTTATGACCCAGAAAAGGTGAAGGCTTTATAGGGAGAGGACAATGAATCATTACATGTTCTGAAGGGAAAAGGCCAAGGACATTTTCCCCTGGAACAATAATAGAATCAAGTTCTGATATGACCCAATGATCAGCAGGAATCCCAACCAGATTATGTTACAAAGGTGAGGTTTAAAGGCACAGAAATGGTACAGTGAGGCATTTTCTTCAACTGCTAACAGGCCCCAGTGGCTGTTTGAGGGAATATACTCTGTATTTAGAACTTTGCTCCACCAGCTGTATCCCAAAGGGTTTCTGCCCCTGAAGAAGGGTACAGATTTGAAAGGCACTGGGCTCTGTGAGACATGCTTCTATGCATCTGTAGCTCTCCCCACAACTTTATTTGCATTTGGTGGTTTCTTGCTGTCCCTTTCCCCTTTCCCATCAAATAAAATTAATTTCTGCACAGAGAAAACTAGCATTTCTGGGAGATGGGCAAGAACCCTTTTCTTAGACACCCACTTCTCTGTGACCAGAGGGAATGTTGTTTCTACACAAGAGTAGTAGCAGTCTGGAATGGTTCATACCCAACTTGAGTTTATTATCCCAGCTAGAAGTAGATCTTGGAAACTAGCTTATACAGTGGTACCTTGGGTTAAGAACTTAATTCATTCTGGAGGTGTGTTCTTAACCTGAAACTGTTCTTAACCTGAGGTACTACTTTAGCTAATGGGGCCTCCCACTGCCACCGCACCACTACTACGCAATTTCTGTTCTCATCCTGAACTAAAGTTCTTAACCTGAGGTACTATTTTTGGGTTAGCGGAGTCTGTAACCTGAAGCGTCTGTAACCTGAGGTACCACTGTAGTGTATAGTGAGAAATGACACATCATGTGTACAAAAATGGTTCAGGGACTTGCCTAAATTAGCAGATCTCATTGGCTTGGTTTGCACATAGCCATAAGGCAGAGATAAGAAAAGCATGCCTTACCAAGAATGAGCAAGCATGCTGCTGCAACCCAAGTCCCTCCTTTTGCCCTGCTGGGAGAAAATAAGCCAGAGCTCTGGCTCATCATTTGTGTGATTTTGTCTTGAGGTTTGCTTGAGATAAATGAACCATGAGCACGAGTTCATGTGTAATGCGAAGCAAACAAACTCTGATTTGTTTCCTTTCAGTACTGCAAAGGGCGTTGATGCTATTTGAGCAGCACGCCCAGCACACTTGCTTGTTCCCAGCAAACCACGGTTTGCACAACTCTGGCTTACAGTTACATGAGGACTTAACCATTGTGGCACACACACAAAGATGTGGTGGTTTTGTTATAGACCAGGCATCCCCAACCCGCGGCCCTCCAGATGTTTTGGCCTACAACTCCCATGATCCCTAGCTAACAGGACCAGTGGTCAGGGATGATGGGAATTGTAGTCCAAAACTTCTGGAGGGCCGAAGGTTTGGGATGCCTGTTATAGACTCAGTTATAATCTCAATCCATATGAGCCTTGGTGGACTTCAGTAACTGGGTAGAACGTAGATCCCCAAATCTTCTTTTCCACACCTGGCTGATCAGCACAGAACCTTTTCCACAACCCTCTGTCCTGCATGAAAACATACTCTATATTTACTCCCATTTGCTTAACATATATGGACCAGCCAATAAGTGATGACAGAGTCTGATGTCAGGGAATTCTGAATTACTGCCCCATGGAGCACAGGGTTCAGAAATGCATCAGCCAGTGGATTTCCATTGAAATTTCCCTCCTGCAGTTCTTTTAGCAATGGCACTAACCCACCAACTTGCCAAAAGTCAAATCAATTTACCAGAAGCCAACTTTTATTATGATGGGAACAGCAGTGATCCTATTAGAAGTACCATTTCCATCATTATCCCAAAAAGACTCAGCAGCAGTGCCGACAGCTGCAGCTTAGATTTTCCTTCAGCTCAATTCCAGATGGACCTTAAATAACAAGAGAAGTGCTGAAAAAATCTTTGTTTCCTCTGTGAGAAACACACTCCATATTTAAGAGCAACACTCCTGAAGTTTTCCCTCTGCTGGTTTTAGGCTGGCGCAGGGGCTATTTCACAACAGTCCCAGTACCCACCTAAAACTCTTGCAAAGCTCTTGATGACCTCCTGATGGTTAGGTCTTATGGGCTGCTATGCAAGGTCTGACAACTAGCTGTTCAATGACATTTATAGGCTGTGGACCTACATTTTGGGGGCCCCGAAACAACCAGCAGTGAGGTTGGGGTAACCACTGTTCTCTTCTTCAATGGTTTGTTCCATGGCAGATCACCAATCTCTGATTTGCTATTGCTTGGCTTCATGTTGATGGTACAGATCCTTCATATTGTCTGCAGGAACCTCAAAATGAGGGCATTTATTTATTTATAAAATAAGACTATGTTGTGTCATCATCCCCATTCTTCTACCTGCACACTCTGTGCTTACTATCCTTTCTCTCCAGTGTGTAGTGAAAACCTCACTAGGAACAATCTGAATTCTTATATACAGTGGTACCTCGGGTTACAAACACCTCGAGTTACAAACACTTTGGGTTACAGACTCTGCTAACCCAGAAGTAGTACCTTGGGTTAAGAACTTTGCCCCAGGATGAGAACAAAAATTGCGCTGCTGCAGCAGCAGGAGGCCCCATTAGCTAAAGTGGTACCTCAGGCTAAGAACAGTTTCAGGTTAAGAACAGACCTCCAGAATGAATTAAGTTCGTAACCAGAGGTACCACTGTATTCCGGCTTCAGATCATAGAAAGGTCCATAGCAAGAACCACACTGACTTTTATTGGCCAACCTTATGAATGAATGAAAATAAGAGAATATAAAGTTTCCTCTTGTTTCAAGAGACCATAATATTGCCTATGGCAGTTTCCTGCTTACCACCCAGATGTGCTTTAGTGCATTTCTTAGTAAAACGCTTAACTTGGGCCATTAAATGTAATTCATACGAAGCAGCTGAGCCATCACTCTCGTCTAATCTAGTCACCTCTGGAATGAGATCATCAACCGTCCCCAGCTGTTTAATGTAGATTATCTGATTCAATTAATCTATGAGGAAATATTAAATAATATGCAGGAGATGATGACCCAGTTGGAGATGAGCCAGGACACTGGTGCCAGCGTCTGCACATTCTTTGTAATGAATGGCATGGGACATTTAACATCTCCAAGCAATAAAATTGACAATCTCAGTTTTACAGCTCATTAGAAAGGCTCTACCTCCAGAAGCACTGGCTCTGTTAGCACAATATCTGGGTAACCAGCTAAACCTCTTCAAAACTGCCGTACCCTTTTGCCTCTATAGAAGTGGCGTCCTGATCAATTCACACCAGTTCCAACTTCAAGTACCACCCAGTTACAAGTCCCTCTTGGACCCAATTTTAAAACCAAAAGGGGCCAAAAATTATTACTACAACCATCGCTCAAGATCTCCCCCCCCCCCAAAAAAATTGACTAATAGGGAGCGATGGGAGAATATGCCAATTTCAGTTTATCATTTTTCCAGGCTTAAGGCCAGTTATCCACATTTCCAGATCAGTTTATGGTGTTTTATAAAGTCATCAAGAAAATTCATCAGAATTGTAGTGGGAATTTCTCCTACTGTAACTATTTCTGTATGAATTTTGCTTAATATACACATTTTTGCAAAATAATCCCCCAGTTTAATGCATTTTTAATGCCATTTTCACCATTATATACTTTATATACTTTCATATGCATACTTTACCCCTTTGTGCACACATTACTTGCCTGAAGAACCGCATTGCAACATTTAGAGTACAAATTTGGAAGGACGGGTATGTTCCAGTTCACATCTTGTTTCAGGAAGTGCAAATTAGGTAAATCCAGGGCTTTTTTTTCAGCCGGACCTCAATGGAACTCGGTTTCTGCACCTCTCGGGTGGGCATTCCTTTTATAAGAGAACATGGGAGGTGTTCACGGTGAGTTCTATTAAAAAAGCACTGGATAAGTTTCACCTGTATATGCAAACTGAATTGAATTTGTTTCCCATCCCTCACTAGTATGAAAAAATATGACTCTTACAAAGGGGAAGGAAAAGACTCAGGAAGACAAGTCACATTCTAGTGACTAGACTGGGTGAATATGCAGACAGGATAAAGCAGGCCTGCATAACTCATTAGCCACAAGCTAAACTCAGTCAACCAGTCATATGTGGTCATCCTGGGTTGGCAAATGCTTGACAACCCCATTATTTTTGAAGTTCCAAGCAGATAGCAAAAACAGGAGGAGGCTTATTAATTGAAAGTCTGTAGCTCAGCATCAGAGCATGTGTACTGCACACATAGAGTCCCAGGTTGACTACATGGGATCTTGGAGAACTGCTGCCAATAGTACAGCGCTAGATGGGCCAGTGGTCTGCTTTAATATAAGGTAGCTTCCTATGCTCCTATGCAGCTTATACTAAAGGAAAGTTGATCACAGAATATGCAGACCCAACATATATATGAAAGGGTGCATTCAGGATCATGATGAGGCATTCGGGGTAGACTGCACTCAACCCAAAGGAAAGGAAAGCCATCTATCTGCATGTAGTAATCATTGTGGCTCCTATAAAAAACCACAGAGGATCGTCTACTAACTGCAGGCTAATTCACCTCGAGATCAATGGCTACAGGTACTAGTCATGATGACTATGCTTTGCCTCCACTGTTGGAGGCAGCAATGCTCCTGAGTACCAGTTGTGGAAAGCCACAGGTGGGGAGAATGCTCTGGTGCTGAGAAGGAACCAGGTTAAAAACCAAACCAAACCAAACCAAACCAAACCAAACCAAACCAAACCACTCAGGCCTTGGAAGTTAATTCTCTGCATTTGCTTAATGTGATGAATTTACTCTTTTAGTTTGTTTTATATCAATTTTTAATCTTTGATTTTGTAAGTCACTTTGAGTTAATTTTTTAAAGCAACTAGTAAACAACAACAATGGACTGGAATTATTAATATTTGGCGTCATGGTTGACTTTTAAAAAGTCCTAATTATTTCTAAAGGCCCCAGTTCACAGAAAAAAATAGTATGCTTCACCCTGGAGGAAGGAATTTTTGATAGGGCCTATTCTTTGCTCAGGCCCCAGATTCAATTCCTATCATTTCCAGGTAGGGTTAATAAAGATTCATCCCAGAAAGCTGCTGCCAGTTAGTGAAGACTATATGGACCAGTGTCCCAGAACAATGCAGCTTCTTAAATATAGTACTATACTTTGAGTGTAATGGATCTACTGCTGGTTTGTTGTTGTTTTTGCATGGGGAACTTGTGGGCTTCCAGCTATTCTCGGACTACAGCGCCCATCCTTCCTGCCAAAGGCCACCCTGGCTGGGGCTGCTGGGAGTTGGAGTCCAACCGCATTTGGATGGCCCAATTCCCACACCTGCATTGTATGCTCTACTGACAAACCTTATCCCTAGACTGGTGCTTCCTCCTTTTCTATCTATTTTTTAAAAATGCAGGTGCAAAATCATCTGCTCTTTAGCAAAGTGTTGGGTGGATTTTGTGATGTGATACTCTTCTGCTTGAGATTAGTCCATCATGCCGCTGAAGTTATTCTTTCACATCCTAATGAAAACAAGATACAGCTTTTTGCCAGAGGAACATGCATATGCTGAGAATTCTTAGCCCTTTATTAATCACACTGCACTCACAGAGTGCTTACTGACACCACATATGTCCAGACATATGGTTTATGAATTGTTTAGGCATATTGGGGGGAGGGGGAAAGTGGGCAGGAGAGAGGCTACTGAAGCTGGCTCAGAGCAAGGAATCGGGAAGAGAGACCAATGAAGATAACACCTCAAGGACCTCACAGACAAATGAAAGGAACAGAACAAAACAAGACCCCTAGGGCTCCCCCCCCCCATGGCTAACACAAATATCAAAACATCAGCAGGCTTTCATAAAAGCAGAACAGGCCCAAGAGAGCAGGGAGGCATAAAAATGAATAGTATTGATACAATCTGTGCTCTCTGAAACAGGGCAGCAGCAGCAGGAATGGGGGTGGGCTCACAGTCCTCACACAGAAAATAAATATGACTAGATAAAAACAAGCAATTTTGAATTTTTCAGATAAGGCTGATGAGAGAAGGGTTTAACCTAAGTCAACATTTCTAGCTCGATTAGGGATTGAAGAGTTTTTGTCAACTGATATATTCTTAGCAGTCTTGTCAAGGCTGTTAATAGTTACCAATGCACAGCTGGTATTGATAATACCCTAGTGAGGTCATTTATAAGTGGTTCAGAAATGACTGTTTCACAATTTCCTGCTCTGCACCTTTAATGGATACAACCATAAGATTTTGAAGACAGAGTTTCTTCTAAATGCCCCAAACTAGTTTTGTCAGTTTGGTGACACCTCAGCATCATCTGTAACCAATGACAATGAAAAAGGGAGAGCAAAGGCCTCTTTTTCCAGTCCGCTGATGGTCAATCTCATATTTGGCATGGATGCCTTTCTGCCTCACACCTCTTGTTTCAACCATTGTAGCCTTAGCATCAGTTTTGTCCAAAGTTGGCTCATATGTCATTAATGAGTGGATATACCATTAATCTGTGGATCTTGGGCATTGCATTCAACAAGGAACCCAAGGTTGAGAAAGGCTGAACTATATACAGTGGTACCTCGGGTTAAGTTCTTAATTCGTTCCAGAGGTCTGTTCTTAACCTGAAACTGTTCTTAACCTGAAGCACCACTTTAGCTAATGTGGCCTCCTGCTGCTGCTGCGCCACTGGAGCACGATTTCTGTTCTCATCCTGAAGCAAAGTTCTTAACCTGAGGTAATATCTCTGGTTAGCGGAGTCTGTAACCTGAAGCGTATGTAACCTGAAGCGTATGTAACCCGAGGTACCACTGTACACTGTGTGAATAAATACATTCATTGATCCTGGATTCAAGTATTATGAGAGAATGGAGTAACTTTCTATCTTTGTAACTTTTAGGCAATCAGAGGCAAAGGCAGGATTTCTCATTCACACTGAGCATTTCAGAGAAATAAAGCGAATGGGCATGATTCAGTTCCTGGATACTGAGAAGAAGAGAAGAGATGGGGAAGCTCTGGCCCTCCAGGTGTTGTTGGAATCCAGCTCCCACCAGTCCCTGTCAGCATAGCCAATGGTTGGGGAATCCATGAGTTGCAGTTCAACAACATCTGAAGGATTCTCTATCCCTATTCTAAAGGTATGTCTTCCTAGATCTCTAGAACTAAGATAAAAAAATTCCTAAAAACAGTTAGGCCAGAAATGTGGTATCCCAATGTTATTGGTTTTCTTCCATCATTCCTGGCCACTGGCCAAACTGGTCATGTCTGATGGAAGCTGTAGCCAAACAACATCTGGAGGGCCACAGTTTCCAATCACCTATTTTAGGATGATAATATCTACTTATCCACATTCAGCAGATGTACCTTTCCCCCTTTTCTGGTTGGGAAAATTTCCTTGCAGAATATATCTCTGCCAAAGGCACAGGAGCACCCTTCAAAGTCAGGAAGAATTACTTTAACCACAGCAGAGAATCCCAAGGTCAAGCAATTAGTCCAAGGTTATGCAGAGTTGTGGGCATTCTTTGTTGGAATATTTTAGGCATCAGGAGTTTGGTTGCATTCTTCCAACCTATTTCTTTTTGAGAAGTTAAACCCTGATGGGATCTCACCTGGCTGTCGTCTTATACATAGCCAAGGTAACTATGAATAGTAAAATATGAAAATCTAATCTGGCTTACTAACACACAGTATAACTTCTTTTCATATGTGACCTCACACGTTCAGCTGCTCAGCGAGAAGAGGCTAAACATTACTTTCAAAGTCTTAATTCAATTTCAGAGAGCTTGATGTGAAATCTCACAGAACAATGAGGATCTCTTTCTAAAAGGAATAAACCACAAAGCTGTCCTTGATGAGTTCTTTGATTTCATATTCACATATATTCATACATTCTCTACAGATGCTTCCTTCAAATCAGCTGGGGATTTGGGTTCTGTACAAACAATGCACATTACAACTTTGCTGCATTTCTATATCAATGAAAAGTTTCTTTCCCTTGAATAAGCCCTCACCCTTTCTGTAGGCTTCAGTGAACAATGGAAGAATTAATTGTTCCGATTTAAGGAAGGGGAAAATGGCTTTACTTTTATACTGAAGGGGAGGGGGAGAAAACCCTCCACAATGGCATTGTTAGACAGTGTGATCCCCATGTGTGGAGGTATGATCACTATACATTCATATTTTAATACATTTATAGTGAGAAGGCTGTAACCAATTTAAGAATCTTTACTCATTTACAATGCAATGCCACACATGTCTATTCAGAAGTAAGTCTCATTGTGGTCAGTGGGGCTTTCTCTCAGATATGTATACATGACGGATGGCAGCCTCAGTGTTGCTTTGTAACCTAGTGTGTGACCAGTCAGTTGAATTTAAAAAACTTAAACGTTGCCCTAGTTTCAACCTACAATATAACAAAGGCTTTGACCCATTGTTAGAAGGAAAGGTCATTTAATATATTCATTTTCAGTAATATATAAGAACCAAGGTCACCACAAAAAATAAACAAATGTGCCCTGTGCCATCAGACCTACTGATTAAAATCAGCCTCTTCAAATTAATTCGCAGTTGACGACTCTACCTGTTATACAAACTAATAGTGCCAGTTCTACACATGTTTACTCATTAAGTTCAATAGGCCTTAATGGCCCTTATAGGGGAGGTGACAACCTGATTAGCTCCTTGTCCAGCCTGAGAACCCCCTGGCACTGTAATCTCTCCATAGCATAATGGTACTCATTTTGCCTTAGACTACCTACCTATCTAAGAACCTAACACTGGAGAGAAGATTAGGATAGTGATGGACACTGAGAACGTCTGCTTTCACCTTGGAAGAGGCTGTGGGGGCTGCCACCATGGACTCCTTGTCACCACAGCTACCTTTCTGAGCAGAGTTTATTAGGAGTCTGTTTTCATACATTCTCCAGTAAACTAGCCCCAACAACACTTCAAACTATTGCAAGGAGTCTCTGCAGTTGCGAAAAATGTTCTGGGGAATGGTTGAATGCAGGACATATGCAAACAAATTGGCATAAAGGAACTTTCTGCATGGAGGAGGAGGAGGAGGAGGAAGAAGAAGAAGAAGAAGAAGAAGAAGAAGAAGAAGAGGAGGAGGAGGAGGAGGAGGAGTTTGGATTTGATATCCCACCTTTCACTCCCCTTCAGGAGTCTCAAAGCGGCTAACATTCTCCTTTCCCTTCCTCCCCCACAACAAACACTCTTTGAGGTGAGTGGGGCTGAGAGACTTCAGAGAAGTGTGACTGGCCCAAGGTCACCCAGCAGCTGCATGTGGAAGAGCGGAGAGGTGAACCCGGTTCACCAGTTTACGAGACTATCGCTGTTAACCACTACACCACACCGGCTCTCAGTAATGGTAAAGGCTGTAATGGTGCAGGAAGCAACAAATGGGTGTTTCACAGAAATGAGACTGGACCTAGCCCATAATCCCCACCCTAACTAAAAGAATATCAGGAGACAATAACACCCATCACCTTATTCCCACTCTCTCAAGTACATTCACAGTTAAACAGACTTTAACAGTTCACTGGATTCCCCCTCCCCCCTTAGTGATATTTTTTGCAGGCTGGAAAATAAGTGCTAGAATGTTATTTATAGCTGCACAATATTTGATGGAGGTTCTCAGATACCATGGTGTACAGAGACACCTTGAGTACATAAACAGGACAGATTTTAATCTATCAAGATGAAACATATGTGCTAAGCCTAGACTCTAGAGACAAACATATTCTAATCTAGTGCATTTTTTCTGATTGAAAGATGTGGGTGACCTTCATTCAACCTTACCATCAAATGTATGAGACATTAAATATTGTTATCTGTCTGAAAACCTATTGTTTGTTTACAGCTTGCATATATATGAACAATCAATAGCAATTACTTCATTCAAACTGGTTATTTATAGGTCATTTTCTTTTAGATATGTTATCAAGACACATTTCTATCTTTTATACTTTGCAAAATGAGTTTATAAAAATTACTAGGAATGGGGGAAAACATTTTTAAGTCCATGCCTTTCAATTCCAGCAACTTCAAAGATTCCCTAAAAACTAAAAATGGGTCTTTAGAGTGTGTCCACCTAAACACCCCTGCCCGATCCAGCACCACCAACTTGGCAAAATAGAACTGAGTGTCATCTACACATCCACGTTAATTCAGTGGTTCCATGTTAACATAAATGCTAAAGGGATGAGCAGTAGTCCCTGAGCACCACGTTGTGAAATCAGGAACCCAGATAAATACGTCCAATCCTGCCAGCTAATCCAGAAGGATATAATGGCCAATTGTATCAAAAATCTTTGAGATAAAGAATCAACAAAGCCGAACTTCCCCTGTTTCACTCTAAGCAATTGAGAGATCTTCGAGGAGTGATGCAATAAAAGACCTCTCCAGTCCCCAAATGTTTTAGCTATTTTACCTAGCTGATGATGATCTGAGTTCATTTGGTCACTAGATAATACACTGCTATTTTTTCAGTTTCCAATAACGTATTATTATCCCAGACAAATTAGTGTCTAAAATTAAGGGCATCACAGATTTGTTCATATATTACCACCTGTCTAGTCATCTCATCCTACAATTACTAGCCTTTCATTTTAGCATCTGTGATGGATGAGTCTCCCTCATTTGGAGTTCTCGATGATTTTCTACTGGCAAAATGAGTGGAAAAAGAAAATGCAAAAAGTGGACCTTGGACTCTGTAAACCACATGTTGACCCTCTACCACTCCTTTTAATAGCAAACTCAGTTGGTGGTGCCACTAGAATTGTAGCCAAAATGGGAGCACCATGAAACAAGAAAGAAGAAGAAGAAGAAGAAGAAGAGTTTGGATTTGATATCCCGCCTTTCACTCCCCTTCAGGAGTCTCAAAGCGGCTAACATTCTCCTTTCCCTTCCTCCCCCACAACAAACACTCTGTGAGGTGAGTGGGGCTGAGAGACTTCACAGAAGTGTGACTGGCCCAAGGTCACCCAGCAGCTGCATGTGGAGGAGCGGAGCCGCGAACCCAGTTCCCCAGATTAGGAGACTACCACTCTTAACCACTACACCACACTGGCTCCAAGAAAGAGATACCAGCATGCTTGGGGGAACCCCAAAGTTTACGGAAGTACAAAAATGAAACAAAAACCTTATGAGGGGCAACTCCCAAAAACAGCTTCGTGATGATTGAGCTCAGGGGTGATGGACTGTAGAGAGACTGATGGAAAAGCAGATTAGGATTATGGTGGTGGGGAGTGGAGTTTCTTGTTGGCAGGGGTGCCAACTTGAATAAAATATTGGGGGACTCAGGTAAGCCCCACCCTGCATAATCAATCACATGATGCAGTGCACACACCCTATTTGAATGACAGTGCCCATTAACTTTGCCCCCTGGCCCCCTCAGATATTTTATTCGGGAGCTGAAGGGACCTCACCCCCTAGGATTTGGCTTCTATGCTTGTTGGAAGGAATGTCTGGCTGGCATCTTGAACAAAAGCACTTCCTTTGGGTGGAAGAATAAGTCACAATAATTTTCTTGCAAACCCTGTTTGTACAGCCACACTGTTAGACCATCCTTAAGATGCTTCAAAGGTACATCCAATACCCTTAGTTGTGGGTGTCAAGGTTGTTCCACGTAGGAATATAACAAGAAACTCATATTCACAACAACAACAATCCTTTTCAGATGCTATAGGGTTTGATGAGGGGTTCAGCTGTCCTACTGAATGGATATAGATTAGGGAAGGAGACACTTCCCTCCCCACTCGAATCATATAAACTCTGTAAGAGTTAAAACTAGAAGCCTTTCAGCTGGAATTGCTTGGGAAATCTTAGAAACAAACAAACAAAATCAGCGCAGTTTTGAAATTGGTAGTTAAAGCCAGCATTTGGAAAGGTTCAGTCTGCCATCTTTATTCAAAATGGCATCCAACTGTATCCAAACACAAACAAAAAATCTCCTCCTTGATTTACTATATCTTGTTTACTATATCTTAATAAGTGCCCAAATGTGTAGCAAACAACTTTCCCAAATACATAGCAGATGAGATAATGCAGAGAATAATGCTGTGGTGTGCTTACACATGGATTAGATGTGAATGCTATTTTAGAACATTTATTATTGTTAAACACATTTGGATGGAGGTGTTGAATAAAGGCACAATGATTTTCTAACCTTGGGGAGGGGAGACAACAGCAAAGGGCTAAGGATCCATCTAAAAGGGATTAGATGGTGAAGGTATGACAGGATAAAAACAAAGCAAAACACTGCAGAGTTGCCTCTGGCAGTCTCCTGAGCTGAACTCTGAAACAACAACATATCTGCTCAGGTTTATCCAAACCATAAAAGGCTGCAGCAGCAGAATAATTTCTGACAAAGCAGTTCACAATTCACAGCACAATGAAAACAAGGCATCTTGTAGCTAAAAGAGCAGGCAGCTCCATGACACACACAGCACAGCACAAGCAGTTTTCCTAGTTATGTCAGGTTGGGTCAATGTGGAGGCTTCACACAACCTACCCAAGGCAGAGGCTGGTCCTTAAGAGAACTCTGAGGCCTTAGCGAAGGCAAGGAGTAGTTTCTTGCTCAGCTCAGCTCCAGTCTCAGATCCTGAGGTTCCTCAGGTGGCTGCTCATGCACCACCCAAAAAGAGAGGAAACCCAATGGCAAAAAGAGGACAGATTTGCATAAAATTTACACATGCACATTTATAGGTAAAGATGCAAATTTAGAAATAATTACTATAATTTCAAAGAGAAACAGAATATATCTCCCCATAGTGGGAAAAACTGTGGCCAGGTGGCCCATATGTTGGAATAGCTGATGGCAGGAGAATCACACCAGAGTGCAAGTGAAGGGTTAATTTGTACATGGGGTTTCCAGGGCAGTTAGTGGGTGTAATGTAAGGGGGTCAACTTTGGGTGCAAAGCTAGTTAACAGTTTGGGTTGCTTCCAGAGAATCCTGGCTGCAAACTGGGGTCACTCTGAGGGTGTTGCTTAGCAACTGGGTAGAACGACAAGAAGAATCCTTCAGCCTGGGTTTGCATGTATATAAAGAGGCTAGCATGTCCCATGTGTTAGTTGCAGCAAT
Organism: Podarcis melisellensis; assembly: GCF_964234715.1. Classification (NCBI taxonomy): domain Eukaryota; kingdom Metazoa; phylum Chordata; class Lepidosauria; order Squamata; family Lacertidae; genus Podarcis; species Podarcis melisellensis. The sequence continues at coordinate 47,110,153 of NC_138530.1, read as the reverse complement.
GCTCTTTGTTGCTGCCAGAGGTCTTGCCTAATCTGCTTTATTCACCTGATCTGTTTGCGACTCAGGGAAGTCTGCAAAGTTCCTTACTTCCTGGAGTCAATCTGCTCTGTTCATCCACTTCTACTAATGCTACCTGCTCAGTCCGCTGTCCCAGCTGCTAGCTGTTGAAAGGCAACTTGCAGGCCCCTTGCTCCCCCTCCTCGGGGCTGTTTATCTTTAAACTGGACTTGCTGAGCAGTCCTTCGAATGGAGTGTGTCTTCAAATGCAGGGCTGTTCTCTGATGGTCCTCTGGGAAGGGCTACAATTTGTATCCCACTGTGGGATAAATCAGCCTCACATAACCAACATGTTTAACTCTAATTAATGCATGAAGGGGTTAAGACCTTAAAACAAGCTCTCCTGACAGGCTTTGTTAGGTTGCATCTCCTCACCTTGGGAGAAAGAGCTACCAAACTCTTTTTTCTCCCATTTTCCACCATGTGAACCCTACCAGTAAGGAGTTCTAATTTGGATGCTCTAAGCTTAAACTATGTGGCTTAAGCAAGCAATCTCTGTTTCTATACAAAAAAATTTAGAAATTCTTACCAACAGTTAATTATACTACCTGTTTTTCTTGCTGCAGTATGGAAAAACACATGAACCTGACCTTTGAAGAGTTTGTAAGTAAACTATTTTTAACCTACCAAACACCTCTTTCTATGCTAAGGGAAGTGGGGAACTTTGGAAGCAACTTAGAAGGGGGTATTTTAAACAGCCTATATTTCTATATTTCAAATCTTTGCTGGGGCTTTTTCGCCAAAGAGTACTGGCCCTAAACCTTGATCTATGCAACCAGCAAAATCTTTTATTTTACCATATCAAGTATTTCCCCTTTAAGCCAAAACCAGCATCCATTACTGACTTCCTGGGTTATAGCCAAACATAGGCCAAATCTTGACTAGGGCTATGAGACCATGATTATGTAATGAATGAAAAACGGTTGCATGTAAACACAAGGACCTGTATGTCTCACATAGCCAGTGATTACACAAACAAGGCCTAGAGAGTAGATAAAGCATCTATTCGATGGTGTGGCTTTTTATCTACAGATCCAGGGAAAGAAAAGCAGAGAAAATTCAGACAAGGCAAATACAGCTTTGCTCATTCACTTTCCACTCAGGAACGCATCACAGCTATTTCACTAGCAACAGTTACTATGTAGGGCAAGTGTCTCCAAAACTGAATTAGTAACACAATAGCAGTATGCAGAGGCAATCTCCTGCCTGACTTTCTGTGTGCGCCTGTTTTGTTCTGTTTTTGCCTTGGGTTATTTAAAGATGACATAAGTTTCTAAGACATCTAGTCTAGAACAGCAAGGACACAAGCACATTTATGAAGGTTGGGCTTCCTTTTAGGTGCAAATATAATGAATAAGTATTCCTCGGCAAACATTAATAAAGAGAAGTGAGAGATTTCGCATGTTGCGGAAAAGGCATTTATCTTCTTTGATGCCCAGTTTTCTCTTTTCTTTTGGCCAAGTGGGTTAAATCTCATCCATCAACATAAAAAATGTAAATCATTGGACTGAATGGAGAACAGTCTTCATTTCTAGGACAAAGAGAACTTAGTGAAGCTTAGAAGTTTGTGCAGAAATTACAACACTTAAAGATATGGCTACAGAAACTTTTGTCTCACGTGTAATGGAAAACAAGCAGCAACAAGAGTCCATATTACACCAGCCTATATGCAAATAGAAATCTATTGAAGTCTATTTAGCCTATTTAACCTACTTACACTCCTCCTTTGTATCACAATAAGGAAGGTGGGCAAAACAACCCAATGAACAATTAAATTGCAGTCATAGTGGATATTCTGCACCAGCAAAAGGTCGAACAAGATGACCTTTAAGGCAACTTCAAATTCCATTAAATGTATCATTTGTTCGCATATGTATCACAATATAAAGTAACCTCAAAGCTGTGCATATAATAATAACAACTGCAATCACTATTGGCATAATTACAGTGACGTTTGAGAGATTGGTGGTCTTAATGGCACTGCAGTCCAAGAACAACATGCATTGCCTTTTTGAATGTCACCTTTATGAAGAATTTCAGCCCCCGTAAGCAAACTTAGAGGCTATCAAGATGACTCAGTGGCACACTTCATCCCATTGCTATTAGCGTCTGAGCAAAACCACTCTAATGTGGTGAGAATAAGATGATGGCTAGACAAGCTAATCTAGGAATATATAATCATCTTAAAATGAGGGGGCAAATAATATAAATAAGCCATTTTCTTCCCCCAGAGCATCTCCTAGACTACTTTACTCTACAGCCTCACTTGGTGAGCTGTTTGTGCATTAGCTAAAATGTCTTTATAAACAAATAGATGGAATGAATGAATGTAATGTATATAGAAGTTTACATTGACATGGGACTGTACGAGACATATTGATGCTAAGCTGTTGTTTCAACTACACAGGCGCAGGTAATGAGAGGTCTAGTGCATTTCCCAGCGGTGGCTGACACATCGAATTGTACGGGGGGCGGGGGTATGAGGGCTGAGTCCTAATATGTCTCCATTCAATTATAACACACTTGCAAACACAATTTTTCAACAGCCTCGCTTCAGATACTGCACTGCAAATACTATGAGCTCAGTCCTCGCAGCAAACCAATGGCTTTCCTCTCAGTGATGCAGATGTAACTGGTCCCAAGTGCCCACTTTGTAAGTGCACATGTTGCCCCCTGGCTTTGAGCCACAGGACAAGTGCCCCTGTGGTCTCGCCTTTTGGCTTGTGCCTCCGGCAGGAGCGAGACTGATATGCCATATACAGCGATTACTAGTGTCCACTGGACTTGGTGAGGTTGCTATCATAAAAATCCTCATGACAATTCATCATTATTTTAGTGCACATTCCCCCTAATATACACATCTTTGCAAGCAATTTCCCCATATACAATGCATTTTGATGCCTTTTAAAAGCGAAACTATTCATTTTCTGCATGCAGAGCATTGGATACATCCCATGGTCTTGTAAAATGCAAAATATCGTATCTAAATACAAAGCCAACTAAATTTCTCCCTCATCCCTGCCATTGACACACAAGAAAGCTGTCTGCTATTTTTGTCACAGAGAATTGCAACCTGGATGTGCACAAAGTATTAGCTGAGTATTCAAAACCAGCCCCTGCATGCATGTTCAAAGTTGTGAATGTAATTTCAACAGATACAGAGAGACCAGCTTGAGAATGCTCCTGCAGTGCTCATTGGATCGTACTTGAAAACCTTCCAGAAAGATACAGCATTCTACTGACGTTGTAACTGACTTGGGCTGATGCTTAAGGATGGAGGAAAGATGCATCTGGTCCACATTTTAAAAGGGAACCAATCTAATTTATGGTTCTGGACTTGCATGCAGATCAGAAGGCAATCAGATTATGCTATTCTTCAAATGCTGTGATGCAGTTTCTTTTAAAAAACAAAAATTGAAATATCACGAGTGAAGGCACAAACAAAACCCATATTTCGGGGGAAACGCAATGGGAAGGATCCAATTTTTATTTTTATTTTTGGAGAGAGGGTAGGTTACATATAACATGCATACAAAGTGTACACAAATTAGATACACTTTAAATGTGAAGTTTTCATTCTTATTTTTAAAAACCCACAAAAAATAGGAAGGGACCAACCTATGTTTGTTTGTGTGTGCAAAACTAGGCTAATCCATCAACCTCTATTGATGATTTAACATACTATTGGGGGGTGTTGCTTGGCTTGGACCTCTATCCACCACTGTGCTCCCTTCCTTGTACCTCCACTGATCTCCCTCAGTTTTGCATCTGTCTTAGTGGTGCGCACTTGCTGGTCAAATATGTCTGTGCTCAATAGAGTTTTCCCTAGTGTTTCCTGCTGCAACTACTTACTGATGTTAAAACAATACATTCTTGTGGTTTCAGTTGCATTTTTGCACTTGGTGTATGTTTGTTAGATGTAACATGAAGTCAATCAAAAACAAACGTTGGCAAATGATGAGTCCAAAATACACAAAGAAAAACGGTTATGAAGGGGCAGGATCATCTGATATTCGTTGTTTTCCAAAACACTCAACGATATGGCACTTCAAAAGCAGCTGCTGTAATGGGGCCTCATTCAAACGCTTGCTTACAGAAGAGAGGATTATGGTTGGTCACAGCTCAAATATGCATGCTCAATAAATTGTCCTGCCTATGGAACTCTTCTAGACATTTCACACCGCAAGAATTGTTGCAGATGTATAGAGGCACCAACAATCCTTATTCATCTCTACTTTTCATTCTTGTATAGCTCCCAGGAGAGTCACTGCATAGGAAATGAAGGGCAGGAATTGGGAGGAGGGAGCACTCAAAAGGCTAAACGCTTACATACAACATATTCTACCAGGACATATTCTACATATCATAACAGGCCTTGCCTACCTGAAAGCACCCATCCAATTTTCTGGAAAAAGAAGTCATCTGAAGGTTCTCAGCAATCAGCAACAAACTGCAGTTTATGTCTTTATTGCTTCTTATAGAGTGCAGAGGAGTGGATGAACTGGTGATCTCTGGGCCATGGAAGACTTCGCCATTTTGTCTGGTTCCGAGGAAGCACCATCTTAATTCTATATTGGGAAAGCAAATTCTTCCTTGTACAGCAACAGCTTATATATCCAGCCCAGATCCTTAGCTTCCATGCTACTCCCTCTTCGAGGGATGGGGAAACTATGGTCCTTCCACATGGTTTTGACTCCAGTTCCAATCAGCATAATCCAGCATGGGACCCGTGCCCTAGATTCTTAGATGTATGGTTCCAGGCTTCCTGAGTGTCACAGCAGTAGATTTTTAGGGAAGACTGTGTGCATATACTGGCCTCTGAGTAACTGGTGCTGAAGTTCATCATCCCCTAAAATGAAAAACAAATACAGTGACTGGAACAATTCCATACAATCCAGCAACTCTGCACATGCCAAAGTTATTTCCAGGTGTCCAATAAATTAACTTTTCAGCTGCTTTGCATCACCAAACTGTGAAACTCATCCTGTACATCAATTAATTTTATCAGCGATCCCTGGAAATGTTAAGTAGTGTAGCATACTAAGTGTGCTGAGTGATTGGCAGTCGAGAGCACTATGGGAACATCTGTGTTCACCATTGACATCAGATTACCTGAGAACATGAAGTTTATTTGGAGGTAGATGTGGTGTTGTCAGCATAAGAATATATAACGGAAGTGGCAAAGAAAACAGATGATTTTCATTGTCATCAGCATCATCATAATTTTTCTACTTGGAAGTATCATTAGCTAATTGGGTGTTGATGACCTTGTTATAACTGAAAGTTCAAAAAGAATAACTGACCGCTTTAGACTATGGCTGCAAAAAACAGCAATGCAAAAAATGACACCTTAAAATTATGAGCTCATTTATTATCAGAATGGCCTATAGGGGGTGGGAATCATGCCTTTTGACATGGTCATTGAAAAAATAATATTGTACCTTTATTTTAACCCAACTGAAAGGTTGCCACTGTTATTACAATAGTTATTATTCTCTCTTATGTTTCCTACAGACCTCACCCTTTCCATATTTTTGCTTTGTTCTTCCTCTTTTGTGTTTATTTATTCTACCAGTGGGAGGAAATAGGTGGTAAGAGACTCTCCTACTTTAGGCTAGAAAACTTGCTTCCAAGTTGGCATGATACTATAATTGCCTCTACCTTGATGAACACCACAGCAGTTGGCGCTTCGGGAAATATATCAACATCTACAGTCAAGGGAAACCAACTCAGTCAGGGTGGTAAGATAAGGCTTAGACCTCAGGGACATCGGAGAAAATCAGATGATTCATAGTTATCCAACCAAACAGAACTAAAAGATAAAACTTAGCTGCTCTCTCACTAGTACTTATGATGGAGAATATTAATTTAAAGTAGCTTAGTTTAGCAGCTAGGTAGCTTCTGCAGCTCTGAAAAAGAGTGAGTCTCGTTTTCATGAACAGCAACAAAGGACTGAGTTGGATCTCATAGGTCTCCCCAAAGCCGAGTCCTATGTAACCTTATATCCGATTCCTCTTCCAGAGTGCTTTAACAATCAATTCCTGTCCCCAGGGAACTTTGGGAACTGTTGCTCTGGGAGGGGAATAGAAGTCTTCTAGGAACTTGCAGCACCCTAAACAAACTAGTCCAAAATCTATCTATCCATCTATCCATCATTTATTTTAAATCCCACCCTTCCTCCAAAATGTTCAGCCCTGACTATAAGGAGTATAAAATGACAGCGGTGGAGGAAGCAGCTTGGGCACCTGGGGTGGCACGCATGCGGGGCCTGCCTACTCCCACTCAGCCACCCTACAGTTGGGGGGGAGGCAGGGGGGGAGGCAGCAGGTGGACACTTTGGGCAGTACGGAGCCTGCATGCACCCAAGCCACTGCGTCTCTCCCAGGAGAGGTGCGTGGCTCGGGCGTGCTGCAGGCCCCGTGGTGAGTGCCGCCTGGCATTTTGTCACCCCCTCAGTGGTGACACCCGGGGTGGCCCACACTCACCACACCTCCTTTGGCCAAGGCACAGTCTGACCCCCTCCTTTGGTAATCCTCATAGAACTCTAGCCCAATGGTTGCCATTAATTTGATTCTGAATTGATTTTAGAATGAATTGATTTTAGAATGTATTTCTATTAATTGATTGTGATTTTATGTAAACTGTGTTACTTTTACTGTTGTTTGCCACTCTGAGCCCCAGCTTCAGCTGGGGAGGGTGGGATATAAATAAATAAATTTATTATTATTATTATTATTATTATTATTATTATTATTATTATTATCCCCCTTTTGCTGCCCCTGTAAAATGAGAATACACCGTAAACTCAGTGGGTTAGCACAAGTAGTACTGTATATAGGAGGCACCAAAGTTAGCCTGCCTGGCACTGAGATGCAGTCTGAAGTTGAGGTGGCACTTAAAGTGTCCTCAGCACTTGTATAAAAAGTCCAAAAACTGTAATTAGGTGGGGAAAATACAAATGTGCATGAATACCAAATAATCATAGCAGTGGTTTTCCCCTAAGTGTCCCCAGACTTCAGCAAATCCATCCTCCATCCCCCCATTTCTCTCTCTCTCTCTTACACACAAACTTCCTGAAAGCCTGGTGTGCTTAAAGATAAAGACTTGTGGTTTTCCACAAGCTATTTCCACTCTGCTGTAAGTTCTGTTAACAGTACATCTGTGGTTTTTATATCACAGCAATTACATAGGCCCTTTAGCTGTAGATCAGGGTTCCATCAAAACATTAATTAGTGTAGCAATGAAGAGTCCAGCTCATGTTAACCTACTTGCTGTCTAAGTAGCTGACATCATTCTTTGGTTTACCTATGTTGACCTAACAACCCCCAACTGCCCCCAATTAAATTGGGACATCCTGTTTTTGGGGTGCCATGCTCTCCACATGTGACTCATGTGGGAACATGGCCAGGAAGCCCACACTTCTCTCTCCAGAGTTGGAAGCTGAATTACATACTCTGGGATGCCTCATGTCCCACTTGTTGGTTTCCCATAGGCATCTGGTTGGCCACTATGGGAAATATGATGCTGGACTAACAAGGCCTTTGGGCAGATCCACACCATACATGGAACACTCATTTAAAGCGTGAGATGTCCCTGAAAGAATCCTGGGAGCTGTAGTTTCCCCCTTCACAGAACTCCAATTCCCAGTACCCTCAACAAACTGCAGTTCCAGGATTCTCTGGGGGAAGTCCTATGTTTTAGCTGGAGCAACCCAATAAAATCATCATCGCCATCATCATCTGTGTGTTTGATGTGCTTGAAATGTATGGTGTGGATTTGCCTTGTCTGATCCAGTGTGACTCTGATGTTCCTTCATCACTGCATGAAACATGATCCTCTTGGGAGAACAACAATAGGGCATCCTCTTATTCTCAAAATGTGTGTTTGAAGAGACCTTAGATCTGTGGTGCAGGACATCCACTGCATGGAGAAGCTCCCAGGCTCAATCCCTAGTTAAAAAGATCAAGTAGAAGATAATGAGAGAAACACTCTGTCTGTTGATACCCAGTCAGAACAGGCTGGGATACTTAGACAAATAGTCTAGCCTGGTTCTTAACTGTGCTGAATGCTACTTCACAGGGCTGTTGTGAGAATGTTGAAAGGAATAGAGCTATGCATGCCACTTTGAGCTCCTTAACTACACCTGCACATACGCATATGCCTTGAGTGCCTTGGCAGAAAGGTAGTATAGAAATGCAAGCAATATACCGACAAAAGAAGAATGGTGGATGAAATGGATGGACTATGCAGAATTGGATAAATTAACAGGAAGGATTCGAAACCTGTGGGACCAGAGATTCTTAGAATACCCGAGTAAATATACAAACTATTTGAAAAGTAATTGTAATGAACAGGTTATGCTAGTAGGACTGCAAGAAGTTTTATAAGGAGGACTATTTGAAATATTGCAAGAAAGACTATGAGGAGAGTTATTACAGATAGGTAGCCGTGTTGGTCTGCCATAGTCAAAACAAAACAAAAAATTCCTTCCAGTAGCACCTTAAAGACCAACTAAGTTAGTTCTTTTTTTTTATATATATATAAATTTTTATTAGGTTTTCAGCTTTTTTATACACATAAAAAACAAACACAAACACAAACACAAAACAAAGCATAGCCTTACTTTCATAATCTTCTTTCCGTGACCTCCCCACACTCCCCTACCCACCTTCCACTTTCATTAAATATCTCAGCAAATTATTTGTTCATATCTCTTAAATGTTATTCATATCTTTTCTTAAAACTTATCATTTTTCCATTTTTACTTATCATAATTTTACATGTCCCATTTTACACATTAAATCCTTCCTCTAAGGTCGGCCTAATTTCTCTCCCACAAATTCTTCCCTCATTATATTAAATCAATGATCATAATATTTCAGTTCTAAATCCCAGATTTTTACCACCCTATACTCCCCTCCCCCCCTGTCCCGGTTTTTGCCCCTTCCCAAATCAGTGTCCTCAAAAAAGAAAAAACAAATTTAACCCGGATTTCTTACATCAGAGGCTCTTAGGCCCCAGTTAGTCTCTCTCCACCAGTTTTGTTTGTAGTCCTTTTTGTTGGTCTTCTCTTCTCGAAGGAGTTCTATCACCAGCTCATCATATTTTCCTCCTTCCACATCAAGCAAAAACAGTTTCTGTCCAGGATCCACAAATCTCCCATGCTCCAACTTGAAGAAAGAGTCCCCATCGTACTTGTTCATTCTTTTGTAGCTCAATATTCTAGTTATTCCAGGGACTACCATCTTTCTCTCCTTTTGCAGATTTGTAATCCATTGGTTGTCTTCTTTATTTCTTTTGTGCCCAACAGTTGCAGGCTTTTGATTACTCTTTTCCACCTGAACTTCCTCTTCTCCTTCTTTTTCCCCCAATTCTAAAGTTATCTCTTCTTCTACAGCTGCTGATTTTTTTCCACCTGCTTAATTCCATCAACAGAGTTACTTAGTTTGAGATTGAAGGTCACCAGTTGTTTACTCATGACCTGGCTCTGTTCTTGTAAAGTTCCCACAAGAGAAAACATTTTTTCTATCTCTGCCAGTAATTTTCCTTCAGCAGCCATTGCAATGTCTTTAGTTCCCTCTAGGGGGGTTTCCATCATGGTTCTTTTCCCACAATCTGTTACTTTGTTGTTCAGAATTAGTTTGTTTCCAATCAGTTCAATTTTTAAAGTAGCACTTTTAATCCAGAAAGATGTTTGTAACACAATTCCAAGTTTTGGCTACCCGTTTGACAGCTCTTTTGACAGCTGTCAAACTCCTTGTTCTTTTTCTCGGGCTCACACACAGGGCGCTTCCCAGGTCCGGGGGGGGGGGGGTCAGCCAAGAAAGAAAAACCTCTGAGATTCCTCTCTCTTCCTCTCCAGCACAAATAACTTCTTAATCCAATTTATGAAAGTTATCAATTTAAACACCAGAGTCTTTTCCGACCTAGTGCTCCTCTCTTTGCTTTAAGTCTTTAGGTGGGGGGGGGGGAGTGTGGACTTCCTTTTTAACACATCCCCCGTTCGTACTTAAATTCAGGGATAAAAACTTTTAGTGCCGAAATTTCCTTCTACTCACGGGTTGCTTTTTTCAGTCCAATTTCAGGAAGAAAGACAGCGCTCTCCGGTCATGGCTCGCGGCTTCGCTCCGCCGAGGTAGCGATGGACTCTCAGCACCGCGCCGCTCCCCAGTCCACTCCGCAGCCTTTAAAAAGGCTCTTCGCGGGTCGGGGAGGGCGTTTAAGGTGCCCACCGAGTCACCAGGTCCGCAGGCTTCCGCGCCTGCGGTTCTTAAGGGTCCCCGTGTCGCCGGCACGGCAAGACCCGTCCTCAACGGAGCCGATTCCCTCCGGAGCTCGGAGGGAATCCGCCATTACCCGTTCGCGCTATCCCGGAAGTCTCTCAACTAAGTTAGTTCTTGGTATGAGCTTTCGTGTGCATGCACACTTCTTCAGATACGAGAGGTATTAGTTAATGGTAATTAAGAGTAATAGAGAAATGCAGAAATGCAGAATAAGTGATAAAGAACAAAAAATCATCAGAGGTGTTGATGGAAGTCTAAAACATTGTATAAGATAAGAAGTTATGTTATATGATTGTTGGAAATGATATGTTAAAAAAAACCCAATAAAATGTGTGTGTGTATATATATATATATACAGAGAGAGAGAGATAGAGAGAGAAATTCAAGCAATAAATATATAAATCTGCTGAGGACGATACTCTGTACATCTGAAAAAAAATGGGTTTAGGGTCGTGTACACACTCGTTTGTTCTGCACCCAGTGCACTGCACAGAGAAGTGATATTAGCACTCCATATCTACTCTGTAGTTTCTTATGATAAATGCATCAAAATGCAGTATTTCCCCAAACTAGCATCAATCTGGATTGAGAAAAAGAATGACCTAGCTACACTTTAAGCCAGTATTGCGTATCCAACCCTAGTTCACAAGCTTATGCTGCAATAAATTTATTTGTTTTTAAGATACCATAAGACTCCTTGCTGATCTTGTTAAGAGTGAATTTAAAGGCTAGTTATGGATTTGCAGAAAAAAATATTTCCCCCCATACTCCACCCCCACCCCCCATGCCTTCATAACTATTTGACTGAATGCCTCTATGGGGGAGAATCAATATGAGGAGGAGAAAAAGCAATTTAAAGTTAGTAAATAAAAAAGTATGAAAAGCTTACTTTAAAAGATTGGATTTGAAGTTTAGTGCAGCACATCTACCTCTCCCCAGGATATCCTGAAAAGCAATTTGTGGCAACTGTGCACAGCTGTTTAAGGCTAAAGGGTCTACCCAGAAGAGTTTCAGCTGGTGAGGTATTTGAAGGCTAAAAGGACAAAATGGAGCCGAGTGTATTCTCCCCACAAATATAATACCAGCTATTGCTAGGGTGCTGAACATTTCAAATGTGAGCGATGCTAGAATCTGGTCCTAGAAAACTTTGATACACAATTGTTTGACTTTTCTAGTTACTTAATCTCTTGGAGTTTCTGATATTTCACCCACCAGGAAAACGGAATCCATATTGCATTGACCTTGTGGCTATAAGCCTCTGACACTGATTGGCTGAGCAGGTGGGGTGGCTCAGAAAGTTCTGTTTCTCAAGGAAGGAAGCAATTTGCCATCCAGCTTCTTTGAGGGAGTGTAAGGTTGTTCATTTTGCTGGGATTAAAGCTTCACAGAGTTGGTCCAAAGGGAACTGGAAAGTTGGGGAGTCGTGAGAATTTTAGCAGAGGTGATTTAACACTCGCAAGTAGAATTGAGGACAGTACCGGCTATCATGATTGCCCGCTTGCCTGCTTCAATTTTGCTCAACCCCCCCCCCCCCCAATTATGTCTGCTAACCTACAGTTAGTAAAGAACTAATTCCCTCAGACTGGGTCTCTCCTTCCCATGACTGACTCTTGGAAAATAAGCTGGCAGTTCCATCACTACATTTGGCAGTGTGCTCCGTTTACAATGAGTTTGGGAAAGGAAGCAGGCCCCTTCCATCTTTAATGCCACTTCCTCTACCGCCTGCTTCTTTGCCCCGTCTCCTAGTGAGTCTCCCCACCCCTTGGAGGTGGAGATAGGGATGGGACAGAGGCATCAGATGCTCCTGCCCTGGATTTCTGAGCATTCCGATGGCACACTGAGGGCCTGATTCCTTTTGTGGGTGAGCCCAAAATCAAAAGAGGTGGATAAGCTAAACAACACAAATATCAAAGGCAGGGAGACTGAAGGTACTGTGCAGGGGAGGCAATGGCCAGTGAAAGAACAATAAGAACGACGGTTAATAAAGAATGTGGTTTGATATAAAGGACCTGAGATGGGCCAGGAACTAATCAGAGAGCAGTCTTTGAAGGAATTGTTCAAAACTTGGGGGCTTTGCATGTGATAAGTGGCTCCACATGTTTTGTTTTTGGTGTAGAGCAGGGTTTCCCAAACATGGGTCTCCAACTGGTTAGGGACTACAACTCCCATCATCCCTAGCTAGCAGGTCAGTGGTCAGGGATGATGGGAATTGTAGAAACCCCAGTGAGTCATCAGGTAAAAGATGGGTAAGGTAATATATGTGGGTAGCCCTAAGGCAGCTGTAGGAAGACAGGAGCTGAAGATTCAAATCTTTACAATGCCACAACAATTCATCTGTTTAATGTAAGTGATCCTACAAGGTGGCCTGCTGGATGTTATATTCTTTTGCCATTTTCTTCCTTGGTTCCATAAACCTATCTTAGAGGTGTGAAGAGGGAAACTTCATATTGCAAGCAAGCCTTCGAAATATTTTGCTGGGCTGCATGAGCAGATGCCACAGGCAGCCTGTAAATCATGCTGATTTTGATGCAAGGTCTTATAATGGCAAAATCCTGCTTCACTAAATGCCCACTCTAATGTTGAATCACCACTATGTCAATATTTATCATATTATTTGGCTACAGTTAGGACTTTTCATTTGCCAAGTGTGCTAGCAAGATTGTGACTTCACACACACTGCTTGCAGGCAGGGAGAGCAAGCAGACAGAATCAAGGTGCATGACTGATGTTCAGCTGTAATCCCAGCAGGATCCCACACCCTATTCTCCTATTTCATCAGCCGCCAACTGAGAGCAAGCAGAAAAGTCACTGAACAGGAGACGGGAGATGGAGAATAGCTGTGTTCAAATTTTCTTCAATATTGAAATGTAATCACTGCTCTTTACAGTCTGCTTCTTTCATACCACTTATTGGCTGCAAGGTAGAGATTGGAGTTTTATGGCATTTCTCTGCAGAGGGAGTCACTTTTGCATCAAGAAAGTAAGAGCAAAGGCCCATAAATTCAATGTTCAAACACTGTCTTCAACCCAAGTGATGCTCATAACAGGTACGGCAGTAGGATAAATGGAACAACATAAGACCTGGCTGGATCACAACAAAGGCCTATATTGTCCAGCATTCTCTTCTCACAGTGGCCAACCAGATGCCTGTGGGAAGCCCACAATGAGGACCTAAACACAGCAACACTCATCCATCTACAGTGGAGTACAGTATTCAGAGGTTTGCTGCCTGTGGCAGATAGCCTTCATAGAGAGAACAAATGCCCTCAGATGTAGCTTGGAAGCCCCAGGAAAAGAGAACGAATATTTCCACTGAGAAAGACATACACGAAAATTGCTCCCAAGTGCCTTGAAATGTCTGTGGTGGTGAGGAGGAGGAAATTTCGCCCTCAAATATATTGCGAGGACAAGAGATCAGCAATGGAACACATATTTGCATACATGAAGTGCCTTTCCGTCACCAGAGAAGTCCCATAGCTCAGAGCTGCACCACATTCATTGAATGTGAAAGGTCCTAGACTTGGTTCTTGACTATCTCTAGGTAAGGCTGTGAGAGACTCCTGTCTGAAACACTGAGAATTGCTGCCAGTCCATGTAGGTGTTACTGAACTAGATGGGCCTGGCTTAGTGTAAGGCAGCTTCTTAGGCTCCACCTCTGAGAAGTCACAGCCACCCACCACGTACCAGAAATTAGGGGGCAATCAGACTAGACAGAGGGCAGCATTCTGAGGTGAGCCAGGAACCAGAAGCTGCAGGACAAGCCAGTCGTCAGGACCAAAGGAGGCCCTCTTAGATGTCTTGTGTCCAGGAATATCCGATAGCTAGCCTGGGGTGGTAGAGTACAAGAAGGGCATAAAGATTCAAAGAGACAGGGAAGGGCCATAGCAAAGTGGTATAGCAACTGCATTGCATGTAGACATCCCTCAATCTGTGGTATCTCCAGATAGTGCTTTCAGAAACCTATGTCTGAAAGCCTAGAGAGCCACTGCTAGCAGACAATATAGCCAACACTGAGCTCGATGGACAAATGGACTGACTCCTGTGTTATTAAAACTGGCTCTGTGGAGAGCTGCAACATGATGTGGCTCATGATCACAAGGGGCAGTGGGTCAGGGCTTCTGAGCTTCATGGTTTTCAAGGAACAGTGTTTAATTATCCCACGGTAAAAGGAGGCAAGATCATGAGAAATGGTTTTGGTTTGCGCTGAAACCATTTCCCAGTATAGCAACCAAGAGGGATGTTGTGGCTGTGTGTTAATGCTTACAGCGACTGTGTGTTTCCTTTTAAAAAAGAGGGACGTCTTTTCCGATTATGCAGTTCATCTTCCTGCCAATGCCCCATTGTTCACTTTAATGGAATTTCTGTTGTTCTGTCTGATGTAACTTCAACTGCTCCAAGGAATGAAGCATCCCTTCTTCCCCCTTGAGATATTAGTTTACATTTTAATGGATCTTCCTGTCAGATCATGTTTTCCCTGATATTTAGCCTGAGTTTTCCATTTCATCTTTTCAACACGTTAACTAGGTCCTTTATACATACCACTCTATAGCAACCTAAAATAAGCCTTTGTCTCTCCAGCAACTTGGTAAAAGCCCACCGGATTTTGTTATTTCATTTTTAATGCTGTATTTACTCCTGTCTCAGCTCATAGTACACATTTTATCTGTCTCTGGATAGTTACCAGTTCTGTCAATATCATCATTGTGATGGTTGATGTGCAGCAAGGGACATAGGACTGAACTGCAGTAAGTTGTTTGGAACTTTGATTCAAGACATCTTGCTCTGTCCGTGTCACTGATTAGTAGTCATTTTCTATTTAATGATTTTTCTTGTTAAGAGGCAGGGGTGGGGAACATCAGGCCCAAGGTCCAAATAGAATCAAAGAATCATAGAATCATAGAGTTGGAAGGGATCCTGAAGATCATCTGCTGCGAGATCATATTCATCCAGTACTATACAAGCTGCACTGGCTCCCGGTGGAGTACAGGATCAGGTTCAAGGTGCTGGTTTTAACCTTTAAAGCCCTATACGGCCTAGGACCCTCGTACCTACGGGACCGCCTCTCCTGGTATGTCCCACAGAGAAATTTACGGTCTGCAAATAAAAACATCCTGAAGGTCCCAGGCCACAGAGAGGTTAGGCTGGCCTCAACTAGAACCAGGGCTTTCTCGGCCGCGGCTCCAATCTGGTGGAAGGCTCTGTCACAAGAGACTAGGGCTCTGCGGGACCTGACATCTTTCCGCAGGGCCTGCAAGACAGAGCTGTTCCACCAGGCCTTTGGTCAGGGCGCAGCCTGACCCCCTCCTCTGGCAACCTGCACAGAATTTTGCTTGATGGTTGCCATTAATTTGATTTTAATTTTATAATGAATGTTTTTAGAATGTTGAACTATTTTGACGGTTGTTAGCCGCCCTGAGCCCAGCTTCGGCTGGGGAGGGCGGGATATAAATAGAATTTATTATTATTATTATTATTATTATTATTATTATTATTATTATTATTTAGTCCAACCCCCTGCAATGGCCCTTCACATTGCACCTCCGCCCCAGGCTCTGCCCCATAGCAGCCCTGCTTTGCACCACTCAGGAGTGGTTTTTATTTTTTGACTGGCGGCAATGCGTCTTTGAACTCTGATAATGTCACTTGCTGGTGGGGATGGAGGATAGAGAACAGTGTGGGTAGAAACTAACCTCCTGTACAGAAGCGACCTCTGCATTTGGGGCCCTGCCCACCGCTGACATGTGACCCCTGGAAAGGAATGTGGGTCTTGTGCTGAGAAAGTCTTCCCACCCCCCAATTAAAAGCATTTATAATCCACCCTTCACCCAAACATCCCAGGGCAGAAAATAATGCACATGGAAACAAAAATTAACAGTATAAAACTGAAACAGAATACAACAAAAAATGTATAATTTGCAGTAAAATCCACCCGCCCTGTGGAACGCCCTCCCACCAGATGTCAGAGAGAACAACTACCAGACTTTTAGAAGACATCTGAAGGCAGCCCACCTCACTCCTTTCCGTAAATATCTGGAGAAGGTGGTGTGTTGGGGTGGAGGGAAGCTAAAGCATAGGCGCCGACTCCTAGGGGCCAAGGCACTTTCAGCCCCCCGATATATATATATTAGGGGGCCAGGCCCCTTCAATTTTCAGAGGGTGTTGGGCTCCACCCCCTGACTACTTGTGACATCATGGGATATCAGAAGGTTGTGCGACGTTGCATATGGCCCACTCAATCATCTGGAGAAGTTAGTGCCTCTGAGCTAGAGACTTAGCCCCAATTCTTGCATTTTACATGGTGTGACTGAACAAGAAATGTGTGAAGTGTGGGAAGGGAAGGTGTGGAGTCTGCCTCTTTGGATGTGCACACTGAATCTGAGGGAGTGGACCCCGAGGCCCAAAATCTCTAGGCTTTAGAGCAGAGGCAGTCAATGGGGTGCCCTCCAGATGTTGTGGAGCACAACTCCCATCACTTCTGACTAGTCACCACGCTGGCTGGGCCTGATGGGAGCTGGAATCTAAACAGCTGAAGGGCACCATGTTGGTTGTCCCTGATTTGGATTGTTCAGAAGACGCCGCAGAAGCCCGAGTTTCCCTCACATATCTTCCTGTGCAGAGATCATGAAGGAGAATGACAGGTTCCAGTGACCAAGTTAGGGCATTTCTCTTTGGTAACTCTTGAGGCAATGCAGAAAGAATAAAAGAATACAGGCCGATCCCTTCTCAGACTGAGTTTGGTTGCGTTCCGTTGTAAGGAGAAATAGGTTTCCATGGTCGTTAACCAGAAAATTCATTTTATAATGGCTAGCCCAGGTTTAAAACAAAAGCTCTCTGGATCATTTTCAAATGTCGTTGCTGGGTCATTCATGTGGAAAAGTGCTTATTATCTTCTGAAATTTCAGAGTGGTTGTGGCGGAGAAAATGGATATGCTTCCCCTTTAAAGAACACAAATGGTGCTGCTTCAGGATTACATCTGCCACCAATAATAATAATAATAATAATAATAATAATAATAATAAACCTTTACTGTTATTTCTGCCTCGTTTTTAATCCATTCCCTGGTTTATGGACCTAGTGGCCTTCAGGGAGTGTCACAAATCCACACGATGTTCCTGCATGCTCCGTCTTGCATTTGGAGCTCTGATTTAGATGACAGATGTGTACAATCATGTGTAACAGCCAGACAACTCCCCATTGACTCCCCATTTGAGGAGGCTCAAGAGGGCAAGTTATTCCAGCTAAGGTCAGCATTAACTTAAGCTCAGAAATATTCCAACCACATCCACCTGTTCCAAAAAGAAGTGGGAGAAGGAGGGGTGAAGGGCTTGTTTGTGCCTTTGGCTAATCCCCCTCCCCACTTCTCCCTTTCACATCCCCTTTTGGAGTTCCTCCCATCGCAGATGTAAGTTTCAATTCAGCACAGGATCTGTTTACAGCTATTAAAAGGAAGGCTGCAGCTCTTAACACATGCTAGAAAGTTATTATTAAACACACAAAACAGAGCCTGGGATAAAGGCAGACGTGTCAGTGGCTTTACCATCTATTACAAACGGCATTTGGACCAAGCCAATGCACAGGACAAGAAATAAACAAACAAACAGAGCCCGCGTCCTCTTGTGAAATTTTCTCCAAAGAACTGAAACTCTCGGCTCATAAACCTCGAGTCATGCTTTTCACATCATTCTTTAAAAGGCGACGGGACGGCAACCGCTGTCGATGAATCAGCCTTGTGCTGGAAAGGCTGTAATGCTGTCTTGTCCAAACAGGGTTGCCAACTCTGCTTTTCTGGCACACGTTTTGCTTTTTTAACAGCTGCACGTAAAGCACTCTCTCAGCAGTCACAGCTTTTCTCTCTCCCCCGATACAGAGAGATGCAGCGATGGGAAACAGTTCACGTGCCGAGTGTCTTTCTTCCAGAAAGAAGCTGACAGCCCCTTGTCGAAATGGCCTGCCACCATCTTCATATCTAGTCAGATGTGATTATAGAGTTTATGCATGTGATGCACTTAGAACATTTTGAAAGTATTATTATTGGCTTGGTTGCAAGAAGGACAGTGGTACCTCGGGTTAAGAACTTAATTCGTTCCAGAGGTCCGTTCTTAACCTGAAACTATTCTTAACCTGAAGCACCACTTTAGCTAATGGGGCCTCCTGCTGCTACCGCGGCGCCGGAGCACGATTTCTGTTCTCATCCTGAAGCAAAGTTCTTAACCTGAGGTACTATTTCTGGGTTAGCGGAGTCTGTAACCTGAAGCGTATGTAACCCGAGGTACCACTGTAATTGTGCCTCTTAATTCAGCTTTGGTCGGAGCTCACCTGGAGTACTGGGTCAAGTTATTATTTAGATCATTTCCATCCAAGTGCTCTCTCCAGGGTGGTTCTCCTGCTCCTTGTTTAGTCCCCACAACAACCCTGTGAAGTAGATTAGGATGAGAAGCAGTGATTCACCCAAGGTCACCCAGTGAGCTTATGAATGGGTGGGGACTTGGACCTGCGTCTCTCGAGTCCTAGTCCAACACTATAACTACCACACCACATTGATTCTCTGGGTGCTGCAGTTAAAGAAGAATATCAACAAACTGGAACATGTCAAAAGGACGGTGGCAATGATGGCGAGGGGCCTGGAGACCAAGTCCTAGGAGGAAAGGTTGAAGGAGCTGGGTGTTTTTAGCAAGAGTATGCACAAGCCACAAGATTCAGCTGGTATCTGTGGAATCAGTCCAATCCGTTTCAGAACTGCTTGTTATTCAGGACCAAAATAGATCTGCTAAAAATGAAGTGGCCCCTTTCCCCTTTTACTATAACACTGTGCTGTTAAGTCTTGATGTTTTTAAGTCGAGACGAGAGGGTCACTATAGTTATGAACAGCAAGTTTCTATCTGTAACTACCAAGTTTCCTGTGCACCCAGCTGAGGGCCAGACATTTATTTATTCGTTTAGATTATGCCACCTTTTGCACAAGCCATGGGATGGTTTACAACAGAGTCAAATGAGATAAAAGAAATACATAAAAACTGCAACAGGGTCCATTAACCCATTAATCTGATCAGGGCTCTCCTCCAAATGCCCACTGAAAAAGTTGCTCTAGTCTTAACCAATAGGTTGGGAGTTTCACATGCAGGGCGCCACCACTGAAAAGCCCCTTCTCCAGGCCATGTATTTTGTTCTGCATCAAGGCCACTAAGAGGGCCTCAGCTGATGAGGGACATCATCACACTCAACTCTCCTTCTACCCCCACTTGTCCTGAGTATTTAAATGCAACGAAAGCTAAATCAAGATAAATAACAATAAATAAAACAGTGTTTCCCTCACAGCAGGAAAATACTCCTTGTGATATATGCTCACCATTGTGACAATAAAAGCACGAGCCCAATTAGGAAGCTAGCAAATTAGCCGCACTGGCAGGAAGCCCATGTCAGGATTCTCTGCGTAAACTTCTTTGTGAGTTTTGTAAATGGCAGATCTTTGCACCTACTTGGCGGAACTGTAAATTGACTGCCTGTGGCTTTCAGCTGAACCTGACGCACCATAGATGCTGCCTGGCTTCCTGACAGTGATGTGATGATACCAAGTGCCCTAGGAAATGGCAATTTAAAACAAAAAGAGGAAGACACAAACATATGAGTGAGATCAGGTAGACAAGCACAAAGGTTAACCTGGAGAGACGCATATGGTGAATCCCTGCCACAGTGGTAGCCAGCCCTTGAGGAACAGGAGCCTCTGTTTTTGACATTTTAATTCTAAGGCTCACGACTACCACTTCGTACAATCGGCTATGATAGTTTTCAAGAGACAGAGAGGCCAGGCATTGCCATGCACTACATCTCATACGTGTATGAGAGCTGCTTCTATGGGTGGACCTGTGGGAGCAGTTTCATACCCCCCAAACCATCATGTGATGCTTGCAGCTACCACATGCTAACCCTGAGCATAGGAGTTGTCCCTCAGTTCACATTTTTACAGGCAGCTTATCAAATCCCAGCTTAGACAACCATGTTCCAGCAGGTGCAAAGGTTGACATGCCAAGTAATGATCACTGATGTAAATGTGACAATGGATCATGTGGAAAGTTTCAAGGAGAAGTTACAAGGTCATAGCTCAGCGGCAGAGCACATGCTTTGCCCGCTGAAGGTCCCAGGTTCAATACCTGCTACCTCCAGTTGGGGGAAAATTGTTGTGGGAGATGGTGGGATGGCTTTGGGAAATGTGGGTGCACAGTGAAGATGGGCGAGCCACAAATTCTCCACCCACTTGGATTTTGATCTGTTTACAGTGGTTTGATACTGCTTTAAATGCACAGTGCAGAGGAGGCCGTAGTCTCTATAACCCTTTGGCTATACATTACAGTTCCTTGCAACAAATGTTGGAGGCCTATTTCTCTTGATATGATTTTTCATTTCTGGAGCACAATTTGTCCTTGGTTCACAAGTGTTTGGAACTATTACATACACATGAATCCCTAGTTCATACAGAGCAGCTAGAAACTTTGGCTGGTTGTGGCCTGAGTGGCAAGTTGGACATGCACCAAAGCAGCAACCAACTTGGGAGGTACCCCAAGGGATGTACCCCAAGTCTTCTCTGCCAGTATTTTTAACTCATCTGGTCACATGACTGGAGCCTGTATAGAAATCCCCATGTATGTGTCAAAAGCATAGTAAAGCAACCTCTTGGCCATGAATGGGGAACCCATGAACCTCCAGGGGTTGCTTGACTATGATTCCCATTATCCTGACTGTTGGCCAATTTTGGCTGAGGCAGATGCCATTGCCCAGAACAAGTTTCCAGATGTGACTATGGTGACACAGCACATATAGCTAGGCTGGGCTGGGCTGAATAACATCTATATCATGGTTGGTGTCTCCAGAAGGAGAGTGCCCCCAGATAATTAGGGGTAAAACCACCCAGAAAAATGGCAGGGGGAGATGCTATTAAGTTAAAAACAAAAGGTTCAAAGAGTGCTAAATTGTGCCAAGCCTGGAAGATGTAGCAGAGAGCTTGCACTTGAGGTTGCTAGGCAAAGGTGTGAAATTAGTAAAAAAAGGAAAAAGCATCCCCCACAGGACCCAAGCAATAAAACCACAACAGTGGGAAGTAGATTTGATACCTGTTATATATAATTATGTCAGAGTCTCTTGTGGTGATACCATTACATTTGTGCCATCAGTGCTAAACACATATGCTCACACAATACGATTTCTAGACAGGGCGTGTGTGTATGTGCGCAC
This sequence comes from Podarcis melisellensis, assembly GCF_964234715.1. NCBI lineage: Eukaryota > Metazoa > Chordata > Lepidosauria > Squamata > Lacertidae > Podarcis > Podarcis melisellensis. Next base: position 47,088,587 of record NC_138530.1, on the reverse strand, counting down.
ACAGACAGGGCATAAAAGGCTTAATAGAAACCTGCTTTTCCTCTTTGGATTTTTACTAAAGACCTTAGATTGTGGGGGAAACCTCCCATGGGTTTTGAGTGGAGTGCTATATTCTGCACCTGCAATAAGATAATCAGTCCCACACCATATGTGTGTGTGGAGGGGGCATGTAATCTCATGGGTATAGCTGTGTTTGCCATTATTCTTGAATGTTTCCTGAAAGTTTCCCCCATCTAGTCCATTTCAACAAATTATTTAAATACCAAGGCTTGTCAGTAGAGGCACCGAGTAAACTGACTGCTAGTGTCTGGGTGCTTCCACATGGAGTGTGCACATCTATGGGGTATATTTTTAAGTGTAAAAGATCCACATTAAAAAAATCCACATACCCATACAAATTGGTTCAAACATGGAAAGGGATAGGAGACAGATTAAAGCTTATCATCTGGAATGGTCAACTTCAACGCAACATTTGCAAATGGAACAGTTGTGCTTGAAGGGGAGTGGGAGCAGTTGTGTGTTCCCAGAGACTCAAAATTGCATTGGGACTGTTATGAAAATGCAACATTCATGGCTCCATTGCATAACCTGCTATAGTGTCATCGGGATTCTTTCCAGCAACTCTGCTAACCACTCTACTCCTTGTTGCCTGGATTGCAGAAAGGTCTGCTGGGCTGGGTCTTGCCCTGCTTTTATTTTCTGTTGAATCTTGCTTAAGATTATGTGTACAATTTATTTTCAAAAATCAAGGCAAAAGAGAATCTGAGTTAGAAAAACAGCTTCCCATTCCTACCAGTCTTTTTGTGTATTTTATCTGGACTTTGCCAATAGTGCACTTGTTGTGGAAGAAAAGAGGAAGTGTCTTTGTATATTGTCCTTGGCATTTCCTACTGGTACATAAATAATAGTCTCCGGTTTCACATAATGTACTGACCCAGAGGAAGTTGGGAGTCTCTTCTTTCCATCTTGGCAGAATAAAAGTTGAAATGACTGCAGCACAAAACTCAGCTTTCAATATGCTATGCTGGAGTTTAACTTTTCTACTGGTGGTGAAAGAGACTTCTCAGCAAGAGTGGGTGAATCTGTCAATTTCAGTTTTCCAGATTTTATTTCATTTTTGTACATTTCTGCATTGCTTTCTAATTTTTTTTTTAAAGCAAGAAACCCACACACATTTTCCCCAATATATTACAGAATATTAGATTTAGTTAGCTGTTAGGGGGGTTGTATCCCATTCTGCAATTTAAGACTTGTATTTTTAAAGTTTTAAGTTTGATTCATGTTTGCCTTAGTTGCTCAAGTTAAGTACATATTTTTAAATTGTGATTGATTAATTTGGATGGGTTTTCATTATATTGTACTCTGCCTTGAGATTGGATATGGGTTAGAAATATTCTCAATATTAAAAAAGCATTGCTGTAAGCAATTTTGCCTAACAGACATGTTTTTGCCAGCAATGTCCCCATATAGTGTGCATTTTGTGCATACTTTCCAATACTATGCATTTTGTGCATGGGTTGCGGGGGCAGGGGTTGGGTTGGAAAATTGTGTTGTTAAATTCAAATAAGTGTGAACTGCATATGTTGGTCCATATATATGCAGTTATTGGTCCAGGAAGTGCAAACTAAGTAGGTACACATTTAAATGTAAACCAAATTGTTTCTTCCCCGTTCCTATTTTGCAAGAATGGATCACAATGATCCTTGCAACATTATTAACAAATGTATTGTTGCCTATGGATTTGTGTGATTAATTTAGCTTCATCAGATACATGACGTGGTCATATAAATGGGTAGATATACAAACCATAATAACAGATGGGAGTCCCAGAGGCCAAACAATGCAAGGGATACCAGTAAGTGTTCCATATTATTATGCAGAACAGAAGTTAATACAATATCCAATTAAGTGAAAATAATTAAATCAGGATTTATTGACCTTCGTCGTTCTTACATGTTCATCAGTCAGGATCAACATTTCACTTTTTATTGGATTTTTGAAACCTGGGAAGCTCCAGCAGCTTACTCTTCTGAAATTAGCATCTTTTACCTAGTCTTTGTTGACATAGGTTAAGTGGAAACTATAGGAAAAGGTGAAAATGCCCCATGACATATTTTGCATAAGGCAATGGGGCTGATTCCACTGATGAAAGAAAATCTACTACAGAACAATAGGCCTTTTGACAAAGAAGCCCAAAGATTCATGCACCAAGATTAATTCATGGTGAACAGCCGTAAGAATTTCCGCATTTTTCGCTCCATAAGATGCTCTTTTTTCCTCCTAAAAAGTAAGAGGTAGTTTGCACATGGCTGTCCTTAGTAAGATACCCTGAGATAATGAGTTGGCTCTTGTCTTTATCATTTTGGCTCTGAAATCCCAATGACATCACTGCGGCGAGTAGATAGTAGATAGATCTATCCCAACAGTTAAAGCTCATTTGTTACTATGTTGCTTTTGGCTTTTCATGGAAGGTGAATACGGTGCAGCAAGTTAATAACTATGCATATGACAAGTTGTTACTAAGTGATACATCATAGGATGGCTATTGTATCACCAGATAACAAGGCAGTATCAATCACAATTCTGAGCTTTCAGAGAGCAGAAGAGAAATATTCCTCTCCTTCTCTGTCAATGCCCCTCTCCAATCTCACAGTAATGATTGTCTGGAACAGGAATAGGCAAACTCGGCCCTCCAGATGTTTTGGGACTACAACTCCCATCATCCCTGACCACTGGTCCTGTCAGCTAGGGATGATGGGAGTTGTAGTCCCAAAACATCTGGATGGCTGAGTTTGCCTATGCCTGGTGTGGAACTTACATGTTTATATGTATACTTATCTATGCACATGCTATCATATACTCACGTTGAAGAGCAGGTGCTCTTTAAGTCCATTTTACCTGGACCTTTTTGTTTCTATTGCTGTCTATAATTATATGTCACTGAGCAGCAAAGGAGGGGGGGAAAAAAGAAACATATTGGAGGGGGAGAGTCAACTTTTAAATTTGTTTTACATTTGTATTACTTGGTTGTTAGTCATTTTTTTTTTGAAAATCAATAAAAATTAATAAGCAACCCCTCCCCCCAAAAAACTATATTGCTAGTTGATCTCTTACACAGCTGGATTTGTGTGGAAGTGAGGAATAAGTTAGTGCAGCCTTTTCCTCCTATGTCTTAGAGGTATATAATCATTTTATTGTATTTTGCCTGTATTTTATTGTAATGTTTTAATTTTAAAATATATTACTGATGTACACCACCCTGGAGCCTTAGAAGTGAAGGGCAGTATATGGCATCTTCTCTCTTCCCCCACTCTCTTCCCCCCACTGATACTCACTCACACATGTATTCACAGAAAGATAGAGAAAAACCCTATCAGACATCCTCTCATGTGTAAACGTTACATGAAAGCAGGGGCAAGTACACTAAGCTTGCCTTTGCTGTGCCTGCCATGACTTGCGGGGGGGGGGGCAATTCTCAAGCAGGGAGCCTCCTCTGCTTATAGAGGCTTCTTGCATGATTTAGGACCCCAAGTCTAAAACATGCAGGAAGCCTCCATGAGTACAGAAAGCTCACCACTTCAAAATCTACTGGGCACTAAATCATGCAAGAAGCCTCCAGGAGTATAAGAGGCTTTCTGCTTCAAACTTCACAGTGAATGGAGGGCAATGGGGATGCTGTTATAAGGGAGGAGTTCAGCAAACCTATCCTTGCTTGCCCTGCCTATGTATAGCAATCAGACATGAGCAGCAGACAGAACAGGGATATATATAATTTTTTTTTTTTTACTATTGATGGTGTACAAAAATGCCCCAAAATTCAGGGATTATTGAGAACATTAAGGTGAAATGGGAAGCTGCAGGCAGAAGTTCCTCCTACAAAAATAACTCCTTTGTTCTTAATGGGATTGTGGACTTTTAACTTTCACCACATTTCTCTTATGAAGATGTCCTGGACCTGGATTTTAAAAGCTGTGCACAGCTGTTCCAGATTCATTTACAGTATTTGGAGCTGCTGGCTGAAACCTTGGAAGCAGATTTTTCATTTAGAAAGTTGGCCCCACTCTAGCCTATTTGAAGACTAAGAAGAAGAAGAAGTAGTTGTTATGGGGCCTCATTCACATCTTGTTACCCTGAAGACATTCAAGAGTTAAGCAAACTTCCACATAAATCTAAAAGACAGGAGAATCCTTTAAAACAACAACTAGAACCCTACATGCATTGGAGGAATTTTGGAATTGCAGACATCCCACCAAGGGCCTAATTTACCCACTGTTGTTTTATCACTTGAAGAGCCGAATGCTACAATTTTATATTCATACATATGATTGTATGTGTAAAAGAAGGCAAATATCTCTGATTCCTTTATAAATGTGCACTTTAAGAGAGAACAAACTATATTCTGGTACTCTGTTGAGACTAACATTAGCATAGCTGTCAACATTTCCCATTTTTAAGGGGAAATTCCCCTATTCTGAATAGGATTCCTCGCAAGAAAAGGGAAAAGTTGACAGCTATGAATGTTAGTGGACTGGTGAATCTGCCTGAGCTGTGCTGTGATGCCACACTGAAATGAATACCAACTTGAGAGTGTTCATATGGAGATTTTTATACTTTGCTCACTTAACATGTTCAGCTTCCATATATCTGTTGTACGTTGCATAGCCAATATACTACTCCCCAAATGTGGAATACATGCATTGGCTGACTAATGTACACACTACCTTATTTACAGAGTTTACACATTTCTCCAACATCATTTTGAGACTAGGCATGTCAATTGGGCAATGTGCAAATTCTCCTGTTCATGTTTTCATTTGCGCATATTTTATTTATTTACTTATTCAATTCATATCTCACCCTTCCTCCTGAAGCATCCCAGGATTGCAATATTTGCATAAAGGTGTGTTGAATGCACAATCACTGTTGTTTATGTGCAATGAACACATCTCTCTCTCTCTCTCTCTCTCTCTCTTTCTCTCTCTCCCCCCCCCACACCAGCTTTCCAGAACATGTTACTTTAAAAAACGAAATAAAAATTTGATAATATTCTGAGAGACTCATCTTCCCCACAACTTTCTAAATGCACTTGCCTCCTGTCACCATCCTATGGGCTGGAATATATTGATTGCTTAGGCCTCGTTGTGGTCTTGCATCTGTTTTAATCTCGTAATGAGTAAGAACCAGAGATGCCAATATGCACATGCCCAAGCGTATAAATTATTATGACATTTGACCAGATAGGAAACTGGGATAACAGGTTTTCTTATGGAAGCCTGAACTGAAATACGTAGCAGAATTAGTATTGAAGTTCAGCAACTGAATGAAAAACAAATGAATACAATGTTGTGTTTTTATAAAGATGGAGGGCACAAGGAGAAGGGGACGACAGAGGATAAGATGGTTGGACAGTGTTCTCAAAGCTACCAACATGAGTTTGACCAAACTGCGGGAGGCAGTGGAAGACAGGAGTGCCCAGCGTGCTCTGGTCCATGGGGGTCACGAAGAGTCGGACACGACTAAATGACTAAACAACAACCAGTTATTAATTGAAACTTTGTTTCCTTAAGATTTTTGTATTGACCAAAAACTGTCAGGAGGACAATGAGAATCATAGACTTGTCGAGTTGGAAGGGACTGTAAGGGTCATCTAGTCCAACCCCCTGCAATACAGGAATCATTTGCTCAATATGGGGCTTGAATCCATGACCCTGAATTAAAGGTCTTCTGAAAAGGTGCCTGGTAACTTTAATAACAGGCAGAAAATCAGATTATTTCCTTGTTTAGAGATGCTGCGATTGGCAAAGCTGAACCTATTGCATTCTGGCTTGCCGGCCAGGTTTTCAAAGCCTCTATATGTAGCCTCTGTCAGAAAACCAAATCAAATATCCCCATTATTGCTCATTAAGCTTTCTTTCAACATGCACTGTGGTCTAGCATTTGCCAAGGATCTCATAAATTCCTTTTAAGGAATATTGTTAGGTACAGCTGGGCAGCGCACAGCATGAACAAGTCTTGCATAAAAAAATAAAACCAGAACTATGCTGTATTAGTAGCTATGAAAAGCAGTGAGCATAATGGTAAGGCTCATTGATCCAATTATTCACATTCTACTCAATGTCTTCTGGCTTTATATTGATCATCTTTGCATATAATAGCCAACAGTCCACATTTCCAGCTCTGAAGGCAGTAACATGAGTAAGGAAAGATCAAGGAGGAAAGAAGAGTTACTCATGTCCCAAATTAGGAGAATGAAAAGGGACACAAACAGCAAGAACAAAAATAATATGGAGAGCACACTGCTAAAAACCATTAGTATATTTAGCTATGTATTTTATTAATGTGCTCTCCCCTTCTGAAGGTCTCAAGCAGAGGCTGGTTAGCCATCTGCTAGGATGCTCTAGCTCTGGGTTTCTGGCATCAAGCAGTAGGTTGGATGAGGTGGCCTACAAAGCACATGCAGGCCCAAGAAGCGGCTAATGGAACTGGCTGTGCAACCCCTTCTGTGGAAGGAGTGGAAGAGGGAAGCAGCTCTCTTGCTTGGTTTTGTTTATACTTCTGTTTAATATATTTTATGTACCCCTTTCTGCCAGTATCCCCAAGGTGGTTGCCAACATAAATTAAAATAATGGCATTAAAATCTACTAGGCACAGTGAAAGAGTTGACACAGTATTTACTGATGGCTCTGTTTAAATTAAATGAAATAGCCAGTATTCCAGCTTCATAAATCTTTGGAGCCACCACATTTGGAATACTGTGAGCCGTTCTGGTGGCCTTATCTTCAAGGGAATAGCATGGAAAAGAGCATTCATTCTATCTGGACAGGGTGGTAAGTAGCAAGGCAGGAATATGAGGCAAGGTGGTTGCATACATTCTGGCTGGGAGTGGTAAAAAAACAGATCATGGTACGTAATTTTAGGAATCCTTGCCATTTCCCACAGTGTCAGACTAACAACAACCCTCAAACTAAGTGTGATGCTAAATGCATTATTAGGAACTTCATCAGATTTCTTAAAAGAAAAAGCATGGTATGCCATGATTTGCATTGGGACCACAAAGTATGAGGAGGGGAGATTTAACCCTTCCATCCCCAGATGATATGCCAGTGAAAATAACACATGCACACATCTGTAAGGCTTGGTGTGTAGGGTGGGGGAAGAGTTTCTATTGGTGCCTAAGCTACAGGGGAAATTTTCATCAAGATCACAGAGAGGAGTTAAGCCTCCCTAATCTCACACTTTGCAGTCCCATACCTGTCATTAAATAACCCAAAACTCCTAATTCCTTAGTGTTGTGTATAGTTTGACCCTCAATTTTGCAAAGGGCTTAACCATTAGGTTCAGGATAAGTCATGCAAACTATATAGCTCTTACTTGGCTACAAGTGATCGCCAAGAAGAGCAGCAGTAGCAGCTTTGTGCAACAAAATCATTAATGCTTATTTATTTATCTGGAATCGCAAGGTCTTGGAACAAAATTGATATTTTATAGCAAAGAATTTGACATGAGGTATAAGCATCATTGCCTATAGCAAAGAAGAGTAGGGTTGTTTGCAATGGTAATATTCCCGATAGCCAGAATTCTAGGTTGCTTATGGGTGTAGATGTTTCAGTGATTCGAGATGAGGAGACATTGCCCAACCATAATGAGATTGATTGCCAGAAATGTTCCCTCAGCTTTGTAACATCTTGCTGCTGCTGAAAGATTAATTTCCTATGTCAGATTTCTATTTACTGAGCACAGAACAGATGTGTCTCTAGTCAAAACTGTGTCCAAGTCTGGGAACAGTTTACAGGTGTTGTTGTGCTTGTGTTCCACAGGATGATTAGAAAGCTGCTGATTACTCCAAAAACATGGGCAGTGGATGAAGCAACAGTGGATTTCCCCATCTTTGATGGAGCCAGATGTAAATGATTCATCCCTGAAATAATTGAGTGGGATGGAAAAATTGATATCAGTGGTGACCCGTTCATCAGGTCAACAGACTTAAAGGTCTGGTGTCATTTTTAAGGAGTGGTGTGAGTCAGGAGTGGAGATATGAAGAGACCAGAGCCAAAAGGTTGAGCCAAAAGGGAGACATTTATATGGGGTAGGCAGTCCCCCTTCCATCATTTAGAAGTAAAACTCCTCCTTTTCTCAGTCTACTGCTAGACCCATAATGTCTAACCTATAGTAACTAAGTATTCAGTTTTTGAAATCAGATTTCTAATTACATTTGGTTTCTTGTCATTTACAGTAACCAGTAAAGCTACCCAAGGTGACTTCAACAGCCTTTTAAAAAAATCTAGTTCACATTCTGAAATTAATCTTTAGCTTTGCTAGTATAAAACTGCTTAGTTTTTCTTTATTTTCTGCCTACCAAGGAACCTGTGTGTTTCACCTAAGGATGAAGAGCCTTTGGTGGACCTGCATAGTATCTAGCAGGGGGCTCATTTGAGTGTCGACCTCCTCCTCCCACATTTCATGTTAGGACTGTGACTAAATGCAGACTCCAGCTTTCCGCCCCCTGCTTTGTTTACAGTCTATTATTATTTATTACATTTATTATTAGGTCACATGGGAGAGCCAGATTGAGGCACATAGGGCTTTAAAGGTCAAAACCAGCACTATGAATGGAACCTGGAAGCCAACCAGTAACCAGTGCAGTTGGGTCATAATCAACGTCGTATGTTCAGGCTTCCTGGTCCCAGTCAATAATCTGTCTTCTGAATTCTGTACTAGCTGAACCGTCTTCAAAGGCAGCCCCACATATAATTCATTGCAGTATATTCTAGTTGGATTAAGAGTTCAGGAGAACTCAAAAGCTTGTAAAGTATTCTGTGACATTTTTGGGTAGCAAAATAAAGGTTTTTCTTAATTTTGACAGTTTCCAGTTTGTGCTTTACCTTTTCCATATCTCTCCTCTCGAAAACTGATTATTAAAATATTTTCTTTGCTGAAGCCTGCATGACCCCCGCTGTTGGTTTTTGTTTTTTCATCTGTTGGGTTTTACAGGGTCCTGTGCAGCAAGCTTTTAATAGTTGCTTGCTTTGCAGAGATTTGCTGATAATGTTTCTCTCCATGCAGCAACAAGATTAATCTTCTGACTCCTGAAAATCTATCCTCTGATAAAGGCCCAAGTGCAGGTTGAGCTATTTTTGGTGGTCATCTGGCAATTGTATATGCCTATGAAGTTGCAGTAAATGAACAGTGTGACCTTCAACCCCCAAACCTGTGTGTTTGGTTATAAGCTAATGGACTCTCATTGAAGTAGATGGCACTAAATTAGCTTAAATGCAAGCATCCTTACTTAATGGGAAGGGGAGGTCTGAAATTACATGACCAAGCTGTGAATCAAGTTGAGACTGTTGTTGCTTTATTCATTTAAAAACATCATTGTTCCCATCTGCACTTTGTGGGCTATAAATTCCTAGACATCTCTCCTAACCACTTCTGATCCATCCCTAGAATGAGGTTTAAGCACCATGACATTGGCATGTGGATGCCATTGCAGAGCTCTGTCCCTAACAACTGTGAGTCATTACTGCCTTGTTGGAAGCTTTTAAAGCCATCACAGTACACCCAGAAGCACAGCTCTCCTTTACTTTGAACTCTGTTTTTCAACACCAGCCTGAAGAAACTTGCAAATGCAGGTCTTTACGAGCAATTATTTCTGAATGTTGCTCATATGTGTGCATTCCAACATGAAAGACTAGGGAAACATTAGAACTCTCCCTTTCTTGGCTGAGGATTCTCAAAGCTGGTCACAACCACTGAGCTACCACCGCTACATACAACCTGCTCTAAATGGTTACCTCTGACTTGCTGGAATGCAAAATCCCCCACAGAGCCACACAATCCCACAAAATCCCCTACAGAGCCTCGGTACCTGAAGGAGCGTCTCCACCTCCATTGTTCTGCCCGGACACTGAGGTCCAGCGCCAAGGGCCTTCTGGGGTTCCCTCACTGCGAGAAGCAAAATTACAGGGAACCAGGCAGAGGACCTTCTGGTGCTTCCCTCGCTGTGAGAAGCCAAGTTACAGGGAACCAGGCTCCCCCTTCAAATTTTCTAAGGCAATTTCTTTCCTCATTAATTGATGAAGGGCAGAATAAATTTTTGGCCTAGCTTTCAGTTTAAGCTAGTGAGTTTCCACACTGGGTTCACTGTACAGCTCTTGCCTCGTTCCATTTTCTCTTCCCTCAGCTGTGTCACTTGTTCTGCTATCTTCCAAGTGTGCTTTTTCACATCTCCCCTAACCTTCTTCCTTCCAAGTTAAAACTGGCCAATCTCTCATCTCATGTTCGGCCTGGCAAGGAATGAAGGCATGTTCAGTGACTGCTAATAACGAGATGTGAAGGAATCATGTACTGCCCTAGAATCATTTGTTTCACAAGAGGTTTCACAGTACTATGCAGAAAGAAATAAGGCTGCATAATGAAAACAGAGAACTGACCCCAGAGAGAGAATGACTGAGTTTGTGATAAGCAGAACCCATTTTGTCTCTCCCAAAGAGCAGAAGTTGTTTCCCATAGACGTGGCTTTCCAAATTCTCACCAAAATAGTCTTACACAAGGGTGAAGTCTGATCACTTTCTTTAAATTAATGTTTCTCTTAACCTAGAGCATCTCTCCTGACAAAATCTTCCCATTTCTATCCATGTTGAACATTTAGAAAGGTTAGTATGAAGAAGCTGGATTGTACAAAATGCTAGGCCAGTAAGATGATGTTTAGATACCTTCCAGACATGTAGATACCTTCCAGCATTGATAAGCAATGCTCAGTGCTTATCAGTCAATTAATAATTTGGTGCCATCTTAATCTGAAAGTTTCCTGGACATACTTCTGAATAGACATGTATGGGACTGTTCTATTAATTTCCTCCCTGAATATAAACCACGGAGGCATAAGATTTGCTTTCATGCTTCCTCCAAATAGAAAACAGTTAGTTTTAATAAATATTGTTAATAGAATTAATTAGCCACTTCCTAATCTGCAGTAAAGAGTCAAGGTACTAGGCTACTGACATGTCCGAAGTGACAGCAGGGTACAGCTCCTCAGTAGGTCAGAACAAAATGCCTGTCTTAAGTGGTTGATGCTTCTCTCCCAGAGGGGCATATACAGTACTGTTAAGACTGGAAGAGGCAATGGCGCAGGCTTTCATCTAAGAGCTATTAGTTTCCTCCACTCCTGAGCAGGTGGGTCAGTCCCAAGGGTATCTGAGGCTCCATGAGGTAACTCAATTCAGCCATGTGTTTTTGAACCAGGCATAGCCTTGGTTCAATTTGCAACTAAGGAACAGGCATGCAAGAAACCAAAGAAGCCACTACTCATGCAAAAGTCTATTTGAGTAGAAGAACTGGTAGCCAACACCCCACCCCCAGTGCTGAAATATGCATTAAAGCATTCCACTGAGACCAGTTGCTCACTATATTTGATAGCAGATACTTGCAAACACTGAACATGGTAACAAACACAAATGAACGCATGTATAGAGCTAATTTCAGGAGAAATCAGGATCACCGGCCATCCTTAACAAGAAGACAAATGTGATTCGACTTTTGACTTCTTCCACATTAAAAATGCATTGTACAGAGATGCATGTGAAGTGCTTGCCTTCCAGTTTAACTGGGCATGAAAGCCAACATGCACTATGTGAATGAACAGAGAGACAAGCAAAGTCATTCTTACAGCAAGATGAAGAGTGTTCCAAAAAACCGAATTGGGTGGCCATATTCAGAAGAGGGCAGGGGGCTTCTATGCTTCCATCAGTAGCGCAAGTGGAAGTGGAGCAGTAGCGATCTGCCTACTTCAGTTTCTCATTTTTCCAGTCTTTGGTTCAGCTCTCCATGCTTCTGCATCAGTTTACATTAAAAATAAAAAAAAGACCTCATGAAAAATTCACCAGCATTTTAGTGCAAATTTCTCCCACTTTTTTTGCAAAGAAAATTTCCCCTTACATAGTGCACTTTTATATGTCATTTTAACCAACGTGTGCATCTTTATGTACATTTTCCTCTGATGCACACTTTTAATATCATGTGGTTGTAAAACTGCATCACAAAATTTGTGTGAATTTTGAAAGATAATTGTGTTTCCGTTCACATTCTGTTTTGGAAAGTGCATTAAAATGGGAATGTCTTCCCCATCCCTATTGAGCAGATACTATTATTTTTACCCCTTAATGGACCAGCCCCATTTCTGCAAAGTGGTTACATTTTGGGATGCCCTTTCCTTGCATCTGACTGTCCTAAGACCTTGTTCTAATCATGAGCAAATATACCATAAGATCTAGTAGAAAAGCTATCAGCTCTAGATCCATTGCTGTGTTTAGGTAAAAGGAAATACACTCTCATTCCAAGTTAGAAAATCAATATTTTAGTGTTTTCTAAGTATATTCTTTTGAATAGTCATTGGATTCCAAGGACTGAAGCTTTTTAATGGTTCATGGAGTGAAAGATAAGGGATCACTGGTGTTTATGCATGTGAAATAATCTATGTAAGCCAACCAGAAGAATGCTCCCCCAACCAATTCTGCTGAAGAAAAGGATGTTTTTGCTTCCAGCTCCAATCTGGTGCCAGCTGGGAGAGGAGTGTGAGGCCTGGTCATTATTAGAATTTGTCAGTAGCTTGAACCCAGTCCCGAAGGGACACTAATTACGCCAACCCAACAGGTTTTAGAAAAAGAAACCAGAAAGAAACTCTTTTGGAACAACACCACTTTTTTTTTTAATTACCTATGCTCTTCAAAGAGCTGTTTGATCAATTCTGTATTCACAATGGTCTAGCTAAAGTTCAGATGGTATTAACTGAACTATTTCTAGAAATTGATTGTGGCTGTTTGGGTGAAAGGGTCCCCCCCCCCTTTTCTTTTAATCAAGCCTTTTAAAAAAGTTTCTCTTGGGCAAGGTTTTTTGTGCAACCTTCTGACCTGAATGTGCCGCAAAGATGTGACTGGGATAAACTTATAGTACATCGCTCTGGCATAATTATGAGGAAGTGCAGCTCTCAGTTTAAGAAGAACATGACAGCATGTTTACTTTCATTTCTATTCCACCTTTCCTCCGTCATGGAACCTGAGGTGGTAAAACATGTGATTTCCAAGAACTCTTCCCTCCAGGCACTGACCAGATCAGTGGCAGCTGGTGACATTTTGACTTTGAAGGGAGAGGACCCTCACTGCTCTAACTTCCTGAGTTGACAGAGAAACAGCAACCATTCATCATTTGCTCACATGGCACTGTTGCATGTATTAATCACATTAATTCGAACTGCATGTCAATAGGTTTTGAAACTCTTTTTACATACGCAAGTGTTTTCACAGTGAAACCATTTCAACATATTTTATGGGAAGCAATTCACAAGTAGAATCAAATAATTAAATGAAGAAAATGTAATGCCACTCAGGATATTTCACAGTATGAGCTTTCTTTCTCTCCCATCCCCATTCAGACGTTATATTATCTGTGTTGAAATTAAGATGTGTAGGACAGCGTGGAGTTGCGCACGGACCCTGCCCAATGTCCCTGCCCCCGATGGCTCCTGCTTTCATGAGAAGGCCTGAAAGTAGCCATTTAACAAGACTGCAACCTTTTAAGGTTCCATACAGCAAATGTATAGGATATCTACCCAAGACTCCTCCCTGTTTTTTCCATATGCATTCTCTATGGTGCAAGTGGTTAACTTAAGTCACTTTTGACTTTGCTGCAAGAGTCATGGAATTATTGAATTGTAGAGTTGGAAAGGATCCTAAAGGTCATCTAATCTAGTCTAACTCCTTGCAGTGCAGGAATGTCAGCTAGATCATCCATGGCAGATGGCTGTTCAACCTCTGCTTAAAAAGCTCCAAGGGAGGAGAGTGTTATGTACTAAGCTTGGATCCTAGAACAATAGGCAAATAGGATCCTAGAATGCAACAACTGACTGGCTTGCAGGAAAAGACCAATCAGGCTCCAGGAGGGAAGCAGAATCAGCCAATCAGACGGGACTCATTGTGTAAATAATGTATATAAAAGCCTGAGGTTTGGGGGGCAATTCAATCACTTTTTTACAAGCTGCAATAAAGAGCATGAAATCACTACAGGACTCTGAGTATATTTAAGAGAGTCTACCACCTCTCGTGGGAGTCTATTCCACTTTTGTACAGTTCTTACTGTCAGAAAGTTCTTCCTAGTCAGAATCTCCTTTCATGTAACTTGAAGCCATTGGTTCGTGTCCTATGCTCCCAAACAGGAGAAAACAAGCTTGCTTCATCCTCCATGTGACAGCCCTTCCCATAGAAGCCAACTCTAGGGGACCCACAAAGTCAATGAGCAAATCCGAAGGGCAGCAGTGGTGCGGCCTCAGAGAGAAGCAGTTCAGCTTCATCCTCTACAGCCAGCGCGTGTGGCACCCTTTCCCCCTCCTCCGCGGAAAAGGGGCCCTTGCTGACTGGAGAGGAGGAGGAGGAAGAAGAGCTACCACCGCAACATGGCCTTCCAACAGCACAAGCACATGCCTGCACATGTGCGTGTGATGTCGCATATCCTCATTACAACTGCAGGCACCCACAGTCCTGAGGGAGAGATGGCACACCTGGACCTTTTGATGTTTGAAGATTGCTATCTTATTTCCTCTCAGTCTTCTCTTTACTAGATTAAACATACACAATTCCCTGCACTGCTCCTCATAAGGCTAGGTCCTCAGACCCTCTTGGTCACCCTCCCTCTTCACACATTCCAGCTTGTCAATATGCTTCTTAAATTGTGGTGCCCCTGGAAACAGTATACCAGGAGTGGTCTGACCAAGGTAGAATAAAGCAGTATAATCACTTCCCATAATCAGGACACTACAATTTTTTTTTTGATGCAGCCTAGAATAGCATTAACTTTTTTTGCTGCTGCATCACATTGTTGACTCATGTTAAGCTTGTTGTCCACCAAGATCCTTTTCTTATATACTGGAGGCAATCCTGATGTCCCCCATCTATGCTAGAAAAAGAGCTATGAATAATTGACTACAAGATTTGGATGGGGTTGTATTAATAAGCTACAGTGACACATCAGTGTACGCCACACAAAATACTTAAAAAAAATGTTCACATAGCTCAAAAATGGATGAATGACTTTTATTTCAGTCAAATTTCCAAGAGAAGTGTTAACTTTGCATGAAAACTAGGCATGGAAGACTCCACTCTGTGGGAATTGTTTTTTCAAGTTGTGACTGATGAGAAACAGAAGTTTTTAGTGGAAGTTCCTCCATAAGCTCAGCTGGAAGGTGCAGCGCCAAAAAGAGTGCTGTGAGAAAGGAAAGCTTGGTTCTCATATGATCAACAGCTGTATTAAAATCCATGTTTATGCATTTCCTCTCTCCATTAAAAAGACCTTGTGGACTTTAAAGGTGGAAAAGAGGAACAAAGGAATAAGTGCTATAGGTCTCATAAAAGAATGGTTTTTAAATGAACTCTGGCTCATTCAAATGGGCTAACACATGCGGTCTAAAAAGAGTCTAAAAAAGGGTGACTACATTAAGGACAGGGGACAGGTGGTGCTGTGGTCTAAACAACTGAGCCTAGGGCTTGCCGATCAGAAGGTTCGATTCGAATCCCTGCGATGGGGTGAGCTCCTGTTGCTCGGTCCCAGCTCCTGCCCACCTAGCAGTTCGAATGCACGTCAAAGTGCAAGTAGATAAATAGGTACCACTCCGGCAGGAAGGTAAACGGCATTTCTGTGCGCTGCTCTGGTTCGTCAGAAGAGGCTTAGTCATGCTGGCCACATGACCCAGATCCGCTGTCTGCGGATAAACGCCGGCTCCCTCGGCCTATAGAGAAAGATGAGCACCGCAACCCCAGAGTCGTCCGCAACTGGACCTAATGGTCAGGGGTACCTTTACCTTTTTACATTAGGACAAATTTCTATCAATACCAGACCAAGTGATTTAAAACAAATGGTCTCCAAAATAACAAATGGTGAATAAAACTGATATAAACAACTGAGAAAACAAATGCAAGTTAGGTCTTTTGAAGAGAGCTTCTTTACTGGTTTAAAATAATTAGACAAGGTATTGACAGGAAGCATCCATGATTTGTTTGATGAATGTGAAAAAAAAATCAAATAAATTATAGCAGAAAATGAGTAATGTAAGAACCAGAAACAATCTCTCTGCCCCACTCCCCCTAAACTGGAGCTGATGTTTGACTCCTGCTATGGGTGATTGGGTGTAAAATTTTAGATTTACAAAAAACAAACAACAACAACTAATGGGCATGATCCATTATAGAAAAGACAGCACAAATTTTCCATCCTGACCTAGCCTGTCTGGCTCATCCAGTACTGCTTGGCTATGAATGAACTGGGGTCTGATGGGCTGGGAAGCAAGAAGATGTTTGATTGATCATCAAGGATGTTTCAAAGTAAAATGTGTTGCTAAGCTTTGTTCCTATATGTTTTCCCATTGCCCTTTCTCATTACACCTCCTATTTCCAACACATGCCCCATCATTGTCAATACAACCAGTGAGCAAATGTTTTCTTTTTTCTCTTTTAAATTTTCTTTCTTTTTTCTCTTTCTAATTTTATTAATCTAGATTTTCAAGATAGCCTACAACCATAAAACAAATATAAAACAGATCAAAAACACCAGAAACAAAAGCAATTATTGTAGCAGCAGTAAAAATTCAAAAAATAAAGACATAAAATCAGTTTAAATCCTTGGAAAGCCTTTTTTTTAAAAAAATGTCTAAAATGTGGCTCCCTGGGCAACCCAGTCATATGGTGGCTTATCAATAAAAGTATTTTTTTTTAAAGCCTACCAAGTGGCAGGGATATTTAGAGAAGGACCTCTGGTGCCAGACTTAACAGGTAGGTTCCTTTTTTAAAAAAAACCCACAACACCAACATTTTCAGTGAATATATCCCCTCCACGGACACCTCTGTGATGATGATGATGGCATTTAAATATCTGTAATGAGGTGTTTTCAACCTCATCTTTTGGCTTCCCTCCATCCTTTTTTTTTTTTTAAATAATTTTTATTAAGTTTATAATATACAAAATTCAAATTCCAAAATACATATTTCCATAAATCTAGTGGACTCCCCCCATCTTCCGGACACTGCATTCTCTGTAAAACCAAAACCTCAGCAATTTGTTAACTTATTTTAAACATAATAATATATCTTCCATTTTATCGTGATATCTGGTCTCTAAACATTTCAATCCAAATCCATTAATTTTTAGTTTCAACACAATAAAATTATTTCATTACACCACTTCTGTCTTGTTGTACCTTATTTACCAATTCAAAGATTTACCAATACTGAAGCTATAATTTCCTAGAGAGAAGCATTTTTTAACATTCATACAACTTATAATGCTTTTTCAAATAGTCCTTAAATTTTTCCCAAACTTCCTCCGTTTCTTCTTCTCCCGAGTCTCGAATTCTGCCAGTCATTTCAGCCAGTTCCATATAATCCATCAGCTGCGTCTGCCATTCTTCCAGTGTGGGTAGATTTTGTGTCTTCCAGTGCTTTGCCATCAAGATCCTTGCTGCTGTAGTAGCGTACATAAAGAAAATTCTATCTTTCTTAGCCACCCTCTGGTCTACCATGCCCAGGAGGAAGGCCTCCGGTTTCTTGGGTAAGGTGAGTCTAAGCACCTTTTTTAGTTCATTATGTATCATCTCCCAGAAGGCCTTCACCTTCGGGCAGGTCCACCAGAGGTGTAGAAATGTCCCTTCCTCCTCTTTACATTTCCAACATTTATTATCAGACAGGTGATATATCTTTGCAAGCTTGACTGGGGTCATGTACCACCGGTATGTCATTTTCATGATATTTTCCTTCAAGGCACTACATGCCGTGAATTTCATTCCGGTGTTCCATAACCTTTCCCAGTCTTCAAACATAATGTTGTGCCCCAAGTCCTGCGCCCACTTTATCATGGAGGATTTAACAATCTCATCCTGTGTATTCCATTTAAGCAGCAAGTTGTACATTCTCGAAATTAACTTAGATTTTGGCTCAAGCAACTCTGTCTCTAGTTTCGATTTTTCCTCCTGGAAACCCACTTTTTTGTCCGCTTTAAAAACTTCCTGGATTTGAGCATAATGCAACCAATCTCGCACCTTGTTTTTTAACTTTTCCATACTCTGCAACCTCCATTTATCTCCAATTTTTTCAATTATTTCCCAATATTTAGGCCAATGGGCCTCCATATTGAGTCTTTTACGTGCTTTGGCCTCCATCGGTGAGAGCCACCTCGGAGTTTTACTCTCCAATAAGTCTTTATATTTTGACCAGACCATAAAAATTGCCCTTCTGACAATATGGTTTTTGAACGATTTATGAACTTTAACCTTGTCGTACCACAAATATGCATGCCACCCAAAAGCATTATCAAATCCCTCCAGGTCGAGGACATCAGTGTTCTCCAACAAAATCCAATCCTTCAACCAGCAGAGGGCTGCAGATTCATAATATAACTTCAAGTCCGGCAGGGCAAATCCCCCTCTTTCTTTCGCATCTGTTAGTATTTTAAACTTTATTCGGGGCTTTTTGCCCTGCCAGACAAATTTAGACATATCCCTCTGCCATTTTCCAAAACATTCCACCTTATCCACGATCTGGAGGGCCTGAAACAAAAATAGCATTTTCGGCAAAACATTCATCTTTATAGCAGCTATTCTGCCCAACAAGGAAAGTTTCAGTCTTGACCATGTTTCCAAATCTCTTTTGATCTCTGACCAACATTTCTCATAATTATCCTTAAACAAATTCAAATTTTTGGAGGTCAAGTGCACCCCTAAGTACTTTACTTTTTTAACCACATTTAGTTCTGTTTCTTTTCTGAACTCCTCTATTTCGGTAGTTGTCAAGTTTTTTGCTAAAACTTTAGTTTTTTGTTTATTCAGCTTGAATCCCGCCACCCGACCAAAGTCAGAAATTAATTCTAACGCTCTTTTAGTACTAGAGGCTGGCTCCTGTAATGTTAATACCAAGTCATCTGCAAAAGCTTTCAGTTTATATTGTTTCTCTCCGACCACAATTCCCTGTGTCAACCGGTCATTTCTAATCATGTTCAATAGCACCTCCAGGACTGAAATAAACAACAGAGGAGATAAAGGGCACCCCTGTCGTGTCCCTTTTTCAATTTTGAACTCCTCTGTCACCACGTTGTTTACTATCAATTTAGCTTTTTGTTCTGAATAGATTGCTTCTATTCCATTTTCAAACCCCCGCCCTACTCCCATCCTTTCCAAGTTTTTCTTCATAAACATCCAAGAAATGTTGTCAAAGGCTTTCTCCGCATCAATAAAAATCAACACCGCTCTTGTATTTGAGTTAGTCTGTAAAAATTCCAAAATGTCAATGATGTTTCTTGTGTTATCAAATAAATGTCTGCTAGGGAGAAAGCCTGCTTGGTCCTTATGAATCACTTCATTTAATACTTTCTTAAACCTGCTTGCCAAAATGTCTGCAAAGATTTTGTAATCCACATTTAGGAGTGAGATAGGACGGTAGTTTTTAAGTTGAGTTTTTTCAGTTTCTGATTTTGGTATCAACGTGATGAAAGCTTCTTTCCACGTTTCCGGTGCCTTCCTCCCCTCCATAATCTGGTTACAAACTTCCAACAATGGTTGTATCAATGAATCCTTCAGTGCCTTATAATATTTGGAAGTAAGCCCATCAGGTCCCGGAGACTTGCCCAGTTGGAGGTTCTGAATGGCGCATTCAATTTCTTGGATTGTAATATTACAGTTCAGGGTTGCTCTCATTTCCTGGGGTATTTTTTGTAATCCATTAGTTGTGACAAATTGGTCCACCTCCGAGCCTTTTTGTGGCCTTTGTGAATAAAGTTCTTTGAAATATCTCTGGAAACACTTTCTAATTTCCTCGGGTTTCTGAACCATTCTCCCTTCAATCTCTAGATTTGTAACTGTATTAAGTTTTTGTCTCTTTTTCAACTGCCATGCCAACAACTTCCTGCACTTATTAGCAGATTCAAAGGATCTTTGTTTCATTTGTTTAATTTTCCATTCCACCTCTTGATTTATCAGTTTCGAATATTGTGCCTGGAAAAACTTCACTTCTCTCAATACTTCCTTTGATTTAGGCCTGGATCTCAGTTTTTTCTCTCCTTCTCTTATTTTCTCCAAAATCTTCTCCTTCTTCTCATTCCAGAGCCTTTTTTTAATCGTATTCTGCTGTATTAGAAACCCTCTCATAACTGCTTTACTTGCGTCCCAGATTGTTCTTTTTTCCACGTTTGTCTTTAAGTTTATTTCAAAATAATCCTTTAAAACTTTTTGGGCCTTCTTAACAATCTCCTGATCTCTTAACAAAGCGTCATTCATTCTCCATCTGAAAGATCCGGTTGTATTTAATCTCAATTCCATTCTCAAAGCGTTGTGGTCGGAGCAGGTTTTTGGGCAGATTTCCGCTTTTCTAGTCTTAGGTGCCAGCCCTCTAGTTATCCATATTTGGTCGATTCGCGTCCATGTCATGTGGGCCTCAGAAAAGAAAGTTCCTTCTTTCCCTAGAGGGTTCTTGATCCTCCATATGTCAATCAAATCCAAATTGTCAGTCATTTCGAAAAAGGTTTTTGGTAGTCTGCCGTCTTTCGTTATATTAGCGCTTTGCGACTTATCCATATTCACTGAGGCGACGCCGTTCATATCTCCCAACATGATAATGTTGTTGTAATCCAAATAGTCCAGCATAGTCTCATGCAGCTTCTTGAAAAATTCCGATTTTCCATCATTTGGGGCGTATATTCCTAGAATTAAAAACTTTTCTCCTTGTGTCTGAATTTCAATTGCCAAAATTCTACCCTGTTCATCTTTAAATACGAATTTTGGTGACAAGTTCTCCTTTGCATATATCACCACTCCTCTTTTCTTAACTTTGTCCGATGAGATAAATTCTTGGCCTAGCCTTTTGTTAATTAACACTTTTCTGTGGAGTCTTGTCACATGTGTTTCTTGCAGGCAAATAATGTCCAATTGTTCTTTTTTCAAAATATGAAATACTTTTCTCCGTTTTTCTGGAGAATTCCCGCCATTTATGTTCCAACTAAGAAGCTGTAGAGACATCCTGGTCTACTTCTTAAATATCACAGTTGGGTATCTAATTTGTCCTCCGTTCCCGAAGGCTGTGGTGCCGGTCCGCCTCCAGATGGTACGGGTCTTGGTGGTGATCCCGGTGGTGGAGGCCAAGAATCTACAGCTCTCTTTTGGAGGTCCTCCTCGTTGTCGTGTAGGAACTTCTGGTGGTCCTCTGGTGTTTTAATTCTTACCTTCTTTCCTTTATAGGTGAATGATAAACCTTGAGGGAATTCCCCTCCATCCTTTTTTTGTCTGTACCTTTACCTACCCCCCCATACCTGTCAGCCATCTGCCTTGCTCTTATTAGGCTACTTCTGAACTGTGTCTAACAGCCCTTGCTTCCAGCTTGGACTACCCAACTCTTCTGGTGAGACACATTTGCCTCCTACTCATAAAAGAGGCAGACTTCTTTGGAAGTTGGAATTTGCTACAGTGAACAGTATATTCCTCTGCCACTGCTTCTCTCCCACATATTGAATGTGGGAGGCTGTAGCCCTTTGAAATTTATGAGGGTGGGGGAGCAAGGAATGAATGAATATGGGGCTTGTAGGGAAAACAAAACACTGAGAAAGAGAATTGTGGCTTATTAGCTATTCCCTCCTCCATGGGGAAATTGTGTTTATGAATACAAAAGGCATGACTCGTAGTTAATCCATAAATTAAACACTACAGCAGAAAAAGGTATTATTTGTACCAAACAGCTTTCTAGACTTTAAGGAGGTATCTTCCCCCCCAGTGAATACTGAAATGATTTTCTGACAGCATAAAAAGTCATAAATAATCCAATGTCGCTGTATACAAGGAGAAACAAATACCAAGCATGTATCTGGAGAGGTAGGAAGTGACGTCTTTTACCAATGCAAAGAACTTCTGAAATACAACCCAAATTTGAAATAAAACTGAAATCCCTGACCTCATCCGCTGCCAGTTTTCATCATGAATATTCTCCAGATATATTTGCAAGTACTTCCTATTCAACATTTGACATCGAACATCAAATGTTGAATGAGGTCAAGACTGCTCATGTGAAGAGTAATAAGTTATGTGTGAATGAAGGGGAAAGCCCGATTTTGTATTAATCCCAGAAACTTAAAGTCATGGAGAAATGGCCTGTCTTCCTTCAATACGGCACCATTAGCAAGTTCTGGTGGCATTATCAGCACCAATGCCTTTAGTGCAGACCTTTCGACAAGCCTAAAATGTACATCGGGATCTGCCACAGGTGGCAGCCTCCTCACCTTGCCTCATAGGTGGGCCAGCTGTGCCTAGAGAGGACTGCAAATGTCAGAGGGGCTTGTGGGAATCATTCTGAAATCCCATCAAAGATCTCATTGGAATTCAGAGCAATCCTCATGATAAAAACAGATCAATCTGTTGCAAGTAAACACTATTTCAAACATAATGAGATAAGATTGACGCCTGCATGTTGATAGAACAACACTGGGTGACTTGGGATGAGTTTGTGCATCTCAGGGGTTTGATCTCCAAGGACTGTTTCACACATGCAAATTATTACACTGTCCTGTAGATCCTGAGTGATAGACTTGTCTTGTGTGAACTCACTCAGATCCGTCTTTGAAAGTATACATGACTGGTGCATCCTGTTCTTTGGCTTTTCTGATATCAGCTTGACACAAGAGTGCAATTATATAACAGAGTTAGATACTGCAGGCTATTTCCTTGTCCAAAGACATAAAGGAGCTTTCCAGCTGCTTTGGGATCTTGCAGAGCACTTAGCTGGAGACAGTGATTAAAAACCTTACTATTCATCACAGAGTCATTTTTCAAATTGTGTCTGCTTGAGATGTAAGAGTATGATGTTTGCCATTTAATGTCATGAAACGCACGGGGTGGGGGTGGGGGGGCCAACGATAATACTAAATCTGCTTCTCCTGTCAGCTTGGAACATTTTCTTCCTTTTACTGCTTCAGAAGTTACCATTGCTTGGGAACATTTTGTTGGCCACAAAAGAAAAACATGTACCCAAGGGGGGTCAAGACTGCTCGTGTGTAGAAAAATATGTCATGTGTGAATGAAGGAACAAACTGGATTCCTTATTAATTCCAGAAACTTTTAAGTCACGGGTGAAATTATGAATGCACACAATGAAGAGGAGCATTTGTGTCCCTAGGCTACCTACCAGTATACCACAGAGCTCCTTAATTGTTAAGTTCTACAAATGAGGAAAGGGAAAATAAGCCCAGTGCCTAACTGTTTTCAATTATTTTGGAAAGCAACAAGAATATGTGGGGGTTTCAAAGTGAATGAGCATCATTTCTCAGGAAAAAGAAAACAACATTTTTCCCCCCAAAAAAGCTAGTTCTTCCCCCTCCCAGACTGATTTTGTATTTGCATTTGTACTTGCAGCTCAACATGCAAACATAAATCTTAAAGCAATACAGTGGTACCTCAGGTTAAGTACATAATTCGTTCTGGAGGTCCGTACTTAACCTGAAACTGTTCTTAACCTGAAGCACCACTTTAGCTAATGGGCCTCCTGCCGCCGCTGCACGATTTCTGTTCTCATCCTGAAGCAAAGTTCATAACCTGAAGCACTATTTTTGGGTTAGCGGAGTCTGTAACCTGAAGCGTATGTAACCCGAGGTACCACTGTACTTTAAAACCTTCACCCTAAATTAATTCATGTATTTGTTTTAAATTTCAGTGTTACCTCTGCCAAGTACATCTCAATGACTGCTTCCAAGCAGCTCAGTGATACAGCAGAGTCTGTAACCTGAAGCGTATGTAACCTGAGGTACCACTGTAGCAGCATTTAATTGTAGACTCTTGAAGAAGAGGCTTGAAGCATAATCAGTTCCTTTGGCAGATTCACATCCATGAACCCCACCTCCCTTTATACCTAAGTGCACCAGACATTGTCAGATACCAAAGTAAAATTTGCACAACTTACAACAGCCAGGAGTGGTGCTTCAAAGCCTTCCACATGTGCTACGTCAGGAAGATTTTGGGTATCCCATGGCAGGACACAGTTTCAAACAAAGATGTGCTCTCTGAAGCCCATATTCTCGACATGTTTGCATTCCTGTCTCAGTAGGGTTGATGTTGCAAGCCTTCATGTCCACAGAATGGAATATGGCAGGATCCCCAAGGATGTGATCTGCGGGGAGCTGGCTTCAGGCACCAGGCCCATTGGCAAACCAACTATTTCAAGGATGTCTGCAAATGTCACATGAAGGCTGGAAACATCAACCCTGCCCTGTGGGAATCCCTTGCAGACAAGCACAGTGCCTGGAGACAGCCAGGTCAGTATCCACAGCAGTGACCAGAGGAGGAATGACCACTGGGAGGAGCGCAGAGAGAAGAAATGCCACAGTGCATCTGCAGCAGCACAACCGGACGCCTTAATCTGCCCCAGCTGCAACAAAACATGTCTCTCCCATATCTGTCTCTACACCCACAGCAGGTACAACCTTCCAACAGTTTGACTTCATCCCTAAAGGCACACTCATTGCCTTCTGAGACGGATGTCAAGAATTATTATAGAGAAATCATGAAAAGTGATTTTATTAAGTTATTTTAGTATTTGGTTAACATGTTGTTGGTGTGTGTAAGGGTGGAAATGGAAGCAACCCGGAATAATATATAGGTGCTCTCTTTTCTTGTGAGTTTCCCGCCTGGGTCTCCTTTGGTATTTCACATCTTATTCAGTACAGTGGATAAGGTGCTGATCGGGTTATATAAACCAATATTGTCATTTCCAAGTATGCAATAAAACATTGAACAATAAGGTGGCCCCCTCTAAAATGTGTGCTTGGATTCCCCCCCCCCCAAGTATATTCTGCGACCAATCAGTGACACAATTACAGTGCATTAGTGGTCGGTTTACACTGAACGGGTCCACACAATATTCTGCTTTTCCCAGGAGTCAGGGCCACTGAGCTAAGTGATACTTAGCACTCCCAAGCATGGGATTGCATGTATAGGATTGAGGTGCAGATCTCCTAATGAAAGCACCAGAACAAAACAAAAACAAAGCAATTAAGAGCTTGTTTCTTTTGTTGCTTAGGGACGCTTTCCTCCCTAACCACCCTCTGCTCCGAGTTCTCTGGAGGCTCAGCATTTCTGCTTCCTCTTTTTGCTACATGGAAAGTTCTTAGTAAATAGAAAACAAGTCTAAGAAAATAGAAGAGCATTATTAGTCATAAAGTCATCAGGGCACCCCAGAGATCGATTCATTTTGCCTAGGTATACCAGGGCATCTTTGTAGAACTTTTCAGCACTACCACATCTATTTGTTTTCTAAGTCTGAGGCAAGGAGAGGTTCAGTCCAATAAAGGAATCTCTGTAGCCAGAGTTAACAACATCTATTGATCAATGCTAGTACTGGCAACAGACCAATAGCTAGCTTTAATATTCAGAGAACAGTCCTCTTCAGACAGAAAATTATTAAATAGGGAAATTAAGGACACCCATATCCATTGTGTTATAATTACATCTGAAAGCATTTGTCAATAAATTGGTTGGATCAAAATAAAAGCTGGATCAAAACAATAATATAAAAGATCTGCATTTTAATCAGTGATGCTTTGTATTAAAAAGACAGTGCTGGCAGCCCACAAACAATCTATTATTGAAATCCCTTGTTTCATGGAATTCCTCACAGGCAATTTTGAAAACAGCAAAGTATGCTTAGCTTTCAATAATTGGATAATTAGCATGGTCAACCCACAGGTGTTGAGGAAGGGCTGTAGATCAGTGGGTGAGCAATTGCTTTTCATGCAGAAGGTCCCAGTTAAATATCCAGCAGTCCATATAGGACTGGGAATGTCCTCTGTCTGAAATCTTTGAGAGCCCTGCCAGTCAGTGTTGACATTACAGAGCTAAATGGTGTGACGGGGGTAAGGCAGCTTCCTATGAAATGCACAGCAATGTGGCAAAAAATACATCTTATATCCAGAAGTTGTGAAATGTTAGTTACTACCCAACTTAGTGGCCTACATTCACTCAGTCATTTTCCTCACCTTTACTATTACTTTTCTACTAATTCAAGGCTAAACTATTTTGGATTAGTTGCTTGCTTCACTAATCTAGAGACATGAGCCTCTGAGGCCGTATCTACCCTGCTTTGTCAGTTTGGGACCCACAAGGGAAGAGGAGACTCAAGCAGAAATAAGTTGAGACCAGTCAGGTAGGCCTATTAGGTATTACTGTAAATTACAACAAGGCAGGTCAGTTTAAGGCAGATCTAGTCAAGTATGTCAAGTCAAAGTCAGTCAGGTTGAGTTAAACCTAGGTAAGACAAGTCAAATCTGTTCACAGCTAAACCCAAGTGGGGATTCAAACCCTGGTTTCCCAGGTTCTAGCCCAACACTCTAACCACTATACCACACTGGCTCTCTCTGTAATAATTACTTAGCCCTTCTGTGTAATCTGACTGAAATGACTACAGCAGTGATGATTGCCCAGATGAAAAGCTAGCTGTGGAGTGAAATATATTTGTAACAAAGCTTTGCATCCTTTCATTTTAGTCATCTGAAGAAAGCCCAAAACTTTTAATGGTGTTCGCAACAGTTAATTGTCTTTCTCCCCTAGCCATTCGTTTTCAATTTCACCTTAATAATAAAGGATCAGTTACAATAAATGAATTTCTATTGCGTCCACTGGCCAGCAGTTATCCCCAAATTCACTGAACCAAATCCTCGACACTCTGCCTTTAGATAAATAATTTTAAAATACTTGCATTTCCTTACAGGCTGCCTGATGTACCATGCATGGAAAATGGTATTTCCATGCTATTTTTGATAATAAAATATGAAAACTGGCTTCTTCATCGTATCATTTAAACCATTTCACATGCTGAAAAAATCAGTTCTTCTGGTATGTGCCCCCCCCCACCCAATATTGGATACACTTAAATATGTGGGTGACATTGGAGTGTGTAATTGCTTAGGCTGTATAGTGAGGAATAGGATGTGTTTATTACTGATATCAGAGCACTAGAATATCCAATTTCACTCCTTCAGTTCCACAGCAAATGCAGCTTTCATGCCTCTCTCATAATATATACATTGCCCAGGAAGACTGAATTCCTGCATACCTCTACCTGTGTGTAACTTCAGAGGCAATAAATTGGAATTAACATGCAACCAATGTGTCAAGGAAGGCAGCCTCTATTTTCCAAATACGTATCGAGCAAACTGATTGGCAGAGTCTGATTTTCCTTTACTAATGATTGTAAATGGAGGTCATTTGGAAGGTTAACTACAAAACCAAGAGAACTGCAAAGGGTATAACCCTGAATATATTGACTTTGTCTGAACTAGTTATTTTTAAATCAATGGAGTGACCTGAGGTAGAGTAGCAAATGATGCCCCTTCTTAATGACCAAGACCAGTCAAGTTTTCTTGGTGCTTGAGTCACAAAACCCCACAAGATCTCACCCCACCCTCTCTGGAGGTAAAAAAAATCACAAGAATAAGTTAAATAAGTAACAATTAGATCCATTTTCATGACAACCCAAATCAGCCAATTTGCCTGACCATTTCACTCTCTCTGATGGGTGTCCTGAACCCCTGGCCTACCTTGCGGCAAGTCTGTACCTCAAGTCCAAAGACCAGTCGTCAATCCAAAGGTCAGGAAATACAGTGCAAGGTCAGTTCAAGTAGGCCAGGTCAGCAGCCAGGAAACAGTCCAGAATCAAACCCAGCACACAGTCCCATAGAAGTCCAGAAACATCCAAGCACAGGTCCACAAACATGGGCAGTTGAGCCCATCAGCTTTGCCTCCCTTTTGTCCTTTGCATGCTAATTTCAGCAGCTGGGCTTGATGAGACCCTCACCTGTTCCAAGCCTACTCCAGCTGAGAAATCACACCCCTCCTCTCAGAGCTAGCGAGTCCCACCTGGCCAGCCAGTGAAGTGAGCTGTGGGGCCTTACCCTGCTCCACAGCTTCCCCATCCCAGCAAGTTGCAGCAAGACTGCTATCTGGAGTTCAGAGGCCTGACACCAACCCACCATGCGAGTGTGCATTAGGCCCTCTGGGAAGACCTGGTCCTTTGGGGCAATTTGGACCCATATCACAATGCCACTGGTTTCCACTGGATGGTCCCAAAGCCCCAGATTAATCAAATCCTGCAAATAAATAAAGCTATTGAACTCCCTAGTTAGCATATGCCAATATTTTATGTTGTTTGGCACATTCACAGATTTTTGAAAACAAAGGCAACTGTGTGTGTGTGTGAGGGGGGTGAGATACAGTAAGTCTCCCAAAATTACCTGAGTGAATGTCTAGGTGCATATGAGATACGGCCCATAAAATACATCGTAGTCCTAGTCTGCTTTGGGCTTTAAAGGTCGTTCATGTGTTCCATGTTAAGCGAATCATGTCCGGTACTCATCTTTACAAACCTCATTTAATTCTCCTCCTTTTAACAGGGCGTGAAGGCACTGGTAAGAAACGAAAGCTGTGTAGCCTTGCACATCGCTGAAGCACTCCTGTGCATTTCCAGCCTCAGGAGAAACTACGATGGTGGGCCAAGAGAAAAGCAGAAGAGAAGCTGACACCGTGCCAGATTTTTCTGGCCATTTGTTTAGTTCAAAGAATCACTTGGGAGAGGCTGGGATTTATTTCTGGAGCTTGGGGGAGGCTGGGACTTACTACAGCCGTGTGGTGTAGTTTAAAGTCAGAGGCATCTGTTGTGTCCCATTATTGTTACATTTTGTTTAGAACGGCTCTCTGCATGTGCTTGAAGTTCTGAGCACATAAGGAAGGCTTCATCTCACAGTATATTATGAATCAATAACCTGCTAAGCATTTCAGCTGCAAAAAGTAATAATTTATTTTGCAGGCTGAGGAGAGGAATGCACAGTCCCGCTGTGACAACTGTATAATAGTCAAATGTCTCCCTTCTTTCGACCTGGTGACACAGATTCACACACAAAAGGGTGTTTATAAAAGCGAATAAGGTTGAGCAACACAACCATATGTTGTGCACTGGCCGTGGAGCAAGGCGTGCCTGAATTTGCACCCGGACTTGGCATGTAATATAGCACTCGAGCAATTCAAAAACAAACAGAGGAGCGTCAAGTTCCTTGCCTGACAGATTGTGATTATGAGAATGGATGTGACATGTGAGGAATAGCACCTGCCTGACCTGCTTATTGATTCATCTGCAGATGGGTTGTATCAAAACTAGAAGTCAATTTGCACATGCCAAATCTGCTTATTGCCTGCCTCCCCACCCCCAGGTTAATTCACACCAGGCATTTTCGGTGCACTTCTGGATGCCTTGTCACCTGAGGCTGCGTGCGGCTAACACCTCAGCACCAAGCAGCCTCCTCCGTGCTTTGTGATGGAATGTTATCTGTGCCTGGCACCATCTGGTGAACATGCCAAAGTGCTCAAGGATGCTGGGTGTCAGGTAACACGGAGACCAGAAAAGAAGGAGTGCTAGTGAACAGAAGGTATATGCGAATGCTCTCCTGGGTTATATTTCTACCTGATTATTTCCATAACCTGGAGTCTGTTGTTTCTCCAAGAATGTACGATGACGGATGCAATTTCTCTGCACCTGCTTTTCCAGAAACCTTAGTATACTTTCCCAGAAACCTTAGCAGCAAGGCAACTGTTATAAGAAGAAGGGTGACCTGGGGAGAGCAAGCTGCACACTGTGTAAAATCGGCGCAAAACTGTAGAGCCATGGATGCAAGCCCTCTTAGATATCTAGCATAGTGAGGCTTTGAAGCACCCAGAAACTGACGTACTTACTTACTTACTTACTTACTTACTTGTCTGTCTGTTTGTTTGTTTGTTTGTTTATTTTAGCAAAATGTATTTACTGCTTAAAAATCTCTAAGCTGCTTACAAGAAGTATTAAGATTACCAACAGAAATAGTTAAAGACAAATAATTGAAAACATCTAAAAGATAATTAAAATCACAGCAGGCTGAAAAGAGATTAAAACACATCAACTTCTATGTTTCTAGAGAGGCTTGCCCAAACAAAACGTTTTTGGGTTTGTTTGTTTTTAAGGGAGGTGCTGATAAGGAGAGTGAACCTGCCTGATGTCAGGAAGTATTATGCGGCACCTGTAAAACTGCCAATTCTGCAGAACGAAGTGGTAAAATGGGTATATATGTAGGATAAGGTGATCCTTCAAGCAATCTGGTCAATAATGCAGGATTGGCTATGACGCTAGGCAAGGGCATGGACACACACACACACACACACACACACTCACACACACAGGGTGATCCCATTATCTCCTGTATTGTATACATAAAGGTAAAGGTACCCCTGCCCATACGGGACAGTTGTGACTGACTCTAGGGTTGCGCGCTCATCTCGCTCAAGAGGCTGGGATCCGGCACCGTCCGAAGACACTTCCAGGTCACGTGGCCAGCGTGACAAAGCTGCATCTGGTGAGCCAGCACCAGCGCTGCACACGGAAACGCCGTTTACCTTCCCACTATAAAGTGGTACCTATTTATCTACTTGCACTTAAGGGTGCTTTCGAACTGCTAGGTGGGCAGGAGCTGGGACCGAACGACGGGAGCTCACTCCGCCATGGGGATTCGAACCGCCGACCTTACGATCAGCAAGTCCTAGGCACTGAGGTTTTACCCACAGCGCCACCCGCGTCCCTTGTTGTATACATACTGTGTGGTAAATTAGGCTGTCAGAGGTTTACCGTGGAACAAGGATTTGAACCTACATCTCTTCATTCCAAGTGCATTCACCGGCTCATGATGACTCTGAGGAGCAGCAACAGAAATCATTTTTCCGGTGAAGGGTGTTGTTTCTGTGTCAATGTTCCTGGTAAACTTTTGTGTTTCCAGTGCTTTTTTTCTAAAAAAAAAAATCTTTAGGGGTCCTCTCATTTTCCTACTCATATTGAAATACTGCCCCTCAATGAGGCCAAGCTTGTTGTTGTTGTTTAGTTGTTTAGTCATGTCCGACTCTTCATGACCCCATGGACCAGAGCACGTCAGGCACTCCTGTCTTCCACTGCCTCCCGCAGTTTGGTCAGACTCATGCTGGTAGCATCAAGAACACTATCCAACTATCTCGTCCTCTGTCGTCCCCTTCTCCTTGTGCCCTCCATCTTTCCCAACATCAGGGTCTTTTCCAGGGAGTCTTCTCTTCTCATGAGGTGGCCAAAGTATTGGAGCCTCAGCTTCATGATCTGTCCTTCCAGTGAGCACTCAGGGCTGAGTTCCTTAAGAATGGAAAGGTTTGATCTTCTTGCAGTCCATGGGACTCTCAAGAGTCTCCTCCAGCACCATAATTCAAAAGCATCAATTCTTCGGCGATCAGCCTTCTTTATGGTCCAGCTCTCACTTCCATACATCACTACTGGGAAAACCATAGCTTTAACTCTATGGACCTTTGTTGGCAAAGCTTAGATTCACAAAATGCTTAGGGGTATGTGTACCCCTGCGTACCCCCAGAAAAAAGCACTGTGTGTATCTAAATAATAAACCAACAGTGGAAGTTTTCACTCTGGGATGGTACCAATAACTAGTAGTTATAAATACTGATGGATTCATGCAAAATAAACAAATAGAGAACCTACACAAGTGACACTGGCATTACCCCCCACAAACATACTAAATATTACCACCACAATCCCCTCTCCCCCTTCTCTCTCTCCTCCTTCCCTCCCCCACCTTACTCTGTATAATGTCTCACATCAAATGTAAAAAAGACTTTATGATTTTTTGGTGGGTGGGTCGGAGAGAATGTACTTTTTTTGTGAACCAAGAAGATCTTGAATGAATGAATGAATGCAGTAGGAACCTGGTCCGATTATTGCTGCATGGTGCCCAAATGACAGGAAAAGGCATTAATAAAATCTCCCATGCATATTGACCAAGCTCCTGTGGCAGCTGACAGTGGTGGTGTTGATGACTCAGAGTGCAGGTATAAACATGCTCCTTGGGCAAAGGGGATCTGCACCCTATGCAAACATGTTTTGCCTGTCTTAGCGCGTGACTAACTGTGGCTCCTCTGCTTTTGCCGTCTGTCACCAACTCAACATTTACAGTCCATGGGAACAGCACTGATGAGTGACTGCACCAATGAGTGGCAAAAGTTGCACACTGTAGAACTTTGCATGCCTTGATAGCTGGGTGGCTCCACTTTGTCTGTCATTGTGCAAGGCCTCTTCCTCATTGGTTTCCAGTTCACCTTGATGTTTTGTCTTCAGCTGACTCGTGGCACCCTTCCAGCCTGTTTTGAGACAGTTTATAGCGTGTTGGGAGGAAGGTGGAGCAAACTCACAACAGAAGCTGCTAATGGAAATGTAACAGCAGCAAAAATGGAGCAATAATGGATAACTGGAACATGGGGATAGCTTTCCACAGAGAGCAGAGAGGATGCTGTGCTCCACAAAAGGCTATTGGACCTGCCACTACTGAGAAGGCCTTCTGCCTGGTTCCCTATAACCTCACTTCTCACAGTGAGGAAACCAGCAGAAGATCCTCAGAAGAGGACCTCAGTGACCGGGCTGAACGATGGGGCTGGAGATGCTCTTTCAAGTATACTGGGCTGAGGCCATTTTAAACACTTAAAAATTTATCTATGCAGGGCTGACTTCAGATGTCTTCTAAAGGCTGTACAGTTGCTTACCCCTCCAATATTTCTCCAATCAAAATAGGGACATTCTAAGGAAAAGCAGATAAAATAAAAAACCAAGATGAATTCTGTAAATCTGGGACTGTCCCTGGAAATAAGGACTTGGAGAATCTTCTAGAATGAATTGACCCATCTTGTTGGCAGCCCTGGTCACTTGGAGATGTTACCTATCAGAGGGCTCTTGGGTTTGACTTCAGTTTGTGTGTCCTATGATGCTGGTTAAGGGGACATTTCCAGTCCTACTTGGAGCTGTTGGGGACTGAAACTGGGATCTTCTGCATGTAAAACTCTAGCACTGCACTAGCCAATCTATTTTCTATTTTTGACTTCTTGTTATTGTGTCCTTCTCCCTGGCTCCTCAAAGCCTACTCTGGGCCTATGTTGCTTCTCCTCTCTTTTTCCCATTCCTGCCCCCTTCCCAGCCTTTAAAGCAAGAGTGAACATTATCAGACCAGCTGCTTTGGTGAAGCACAAATCAGTCTCAAGGAGGCTCAGAATTCCTTTCTTAAACTGGGGAGGTTCACTAGTACAAAACATGAACTCCTTAAACTCCTAGTTTATGGTATTTAGCCAATACAATTTCGTCTCTCTTTCTTTAATTTGATGTTCTCACTTTTATATTTAAAGATCTATCAGTTTTAATTTTGTTTTTTTCCTCCCCCTTTTGTGCTGTGCCATTTTCTTCTTCTTCTTCTTTCTTTATAAATTTCCAATAAAAAATAAGTATAGTATGAAGAAAAACAGCCAGCTTTATCTATCTAAGGTTACTCCCTCAGGCATATTTTCACCTCCAGCCATTGCTTTTCTAAACTCCTTCATTTTCAGCAAAGAATTTAAGCCTTTTCAATGGACATAAAAGTTCAGCAGGGACTTTTAATTCAGAAATCTTTTATTTGCTTACGCGTGGATACTCAATTACCATATGGATAACAATGTTGTAGTAAGAAAATCTTTTTTCCCAGTGTTCAGCATATAATCTCTCCTTTTTCTGTCAATTTTCACAGCTTGATGCACCTCAAATAATGGAAACGTGACTTAATTTTCAGTCTGTCCTTGAACAGCATTCAGTAAGTCCTTTTGATTGACTTGTACTAGCTTGAGCTCCTACTGGAACAGAGGCTGTATTCAGCAGCAATTTTTTTGGTCACATTATAAAATTAAATCTTTAGTATTCTTTTTTAAAACAAGCAAATATGCACTTTTACCAAGAAAATCAGCTGGTACGCCACTGAGGTTTGGATAGGAGGGATTAAGCTAGGCATTCATTGTATTAAGGATTTTGGCCTTAATAAAATCATGCAAATCCCAAGCTTATGAACAGTTCAGCGTAAGTCTATAGGTTTATCAAATTTGCCAAATCCTGGGCTGAATTTCTGATGATCAAGGATCAACCCATTCCTGTCATTGGGGAACATATGGATCTACTCCATGTTGTGACTGCAAATGTATATATGTACAAAATAATCTAATTGTGGCAGAAACTGTTATGATAACTCACTGGCCAAAGGGGTAGAAAATTGTTTTTGTAGGATGTAGTAGCATTCTAAGTGACTTCTTATTCCTTCTCCTCCTTCTGATCCATGCACTGCTTTTAGGTTTAAATTTTGTAGCTTAGTGGTAGAGATGGGGGAGAAACATGATCCACTTCAAATTCAAAGTTACCTAGCTCACACTTTCTGAAACAATATGTGAACCAAAGCAGGGTTAATTCAAAGTTCCTGAAATTTTGCAATGTAATGTGTACAGAAATGCATATACCGTACTAGGGTAAGGTGTGCAGGAAAGCATGTATATTAGAGAAAATAATACGCACAAATGCATTATATCAGGAAACATTGCTTTGAAAAAATGTGTACATTAAGCAGAAGTGTATACTAGGAGCAATTTGTATGAAAATGTTGATAATTTTCACGAGGACCTTTTTAAAAAATAATGCAGAAGCTGGAGATCTATTCCAGCCTTTTTGTTCTGCCTGCATCTCTCTCTGTCTGTTTCCCTAGATTCCCCATTTTTTAAAACATGCGGGAGGGGGCGGATCTGGGCGCACGTGGTGGCACACTCCCTGTCCATGTTTATGACAGGATGACTGTCAATGCATGCAGATTGAAATCACTGGCTGTAGCAATTCAGCACAAACTCTTCCGCATTATATGCAGATGCGCTAAATGTAACACCAGCCCCATTACTGCTGGCACCAAAATTTCTGTTGTGTGCCAAGGTATGGATGAAATTGTGTCTGCTTCCTATTGCATTGATGACTGGGGTTGATCATGTGGTAGCATGGGGAGGATGCAACAGCAGCAAAGGAACAGTAGTAAACCTTCTGAGTAGTAAACAGTATAAACCTTCTGAGTTAGGAGGAGGCTTTTTGGCATGCTTGAGAAAATGAGAGCGGACGTGGGGATCAAAGATACTAACAGCTCTTGAATTCCTCTTTAACATGATGTTCTCCTACACATCACCCCCTCCCTGCCAGAATTGGTCGCTGTGTGAGTCTCATATAGTCATAATGCAAGATCCTATTGCACAAAGTAGCTGACTTTCCACCCCACTGGGTGTCTATTCAGTCAGTTACTCAATCCAAAGGAAACATCCCTGATTAAGCAACCAGACACTGTGCCATGTTACGCTATTCCTGCAGCCAGTGAACAAGTGCATTGTGTGACAGACGGGGGGAAGGGTGTGCTGTCATCCACAGAAAACTGCTATTAAGCTAAGGTGTCATTTTATACACATCACAGCAGTTTAAAGACTCACAGAATGATAAAGGTTACAACAAGGTCATTCAGTCTTGGGCCAGGCATATCATAACCTCTAAATCACCTCTCGACTGATATTCTTCCCTTTTTTTTTTACGTAAACTACCAGTCACAAAACTTCCAGCCTACAGCCATTAAACAGAAGGAACTGCCTCACACAGAGTTAAAACGGTATTCTTCCAATCACCTTGGTAACACACTTATTTTTAATGAGCAAAATTCGCATAAAGCATTTAGATATTGAGCTGTATCCTTCTATGTTTTTACATAAAACATCATTTTAATATACAGCATTGTTTCTGACTGTTTGTATATACTGAATGACTTCTACATATGGAATTGTGTTTACATATGGAATTGTTTTTAATTGTTGATGTGTGTTTTTTGTTTTACTGTGAAACACCTCTTTGAGATTATCTTATTGGAAGTGCTTCATAAATGGAATCAAATAAGTGCATATGTGTGTTCCAAAATATATATTTCTTTTTCACAGTTTTTAATCATTGTTTGTCCAGAGCCTAGAGTGCCTTCTCCTACCCGAGATGAAATGTTAGTCAAGGTGATGTACCCTATCACCCATGACAATTCAACATTCTATGGCTTTTAAAATGTGTTTGGGGGAGGGGGTTATTAGATTGTATTTGGTTTAGTTTTAGCATGTATTTTGTGTTCCCATTTTGTGTTTCAATGTTGTGAACTACCCTGTGATCTTCCGGTGAAGGGTGTGTAGAAATTTAATAAATAAATGCTGACTTGGACTGTTGCAAATTGAAACCCAGCAACATCTAGATACCACGTTCTTTCACAGAAGGTAAAAATGCCAGCTGCTTTTACACTAGATTACAACCACAGAGCCTAGGACTTGCCGATCAGAAGGTCGGTGGTTCGAATCCCCGCGACAGGGTGAGCTTCTGTTGCTCGGTCCCTGCTCCTGCCAACCTAGAAGTTCAAAAGCACGTCAAAGTGCAAGTAGATAAATAGGTACCGCTCTGGCGGGAAGGTAAACAGCATTTCCGTGCACTGCTCTGGTTCGCCAGAAGCAGCTTAGTCATGCTGGCCACATGACCTGGAAGCTATACGCCAGCTCCTTTGGCCAATAAAGCGAGATGAGCGTCGTAACCCGAGTCGGCCATGACTGGACCTAATGGTCAGGGGTCCCTTTACCTTTTACGCTACATTTTGGACTATCTGCCTTATTGCTTAATAAAATCTTGGATAGTAGAGTCAGGTTGCCCAGCATGTCCATCATGATACCTGAAATTGATAGCCGACGTGAACCATGGGAACCATGGGAAGTGATGGAGGTAGGAAATATTTGTTATTTGTATCATAGCTTTGTTTTAACCTGCATGCCGTGTATACCCTGCTAAAAGGACCCCAAATAAGAGCTAGAGGAAAAACATCTGCCTGAGACTCCAAAGACCACTGCCAGTCCCAGCAGATAAGCCCTGGACTTGATGGACCAACGTTATGACACAGCGTAAGAGAGCATCATATATTCCTTAATCTCCTGTGCTATTAAAACTGCTTAAAATATCCAGGGAAGCTGCTGCCAATTACAGCCTTTTTCTTCTGTGGTTCCACTTAAGTCCTTTCACCCTCACTGTAAGGGAACAGCGTCATGAGTTACGAAAGCAACTGATCAGGGACCAAGGCAGGTTCGGTGATATCAGCAATGGGAAGTTGCACAATATTTTCCTGGAACAAGGGGCTTTCTACTTACTAGGAATGCCTGAGCAGTGCTCTTAGTTTCATGGGAAACACAAAGTCCTTTCAGATCCTTTAAGTGTTCAGTCAGGCCTGATTTTTTTATATACACCCCAATAAACTTAATGATTCTAACCAGTGTGTTTTTTTCTGGAGAGACGCAGGGGTACGCATACCCCTAAACTTTTTGTGAATCTATTGGGAGAAGAAACTAAATTTTTACAAAATGTTTAGTTTCTTCTCTAGCATGGTGAATCGTCAGTTCTGTTGCTACCCCCGATGGTGGCCTTATTTACTGTCATGGTGTCCCCTAAGTCTAAGATGGAAGCGAGCGTTTAATGTGTGAAGGAGTGTGGAATGTGGATGTGTGGTATTTTACTGATGAAAGTTTAGCCTCATTGAGGGGCAGTATTTATTTTTCCCGATTTGAACTATAAAATGGTGATTTTCTTGAGTCAAAATGGAAGTACCCCTAAATATTTTTTTAAAGCATTGATTCTAACCATTTTTTAAAAACCAGAAGAAAGCCCTACAGATTGTAGAGGAGATTGCAGCTTTGCAGGGGTCTTGAAGGTAAAGGGACCCCTGACCATTAGGTCCAGTCGTGGCCGACTCTGGGGTTGCGGCGTTCATTGTATTGGCCAAGGGAGCCGGCGTACAGCTTCCAGGTCACGTGGCAAGCATAACTGGTGAACCAGAGCAGCACACAGAAACGCCATTTACATTCCTGCCGGAGCGGCACATATTTATCTACTTGCACTTTGACGTGCTTTCAAATTGCTAGGTTGGCAGGAGCAGGGACCAAGCAATGGGAGCTCACCCCGTCGTGGGGATTCAAGCCACGACCTTCTGATTGGCAAGTCCTAGGCTCTGTGGTTTAACCCACAGCGCCACCCGTGTCCCTTGGGGGGGTCTTATCTTATCTTATGAATAATAAATAGTAAGTATAGTGGCAGTTAGCCTTAGGTGTGTTTTGCACATCTACAGCGTTAAAGTAAAACACTAATCATTTTTATCTTTCTAGGTTGGTTCAAGGCTATCTACTCATAAAATCAAGTGATTCTTTGTCCTACTTACAGTGGAAGTATAGTTGACTGAGATAAGAGATAGGACCTTTTTAGTGGCAGCACCAATACTATA
The DNA here is from genome assembly GCF_964234715.1 of Podarcis melisellensis. NCBI lineage: Eukaryota > Metazoa > Chordata > Lepidosauria > Squamata > Lacertidae > Podarcis > Podarcis melisellensis. Next base: position 47,050,334 of record NC_138530.1, on the reverse strand, counting down.
GAAACATTAAACTTAGGTGGCCCCCACACTGGTTGCCTACTGAACACTTTAAACTTAATTCCACCATGCTTTTGCCTTGCTAGAATGATAATAACTTATCTGAAGGCTACATTTCATTTGCTACACCTGCCTCTGCTATGTTCAATTCAATATTGCTGTTTTATTTTGATATTGCAGTTTTAAGTATTGTAAGATACCTTGAATAATATACATGAATTAAAAGTAAAAATTTCTATAGAATTTAATCATTTTTAATAAATAGGACCCCTGGTTTTGACCACAATGAGCCAATGAAGGAGATCTCTGCCCCCCCCCCATCCGATCCCCAAATACAGTGAAAAGTATTAAAGGGGAGCAAGGTGCATATTATGCCCCGGAGTCATGATTCTGAACAATATGGAGACATTGATGGCTTCACTGGTAGGACCAGCAGCAACAGACTCTCCCGATCCCTCCAGACACAGCTGCGCTGGATCCCACAACAGCAGTCGGGTAATAGAAATGCTGTGATGAATTGATGGGTTCATTAGTGTACAATTTAAGAATCAATGGACAAGGCTTCATAATAGAGCGGAGCTCGCAGGAGCCAAGTTCCAGCACTTTAATTGCAGCAGGAGCTCAATGTCGACATTTATTTTCTTAAATGCTTCCCCCGAACAAAGAAAACAATCAAACAGATTGAGAGGCTGAGGGATAATTTGGTGCTTGTGCATGTGTGTATGTTTGTTACTGGGGAAGGGAAGGGAGTAACTTAACTGGAAAATCACTTAGAACAGCTTGGCAGTGTTTACGACAGTATTAGGCACAGTTCAGAAGAAGCATTTTCACATTATTCGGCTGGGCTGTCCTAATGAACATGCAGAGCTCAAATAGGCTCTGGTCCTAACAAGAAGGTGCCCAAAATGAACAATTAGAGGGTGTGCAACTGTAGAACTGTGAGTGGATCACACACATTTTCATCTAGATAATCTGCAGCCTCGCTTGTCAGGTTAAGAGGCAGCCAAAGGTGGACTGGGTCACTGTAGCCCATATCTGTGCTCTATTTAGTTTTCAATTCAACTTTGTTTTAAACCAGTATGCTACTTTTGCCTGCCTCCCCAGGCACTTCTATAGATGCTTTAAGGGCCTCGGAGTGGTAACATTCCCAGTTAAATGGGCAGCAGAACACCTCTTGGTATGCATAGGAAGTTCCTGGGGAACAGTTGGGGTTCATCCAGTGGCAGGTAGCTGGAGTCTAGGATCTGTGCATGCAGATGTAGATGGCAACCAGACTCTGGGCATGTTGACTTCTGGATACCTGGCTGATTGATTTGTAACTAGGGATGGGAGAGGCAGTCAATCCAGTTTGCATTTAAAGGTGAATTTACCTAATATGCGATCTGAAACACAGCCATCCTTTGAAATCTGAATTTTGCAATGGAGTTTTCTAGCCAAGGAATCTGTAAAAAAATATGCATCGACTAGGGTAAAGTGTGCCTGTGAATGCATAGATTAGTCAAAGTAACATTTAAAAGATGCATTATGTCAGGTGAAATTGCTTTTCAAAAATGAGTACGCTAGGAAAAAATGTATACAAAAATGTGTATATAAGGAGAAATTTGCACTGAACTTCAATAAATAAATAAATCACAAACCAGTATGAATATATGGAGATCCAAATTTAAGACCGGGAAAATGAGGAATTGAAAGAAATTGGAATTGACACATTTGCCTAGCTGTCCTTGTAAACAACATGGCTGCAGTCTAAGATTTGTGTGTACAGGTATGCACAGCAATCCAGTCTTGGCCTTCAGACCCCCTAACCCACTGGATGATTGAATTGTAGCTTATATATCTAGCTCATCTCTGCCTGAAGCAGGAACCACACATTCCCCCCTCCCAATATGACGTGGATCATCCTCCATGAACTAAGAAAGAAAAACTCCATCCTGTATAATGAACTAAAATAACCACAGCTACCACAACAATCTATCTCCAAATACAGTGAATTAGCAAGGGCTCTAAAAATGTAGACATGTGAGAGGCTGGTACACCATGCTCTTCTTGAGTTGCCACTTTCTATGGAAGGCAAGCTGCAAAAGATTGATGTTATGACTGAAATACAGATAATAGAAGCCCTTTGCAATTAGTAGCTCAATGACAGCTAAGGGTAATCTGTAGCGGAAGAGTGCTGGGGTTGGGGGAAGCAGGGCACGCGGAGGAGAAAAAAAGTTGTAGTCAGCCGTACTTTCTGTAACATCCATCCCATTTCATCTGTTCCCCGGTAATGATGGCCAGAGGCAAGGTCTAATGATACACTTTTTACCAGTAAGGTGTGTGCGTGCGCGCATTGAAGACAGACATTATAAGAGATAAAAATAGGGCCAGTATTAGAAATGCTTTTTCTGCTATAAATCTGCTGGAGAATAATAGCTTTTCTTCTGAGGAAGGTGATGCAGCCAAATTAAATATGCATACCACATAAGCAGATATGGCTGGCCATGGAAGATAACTTCCTCCTCTTCTTCCAAAAGGAATAAAACCCTGAACTTCAACTATTCATGTCGAACTCAGTGGTACCTAAGGGACTAGGAGAGAACCCGCAAGGGGTGTGTGTGTGTGTGTGTGTGTGTGTACACATGGTTATGGGCCAGGCAAATTCACAGGTAGGCATGGCACTAAATGAAAAGGGTGTTATATTCTAGATGCCAGCAGAATTATTTGAAAATACAAAATGAAAGCAAAAAAAATAGTTTTCAGCCCTACATTGTAAGCTCTTTCTTTTTCTTCTTCTTTCTGGAAAAACAAATTATATGGCACCAGCGGGATAGCTTTAATGCGCTCCAAGAGGATATTAAGAAAAGGGGGGGGGAAACACCCCCAAGAGGCAAAAGAAAATGTTCTCTATAGGAAATTAAGCCAGACCTCGACAAACAACAACAATAACCTACAATGCAGGTAAAACTTCAGACACGAATCAATGAATAGAGAATGAACATTAGCAGAGCCTGAAGCAAAGGCAGCTAGGAACACAAAAGAGGAGAGAGGGGCTTTGGAGCACCCACTGAAACAAATTCCAAACAATATGCATACTAATGAACTCGCAATGCCACTTAGTTTTGCATCCATTATTCATTGTTTGGCTTTACAGAAAATGCAACTTCACAATGAAGTGATTACAGGGAGCATCAATGGCAGCAGGATGATAACAAGGAAGGAGCTGGCCGCTGCACCTGTTCCTTCAACCTTTGGTCCCGGTGCAAGGAAATTAACATCGAATTGGCAACTAGAAGGTAGGTTTGGACAATGACATCGCTCCCAAAGAAGTGCAGGGCAGTGGTACTGCCAGATCCATTATTTCTGTCATTCCTTCTCAAAAAGAGTTGCAAGAGGTCTTCAAAGAGAACATTTTGGAAGGCCCTCCACACAACAAGGGTTTGGTGGCCAAAGAGAAGAGGGGCATGTCTTCTCTTGCACCTCCCTTGGGTCCTAGGAAAGGAGAGTGCTTTGCACAAAGAGATTCCAATTCAAGATGTCCTTTTATTGAAGGACAATGTAACTGAGTTTGTCAATGTAACTGAGCTTTATTAAATATGTTAATACTTTTAATAGCCTAGGCCTGACATACATAGATGATAGGTAGATAGATGATAGATAGATAGATAGATATAGATAGATAGATAGATAGACAGATAGATAGATAGACAGATAGATAGATATAGATGATGTTGTTGTTTAGTCGTTTAGTCGTGTCCGACTCTTCATGACCCCATGGACCAGAGCATGCCAGGCACTTCTGTCTTCCACTGCCTCCCGCAGTTTGGTCAAACTCATGCTGGTAGCTTCGAGAACACTGTCCAACCATCTTGTCCTCTGTCGTCCCCTTCTTCTTGTGCCCTCCATCTTTCCCAACATCAGGTTCTTTTCCAGGTAGTCTTTTCCTTAAGAATGGAGAGGTTTGATCTTCTTGCAGTCCATGGGACTCTCAAGAGTCTCCTCCAGCACCATAATTCAAAAGCATCAATTCTTCGGCGTCAGCTTTCTTTATGGTCCAGCTCTCACTTCCATACATCACTACTGGGAAAACCATAGTTTTTTACTATTTGGACCTTTGTTGGCAAGGTGATGTCTCTACTTTTTAAGATGCTGATGATACACAAACACTATTTTAAATTTCTTTTGGTTGCTGGGTTTCTTAGTGATTTTAATGGGAAGCTCTTAAAACTGTTCTTTGTTGAGAATAGGAAGTGTATTTGAAGCAATGTTGGGTTCTGTACCTCCATTTGCTGCTTCATCCTGTTAGTCCAGGCCATGCTGCATTATAATTTTGTTATCTTTCAACCGCACCTTAAGCTGGAGCTAAATGTATGAAATTTCCTGAAACAGAAATAAGACAGGGGGTGGGGGGAAATAAGGGATTATATTTAAAATTACATCTTTGCACACAGGTCTGTGTGTCATAAGTACCCAGTGAGGCTTACACTCCATTTCACATTCATTCCATTGACTTCCTTACTTTAAGACTACACCCCTCCATCAGATCTCTGCAGCTGATCTTAGATAAGCAGTAGAAATGACAGTTTAGCTTGGCAGCTTGGCTGGCCTGCTGAATGTGTCAAGCCTCCAAATACAATCTGACTTTTGCCTGTTATAACACCCTTGGCCATGGTAGCAAGCTGGTTGGTTCACTAAAAAAAAGGTGTTTTTCCTTTGACATTTCACACTCCATGCATTCAGACGTTGTTGTCTTGTCCTGACTTTTGCCTTGACTTGGGGCTTGCTTCTAACTTACAGTTAGAAGCAAGCCCCAGGGAAGGGAGAAAACATTCAATCAGTTCATTTTTTCTATATGCAAACTGAAATGTCATGATCCTTAGAAATGTGCACTTCTCTGAATTTTGCATTTAAATTCAAGAAAAAAAGTATGCAAAAAATGTGTAGGCAGGATACAGTGGTACCATGGGTTAAGTACTTAATTCGTTCCGGAGGTCCATTCTTAACCTGAAACTGCTCTTAACCTGAGGCACCACTTTAGCTAATGGGGCCTCCTACTGCTGCGCAGTCGGAGCACAATTTCTGTTCTCATCCTGAAGCAAAGTTCTTAACCTGAGGTACTATTTCTGGGTTAGCGGAGTCTGTAACCCGAAGCGTATGTAACCTGAAGTGTATGCAACCCGAGGTACCACTGTACAACGAATGAGCCCACAATCAGTAAACTAGTTCGGTAAAATTGCTGGTAGTTCTTAGGAGACCCCTATTCAGGGTGGTTCCTCTTCCCAGGCAACTCTAAGAAATGTAACTCCCTGAGGGAAAGCAAGGGTCTTCTAGCCACTCTCAGCACCCTTTACAAACTACACTTCCCAGGATTCTTTGGGGGAAGCCATGACTGTGATAGGAAACTGCTTTAAATGTATAGTGCAGATCAGGCCCTCTTCTGTGTGATGGCCTTTCAGGTATTTGAAGAGCATTTCCATGTCTCCCCACCCCAAGCCTTCCCATCTCCAGGCTAAATGTACCCGATTCCCTCACCCTTTCCTCATAGGACTTTCCATACCCATTAAAAGCAGCTGGCAAACAGCAATAAAAGTAGTCTGGCTACTGCTTCTACTACTAATTAGATTTCTTACATGCCCCTTCCCCATGAGGTCGCAAGGCAGGTTGCAACATTTTCAAAATACGTTATTCTATTTAAAAACACATGTATTAAAAATAGATATAGTAAAAAAAAACCAGCTAAAAAAACTTACGCCAAGAGACTTTACCTAAAAGTGAAATCAGTAATCGAGCCCCAAAGGGGGCAGGAGCTGTGAGGCAAGAGGGCTAAACACACCGAACAAGAGAATAGAGGATTCTGGCTTTCTACTGCAACAAAAATATTTAAGAAGAATGGAATATGAATGGGGTGATCGTCCCCCCTTCTCCTGCACTTCCCAGAGAAGAGGGAGACAGTATAGATTTAGATCAGTGGTTTGCAGAAGGTCATAGTTCAGAGGCTGCAGGAGGGAGGAGCTGGGAAATATTGGGAGAGGAGCAGGAGAAAGAAGAAGCACCAGGAGAGAAACAGCTCACAGACTAGGTGTCTTTAGAAAGCATTCCAGACCCCCCTTCCCAGGACCCTGTGGGCATTGAGAGTAGGAGAACAGAAAGCTCAGAGGCAGAAAGCACAGATCAGCCAATGCAGGGATGATGTATAACAAGAGAGACGGAGGGGGTGGGGACTTTACTCGGAGCAACGCCATTATCTAAGAGGTGACACCCTACATCTCTCTCTGAATATTGGAGGTGACCGGTGCGTGGATCACAGTGGCTAGGTCAGGGTGAGAGAGGTAAGGAGCCAACTGCTTAGCTTGGTGGAGATGAAAAAATACCGCCTTTGTTATAGCTGCAATCTGCGCCTCCATGGAGAGGGAGGTATCGAAGATTGCACCCAAACTCTTAACGGATGGTGCTGGCACTAATTGCACCCCCGCAAGAGATGGGAGTTGCCCCCTCAGTCCCATATCGTCCCATCCCAGCCAGAGGACCTCTGTCTTCGAAGGATTTAACTTCAGCCAGCTCCCACGTAACCATCCAGCCACAGCTTCCAAGCATCTGATCAGTGTGTCTGGGGCCGAGTCAGGATGGCCATCCATCAACAGATAGAGTTGGGTGTCATCAGCATACTGATGGCAGCCCAGCCAAAAACTCCGGACAAGCTGGGCGAGGGGGCGCATAAAGATGTTAAAAAGCATCGGGGGGAGTATCGCACCCTGGGGCACTCCACACACCAAGGAGTGGCGGGATGACAATTCCCCCCCAAGCGCCACCCTCTGTCCCCGACCAGAAAGAAACGAGCGCAGCCATTGAAGGACTGTGCCCTGGATCCCCACGTCGGCAAGGCGGTGGTCCAGGGGTTTGTGATCGACCATGTCAAAGGCTGCTGACAGGTCTAGAAGAATCAGCAGCCCCGACCCGCCTCGATCCAGCTGCCTGCGGAGATCATCTGTTAGGGCGACCAGAGCCGTCTCGGTCCCATGACCAGCGCGGAAGCCAGACTGGAATGGATCGAGAGCCGATGTTTCATCCAGAAACCTACCAAGCTGTTCCTCTCTTGGAGGAGAAACCCCCTAATCCACAGCGGGAGAACATGGCCAAGGCCCTGGTGTTTCATTTTGGTTATAAAGGGTGTGCTGAGGGCCTTTTTAATGTTGTTTACCCCCGTGCTTTTTTTCTTAAAAAAAAAAATGTTTAGGAGTACTCTTATTTTCCTGCTCATATTGAAATACTGCCCCTCAATGAAGCCAAACTTAGCTTCACAAAATGTTTAGGGGTGTGCATACCCCTGCATCCCCCCAGAAAAAAAAGCACTGGGTATCCCCCACCAAAGACAAATGGCACAGCCTTCTCTGTGAATATCCTTTCTCGGGATGACTTTTGCAAGCATTTTGTAAAGTTGTATAGTATTTTGAATTCCTGGTAGTGATTTCTAGCACGAGAGGAGCCACGCTGGTAACAGCGTTTCCACTCAGCCTCGTTTATCACTGTCACTGGCTATTTTTAGTCAGGCTTCTTGGGAAAACGGTGAGAGCAATTTGTGAAACAGCACAATGATGCTGACAGCAGTTTATCTTAGCAAGATTATTACTCTGTGTACATGACTGACTAATGGTAACTGAATGTTTTAAAACAACCACAGTTTCAGAACATTTCTTGCCTTAACCCCCCCCCCAAGCCGTCCCCCCACTTTCCAAGGGCTTCAGACATAAGGGATTTATTTGAGTTGACAAGAGATGGAAAGGTAAAATGGAGAACAGCCTGAAGAAACAATAAAGCTGAAAGTTTCCAGGCAAACTCAAGTCTGCTCTGTTTCTTTTTTAGCTGCCCCCGGTATGCTTCCATATGGTGCGCAGATGGGCACGGAAGGGGCCTCGGTGGTACGGGAGTGTGGGCTTCAGGGATGAGAGACACAAGGCGATCCCCGAGGAAAGGCACTTTTGGGGGCCGACTGCTTTGACTGAAAGGGCTGCTGCCACGATATTTTTTTTTGTAATTATTTGTATAACTTCACTTTTATATATGTACAGTGGTACCTCGGGTTATATACGCTTCAGGTTACATATGCTTCAGGTTACAGACTCCGCTAAGCCAGAAAGAATACCTTGGGTTAAGAACTTTGCTTCAGGATGAGAACAGAAATCGTGCTCCCGTGGCGTGGCGGCAGCGGAAGGCCCTATTAGCTAAAGTGGTGCTTCAGGTTAAGAACAGTTTCAGGTTAAGAACAGACCTCCAGAATGAATTAAGTACTTAACCTGATGTACTACTGTATAGATTATTACTTCTAACAACATTTAATTGCTTTATAATGATTGTTTTCAGTGCTTCTCATTTTCATATGTACGCTTGCTTGAGTCCCGTCAGGGCAAAAGGCAGGGTGATAAATAAATATACAATAATAACTTAAACAAACAAACATACAAGCATACTCAGAGCCTTGCCACAGTAATTCATGCACTGGTTACTTCAAGACGGAATTAGGGCAGTGTCCTCTGTGTGGGGCTTCTTCCGTGCTTGATCCAAAAGCTGCAGTTAGCACAGAATGTTGTGACATTATTGCCAGCAGGACTAGACACTGTCAGCATATAACACCTCTGCTCAGAGATCTGCGCTGGTTGCTGATTTGCTACCAGGCCAAATTCAAGGTGTTACTTACTATTAGTATATAATGCCCTCAATAACTTGGGGACCTGTGAGATTGCCTTAACCCACTTGACCGCTTCAATCCACTCTTAGAGGTGCCACAAAAAAACCTTGTTCTGCATTTGAAAGAAATGGATCTTTTAATGCGTCAGCACCCAAACTTTGGAACTCCCTGCCTATTGACATCAGGCAGGTGCTCTAAAAAGCATTTTCATTTAAGTTAGCCTCTCCAGATAGGTGAAATGTTGACATGCGTTTTCATCTGTTTTTAGCTTCTCATTAATTGTCGTTCTTTTTTGGTATGTTTTAAACAGCTGTTCTGAACTGTTTTTACTGATGATGTTATCAATTCTTTTTGTAAACCACTTTTCTTTTTCCTTTCTTTCAGTCAAGTAGTGCACAAATTTGATGAAATAAAGACCGCAGGTGGGACACGCATTCTCAGGGAGCCATGGTAGCAGCAAGCAGAGCTTTATTCCACAAAATGAGGACATTGCTTGGAGGCTGCCCTCAGAAAAAAAATACTCCTGCATTTCCCAGAAGGAAAGTCCGAAAGCATTCGCGTTGCTGCAGAATCCTGCACATTGATTCCAGGGTTCAAAGCCATGTGCAAATGCATAATGAGACCATTTGTAGTCATCCTCAAGTGGTTATTGTCATTGCATCCTGAAACGCCATCTAGTTCAATAGCTCTCAGGATACCCATTACAGCCACTTGTTGTCGACGGGCAGCAGTGCCACTCGGCTGTAGAAATAAACACTCCAAAGAAAGAGGGAGTCGAAACAGGGCCTGCTATTAAACGGCAGTGCTGATTTCTCGAGGGAAGCTGTTTGAAGCTGTGTTGCCTGAGGAGGTTCAAACAGGGCTGGCTGTAACACAGGGGGATTCCAAGGGAAAAACCTGATGGGGCTGTGCCCTGCGGGTATCACTGCTTTTCAAGTGCTGTTGTACAAAACAGCAACAATTGATGGAAGAGCAGAGCCTGCCTGGTAACCGCGGAAGGAAGTCAGGCAGGGGAAGGACCTACGGCAATATAATACCTATATGGGCTGATTTTCTACAGATGGCAGTAAGCCCCCAAGCCTTTAAAACACAGCAACTTGGCTCAAAGCTCAGGCATCCCTGTCGATCAGTATTATCACTGATCCATTGATACGGGGAGCAGCACAACCTCCACGCCGGCCAGGCAGCTCTGGCAGCTCCAGTGGAGTTGATCAGGTTTCGCCACAAGTGATTTGCAGGCTGCTTCGACTCCAGGTTTGATGTGCCGTCCTGAAGAAAACAACAACAAATGTACTGGATGAAAGTGTGGTTTGGAGCAGTGGGAATTCAAGTGAATGTGCAGAAAGCACCACAAAGAGTAAATGTGAGGATCTGTCTGGTGGTCAGGAAGAAGATAATAATTTCTTTGTGAAATATATTGTTACAAAAGTTGGGTGCCTCCCCCTCTCTCTGCTGAGCTGTTGCAAGAGTCCATGAGGTTCCAGGAACATACCTAGGGTCTGTGGTCCTTTGGAGAACTGAGACATGGCGGAGACTTTAAGAAATATGGTTTATTCACCTATTTACACCTTCAGTCTGTGTGGAGCAAGTCCAGATCTTACAGCATGGTCATTTCAAGAGGGGCTTGTCCCCTATAGCAGTGCAGCCATGGAGTTCAAAGCATCTTTCCCAGCCAGTCTGCTCAAGATGGATCACAGTCTTCCTTCTTCCCATTCCTCCCAGAAACCCTTGCTCAAGATTTTCCTTTCCTATCACTTCAAACACACCCACCCCACCCAACACCTTGGCAACATCGTTCTCCCCAGGCCGCAGGATTCCTTAGATGGCCCATCAACTCCTTTTGTCACTTTAACAGATTTGCTCTTCACTAGGCCAGCCAGTGCATGAGCCACAACTGAAAAGACCCTGACATTGGCCAACACCAACTAGGACCAACACCAATCCTATTGTTTTAGAAAGTGCAAATTTAATACAATTGCCTTTAAAGGCAAACTGAATCGAATTTCTCCCCAACTCCTACTCAGGACTAAGCACCACTGCATCCCATGAGGCTCAGTTCATTAAGACTTATTCCCAGGTAAATGGGCAGAGGATTGCCATCTAAGCGTCTTTGCTCTTTTTAAATGCTCCACTAGTTTGAGCTTTACAGATCTAAGCTTCTGTGTTTAAAGGAGCTATATTGTGGTCATAGCTCCTGCAGTTTAGGCTATAGGGTGGTGAGCGGGAGACACGTATGCACACAATTCATTCTCATTGACACTTTGGTTTGATTTCTATGTAAACTTCCAAATTATCACAATGCCTCCACAACATAGCTCTTGAACAGATGTGTTAGAGACAAATGTAATTAGCATCCACAAGCACTACTAAATTTGGGTTCTGCAGGATTCTCTGTTTTGTCAGCTCCAGTGTGTTTGTGTTCATTCCCACACTTTCTTTATTTTCTATTCTAAGTTGCCCCCCCCCGCTTCTTAAATACCACACATCCAGTAGGAAATCACCATCCCACTATCTGAAAATTTTTATTTATTGCATGTATACCCCACCTTTCCTTCAAGAAGCTCAAGGTGGTGTACACAGTGTACACAAGAAGAGACTTCAGCAGTGAGCTCTGCCTGGACCAGGATAGCTGCCTAAGGATGCCAAGTTCTGACGCCATCTCTGCCCAGATGAGCGCTAGAAGAGAGTCTGAACTGCTACCTCCAAACAAAACTAATGCACAAACATTCAGCTTATTATTCCATGGCACATTTCCCAGGTGACAAGCATTTATTCATAGCCTGTCATTTATGGCGGTGCATTTTTAATAAAGCTATATTTGCAGCACTGGTCTCCTGGTGCTCTAGCCTGTAGCTAGTAATGAATGGCAGGCTGCCGAAAGCAGCAAACAGCCATCCTGTAACATCCAGAGGATGTACCCAGGCTTCTCTTACAACCTCTTCTACTTTTCCTTTCCCGCTTAGAAACCTGTCAAGGACTGGAGGATATGTCAGCTTGCCCTTGAATCTACTGCACCTCGATCAATCCATTGAATATCAGAGCTGGCCTGCCTCTGACATCACAGCCATTTCTCCAAATCCCATCTGTAGACAAGCTAATAGTTCTGTCCTTTGCAGATGTCTGTGAGGGGAAGTCAGGTTGGGAAGTGAACTGCATTTCAGAAACTTATTAGCAAAGGCAGAACTCTCTGACTGTGACCTTTGTCGTCTGTAGGGAGGAAGAGAAATAAAGTGGCAAGCAAAGTGGGTGGAGGGAAGGGGGGGGAGAAGTTCTTTTGAAGCAGCTTCCCTGCTGCTCGTAACAATACCAAATGTGTGACATATGAAGAGAATGCGACTTACTGTAATGCAGGCATCTGAACCTCCGGCTGTTAAGCGCACCTGCCATTGCCCTCGTCTTCCTTTTCATCTACTCACTGCCTGATGCTCCCGTCACACTCCCCTGTCCTTCTGCCAGCTGCTCACTTACTCCCTCTGACCCTTTATTTGCTTTCACTTTCTCCCCCTAAAAAAGAGGACATCTTAAAAATTATTTCCTAATGAGAGGAAGCAGCTATTCTCTCCCGGCACACATCTGCAGCTTTTGCCAACCCAGTGCCCTCCAGATATTTTAGACTCCCTCATTCCCAACAAGCGAAACACCTTGGAAACATCAGGCTGACAAATGCTGCCAACAGGAGACTTTCAATCCAAGTTCCAGCTTCTAGCATTGCTGTAGGTTTGCAACGGTTTCTGTGCTGCATCAGCATCAATCCCACACAGGCTTCAATGTGATGGACTTGGATGTAGGGAAACTGGGCTTAAATGACACTTCCTTGCTGGATTGTTTTGGCCAAGTTGCTTGGTTCCCATTTTTATGTTGGGCAAATTAGAGTAAGAGGGCTTCATTCCAGTGACATCAACACTTCTGACATTAAAGCAGAAGTGAGGAGTTAGATGCGTAAAAGATGTTGTTGTTGTTTAGTCGTTTACTTGTGTCTGACTCTTTGTGACCCCGTGGACCAGAGCACACCAGGCACTTCTGTCTTCCACTGCCTCCCACAGTTTGGTCAAACTCATGCTGGTAGCTTCGAGAACATTGTCCAACCATCTCATCCTCTGTTGTCCCCTTCTCCTTGTGCCCTCCATCTTTCCCAACATCAGGGTCTTTTCCAGGGAGTCTTCTCTTCTCATGAGGTGGCCTAAGTATTGGAGCCTCAGCTTCAGGATCTGTCCTTCCAGTGAGCGCTCAGCAAAGCATCAATTCTTCGGCGATCTGCCTTCTTTATGGTCCAGCTCTCACTTCCATACATCACTACTGGGAAAACCATAGCTTTAACTATATGGACCTTTGTTGGCAAGGTGATATCTCTGCTTTTTAAGATGCTGTCTAGGTTTGTCATTGCTTTTCTCCCAAGAAGCAGGCGTCTTCTAATTTCGTGGCTGCTGTCACTATCTGCAGTGATCATGGAGCCCAAGAAAGTAAAACCTCTCACTGCCTCCATTTCTTCCCCTTCTATTTGCCAGGAGGTGATGGGACCAGTGGCCATGATCTTAGTTTTTTTGATGTTGAGCTTCAGACCATATTTTGCCCTCTCCTCTTTCACCCTCAATAAAAGGTTCTTTAATTCCTACTGGTTGTGAATGTTTCAATGGGCTGTTAGGATCAGAATAGATTTCACTTTAACCATGTATTTGAAACTATGATTCCTAAGTTTTTCTTATTCTCCCCACCCCATTGGCTCTTTCCTACATGGCTCCTCATTTTGAACAGGATCATGATGTAGAGGGAGGAGGAGGAGTTATGCTTCCCCCCAATCATCTCATCCACCTGTTTGTCTCCAAAGTTGCAAATGGGGGTGGTTTCCAGTAGGAAAATATCACAACATAAAGGGTTAACTTCTCCCATGCTGCGGCCTCAGTCCAGATCAGCACCCCTTCCCCATTACTGCTGCTCACTTAAAAATGAGAAAACAGTGTTAATCTCAGGTTTCAAAGATGCAGCTAAAGTCTGACCTTTCATTTCTTAAGTAGAAATGATACAGATTTGTTGTAAAGGGGTTTGAATGAAATGAGGCGCTCTGTAGAATTTGGCAGCTGTGGGTTGAGGAGCGGAGGCAGGAGCAGTGTTTTCTGAAGCTGCACATTACAGTTTAAATGTGGCAACTCAGTTTTCAGCTTACCACAGCAAATTGCCAATAGCGAGATTTTCTTCCACGCTGCGCTGTTGTAACATAATTAGGAATGAAACTAACAGGATTTTGAATTCCCTTGTTAAACCCTGAGATGGGGCATCCAGGAAGAGTTTTCAAGCGCTTTCCTCCAGAGATCTGCTGAGGCTGCAGGGGGAACCTCTGCTTGAGATTTTCTTCATCAAATTCCTTTCCACAGAACGCAGTCTTTTCCCATTCCTGGACAGTGTTTTCTTCCAGACTTATGCTAAAGTTATTAAACAACTACAAAGACAAATAATGGCCCCCTCCTGCCCCCCCACTCAACAATTAAGCACACCTGCTCATCTTTCTAGCAGAACAACTTCTCAGACTTCTTCCATGAATGAGCAAGGCTTTGTTCATCCAGTTTTAGCCGTGTTAGCTTCATGACGTTGTGATTCTTCTCCCTTTTCCTTGTCCAGTTTCTCTCCTCTCTCCCCGCAACACATCTTGGAAGATCTGACTTTTTAAAAACACAAAACAAAACAGTGGAACAGCTATTCATTTTCCGCAGGTAAAGATGGCATAGGAAAGTTTTTAACGTTTGATGTTTTATTGTATTTTTAATGTTTTGTTGGAAGCCACCCAGAGTGATGGGGGAAACCCAGCCAGATGGGCGGGGTATCAAATTAATAATAATAATAATAATAATAATAATAATAATAATAATAATAATAATGTTGTTCAGCAGCTTTGGTAGTTGGTTACAGCCTGCATACCTTGATCTAGATATTTTTGTCTCTGTGGTCTGACTCACAGAATCGCAGAATTGTAGAGCTGGAAGGGATCCCAAGGGTCATCTAGTCCAACCCCCTGCAATGCAGGAAACATAGCTAAAGACTTCCTGACAGATGGCCATCCAACATATGCTTAGAAACTTCCAATGAAGGAGAATCACCACCTTCCAAGGTTGTCTGTGTTGCGGAGGGTGGGGGTGATTTTAAAAAATATTTTTTAAAAAAACATTCAAATTAAAATTTTACAATCAAATATTAAACAAACAAAATAAAAGCAAGATTCCAAGGAATCTCTTGGACTTGCCTCCTCCCCTTTGTGGGTCCTATTGTTAACCATTTCCTCCTGCATCTTTTATGATAATCCAAATCTTTTACATCTCCGTTGTGTCCAAAATTCACCATTACGCTACAGATGATCTTCCAATCCTATTAATGATTTGAACTGTTTACAACGGTTTTTATGATAGGTTATAAATTTTCACCATTCTTTATTAAAATATTGGTTTTCCTGATTTCTGATTCTTCTGGTCATTTTAGCCATTTTGGCATAATCCAGCAACTTGATCTGCCATTCTTAAATAATAATAATAATAATCCTGAAGAAGTGTATCTGAAGAAGTGTGCATGCACACGAAAGCTCATACCAAGAACTAACTTAGTTGATCTTTAAGGTGCTACTGGAAGAATTTTTTTTTGTTTTGACTATGGCAGACCAACACGGCTACCTATCTGTAATAATAATCCTGTCAGACTGGGAATATCCCCTCACTCACTCATGTTTAGAACATCCCACCAATCTTCGGCAGAGTTGCTTTTCTTTCAGCAAAGTAAGTAGCTCACGTATATGTCAAGCAAAGCTTTAATAATGAAGAAAATTGTAACACGATAAACTACTGTCTGAGAGAAACTAAAACAACGTCATGAGGCGAGAATGACAGTTGGCCTCTCTAACTGAACTAAACTGAACACCCAAAGGGAGGGGCCGATTCTAGCGCACAATACTGAAGCCCCGCCCACCAGATAACAGACATTCTACTAATCAAATTAGGCCCCAGTGTTTTTCTTACATTTTGTTCCACTGTCAAACAGCTCTTACTGTCAGAAAGTTATTCCCAATGTTTCCCTACCCCTCTCTGGGTATCATTTTAACCCTTCCATTTTCAAAAAGCATTGTCTTTTATATCTGTAATCTAGATCTGAAGCACCTCAAGAGAAACGGGAGGATTTAACTCTTCCCCCCTCCCATGCTATGGCAGCTCTGTCTCCACCCTCTCTCCTGGTTGCCTGTGGTGCCTGACAAGCAGTATGGACCAACACTTGTGAATGATCCAGGGCCGGAGGACTAGTTTGGCAATTCAAGTAACTCCCTGGGCATGAGTCAGAGTGGTCTTGGGTTGTTCTAATGGGATGTAGGTTGCGTCACATACACATCACGCAACAGCGGCTTAAGCCCTCAGGCACATCCTTCCCTGGGAGACATTTTATTTTTTGATGATGTCAATTATGAAAATGATAAAGCATAAAAAGAAAAGAAAACTCAGGTAGCAATACTTATCAGTTAAGAAAAAGATTCAAAAGAGGCAATGGGGCAATAATGCCTTTCTTAGGACCAGTTAAGTGCTCATTATTTTCTGATGATTTAGCTGGGTTGCTAACAAGGATTCTTTTGTTTTTATGGCATAGTGCATATTAATGCTTTTACATTAAGTCACTTGGATACCTTTGAGTAACAAGGAATTAACTAGTATAACAACAACAACAACAACAACAACAACAACATGTTGTACGCCACCCCAATCTCTGAGTGGTGCGAGATTCCAGGGTTCATGTTGCCTTTACAAGTGAGGCCAAGCGGAGTCTGTCCTGTCTACAGACACACAACCTGAGCCTAAGATGGAAGGATCACAGCATTAACACCACAAAAAGGTCTTGTAACTATAATCTGATACCTTTAAGACCATAGGTTATATAGTTATATGCACAGGGCAAAAAGAGAATGCAAAAAGAGATCAGATTAGCCCTATTCATAATGCATTGGGAGCTGGGAAACAAGTTTGCTTCTAGCACTTTGACTCCTGAGAAATGTTTTTAAAAGAATGTTTGATCCATTACCAGTCTGAAGTGAAATAGGGTGCTGTGTCGCGCTCTAAACACACACACATGTGGAGGCAAACCAGACTCTCAGTTTAGTTTAAACCAAGTTCCCTTACTAAACAACAATTTTCCAGATTTCTAAAAGAAAAAAATACAATAGCTGTATTCAGACTGTATTCAGACTATAGACTGAATCCAGGCCTGTTCTTCCATTGCAGGGGTTGGCATTTGCAGACTGAGATCCAGTGCCAGATCCGTCCCCTACCTCGCAAGGAAAGGGAAATGATTTTTTGTCAATTCTGCCTGAAGCTTTCCCTTATTATTCCAAAGGGTACCCCAATACTCCAGGGCAGATTTGGGATAGTGCAGGGGGAAGGAATTAGTGACAAAAAAGATCTTCCTACTTCTCTAGTGGAGTATCCCATAAGTGGAGTTGCACTTCTAGGCTTCCTGGATTCACACTACACCGGGCACTGCTGAAATTGATAAGTCCAGCATTGACCTATATTCTGACATCCTTAGACAGCAAATCTGAATAGACATAATCTGATCTCTTTTTGCATGTTTTGCTCTACCAAAAAAAAAAAGTTTGTAGGCTGATTTAAATGCCACCAAACCCATTTGAAGCACTGGAGCAAGTTCTGCTGATTATGTGTATTGGCTTAAATCTTTTATCAGAAAGTTGGTTTACATTTTGAAACAAGTTCTGTAATTGGGAGCGTTTAAAACGTCTGCTTGCAATTTACATATTTTTCTGGGTCGTTGTTTTTTTTCTTTCTCATTTCGGTTTACAATACCTAATTTGCTAAAATCCCCATCTGTCACAATAAACGACACTTTTACAGCAGCATTTTTCTTCTGGAAATGTCAGTATGCCTCTCAAATGTCAATTTAGCACCACGTCATTCACGTAGCATACAGGCCTCCAGAGGAGAGAAGACAAAATTCATGTATCAGAAGGGTGTGGCTTTCCATTTTTGAGTAGGGAATAGTTCCTATCAAATGAAGTGGCAAGAACGGGGGGAGGGGTTGTGGCACAATTGGCATAGCTTAAAGAAAGAAGAAGGAGGAGATAAGTGATGGACCCATGGAAATTGTGCCAGAGTATGGCCTGTGCATCTGAAGCAGAAGCAGTCAAGCCAGGGGCGTCTTTAGCAGATGCGGCACTGGGGTGCAAATATCCGCCCAGCGCCCCAAATTTACCATGTAAAGGGGGGGCGAAGGTGCACACTGCCAGCCATGGGGGGGTGCAACCACCCCCTATGCTGCTGCGGGACAGCAATCCCTGCAGAGGCTTGGGAGGGAAGTTGCGCCCCTCCCAAGCCTCCATGGGAGGAGAGCAATCCCCGTGGAGGCTTGGGAAGGAATCTGCCACCTGCCAGCCATATAGTTGGCGGGGTGCAGCCAGCACGCGTGCAGGGAAAGGGGAGGCTGGCAGCAAAGCCGCGCAGCTCCCCCATTCGCTGGGGCACCCCTGAGAGGCCTGCACCCTGGCACAACACACCACTAAGCCCTATGGGAAAGACGGTTCTGAGTCAAACAACATATAGGGCAGAATTAGAATCACATATGAGGAGTCCAGAGGGGGGAAAAACATCGCTAACAGGAAGAGAAATATCTTCTCCTACCACTATGTTCAACTGTGGATTGTCTTTCAGCTCAGTTCATAAGGATTCACAATCCCCAAATCAATCCCATTTTCGAACGTGTTTCTGAGATCCATGACCATGAATGAAAATGCACCGTAAAAACTATCACCACTACTAATGCATCTATATATTGAAAGTAGACGTGTGTCCTACTTTACAAAGGGCAGTCCTTTGTCTATTTTTAGGGGTTGTCCAGCCCAAATCTGGTTAAGAGACAAATAATCAAAAAATGGAGAACAGCAGCCTTGACCTAGCAGTGGTGAGAAAGGAATTACTTGAGGGGAAAGGGGCTAAGGGAAACTGACATGTGTTTGGTAGGGCTAGTAACTTGACTTTACAAAGCAGCCTTATGCTAGCGTCTGTATTTGAAAGCAACTGCTATTTAAAAGAACAATAGCCTCTTAAAAGCAAGCATAAGTCTTAAAGAAACAATTTAAACATAGTATTTATTTTTTATTGACTATAAAGGTAAAATGAACATCTTGTTATTTTTATTGACTTATAAAGTGTGTCAGGTTGGTTGTATCATGTCTAAAGTACCACAGGTTATCATTAAAGATGTTGGTAAACTGCATAGTTTAGCTATATGAAGCTAAAGAATCTGGTTCTTGACATATAAGGAGGGATAACTCCCCACAAGGAGACCAAAAATGAAAGAAACAAACAGCAGCGAATGTCTATAGATTGCCTTTCATATATTTCATAACAAATGTACCATGCTCATTATCATTTTCCATTTGTTATGAAATTGAAAAACATTAGTTAATTAATAGTATTCATCCAGTGGAGACTCCTTTTCCAAACAGCAGCTGTAGGAACTGTTATTAAGTTACCTTCATCTGATTTACAAACCTGGAGTTATCATTATAATTCAGATTCAGAGGAAGGACATATCCAGATACATTTTAAACAAACGGTAACAAAATGTTCAATTTAAATGAAACTGAAAAGAGGACCATTGTATGACCCTTCTAAAAAAAAATGCACAAGGAATGTCATTTATCCAGGCTTCGATACAGTTGATCTTTTTAAAATGAGAATGGGCTGGTTGTCTATTTTGATTCATAAAGTAATTAAAGAATCCCAAGTGGAATGAAAAGAGTCCTGTTTAACCAGTTTCTTCATCAAACTTTCCAGGGAACAAAGAACTTTTTTTTTAGTTAAATCAAACAACCTGAAACTGTTTTCTCTATACTGAAGGTTCCAGAAAGAAAAGGTTAAATCATTCACCAAGGAGAAAGGAATACCACCTATTTTTAAAAAATAAGTCATATGAGATGAGGTCACATGAGTAGTGGTTGCATGCTATCATATGCCTTCCATGACCCTTAAATGGAGTGCATTGTCTGGAGAGGGAATAATATCAGAATATTTTTTATCATGGTCTTCAAAGAATTCTAAGCACAATGAAGATATTTGCTGGTCTGAAAAGGTCCCCTGGCTTCACTCCTGCAAAGAATTGAAGAACTGAATAACAATATAGAATTAATTGTATTTTCACACACCCACACCACCAAATTTAGCATGGATTTGTGTATTCAAAATGGTGCCAAAATTAGACAAAAATCCACGGGAGTACCCACTGACTGTGAACCAGACAAAAAGCCTGAATGCTTTAGTCTTCTGTGGCATCACCCAGACACTACCCACAAGTGTCTCATTAATTTAAACAGTCTCTAACATGACTATTAACTAGCTGACACCTCTGAGGCATAATTTTAGGGGAGGCTTCAAATGAGATCCAAAATTCTTCCTGTTCTTATTGTTATTTCACATCTTCACAGAAGGCTTCATGATTATTGGTTTGGAACATTAACATGCAAATGATAGAGGAAGCAATAGATATTTAAATGTACAGTGTCAGCTCAACGCAAAAGATCTTCTGGAGCAAAATCACAGTATTTCCCTTTGAGTAGGTGAAATAAAAAATGAATGGAAGTGTGTTTGTGCATGTGTGTGTGTCTGTGCGTGTGTGCGTGCGCGCGCACACATGCACACATACACACACAAAGAAAAAGGGGACCCTGCATTTATTTCTACCCATGCTTTGTTGCTCATCCTGAATAGAAAGGCTGTTAGCTGGGGGGTGGAGGGAGGAAGAATGGTGAAATAGTCATTAGTGTAAATGTAACCCTCAGCTCACTTTGGGCTTAGCAGATGTCAAGGATACTTGTAGCACTAAAAATCTGTGCTGGTTTTGGAAAGAAGAGCAACAAAGCAGAGCGTTCCTTCTACAGCCTTTGTCATTTAGAGAATCAGCATCTTTCACACAAAATAACAGAGTGAAGGAAGTGTAAAGGAGGATGAAACATGGACAGAATGTCAAATACCTCCCTTCTTTAAATATGAAATGCAGGTGTTTGTCTTCTCCGTTTGGTTTAGGGCTGATTCACATAAACATCAGGCTTGCCATTGTGGCCTCTTGACATGCCTGGGTGTGCGCTGGCTCCCTGCCGGCAACCAGGCAGTTGAGTGCAGGCAGCCAGCCACCACACCATGAAACCACATGCTGACATACTCACACACAAGCCCTGAATACTGCCTGGTTTGGTGGCTTTACACAACTGGCTCACCATGGGCAGGAAGCTATGAGCACTGATGTGCAGGCTTTCAAAGGGGACTAACACATACTTGAGTGCTTCTATCATTTTTTGGTTTCAGAGAGGCTGGAGAAAAGACTCTGCAGCCTGTTTCCTGGTCTGGTAAAAAGCAATCAAACTGTACGATGGTGCATGGAAAATAAATATTTGGAAGATGGTCCACCTGCCTCCCAGGGACAAAATAAAATGAAGAACCCTTTGTGTGGTTGCTAAGATGACTGATTGTAGTTAGAAGCTCAAGGCCTCTCTAATGTGTTTTTATCCTAGAAACAGTGTAAGTTCATTCACAATATGTGATTTTCATTAATATATGGATTTCATGCACATTTTCCCTAATAGATGCATGCGTTGATGAACTAAAGTGCGCTGCGCTGCAAAATTCAGAGAAATATAAAATATGAAGGACAATTGTGTTTTGGTTCATGTATTGTTTTAAGAAATGTGCAAACCAAATTTATTTTCTCCCCATCCTGATCTGGAACACAGTGTGAAAATCACTGTTGATATTAAAGGGGGAGACTGTTGTTGTTTTCAGATTTGCTGCCTTATCTCTGAAAGCATAACTGTTGTCTGGCACTTTTATGTAGAAATGCAGGTCGGTTACAATTTCCTCTCCTGCCTTGCCCTGCTCCCAAATTAGTGCCGTCAGACTGAAGCCTGTTTACTGTTCTGCGAGTTTGCTTCCCTTTCTGCTGGGTGTTTGGCTTTTTAATCTGGCAAAAGGCAGGGCACAGAGACTTCAGCTGTCTCAGCCGATGACTGAATACGATTTTAAATGATTATGAGTGCAAATAGAATGGAAATAGTTCAGAAACCTCTTCCACATTATGTGAGCGTCAGCGACAGTTTTAAAGGAATGCACACTCAAAAACCTGTAGTAAATTTGCAGAAGTACATCTGAGCCTAACTGGTGCTTTCTGTACAAAAGGTAGTGGGGTTAATTACTGTATTTTTTGCTCTTTAAGACTCACTTTTTCCCTCCTAAAAAGTAAGGGGAAATGTGTGTGTGTCTTATGGAGTGAATGCAGGCTGTGCAGCTATCCCAGAAGCCAGAATAGCAAGAGGGATTGCTGCTTTCACTGCGCAGCGATCCCTCTTGCTGTTCTGGCTTCTGAGATTCATAATATTTTTTTCCTTGTTTTCCTTCTCCAAAAACTAGGTGCGTCTTGTGGTCTGGTGCATCTTATAGAGCGAAAAATGTGGTATTTTGGTTTCGGGGTAGAAAAACAGAGCTGAAATGATAGAGAGAGAAATAGTTCTGCAAACAGTTGGTCCATATTATAAAGCAGATTTCAATTTGGCCTCAAAATTGCAAAGGGGATCCCCAATGATATGCTGCAGAGTGGAATACTGTTGTTTGGGGTTTCCATCAGTCAGCAAAGCCCTCTTCTAGTATACACCATTCCATCCTCTATTCTTATTTTCTAATCTCTTCCACCCTTAACAATCAGTCAGATTTTTGTGCCAGGAGACTTTTACATGCACACCTAACATCAGACAACTAGTTACTCTCAAAGTAATATTGTTCTGTGTTTCAGCAAAAGTGCATCAGATTACAGCAGGAAATTTTGACAAAAAGCACCGTGTGCTTTCATAGCACACATTCCATTTTTTTAATCATTTATTTTGGTTCCTGAGGATGGTTCTGACCTGGCTCTTCTCCATTCACATCTTTAAAACATGTGTAGGGAGGAAATGGCCAAAGATCCCAGATTGTGTAATGTTGTAACAGCCAGATGATTAATTGGCCACAGGCAACCACTGCACAACCTTAGAGAAGCTTTGCTATCTGTATGCATCAAGCTCAGTTCTTACTATTTCCATATTTCAGAGCCTTGTGTCTTCAGCTTTTCTCCCCCCCCCCCCCCGAAGTGGGGCTCTTTCCTCATTCACACAATATGAAATTAGGGTTGCCATATTTCAAAAAGTAAAAACCAGGATACCCTGAAAGTTGTTGAGTGGTTTTTTTTTAAAGAAACCACCAGGAAATCCTCCCCCCCCAAATCAATTCTGCCTTTGAAATCGGGGTAATGTCCAGGAAAATCTGGACATGTGGCAGACCTAATGAAGTTGAATATTGTCCACTGGCCATGAGTCAAGCTGATCACTCACACAACCTGCTAAAGATTACAACTCTGTCCCCACCTTTGTGTGAATTGTGGCCCCACCTAGACATGATGAGCAAGCAAGCAAGCAAGCAAGCAAGACAAACTTATTCATGTGCTAATGCACCTACCTGGATTGGATTAATAGCCTGAACAGCTACTTTATTAGTGTTCTAACAGTGTGTGTGTGTGTGTGTGTGTGTGTGTGTGTGTGTGTGTGTAATATGGCTGACAGCCTGGTTTAAATGACATGCTAGGTTATAAGCAACAAATTCAGATTTGTTCAGTAAGCTAATTTCTACACACTCTCTCTTTCCTTTCAGTAAAAAAATTGGATTTCATATTTTTTCATATGTGGAGCTCCAAATGTATAGTTCCCAAAAGACCAATATATTGGCAGATCTGCTGAGAGCAAACCACAAATAGCCTTCAGAGAAATTTTAGTTGGGTCTAGCAGTGTCCGTTGGGGCCAATGACTTGATCAGGATAAAAAGTCAAATAACTAAGTCAGGTTATTTTTACTTTTATCTGACACAGAAACATTAGCAAATAGATATTTAAGTAGGTAATTTTAAATCTCAGGGAGCAAAATGGCAAAAATAAAAAAATTTAAAAAATGCATTCTTCCAGTTCCTTTTCTTTGTTCAATATAGTATCCGTGCACAAATTCAGTTTAATTTCTCCTGCTCCCTACTTGTAGGGACACAGTTAAGTGAGCTGATGTATAACTTACCTATGACTATGTTTAGTTGTTTGCCTTCCTGCCAATAGCAGGGTATGGTTGGCAGTCCTCAGTGGGAGGACTTAGAAAAGAAAAGGGGAGTCACTCTCATTGAATTTGAGCTACATCTTCTTAACTTATAGAGAGATATGCTAGAATCAGAACCAGGTTTTGCAGCATGCTCTTTTCAAAAATATTTAATTCTTCTTTCACACTCTCCAGCACTGAACTAGAGAAACAATAACCATAGTGGCAACTTGTGGCCAATACACCTCCATTCAAAGCATTCATTCACTTCCAAAAATGGTTGGCAAGTTTGTACATGTGCCTATCTACCTAGAAAATGCATAGCTTTGACCTGAGATGCTGCCCCTCTCTCTATTTTTTCCAGCATGTAGCTTACAAACCCAGTGCTAACCCTTTGCCCCTGTTTATACAACAATGGCATGAATCCCTGCTCACAATAACAGGACTTTGCAGCCGTGCAACAACTTGGCAGGCTTCAGTTTCATAGAGGATCCAGCTGCACAACAGGAGAGAGAGCTCGGTTAGCAAGGAGCAGAGAGCGACACTGTTTCCCTTTCCTAAGCAGTTCAGTTGCTGGGGGGGGGGGGAGCCTTCGCCACAAACCAGAGGCATGTCCGATGCACTCGCCTCCTGTAGCTTTCTGTTTAATTAAGACTGTGCCTGCATCACGGCGGCTGCCATGGCTACTGAGGAATGGCAAAGACATTAGCAAAGCAGAGGCAGCTGTCTCCACTTGCTACCCCACTGACTTGACCCCCTGCTGGAACTCGAGATTTTTCTTCTCTTTCCCCCTCGTGCTTTCTTAATGAGACATGTGTAATCTTATTTCTGCCTCTCCAAAAGTTGGTTTTCCTGGGAAACCCAGCAGCCTCAGTAGCAACACTCTGCATGCTGTGGATTCTGTAAGAGGTGGGAGGAAGAAAAGAGGCTCTTCTGTTTCTAGAGCAGATCATGTGGCGCACTGGCATCCTCTTCCCCTCCCCTCAACACCCCTTCGAGTGAAGATGGTGGTGCTAATGATGGAACCGACCGAAATCCCAGCGGATGACACCATCTGCAGCAAAGCTGATGAATTAGATTCTTAGCACCAGTGGCAGGAACCACAGAGAACATCCTGCAAATGAGACTGATAGGGAGGTAATGGCGGAGGACGCAGTTTGCTTCATTTATAATGACACTATCTTCCAGAACAAATCCCTGCCAAGCTTGTTCTCTCTACGCACCCTCCACTTTCTAATTTATTATGGCAGGTCAAACTGCCAGGATGACTTAGGCAGAAAAGGCGGGCTTTGTATATCCCTGTATTACAGCACAGTCCACTAAAAAAAACCAAACTCCCCTCTGGGTCACCTGAGGATGTGGGTTCTAGCATGGGTTCTAGTCCTGAAAGATCTCTACTGTAACACATTACAGTGGTACCTCGGGTTACATACGCTTCAGGTTACATATGCTTCAGGTTACACACTCCGCTAACCCAGAAATAGTGCTTCAGGTTAAGAACTTTGCTTCAGGATAAGAACAGAAATCAGGCTCTGGAGGCGCGGCAGCAGCAGGAGGCCCCATTAGCTAAAGTGGTGCTTCAGGTTAAGAACAGTTTCAGGTTAAGAACGGACCTCCAGAACGACTTAAGTGCTTAACCCGAGGTACCACTGTATTTATTTATTTTTATTTAACTATGTGTATTTACCCCTTGACAGTACGAAAACTGTTAAGTGCTTTACACAAATATAGAACAAATCATGAAAATTAGGTCATCTGGAAGAGCCCTGAGAGAATGCCGGGGTGATTAATGAGCAGAGTCAAGGAAGCTAAAAAAGAAAAGAAAAAAGGCAAGAAGACTTCCTCTGGAAAACAGCCCAATGGAGAAGAAAGAGGAATGCAAACTCTGGCAAAAGAAATGCAAACAGACAATCAGGGATGCAAAATGAATGAATGAATGAATGAATGAATGAATGAATCAAGGAGCATATCAATAAAAGCATTAAGACCATAACAATTGATTTAAACACAGCAGAAGCAGGAAACCAGCTGGAGAGAGAGAGCTGGACCATTAGACAAAGGTGTGTTAAAGGGGGACAGGGAGACTGCAGTCAAGCTGAATGAATTACTCTACTGAAGAAGGTTTAGAGCAGATACTTGTGCCAGAATCAACCTTTTCTGGAAGGAGTCTGAAAAACTGAGGCTACGGCAGAATCCGAGACCAGGGGAAAGAGACAGTGGAAGAGGACTGGAAGAAGTTTAAATTATATCTTAAAAACTGTTGTAAAATTGAGGAGTGTTGAGATGCCAAGGGGTAAGAAGTAGAGAAATACAGCGGGAACTATTAGGTTTAAGGAAATCTAATGAAAGGAAATTAACAGATAATTTGATCAAAGGGTTGCTAAAGAAGTTTGGAATAAGGATGCAGCGAAAGGGAGGTATGGGGAAGTCGGTATATGTTTAATGTTGTGTATGTTGTTGTTATGTAATGTGTCTGTCTTTTATTATGTGTTTGAAAAATCAATAAAAATTCTTATAAAAAAAAATGAAAAACTGAGGCTAATAGTTGTGACAAGAGCTAAAGTTCTGGGGCTTACTGGCAAGGACTGCTTACCTTTAGCTGGTGAGCAGCGACTGCAGCCTGGGGTAGGCCACTGCAGTGCTGAGGGCAGTCTGCTGGTTCCTGTGCGGCTGGGGATACTGTCATTTCCTCCTCCACTGGCCACATGGGCCTCCGGGGCTAACCCAGGATAAATCCTGCCCAATAATCAACCAGCAGTTGGGTTGCATGATTCAGGATACACACCCAGCGCCAACACCATAAGCAACTTGCATCTGTAATCCATAAAGTTGTAGCCTGTTTCATCACAAAATGATTGTCCTGTGGCCATTGCACCTTCCCATCTCTGGCTCCCCACCACTCACAGCCTCACTGCGCCTGGGCCAGCAAATTAAAAATTAACAAATCACCTGGTCCAGATAGTACCCACCCAAGTGTGATTTTTAAAACATCTAACAGGAATATGTCACATTCATAAGTATCTTTGTCTACACCAGAGCACTGGAAAGAAGCCAATGTAACCCTAATTTATAAAAGGGGATTTAGGAGGAACATGAGAAATTTCAGGCTAGCTAGTTTAACATCTCTTCTGGATATATTGGTGCAAAGCATTTTTAAAGTTAACATGATCAAGCATACAGAAGAACAAGTCTTGCTGAAGAGGAATCAGCATGGCTTCTGGAAAGGTGAACCTGCTCTCATAAAACTCACATCAGTTTGACCCGGTTAAAGAACCGAAAGCAGGGAGTAGGAATAAAGAAACAATTGTCACAATGGAAAGAAGAATAAAGATCTGAATTGGGAACCATTGTTTTAAAACGTGTTCATTAATGATCTGGAGTTAGGATTGAAGAGATAAGAAGAAGAAGAGGAGTTTGGATTTGATATCCAGCTTTATCACTAAGTGGCCAGCCTTGTGTCTGACACCACATTATTCAGGGAGCTAAAGACAAAAAGGTATAGCAAAAAGCTCCAGAAGCATCTCTACAAGCTGAGTCAATGGGCAATGCAAATCTGATTTAAAGGAAGTAAATGCAATGTAAGGCACATAAGGGCAAATATATATATATCTCCTTACTTCACTGATGGAGTCTGAGCTGGTAGTGGCTGTTAAGGGTCATGGTGGACAGGTGAACAAAAATGTTGATCCTGTAAGTGGCAGCTGCAAGCAGACAGACAGACTCCCTGCTACAGAGGTGCCACTTGAATAAACTATGGGGTAAGTCCCACCCACATAAGCAACCACAAGATGCAGCACACATATACCAATTTAAAGGCAATGCCTATTGACTTTGGAGGGGCCCGGTCCCCTCAAATAACTGGGGGAGGGTGTAGCAATCTTGGCTACTAGGAGTTGGCACCTATGCCCTGCTAGAACCATCAGCAAAGGGACTGAAACTAAAGTTGCTAGAGTCCTAATACAGTGGTACCTCAGGTTACAGATGCTTCAGGTTACAGACACCTCAGGTTACAGACTCTGCTAACCCAGAAATGGTACCTCGGGTTAAGAACTTTGCTTCAGGATGAGAACAGAAATCGCATGGTGGCAGCGGTGGCAGCAGGAGGCCCCATTAGCTAAAGTGGTACCTCAGGTTAAGAACAGTTTCAGGTTAAGAATGGACCTCCAGAATGAATTAAGTTCTTAAGCCAAGGTACCACTGTACTTCAAAATTGTGAGAATTTCCCATGGAGTCATATCCTCTGCTTCCTCTTCTTTAACCATTGCTGAGTGGGCAGGTTGCATAGCTCCCTCTCTCCAGTAAGGTGCTTGAGCAGACCAAAACAATGGTGAAGCTTAGGTTCCGGTTCAGTGTCATGCAATGAAATTGCCAAGGAGACAAGCCACCGCGCCTCCCCCTCTGCCACTCTTGAGCCTCCACCCATCGTTTGCATGGGCTGATCACTAATGCCCCACTCCTGACCCTCATGGCTCAAAGTTGCCAGAAAGGCCCGCCAAATGAACCCACCGAGCAACCAAAGAACATTTCCTTATCCTTACTCTGCCTCAAGGAACGTAAGCAGATCTTTTAGGCTTCTCGTAATAAGATGCATGCAAAATGTGATGCACTAAAGCTTTCCCAGTTTGTACAGAGCCGTTACACACTAACCATTTTAATTCCTCATCTAAGCCCAGTGTTTAAATAGGCTTCTGTTTCGGAAGGCTGTTGCTCCACATTGCCCATATGTTTCCTTCACATGTGCCAATGTAGGTAATCTCTCTCAGAGGCAGCAGGCAGCTAATTTATGACAGGTACTTGAAGCGGTGGCCTCCCAGGCCCTTCCATGTATATAGAAGGAGGCATTCATAATACATGTGCAGAACAGGAAGACATTCTAAGAACACCAGCTGAGTATGAATAATTAACACATTAAAATTCTAGCCTAGTTATTGGATTTCATACAAAACATCCTGCCTCTGCTTCGATACCGTCACTCCAATATCAGTTGAAAGTGCTTTGCATCAGCAGAGCTTCAGAGTTAATTCCTGTGATGGACCAACTAAGAGCAGAAAGAGAAGCAGCTTATGTTAAACCAGCCGACTGGCACTGTCCTCAGTTCAGGCGGAGGGGGTGGGGTGGGGTGGGGGCAGGCAAAACCCTCCCTGAATGCAAGGGATGGTCACTGAAGTGATGTATTATGCAATAGTCAATATGAGCAATAGAAAATCTCTGTTGCTTTTAAAGCTAGACTATTTCATATGTCAAGAGACAAAAGTGTACCTAGGCTCCATTGCGCTCATTTTTAAAAAGTAAAGGTAAAGGACCCCTGAACAGGCAACTATGCGGTGCTGTGCTCATCTCGCTTTCAGGCCGAGGGAGCCGGCGTTTGTCCACAGACAGCTTACTAGGTCATGTGGCCAGCATGACTGAACCGCTTCTGGTGCAATGGAACACCACGACGGAAACCAGAGCGAACAGAAATGCTGTTTACCTTCCCAGCACAGCAGTACCTATTTATCAATTTGCACTGGTGTGCTTTCGAACTGCTAGGTTGGCAGGAGCTGGGACAGAGCAATGGGAGCTCACTGCATCGTGGGGATTCGAACTGCCGACCTTCTGATTGGCAAGCCCAAGAGGCTCAGTGGTTTAGATCACAGCGCCACCTGTGCCCATGTACACTGACACACATACACACTGAAGCATGAGGATGCAGCAAGGGCAAATATTTCGTCACCCTGAAGAATAGGCATCATAGGAACGTAGGAACTTGTCTTCTACCGAATCAGAACACTGATCCATCTAGTTCAATCTCGTCCACACTGTCTGGGAGGGCCTCTCTAGAATTATAGTTGGGGTCTCTTGCAGCCCTACCAGGAGGTGCCAGGGATTGAATTTGGACCTTCTGCATGCAAAGCAGATGCTATATCACTGAGCTGCTTGGAAGCAGTCATTGAGATGTACTTGGAAGAGGTCACACTGGAATTTAAAACAAATACATGAACTGATTTAGGATAAAGGTTTTAAAGTACTGGACCTTTGCAGAGATCCTCCCCATGCTTTCTTGCCACACAACTGGAAACTGCCTAGAATTTCCACTCAAATAAAAAAATGGTCTCTCTAACCATTAATTACAGATCTTCCCAAATATATGTCTGGATAACTGAAGAGGGGCTTTTAAAAGTGGAACCACTGGACACAGATTGAAACCAAAGAGTTTTAATGAGTTCATACAAATAATGTAAGACTCTTCCTTTAGTGTACCGGCAGTACACTTACTTGTACATGAAAGCGTTTCATAATAAATAATGTAAATGAAACAATTGTCCCATAAATGACTGGAGGCCATTTTATAATGCATTATGCTTGAGTTTATATGGGAATATTTACTCACTAGTTCAAAATGGACTAATGTGAGAGAGTGAGATGTGCTCCTCTTACCTTCAATCTGCAGACTTCAATCTGATACATTTACGAGGAATATTTTACAAAGTAGCCAACAAAAATGAACTAAATCAGCAATTTGTGGCCCTCTAAATGTTGCTGGACTACAACCCCCATAATCTCTGACTGCTGACCATGCTGGCTGAGGCTGATGGGACAGCTTCTCCACCCCTGAACTACTGTCCATGCTAGTCCCGTTCATTTCAATGGTCTTGAATAAGACAAAGTCTTTGTGGAACGGACCCTAGGATACTAAGAAGAAGTGAGAAACATTCAGAAAATCTCTTTGAGATCTGTCTGACAATCCAACGCTGATCAAAAATTCAGCTCAGCTCCATCGCTGCATTTTTTAGATAATGAAATGTCTGTGTTTTATTCAAGAAGTTTGGGAGGGGCGAATTAGGAAGAAAAGCGTGTTTTAATTAAAAGGTTCAGCTTCAGTGCATATTCCTGTGGAGTAATGTACTGTGTCAGGCTTCCCTTTCCGTCGCCCACTGTGATTAGCACCAGTTCTAGAGAGCGATCATCAGGGTGCAGTCAGGCTCAATGACAACAGCACGTATTCTTCATTCACTTTTAGAGTAGCTGTCTCTTTGAATTATAAAATTTGCTTTCGTTACGAATCGGATACTCTGCACTTCTGGAAGTATAGGTGATATATCCCAAGATTCAGAGGAGACAAGGTACTGTATTCAGGTATGCTATGGAATATCAGCTGCTGGGAGCGACAGGAGGAGGGGGCCACTGTCTTCATATCCTCTTTTGAGGGCTTTATGGAGACTTCTAGTTGACCACTATGGAAAGAGGATGATGGCATTCTAGTTGACCACTATGGAAAGAGGATGAAGGACTCTTCTTATGCTCTTCTGTGACTCAGGTCACATTTGAAAACCTACCTTTCCTGAACAGGGGGAAGTGTTGGTTCAAGGGAAAAATAAATAAATAAATGAAGGATGCCAAGATAGGTTAGGGGCAAGTACTCTGTGGTGAGAGAACCCCAGCAGAGATTTAAAATCACAAAAGTAAAACATGGAAATACAGGCTGTCAGATCTTTAAAATATGCCCTTCTAAGTTCCTTCCAAAATTCTACTCTTCCCCTAGTATAGAAAAAGACCACGCGTTTGGTAAGTTAAAATGGTTTACTTACAAAAAAAGTACAGAAAAAGTACCTTAGGCAGTAAAACTTGGCTTAATTATAGTGTTGAAAGTTTCTAAAGTATTGGTATACAAACTCAAGAGAGGCTTGTTAGAGCCATGTGGTCTGAGCTGGTTGCTGCAGCTCAGACTTCCTCACTTGTTGAGCTTCTCTGGTAGAGTGAAGAAGAAGAAAAGGCTTGATTACCTAGTCCCTCCCAAGGTGAGCTAAGCAGGACAGCTTACTCTAGTTTTAATTCCTTCCCGCGTTAGACTTAAGCATGTTGGTTATATGAGGCTGATTTATTCCACAAATTACAGTTGGAGCAAGTTCCTGTGTAAATCTCCCTACCCCTACCAATCTTCCCATGTATGAGTATTTATCACCTCTGAACCAGTAGCTTTTGCTAAATTCTTTAGCCTTTGAATGATGGCAAAAATGAATAAAGGTGTATTGTGGGAAGGCTGTTACTCAGGTATCCACATTGGAGTCCCATGTTTCTTGGGTGGCCCAAGAATTTAAGCCAGAACTTAATATACAAAGAATTTCACCTAGACATTGGACCTGGACCTGGGTGCTGACCCGAGGGTTGAATAATGGTGTGAATGAATCCAAACTCATGACGGTGGTATAATGTAGTATACAACACTTTTATTGTTTCACTTGAGTGGTATATATATATAGTACAACACCTTTATTGTTTCATTGTCAAGTAGGAAAACTGGCTATTGAAGAACATTAGATGATTCGTATCATTTTACACCTTCTGTAGCCTTATTCCTTTAGGAGACGTTTGGCTGTGAATACAGAAGAATGTCTCTCACTCTGTCTTTCTCACAGCTTAATAATAGGTTGTCAAAATGTTTAGTTTTTTGAAAAATTGTAAGTAGGGGCTTCTCTGTTTGTTGTTTGTCATGCTGTCTTTAAACACCAAGTTGAGATCTTGCTTTTCTGCCAATTTTATTTTCTCAAGGTATGCACATATTGAAGCTCCTGGCCATTTTAACTGTTTTCTTGTGAGCATGCAGACTGCTTCATTCTTCGCTCTTCAAGGATGTCTGTATACCAGGTGCACTGCTGGGTACTGAGGTCTAATTTCCTGGTGTCAGGAACAGCTGACCTCTGCCTCATGTGGCTTAGATCACTACAGCTTCCTAGTAAAGAAACTTCTAGACTGACTCCACCTAGACTCTTCCTGGGCTGGAAGTTGTATTAGAGGGCTTCTTTTGACAGTAGAATTTAACTTGAACAACAGTGACTATCTGGTCTGTCTCTTCTTTGGTCCTGATTCGCCCTCTGATCCCATTCCCAATTCACTCCCAATTACTGCCCACAGCCAAGTCCTCACTCCTGCCAATACATCAAGTACATTAGTTTTAGTGGAAGCAGTTTTCCTATGGCATACTGGGACACAATCTTTCTGCAATTGTTCCTCTCAGATCTAGTTACTGGAAAGATATCAATCCATCTTTAAGATCCATTAGAGTGTTGTATTCAGGATAAAATGTTGGTGGGCTTCCTTGGAATCAGTTCTGAGATTATATCCCATTTATGCAGCGTGATCAGGTCACACAGTCAAGGAGTTAACGTGAAATGGAAGGCAATGAAAACCAAGACTCTTGCCTTATTTCAAGGCAGGTTAACAAAGTATCATGACCATTATCTCTGATAAAGTTCAGAATGCATTGCTACTGCGCAATGATCCAAGCAGGTATGGCTAAAACCCATGGATTCTCTGCTTCCGAAAACAAGATGTATTGATATGTGCTAAAATAATTACACTGATTTAGCCTTAGGGACATAGTCATGAAGAAAGTTGCAGTCACCTCAGAACTATTGGAATGTGATGACTTGTCAGGCCTCCATAGTCATGCCCTATAGCAAGGTCCTCTTTCAAGTATGGGAGATGAGCAGCAGAAGGGCTGGAGGTCTTGCAGTGGATCAGGCATATTAGCAGTAAAGGATCAGAGGCAAGAAGGGAGTCAAGAGATCCTGGCAGAAGGTCAAGTTCCAAGACAGCAAAGAGAGGACTGAACAGGCTCAAAGGCAAGTATCATGATGAAAATACTATATGCAGAATCCTGATGCATTTTCTGAGAACCAACTCTTCATCAGGATATTAATGAAGGGTTTCTTGTAAGTTATCTAAGGCTGCAATTCTTTACACAATTACCAGGAAGTGAGTCTCCTTGAATTAATTTGGCATTACTTTTGAGTAGACATGCTTAGGATTGCACTATAACTTAGTTACTCTTAGGTCCCATTGAAATCAATTTGGAAAAGTTAGTCATCCCTGTATGGGCTTAGCATAGCAGGAACGAGTA
Source organism: Podarcis melisellensis (assembly GCF_964234715.1). Taxonomy (NCBI): domain Eukaryota; kingdom Metazoa; phylum Chordata; class Lepidosauria; order Squamata; family Lacertidae; genus Podarcis; species Podarcis melisellensis. Next base: position 47,016,671 of record NC_138530.1, on the reverse strand, counting down.
AAGCCATTTGAAGGAAAAAAGGAAACTGCCATTCCTGGTAATTAAATTCAGGAGGAAAGCCAGGGTTTATTATGAGGACACGAGATGAGTTATGCTCCAGTATGAAGGATATGTAATGGAAAGCCTGTATTAAAATATAAAATATTCACCATGCATTATGTATAATAGAAATAGTTTCTGTTATGTTAAAACCCTTAATGTGAAATATAAGCTTTTCTCACAAGCCCAGTTGTGACAGGAGTTCCCCCCATGAAATTGTAACGAATGAACAGCCGTAGATTCATAAAGTATTTGTCCATCCATTAGGAAGCCTAATATGGACTAAGCCAGCTGAAGATTGCTTCAAATAACTCCCAAGAATAGACTGCCAATACTGTTGAAGCTTATTGTTGTGGAGCTGCATCTCAGCACCACAGAGGTAAATGGATTTCCTGCCTCTTACAAACATGCATCAGGAAACAATTGCTGAATTGGCCCCAAATGGAGACCAACTACAAGAGAGCAACGGCATCAGAACCAGATGTAAACCAAACTACAGAAGATGCACAGAAAACTAGGTGAACCATCAAAATGTTCAGAATCAAAAATTACGGTGGTCCCAGTTTTGAGATACACGAATACACTGTGGGTGGGAAGGGAAAATGGGTGGAGAGTGAGAGTGGAAACATGCTCCACCCAAAGTCAAATTCAAAAGCACCACACTGTAGACTGCACCATGTCTATTAACATACTGTGGCCCTAACAGACAACCCACATTTGGGGGGCGTTCAGAGGCTCTGATTGTGATGTGGCAAAATATGCAGGTAACCTTCCTTCTAAATGTGCTCCTACCCTCAACCAGAAAAAAATATTTGGTGGGTGGGGGGTACACAGTTGCAGTGAGCAGTGCAACCAACAAGTGTCAATTCAACTGCACTAGTATTTCTTGCTACTAGTCCATACTGGACTGGCCCATCCATGAAGCAGGCAGAATCCTGTGAGCACCCCACCAGACCTCCTGCTGGGGTCGCACAATGTCAGCATAACCCTAGTAAGAGAAGCTGGGTGGGAGATCTTCCTGTTTTGCCTCAGGTGGTGAAATAGGATGGGCCACTCCAGAATCTGTGGGTTCAGTTTTCTGGGAATTGTAGCTCCGTGAGGGGTGAAGACCAGCACCAAGGATTCTTTGGTGGAAGCCATGTGATTCAAATGTGATTTAAACATATGGTGTGTATGCAGGTAGCATCCCAGTTAATTACTGATCACGTAGGGCACAATTGTTTAATTTACCCAGAGCCACAACGAAATCTTGGCCTGGCCCAGTTCTGGATATCATCCTTAATCCAAAGGAGAAGTAGAAATTCAGCCCTAAGATTGCTGAGAAAATAAATATATTCCAGTGTGCTATCACCCCCCCCCTCCAATGAGAGACAGGCAGCTAATAGATAAAGCAAGCAGTGAAGTGGAAACAAAATGTTCCATTTCTATATCGCTGCAATCTGATAACCCCCTCTTTCTACAGAATGCCTTTCAGTTTACCTATTATTTGTGTATGTGTATGTATCTCGGCATCATTAAAGGACCATTTCTGGCAAAATAAGCTGCAAATGAGCCCTCGTTGCCCTTCAGTGTATCATTTTTGGGATGTCACAAAGATAGATTGAGTTGAACCCTCCATAGTTTAGCCAGTTCTGGGGGGGGGGGGGGGACAACATCCTGCATACACCTAACATGCTTAAACAACATTATTTGAGCCAAAAGTAGTTTTCTCCTTTTTAAGAAAAATGTAAGTACAGATTCAGCTCAGAGGATTGTGGTTTCCATTTTCACACCTAATAGGCCTGTGTAAAATATTTTCGCATTTATACAACCATAGGGAAAGGGACGCCAGGCTTGGGCCGGGAAATGAGCAAAAATTGGAAGATAGAAAGATATTTCAAGGGTGACTGGTTTGTGTTGAAAGATTGAGGTCATGAATAGCCATGGGAAAGAGTACATTATTTCTGTATTCATGAAATACAGCTCACATTGCGGTGAGTGCCCTAATACCACTTCAAAGCTATGGATTCACTGGTATTTCCCACATCAAACATATAAAACATTGTATCTTCAGAGAGTTGTGTACACATGATAGGAAACCTGGCTTGGACTAGGAGCACTACATGCATGTACCAATAGGGTTGCGGTTTTCTAAACATGCAGTGATCTTAACTTCCCGTAACTACAGCTGCCCAAAGAGGGAGAGTATATATACAACTGAATGTGTCTTTAATATAAGAGGATTCCTGCTGCATCTGATCAGCTTGTTTTCCACAGTGATGCCTTTTCAGAAGTCTCCAAGTTGGACTTTGGCAAAATGATAGAGAAGTAAGGAAAGTAAAGTGTAAAATCCAAACTAGACTGTACCTTAGATTCCCATCTGTGAGGATATGTATATATACATATTTAAACACAAATTGCCTTTGTAAGGGACCTGATCCTTAGTGGAGAGGATCAGTGAAGGATAGTGAAGAAAGTGTCCATTCTGCAAAGTATCCTGTTGCAAGCTGCAAATTAATCCACAATCTGCTTAAGTATCATCTCCTTAGACTAATATTGGTTTCTGTCACTGAAAAGCAAATAGATCAGCCTCTGAAAGGAAGCTATTAAAGAAAAAACGACAGAGAGGCATATGGCTAACGGAGGATATAAGGGACACCTGGCTGGTCAACATGGGCTGTGATGTCTGGCTATAGTGCAGTTAATCCTTTCCAAGACCACCACCTGCTAAACAACCCAGTTTCCCAACTCAGGAAGTATTTTGACGTAATCTTCTGAGGGGATGCATCACGATCTTCAAAATCTAGCAGGTATTTCACAATGAAGTGACAGAGAGGCGTTTTTGTGTGTGTGTGTGTGTGTGTGTGAGAGAGAGAGAGAGAGAGAGAGAGAGAGAGAGAGAGAGAGAGAGAGGGAGGGAGGGAGGATTTATTGTGTTAAAATATAAAAGGCTTTTCCCTCACCTCACCTCACCCCACCCCACTGCAGCTGTTCAGTGTGACTGCTGGAACTTCACTGCAGCCATGGAGCTGTCCAGCCTTCAAGGGATTCTCTATTGACCTCAGGTGGATTCATGCACCGTCAAGCCAAGCGGCACCGCATGACACAATTGAGCAGCTGCCAAAGGACCCTTGTAGACGACCTTTTCTCTTTCCCTGCCCATGGCACTGCTTCTGCTTCTTTCCCTCATATTGTCACCTCCTCCTCCTCTTTCTCCCTCTGCCCCTGCTCTGTGCAAGGAGGTCTTGCCTACCTGCCTGGCCACCAACAGTGGATTGGTGTAGGATGGAGGAACAGAAGGATGAGAGAGAGGAGATGGCCCAGTGTGGATGGGCATGATGGGAGCAGGGGACAATGAGGAAGCAGGCAAACCTAGTGCCCTGTGTTTGTGTGTGTGCACAGGGCTGGCCTTCCTATGAAATATTCTGCTGCTTATAATGTTTAGGCAGATGCAGAGGGATTGATCCCTGAAACATCAATGCTGAATCCCCTGAACCTCTGTTTTAGTTGCTTTTATATGTTCTTATACTGTTGCTTATACAGGTTGCATTTTTGTTTTATGGACATTGTTTTTTATATTCTATGCACTGTGAGCCATTTAGAGACTTTGGAAATATTAAGTAGTTAAAAAAATGCTTTAGAAACAACATCAAGAAGAAGACTTTGAATTTGTGAAGTACTTTATATACCTTACTGTACTTGCCATCACAATTAGCCAAGAGAGAGACAGAGACAGGCAGGCAGGCAGGCAGACCACCATTCAAATTTTACAGGCGGGAGATCTGAGGCTGAGAAAGAAGCATGACAGAAGTGGGACATGAACACAGTTCCACCAGGTTCCAGCCACTATGCCTTGGAAACACATTGCCTCTTCATTCCTTTTCCTATGTCTTTTCTGAGTAACAGCTAAATCTACCATTTCATTGTTGCATTTATGTGCTTTTATTGGGGGTGGCGAGAGTTGGATTTAATTAACATTTTATCCAGCTGAAAAACCTTCCCCTTCTTTAAGAGCATTATTGTTGTTTTATATGTGAAAGATAACACACGTGTCTCTGTTGCTTTAATTTCACTGTTCCAGGTTTCTGGTCGAGGTGGAGTGGGAGGAGAGAAATGTTAAATACTGTCCTTTCTGCTGCTAATCCTGGTGGCTGAAGAGCCTCATGCTTTGAGAAGATAGAGAGATCCAACTTAGAATCATAGAAGAGAGTTAGATGGCCTTCTGTTTCCTTCAGATGACTCTGAACCAGTACATCCTCCACTGAAACTGGCAAACCTCTAAGAAAATCAGGACGAACATCAACAATGCTGTAATTAATTAATAGCAAATGACACCTCAGGAAAACATTTGATGCAGCGCCATCTGCTCTAGGCTGTAGCAGATCTGGAGCATGGAGAGGATCACAGCAGAAATGTCACTGAGAGAGCTGGAATTCTCCCATCACAGCTTGAACCAGGTGCTCTTTAGTTTGAAAAGGGGTGTCTTTGAAGATATAAGCACTTGCTAATTAATTTTTTAGATCCACTCCATTGTTCCACTGCCACAAAATTTCCATACTTTTGCCTTAGTGAAACTGACATGTGGGGGGCATGGCATTTGGCAGAAGGTCATTTCTCTTCTGTGGGAGGATGTAACCATGAGATCGTAAGAAGAACATGCTGGATCTGACCAATGGTCCATCTTCTCCAGCATCCTGTTCTCATTGTGGCCAACCAGATGCTGGTAGAAGCACACAAGCAGGATCTGAGCACATGAACACTCTAGCGGCTTCCCGCAGCTGGTATTCAGAAGCATTAAGGCCTCCAGCTGTGGAGGCAGAACGGAACAAGCCTGCCAAACACAAAAAAGAGACCTAGGCATCACATCGATTCCCAGCTGGATTGCAGATTTCGCTGTGAGATGTTCAGTTGCTGCTCAAATAAGAGAAGTTATGCATCTGCCAAGACCACAGAGAACAAGGCTGCTTCCCAACAACAAAGTTTTCCTTTGTGGCCCTTCAGATGATTTTGGACCGCAGCTCTCATCACCCCTGACAATTGTCCATGTTGGCAATCTGAAGGGTCACAAATTCTCCACCCTGAGGACTATCGCTTCTATGCAGGAAAACTCTGTGTAGTCCCAGGACAGGTTCTAACTTAATGGGTCCTATCAGTGGGTGTCCTGCAAAAGGCGTTCTACTTGCACAATGGGGCTCCCTCCCCCGGTCTCCTCCAAAATTTGCTTGTGGTGGGGTTCAAGAACAGTGTGTGGAGGGAGGAGGCGAGAGAATTTGGCAAGCCAAAACGTTTGCACCGACAGAATGATCAGAATTAGTGTGGTGTTGAAATAATCTCCCTGTATTTTCCTCCAAGAAAAGTAATGGGTAGGGGAAAAGCAGATGGAGCAAGTATTAAACTGATTTGAATCAAGCAACAGATTTTGTATTATAGAATAGGAGGCATTTAGGAGAGAGACCACAGCCCAGTGGTAGTCAGGACATGCTTGGCATACTGAAAGTCCCTGGTTCAGTCAAAGGATCAGGTTGAAAATATTGTGAAAAATGTCTAGGGAAGACAATAGTCCTGCTGAGGAAGCTTTAATATAACATGAGTGGTATACTTTGAGAGTGTTATTTGGCAGATTCTTACATGGAGCTTAAAGTGAAACAAATGGTTATACTGTATGTCTATTTTTGTAACACACACACACAGAGCGGGAGGCTTGAGGCAGATTGTGTGGGTTGGGTGAGCACACTAAAGAGTAGCAGCCTGGTTGGAACTTGGCACTGGATGAACTGTGAGGTGTGGCGGGAAAGGAGTTATCTGGGGCTCTGAAAAGGAATATTGAGCATTTGCTGCTGTGAGGATGAGAGAGTGAAAGATACCGGAAGTACAACGGCAGGGATCATTCAGTTTGTAACTGAAGGGTTAATTCTGGTACAGTCAAACCTCAGATCCCGAATGCCTCCGTTTCAGAACATTTTGGCTCCCGAATGCCAAAAAGTAAATGCTCCAGTTTTCGAACGTTTTTTGAAAGCCAAACGTCCGGCATGGCTTCTGCTGAGTGCAGGAAGCTCCTGCAACCAATCAGAAGCTGCGCCTCTGTTGTCAAACATTTTGGAAGCTGAACGGGCTTCAGGAACAGATTACGTCCAGCAACCGAGGTTTGACTTATAATGCATACAAAATGTTACAGAAAAGGGCATGGAAAGCGTGTGTGTGTGTGTGTGTTATAATTGAACTCACACATTGTAGCATTTCTAGATGTTGTGAAAGGCATAGTATGCTGACTTCGCCAAGCTCTTAGTTTGTAGCATAATACCTATGAATTATGCTTTTATCTTATAAATCTGTAAGCCATTCTCGTAATAGGCTTGAAAGACAGAAACTGAAACAAATGCCCACACCTTTTTTAGCAGCAGCTACAATGTGCTACTTAGCTCTACCCTTTGGTGTGATTATTATGTTTTCAAGCCATTACGTTAAGATTTTACATTGGAGCAACTTGTCATTTATTGCAGCCACTATTAGCAGGATCGTGGAGGCAGATCTCAGAGCCTAGCAGGATGAACAAAAAAACATGCCGGTCAGTATTAAAAAATGTTGCTCTGGGGAATTATAAATTGCATTTCATGTCAAAAGCAGAAATATAAGATAGCTAGGAAGAGAAGATGAAAGAATGCAGTGAAGAAATCATCCTAGCCAATATTATATCAGTGTACTACAGAGCACACACGCACACAGTTAATGAAGATTTACGACACAATAAAATGAGACAGAATTAGGAAATGCAGCAAAAAGATGGAGAAAAAGGAGGTTAGAATAACTGAATATGGGAATGTAGAGATGTCAAAGGTACAGAGAGGCTGAATTGGAAGCGGGAAGACAGAATGATAAAATGAACAACTGAACCTTTCTTGTAATGTGAATCAGAGATAGGAAACAACGGGTTGGTATCAAAAGAAGATGGTGGTGGAAACAATGCAATTAAAGTATAATAAAGATTATGCAACTGATGATATTTAATGTAATGAATGAAAGCAGGGAAACCTCAACAAATGTAGGCAGCGTGATCATGGAAATTATGAAGCAACATAGACCGAAGGTCACCAGGATTTTTTAAAAAGATAATTAAGACACAAGAAGAATTTTCCTTGCTTAGATCTTTGAGAAATTTGTTCACATCTGGGAAGCCTCATTTGATCAAATACACCTGGAATTTGGAAGACAATTAGAATATTTACATAAATGAACAGATGGATTCAATCGCTTCATGATGAAGGAGCCCTGAAGTGATTTACAAGGACTACAGCATACATATAAAAAGGTAAAGAACCCCTGACAGTTAAGTCCAGTTATGAACGACTATGGGGTTGCGGTGCTCATCTCACTTTACTGGCTGAGGGAGCCGATGTTTGTCTGCAGACAGTTTTTCCGGGCCATGTGGCCAGCATGACTAAGCCGCTTCTGGCAAAACCAGAGTAGTGCACGAAAACGCCGTTTACCTTCCCGCCGGAGCGGTACCTATTTATCTACTTGCACTTTGGCATGCTTTCGAACTGCTAGGTTGGCAGGAGCAGGGACCGAGCAACGGGAGCTCACCCCGTCATGGGGATTCGAACCGCCGACCTTCTGATCAGCATGTCCTAGGCTCTGTGGTTTAACCCACAGCACCACCTGCATCCCTACAGCATACATATATATATGTCATAAAAACCCATTAAAATGAAATAAATATACAGAAAATGTTCTTTCGCAAAAATCACCCAAAGTTAAATTTTATATAGTCTTGCTGGTTTTTTTTTTGGGGGGGGGTTAGTGATTTTATGCGATGGTGTTGTATTTCCATTGTTGTGACCATTCTGGGGTTATTTAGAGATGAAGGCATATGAATTTTACAAGCAAGGAAGCAAACATATAAATGAGCATGCTTGTTTAAGGTAGAGTCCTTGGGGAGCTGCACCCAAGGGCCCATAACTGAAAGGAAAAGAGGGCCAGGATGTGTGTTAGAACTTTTGTAGGTCAGGCAAAGAGAGGATGGCAACATGTTGGCAGGAAATATAGCTAGGAGATGAAGCAGAAGAAGGTTGCAATGAGCCCAGTGGAACCACAGTCAGGATGATGATGGTTGACACTTCTAAGGAGCAAGGCATCTGCATTGCCTATTGGGAAATCCTCAGGCAAAATTCCACCATCTATTACAGAACTGGGTGTCTGCAGGAAACCTGCTCAGTGGAGGGTCCCATTCATATAGCAAAGGAGACTACAATGCCCACAATGAAACTCCAGTCCAGACAGTTGCTGATTCTGGTAAGGGACAAGACATCTCCATTGCATATGAGGAAGGTGTTCTACAAAGAGCACCATCCATATAAGGGTGGGGTATCCTGAGGAAACACACCTAGTGGAGGATATACATGCGCCTATTCTTTGTGGAGGAGATTGTAAAGCCCTTAATGGAGTACACACACACACCTTAGACATCACCCTCTCAAAAAAAAGAGTATCATTCTGGATTCTGGGAGCAACATCATCATCATCATCATTATTATTATTATTATTATTATTATTATTATTATTATTATTATTATAAATTTATATTCAGGTTCACAGGATAAAATCACAATATAAAAACACAGATACAATACAATATAAAAACCTTAGAATATCAAGATAGGAGGCCATTTTCTGTTTGGCTTAGAAGAATAAAAGGATGCCTACATCCAGGTTTGGGCAAGTATTCTTTGGTTGGAGAGCCCCTTGTAGTGATTTCAGCTTTTTAAAGGAATTTTAAAATCCTGATGTTAGAAACAAAGAAACTTGACTTCCCTCCTTCCAAGGTGCGGGTGTGTGACCTAGCTAGGTCTAGGAAAAAGGCTTACTCTGAGGCCTTAACCCCTTCATGCACCAACTAGAGTTGAGCATGCTGGTTATATGAGGCCGATTTATCCCACATTTTCTGCCATAAATTCTAGAGGCCTAGAAGTCAAGCTGTATTACCTCAGATGCTAATAATCCCCCAAAGCCCTTTTCAACAGCCAGAAATGGTTAGGAAGCCAGCAAGGTTGCCCGGAGACCTTGGGGCCTTCTCTCACCAACACCATGCATTCCTGAGGAGCAAGTCCAAGGTGCGAAGGAAAAGTGCTGCCATTCCTGCCGGAACCTATTACTGAGGTTTAAATGGGAAACCCGTCATTCTCCTCCCCATCCCACAAAAATTACATTGCATTTAACTTGCGGTGCTGCGGCTGCATAGCTTGGCTACTGCTCTGCATCAGCTTCCTTGACTTAACTACTGCACACATCAGAATGAATGATATAAGCAGATGTGACTTGGTGCCAAGTTGATGCGTTCAGCTCTAGGGGATCTACAGAGAGAGGGAAAGTAGGTTTAAAAATCCAGAATGAAAAGCCAGCTCACTGCAACTGAGCTCTGAATGGGATGCCAGACATGGGAATTTCACCAGAGGGAAAATGTGCAGGAGGCCATAGAGTGTATATAATGAGAGAGAAAGGAAGAGTGCACTTCTAAACTCATAAAATGCAAGCACTAAGGCATATTTATATGTGAACTGCAGCCTTTCTTGGGTTTGGGAAATAATAAAATCTTGTTTGTTGTTTAGTCGTTTAGTCGTGTCCGACTCTTCGTGACCCCATGGACCAGAGCACGCCAGGCACTCCTGTCTTCCACTGCCTCCCGCAGTTTGGTCAGACTCATGTTTGTAGCTTCGAGAACACTGTCCAACCATCTTGTCCTCTGTCGTCACCTTCTCCTTGTGCCCTCAATCTTTCCCAATATCAGGGTCTTTTCCAGGGAGTCTTCTCGTCTCATGAGGTGGCCAAAGTATTGGAGCCTCAGCTTCATGATCTGTCCTTCTAGTGAGCACTCAGGGCTGATTTCCTTCAGAATGGAAAGGTTTGATCTTCTTGCAGTCCATGGGACTCTCAAGAGTCTCCTCCAGCACCATAATTCAAAAGCATCAATTCTTCGGCGATCAGCCTTCTTTATGGTCCAGCTCTCACTTCCATACATCACTACTGGGAAAACCATAGCTTTAACTATACGGACCTTTGTGTTCCATATGTTCCATAAACAATGTATATTTCACTTTTCAGCCAAAATAGGCTCCTAAATAGCTTATAGATCTTTTAAAAAAGAGCTTGCAATCTAAGAAGTGCATTTTGTCTTTCATATCATTGTGTTTGCAGTAGAGTGTTTTCTAATGCTTTGTCCACATGGTGCAAGCTGCAACCATGTCAGAAACATGGGCTTGCTACCAAACACAGTCCTGGGGTGTGTTTCTCTCCTTCCCAAACTCCTTTAACATAAAACTCTCCCAGCTGGATCAGACCAAGAATCCACTTAGTTAAGCATCCTGCTTACTACAGCAGCCAATCACTGGAGATGTGAGGGCAATTGTCTTCTTCCAAGCAACTGGTACTGAAGGCATTCTGCATTTGAACCCGGATAATGTGCGAAGTTCAATGTATATGGTGTAGTGTTATCATTACACTGAGAATTAGTCCATCCCTGCTCTACATCATAGGACCTATGGCATGGGCTAGTGATTCCCAAATGGATTTGAGGAAAGTACACAGTACAGGAACACTGATAATGTGTAAATCCATGGTTAAACCACTTGTGTTCGATTTAATCACATGATCTCTTCCTTATTGCCATCCCCCTGTTGTCTTTGTGAGCTAACCTTTCAAACATTTGAAGATGGTCACCAAGTCCTATATCAACCTTTTTCCACCCCTGAGGCCTCCCTACCCCTTTCTATTGAAGATGTTTCCTAAGCCCTTTATCATCTTCTTGGCAGAGCCTCTTCCAATGAAAATTATGTGTGTGTGGGGGGGTGTTAAAAAATGAAACATGCTATTTTCTGGGTGGATTTTATCAAGCCCTCACATCTGCCAAAAGGAAATGAAGGGAAATAAAAGCAAAGAAAGAAAAGGCCCTAGCTATTTGGGAAACAATGATTTTTTAACAACAGTTGTGTCATTCCATTTGGAGATACATGAAAATGTTTGTTATCTTTTCTGCCAGAATGTCAAGATGCTATTTTACTGATATTGTCTTGGAAATGACACAGAGGCATATTAATCACGAAAATTGAGAATCTGGGGCTTTGAAAGCATCAGTTGGTGCTTTTCTAAGTGACTGGGAAATTGAAATCAATTGAAATTTTGTGACTCCTCCCTAGTCAATGTTTCTTATACAACTCCGACAACAGGCAGTGTGATCTTCAAAGCACTTTGTTATAGCAAAGAGCATTCATCTGAGAAGAGCATATTCTCCTTGATTTCTGACTACAGGTGTCTCCTTACAGGCTGTGTTCTCAGGAAAACATTCTAGTTGGACATTTTTAGTAGAACAGTTACTTTGCACACACCTAATGGGGAATCCTTCTCAGAAGTAAACAGAATTCCTTTCTCTTGTCAGTCGCCTTCTTTCATAGCTATGACGTTTACATTTCCCTTTCCATCTCAGTTGCCTGCTGAGTTCTAGCCAAATGAATAGAAAAAAGACACCTGACGACTTTATGCAAGGAGCAGCAGCATTGTCTTGCCCCCACAACTGCAGATGCCCAAGGCCTTGTGCCATCAACAGTGTGCATGCGCAAAGTGTGAGGTGTGTGCATGACATCATTACACCCCCCCAGTGTGTGTGCACTATAGTATCACACCTCCCTGGTGTGCTGGTGTCACTCACGCATGTAGAGGGGCACAGTGATGTAGTGCAGGCACGCTGGGGGGAAAGCATGCTCAGATGCACCAAACTTTGTGGGTGCCATTCCCCCTCACTTAAAATGTTGTGGAGCCACAGCACCCAGGGCCCCTGGGACCTGCCACCTATGGCAGGCAGACATTTTCAGAAGCTCAAAGTCTAAGGTACCAATCAAGAGCATCAGTGTATTTAGGCAATTATGTCTTATTGATTTTGGTTTCCCACAAACTACAGGCCCAGATCTCCAGCTCATGTAAGCATGCATTCGTTTAAATTACAGCATACTGATAACAGCATACATTTTTGTATGTACGTGTTAGGCGATGATAATCAGGTACAGTGGTACCTCAGGTTAAGTACTTAATTCATTCTGGAGGTCTGTACTTAACCTGAAACTGTTCTTAACCTGAAGCACCACTTTAGCTAATGGGGCCTCCTGCTGCTGCCGCACCGCCGGAGCCCGCTTTCTGTTCTCATCCTGAAGCAAAGTTCTTAACCTGAAGCACTATTTTTGGGTTAGCGGAGTCTGTAACCTGAAGCGTATGTAACCTGAAGTGTATGTAACCTGAGGTACCACTGTATGTCGGAATTGGAACAAATGTGCTCTATGTAGACTGGGGAAGTCTCTTGCTACAAGAGAAGTTGTTGAACATATGGCGGAGTTCTGTTCCTTGCCTGTTGGCTGACGCATTTAGAGAAAGTACTTGACAATGCACTGTGTTGAAAGGCTACTCTTTTTTAAAAAAAAGTTTTTACTTGTGAGCCACCAAGGGAAATAATTTCATGTACATCAGAGGGGAAAGAGGAGCTTTAGGTTCATTATAAACTGAGGGAGTGAGATGACGAGCAGAAATATTCCTCTTGTCTGCCCAGATGATTCTTCAGATAAGAAGGGCAATATATTTGAGTCTCTCTTGTTTAATGTTTATTTATGGCATTTATATCCCATGTTTTCTCCGAGGAATTCAAGGTGGTGTCTATGTGGCTCTTTGCTTTCCATTTATATCCACACAACAACTCTGATAATTAGCTATGTTGGCTGCCCAGATATACTGGTTGAAACTGACAGTAGCAGGAATCCAAAACAACTGCAAGGCGCGAGGTTGAAGAAGCACGTGCTGGCTGGAGTGTTACCCTTAGTATAGTACAACAGTTGAAGTCATCCTAGCAATAAATGTGCAACAGCTAACACAGACACTATTAAGAATATAAGCAGAGCCTGTTGGATCATGTCAGTGGTCTTGCTAGTCCAGCATCCAGTTCTCAGTGGCCACTCTGTGACAGTTACTTCCACGTACTGATTGTGTTAGCACCTGAGCAACAATCTCAATTCTCAAACATCTTGTACTAACATTATATTGGATCTCACCCACAGAGACTGGCCCAAGATCAGCCAAGTGACTGAGCACCTTGAATTGGGCCAGAAATGAACTGGCAACAAGTAATAATAATAATAATAATAATAATAATAATAATAATAATTTCTTATTTGTACCCCGCCCTTCTGGCTGGGTTTCCCCAGCCACTTTGGGCGGCTTCCAACAAAGATAAAAGATACACTGAAATGTCACATATTAAAAACTTCCCTGAACAGGGCTGCCTTCAGATGTCTTCTGAATGTCAGGTAGATGTTTATTGCTTTGACATCTGATGGGAGGGCGCTCCACAGGGCGGGTGCCACTACCCAGAAGGCCCTCTGCCTGGTTCCCTGTAACTTGGCCTCTCGCAGTGAGGGAACCACCAGAAGGCCCTCGGAGCTGGACCTCAGTGTCCGGGCAGAATGATGGGGGAGGAGACGCTCCTTCAGATATACTGGACCGAGGCCGTTTAGGGCTTTAAAGGTCAGCACCAACACTTTGAATTGTGCTCGGAAACATACTGGGAGCCAATGTAGGTCTTTCAAGACCGGTGTTATATGGTCTCGGCGGCCGCTCCCAGTCACCAGTCTGGCTGCTGTGTTCTGGATTAGTTGTAGTTTCCAGGTCACCTTCAAAGGTAGCCCCACGTAGAGCGCATTGCAGTAGTCCAAGCGGGAGATAACCAGAGCATGTACCACTCTGGCGAGACAGTCTGCAGGCAGATAGGGTCTCAGCCTACGTACTAGATGGAGCTGGTACACAGCTGCCCTGGATACAGATTTGACCTGTGCCTACATGGACATCTGTGAGTCCAAAATGACTCCCAGGCTGCGCACCTGGTCCTTCAGGGGCACAGTTACCCCATTCAGGACCAGGGAATCCTCCACACCTACCCGCCTCCTGTCCCCCCAAAACAGTACTTCTGTCTTGTCAGGATTCAACCTCAATATGTTAGCTGCCATCCATCCTCCAACCGCTTCCAGACACTCACACAGGACCTTCACCGCCTTCACTGGTTCTGATTTAAAAGAGAGGTAGAGCTGGGTATCATCTGCATACTAATGAACACCCAGCCCAAACCTCCTGATGATCTCTCCCAGTGGCTGCATGTAAATGTTAAAAAGCATGGGGGAGAGGACAGAACCCTGAGGTACCCCACAAGTGAGAGCCCAGGGGTCTGAATACTCACCCCCCATACCACCTTCTGAACACGGCCCAGGAGGAAGGAGCGGAACCACTGTATGACAGTGCCCCCAGCTCCCAGCCCCTCTAGACGGTCCAGAAGGATGTTATGGTTGATGGTATCAAACGCCGCTGAGAGATCCAGCAGAACTAGGAAACAGCTCTCACCTTTGTCCCTAGCCCGCCGGAGATCATCAACCAGTGCGACCAAGGCAATTTCAGTCCCATGATGAGGCCTGAATTTGGAAGGGATCCAAATAGTCCGCTTCTTCCAGGCGTGCCTGGAGTTGTTCAGCAACCACTCGCTCAATCACCTTGCCCAAGAATGGAAGGTTTGAGACTGGGCGATAATTGGCCATCGTGGCCGCATCTAAAGATGTTTTTTTAAGAAGCGGTTTAATAACCGCCTCTTTCAGCGGGTCTGGGAAGGCTCCCTCACGGAGGGAAGCATTCACCACCCCACGAAGCCCATCGCCCAGTCCTTCCTGGCTAGCTTTTATAAGCCAGGATGGGCAAGGATCCAGGAGACAGGTGGTTGGCTTCATTCGTCCAAGCAGCCTGTCTATACATACCTTCTGCAAGTGAGGACAGCCAGCCTGATCACATGACTTCAGTACACAGGGACTGTTTCAAGTTAGAACTAAAAGTGAAGGATTGAGAGACAGGGGGCAAGTGTACTACGTAGAACAAGTTCACAGCATTATTACAACACAGACATCTTTTTTAAAAATCAGAGGTTGGGAGGAAAGGCAGGCTACACCAGTTGTGAGGATCATTTTGCCGTCTATTTGTTGTTGAACTACAACCCCCAGCAACAGTTGCAGTTTATCAACATCTGGAGGGCCAAATATTACACTATTTCAACAACCTACTCTTAGGACACTTAAACCTTCATGGGTTTGTTTTGATATGAAAGTTGGACTCACCACGAATTTCCATTCTGATACACAGGTGGAAAAGGATTAACCCATTCTCTGGTCAAAGGCTTGACATGCCCTCTGAAGATGAGAGTCCTCCCATTTTGAGAATATGACTTCTGTCATATACCCAACCTCCCCCCCCCCCAACCCACAACTCATAGACCCTAGACTAGGGTTAACCTTCCCACACATTTTGATGGAAGTAGTGCAACTGTGTCACTGTGTGGGAACCTTGAAGCTTTCCATGTCTGAAGCAGGGTGGGGTATAAAGCCTCTTTGTGAGGCAGTGGCGGCCTTAGCTTTGGCTGGACCTCCCCCCCCCCTTCTGCATTCTACTGACAATGCAGTGGAATTGCTGAAGGACGGTAGGAAAGTAGCCAGCTGGTCTCTTGATCTGTGAGGGGTGGTAGTGGAGCAGCAAGGTCCAGCTACCCCCTAAGATTCTTTCTTTGTGCCTCCTACTAGCTAAAGAGCTGACTGTGGAGGACAGGTTAAGAGATTAGAACCTGAGGTCTTAAGGGCTCTGAGAAAAGAATACTTTGCCTATTTTATTAATGGAGGCCTTTGCACCTAACAGAGTAGAATACAGGAGCAAGAATTGACCTTGCCTTCCTAATGAGCTCTGATAATTTTTTGTGTGACTATGAAATGTCATCATCATCATCATCATCATCATCATCATCATCATCATGGCAGGGTCAAAACTGGAAATTCTGATAAGCTCTGATGCTCCCTTCCAGAAGAACAGTAGTGTCTGGATAGTGAGCCACAACTACTGCAGGTTCAAATTGCAGGCCTCCTGGGAGTCAGCATGGAGCCTTCTGCTTTAAGCCACTGTCGCCCTCCCTGGAGAATCAGATGTCCAAGTAGTTTGGCTCCTGATGAGTTTGGCTCCCATTTCATTTTCTCGTGAGCACAGTTTGGGTTAACAAGTGGATGTGCTTTGGTAGCAGGCAGACTGCTACCTATCCAACATTCGCCTATTCTCTCTACATTTTCTTGACTCTACATGCCTTTTCCTTCTTCCCCAGCCAAGCACTCTCACTTCCCGCTTCTTGCTTCACACCTTCTTTATGCATGTAGCTTGCCTCCAGGGAAAGGCTGGGCATCAATTGAATGCCTTGCCTCTATATTACAGAGGTCATATCTATAAGCAGTGATTTTTTTCTGGAGGTACTCAAAGGTACGCAGTACTATCCCCCCCCCCCAGAAGAAAAGCACTGGTCAGGTGTGGCACTCACTGTCACAACTTCATGGTGAGTACCAGCAACATTTTTTCTAAGAGAAAAGCACTGTCTATAAGGTAGCTTCCCAGCTTGGAACATAACCCCTTCTCTCCTGTGTTGGAGACACCACCTGATGTTTATTTCCCAGTGACAAGGCCTTGGCCACTGTTAAAGGTAAAGGTAAAGGTACCCCTGACCGTCAGGTCCAGTCGTGGACGACTCTGGGGTTGCATGCTCATCTTGCTCTATAGGCCAAGGTAGCCGGCGTTTGTCTGCAGACAGCTTCCGGGTCATGTGGCCAGCATGACTAAGCCGCTTCTGGTGAACCAGAGGAGCGCATGGAAACGCAGTTTACCTTCCCGCTGGAGCGGTTCCTATTTATCTACTTGCACTTTGACGTGCTTTCGAACTGCTAGGTGGGCAGGAGCTGGGAATGAACAATGGGAGCTCACCCCGTCGTGGGGATTCGAACCGTCGACCTTCCAATTGGCAAGCCCTAGGCAATTGAACATTTTCAGATGAGTCAGGAATCATCATAAAAGGACATACATCCTGTTTGTTTTTCTGAAGAGGGATGTACTAAATACATATGCAAGATGCCACCTGCACAATTAGTCATAATTTATTTGGGTTCCAGTGACGGCATTTGAAGCAAACTGATCAAGGCAAAAGATAGCATTTATATAAACAGAACATTTGGTTTCAGAAATGAAGCACAAACACCTCGGATTCCTTTCCAGAATACCTGTCTAGTATCTTCTAGTTACTCACATGTTGCGATTAAGATGTTGTTCCTTGGGCTGACTGCCAACCATGCCTTTCTACAAGATGTTGGGCTGCCTTTCCACCCTGCCTTTCCACAAACAGATAGTAAATCAGTGAACTCGCAGGCCCTGAAGCACTGTTCTGTTGCTACTCTTAAGAGAGACAGTAGAAATAGCTAGGTTTGTGCTCCTGACATCCTGATCTTTCAGCACTTTTCTTCAAGAGAAGAACTGTGGCTTACAAAGGGGTAATCAAGGTATTCAGAATTGCTGCAGGGCAGCAGAAGGAGATGCTGGTCGTGTTGTCACCTGCACACATAATTTGAAAGGGTATACATTTCTTAATAAAAAGAATTAAAATGTTGGCAAAGTATCACAAATTTCTGCCTACAATTCAACTATCCAGTTTGACAACCTGCTGCATGTGGGGCTCTCCAGCTTTAAACAGATTGACACACGTAATGCATTGGGGGTTTTGTGTGGGAAGAATATTATTTGGAGCTTAGTAAAAGGTTTAAACCACATTCACTTCAAAAATCAATCAACCAGCGGACTATGGATTGCCAAGGTCATGGTTAATAAGGACAGACTTCAATTTTATCTTTCTCATTCTTTGTCAAGTTGTTTGACCTCACTTCTAAGAGAGCATCTGGTTATAATTCACCATTTCATCTATGATTGATTCTCTTCTCTATTTTCACTATTGCTCAGCTGATCATTGATTTACTGAAGATGTCACTGAAGATACAGGGCCCCTATACAATACAAAGGTCTACTAATGTATATATTATACTTCATTAAAACCAGCAGTGAACCACCCAGAGTATTGATAGTGGAGAGATGACATATGAACTATCATTGATTAGACCATTTAGGCCAGCATTCCAAAAGCTGCCAACCTGATCGCTCTCAGTAAGTTCACAGAATGGAATGAATTCAACAGCCTTTCCCTGTTTGTTGCAGCATCTGCTACTCAGAGGTGCCTCCCACCACTGGTGTTAGCACTATTTTCAGTAACTTTCTTTTATGTAGATTTAAATTTCAGAAGTGTTATGATTCTCAACTTCGGGTTTTTGCTTTATGCTGCAGTTAGCAAATGTGCTATAAAATAGAAATGTTCATTGATTCCATTCCACGATTCTTAAGAGATAAAAGGAAGAAAGCCTAATCTCAAATCTACTGCTACTCATGTGTAAAAACATGTGTATAAGTAACCACAGTGGGCCACCACAGGAATGACAAACATAGCAAATGTGGAGTGGGAAACATAAATTTCAATTCTGGCTAAAAAGAAACAACTGATAATAAAGGGGAATGATAGACTCTTACTTGCTAAATCCCAGTAAGCAGCTAAATTATCGTTCCTATCACAAGAACTGCAAACATAAGTCAGTGTCTGTTACTGCACCTCAATTAAATCGTTCTCTAAAAAGATATGGAAACTATTTATATAAATGATCATTTATTTGTTCAGGGAAAGTCTGCTTTTCGAAACTACTTAAATTTGCTCATAATTCTAAGGATGATTAGCACCATGTTTTGATGTTTCTTTAAACGGCAGAGCTTGACATTTGGCAAGGCTTTTAGACAGATGGGTTTAACCCAATGCCTTTTATTTGAAACCAAGCTCTAGTGGAACGTGCAAGTGCCACATGTAATTACTTTAAATTAATGGGACTTTTTCAAACAATTGGTCAGAGTTATAGAAACCAAAGCCAGTGCTTGTAAAGTGCAGAGTTTTGCAATACGGTTCCTTTCACAATGACAATTGATCACAAACTGTGGTGTTGGGCACTTGGCCACAGCATTAATCTTCCATCTGCACCATTATAGCCTGTTGACTACTTAATGGTTTTTAACCATGGTTGACCAACTAAAAGAAAATATTTTTGTTACACTTCACATAATTTCACTCAGACCTGTTTTCATGCAGCCACTTAATTACGTGATAGGTTGGTCACTGGACATTTCTGAGAAACCATGAAGGAAAGCACCAACAAGAAAAAATAAATGTGTTAGGTGAGGGAGGATGAAACCTTAACAATACATGAAAAGGGTTCATTGCTCAAAGACATTCAAAGGAACACTATATACCATATTTTTGCCCTATAGGATGCACTTTTTCCCCCTCCAAAAATGAAGGGGAAATCTGTGTGCGTCCTATGGGGCGAAGGGAGGCTTTCGCTGAAGCTGGGAGAGCGTGAGGGGTCGATGCGCACCGACCCCTCTTGCTCTCCAGGCTTCAGAAAGCTATCAGCAAGTCTGGGGAGCCCGCAGGCTGTGGATAGCAGCTGCTGCCCGGAGCGCGGGGCGCGCTGAAGCTGCGGCTGGGGGGGGGGTAATTTTTTTTCTCCCCCCCAAAAAAACTAGGTGCGTCCTATAGGGCGAAAAATATGGTAGAAGAACAATGAACAAGTTGTATACTGTAATATTATAAAAACAAGTATACAAGTATAACAAGTGAAATAATCATTAAAAGGGACGGGGGTGGCGCTGTGGGTTAAACCACAGAGCCTAGGACTTGCCGATCAGAAGGTCAGCGGTTCGAATCCCCGTGACGGGATGAGCTCCCGTTGCTCGGTCCCTGCTCCTGCCAACCTAGCAGTTCGAAGCATGTCAAAGTGCAAGTAGATTAATAGGTACCGCTCCGGTGGGAAGGTAAACGGCATTCTGGTTCACCAGAAGCGGCTTAGTCATGCTGGCCACATGACCTGGAAGCTGTACGCCGGCTCCCTCTGTCAATAAAGCGAGATGAGCGCCACAACCCCAGAGTCGGTCACAACTGGACCTAATGTTCAGGGGTCCCTTTACCTATATCATTAAAACATCAATGAAAAAGCTCAATGTTTTTAAGATTTGCTTCACTTTTATGAAAATGGTTTAATTGTTCACACTGTAGTGTATTTCAAAGCAAGTTGGGCCAATAAAGATTTTTTTTCTTGCACACTTCCAAGATTGTGGGCCTCCAGATGTTGCTGGACTTCCAACTAGCATAGACAGTGGTCTGGGATGATGGGAGTTGGAGTCTAGCAGTTTCATGGTCCAAACGTTTTAAAATGTGGTATCTAATGTGATGCCTAATTTTTATAATATGACAATTAAGATGTTAAAGTAATTGAGAGCACCTCCTTTTAAGATATTGCAAACATTTTTTACCAACATGCATATCAGTACACAGCTAGACATTTTGAAGAAAATATTTCTGTGTAAATATGTATAGGATTGCACCATAAGTCTTGCGATGTTCAATGTGTAAGTGTGTATGGGATTGCAGACTATTTTACAGATATGATCCAGAGTTGTTATTAAATTGCACACTATGAATTAAAAAGGGGAATGTAAAAGTGAATTGAAGCAGTAGCTACTCAACTTCTTGGATTTGGAACCAGAGTGCAAGCGAAATGTTTTAACTGTGCTCTTTCTTTATTGAATCTATCAAACCCGGAAGTTTTTGTTAATAAACAGAGAGTTCTTATTTGTGGTTCACATTTTTAACATTTATTAAAAAAGCAAAATGTATGTTCATTTCAAATGAAACAGTTAAAAATGTTAAAGTATACTTACACAAATTGTGTACTAGCAGCATCCAATAGTTAGAATTTTCTAGAACTCTGCAGTGCCATTTTGGCAAGCTAAACACACATTGTAGCTTGCAATCCACTGTCCTCACCATAGTGCAGATAAAACAAAAGCTTTATAAAATTAACAGGTTAAATAAGCTTAAATAAAGGTGTTAAATATAAGTCACTCGCTCAAAGCTTCTGTACAAAGATAAACAAATCTGGCATTATACAAATGATTGGCTGGCTTGCACCACATATGGTTTCAATAGTTAGTTTCTCTAGAACAATCTTAGCTGAACATGAACTATACAAAAGGAACTGACATTGGAGTGAACTGATTCAAGTGAGCCATTTACAAGGCATGTGTATTTTTTTTTTTTAGAAAAATCAGAACACTGCTTAAATTCAGGCACCATTTTTTCTGCAAATAAATAACCCCTAATATATCTGCATCCAAACTAGTGTTAAACACCTCAGTGCTAATTTTTATAAACACAGTTTTGTGACTATTCAATTCTACTTCCATTCTTATTGCTATGACAATGTGACTGTGGAAATATCTACTGTACATACAAAAAAATAGAGCACCTTTAAACATGAAAGTATATGTCTAGTTTATTATTATTATTTATCTTACAATACTGAAACCCAAGCTACCATAAATTGCTTTAGCATCTTCACTGGAGCAGCTGAAGTACCGAAGATAAACCCCAATTTATTCTTCTTCAGGCAATCCCAAGTCAGAAGTATACTCTAAAATGTCTAAAATGACACCAGGAATTGTACATTCATCTTCACAAAAACAAATGTCTGCTATTCATTCTCTGTTTTCTTCAGATGAATATGAAGATAATTTCTTACTGTCAGTAGCCTGGGGCTGGGCAGAGATTACAGCAGAAAATGTAAAATGGATTGTGGACACAGTGAAATTATATTAGGCTACGTACTTCAAAAGTTACTGGTGTTATGTGGCTTCAACTGTGCTTTTACAGGGACTTTGATATTAGGATTTCTTGTCTATTGTATTGAAAAACCATTCTGTAAATTTTCTTAGCTGAGCAGCTGCTGTTTGAGATTCTTCCTGAAGTCTCATGTTATCTTGTCTCAAATGTTGGACTTCAGCTTGGAGAACAGCTTTGTCTTGTTTTTCCTAGATAACAGAAAAAAGGAGTTGAATGACACTTAGAGCCAGTGTTTTTGTTGCTCGGGTTTCTGAGCGAGTAAACAGACTTCTGTTTTCTTTAGTTCCCTCTTTGCAATGACAGCACTGGAACTCTAAGCTGAATTCCCAAATTTGCTTGCTCGGTTGTTCTAAATCAGATAGCCTTGCAGGCTAAACAAGATAAATGAGATTGTATAACCAAGTTTCTGCAGCAGAGCTGTAGGACTAGGCTACATTTCAGCACACTTCATCATATTCAGAGAGATCACTACACAGAAAGATAAGGAATATTTTTAGAGCTGTACATCAGATTAAGAAAAAGCTACACAGACTTAAAGGTACTTTTAAACAAAATAGAAGGCAACAAAATGTCCCGCTGCGTGATTTCCACCCGTAGATTATTAAACACTGCCATCCAAAATGAACAGTGGGGAAAGAATACATGTTGGACACATGAAGTTGGGAACAGCTTCCAAGTACAATGCAAATGCATCAACATTATTTTTTATCAGCAAGAGACACAGAGTCTGTTACAACGCCAATGTTTAAAGGCTGTGTGATCTATAAGCAAAATCAGGGGGGGGGGAGCCATGTGCTGTCAAGTGTTGGCAAATGGGTAAGAGAAAGCTACAAGGAATCACAGTACAGTACGTGCAAACCACCATTGCACTGCTTAATTTATACTATAAGTTTTACTGCTCTGGATGAGAGCGGAGCAATTGCACTATAATGGAATACTGGGTCATTATACGCAGTTCTACCTTGCTGTACAGAAATGTAGAACACTCAGTACTACAGCTGCCAACCTTAGTACCTATTATAAAACATTTGGGGGCATTAATGTTTTATTGACTTTGAGAGTCATTGGAGGGTTTTAAGCAGAGGTTGGATGGCCATCTGTCATGGTTGCTTTAGTTGAAATTCCTGTATTCCTGGACTGGATGACCCCAGGGTCCCTTCCAACTCTACGATTCTTTGATTCTATGAGAAGCTATTAAAGTCACATCTATACATTTAAAAAATATTGCCCTCCCCCCCAAAATTGTGGGAACTGTAATTTACTCCTCACAAAGATGTATGATTCTTTTCCCTTAAACGACGGTTCCCAGGATTTTGGGGGGAAAGCCATGCATTTTAAATGTATGATGTAGATATGACCTAACAACCATAATCAAGAAGAAATAGCTGTTTGGAAACCCTGACGCAAAAAATGCTCTTGGGCTAAAGCTAGATTAAATCGACCAGTTCAGTTTTGTACCTAGTTGCGTCAGACCTGGGCTTGAATGAAATGGTTGTGTGGGCATGATTTTTAGACTAAAAAGAGCACAAAAAACTAAACCCTTTTCTAGCTTAATGCTCCATAGTGTCTCCTCATGTGCTTTTCAGGAGGATGGCTACCAGATGTAAGTGGTGAGGTAGAACTCCCATCCATGGACCACTTCTTTTCCAGGAAACCCCCAAGCCCAGACACCCAGATTCTCTTTTACTCCCTCATGTAAGAGGGGGTGAGATCCAGCTTTAATCAAGGGGCTATACTGCTGCCACATGTAATGTGAATCTTAGATTTGAGGATAGGTTGCTCAATTTAAAAAGTTCTCTAAACATAACAATAAGTGCTTCCTTTCAGAGAACTTCTGCAAAAGCAGCCATATGCTATTTCTTTAGAGGTTATGAAATAATTCCTTGCAGATGTTTGCAAAAAATATATTTTTGAAAGCAAGTCTTATGTAAGAAGGCAACTGCAAAGAAGTCAAAGTAGTATTGGACCTCCTGTAATATTTGAAAGCAATCTAATTTGTCATTTGTGTGGTAAACAAGTACATCAGTGCCTTCAGACCTTACGCATGTTGAAGCATTTCCCCCTTAATTCTGCTATCATAATAGAAGTATTCATGAAGAAAAATGGTGATATAGTCAAAGGATACACAAAGGAAAATTCCTATTTCTGAGTATACAGTTGGAAAAAAGTAGAATTATATTAATTATTAAAACCTACGATTTAAACAAACTTGACACAACTATTTTTATTACAGAAAATAGCTGTGAACTAAAAAAAAAAGGGGAAAAAGGGCCCACAAATTTGTAGATCTGAAAATGCAGCCTGTATTACTTACTATACTGTGTTAAACACAGGCCAAATATTAGCTTATCTATCACTTAGTATAATTTATCATCGAGGTTATAAGGAACTAGAGAACAGGAAGTGCTAACCCAAGCTTATTATGCCAGAAATACTGAATCTAGCCCTGAGGAAGCAACTAGATTAGCCAGGAGACTAATCGGACTTTCTACATTTTTAAAGGCTTAAATATAGGGAGGTTTTTAATGCTTGATGTTTTCATTATGTTTTAAGATATGCTGTAAGCAGCCCAGAGTAGCTGGGGAAACCCAGTTAGATGGGCAGGGTATAAATAACAAAATTCTTATTCTTATTATTAAATGCAGCTGCTGGGATTCTTGATTTGGGTTTGGGGCTAGATTGCACAAAAACATTTTTTAAGGCCTTTTCTCGAAATTTGTCCAGAGGGTTAGGGGACACGCAGAGCAGATTTTGGGGGGTGCACAGGAGAAGGAGAGAAAGGAGAAGTCCCACTGTGTGAGATGCTTACAGTGTTAGATAAACCCAATGACATTTTATTCTGCTAAACATTTTTACCTTCCGAAGATCAGTTTGCAACTGTCGGAGGATCACTTCCAGCTGGTTTACTTTTCCAGTCAATGTAGTAGGGCTATCCTCCCTACAAAATTAAATTGCACTTAGTTTTGAATTATTTCAAGATGTCCTACCCACGCCCAAGTAAAATAGCTCCCTGTGCAGATGACAATGAATAATGGTTGTAATCAGTGCAAAAAGCACATATAAAAGCTTGTTCAGGTTCAAGCCCACTCAAGATTGACACAAATTGAGATCAAACACCAACAGATATGATTATGGTATCATTCTCAAGGAGCAAGTAAATCTTACTGCTAGGCATTGTGATGAGTGCAAAGTGCTTGTCACAAGGAACACTAACAGCGATACAGGCCATTGCTCTAACCTGGTCGTAATTATGATCTATCATTGGAAATGCATAGTCATTAAGTCCTCATGAATCCACTACCATAATAATTAAGTAATATTCAATCTATATGCATTATGTGAAGGATCAACTGCACCCTGTGTTTCCCACCTGCTCAGAGGCAGAATTAGGGTCCCAGTCAACAAGGCTTGCCAGCAGGCAAGATGGACAAGCTTCTCCTCCTGTTGGGAGAAGACATATCTGTTGGTCTTGGGGCTTCAGAACTCCTTATAGCTCAGGTGAAAGGGAGGAGGCTGGTAGGAGGAGTCTTGGCTGAGCAACAGGCAAGCCGGGAGAAAAACGCTTGGAGGCTGGAGTGATTAGCTGACAAATGGGGAGAGGCATAAGGATGCAGTCTATTTTTTTTTTTATAAATTTTTATTGAGTTTTCAAATTTTTTATAGACAAACACACACACACAAACACCAAACACAAAACAATACATATATGATTTTCATTACCCTCTTTCCTTGACTTCCCCACATCTCTCCTTCCCACATTCCAATTTCAATAGTTAATTCAGCAAGTTTCTAAGGTCGACCTATCTTCTCTCACACGAATCCTTCCATATTAAACAAAACATATCCAAATTAAAAAATCATAAATCAAAAATTCTTGCTATTCTACTCTCCCCCTCCCTCCCTGGCCCAGTTTCTGTCCCTTTCCACATTTCTATTCTAAAAATCAGTTTCAGCCCGGATTTCTCACATCCGAGGCTCTCAAGCCCCAGTTAGTCTCTCTCCGTCTATTTTGTTGCTTGTTGGCCTTCAATTCTCGAAGGAGTTGTACCCCAAGCTCCCTCTTCTTTCCTTCCGCCAAAGTCGATAGCAGTTGCTGCCAAGGATCTGCCAATCTCCCATGCTCAAACTTAAAGAAAAGGTCCCAGTCATACTTGTTCTTTCCTTCCACCGAATCAGTCCATAGCAATTGCTGCCAAGGGTCTGCCAGTCTCCCATACTCAAACTTGAGGAAGAAGTCCCAATCATGCTTGTTTATTCTTTTATATTCCAGTATTTCAAATGTTCCAGGGGCTTCTTCCTTTGTCCTTCTCTCCTTTTGCAAATTTACGGTACACTGGTCCTGTTCATCAAGTCCTTTATTTTCTGAAGCTGCAGGCTTTTGGTTGATACTTTCCATCTGAACGTCCTCTCCTTCTTCTTCGTCCTTTCCCCCTATTTCCAAAACTATCTCTTCTGTTCCGGCTGCCGGGTTATTTTCCAGCTTTTTGTCATCAGCAGAGTTACACAATTTCAAATTCAAGGTCACAAGTTGTTTGCTCATATCTGCAGTCTGTTCTTGTAGAATTCCCACGAGAAAAAACATCCTTTCAATCTCTGCCAGTAATTTTCCTTCTGCAGCCATTGCAGTATCTTTTGTTCCCTCCAGGGGGATTGCCAGTCCAATCGTTCCTTTCCAACAGTTCGTTACTTTGTTATTCACAAATACTTTGTTTCCAATCAGTTCAGATACAATATGTCCCCTTTAATCCAAAAGAAATTTTCTAAATATCTCAATTCCAGCCTTTAGTCGCCCGTTTGACAGCTCTTTTGACAGCTGTCAAACTTTCTTTCTCCTTTTCCTCGGGCTCACACACAGGACCCTCCCGGGTCCAGAATGGGGGGGGGGGAAATTACACAAAAGCTTCTAAAGTTCCTCTCTCCTCTCCAGCACAATAGCTTTTTAATCCAATTCGTGCAAGTTGTCTTTCTAAGCACAAAAGTCTTTCCACCTCAGTGCTCCTCTCCTTGCTTAAATCTTTTTTTTTGGGGGGGGGAGTGTGGACTTCCTTTTAGCACATCCCCCGGTCATACTCCAATCCAAGGTAAAATTTTAGTATCAAATTTCCATTTTACTCACGGGTTCTTTATTTCAGTCCGAATTTCAGGAAGGAAGACAGCGCTCTCCGGCCATGGCTCGCGGCTTCGCTCCGCCGAGGTAGCGATGGACTCTCAGCACCGCGCCGCACCCCAGTCCACTCCGCAGCCTTTAAAAAGGCTCTTCGCGGGTCGGGGAGGGCGTTTAAGGTGCCCACCGAGTCACCAAGTCCGCAGGCTTCAGCGCCTGCGGTTTTTGAGGGTCCCCGTGTCGCCGGCACGGCAAGACCCGTCCTCAGCGGAGCCGATTCCCTCCGGAGCTCGGAGGGAATCCGCCATTACCGGATCGCGCTATCCCGGAAGTCTCCATAAGGATGCAGTCTATGCTTTACCATACCTATGGCTGGTTAGGTGAGTGGAAGGAGGGTGGAGGAACTTGGGGGCCTAGTGAACTGCCCTGCCGAGTCCCTGAAATGCTTGAGCACTGACACAGACCCTCACTCAGTGGACTCCTTTGCCTCAGCCCCCAGGGAGGTGGGTCAGTCCTGGAAGGAAAGATTAATAGGGTCCCCCCCTTTTTTTTGCATGCAGGAAAGAGAGAGGTTAAGCTGCCACACAAGGAACTGTGTGGTATTCACTAGATACCAAAGTGCTTTTGAGTGGATCCACAAATATTGGGGGAATGTCTAAAACCCTAATCCAGGGAGGCTGACTAAATGACCAGGGAGATGTATCTCTAACACTCTTGGAGCTACTATTAGAGTGTACTGTAATAATTAATCCCTAATGAAAGTCATGATCTGAACATCCCAGTGACTGTGGCTGTTTTTGTATCCCTGCCCATGGAAGCCTGACACATTAATAGAAAAAGTGCAGTCAGATGAAATACAAGACTATATCTGCAAGTAAAATAGGAGGCAAAACAAAAATGTTCATTGTTCTTGACAAAATCAACTAAAGCAGGTAATGCTACAGGTTGAAAAAATTCTCTTAAAACGGTTCAGAAAACAACTGTCATCATGAATTTTCTTGCTTCTAAAGGAAGGAAAATGAGATTCTAGCACACTGGTTCTCATTGAATTATTATGCAAATATGTCAAGTTGTATTACAACACTGCTAACTAAAAAAATAAAATAAAGAAAAGATATCAAGAAAAGTGACATCTTATTTAGGATAAAGACTTTGTTTCAATGCCTCTTTCCACATTTTGAAGCTGAAAATTTAAATAGACACTTCAAAATTTTAGTAAATACAATTCTTATCTTAGCAGTGGATGGCACAGTAGGGCTGCACCTCTTACCTGATCTCCCTCTGGCCAAGTCACTGCTGCATTCTGGAGAGAGTTTTACATTGCTATGGATGCTGAGATATATTGATCTGAAATGTTTTTAGTGCTATTATTAGAACTAGGGCTGTGCTGTTTATATCTGATAAGATTTGAATCTTTTTTAAAAAATTATGACGCCACCATGGAGATACAATATTGTATTTTAAATGACAGCTAAACAACTATTAAAATAAAATAGCTGCTTCATATAAATGGCTTCCCCTGCAGTAAGGTGTGTGTGTTGTTTGTTTTGGTGGCAGCCAGAAGACTCCAGCAATATCGGAGGCAGCTCCTAGTCTTTTAAAAAAGCTGACAGATATTGGGAAAGGTATGAGAGCTGATTAAAATTTTAACAGATTTCAAATGAACAATATGATAAATTTAAAATATGCATTCTATGAATTCTGTTGCAGAAAATCTTTGGCAATCTTTCTTATAATCTTAATGCAGCAGTCAGAAAAATACAGTTGTTGTGGCAACTCATGAGGCAGGGAGGATCACTGAACAGTGATATAATGAGCCAAATTACCATTGCATGCAAGCTCCCTTTGGATTTTTATTCCTCTAGGGCAACTGGATTGTGGGGTTACATTGTTTGTCTTGTCGTTTACTATTAAAATGCCTAAGCTGCACTAAGGTTGAATACAACTGGGCAGTGAACCTCTCCACCATTGCTCCCATTAACTTCCCTCTCCCCCCTACCAGAAATCTTAAAACTTCAGAAATGTAAAGAAGTCCCTCACAAACCTTAATCTTTGTGTCAAGTGATTATTTTATGCTCTATTCTACTAAATGCCTAGAGTTTTTAGTAGTAAAATGTTGTACAGTGGTACCTCGGGTTACATACGCTTCAGGTTACATACGCTTCAGGTTACACACCAGGGCAGCCTGGTTCAGAGTGCACTGCAACCATTGA
Organism: Podarcis melisellensis; assembly: GCF_964234715.1. NCBI lineage: Eukaryota > Metazoa > Chordata > Lepidosauria > Squamata > Lacertidae > Podarcis > Podarcis melisellensis. The sequence goes on along the minus strand of NC_138530.1, from coordinate 46,987,651 downwards.
AACACTTGAGGTTACCAATGTACGAATCTTTGTATCCAGGCTATCCCTGTCCAAGAATGGCTGCAAGCTGGTGCACTAGCCAAATGTGGTAAAAGGAACTCCTATCCACTAAAGGTACCTGAACCTCAAGTGACAAAGTTAGATCTAGGAGCACCTCCAAACTACACACCTGGGATTTTTTACAGAGACAGCAAAAGTTGTATTATTATTATTAAATTAAATTTATACATACATGGAGTTTAACAACAACAACGCTAGGCTATTGGAGAGGAGCCAAGTGGGAGACATTAAGCAATCATATGTGAACCCCCTTGAACCGATTCCCCTCGAGCCATGCCTTCTACTCCCCCCAATCTCCCCCAACCCTCTTCATCCTATTTCCTTCCCACACACATCTTCAAGCACCTCCTGCCACAATACACAACTACCCTAGGCTATCACAAGAATCTTAACACCAGCAATAATAATTAGACAGATGCTAATTAATTTGCTTAAGCAACCACACTGTTCTTACCTGGGAAACAATCAAATCCCCCCACACCCCGCCTCTCACTCATGAGTACCAAACACACAGGACTGGGTGAGTCTCACACCCTGACCAGTCCTGGGATCGCTAACATATAAATATGGGGAAAAAGACAATACAAACAATAATATCTCAGCACCACCATACCACTAATTTTTGCAGAGACTGAAACACACACACCAAAAATCAAATAGGGTGGCTCCTTTTCACCAACCCCAAAGTGACAGCAACAGCTATTTTATAAAATCCTTAGACTAGCCAGGCCCTCCCACACAACTCTTAGTAGCAATAAACACAGTAGCAGAAAACAACTATCCAGCCAACCACTTCCCAACTATTCTGCCAACAATCACAGCTCCCAGTCCAACTGGTAAGGACTCAAGAAAGGAAGTCATACAATCTATATCTATCTATCTATCTATCTATCTATCTATCTATCTATCTATCTATCGATCTATCGATCTATCTATCTATCATCTATCTATCTATCTACACACACACACACACACACACACACACACGTCTGTTCTCTCAGTCCTGTGCTCCTTACCAGGAGATGTTAGTGCAAGGATGGGGAACCTCCAGCCCACAAAGCCATTTCTCCCAAACCATGCCGACCTGTCAAGCAGCTGGTGTCATTTATGACATCAACTGATGGCTAGGACTCAATTCTGCAATGTTGCAGGTGCTTGTCCCCAGCAGGAAACAGGTGACTGCAGCCAAAGCAGCAGAATTCTACCTCTGCTTAACAGCTGACAGGCAGAAGTTAAATCCTGCTCAGTTTCTCTCTTGGGAATAGGCACACACAGCTAAAGAAAGCAGCAGGGGAGGGAAAACAGGTCTGCTTGCTTTCATAGCAGGTGCCTGTTCCCTATGAAAAGTTGTGTGCCACAAAAGCAAGAAGACCTGATTTTTTAAAATTGCATTGCTACGTGAAGTCGCACCTCCCAGGAGGAGCGGGGAAAGAACCTCTTAGGGAAGGCTCAACCTGCAAAAGGGATTCTTCCCCCTCTTTCCCTGTGAGATGTGCGCTGGGGTTAAAGACTTCTCACTTTTGCCTGGCAGGCAGAGAACAGGCCTTTTAGCTACATGTTTCCTTCTCTCTCCTTTCTGCTTTCTAGGCTAGCAACTCCTTCTCAGCCTTCCTCAAGTATTTTCCCCACCTCTTTTGGTTTTTTCATTTTAGCTGATGGGGAGCCTATGACTTCAGAATCTGAAGTGAGGTGAGACTCAACCTCTGAGCTGAAGCACAATATCTATCTCAAGTACTGAGGTAAGACAATCCCCTATCCAAGTCCTTGAAGATGTTCCAAGCCAAATACCCCCACCCCCTGTTTATAACCCTATCTATCACTCTGCCTCTCTATTCATTCCAGGAGGAATGCTTTCAGGAATTTGTTCAATCATGTTTCCCCTCAAAGAAAAGAGGCAAGGTTTACATACCCAGTAGTGTCAATGAAGTCCTTTCCATTTGTTGGACTTGCGCCCAAGGCTTGATTACTCTCCAAGCTTTGCACATGCTGCATGTCATTCAAGGTGCAAAAAGATGAAACCCTTTGATCTGGAAGGGAAATAAATAAATAAACATCTAAAATGAAATGATTGTATAAAAATACTCTCAGATTAAACAACCGGTGTTCTTTTATCCAATTCAGCTACAGCCAAGAAACAAGTATATATATTACAGGGAATTCCCGCCCCCATACCCCCTGAATTTCCAACATAAAGCATCTGATAGCAAGACCACTATAGCCTCAGCTTTGCATTTATCAACAAAACAAGACAGATTTGTTTTCACTAAATTATTTTGACAGATATGTACAAAAAATCTGAGACCAAGACCTGTTCAAGCAAACTAATAGCAAATGCAGGCACTTAATAGGACAGAGGAAGATACATAATTCCATAAAAAGTTATGGAATGCAGTATAGCAAGGCACAGTTATTCTACCTGAACAGAATAATATGCAAATGCTACCATTATGACCATCACCATACATTTACCGATCTTCCACATATAATGTTAGCTGTTTCCTTTTAGGATTCTGGAATAAAATCTTTACTCTAGGACTTGCAGAATACATGCTTGCCTTGTTTGGGAACCGAGTTTCTTTACTGAAGGACATGCAGTGTGGCATATAAAAATATACCCAGTTCTAAAAGAAAACGAGTATGCCACACACAAACTGGTATAGAACGTGAGTAAATCACGCTTTGAGGTCTTCCCCCCATGCAAACCGTTTATGCTGCAACAACAGAGATCATTCATTTATATATAGACTGTACTCAGATTTCTCTGGTCCACAGACTTCTGCTGGCCCTGACCATAACATGCCTTCCCCTCACATCTCACAAGGGCCCAATGCTTGCATATAATCATGCAACCGTGCAAACATATAAAAGCATAAAGATAGGGGTTTTTTTTATATATAATATTCAGCAGCCAACCCCAGACCATCACCTAGAAACGGAGTGTGATGACAGACTGGCCCAAGTTCTTCGTCAGAGTCAAAATCTGAAATAAGATTTAGAATGCTCCTATGAACAACAAAGTCCACCGAGCTAACTTTGGAATAATATAGTTGCAATCCTTATGAGACACAACAGTTATGGAATATTACTTAACATCAACTCTTACTGTGGGATCTTTGCTGATTTTCTCAAAACAGTAGTTTCCCTCATCAACTCACCCCACTGCTACATGTGCTAAGTCAAAAAAACGATTTTACTTTTCAGTAATAATGGCAGCATAATAGCTATCAGGATTTCTTCTTTCCAAAAAACAAACTATCCATATTCGTTATTATGCCCTGTAAGCATTATGGGACAAAAATAAAATTGCAGCTTGAGGCCCAGTTATCACTTTCCCTTTTCATTGCAATCTTTTAATTATGAAATAAAAGTAAATATTTGAATCTTTTCCTAAAAATGTTCCCTAGCAGATGATGGGAAATGATAGAGGAGACACAGCAGTTCGTAAACATATGTAAAATTTGAATGCTACACAGTCTTTTTCTTTCGCTTTCTTGGCAAGATGGCATGATGCATGGCAACCTTCAGATATGCTTGACTGTAAATGTAATTTTACCAGGCTGCATGTAAAATACTGTATATTCCTAGTATATGCTTTCTTTTTCCTCTAGAGACTTTTGAACAGTAGATGTCCAGTGTCTAGGACTAGCAGCCAACCTTTAACACTTTTGTTTGATCTACAAAGGGGAAAAGTATAAAAATACAAACAGATGATACATCTGCAGACTATCACTGGCACAACCAGAAGTAGCAAAAGTAAATACTAGAGACGAAATAAGCAAAGGGTGATATTAAATTCTGGAGATATTAAATTTTGGAAAGATTGATTAAAAAATGTTAGACAGGGCAGTCAATGGGGCTCTTCTTATGTTCTTAATATGGCCAAAATACAAACATCTTTCTCAGAGTGTCTCAAGGCCTAAAAATGTCAGACACAGAGAAGAACAAGGAACATAATAATTTTTGACTTGCAATCTTGCAAATTTCCTCTGAAGAACTGAATACTGGCTGCTGTTGAAGACAGAATACAATTACTGATGCTATGGCTTTTTAAATGTAATAGCTTATCCAAGAAGAAAGAGCTATTGCAGATGGATTCCATCTCTGACAAAGGCAATACAGATCTAAGATGTTCATTCTGTCTCTCTCAAAGAGAATGAAATCATGGGAATGCATAACATATCAGGAATCTGAAATCCAGAAGGGAACTGAATGAACAACATTAGACATGAACAATGATCCTTCTCATTAACAACATGTACACCAGGCCCTTGGATCCTGTTTGTGCGTAGAGGCCTCTATTCTGTCCTTCAGCATATAAATACAGATCTGAATTATGCCAACCATTTTTTTTAAAAAAGTATGGTATTAACAGATACCTTTGTTATACCTAGAACAGGAATACTGATTCTGCAAAGAAATATAACTGCTGAAAACAGTAGTCAGCTATGCAAGCAGAGATGTGCTGATCACTGTTACAAACTGGAAGAGGCAAAGAATGAAAACTTATGCAAAGACATTTGAAGGTCTACAAAATAAAAGTTCAGAAACCAGCTGTTAGATCACAATTATGTCAATCATTATAACAGAGGTTAGCTTCAAGTTAACTGAAGTACACCTATAGTAGATACAATGTCTTTGTCAAACTGTTTCGGTTAACATGCTCTGTAAAGTTTAGTCCTAACTTTGATTTTATGTTTTTATTAATGCAGTGCTCTAACAATGTAACATCCTGTTCTTAAACATGTATTCTGGCACAGTTTTAATGCTTTGCTAGGATAACAGGTCTTCTGATGTTGAGGTGGCAACCATAAACCAGAGCTATTGTGATGTAGTGAATAGTGTGAACCTTTGAAAATATGGGTCCCAATCCCTGATCAGTCACAACACTTATTGAGGAACACTGGGCTAGCCACAGTCTCTGACAGCCTAACTCCCCCCCCCCCCCCCGCCGGGTTCCTTGTAGAGAGAAAATTGGGAGAAAACTTTTGTATACTGCCCTGAGGTCCTTTGAAGATGGAAGTGTTAAAAAGTTCAAACAAAGAAAAAACATCTGTTCCATATGCATGATGACTTAGAAGCTGGGTTTCAATAGTATACATCCTTTAACAATCAACCTTATTCTTATTCTTTAAAAAAGATACATCTATTTTCTCTCCTCAGGTTCTTTTTACTAAAGCTATTCATTCATAATTGTTTCCAATGTTTACACTACAATTCTAAACATACTATCAGAGCAATCCTTTGCATGTTTACTGACTGTTCAGTGGTATTTACTCACTTGTAACTATGCATAAGATTGCAGTCTTAGCTACGTTGAAGCTCAAGCGGATTTCCAAACACACACACTATGAAACACAGTAGTTTTATTTAATTTCCATTATGGGCTAAATTGCACAGGTTTATTTATGGTATTGCATCCATGAAAAACAGCAGCGGCAATAACTACTACAGTTGTCTGAAGGAATCAGAAAAGCCTTTTATAGCCAACATTTTGAATATGAATAAAATAAGGCTGGAGAAATCCAGATTCAAATCCCTACTCAGCTTTGAACCTCACTCAGGGTGAGGGAGTACCTTTGGGCCAATCACTGTCTTTCACTCTAATCTATTTAGCATAGTTGTTCTGAGGATAAAATGGAAGATTGGGGCGGGGGGAGAAAAGGAAGTCCTCTTGCATGAGCTGAGCTCCACTTGTTTAAATAACCTCCACCAAGTTTAGCAATTCCCCAACACCCAATTGCAGCTTCCCATACTACAGTCTACAACATTTGGGAGGGTCTACCAAACTTTTGAAAAGATTCTGGAGGTGGCAGGAGTTGAAGGAAGCAACACTGGGGCAAAAAAGTATTTGTGTAAATAACCTTGATGGGCCTACATTCCCTCTGAATGAGTGGATACATAGCTCCTGGCTCCTTTGCTGTTACTTCCAAGTTCAGGTGGCCTCCGTGCCAAAGAGTGCCTTCCATCACCTTTGGGTGGTGGCCCAGCTGCACCCTTATTTGGACAGGGAGCAGTGCTTTTTTCAGGGGTACTCAAGGGTATGCAGCACAGGAACCTCTTTTGTTGTTGCTATAAAGTGTGGCACTTACTGTAACAACTTCATGTTGCGTACTGGCACCTATTTTTCTAGGAAAAAAGCACTGATAGGGACAGCATAACTTATGTCATCTATGCTTTGGTAACCTCTAGGTTAGATTATTGCATTATGTAGGCCTGCCTCTGTAGGCAGGTTGATAAATTCAGCTAGTGCAGAATTCAGGGGCCAGGTTGCTCACTGGGGCAAGACTGTTTGAGTATATTACACCAATCCTGCTCTGACTGCACTTGATACCAATTAGTTGCTGGGCCCAATTCAAAGTGCTGGTTTTGACTTATAAAGTCTTAAATGGCTCAGGACCAAAATATCTCAAGGCCCACCTCTCTCCATATGAACCTACTCACACCCTGAAATCATCCTCTGAGGCCCTTCTTGTGTGCTTCCTCCACAAGAGGCTTGGAGGGTAGCAACATGAGATGAGATAAACTATTTTACTTTTAAAAGACAACTGAAGGCGGCCCTGTTTAGGGAAGTTTTTAATGTCTGACGCCGTATTGTTTTTAATATTCGGTTGGAAGCCGCCCAGAGTAGCTGGGGAGACCCAGCTAGATGGGCGGTGTGTAAATAATAAATTATATTATTATTATTATTATTATTAGCCTTTTTGCAGTGGCTCCCTGCTTGTGGAATGCTCTCCCCGGGGAGGTTTGGCGGGTGCCTTCATTTTACATACTTAGGCGCCAGGCGAAAATGTTCGTCTTTAGCCAGGACTTTGTCTGATTCTTAAGATATTTATAATATGAACTAGTGGCTATGTGTAGAAAAAAAGAAAACTCAGTAATTCAGAATGTCAGCCTATGCTATTCTCTTTCTGGCTCTCCTTATGCTACCTTTGGTCTTAACCTATTGTGCAAAATGACCTGATGGTCCACCAACTAAGTTCTTGGGGTTCACCTATCAACCAGAAGTGACTGATCACTGAATGGCAAAAAACAGGTAAGTCAAGGGTGCATGTGCAGGACTGCCAATAACTAAGGGTAATGAATCATGTTACAACAAGCATTGGACTTTAATTTCTACTAACTACACGTGCAGCGGTTGCAGAAATTCTCACGGTACCTTCAAATGCTTGTGCAGCATCTACAAGGTGAGACCAGTCTAATCCTGTTGCTGTATCTGGAAGGGGCATCAACCCAGGATCAGTGAATCTTGATTTGTCAGATAAAGACCCGTCTGAGAACCAAAACTCATCTAAATTAAGAAGCAGAAGCAGAAGCTATCTTCAGGACAATGTTTCAACAGGTCAGAAAATGAATAATTACAATATTTAAAATGTTTTATTTGTTATGGACTGTGTATATGACATAATATTTTATAGTTTTTAATTAGGCCATCATAAATGTTATGCTTTTAATACAATGTGAACTACTTTGGGAGTGTCTGACCTGAAAGCAAGGTTATGACTGGTCCAAAACCAGAAAATATGTACACACAGTATCAGGCCATCGATATGATACAAGGTGTATTTAGCTAATGGTTACCACTCTAAAATAAATGTTTTTCATTTATGAATCACTTCTCATTGTATATTTTAAAGTGATCAATTAAAACATACAAAAAAAACCTTCAAATCCAACACAGATACCGACTGGGACAAAAATTGCCACTCTTAAAAGGCTTCTTGAAAAAAGGAAGGCTTTCAATAGGCACCAAAACTACAACATAGATGGAACTTGCTTGAGATGTAATGGGAAGGAGTTTGAACAGCTAAGTGGCAGCAGCCTGATCCTTACCTAAGACTGAACAAGCTTCCTAGTGATTGGTTGGATATGAATGAGACAATATTTTAGTTTATGCTGATAGTTTCGAAATCTTGTTTTGAAAACCTTACTTCTAGCTTCCATCCCTCCAAATAGCAATCCTAGCTTTGAAGAACCGACCCTAACCATAGGAGCCAACTCCTAGGGGCCGAGGTCTCCTCAGCTCCAATAAAATATTTGAGGGGGCCAAGGGCCCCCAAAGTTGATGGGCATTGCCATTAAAACAGTGTGTATGTCTTGTGATCAATTATGTGGGGCAGGGCCTACTTGGCACCTCTGACCCAAGCTGTATTTTTTCACAAACTCATCTGCTTACTGGTCCTGATCTCTAACAATGGTAAAAGACTGGGTGGGCATTATTTGGGTGGGCATTACTTGCTGCTCAAGTTCCTTGGTTTTTGTGTGAGAACCTGCACCACTTCCAGGAGATGTGAGAGAGCCCAAGTTTGTTGCCCCACTCTGGGTGCTGCAAGGTCTTCTGAATGGAAGACTTGCCCTTCTGGTGTTGGGAGATGTAGATTTTTGTTTTACTGCTGTCCTCCCTGTGGAGATAAACTTCCCTGGTGCTGATGGCAGTGATCTCAGCCTGGACCAGGTACCCTGTGTGCTCCTTCCCCTACCCTTGATTGAAATAACCACGGTTATGGGTGCTGTCTGAAACAGAATAATTTATTTCTTAAGGCTAATTAGCGTCTTAAACTTTGGTTGCAAACTAGATTCAAACCTGGGATTTTAATCCTGTTTATGATAGGAATCTCAGTTACTGTTAGACATGATTAAGATTCATAGTATCTTTTTCAAGCCGTATTCCACGCTCCCCTATTAGATGATTTGATTAGCAAAAAGCACAATACATTGTAATTACCTCGCAGATAACAGAATTAAGAATAAAGATGACAGACTGAATAGAGGAGCAGAAAGAAGTATCCAAGCAAAAATGTGAAAACAGTCTGAGTGAAACCACCTGACCACTCTTCCCATCTTTTGTAACTGAGGCCCCTTCCCAGAGGGATTTTGTCAACTGGCATTGGACTGGTGTTCATACCCAATGCCCCAAGTTCAAGCTCTACCATCTTCAGGTAGGGCTGGGAAAGAAAACCGGAGAGCTGATCCCAGGTGAACAACTCTGAACTGCTCCTGGTCAGTACTGAACTAGAGGAACTAATGGTTCAATTTGGTTCCTACATTCTGTTTAGAAGATCTACCTTCAATTGCACAGTATCAAATGAGACAGTGTTTAACACACACTTACGTCGTAGGTGTCCAGTACCAGTGGTTAAGCTTGTTCTAGGAGGTAAGGTGCTGTGATATGGTGGTGTAGTACTGAACAAAATATCATTTGGCAAAGCTTGGTCTAGCATTGAGCTCCGCGAGCTAGCATATGAAGATCCTCTCCGATTGCTACATATGCTCTCATCAGAAAGAGTGCGGTATAGCGTCTTCCTTGGAGATAGGTTCCCGTAAAATGAAAACTATGTTTTTTCAAAAATATAAATTAGAAAATATGTTCCATCATCATTATCATCATCACTATTATTAATTTATTCATTTATATACTGTTTAATTGGCGAGGTGGCGTCTAATGATTGCTCTAATAGTTCATTCTGTAGATAAGTCTTACCCACTATAGTACACTAACATCAATCATTTTGGGTTATCTGGCATTTTAGCAAAGTTACTGGATTATTAGATTTTCTTCTGACATACAAGCATTCATCATAATGAATTACTACTTACTGAAATGTTGTATTAACTCCAGAGTAATAAATGAAACCTCTAGCTCTCTGAAGGTAATACTTGCAAGAATTCTTTGAAATCCTTCTAAAACTGTTAATGCGTAGTCTTGATTTAAAGACTGTTCTAATATCTAATCCATGTCATTAGCTATATATAGACTCCAAAATATAACTTGGATTAAACTAATTATCTTCTACTTCTCATTTGCAGAAAGTCCCTTGATCCACTCCAGGGTCCCTCTGATGGAAGGAGGTGGCAATTTTCACCGATTCCCCTTTCCTTTATGCCAGGATTGGGGAAGCTTTCTAGCCCCGAGGGCCAGATTGTTATGTTCTGTCCACCCCTTGCTGCCTTTGTTTGACAGGTGAGTGGAACCAAACACCTGACAGCAGAATCATGGCAGGTGAAATTCCAAAGCTAGGAAATTCTGGGAATGGAAGCATACAGCCAAACTGAGCAAGATTCAACCCCACCCTCCTGTTCAGCAGACGATGTCACGAGTGACGAAAGCTAATAGGTGGAAAGGTATGTTTTGGGTAAAATGGCTTCACAGGCTGGAGGTTCCACACCTCTGCTTTAGGACATCAACCAAGTTCTCTTAAACCCATTTCAGGTATTACTTAACGAGTATGATCAACTACACAATATGGAAAGTGGATTATTGGAAATGGTTCCCATGTGGTTCAGGCTGACTTCCCTCACCTTCCCCCTCAGGTTTATATACTGTCACTAAAGTTATATCTAAAAGAATGTGTTAGTTGCTTTACCTTTCCCAGGGCAACCCAAAGCAGCTTACAACCAACCAAACGGACAGTTATTTCATGATAGCCTCTAAGCTTATTTTCTGGATAACTCTCAAACCTCTCCAGAAATGCCAGTCCAATCCTCTATACTTAAAATACATTTCAAAGAATGTGTTAAAAATGTTCAAGTTACAGCAGCCAAGCTTATCCATCAGATTTAACCATAGTCCAAATATGGAAGTTCAACACCAGCATTTTCAGAAAATTCCATCCCAAATGAGAATCTATACATAGCAACTTAAAAAGCAGGGGTGGATAACCTGTGGACCTTGAAATGTTGCTGGAGCTGATGAGAGTTGGAGACCAACAAAATTTGGAGTCTCAGGGCAGCCACCCCTGCCTTAAAGTGAAGAGCTTTCAGGTTAAATATGCCAAACCTCCTGACTATAACCATACCAGGCTTCATGATGATTATTAGTATTACAAGTTCTACACTCTCTCTCATTTACAGCTCTTTTTAGAACTTATCTCTATATCAAGCAGTGCTCCCACCACCATAACTGCCTCTAACGGTTACACAGAGACAAAGAAAAAAGTAACAGCAGCTAACCTTTCTTCTGCCTTCCTCCACAGAGATGTTGTCTGGCATCATCAACTTCAGAAACTCTTCTTTTGATAAGACTCGCTGACTTTCAGAAACTGTATTCCTTATAGAGGCCTGAAGCTGACTTGACGTTAGGCCCTCAACATCACTATACATTCTGTAGAAACAATTTGTTCTTTACAATTAGAGGGAATGCTGCAAAGTTGTTAACTCTCTAAAATGATGATCAAAACTGACACTAAAACCACAGTAACATCATTCATTAAAAGTTCCAATAAAGTTTTTTTGTTTGTTTTTTAAAGTTGGGTTCCAACATGGAGGAGAAAACACACAACCCAATTCCTTTTTGTTCCTGGATTATTATTAAATAAAAAATAACAAAGCACACATTCATGTTGAGTACAGATTAGGTTACTGGTAATAAAGCATGACATTCTTTATACATTTATGTAATAATATTATTAGAGCACGTTTTCTTATTACCAGAAATTTTGCAAAGCTGTTTTGGATAAGAAATCAACAGCACATAAAAATGAAATATTCAACTGTACACTTTCCTTCTACATAGTGACTTAGAATTTTGATTTCATGCCATATTGATAGAAAGCAGCTAACTTTGTCTGGCCTTTCCCTGCTTCTTCCTAGTCCGGGATTATACATCATCTACCCTGTATTTCCTTTCATGATTTAGGCTCTCCTCCTCCAATCCACACAGACTTTTCTTCCCCAAGAAAACAAACTCTCCCTTACTCTTGGCATTCCGAAGCTTCAGACTCCTCAGGTGTAGGGCTACCTTCTGACTTTTTCCAGCCAATGACATATTTGCTTATAGCTCCTTGTCGAGGGTAGCATTTTGCTATGGAGCCAGAGATCTGTTGACTGCAATTTTGTGACACTATGTACACTTTGGACGTATCTAATGATCCACTGCTTTTAGGGCCATGTGTTGAAGGACTTCCTGAATGATGTGACCCGCTAGAAGAGAGGAAAACACACAAAACAAAATACACAGTGAAGTACATGAGGAAACATGTGACAGGAAAATATATCACATACATATTTTTTTATCCTAAAGTCTTCTCAAAAGGACAGAAGTTAGCCATATTTAATGTTATTTGCTTTCTTTGTCCAATATCAATTCAATACTTTAAAGTCATCCTGGCTTCACTGGATGTATTTATAGAAATTCATAATTTCCCCATTACAGCTGATAGGAAATTTATTTTGAAAATGTATGCTGTACAATTCTCAAGGCTGTATCCATTAAAAATAAATGAATTAGAAATATAACTTAAAACAAGAAAAATGTAGAGAAAAAACACAGCAACAATAAAATCCAGCAAAATGGATGAAGCCACTATTAAGACCAGTACATGCTGGAATACCTAGGCAAATAAAAAATAATTCTCCTACTACCAAAATGATATCAAGGATGGCACCAGATGACCTTCCCTGGGGAGGATATAACATAGGTTGCTACAACCAAAAGCCCCCGCTCCACTTCCTGGATCAGCTATATGATTTCTATCAGGAGCCGGGGAATCTAGAGAATGGCCTCAGAAAATGACCACAGTGTTTGACAGTGTTATTCTTTGGCTAGACTGTGCCCAATCAATTTAAAAGTACATTTTGTTATAGATTATAAAGCATTACTACATATGTCCCACCTTTCTTCAATTTAACTCAATGCTTAAAACACACCAGTATCAGATAAACTATTCAAAAATATACCCAAACATTGCTATAAGAGGCCTTTCAAACATCATAGTTTAAACTGACATTTCAGCAAGAAAGATGAACATGCACATGGAATTCCTATATTTCTGTGGGTTTTATTCTATTTAGCTGAAAGTTTTTATGTTCTTACTTCACTGCAATCTTCTACAACTTAGTTAAGTTGAAACTGAAACTACAGAGACCAGATGTACAAAGACATTTAGTACAGAACTTGAAGTGACAGGATTTCAAGTGCCGAGTTGGTTAGTTTGCAAATGTTTTGTATTTCAGAGAAGTAAAAAATAGGAACAATTTCCACTGGTTAAGTTCTTAAAGTCTTAAAAACTCTAAATGCGGAAATCCCAACACACTTTTTAGAAAGCCTTGTTCTGTTCCACTCAAAGGACATATGCTTTTACTCAGTATTGCTAGGGACTGCCCTGCAAGTCACTACCATCCTAAAACAGACCCACTTGTTCACAAAACAAAGGTAAAATATGTACACACATTTGCATGTCACATTCTTTTCAGTGTCAACATTTTACGCAAAAGTCATGAAGCACTCCATGTACTGAAAGAGTGGTAGGGCTACAGGGCTTGGTTCAACTTACTATCGCTTTCATGCAGGCTAGCTTTGTCCAACACTGTCACACTCCCCTGATGCCAGCACATTCAAATGATGTCAGAAGGTCTACTTACGTACATCTGTGGCGGCAGTGGGTGGAGCTAGACCACACAGCCATGCACTCACCCAAGCTCTCTTTCAATGCATAGAGGGGCTCATGTGAATCTCCCCCCCCCAAAAAAAAATTGCAATAGTCTATATATGCTGGGATAATCCAAAGGGTTTTGCAGATTTAAAAAGTGTAATGTAATTTACAGATTTCATAATTGAAACATAGAGGTAGGGAGATATCTAGTTCAATCTTCTGCCACATGGGAAGACTATCCACTCAACAGTGTCCACATATAAAATCATGTTATCTAAATTATGTTGTTGAACAAGCAGAGACTTGGCATACAGCAAAGAAAACAGGTCACATGCTGTTATGCAATTGTATGGAATATACAGCTCTACACAATATTGCATATTCTTCTCCTTTTATAGTTTTACTCTCAAGCACATGAAGGAAAGTGGCATTTTAGTCTTTCCTCCTCTGTTCTGAAATGTAACATTGTTGAAATGAGGTTTTATAAAATCACTCATGTAAAATGTAATGTTAATAGCAATATATATATATATATATGTAAATCCACACTTTACTCAGAACTATCCATCACAGAATTGTGGAGCTGGAATCTTGGGGAGGGGGGGGGATTGCTTACCTGGAATGTGAAGATATTTCACTGAGGTCTCCCATGCTACCGTCACCTGTATGACTGCTAGAAATGGCAGAAGCATAGCTGTGAACAGCATACATTTTAGTCTCATCATCTGGTCCTGGAGTTTCAGATGATTCAGCCCACTGATCAGTCCGGCTATGTATCCCTGACCGGCTTCCAGCCAGGTGCAAAGGAGCCATAATTGGAGCAGGCATACAAGGAGCTGTATCAATCCCACTGTCAGTAGAAGCCCCTTTAATGTATGTTAATCCAAGCAAGTCAGTGTCCATTAGGTCTTCGGAGCCAAAGTGCTTATCATCACTGTTGCTGGATGTGTTACTTGACAGGGTATTACTGCTGGAATGGCTGGAACAGTTTTTGTCTCCAATCTTAAAGAGAAACATTTTACAATACAGTTTTACTTCCTCTTATTCACAGTTTCATCAATCAAAGAAGCAAGCAGCTGCCTCACTACTTGTTGGAAGTGCCAAATAAAAATGAAGCAGATATAATGAATAATGCTAACAGCATAAACTTGTAATATGGATAAAATAATTAGTATTTGGATTAACACATGCTCAAATGCATCTTGGTGGTGGTGGATTTTTTTGAGTGACTTTTTGAATTAACACGTTTTGCTTATTGCATGATTTAATGGATATGCCATTATCATTTGTATTTTAATTTTTTTTTATAATTTGTAAGCTGCTTCAGGACTCTTGCTATGGGAAGCAAAGAACAAATTTAATAAAGCAAAGTAAAAACAGGATGAGAAATAATTTGCCCATTGTATAGAAGATTTCACTGTGCAGAGTGAATTGTGTTCAGTACAGAATAAATGTTATAATAATGTCCATTTTGTTATAAGAGAACCTCAACATGTTTGCAAGTAATTGAACACAAGATGAACTATTTTAAGAAAAAGACTGGCTTCAGCCTCTGCATTTGCCCCTCCTGAAGCTGGGCAAGCAAGGGACAGCGAAACCCAAACTGTTCTCACCTTCTCTTCCCCACTTTGCCATAACAAGCAAAATATGCAGGATTCAAAATCAAGAAATACAGATAAGGTCAACAGTATCAGTTCCTCTTGTATTGAGGAAAGTCAATGTTTAAAAGGGTGTAAGTGAGGAAAGGAAAAGGGATTTAAAATGCCTGTGTCATATTAAAAAATAGCCAGCACATATCCACCTAAAATGTGTATGTATGCAGAAACATAGGATAAGACACAGAATAACCTTGTGCCAATGTTGCTCCCTCAGGTGGCTTATATAACCAGTGCTGTTTTGATCCTACAATCATCCTTCAGTCATGAAGATGTGCTGTGACCAGCACTGGTTTTGTCCGGACAGAGTGTGGGAATCAAATATGCTGAAATAGTAGCTTTGATGATTGCTCTTTTGTTTCACTGACAAAAAGGCGATGAACATTTGCTAGCTGCAACACGGGGGAGGGACTGCTTATGCATATGAACTAGAGGAAAGCGAAGAATTTGGCTTGGCATAGTTCCCTTGTCATTTAATTTACCACAAAAGTGATATTTGTGCACAAACAGGCTCTATTTTCCAAATCTCACACTTCAGTTCTCACATTATTTAATTCAGCTGGAAATAATTGTTTCTTAACATCAGGTCATCACCACCACCACACAAATTAACAGGAACAAGCATAACAATATCTTCTTATTAGATGCATTCTTTAAATGTGAAATTTTGCCTAAATAAAAGAAGTGCAATTGCTGGTAATTAAAACAGATGCTTATCCCTCACAATATGACAAGAAATGGCAATGTATGAATGTCACTTGAATACAATAGGAAATGTATTCAGGACTATGCAAGTCAATGTAAATTACGTTCTAATCAGACACCAGAGTGATGCTTACATGAAGCTTTAATCCATGCAGTGCCCTAGAAACCTGCACATACCCTTTATAATGAGATTGTTTGAGGTCACTGCCAGAAAGAATACTTGAAACTACTTCTGCATCAGTGATGCTTATTAGTTGTGCACACACTTTAGAAAAAAATTCAAGACTCTTGCAATTTATTCCACATCTGAGATTATAACACTGGCAGATACAACTGGATGGCCTCTTTTCCATTCAATTATTTTTCAGTTTTTCAGTTATTCTATTAAAATGATAGGTCGCCAAACAGAACTGTAGGACATAGCAAGATACAGAAATAAATTTATTAACCCCAATAGCTCATTCATCTTGCAGGATAGTTTACCATCTGTAATTCGTACTTCCCATTTCTATACGGGAAAGCAGGGACAAAACATACACTTTAAATCAAGTTGCTGGCTCAAACGCAACCAGCTATTTGCACAGCTCTCCCAACTTTTGCAACAGAGACTGTGCCCACATATTTGGAAAGATTCCTAATTTGGGAAACCCTAAGAAAAAAGACTTACATGAGAAAATTTGTTTGGTGAATCCTTGCCACTGTTCTCTTTCTGTAAAGCGCGGTCTTTATAGGAACTCAAGACTTTGGTTGATGGTGCATGCCACTTGGTTTCTGCCATAAATAATTATGTGTTTTAATTTCTAAACGCACAAAACATATTGTACAATGAAAAGAAGCTCACAACTTAATGCTATATGCATCAGGTTGAAACAGTGATGTTCTTTGAAATTTCCTAGAGCAGAGAGTTTACTCTTGCCCATCATCTTAAAAGATAATTAAACTTATGTCTATACAGCTTACTAAATGAGAGTTCTGAATAAGAAGGGCCTGTTTGTACATGTCCTTTTGCTGTGTCATTTCTACAAAACATGGAAATGCAAGCACAATGCAAAATCAATACACACATCCTCTTAATGTTCTGATGATCAAAAACAGAGGGAGATAAACAGTATAATTTTAAAAGGAGTCATCCCAGTAGCTTTGAGGAAAAAGTAATTTAGCTTGCATGTGGATAAAAAATATCTTAAAACTCTCTGCAAACAACAAATGTGATGAGATACATATGCAGCTGATTCTAGTCTTTATTCAAGAGAGTATTATGCGCAGGTGCACAAGACTGTGTGAAAATATGGTAGAAAATGGTGTGTGCAAGGATGTTTGCAATTATATGAGGAAGACAGAAACAGGGAAATAGGAATATAAAAAGAGAGAAAGGAAGTAGCAGAACTGTATTAGAAAAAAACAGCCTTGTGGGACCATATACACATTTAGCTGCAGCAAAAGCTCCCGATCATGCCACAGCACTAATTCTTGTAAGTTCCATGCAAGGACAAAAATGGTACCTGATAACTATAAATCTTGAGATTTAGCATGAGTGAATCTGTATTTTCAGCAATCACACTCTCACATGAAGAAAAATCCTCTGTAGGTTTACACACAAATATGCAAATCTCATATGGGAAGAAATCAGGTTTTGGAACAGAGATAGCCTTGATTGGCCTGGTGGAGGATTTATAAAAGGAGCTGGGCCAGGAGAGTGCTGATTCTTGACCTCTCACTAGCTTCCAATACGATCAACCATGGCATCCTTCTAGATCACTGAGCTGGGATGAGACTTGGAGAAAACGTCCTTCTTGGCCAGATTTCAGAATGTGCCAGTGGGAATAATCTTTGGGATTTAATTGTGTCATAGGGCTGATATTCTCAACCATGTTGCTTAACATTTACATAAAATGGCTAGGAAAGATTTCCAAAGGTTTTGCATTTGTTACCATCAGTATTCCAGTGACAAAGAGTTCTGTATGTCCTTCCCCTCTCAAGCCAGGATGTCCTTCCCCTCTCAAGCCTGTATGTCCTTAACTAGTGAGATCACTGATTGGATGTGGGCTAACAAACTAAAACTTAATATAGACAAGACAGAAGTGTTCATGGTTTGGAAGACTGTTGAGCAGTGATTGTATTTCAACCTCATTTGAGATGGGTAGCAGTCCTCTTGGAAAAATCAGGTTTGTAGCCTTGCCCATGAATACACAGGTGATGGCTGTGGCTAGGAGCCTCATTGCTCAGTTTAGGCTACTGCATTGACTGCACCCCTTTCTGAAAACTGCGTACGTGGCTGTGATCAGTCATGCCTTGAGACTAGCCAGTGCAATGTACCCTACCTGAAGACTGCAGGAAATCACTCTTTATGGAGTACAACCTTCACTGGTTACCAGAAAATTTCCAAAAACAATTCTGGGTATCACTTTTAAACCTCTAAACCAGCATAGTAAGTAAGCCCATAGAAGCTGGAGATTGTGCAGTGCTTTGTGCTTCTTTTAAAAAAATATTCTAAGGCCTTTAAGATAGTTTATAGAACACAAAACATTATACAAGTGGAAAACAAACCAGCAAAGCTGTAATTAAACTGAAACAGAATAATAATTACCATTGGGATGCCTGGTTGCTTCCAAAGATTCTTCATGTTCTCTACCTCCTTCACTCTCCAGTGGACCTGAACCCTGGTGATCATGAAGTAAAGGGGACTGGCACCTATTAACAAAGAAAGAAATTGTTGCTTTCCCCTGCTCACTAGGAAAGCTTCTCATCCAGTTTATCAAATCCCTGCTGTAAAATGGCATATATATTTTCAGGATTGACAACTGGTAAGCAAAGAAGAGTAAGACATTCCACAGTAGTTAGCACAATTTAAATATATTCTTCTTAAGTTATTATTTATCTAAGACTTATACACAAAGTTGCCCAAATATAGCTGCTGATACCCCTGCTCAACACATTAGATCTTATGTTGATTTCTTTTTTAAATGGGTGGTTTTGTTACAAGCTGAACCGCTTTCACTTGAGCAAAGCAGGGTACCAGTTTTTCAGTAATCAGGTCTACCCAACCTAGCCCGCTCCCCCCACCCACAGCCAAATGCTGCTCCAAAGGCTTCTCCTGAGGATTGGGAGACCCTCTTGACCAGTATGAGATATGACACAGGGGGCTGCAATTGCTACAGGGGACTGGTGAAAAACAGCTCCCTCTTCTTGTGCTAGTTGATGCACTTCCACTAGCAAATAGACACCACTAGATACCACCACCACTCAGCTATGTATGGATTGCCTCCAAGCCTTCACAGATGGGGCAGACTGACTATAGCAGCACATACCATATTTACTTGAATCTAATGCGCCATCGAATCTAATGCACACCTCAGTTTTTAGAACCTTGAAACCAAAAAAAGTATTTGCTGGTGAATGTAAATGTGCCATCAAATCTAATGTGCATCTTAATTTTCACAATGTAATTTGGCCAAAAATGGTGAGCATTAGAATTGAGTAAATACGGTAATTAAATTATTATCTTTACAAAGCCACCTATGAAACATTCTACAACAGCCAGTTGGATAGTCCAGACGTAAATTAGCTTCTACAGTTACTGTTCATAAAAAAGGGATTCAGATGTAAAGAAACAAATACCCATCATATCCCACTTGGTGTCTCCACTGACTACTCCCACTTGGTCCTGGGTCACTGGAGGATGATTGGTTGCTTGGTGAACTTCTGAAATAGTGACTCAAGTAATTAACCATGTACACAGATCTGTGATGCTTCAACAACAATCAATTTTTGATATAAATTCCTAATGAAATTAGAAATACAGACAACAATATGAAGACATTGGAATAGTTTTCATGAAATTTAAACCATTTTTAGATGCAGGGACATCTAATGATATGCAGCCTCCCTTCATCCCCACTTCAGTAGCCCTAAAATCTGCTCTGGAGGGGCCTGCAACGAGGGAGCAAGAGCACGGTCTGCTTGTGTGATACTGGATGTTTCCTACAGTCTGCACATTTTCGCATAATGACCACAATTCAGCACTTTTTAAAGTACATATAGATAGATCCTTGCAAGCAATAGTGTCTTTGGGCTCATCCGCACTTCCATTTGTCCTGTGATTTCTAGGTAAAGGCCTGAGAGGGGATTTTTTTTTTGTCCAGCCACATTCCCTGGAAAAAACCCGCTACCTACTACTGAATTGGAACAAACGTCAATTGGGTTTTCATTTAACTTTTAAGTCATTTCAGTTTTTAAACAAAGACATCATTCCACAAATATCCATTTGCTCTTGGACGTTTATAGCCATGTTCTATTGACGTTACAAATATAATAAAACTCTCTTGGAATGAGATGAAAGTATTAACCTGCAAGCAACTAATTTCATTTTTTTAAATGCTTGATGCTCTTATTCAGAAGTTCTTATTTTATTGGTCGACTACCACAGCGGCCGAAATTGCCTGGTACCTAGCCTTTATATTCCATTATAAATAGAGAGGAGGGTGTGAGTTTTAATGTCGTCTACCTTTTAAAGTATCATTAGCACTGACCATTGTTTCAACAAGGATTAGTGGAGGCGAACACTAAGCTCACTGCAGCTCAAATCTGTTAAAACCTTGTACAGTAGTATGTGAATGAGGTTTAAAAAGAAAACAGCTTTTAAAAAATCACTTCATACCAAAGACCAGAAAGGTTTACTAATAAAGCACTAAGAAAATACAGGAATTAATAACAGAGAGAACATATTACCTTGCACCATCTGGCAGCTTTCTGTCAAATGAAGTACTGCGAGGAATGGCTGTTTGCGCCTGCTGGAGAAGCTGCTGGCACTGCAACCTATCAGATGTTCCTAGGATTGGAGAGGCACGAGAAAGAGGCTGCCCTGCAGGAGCTGGCACCCGATGCCAAGTAGTATTCCTCCTGAAAGGGGTTTTATACTCACATGGGGTGCCTTCACTGTCAAGTTTGTACTCCACCATGGGAATTCGACACAGTTCTGAGCAACCCCTGCAGTATACATAAACATAATAATCCCTGAGTCTTGTAGAGATACAGCCCATCATTTTTTAAAAAGAAGTATAGCATGTGCATGTCATAAAATTATATATTATATCATTTATATCATAATATAATATATGACCCATCATCTGTACTCTTACACTAGGATTATGTAAAATTTAAGTTGTCAGAGATAAAACTGAATGCAAAGCAGCTTTTCCATTCCAAGGAAAACCTGCCTGCTGAACGTGCTGCTAGTAACCCTGGTGTCCAAGATATCTTAGCGTAAACAAGGAAGACTTCAGTGGGGTTGAGGGGTTATTTTATTACCCACAAGTTCACTGAGGGCCCAACTAGAGGATACATTAGCTCCATATCTGTGTTGTTTAAGTGCAGAGGACCATTTTTTTAAACACATACTCCCTGCCCAGGTGGCCAAGCAGTATTAAGACCCTATTATGGAGTAAGGGGTTTTTAACCCTTTAGCCTCCTTATGGTACCAATTCAGACCAGGCTTCCCATGCTGGCTTCTTGCATGGGGAAAGCGAGCTTTAAAAAACACACTGTGCTAATTGCAAGTTTGAGGGGCCAAATTGACTGCAAAGGGTTAAAACCTTCATGCCCCATTATTCTAAGGTCCCAATCTAGATTGCCAGTAGAGGAATGGGCAATCTTTTTTAAAAATAATAATAATAACAGCACCACAATACCTGGCACTTAAAGGCAAACATACGGAGCCTTAAAACTCATCTAGAGGTTATTTGAATGGCTTCTCAGCAGGAAAAGAGCCCTACAAAGCCCAAAGCTTGAATAAGTGGCGTTTTCTACCTATAGTGGTCACTAACACAACAAAAACTGAAGTCGATGCTAGGACAGCATCACCTACGTTAAGTATGGCTAGATTTTTTTTAAAATCAATGATCTGATCAAGCCTGAGTTTTGAGATAATATAACATGGACCTTTGATTTCAATGGATTTTCCAGAGTTTGATTTCAATGGTCTGTAGACTCATGAGGCTGAAAATCTTTAGCCGTGGGAAGCATAGGGTCTAGCCCTTCTGTCCACATTGGGAAGGAAAATATGCTGAACATGTCAATAGAACAGGGATAGAGCCTGGGAATAGATTAAGCTAGCAAATTAGCTATCCCTCCTGTTCACTGGACATATGCCTGTGGTTGTGAAATGCAGTGACAGAAGCTTGATCTGGATATGGGGTAACAAAACTTAGGGCAGTGGTGTCTTTAACATTTTGACAAGCACAGAAGGTGGGAAACTGGACACACATAATCTATTATAATTTGTCCCAGTTGCTGATTGTGGACTGGAGTTTTAACCTTTATAGAAAAGTATTGGAAAGAAAATCATGTGAGAAAAATTTTGGAAGTGGAGACTACTCTTTTTCCAGGGGCAGATAACTTGGAAAACCTCGTAAGTTTCATGATCATGTCTTCATCTTAGGATTTCCATCATAAGCGATGTCCACTAGTATTGTCTCTAAGTCCTCTGCTGTCATATTTTCTGGTCTCTGAAGGAAAGGTAGTTGAAGAGCAAAACAGTGTTTTCGCCATGAGATGTAAAGTGAATTCCTTGTTGTTTGGGTGGTAGAGTCATAAACATTGTACAATTCAGATAGTTGGGCATCAAACAGGACAACAAGATACATATGGGATCAGTTATAAGGCAAGTCATGACATCATATGAATTTTAGAACTTGTGATGACTTCCTTGTCTCTAGTCTCTTGAATCAGGGTTTAAGATGTGATCTAGTATGTTGTATATCCCCCCATGAACAAATATTTTGCAGCACAGACCTGTCTTTGCAAAGGAAAGGAAAGGAAAGGAAAGGAAAGGAGTCTTTCACAAGAGGGTTCTATGTTCATATTTAAGAGATTATATGTTTATATTAAGGTCAGTTTTAGTTTTAAACCAATTCCCAAATGAATAGTTGAGTTTGCCTGTTCTTGCAAAAAAAGAGTCTTACGGCACCTTGAGCCTTTGATGTTTTGCAATAACCTTCATGGTTTCAACCACATTATTTTTAGAAGAGAAACAGATTATAGACTGAACTTTTTAAAAATGTAAGATTACACTTTTATCCATTTTTATTTTACCTTGGTTGGAAGTAGTAAAAAACAGTGGACTCTGGGGAAAACTATACTCAGTCCAGTCTGCTAAGAAGGCTTCAAAGAGTCGGATAATCCAGGAAGATCAGACATTCTTTTAAAGAGGCAGTTGAAGATTCTCATATCACAGTAAGTTTATACTGCAGAAAATCCCTTCTCCTTCTGTTGGGGTAGATGATGACTTAGGAGCCTGTAGAAGGACTCTGACTTTTCTAGACTTTTTGCAGTCTGCAGCCTATCCTAAGCTATGGATCCAACTGTTTTGGAATGGCACCAGTGATAATCAGGAGAATAAGTACCAAAAAGTGTTATTTCATACTTGGAAGCAGATGGCAAAAATCTCCAAATGAAGCTGAGAAAATCTTTCAGCTGCCAATTATATGCAACTTGAAAAAAACAATGATATACAGACATATTTCTATGTCTTCCAAAGGCAGCACATGTGTGGCAATACGAGTGGCAGCAATAAAGGCATAATTTCCCCCATTTCACTCTAAGAAATTAATTTTTGGAGAACATCCATAAATAAAATGCAACATATATATCACCAATTCTACAATGCTATAGTTAAATATGTTAATGTGGCAGTCATACACAGCAAACACTCTCCCTATTAAAGAAAGCTATCTGAACGCTTGAATTAGCTGAGATAAAAAAATCAGTCATTTATTAAAGCGGGTATAACGGACATATTTTCTGTCCTCATAATATCCATCTGCCTAGCTACAAAGGTACATCTAGAACAAGGCTGCCTCTTTTAGCCTAAGTTTCCCCTTCTACTTTCTCAATTTCTTCCTTGCTCCATCTGTTCTGGATACTTTTAATGTTAGTTGAAAGTGAAAAATGGAAGAAAACATTGATTGCCCAGTCTCAAAAGGAATATTGGAGAGCTGAAAAAGGTGCAAAAAAGTGCAAGCAAAATGATTTGGGTTTGGAATACCTTCCCTATGAGGACAGAGCATGCGGGCAAGCAGTAGCTAACCTTTTTGGTGCTGAGGACTACATCAACCCATGGCCAATCCCTCCAGGGGCTGCATGTCAATGTGAGTGTAGTCAAAGCCAAACTTTCTTAACCATTTGCCTCATTAAATATACTGAGCAATCCCACCCCTTTCCTCAATATTCCTTATTACCTTCTACCCTTTCCCCCCTTATTCTTCATTAATTTCCATTCCATTCCAAAAGCCATTTTAATTTCTACTCTATTTCCCTATTTCAAATCCCTTATTAATTTTCACTCTTTTCAAAAACATTGATTAATTGCCACCACTTCCCCCTTATTCCCATATTGATGCTTTCCCTATTCTATAGTAAACAGTTCACTTTATTCAGAAAGCACTGCTTACTTAACTAAAAACAACCAGTCCCCCCAGTATACAATCCATCCTTTATTAAAATAACTTATAAGATCCATTCCATCTATTACAAGATAGCACTTCTCTCACAGACTGTGTTAGCTGCAAGTCTCATTAGCACCAAATGAGCACTACCCATTTAACAAGAAAGCCATCTGTGAAAAGGGCAAAAGAATGTCAGCAATGAAGACACAAATAACCTACTAGCTACTGTGACTTCTTACCGTCTAGGTGATCCATCTTCATGTGGCTGGATAATCACCACCTTTACAGTCACAGAAGTGCGCAGCAGGTCAATCATTTGTTCATGAGTCAGGGTTGCTACAGCTACTTTACAGATCTCCACAAGGCGACTGCCTTGACGTAGGCCAGCTTTCCAGGCAAAACCAAATGGCTCCACATCTGCTACAATCCCTTCAAAGTTAACATGGAATCCGAGCTGTCCCAAGCCATTTCTCCTTAAGGTCATTTCTGTTGTTTCACATCCTCTAGTTACTATCTAAAGGAATATGAAATTAATGAGACCACAGCATAAAAGAATAGTGATGTAAAAATTCCAGAAATGGTGAGCTGTGGGTAAGGTGATATTGAAATGGTTTTTAAAATGTGATTTATCCCCCTGCCATTAAGAACATGAAGTGTAATATTTATTATAACCTATAAGATAAAATTTTATTGTTTGATATGTTTCTGAAATCCAAAAGTAATAATAACTTTGTTTTATTAGAACAATTATAAATCAGTGTCATGATGGAACCAATACATAAGAGCCACACCACTCCCAGCTAAGTGTTTAGGATTGCAGACTTAAGGTCTTCCAATTATTCTATCTGTGCTAGCATTCCAGCTTGCCAAATGGAACAATACGCTTCCCCCTGCACATTGTTCTGGAGGTTCTCCCAACCCTCTAAGCCAATTCTGGAAGGCATGGGGTGTGTGTGGGGGAGAGAGAGATGGGGGAAGCCTTATAGCACAAGTGGAAGTCCTTGCACAGGGCTTCCACTGACAGGGCTGGTTAGGTGAATCCTAACCTAAGTTACCTAAAAACAAGATGAAAATAAAAATTGTTTGCTATATTACAGTGTATAGTAGTTGTGTTATTGTGAGACACCCTGGATTTTTTTTTTATTGCGGGCCATGCATAAATATTTTAAACAAATTCTAAAAAGAGGAGTCAAAAGCCAGCCTGTACAAAGTCCACCAGGTTTCAGAATCAAAATGACTGGTATACTCTCATAATGGACTTCTGGACTAAACACTCACAAGATGTATTCTGCAATTCTGAAGTAGGTTTCCAACATCAAGATAGAAAATAATTACTTATTCAGTAATCCTGTCAGACACAGTATCAGTCTTATTACTGCTTTGGAATCTTGAGACTAAACATTTTCAGCAGGGTAAATTAACTGTAGGATTCTTTTATACACATTAGTATTACACATTCTGAAAGGTGCATTTCCTAAGAGATCCCCCCTCCCAACTACCAATTGTTCAGTAATCTGTTTCTAGTCTTGCATGCACACCCACACCCACTTTTCATATACACCCGTTTCTTTTCCACCACTTTCCATTTTTTTTTACCAAGTCTTCACATCTCCCGCACTGGACACATGCTTTCTGAAACATGTAAGGAACTGCTTTCAAACAATGCAGAGTCACATGTACTAATATATTATACCCCTCGGGTAGCTAATAGCGTTTTTGTCATTCATGGCTGACTAGAGATTTCTGAATAAAGATGTTCTTCTCCAAGCTCTAACAATTGATGTCCCTGGAGCAACCATCTGTGCTGTGTCCAGTTTCTAGGACAGTACATTTCTCTTACTGATTATTATAACAGTTCAGGGACTGTTTTGTTTGTAGAAGACTTAGCAGCTGCCTTATATTAAACAAGGAAGCAAAATAGTAATTTACTGAAGTCTTTACAGGTACAGATCACTTTTTTTTATTAGAACAATGCTAAATTATTGTAACCTGACTCATTTGACTGGGTCAGGTTATATATCTGAACAATATAACACACTTAAAGAGAATCTGAATTAAGTGAAAATTCTCTATTATGCTTAGTAGAATTGTCTGGATTTTTACTTCTTGAAATAAGGCAACCCTAACTGTACTAAAAAGGGAGAATTCTGTTTCAGACTACAGCTGCCACATTTCCAGTTTAAGCCTGGAATACAGAAATATCCCTGAAATGGTCTGGTAAACTTTTCATTTTTAAAATTCTATAGTCAGGTATCATATTTATCCATCTCCATTATCTTGAAAAATTACTGACAATAGCATTTGAAATTGCCAAGCACTTAAAAGAAACCATACTTACTTCCAGTCTTTGAACCATTTCTCTGATGTCATCAGCACAGTTATCAAGTGCTGAGAGAAGAACACATTCTCCTCTTTCATAAAAAACTTTAACACTCATTAATCCAGATGTCCATCCAATAACATCTCTGCAGGAGCAGTTGAAAACAACATTCTTTGATTCCTTTTCAATCAACACGATGAACTCATTTGAGATACCAAGAAGACATTCAATGTCAAGGGACTGACCAAAGTCTCGTGCTATCACATTCCATATCACTGCTCCAATGCTGAATAAGTGGGCATCCTTCCTTGGTTTCACTCTCTCTTTTTTCTTTGCTCCCAGTGTAATAAAACTAAACTTGACTGAGGTGTCTACTGTAGCAGTAGTAACAAAGTTTTCTGCAAGATCTTTCAAGTACTCTTGCCGTGTTCTAGTGGCCATGGCTCGAAATTTTTCTGACTTGTGTGCTGCATTTTCTGCATTAATAACTTTGGCCAAAAGGAAGTCCCGGAAAACTGCTGATTTAGGGAAAGTCACTCCTTTAGGTATTGGTGGCCCGAAAGGTGGTACATCTTTTGACCTTGAAACTCCAACACTAGGAAGTGAAGAAAACTTATTATAGGATCAATGTTTTGTAAGTTATTTTAACTAAAACACTATTTGTTTATACATAAGATATTCATGCATCTACCAAGGAGAAGAAAAATTTATATAATAAACTACCTCAAAACTCTTCAAAAGAAGAAATTGTCAGGAATTACATTTGCAGCAAAATGAGAAAAATAAAATCATAGAATTGTAGAGTTGGATGGGACCAC
Source organism: Podarcis melisellensis (assembly GCF_964234715.1). NCBI lineage: Eukaryota > Metazoa > Chordata > Lepidosauria > Squamata > Lacertidae > Podarcis > Podarcis melisellensis. The sequence continues at coordinate 46,960,285 of NC_138530.1, read as the reverse complement.
TAGGATCACCCAGTCCAACCCCCTACGGAACTCTTTCTAACTGAATATATTTTTTATCAAATTGAAAATGTGCCGCATCAAGAAATTAAATATTCACAGAACACAAATGTTGTTGTACCAACCCATCATAAAATGGTGTGTTACATGAACACTAAATATTTAGATCAGGGTACTAGTGTATAAACAAATGCACATTTTTTTATGCCATATGCCTAGAATGCACTTCTATACAGTATTGATCCATGGTATGAACATATAAGCATGCCATGTTCCATTATGGGCTACCTTGGAACTGAGTCAGTTACCCCACTTCTCCAGTCTAGAGTCCCCATGCATATAGAAATTTGTATTAACAAAAGGGCTCAGCTTTCATAAGATTGCTTCTTGTCCTCGAATAATTCAGAGATTTAAATATAGAGACTACGTTCTATAGGTACCATACAAATTATTTTTATTGAAGCTAGCAAGTTTCCTGAACCTTACTAATATTTCTTTAAAGTACTGCCGTTTTTAGTTTTAGGGTGCAATCCAAACCCTCTCGAGCCATCATTTGGGATTTTTGGAGCAGTACATCCACCACCCATCTGCACTCTGGTTGCTCACTGTGGACAAAGATGAGGAGGTTCAGGACAACTGGAACAAATTCCATCATCTGATGGCAGTGATTCCAGTGGATCCCAGTGTTGTTTAGCTCCTCCCTGAGGCACCCCATTTGGGGACTTGCTACCAGCCCCCACAGGCAAGGATATGGCCAGTGGGTCTCCCACTAAGCTCATTCATTGAATGGAAGGGGGAGGCTGGTGCCATGATGGTTGGCTGGGTGAGCTGGGAGCACAGGTACATGGAAAATGCAGAGAAGGCTGATAAAGCAAATAAACAATGGCCCCAGCATTTTCCAATGAAAGCCTAAGAAACTAAGGCAATTGACAAACCTGTACTCACCTATAGCACACATTTTCAGTGCAAGGGTTGTGGACTTTAACAATGACAAACACATGTTGAAAATGAGAACGGATATTTTTTGGAGTAAAAGGAAGCGCTCCAGGCTCTTGGAAGACAATGGTAACAATGTCATTTCCTATGTGCCTTTTCCTTAAAAGCTAGATGCAAAACAAAAAAACAAAAAAAAACCTTAAAATGGTGACTCCAATTTCCTTCACATCCACTAGAAAAAAAGATAACTATTAAAAATATTAAAAATGGCAATTATGTATTTTAAAAAACCCTACACTTTGATTAGTCACAATGTTATTGTCTTGGCACAGGCAGCACGCAGCCTAAGTACGGTATGTTTTACAGGTCTTGTCTATACCTTTGAAATACACAGTTCTTTAAAAAGAGGAAAGTGGTGGGTTGAGAATAGGTAAAATCATAAATCAGTCTTGTTCAAGTATATGAAGTACTAAATAGCCTTTCAATCATTTTGTTGCTCATCATTTCCAAGATGCAAAATAACTTTTCATATCTGAAATACAACATTTCTTGTTTCCTTAAGATGTTTTTCCTCACTGTAGTAGTTTCTATATCTACTAGAAATTCTCAACATTTTAAACCAATCTTTCCCCACCATAGAAAGCACAACAGTCGCCAAATATCTTCAAAGGACAATTTTATTTTAAATAAGTTTGGAAATGCAGCAGTGGACAAAGGCAGGCCAAGATCCAAGGATTCCTAAATGTACATTGAAGCGGTTCAACACAGCTTTTGCCTTTTATTTCCAGCTGCAACTTTCCACACTATTACTGTAACCTCCCAGACTTTTGGGAACAGCTTTTTGGGTAGTGTGTCTGCAGCAGAGTCTATGAAAGAAAGGGGACCTCAGATATCCTGGCACACATTTAGAATCTCTCATGTAGTCCTTTGGATATTGCCCCAAACATGTACATGCAGACATTCATATTACAGCTAAAGATGATATTTTGAAGTAACATATCTTAAGTAACATAACCTAGTATCAATTTAAATAACTTGTAACCATGTAACAAGTATGTAATTAAAACATCAACATTTTCTATAATTATTTGGAAAGCTGAAAAGGTGTTGGAAATGTTACAATCCAGGAGCTCCACAGACACATACCGATGTTCACATGCAGTTTTCTGGTGAATTTTTACCTCAGTAGTCCACAATAGTAAACAAGAAGCTATTTCAGCTTTTCTTTGTTAGCTTAAAAGAAGAGCTGTCAGCGAAATGAAATATTGAAGCAACACAAAGTCTCTGTTAAGTCTATCTACCAGAAAGTTTCGATCTCAAGGCTTTTGGAAATGGTGCAATACCTTTTTGTTTACTGTGTAAATTTGGGATGTCCAGGATTAAGCTGGTAGAAAATTGGAGATATGACCTCTGCTGTATTCTGAGGTCTTATAACTGAATTTTATTTAAAACATTACCTATTACTGGCTTTTGAAATGATGTAGATGACAGACATATGTAAATGAAAATCACAACTGTGGGTATGCATCTGGTGCACACTAAGCTATGGTATAGGGTACAACCCAACTCTATTAAAATCAATGAAAGTTTTGCCATACCATTATAAGCCAGTAGCTGCAATCCATTTTACAGCTACAGACACTAATTTCAGTGTGTTTTTAGTGGGGCATAAATACTTGGGTGTACAGGTGGACTAAAGTAATTGGACTGGATTGAACTAATCTGTTGCACTAGCAGAAGCCAGTGCAACAAGTCCTAAGAGATCAACAGGACTTGCCCCCCTCACCTTCACACCAATGCCCTCCCCATATCTGATTGGGAGAGTCAGGAGAGCCCCCAAAACAGGGTGCAGAGGGAGGAGTTCATTTTGCCTGGCAAGGAAAAGTAACTGTACCGATGGAATGATCTCCTTGGGGCAATGCTGAATCCCCCCCCCCAAAGGCTCTATGGAAGTGAGTTTTATCACTGCTAACACATCACCAAAATAAAAGTTCATGATCAGAGGTAGTTTCCCATATATTCAAATTATTCTAAAGTTGCAGAAAGTGACAATAATACCTTTGATTTCAGATTCATCTGTTAACAGTAACAGATTAAAAATCAGGAAACAGAAGTAAGAAGTAAATACTTCAGGGGTAGCCAACATGGTGACTTCCAGATGATTTGGATTACAACTCCCATCAGCCTTGATCATTAGCCATGCTGGCTCAGACTGAAAGAAGTTGCACCACATTGGCTATGCCTGCAGGAAAGTGTACAAACAGAATGAACATTTTGCCTACTCCAGTCTGTGTGAGGAAAGGCATGTAAAAGCTAGTTGAGTGGAGGACAGATTTTTTCCAGAGGATCTCTAGAAGGCCCGCTTATGGGCTACAAAGGTTCCTGAGTTTGGATGACATGCTAAGCCAAAACATAACTTAGCTCGGCACAGTGCAGCAGCAAAACAAACTAGAGAGGAGCAAAATGGACAATTTCCTCTTTGGGATCCCACATATTTGCCTCAAGCCATGGCTTGGCTTAGATATTAGGTGCTAATTGGGTTGAATAATAAATAACAGACATTTGCAATATAAACCTTTCTAAACTATTTTAAAAGGCATCAATAGTTCCTGAAAGGAATTTGAGTCTTGTCACCAACATGCATAAGCATATTCATTAACGTAATTGGATTAACCTAACCATATAAAACAAATTGGAACTTGTTCATTCTTTAAAATGTTAGCAAATAGGGTGAGATTTCTGAGGTACAACTAATATTTCAGTTAACATAGCAGACAACCATTATAATCAGTACCATAAAGGTCTGTACAACATCATAAAAAAACAGTAATAGAACCATATAAATATAAATGGGGAATTGAAATGCAAGGAACAGGCAAGGAGAGTTAAATAGATGATATTGATATGTAATACATTGATCTCGGTAGGATTGTATAAATGGAATGCAAATTGAATGGAGAAAAAGGTATGAAAAAAAGAGAGACACTGTTCTGAAAACTGAAGAAAATGGTATGTAACTATTATACAGAGCTTGTTTTCATATCTCTAAGTTATTTTTCCCTTCCTCTCCTTATTTGTTCAACTGCCCTTCCAACACACTCTTAACAATGATACAATTCAATTGGAATTTTAAATATAGTACATAGGTCAAGTGGGATTATGTTCAGGAAGTAACACAACATTGACAACAAGACCCTAATAACAGTTTTCACCTTAGTTCTAACACAATATTTACTTGGAAGTAAGGTCCAGTGATAATAGTAATTTATTTATTTTTTTAAAAAAGGTAGATCACAACCTTACTTGGGGTGGTAAATCTAAATATGAATCCAGTAAAATATCAGCATTAATGAACTTAATTTTAATATGAAATAGTATCAAGTTAAGAGAATGTTAGAAAAGAAATATCTACCACCTTTTAAAAATAATGTATTAGTTCTGATCTGACCTTAATTGTGGCCCTTCAATTTACTTTACTGGCTCTGTTTTCCCTAACGTGCTAATCAAATGTGATTTTAAGTTTTCCAGATAATCTGAAATGGGATGCACCACCTTTAGCGTATTTTTATTCATCTCTAAGCTTCCCAAGCTAAATTGACCATTATCGGACAGCTAAAGCCACAGCAATCTATTTCTGTAAGCCTTAATTGCTTGCTCAAGCTAAAGCAACAAAGCTATCCTGTCATATTGCATAAAGCATCTTTCTTCATTCAATTTAATGGGGGGGGAATGAAAAGACATCACAAGAAACCTTCAAGCTTATTTTAGTTTAGTAATAAAATAAGTGGTTTCATAGTAAGTTTGTATTATAATATGTTAATATTTACATATACAAAGATCACATATTTCAATCAGACCTGATTAAAACTAGGAAAATTCCAAACACTGAAGAAGCATTTAATCTTACATACCAAGACAGTAACTCGTTTTCAATTTTTTTTTATTATTATATCAGACAAGGAGATAACTTGACAACAGATTTGGATTAATCAGATCTGACCAAAGATAACAAAAGCAAATGGCAGAAGTGTGAGGAAATATTGCAAGGAAATGATCTGGAAAGGGTGTCTACAAGGGTAAAAGTTCAACAGGAGAAGCCTTTAACTGTGATGTGTAAGGAAAGCCAATACAAGGAGGTGGTACTGGCCACACCAGAGTGGGTAGCTCCCTCTGTTCTGATCAGAACACAGAGTGAAGACTCCCCACCCTATATTGCAGCCAAAGTGAAAAATTACCTGTGTGTTTGGATCTCCTGCTCGCTCTAAAACTAGAGGGATGTCCTGATCAGTGACCAAGCAGGGCGTAGTTATTTCCTAGAAAAAGCAACAGACAGTTCTGGTGTGGCCTATTTCTGGCTCACAGGTAATTGGATTTTATGAAATGTTCATTGGAGATAGTGCTCACAGTAGCTGGCTACATACCTTGGCCAGTGACCATACGGGGTATAATGGATGTATAAACCTATTCACACATAGAGGCTAGACCTCTAGATCCCATTCAAATCTAAGATGGGAAGTTCCCAAATGACTCGGATAAGTGGATGAAACAAGATAAGCCCTGTACACAAAGTAAAATTTCTATACCACAGGGCTGGTAAGACTGTTCCTTGAGGACAGCAGCAACTTTATCTGTGATGCTGAATCTTAGCTTCCTGTGTGTCTCAGAGGGAAAGGTTTGTTATTTTATGTGAATTGTTCCTAGCTTGTCAAGAATACTTCCATGGGTACATTCTACATTATATAGTTTGGCAATGAGGTACCAACAGAAAGAGAAAATAAACATTCATTAATTATTTCTTCTACACATTAAGGCTGGCTAAATGTTGATTACTGGAGTGTGCTTATCACATTTTATTGAAAAGTGTCCATGCTGTGCAAATACCACTGGCATCCAGTATCATAAAAAATAATGTGGGGGGCCTTCAGATCTCAGTTGCCTGATTTGTGCATAACGCTAAATCAAATTATGGTTTAGTGTGAACAAAGAAGTGTACTTTGCTCCTGCAGCAACACTACCAATAGCTAAGCCATGTCTTTGCTTAGCCTTATGAACTAGAGCTCATGGTTCATCTCACTCCAAACAAACCACACTGTGTAGCCAAAGTTTGTTCTCAGCTTACTGTTCTTGGTTTGATTTGGGGGAGACAACTGTAAGCCCAAGTTTGCTAAGTCAAACCATGGTTTACCTATTGGTAGTGAAACAGCAGGGAAGGAGCTAAGCAGCCACAATTTTCACTATGTGCATCAGCACACTGTTTTGTTCAAATTAAGTCATAGTTTGGCTTAGTGATACGTGCAAATCAGGCCAATGTTACCTAAATATGGAAAACTTCCACATTATTTTATCCAAAGAAATCCATAGAACATACGGTACTATGATATTACTGCTAAATATACCAAGACTGTCCAAGGTACAAAGACTGATGAGTGTTTACTAAAACATTGTGGAAGGGTGTGATTGTTACTGGGGAAATAATAGAACTAGGTTGGAAAATTTTGAGGATAAACCAAGAACAGGCTTTAGTTTGTCTAGAGAGGAAGACACATTAGGGAATATTTAGGTAAAGATATAAGCAAAGGTAAGAAAACTGAAGAGTGAAATGAGTGGCTCAAGCAAACACAATAGTGAGGGTGACAAACACCATACAATTCTGGAAGAAGTGAATCAAGGTAAAAGGTTATTTTCTATGCTCACAGATTAGGTAAAACCGAGACAAAGACTAACATTCAACATCAAGTAAGGGTTTAATGTATTGTCATTGCCTGCAATTAGGAACAAAAATATTTGAAATCAACACTGAGTATATCTTTTGTAGAAGTATTTTCTACAATAGTTAAACTTTGCAATTTAAACCCATCCACAGATAGATTACAGTTTCTCAAACATTTTGTTATTCCAGTGTATACTGTCTTTTGTTGGAGGGAATAAAATATTTGCAAATAAATGCAGTAAGCTCCTTGTTCACAACTTTAATATGTTAACCTATCACTTTAATCACCTTGGGCATGTGCACTGGATCACAAAGAAATTAGGTGTTTCTAAATTACATGGAAATATAATTAACTTCATGTGATAGATGGATTTTTTTCTATCATCATAAATGGTCAAAATGGTCTCCAAAACCATAGGTAGACCAAATATGGAAGGTGTATAGCGGAAGGGACATAGTTCACTGGTAGAGCATTCGCTTTGTGTGCGGAAGGTCCCAAGTTCAGTTCCTGGCATTTCTAGCTGTACGGCTGGAAATGTCCCCTATCAGAAACCCTAGTTTCTGTTGCTGGTTAGTGTCGACAGTACTGACGTAGATGTACAGTGGTGCCCCGCAAGACGAATGCCTCGCAAGACGGAAAACTCGCTAGACGAAAGGGTTTTCCGTTTTTTGAGCTGCTTCGCAAGACGAATTTCCCTATGGGCTTGCTTCGCAAGACGAAAACGTCTTGCAAGTTTGTTTCCTTTTTCTTAACACCGTTAATACAGTTGCGACTTGACTTCGAGGAGCAACTCATAGAACACAGTGTACATAGTAGCCTTTTTGGGGGGTTTTAAAGACTTTGGTGATTTTTGAAGCTTTTCCAAAACTTCTTTTGCAGCCATTTGGTAAGTTAAGCTTTTAAAACTTTTTTTGGGGGGGTTGGATTTTGGGTTGGGGTGTTTGGAATTCAAGGACTTGGTGTTGGGGAGGGGTTTGCAAGAATCTGGAAGCTTGTTTTTCCCCCCTGCATTTTTATGATTTTCTGTGACCATTGGGCCACTCTGTTGTTTTTTTAAAAAAAATTCTGGGTTTGAGTTTTGAAATGCTCTTTACAGTATGTGTGACTTTAAAGAGCACTTAATAAACTCTTGTTATACCAAATTTGGCTTTGTTTGGACTTTTTTTGACCATAGGAACGCATTAATTGATTTTCAATGCATTCCTATGGGATTTCGTGCTTCGCAAGACGAAAAATTCGCTAGATGAAAAAATTCGCAGAACGAATTAATTTTGTCTTGCGAGGCACCACTGTATTCTAAAGCCGTTTTCTATATGCCTTTCACGTATAATTTCCAGCTCCATTTTAAAAGGTGTTGCTACAATATTTTCTCTTTAGATAGAACTGTGCAGGTCTACTATTAAGACTTTCTCTTTATCCAACTAAGGCTTCGTTCTATCCTCTGGGCATTTGCCTTGGGAATAGTTCCCACTGAAAACAATAGAAAGTACACCTGAGTTAAAACAGTACCAAACAAGCTATAAAGTTCTGATAGTGGTTGAAATAACAAAGAGATCCTAGTTTGGTGAGTTTGGTAAACAAGACAGCCGGTTACCCCTACCCACTTCTAGGAAAGTGATTTGCCAATTATTATAAAACTATTTTAATTTTTATACATCTACGAAGCTATTCTTTTAGAACTCCAGAATTGCAAGTTCTGCCACATTCTCAACTTGCCCACTTTAAGTATAAATCTAATATCATACAACCTAACTACTACAATTTTAGCTACTCTCCCAAAACAAATTCACCATAGATAAGGAAATAACTTTTATATATCTGCCAATAAGTCTGAAAATATGTTTGCAGAAATCCTTATTCTTTGTGCAGATACACAAGGAACTGTTGTTTCTTCTTTTATCTACACACACTGGCTTGTGGAATGTTACACTCTGAGCAGTAATCTCATTTGTGAATGGCTACTTTATTCACACATTAAATTCATAGAAGTGGGAATATATTATACATTTAAAAATATCTATTTCTTTTAAACCCCATTTATAAAGCAAACTTATGCCAAAAGTATTATATCAATTAGTACAGGCAAAGACAGGGTTAACCTTACAAAAACAAAAAGAAAATCATAATTCAATTCAAGCCAATGGCAAAAGCCCATTAACTTCAAATCATTCAAGACTGCAACCATTAGGATTCTACAAAACCTCTGATGCAATGTCATTTTTAGCCATCCTTAATGCTGCAAAATATTCTAAACTAGAACAGAATGGTACATGTTCAAACATTAACTGTATTTGCTATATAATGCTGTATTATCTATGTGCATAACAGACAAGCAGTATGTTAAGTTATTAGAATACCAAAACTTACACCATGAAAAATCAAATTACATATACTTGCATCTTTTAAATGCACATTATTAAAAATTAGGCTGGATTCAGTTTGTTTTGGTAGGAGAGGAAGTATTTAAGTTTCCAGAAGTATCTGTATCACTGCATACTGGCAATTCAGTGAAATAATTTATTCTCTCTTTTTTAAAAAAATAGTTAACAGAATAAACTTTTGGGTCAAAGCAGAAGTAATAAACCTAAGCATTTTAATCCGTAAGCAATATGCAATCCTCAAGTTAAAATAATAACAACTATAATTTTTACTGAGTATTCATAACAAACATTTCAACAAAAAAAATACATTCTACAAACAACTTCTCAGACAAGAAATCATGCATGATTCCCTAAAGCTGGTTTGAGACATACCTGTTGCCTGTTACTGGGCATATATGGAAGCATAGTTGACACATGAAACATTATTTCGTAATCTTTGTAGGTAGTATAAAGGGAATGTGTTCCAGTTGAATCGGCTGAAATTAAAGTCCACAAGTGGGTCAGTGATGACAATGCAGAAATTCAAGTATAATATAAACATCTCTCCTCCCCACCACTGGGCCGCAAAAAAAAACCCATCCAGCAAATATGACAGTTCCATATAAATTCCAAATAGTTTCAGAAGCCCTTTCCAAGCCATATGTCCCTATTGTAATTTGGCATTCAACTATTTCCTGTGGCAAGTGAAAGTTGCATGCCATTCAATGGGTGCAGCACAACCACTAAGACGGAGCACGCAAAACACAACCACTTACGTAACCCCTTGTTTTCCTCAACAAGGAAACCAGCTGCTGGGTCTGGTCTCCCTAGAGCAAGGATGAGGAACCCCAGGTCCAAATGTGGCCCCTCCAGGCCCCTCTGTCCAGTCCTCATGCCTCTTCGGAATGCCTCTCTACCACTTCAGGCTACACCCCTCACTGGTCCTACTCCATGCCCTCATCTGCAGTATGTCCTTCAATTGTAATGATGCCTCCTGCTTGCCTGGATGGAGGATGGAGATGGGTGTCAGTGTGGGTGTGTCTGGACAGCTCCGCATGGTTGGAATGTAGTCAACTGCACAAAGATAAAACTCATCTGTTGCTATGACTCTGGCCCTAAGCATCAGCATGCAGGCCTGGAACACCGTCTGGCCCCACTGTAGGGTGACTGTGCTCAGACTGGAAGGGAAGAAGGAAATGCAGTGTAGATGCTGTCTCTGTGATCTCTGTGTAATCTGCATTTACAGAAGGAAAGCACTTTGGCATAACAGATTCCCTTATTTTTATAATTTTAGTGTTTATTACAATTTATTATTAAAACTTACTTTTATTGTCTAGCTGAGCTCGGTATTTACTGAAACCTTTCAGCCATACTCTCTGACCTAGGAGATCAAGGAATTCGTCAAAAGCCGGTCCTGCGGTCTCATTGTTATACATCTCCTCCTCAGTGCTTTGGCCTGCTTTGCAATACAGGATCCCAATCTTGTGCTGAAAACTCAGCTGTAATTAGGAAAAAACTAGTCAGAACAGAAAAAGTCTCTAAAACAGGGTCTGACAGATATATTTTGTAACCCTAGTAAGAATTTTTCAGTTTAGGGTCGACATATTTAAACTTCCCCAGAACAGCAGCTAATGCCAATTCTGGCACACTAACGGAACTTTACTTCTTTAGCATGTGATGGATAAATCATGCCTTCCCAAAGCCCCTGTGCAGTATTAATCATTGGATCATTTGCAGCTGAGTATCTTCATTCTCTCTAAGGTTTTTTCTTCTCTTTTCAGAGGCCAATATATATATTATACCTATTGAGATAATCTCTGAAGTGAAATGTGATTTTAGGATTGCTTTGTATACTATAGTACTGTCTACATCTTCATCTAGCAAAATGGGACACCTTATGTTGATCCCAGTGCAAATGCATTTGGGCTAATTTAAGATATTGCCTGCAAAAGCAGGAACATCAGCTTCTGCTGCTCTGAGTGAATGAATTCCCCATTTGTCTTTCGTAAGTGGTTGTCTGTAAAGAATATGAAGTGTAAGCAGAAAGCACCATATATGGAAGATGTGAGTACTAATAGCTCTGGAATATTCAACCCAAAAAGACCACACAAATTAGTTACTCTTGCATTAGGAAAAAAATACTGTTTTTTCTAACTTAAATTTCAGATACTTGAAGTTCAATGGACTCTCCTCCTCTTTGCAATAATACCAGCCATTTCCTCTATTTTCCCAATTATGTGAAGGATTTTGGTGGAGGTGGGGGTGAAGTTTATACAAGTTCCCTTTTAGATTGTAACTACTGTTGACACAATCAGCCTGCTTATTTCTGACAATAATTGCAGGTGAACTAAACCATCTATAACGTAAGTATGTATTGCCAATTGATTGTAACAAATAGTGATTATTTTCACCATAGCGACTGATTTGATCTCTTCTATTTTCAACTTTATTAAAAACTTCTAGTAGTATCAAAATAGGATGAATCCAGTGTTCCTACATCCATTCTATTAGCATTTCCTCTTCCTATTAAAAATTAACCAAGTGATAGAAAGCAGCAGTCTTCCTGTACTGCTTTCAGATATCCAGCCATGCTCAAGGCTCATAATCACATACACTGAAAAATACTTATTTGGTCAAATTACATCCTCTGGCTACAGAATAAAAAATGTATGTCATTGAATCAATGAGGTGTGCTGTATAAAGAATATTGCTCTATGGAATGAGGAATCAAGGGGACAAATCCCAGCTCAAAAACCCCGGATTGGTTTATTATTTATTAATTTGTTTCAAAAAAATTATATATTGCCGATTGTAAGAAAAAACCTCAAATGCTGGTTGACTGGTCCAAGGTCACCTTGGAGTCAAGACGTGAGAATAAAATGAGACATCCTCATATATGGTGTCCTGAGCTCCTTGGAAGAAGCCGGATATTTACCTTATTCATAATATTTGTATAAGGCTGACTAAAATGATGCTCTTTTTTCTGTATCTATATATGCATTTCTATATAAAATGATCAATTATGCCTTTATAATCTTGCAGAACAGTGTCTGCCTTATCAAACCAATTAATCTCACCATTATTCACTCTGAATTTAAAGTATATGTTCATTTCATTGCTCATGCAGTGTTAACTTGTTAAATAGTCCCAATTAGAATTTCAGCTGTTTGATCTATCATATATTCCACATAAAGTAAGAAGACTGCCGCTGCGAATAAGGTGTGCTAATTATAATTAGGAAAGGAAAATCTGAAAAGGTGAAAGATTGACAAACCAATGATTTTCCCTTTAATACAATATGCAGCTTTCTAATGTTGGGTGTTTACCAAAAATGGCTTACTAAACTGTATTTTACCTCCATGGAAAGTACAGCCATTTGTGCTTGTGATTAGTATGTGTAAATGTTTATTTTGTATATTTATTGTTTTATGTGAACCACTTTTATCTGAAGCAGTATATAAATAAGACAACATGTAAAAACAACCTACAAAATTATCTTACTGTAATATAAATACACAGAAAGTCCCCTTTTGTTAAAGTTCCTCAAAAATCTCCTTCACTTATCGTAAGTTAACTGCATTTCCACAGACAGGTCAGATCAAATTCAGTTGTATTTATGACAACAAAACACTGCAATAAGACAACTCACAGGCATGCAAGTTCAGGCAAGGCATGCAATACCTACCCCTTGTTCGTCAAGTTTAAGCAGCTGTTCAGAAACTTTGGGTGAGTTGGAAGCTTGCCGTAGGCACTGAATGCTCAGTTCTGGTATTACATATTCCAATACTTCTTTAAGAGGTAAACCGCGTGCTGTGCCATGTCTAGCAGTAGATGGAATAGCATCTTCTAAAATGGCTCCCCTCAACGTGGTAAGCTACAGCAAGAGTATAAGTCTTACTAAATGTTTATCATTGTAACACAATCTTCAACAAGGAAAAGGAAGATACAAATTCTATTAAGCTGTTACTGCCTGAACCTGCGTAGGGAGAAGTAGGAACATGCATGCTAGCCTTACCCCCAACCTTGCTATGCTGAATGGGAAGGTTTGACAGGGGATTAAGTGCATTTGACTGAACTTCTATAGAACTGCACTATCAAGGATTGTAGAGAGTATTCTAAATGCATTCATCCGGCACACGGTGCTAGGTTGGGGAACCTACACTAGCTTGAGCAATAATAGCACTTGGAGGTTAGCATGAAACCATCACTTTGGGCTCAGTTTCCAGCCCTCAAGAAGGTTTTATATAAACTTCATAAACTGCACCAGCAAACTATATGGCAAAATGCATCCTTTAATTCTGTGTATGCTAGCCAATGTAAGATCTGAGAAACTTTTAACAAAGATTTATCACAAATGTCATATACAGCCGTTCCCATGATTAATTAACAAGAGAAGGAAAACTGAACTGAAAAACTACCTCTAACTGAAATTAACGGTGGACAACCAGATTTTGGTATGTGGTTTGTTAAATCTGCCTAAGAAAGTGCCTGAGGCTTAATTAGCATCCCTCCTACAACTTCAGATGCTATTGTTTTTTAAACCTTGAACATGCCATTATTTTACAACAAATCACCCTACTGTGCTTTACACAGTTAGTACACTGAAAAAAGAAATAGCTAGAACATCCAACAACACAAAATAAAATAGACATTTAAAGTATTTTGTTAAAGAGGAATTCTATGTCACATCCCCTTTCTCCCTTCCCCCTCTCAAAACATTATTCCTTTCCACTCTCTTCCCAAGCCTGCTTATACTTTTATAATCCTCTTCTGTCAAGCATCTGCAGCCATACTTATCTTCTACATTCTCAGGCTCACCATCTGTTTATTTTTGAAAAGTGTACCCATTTCCTTCATTCCTCAATAGGGAAAATGAATTTCTGACATAAGAACTGCTAGGCTCCAATATGCTTTGATTCTACAAGAGCCATCATATTCTATCTATCTATAAGCACATCCACAAAATAATGTAAAACTACTGCAATCCTATACACACACACACACAGGACTAAATCCTTTTGATTTAGTGGGACTTTCTAACGGCATTTACCAATGTTTTTAGAGGTATCAGACAACTTGGAAATGAAATACAGAATGACATAAAACCAATAGCAATTACAAAATTGAAAAGGCATTTGAACACAAATGGTAAGAGTACAGAAAGGCACAATAACTTGAGGTCAAACCCAGTGGAACACAGATTTGGAAACATGAATAGACTTTCCTCACAGGTGGCACTTCACAAAGGACTTCCCACTGTTAACCCCATGAACAGAAACAAGATAATAATGGAAATCAGGGTTACAGTACATAAAATAGGAAGAAAAAACAGAGATTGTGGGTTGGTAGAGTTGCTGGATTATACTGGCAAGATCTCTCTCACACACACATATGTATGTGTGTTATGTTACTTCTTTCCCTAGAAAAATGTTTGTTTTTCATCTGTGTCATTCTGAACGTTAACTTTCTCCAGAATTCTGTAAGAGACAGGTGCTGTATAAAAGACTAGGGTATATTTGCCCAAATTAATCTCACTCTTTGCTGGCTATATTCAGATGTAATTACTCTCAAATCCTGGAGCAGGGACACAGTAGCCCCCTTTCTCCTGCCAATTCCATAGATCACTCTGAAACCTGGGCACACAAGAACATGGCCTAATGTTGATCAGCTTGTGATGCAGGGACAAGCTTTTTCATTGGTGGCACCAGAATTCTGGAATGCACTCCCTGCTGAAATCTATATTGGCATGTCACCAGCTTTTGAAGATGCACCTGTTTACACAAACATTATCTTGATTTCTTGACCTGATTCTCTTGTTTGAATTGCTGTGCTGTTTTAATGTGATTGTTTTATTGCATATTTTAATTATGACATATCTTTAATTATTCTGTACTTTATCAATGTTGTACAATTGGTTTTAAGTTTTATAAACAACTTACAAACAACTTGGAAGTCATCAGGACCTTAAGCAGTATATCAATTAATAACAATAATTAAAGACTATATTTCTTACATGGGATATTATATTTCTTACAATCTAGACTGGGCAAAATAAGTTTACTCTCTATCAGAACAGAGTAACATCACCAGACTGTCAGGCAGCAAAAAGCATGTATCACTCACTCTTAGTAATAAACTGGGGGAATCACCCATAGCTCCCATCCATCTAGTGTGCTGAACCAAGATGTAGTATACATCTAATTTACACCAAACTGCTAAACAGGAAGGAAACAGATAATTATTTATGATTCTGTGGTTTTGTTTTAACCACAGTGGCACTTTCTCCAGCCACTGCAGCTTATGGGAATTGCTGCTAGTAATTGCCTGTTTCTCCTTGCAAGTGCCTACATGTCCACATGCAGAAACAGAAATGGGATTCTGCCTTCTCAACATACCGTATTTTTTGCTCTATAAGACTCATTTTTTCCCTCCTAAAAAGTAAGGGGAAATGTGTGTGCGTCTTATGGAGCGAATGCAGGCTGCACAGCTATCCCAAAAGCCAGAACAGCAAGAGGGATCGCTGGACAGTGATCCCTCTTGTTCTGGCTTCTGAGATTAGGAATATTTTTTTTCTTGTTTTCCTCCTCCAAAAACTAGGTGCATCTTATGGTCTGGGTAACTTCACTTTCTCTTCTTCTCTCATGCACCCCTCAAATCTGCTCTGGAGGATAGGGGACCCTCTGGAGCAGATTTCGTGAGGTATGAGGGGGAGAAAGGGAAGTTCAGTTGTGTGAGCAGAGCAGAAGTCAGCTCACATTATATCTCTTCTTATATATGGAATGAAAGCTCTGTGAATTTATTATTTCTCTTTGAATATATTTCAGTACTTTCTGGAGCAGTGTGGAAAGCAGGGGAATTGTCAAGGGGTGATCCACAGGGCTTAAGTGAGAGTATTTTGCACTAGTTCCCAGACTTCTGACCCTTTCCCCTTCTTCTAATTATTTTTTTTTAAAGCAAACTTTGTTCACAGGGCAGCAGGGCAGATTGCAGCACTAGTAAAAACTCTTGGGCACCTGCTATGTCCCAGGCTTTAGCATCATATTCCCATCTTTAAAATAGACTAATTTTCCTAAATTATCTGCTTTGTACATCCAGTATTTTCCTGCACATCTGGTATTCTTTTAATCTGGGGTTGCCAGGTGTTATGTGTGGATAGCACTGAGTTTTTAAAACAACATGTAAGCATATGTGTATGTGTGAAACAGATATTAGTTGTTGTTGTTTGAGCACATAAGTCCCAAGGTATGGTCTGGCCATTAATTTGCTGAAACTAAGCTAGTTAGTGCCTCAGTGGAAAATTGCCTGGAAACCACATTTATGCTACCTTGGGCTCTATTACTGAAGGAAGGCAGAACAGGAGAAAAAATACAAGCAAACACCTGCTCTTACCAATAGATTACAGATAGGACAGAGGGCATAATACAGTATACATTGCCCAGAAAATCCTCATGACACCACCATAGCTCAGAATAAGCCCTTTCAGCAACCCCAGCATTTATTTCCCCCACTTTGAAAGTCTATTTAAATTTGCTTCTATGCATATAAATAAGCATATGTTAATTTTATTCAAATTTGTGTCATAGGACTGTGTCCCAAGTCCTTTAACTACCTATCAACACACCTGGCAGAAACCCTACCTCACTTGTTCTGAACACTACACGGTAGTTGAACTGTGAACCTTCTTTCTCTTTTGCATCTTCAAACTTCTCCCTTCTGATGCTGACTGCTACTGGTCCTAAATTTTCATCTGTTCCAAAGTAGTTTTGATGCTCTGTTGTACATAAAGAGGAGAAGACAATAATGAAATATTAGACTGACAAATTCCTGTTCGTTTGTCAGATAAATGTTACTGGTTGAGATTGGAAAGTCCCTCAGACCTATTTGTTTACACTTTTATTATGTCTTATGTGCAGGCAGGACAACGAACCTAAAAGCATAATAAGTGTATTGCAAGTTAGGACATCTGTTCAGCATAGATCTGTATTGTAGCTGAAAACTGTCAGCCATTAAAAAAAATGCAAATAACTAAAATATTTTTTCATAGACACTAGTTTATGACCTATTCTGCAGCATATGGGATGCCAGAGCAATACTTTGTTAGTCTTGTATGTTTGGGCACACATGAAATTATGGCAATCCACAGATCAGGTTCTCTTACCTTACAAATGAGGCAACTGTAATTTCAACTATATTAGAAGTAAATTAACTCTCTTTTACAGGAAAACTCACATTTCTAAATACACACACAAAGTACAATCCAACCTAAGTTAATAATATTTAAACCCTATTGATTTAAAGTGGGTGGTAGGGAACTTCCAAACTGTGTGCCAAACTATAATTAAGATTAATAATTACTTATAATTAAAATTAAGAATTAAAATTTCCCCATCTGGCCCACTAGCTCCTGACAGTTCCTTTGCTGGAGCAAGGCATGCTCCCAATCATCTAGCATGTGATGGTAAGGAGGAGTGTGCCTTGCTCAAAGAGGAAAAAGCAGTTTCCATCCAATGAAAGCCAACTCTCGCTACCAGCACTGCTCTTTGAAGCTGCCCCATGTTGTTCCTTTCCACCTCACACATCAGGGGTGGAAAGATGCAGCAAAGAGAGGCTTGCAAAGCTGAGAGCTGGCAACACTGCTTGCACTGTAGTTCCCAAGTTTGGGAACACCAAGCAAGGGATTCGGACAAGTAGGTGGGACAATCCACCCATCAGTCTTCTGATGTCATAATACTGACATGTGACTGGCAGGTGAGTTGCCCTGATGGGTCATGCCCATGGCCCATCTAGTCCAGCAGCTTGTTCTCACAGTAGCCAAAGAGGTACCCATTGATAACCTGAAAACAAGAGCTGAGCACAACAGAACTCTGCCCAGCCCCCTGCGATTTCCAGCAACTGGTATTCAGAAGCATACTGCCTATGGCCGTGGACACAGAGTAAGAAAGAAAATCAAGCACATCATTAATAGCCTCACTGAGGCCAGTGGTATTTAAATGTCCTTAACTCTGGCTGGATTGTGTTTGCAATATTTATTTAGAAAGGAATCCAAACTTCCCTTCTTCCCCAGCAGCAGAAGTTTGGTGCGGTGGGGCAACCTGGAACTGGGGAAGAGCTTAGAGCCAATGCCCCACTCAGACATTTAGAGGGCAAAAGGGGGGAGCACCACAACAGCAGAATGATGCTGGTGTCTCTCTCCAGGCACTGGACATTGGGAGGATGACAAAGCTGGTGAAGGGACATTTCTGCCCAGTCCTATCCACCCATCCCCATCTGATGCAAAGTGGGGTTTGATACAAATTACGGTATTAAATATATTCTGTGTCAAAAGACATTTTATTGCTATCCAATGTTCCTTTGATATTGATATTTTTAGACGCAAGTGTTTTAGTAACTAAGTTGTTATTCAGCACCCTACGGCACTAGAAAGACTAAAACATGTATTATGGGAAAAGCTTTTGTGGACTATTGTCTTCTTCATCAGATGCATGAAGTGTTTCCCTGAGCTGCAGGTTACAACTCAGCAAAACACATCACAAATTTGATGAAGGGGAATATCTGTTTTTCTTGAATAGTAGTCAAATAAGTCATACATGCACCTTGCCTTTAAAACTGAGAAAGTGCCAAGAACTGTACAGTGGTACCTTGGGTTAAGTACTTAATTCATTCCGGAGGTTTGTTCTTAACCTGAAACTGTTCTTAACCTGAAGCACCACTTTAGCTAATGGGGCCTCCTGCTGCTGCACATTCGGAGCACGATTTCTGTTCTCATCCTGAAGCAAAGTTCTTAACCCGAGGTACTATTTCTGGGTTAGCGGAGTCTGTAACCTGAAGCCTATGTAATCTGAAGCATATGTAATATGAGGTACCACTGTACTGATATGGCATTCAAAGGAGAAAGAAGTGAAACATTCCACTGGACTACGGCAAGCCCCTTGCATCAACCTTCTTAGCTCTTTTAAACCAAGGCTTAGTTCTCTACACACAGGGCTCCTTACTACTCATATTTATCATCATAGTAATGCCATTAATAAGGTGAGCCTGAGTAGCATCTAGCCTTCTGGCTAAACAGAATTCTTATTTGCATCTGCCAAGCCCCCACAAAATATGGTCAAAACCTATGTGTATTCAAAACTAGCTAACATCCTTTTAAGTTTGATGAGAAGGGTAGGAGATGTTGAGTTGTAATCCTTCCTGCAACTTATTTTTCCTACTCTGATTGAATGACTGAGGGAGGACACTGAGACTTTTGGGTGAGACAGAACAAGGGATGCAAATCCTCCCACTCCCTCAAACCCTACATGTTAAGGAGAAGTGCAGGCAGAATGGGAGCTCCACATTGCCTAGAGCCTCCTAAAATATATTCCTGGGATAGGACTAAAGAGGAGGGGAGAAGAAGCTGTTCAGAGGAGGGGGGTTGAATATTGCTTCACCTATTAGATTTCTCATGTTAGAAGTTGGGATACCCACTGTCTGAAGGTTTTGCCCACTTTATTTTTTTCTTACACAAAGTGAATAGCTGCTATTCACTTATATGGAAGTAAGAGATGACATACATGGATGAGCACAGTTCTTAAGAGGATAGTTAAACTGACAGTGCAGTAAATGTCATTGTGACTATTTTCATAGACTAGTCAAATGTGTTTTAACTGACATTTCATAACTGACAAGTCTGTATACATAGTTTCTATTAAGATAGTAGGTTTTAGTTTACACAGATTATATTCCAAAACAATTTTTTTTTCAAAAAAAGTCGCAATGGGTCTAAAATAAAGAATTCCCACATTTTTGGAAGGTGGACAGACAGAATTTTCTTTTTGCCAAATCTGACTATTTATACACATGCAAGTCCCCAAATCAAGCAATTATTTGTTTAATAAGAAATAATCTGAATATATTGTCCTTCTAGCTTTGCCTTCACTGGCAGTAGGACTGGGAAATTTAATCCCCATTTCTTCTTTGAACTTAACCGATACCTCAAGAGTACTCACAGAACCTTACTTTTCCATTTTTTGAATTTTAAATGTTTTCCTCTACTTACTGTTTTATATTTTCCATTTTGAATTGTTGCTTTTAGCTTATGATTGCACATTTTAATTAAAGATTTTATTTTGAAATTTTGGTAGCTGTCATGGAAACCTACTTGAAGCATGGGGCAAATATGGCTAAAACTAATGAAAAGTATTTACTAGTTACTTTACAGTCTTGCTTGAGTACCTTTCTCAAACCTGACCTCCTTTGATGAGTCCTAACTGATACATCATTTTCTGGTGCATTCCTTTTGTCCAGAGTTCACACAGCTCAAATTCTCTTAGGCTGTGAATAAATGCCATTGAAGTCAATGGGACTTACTTCTAGAAAACATTAAATAATCCTGCTGTTATTCCTTCAGCTATTTCCAAACCCGCCTGTGCTTTTAGTGTACTGTCTACCTGGCTGAACTACTACCTCCCTTTCTGAGCTGATGGAGGTAATCTTGGCTGTGGTGTTGGAGAGCCCTTTTACAGCAATGACATCCATGCTGAGGCTGTCTCCAGTGGGCAGGCTTAGGCCTTCAAGGTTCAAAATAGCTTCAGTTTTCTGTGAGAGGCTTATAGCATTGTATCTTGTCTGGTCCAGAGGGACCCTAGAAGCTTTCAATCTCCCATGGGGTTTCTGTCTACATTCTGTTGCCCATCACAGAGGAAGAAGGATCATGTTCTTAATGTATTTCACCTAACACCACATACCATGAATAAGAATCAACATTAAAAGTTACTTCATAGTCCATATATACCATGCAGACAGGAACGCGGGTGGCGCTGTGGGTTAAACCACAGAGCCTAGGACTTGCCGATCAGAAGGTCGCCGGTTCAAATCCCCGTGATGGGGTGAGCTCCCATTGCTCAGTCCCAGCTCCTGCCAACCTAGCATTTCGAAAGCACGTCAAAGTGCAAGTAGATAAATAGGCACTACTCCAGCGGGAAGGTAAACGGCATTTCCGTGCACTGCTCTGGTTCGCCAGAAGCGACTTAGTCATGCTGGCTACATGGCCCAGAAGCTATACGCCGGCTCCCTCAGCCAATAAAGCGAGATGAGCGCCGCAACCCCAGAGTTGGCCACGACTGGACCTAATGTTCAGGGGTCCCTTTACCTTTTTACATAGCATACAAACATTTAATAATAAATAAAAATATCTGCTTCCACTTAAAGCTAGGTAGAGGCAGGTATTTATTATATAGCTAACTTTTACCACACTTTGTTTTAAAACCCATATTTTGTCCAATTCTCAAAGCAGCAGCCCCCTAATACATATTTTAGACAATTACAATTCTGCATTGTAGCTTTTGTAAATAAGAAACTAGTAAGAATGGCACCTAAACTTTGAGAAAATAGTTTGAATATTTTTATAAATATGCTCAGAAACAAAGAAACAGCATGTGTATGCACATGCACAACATACTACTGAATGACTCTTAACAAGAAGAATACACTCAGGGGAATACAGTACACTCATTGTACCAAAACTATGTGGAAGATGGTCAAATGCACTGAACGCTTTATATCAAATATGGTTTAATGATTATTATTTTTTACCCAAAAGCAATTCCTCGAAGGGCCACATGCCAGTGACTGACATGGCCAATGCATGTCAATGTGAACACACATTCCCAGAAAAACACTGTACATACAGCACACTCAGACCCTCCCTGCCCCCGTAACACATTCCTTAGATATGTGGGCACAGCCCACAAACATGCTCTCACAAAATACACAGGGACAGATATGCACGTGCACACATTTTAACCCTCTCCACTCAAATGCTGGGGTAGGTGGAAATGCTGCCATTTATTCTTAAAGAGCAGGTACTAGACTCTTTCTCTGATCTTGTGTGTTCTGCTGCTTAGCACCAAGACTGAAGATAAAATCTCTCTCCCTCCCCTTTAGAAAAGATCTTTAGAGAAGAGTTAGTTCTTTAAAGAGTAGATAGAGCTCTATCTCCTGATCAGATTGAGAGATAAAGTTGGAGGTGCTGGCACTACTTCCTGTGCCTTGGTGAGCCAGATCCAGACCATGGTTTAATCACACTTTATGCACTTTATAAAGTTAAAATGCAGCATTTTGAATATTTTTAAATGTATCTGTAGCAATATTAAACCCTTGTTTGCACTAACTATAGAATTTAAAACTCATCACATCACCCTCACATGTATTAGGCGCTTATGAAATTAGCTAGTTTATTTGTATAAAATACTAGTTAGAGAATAAGAGCATATCACTTATGGCATTTTGATGGAAGACAGTTTTTTGTACTTGTAAACAATGATGCTGCAACCTCTGACAGTGCGATACTCCCCTAAAGAATATTTGTCACGGTCCTCCTTTAATCTTGTAGTTCAGAATAGGAGACCAGATTATGGTTTTCATTAAAGATGTCAAAGCATATGTAAGAATATGACACCAAATTCAAAGAAACACAACCCCAATCATTAATATTAAATAAGTACGTTGGGGCTTTCAATGCTTTAAGGATGGCCATAATGATGCCCTCCAAGACACACATTAAAAAAAGCAGAGCTACATTTTACATTAGATATTTTCACATCTCACAACACTACCCACAAGTTCAGCAAATGTTCTGAAACCTTTGGGAGCAAGAGATTCCAGAAAAAAATTGCTTACCTTTTCCATAGAAAAATTTTCTATAGTAATATGCACCCAGATCAATGTGTTCGATGATATAACGTTTCACTTTCTCCCTGTGGATTGGTTGATTCTCCCTGGGTACTTCCAGCACCGAAACACCGGCATTCGTGCAATGTGAACTTAGCGAAGACTCAAAAGAACAACTATCTCCTGCACAAAAAGAGGCTGAGTTTGCCCTAGAGAGTGCAATCCGCCTATCACCTTCCCCACCAGTTTCATTCCTGAAATAAGGACAGCTCAATACTAGGTCATTACTTTTCCCATCACCTTCATCAGCATCTAAGTTCTCTTTTGAATTGAGATCCTCTTTACTCCCCATAGGAGATTCACAGCTTCCAAGCTGTCCGGCTACTGTTGAAGTTTGTGATGCAGCAGATGCCCCAGTGGTTATATTTTTTCTTTTCCCCACATTAATTCTGGTAACCATTGCTTCATTAATGTTAAACAGAATGCTCTGGACATCATAATGTGCAAAACACTTCTGACAATTCCAAGGATGAACATTTTTATCAAGTCTACTTTCTTCTAGTTCAGATGAGAATTTAAGAGTTTCATGTTCACTTTTAGCAGTCCGCAATTTTCTAAAGAGTGACGTTTCTACAGATTCTGACTTCAATCTCCATTTGAAAGATTTGTCCCGGTCTCTGCCAATTAGCAGGGCACTATCCATGTAGTCAAGTCCAGAAATTCTTACAAATTCTCCTCTGGATATCTGTGCTGCAGCATGGAGACTTGGAGAAATTGAGGGATCGCAGTGAAAAAATTCAGGAAATCCAAATGGCATGTGTGTTTTATGCTCAAAGTTTTCCACCCTGTAGCCTCGAAGCATTGCAAAAAAATTCTCACCAGATAAACCTTGTCTGTCAATTGATGAAGTGCTTCCATATTCCCTATGGAGAGATGCTCCTGTATTTGGATTAACAGCATTCTGGTCTAGTACATCCTCTGTGTCAATGTCACTGATTGTAACATCACTGTTGCTTCTTTGTCTTATAGGGTGAAGCCCTCTGTGTGGTGAATGGAGAAAAATGTCTCCTAATGCATACTTTGCCTCTGCAAATTCTATATCAAGGGGTTCTTTTTGCTGCCCCTCATTCTGATCACCATTTGCTGACCCAGCACCGTCATAACTAACTTGAGGTCTACTTTCCCATGTAGCTTTGCTTAATTCCTTGGTACAATCTTTCTTAGGAGGCCATTCAGATACTCTGGCTCGGACACCCATCTTAGGCATAGCTGGGGTACCATTGGCTGGGTTGCTGCTTTCACCTTTGTTGGTTGCGCTTAAAGAAGAAGGGGGGCCCATATTACCATTTAGAGCCTTAAACTTTCTTGCAAAATAGTCATCAGATTGCATAATTCTTGCTGATTCCTTAAACTTTAAGGAAGTTCTGCTGGATTTGTGTTTTTCTTCCTGTGATGTGTGATCACTCATATCCAAGCAATGAGAAGGGAATGCAAAGCCTTATCTTCAAGAGCAGTGCTCTTGGCCTGACATTTCCATTATTTATGAAGTGAGGTAAGAAAGAGTTACAGTGTCTGTGTGTATCAAAAGATCTTTCAGGTTGCCATTCCAGAAGGTAGTTCAGTAGGACTCATTTCTGGGCCTGCATTTTATAACTTCGGATCAAGATCAAGTTGATAGCAATTCACTTTTACTCCACATACCTGTCAACCAAAAGGGAAGAAGAAATCAATTAACACATAGTCTATTCGAAATGTAGAGCCTTACTCTAAAACACCACCAGCATCAGAACCATCTCCTATACATAAGAAATTAATTTAAACAAAGAAGAAATCCATTTGGACTGATTTCAAATGTCCCAATACGACACATTCAAAATTATATAAAGGTATATACAATTATCTTCCATATCAGGGTACCGCAATATTGGCCCTTCTAGCTGTGACAAGCTGCCATCTCATGGGATTAGTAGCCCTGAGGCAACTTTGTATATTCAGCTATTTGTAGTTCAAAATGCACATTTTAGAGAGCCCTGAAATAATCTTTTAGTAGTAGCATAAGGGTGGGATACAACAGAACAAACTTTAAAGAAATATCCAATCACTTATATTTCACACAAACCAGGTTTGCACATCACACTAAACCAAACCTTGGCTTAACAAGACTGCTCAAGCTACAGTATGTGGCTAGTGACAAGAGAGCTTAACCATGATTTTCCAAATACTGTAAAGAAGGCTGACACTGCAGAGACTTCAGTTGACTACAGTTATTTGTAGCTACATCCTTTGCTTCTCATTCTGTAGCTAATGTTATTTATGAATGAAACTAGACTGTATGCTGTCTTTTCTTAGTAGTGTGTTTTCTGCATGATTTCAGCACAAGGTATAATGATGATATAATATTTTACGCAGAGATAATGTGTTAGCCCAGTCAATTTAACTAAGCAGTGATAGTTTGGACTGATTAAGCAAGATTCAGTTCCCATTACCCACTCATGTGGCTTCCTCCTCTACGGTCTTTGCCTCCTCTGTGGCTGGCATGGCCTTGGGAGAAGTCACTGCGGCCTATAGCTCCTCCGCAGATGTGCTTCTGGAAGCCAATTTCCAGAAGTCCCACAACGGAAGGAGAAAAAAGAGTGGTGACGCACAGGGGCAAGGTAGGCTTTGCTTCTGTTTTTTGGTCCTACGTTCTGGTGTGAGCCAACTGACCACAGGGAGAGATGAAAAAACATCCATCTTTTGGTCCCATGTTCTGGCAGGGCCAGAGCACAGAAGCCAGAATGGGACATCCAGGATTGGGATCAGAAACCAGGGCGGCTTCTGTCAATCCAGGATGTCTCGCTTAAAATGGGACAGTTGCACCATATATGATTCAGGGAAGGAGAATACAAACTTTTGATTTTTAAATCCCAGTCCATTTCCTATCAAAATGTCTAAAAAGATTTATTGCTAGTCTTTTCCAACATTTCAGAAGCATTATGTACTACAAAAGTATACATATAAAACTACCTGCAGCTAAGAAGTTTTGTAATGTACATCGTCTTCTTGCGTCAGTAGCAGAGGAAGCTACTAGATTCAAAACCTTGCTCAACTTGAAAGAATACCAAACGACCTTCAGACACAATGCTAAGCCAAACCATGGCTTAGACCTGGGTGAAATGGTGGCAGCAGAACTAAGGCAGGAGCAATACAGCTGCAACCTTTGGCCTGGAAATATGCACATTTAGTTGTATGTGCTAAATCATGTTTTGGCTTAGCATTATGTGTGGCATACTGACTATTTTTTTTAGTTACATAGCTCTTTTAATGCCTATCTGGAATAGAAAGATTTGGGAGTATACAGGTAGAAGCAAATTAAAATATTAGTCTTCAACTTAATGGGTTTCCATTTATACTATGTAACAAAAAGGTTTCTTCTTCTTTTGGAAACACTATTACATTAAATTATCTTAGTGATTAAAATTATTTTACAGACAGAGAATAAAAGTACAATGAATATTCCATAATGAATTGATACTGTGTAACATACATTCACTACATATAAAATTATATCAGTGCATACTACAGACCCAAGAATATCCAGCTAAATAGAAAGTAAAATAAAATGATTGCACCTAAGACTTAACTGGGAAGCACACAGGTGCTGAATAATCTGTACTACAACATCCTCCCCAGACAAGATACTGGAGTACAATCTAATAATTAGAACACAAAAGATGAAGGGGTAGAAAGAAACCAGAAGCATTTTTACTAGGAATAATAGGTAATGAGATAGATAAGAAAGTTAGGAAGATATTTTTATATGCAGTGTCAGCAGCAAGAACTTCGATGGCCCAGAAGTGGAAACAAGAAGAGTTACCTACGAATGGAGAATGAAAATGATGGATTATGCGGAGCTCAATAGACTAACAGGAAGGATCCGGAACTGACGTGATCAAAGATTTACAGAAGATTGGATGAAATTTATTGAATATATGCAAAAATTAAATGATAATCAGATAACGTTTGTAAGTTTTAAGGAAGCTCTGTGAAGAGAAAAGGTAGGAATATTGTTAGATTGTAAAAAATCAATTAATAATATGGTGGTGTAATTTACATTTAAGAAATGTGGAGAAAGTAAGTACTAGGAAGGTTTTTCAGGCAGGAGGAGGGAAGTCAATAAGGAGGAATTTGGATGTAAAAAAGATGTTTTGGATGTATAATTTGTTATGGAAAAAGAATAAAAAATACATTTTTTAAAAAAAAGATGAAGGGGTAGAGTAGTAGACCATGACATCAACGTATCTGCTTCACAGAATCAAATGTTTGGAAACACATCTAAACTAGCCCACTAGAACTTCAGAAATTCTAAATAAATGTCTGCTGATAAAGGAACAGCAAGGGAGAATACATTTTAAAATTAAATCCACGAATGAGAATCCATTTCTAAGAATGCACAAAATAAGAGAAATCCTTCCCTGCCAACCTGACAAGACAAATCTAGATCTGTAAACATATAAAATTATGAGCCATTATAACACCTAGCAATTCCTAGAGTTCCCTGGGAAGAGTGATTCAAAGAATTGCAGTTGCTTATGGAAACAGAGGTCTCCTAACAACTCTCAGCACCCTTAACAAATGACTTTTCCCAGGAATCTTTAGGGGATGCCATAACTGTTTAAAGTGGCACGATACTGTTTTAAACGTATAGTGCAGGTGGGGCCATAGATCTGTTAAGAAGCAGCTTTCTAAAAATAACTATCATGCTCATGACAAAACAATAAAGGGGCAAAACTTGCAAGGAGGGATCCTTAGTGACTGCTCACTGGTTCACTTTTAAGATCTGTCAAATTGGTGGGATTCACAGACAGAGACTTCAAAGTACAGTGGTCTCCACTTTATGGATCTCCCTCTCAAGGGATGTGCTGTGTTCAAAAAGACAAACACCTGTTTCATGTGGTTTTTAACACGTTATTTTATTGTATATACTTTTTATTGCTGTGGCTTTGGAAACTATTCTGTACTGCCTGAATTATATTTTAATGTATTCTTGCTTGTTTGTTTCTGCAATTTAATGTTTGAAACATCATGTTACATTATTGCAATTTTATGTTTATATTGTAGTACAATGCCTTGGATAGACTTAATTCTAAGCAAATAGCTACATGGAAAGGTAATGGTGGGCTATTAAGTCTTGTGTGAAGCCTCCAGCCAATGAAAAGCAAGGTCTCAGTTGCAGTAAAGTGTTCTAGTTGGGAAACAACCTTTATTTCACTTCAAGGCAGGGTGGGTGCAGAGACTTACTGGAGTCCTGTTATCACGCATCCTCCAAAATGTCAAACTACAGACTATCAGGCTACATATTTCCTAGCTAATTTGTTCAGATTGCATTCAAAATTGCCGCACATCTTTGCTTCAAAATTTGAAAAAGGCAGTGCACAAACAGCAAACTTCCTGTTTAAAATCACATTCATTTAACTGTGAAAATCCCCTGTTCATAAACTATGAATAGGGATGGTTATGAGATCTATAAGCTTCAACTTGAACCACTAATGTAAAGAGTTATGAAGTTTTTAGGACTCAAAATAGATGCACCTATTTTGCAGCTAATTTCCCCAAACTATTCTAAAATCAATTTTGCCAGCAATGTAGCCTCAACACAATGAGCTGATCTCTGTAAAAGAACATTTCCTTCCGTTCATACAGCAAGCATCCTGCAAATAAACAATTTCCCATTCTGCTAACTGATTGCTTTTGTTTACATACAGGAAACACAACTGGCAGCAAGAGCAGAATGTGTTTCATTTCCTATCATACTGATGTGTACATGAAGCAGGTATTACAGTAGCAGGTAGTGCTACATTTGATGTCTTGTTTCAGAAGAAGCATGCTGATTAATAGCAATATATTTGAGGACACAGGCTGCTGCACTGGGGCTGGGGGGTGTATTTAACCCATTGATTAAAAACTTCACTTATTTCATTCGCACGAGGGACAAATATACTGCAGTATTATGCAGATGAGGGAGCCTAAGTCTCCCTCATTTTACCTCTCCACTTCCATTGCTTCAAGACGACCTCCTAGGCCAGGCCGACAAATGCCTGAAGAAACAAAGTATGGTGGGGGAGGGTGGAAGGAAAGACAAGGTACCCCTCTCTATTTGCACTCATTTTTAATATAAAAATCAGCCTCACTCCAATTTAATGTGGCAGCCCGAGTCACATCTAGTGCTGATAACACATCTAAAATGAGCTTTCCTTGCTTCCCATTAGCCCTCAAACTATTCTTACCACAGTGAGGACAAACAACTGTAAAGATTTACAAGGATTCTTAACTTTGTCATGTCCCTTATAATCCAAAGCCTCTTTAAATGGTCAGCCAACCAACAGCTCGGGAACTGAATAAAGTCGATAGATGCATACCAAGGCTGAGTTCAGAGCAGGAACTGGGTATGCAGAAAGGTCTGCTGCACACCTGAGAACCATGGACACTGTGGCAAGCTGCATCTAACAGTGGCGGGAACACCATAAAGCATACACATGAGGAGCTCTGCCATAGTGGCTCATGTTTAAGAATTCTTTAACATGGATTCATTCAAATACTTGGCTTGTCCTCTCTCACCTCTCTTACCTAGTGCTTTCTACAATGTATTTCAGTTCCTTAATTTCACAATATGTATAACCTGACCTGTAGTGTGCAGCTGTTATCTGTTCTACATAAACTTCTTTCTTCTGCTTGTGGCCCATCTGTTCTCTGATTGTGATGGCCTTGATTCACTATTCTCCTCTAGGCAGGACATGAACACAACATCACACTCGCCCCACTTGTGCTTTCCAGCAACTGACATTCAGGGCCATATTGCCTCCAATACTGGAGGAGGCAACTAATAGCCTTATTCTCCGTGAACTTTTCTTTTAAAGGTGAGTAGTTTGGTGGAAATCACTACATCTTGTGGGAACAGTTTCCAGTTTAACTGAATTAAGTACTTTTTTTCATCTGTCATAAATCTTTCAACATGCAGCTTCATTGGGCGGCCCCCACTCTAGTATTGTGAGGGGATGGGGACTTCTGTCCATCCACTTTTTCCTACAACTCTGTCATGTCCAAATGTTGTAATCTTTCCTCATAGGAGAGTTGTTCCAATCCCTTGATCATTTTGGCTGCCTTAATCTGAACCTTCTCCAACTCTACGTCTTTTTTTGAGGTATGAAGACCAGAAATGAACACAGTATTCCAAGTGTGATTTCATGACAGATTTGTATAATGGCATTATGATACTAATTGTTTTCTTTTCAATCCTTTTC
This sequence comes from Podarcis melisellensis, assembly GCF_964234715.1. Classification (NCBI taxonomy): domain Eukaryota; kingdom Metazoa; phylum Chordata; class Lepidosauria; order Squamata; family Lacertidae; genus Podarcis; species Podarcis melisellensis. The sequence goes on along the minus strand of NC_138530.1, from coordinate 46,930,354 downwards.
CTAATTATCACTAACATGAAATTCACATTTCTATAGTTAAGTTGACATCTTCACTGAGTTATCCACTACAACTCCAAGATCACTTTACTGCTCAAACCACTGCAAAGTCACATATCTGTGAAGTTAGGCTTTTTGTTCCAGTGTGCATCACTTTACATTTTCTTACATTTAATCACATCTAATGCCCATTTACTCAGTTTGGAGATTTCATTTTGGATTCCTCAAAATCCCTTTTTATTTTAACCACAAGACTAATCCTTATACAAATCACACTGATTCTTCATCAGCAAAACTTGTTCCTCAAGACTTGCTCAGTAATTTCCAGGAATAGATGTTAAGCTAACCAGATTGCCATTTCTCAGATCACTCCTGGATCCTGCCTCCCTCTTTTAAAGTTGCATTGGCCTCTTTCCAGTCCTCAAGTACAGAGACTGATCTTACAGACAAATTACACTGGGTTATATCCGATAGTGTTGATCAGCTGACAGCAAGGCTTCTCTCAGAAGAATGGAGAGAATTGTTTTTTTCACAATTCCCCTCCACATTCCCCTTAAATTTGCTCAAGCTGACTCCTCCAGAGCAATTTTGGAGGAACTTGGGAGCTGCAGGGAGGAGTGGGGTTCACTGAAAATTGTTTTCCTCCCGATTCCTCTGATAGATGTTTTGCTATCAGCTGAGCAACACAGTTGGATATCTTCTAACAAAAGTATGGATCATAAACAAGTTCATATTTGAGTTCTTTAAGAACTCTTGGGTGGGTGTCATCTGTCGTTACGTAGTTGCCTATCTCACTTGTCTTGACGTGTCATCACTGAGGCTGAAATGCTTCATCAGCTGAGCCCCCCCCCCCCGCCGTCCCCCAACATGCTTGGGCAGAGCCACAATCACAAGACAACTTTAATCAGAAATATAAGGAATGGTATATATATGAATCAAGTACACTGACTGTTGCAATTGACCTGAAAAAGAGTTACAACAGTTGAATATTTAGTGGTGGTAACTGCAAGATTTGGGCCAAAATCATGCCTCAAAATCTTCTAGAACATAGATGGTCATTATTGAATCAAGTAGCATTGTGAAAGCCATTAGTTAAGGATTTATGGTAAAGCTTCTAGAAAGAAGCTGGTCAAGATCTCAAGCAGGCTACTAAGATTCAACACAGTAAGCACATCTCAGTAAATAATCATTCTACCATTCCCTATGTTTTTGAAGTCCAGGCTGTGAGCACTAATAGCCAAAAACAGCATAATCCACACATAACATTGATATATTAGTGGGCTTGCGAGAGCCCAAGTTGCTCAGAAGTACAAAAATGCTTAGGAGATAAAAACCAAGAGGGGAACACAAAATAATCCAATGAGAACTATGCTTACTCAATGGCCAATAAATACTGACTGATAGTTGGAGGGAAGGGTAGAAAACCAGAGGAGACATGAACTGAGTTGTGTTATCATGCATTAGAGCATGGATGAGTGATAGTAACAGTGAACAGAACTCGCAAAGCTACAACATTTTGCTTCAGATCTCTTGTGTATTACAAACAAGCATTGTACCATTGACAGCTCATTTGTATTAATCATAGTCTGAATATGTGAGTGTCTATGTAGAGAATTATTACTAAGCACAATTACATAAAAAATAAATTGAAAGTTTGTGAGAACATACAAAATAATCCTGTAGGTGCCTTTCCTTTCAGTGACTTACTATACTGTTATACACAGCAGGGGGGGTGGGGAATCTGTACTGTGTGTAGTTGAAACTAAGTGACCTTCATCTAGCTGCTCAAGCATCAAACTACCTTTGTTGGATAGGCAGAAGTAGAGTAACTTTCCAACTGCCACAGCTTGTGATGAAAATACACAATCTGCAGCTGTTCAGCTACACTACCTACCAAAATCAAGTGAATGCTAAAAATGCACACACACCAGTACTTAATGTTATTTTTAAAAGCAGCTGTTATTTTGAAATGTCATTAACTCCTATAGTATTTATGCTATGCTTTAGAAAAGGCTATTTACAAGTATAATTGTTGCTTTTAAAATGGAAGCAAGTGATTAAATCACACTATGTGAAACATATATAGAACACATCTTCTCACTCAAGTTTTTTTGAAGGCCATACAAAATAAATCTATTTAAGGCAAATATCTATCACGATCATTTTAACGAAGCTTATAAATTTCTTATGCATTAATAAACTAATTTCAAGGTTCCACAATACAGGTTACAATTCTGACCACACTGGGCTTATATATATGAGCAATTCAGTGGGAACATTTATGCAAGCAACCCTGGATATAGCATGAAACCATTCATATAGTTTCAATGGCATTTGTGCCAGAGACATTTCCACTGAACGGTGTCCTCAGTAGCAATAAGAAATAATGTGTTAATAAATGGTAGACCTTACTATAGGTTACTATGTGTTATAAGACCTTTTAAAGGGGATTATTTATTACACTTTTAACAAATACGGTACTATTCTTTAGGGTTTTCACAACTTCACTCCTATCTACGTTGAGTTTTTACAATACAGTACATATTCTGAAAAATATTTTAAACAAAATCTGTAAATACTTTGTTTTGCATGCTATTCCATCTATGAAAACCCCTGATTCCAGTTTATTCCCACCTCTTAAAATTCTTGTCTCACCACAATGCTGTCCACATTTTATCCATCCATGCACTTCCTTGCCAGTCCCCTCTCCAACCCCCATATGTGGTCAACTCTGGAAATTGTACATTAACATCACATTTGTTTTCCCTCTTTTAAACAAAGCACCACTCAACACAATCATTTGTAGTGGTACAGCTGGTATACGAAGCCCACGGAGGACAATTGTACTGCTGGTCAAACAGCAAATGTGTTAGCTTACCTCAAATGGCTCAGCAAGAATAATCTTCTTGCTGGAATGTTGCTTGGATGTTACAGTACAAAAATGAAACTATGTACTGTATTTGCATGTAAGCCACAATTGAGATTTCAGTAGGACAGAGTTTATTTCCATGTTAGTGAAAGATGTTTGAATAAATTGTCTAAACCAAGATGCAACACATCAATGGCAGGGTCTTTCATCTGGTGATAAAATCAGCCTCATTAGGAAGTTGAAAGAGCAAGTGATGACTCAACAGCTTATTTTAATTCTGTCTAGGAACTTGGTTTAATTTTCATCTTACTTATCAATGAAATTAAATTCTACCTCTAGGTTTCTCTCCTATCCTTTTATTTTCACTCCTCAACTTCCCAACAAAGCTCTCTTCCCAACTTTGAAGCTTTAGAGGTGAGTGGAGGTCATCCAGACAAGTATGTGGTTATGTCTGCCACCTCCAAAATTGTAAGGAATGATGGAGATTAGCAGCTGCATTGCAAAATGTCTGATGAGCCTTGGCCACACAGGGCCAAACCAACAACCCCCATACTGGATCTTCCTGCTTTGGAACAGGAATGGAATGCTATTTTCTGAAGGCACTCAGAGTGTTTTCAAACCAGCAGTACCAAACCTGGTAAACTTCCTACTGGTCTTTTCTTTGAGAAATGCCTGTTAGATTATTGCCCAGAGAGAAGAGGGCTGGAGGCTTGATTGGGAGGTGGGTGTCTACTAGCTAGACTTTTTGGCTTGGTGAGCAATGCCAACCAAAAATGGTAGACCCCTGTCCTTTACACATTCCAACCATGTAGATGCTGACACTATTACAACAACCTAAACCCAGTGCTCTTTATCAAGCCACATATATATGGAGAGGTGCCGTATTTTCAGTACTGCAAGTCTCAAGCTGGAAGCTTTCTGATTAGATCACTTGTGCCCCTTGTGCTAAGGCTGATAAGAGCATTCTCTTTGAATGCTTCACTACCCAGACAATCCATTGTTTCTCTGACTTGTCTTAAATACTGATCAACAGCCAGATCTTGGTCTTATTTCCATTTGGCTGAAGTCTTTCTCTAGCTGCCTCTGCTTGTCAGCTGCAAATACATTCTCACTTCCCTGCTTTTTCCCCTCTGAGTCTTCCAAATTTCTTGCCCACCTACCTTCCAGGCAGCTCATCGCTTGACTGCAACCCTGCTTCAGCCTCTCTAAATGGAATAGATTGACCTCCCTATGCTTTGTTCATTTGGTCTCTACATCTTAAAATGTTCCTAGAACCTTCTGTAATACTCCACAGATATCTGCTCTATTCAGTCATCTTGCTAGGACGTTCCACATGCCATGCTGTTTTGCAACAAAAATAAAGGGATAAATCCTAAACATACAAGCTATTTCCATGAAGTTTGTTGTAATTTCAACACAAATTGAGCCCAGTACTCTATTATGCATCTCTAATAAATAAAGGAAGACATACTGCTTATGGGTCACTGATATTTAAATACAATTAAATGTGGATATTCAATTCTAATCAGAACAATCTTATTGTATCTGTATTTTTGTTCCCTATACCATAATTTCATTCTCCAGCTCTCCATTTTCTGGATGCTTTGCCACACTGGTATTTGAAAAGCTAAAAAGGCACAAAAGAAACACTAAATACTATGATCCTATACAGCAGAAGGTATGCCCACACTGCCAGACCAACACTTCTCTCCGTAAACTGCTCCCAACTTTGCTGCTACAATGACCAGCTGGAGATACTATAGAACACTTTTCATGTTAATAAATGTTCAAAGTCACCTAACATGACTATTTATTTATTATACATGTTTTATTCATGTTGAACAGCTGTCAGTTGTAGGGGTTCTTTTTCTTCTTACTACAGAATACTTATGCAGGAGTGTGTGACTATCCAGAGTGGTTCACACTGTGTAGACAGTGAAGTACATGCTATGATATTCTTGCAAGGAATCTGGTAAAATCTGGGTTGAACGAGGTGGATTTGTAGCTGGCTGGCTGAACCCAAAGAGTACTCATTAATGGTTCCTTGTCAAACTGGGAAAAAAGTGACAAGTGGGGTGCCATACTGTTCTGTCCTGGGCCCATTATTGTTTAACGTCTTTATAAATGACTTGGATGAAGGAATTGAGGGGATGCTCATCAAATTTGCAGATGACACCAAACTGCGAGGGGTAGCTAATGCTGCAAAAGACAGAATCAGAATTCAAAATGACCATAACAGATTGGATGCAAGCTAACAAAATAAATTTCAATAGGGACAAATATAAGGTCCTACACTTTGGCAGGAAGAACCAGATGCACAAGCTTAACTTGAGTCAACAGTGTGATGCAGCAGCAAAACACCTAACACTATACTAGGCTGCATCAACAGAAGTACATGTCCAGATCAAAGGAAGCAAGAGTACCACTCTATTACACCTTGGTCAGGCCACACTTGGAATACTGTGTCCAATTCTGGGCACCACAATTTAAGAAGGATGTTGACAAGCTGGAACGTTTGTAGAGGAGGACAACCAAGATGATCAAGGGTCTGGAAATGAAGCCTTACAAGGAGTGCTTGAAGGGGCTGGATATGTTTAGCTTGGAAAAGAGGAGACTAAGAGGAGATATGATAGCCATCTTCAAATATCTTAAGGGCTGTCACATGTAAGAGGGAACATGCTTGTTTTCTCCTGTTCTGGAGGGTAGGACTCGAACCAATGGCTTCAAGTTACATGAAAGAAGATTCTGACTAAACATTTGGAAAAACTTTCTGACAGTAACAGCTTTTCAACGCCACAAGAAGTGGTGGACTCTCCTTCACTGGAAGTTTTTAAGCAGAGGTTGGATGGCCATTTGTCATGGATGCTTTAGCTGAGATTCCGGCATTGCAGGGGGTTGGACAAGATGACCCTTAGGACACTTCCACCTCTATGATTATAATTCTCACCCAATTAAAGAAAGTCAAATAACTACACGAGTTTGGAAGAACAATCCTACCCACCCCCCATTCATTCACTGGCTGGAGGTAGCTGGCGCTGGTGAAGAGCTACACTGGTAGATAGGCACATCTGCTGCACAGGCTCCTGCTGCACTCTGACAGATACTTCTATGAACATAGTTCTACTGCTGGCAGTAGTCAATGTTAGGCCCTGAAATGGTTCATTCCAGGCGTGGGGTAGAGGCAGTCTTCAATCTGAAACCCTTCATTCCTTGAAGAAGCTTCAGTTTGGAACTGGCATAATTAATTATCCTGCATTGGTTATTTTTTATTTTTTGGAGGGGGGGGCATTTTATTAAAAGGAGATCCACCAAGGACAGACAGAAAAACTTGTCCTCCTCCACCCCTGGCCAGCACAACCTTGGAAACACTTTTTCCTCTACTGTTATTAGAAGTATTTACACATCTACTCAATTAGTTGGGGGAACTTTTTACTTCATCAGGAAGTTTTAAAATCAATTCTTCCACAACTTTTTGTAAATGCTCCGTTTATTTAATTTAGTGCCATCAATGTACATGAGGCAGATATTTCAAAACTCTGATTAAACAAGTGTTTCTCACACATCAAAATAGCTTGACAAAATATTCTAACTAATATAAATTCAAAGAAAACTGAAAAGATAGGAGTTTGCAAGATTGAAATTATGTTAATGAATTACAAAAGTACAGGTAGGCAACTTTTATTCCAGAAATTTATTCCGTTGCAAATTAACAGATGATGTCAAATATTCTGAGTGTCTTCTATAAAAGCCAAATGAGCTGATTACTTACAAGACACCTGCCAATCAACCTTGACAAATCCAGAAACATGGAACTGGATACACAAACCTAACTAAAGTGCATGGATAAGAGCACATAAAATGTAAGTAGCTTTTACATACAGAATGTAAACAATTTGACTTATTGTAGTCATGTTATAAAGCATACCAAGTGAGTAGATTATACTCTAACCCTCTGTCAGATCTAGGGATAGACATAACACTGAAGTACATTTTAAAATGAGGCCAAATCATACATATAAAGTAACATCCACCAAGACAATTTCAGTTGTAACATTCAATGATGGAATTTACCAATGTGAGAAACAACAAGCAGAAGCAGAAGTGACCAACTATCTCAATCTACGTCCTGTAGCATCAACCTACAAGAAAAGCCTACTACTGGGTAACAGACAACATTAGTCACAGCCTGCATAAACAAACCAAATAAATAAATAAATAAATAAATATTTACTCTAGTCTTGAAACTTATGAAACTCAAACCTGTGGATGCTTACTCAGAAGTAACTCCCACTAAGGGCAGTTGGACTTTCTCCCTAGGAAGCATGCCTAAGGTTAGGGCAGAGCAATTAAAACTGGAGCTGGGATGGCACTGACCAGTCAATTGACCACTACAACTGCAGCCCTATAGCTCCCTGACAGCCAGAGTAGAGGACATGAGGCAATAATCCTCTGCTTTTAGCTGTGCCAACTCCAAGCTGACACAGCAGAGAAGCCCATATTAGGCCCCTTGTCAGGAAATGGGGCAGTTTTGAATACAATGAATTGGGCACTTCACAACTTTAATACCTCATTTGGGGGCTTTATTATGGCTGCCAGGGGCAGAAACATTGCACTTGGTCAGAGCATACAATGGGGGCCTCCACAGTGGCAAAGCTTACCCCATAGCAGAGCCGAGAAAACTTATGCCTTATTCTAACCCCTTCCAGTATCAAATATTGGGATTTAAGATTCTTCACTAGGCCTACAGAGGAAATCCCAAGAATGCTTATTAGGAAATTCTATTGAAATTGACAAGACTTCCTTCCAAGTGAATATTCAGAATCATAATATTGGAAGTAATGAATGATGAAATGTCTGACATTGGCCCAAGAAAAATGTCATCTTGGCTTAGACCCAGTGGCGTAGGAAGGGCATGTGGTGGGTGAGAGCCACCCTGGGTGTCATCACTGAGGGGGGGGGTGAGAAAATGGCAAAAATTGTGTTTTTAAATAAATAAAAATTGGGCTCATGACACATTTTTTGAAAAAATAACTCCCTCACCCACCACACCCCCTTCCTCTGCCACTGCGGGCAGCCGATCCACCTAGGAAGTGGAAAACCATCTGGCGACAGGCAGCGCTTTTCCTTCACCACCGACGAAGGGGCGGGCTGGGACAGTCTCAGCACCGGTTGTGGCTGGGCACTGCCTGCCGAGGCCGCCCAAAATCTTCCGGAGCATCCTCAATGGCCCAACAAGCCCAGCGGACACAGCTCCACCCAGCGATGGCAGATAAGTTCAGGTGTGGTGGTCGCCAATGCAGCTCTGTGAATTTCTCTCTCTCCACTAGCTAATGAAACTGTGGGATCCTCCTGGGCTCGTTTTCTGCCAGTTAGGTGAGGCAGGGGGCACTGGGCGCCATACCGCTGGGCCTGCAGTGTACCTGAGCCATGCGTCTCTCCTGAGGGTGAGGCAGCGGGTGGACTGCCTGCAAGCTCGGCACTGCTTTTTTGAGCAGCGCAGGGCTTGCGTCTGCCCACCACCTCAGCCACCTTATAGCTGAGGGGGAGGCTGCGGAGAGGCTCCACGCAGCACACCCTGCCTTGGCTCACCCCGCCCCCATGTGCTGTTCGCTTTGCCCCCAGCTGCAGGGCGCGTGCGCCGCACCAGGCACCCAATTGGCTAGCTACACTGCTGCTTAGACCATCTATACAATTTTTTTCAAAACTGCAGAAATATTATCTCATTCTTCCTTTTCAAGTTCAAAGCAGTAAGAGACAGCTACTGCAGCAAACACAAGTCAATGGTTAAGAATTAGCTGGGATCCATTTTAATTTATATGAACATTCAGAGTAAGCCAACAATTCTGAAGCCAAACTGTGTTTTTAATGTCCTTAAAGTTGCACTATTGGAATAATTTCATCTGTAATTATTTCTTAGGTAGTAAGCAGTTTTTTCACTGGGGTCCTACATTTCATGTTTTCCATCAACAATAGTTCAGAAAACAGCACAGATAAAGGATAACCATAATGAGCCCAATATCCTTCCTAAATTCAAATGCAGCACCTCTACATTTCAATCCTCTGTACTGATATGCAGTCTAAGGGTGCTGATATTCGGGGGGGGGGGGGACATTTTTACTCTTCAGAGCATGACCCAAGTAGAAGACAGGCCACAACAACAGCACAGTCTCTATTTCATACTGTGCTCCTATAAATGGAGAGAAGCATATCTACACTAATTGCATAGTCACCTAGTTCATAGGAAGAAAAACATCATGCACTAATAAAGAACTGTTCTATGGCCACTTTTTGTACAAACAAAATACAAGTGTATTAGCTACACAGAAGCTAATGAAACCTGACTTGGAGTAGCATCATTTTGGCCAAAATTAACAACAAAAACACAAAACTAGAGAAAATATTGATTTGTTTGTATTAAATCAGTTAAAGAGGTTATACCAGTTTCAAAGAGAATGTAAAGCAATGCAATTTTGATTAATCAATATATGCATCAATAAAGCAGCCCTTTTCATGGAAAAAATATGTTCACAGCTTTTCCTGAGCATCGCTTACCACAGAATTATAGAAATTGCAAACTGTACATATAGCACTTCTGTAAAGAAGAATGTCAAAACAAAACTGCCAAGAACGGAACTGCTTAAATTTGGTTTTACTGTAATTCCATTTACTATAAAACAAATCAGGGCACTAGCATTTTATAAGCAGCAAGTGCTAGGATATAACCTAGCAAAGTCACCAGCTCTGAACTGTACTGTACTTTCTGGACGATGCAAGAAAGCCATCTAGTGTTAACATTTAGGAATGAAAATTGAACACAAAAATAAGGTAAAAGAATTAACAGCAGTCTTTTCGTTAGCAAGAATCTTTACTACAAAAATATAGATATCTGTTTTCAAACAATGTTTTGCCAAAAACCAACCCTATAAAAATAGGATAACCATGCTGCAAGTATTCAAAGGTATCCTCTAACATACATTAAAAATGTAGCTTACAAACTCACTTTATATGTTAATAGGTGCATTAGATAATTATCAGCTTCAGAGCAGTCTACTGTCAAAATAAAGCAGTGAGCTAGCTACCCAGTAACAGTGGAAAGCCCTGCAAATGTTGTTAAATCAAAATCCATAAAATAATGGTAAAAGTTTTCCACAAAATTACAAAGGCACTTGTGTTCCATTAAATACAGCATAAGACAAGACATTAACAAGGAGAAAGCTTTCTTTTAAAAAAATGAATTGGTGGCCATGCTTCAGACTCGAAGAAAAACAAGGGGGTAGCAGAGGGGGGGGGGAGAAAACACACAGGACATCGTTTGCCATTTGCTATACATAAAAATCAAACTGCTGAAAAATCATTTAGCTGGACCAGACAATGAGAAAATAAATAACCGTATTCTAGCACCTACGATTGATATGCATACATTGTTTTTCAAAACCAAAGGGAAGAGAAAATCGCCCCATTTCCTCCCTTCCGATATGCCCATTTGGGGAAGGGGGAGCCTTATAAAAACATCCCAGCAATTAGCACACAGCATTCCTTAAAAAGTTAGACTAAACTTGAGGTGCCGGTTTTAGACAACTGTCCAGCGAAATGACGTCGGCAGTCCAACAGATACCACCGTTGTGCCAACCTATGCCCTAGTCCAAGCAGAATCATTTGTTTTGCAAAACTTATAAATAAATACAGTAGATGAAATCAAGCGATGCATGGCAATGCTGCAGCAGGCACAAAAGCTGTGCGCCAGAGAGGCGAACTCTGTGCTGGGCGGGGGGGGGGGGAGGGAGGCGAATTCCGACCCCTAGCCCCTCTCCCCCCCCCCCGTGCTATTTTTCCATCCACGGGAGTGGGGGTGGCTAAGCAGAGATCCCTGAGGGAGGGAGGAAAAGGCAACTCCCTGCTGCCTTCGCCTCCTCACCTATTCCCAGGCCAGAATAACCTCCTCCAACTTTCCATCTTGACTGCCTGTCTGTCTCCCGGAGGGGAGAGGAAGAAAGTAACGTGAGGAACCTTTGCACCATCTGCAGCAAGTGCATGAAGAAAGTGTCGCTTCGCCAACCCCCCCACCAGAAACTACACACACACACACACACACACACACACAAAGAGAGTTCCTGGTGCTGTGGAGAACTAATCCCCAAAAGCCCTCCATTAATTCCTCCCTCTCTCTTTCTCTTCCACCAAAGGGGGGGAGGGGGAGGGGATGGCACCGACCTGCCCCTCCTCGGAAGACCCGCTTTCCCCTCAGCCGGACTGGAGGAGCCGCTTCTGCCCCTCAGTCTCGAACCCAGCCCGGCTCGGCTCCCCTTCCAGACTCCACTTTCTCAGGAGAACCGACGCGAGAGAGACCGGCGGCGGCGGCGGCTCCCTTACCTCCTTTCCACACCCCAGCAGCGAAGCCGGGCTGCTCCCAGGCGAAGGAGCTCCGTCCGGTTACCTTCCTCTCCCCCCTCGAAACCAACTGACTGACTGACTGAGGGAGCGTCTCTCCCTCAAAGGGCGGCGGGGAGGGGAAGGAGGGGGGGCGACCCGAGCGAGCGCCGCGCGCGCCGCCCGTCCGCTTTAGCCGGCGCAGCTGCCCGCGCGAGGCAAGCTCCGGCTCGGTCCGTCTCAGCCGCCGGATAGGCTGGGGAGGAAAGGAGCACAGCTTCGCTGCAAGGCGCGGCTACGCCTCCCTGGCTCCTCATTGGCTGAGGCCGCCCCTCGGAGGGCGCCCTGACGCCCCATTGGACAGGGAAGATGCTTCTTGTGGGGAGGGGAGGAGGCCCCGCCTACGTATTAGCGGCGATCCCACCTTCTGCTGTTCCCCTCTCCCTCTCTTTCTCGGTAATTGTCTTCCTTGCCTTATAGAGCCCGCTGAGATCCGCAGCCGCCGCTCTTTCCTCCCCCCCCCCCCCGTTTCCCAGGCGGTGCGCGGGGCGGGTTCCTAAAGTTCTGCCTCTTAGGACAGCTCCGCTGGGGAAAGTCTCTAAGCCGGGGGAGGAGGCCGGCGGGAAGCCCGGAGCGAAGCAGCTCACCGCCAGAGAGAGAGAGACTGTAACCAGCCTTGCGCGCTGCGTCTCGGATCCCGGTGGGATTCCTCATAGCGCGGCTCTGGGGGGCCAAAGGGGTTTTTAAAATGCGAATATGAAACCTACGTTGACCAGGACGCCGATATGCACCGCAAACTCCTCTCTTGCGTGGACGGCGATCGGACCTTGGCACGAGTCGCTGTTTAAGCGGGGGGTGGCGGGGTGGGATGAAAAGAAAAGCGGCCATCGGCAAACTTTAATAAACGTGCCAGCCTCTAAAACTCCGGTGGGGACTCCGTAGCCCTACAGGGCGCATAGGGCAGCCCTTTGCAGAGAGAAGGAGCATCCTCGAAGCATTCAATGGCATCTCGGTTTCAAGACCCTGGACAACTCCATCGTTGCAAGGCGTTGCCATTTCCTGCTCTCTTTCTGGGGCAGGTGGTGTCCTCGCAGCGAAATCAGAGTCACAGAATTGTAAGGGACCATGAGGGTCAGGTGTGCCAACTTGAATAAAATAGGGGGAAGAGAGGTAAGCCCCGCCCCGCATAATCGATCACATGACACTGTGAACATTTATATGGCAATGCCCATCAGTTTGGAGGGGCAACCTCCTCAAATATTTTATTGGGGGGCCAATCCCCCTCAGCCCCTAGGAGTTGGCTCCTATGGTACAGGAATCTTTTGCCCAACCCTGAGATTAAAAGTCTCGTGTTCAGTTCACTGAGCTATCCCAGCTGAGTGCCAAAACGCACAAACTACCTCAAAGTCTATTTAAAAACGTAATGTACACATCTGTGGTAGCCACTGTAAAACAGTGGAAATGAAAAAAACGAGAGACAGACAGCATGTAAGGACAGCTCTTTAGAAGCAGGAAGTAAATTTGCACCATGAGTTTTTATCTGAAAAGACAAAATAACTTACATTTCTCTCAAACGTATAATGATAAAAGCTATTACAGTAACTTCTGTTCTGAAAACCTTACGGTTACAAATTTGCTGTTGTTGGGTGTGTAAAGCAACCTGCCCATCTCTCTAATGAGAAGCCTTTTGCTGACTTCTTACATTATTTCTTATTAAAACATCCACCATAAGAAAAATCTGATTTGACCAGGTCTGGGTACTGATACTTGATAGGAATGCATGGAATGCAGAGACACAGAGAATTGTGCAGCTCATTCTGAAGGAATTATGTACCAGGTACCCAGATACAGGAAGGTCATCCTGAGAAGAAAGAAGTCATCAACATTGATTCTGACAGTGCAATTGTACTCAGAAATAAGTCTGAGTTTCATGGGGCTTACTCCCAAGTAAGTGTGTGCAGGATTCAGCCCAAAGCACAGTTCCCTTGTTGCACTTTGTCTTGAGAACAAGCACAGGGTTTTCAGTAAAGTGCAGATGTACTATAGCCCTATTATTCCCTCTAAAATTTAGAATAATGCACTAAAGTTTTGGAAACAATAATTTTAAGACTTAATGCAGTTTCCAGAAGAAGTGCACTTTCATCTTTATATATATGTGAAAAATATTAGCCCCATAAATTCAAACAGGTGTACTCCAGGGGGAAAGATGTTATGACTTCAGTATGCTCTGGAAGGCTATTTAATTGATTCTTTTGGGTGTTTCCCATTAGTAAAGTAGTGATGGGAGAAGGTGTTGTTTTCTTGGCTTCATTTCTTCAGCCCCCTTGGACAAAAATAATTTGAGAAGTGAAGAAGAGTTTGGATTTGATATCCTGCTTTATCACTACCCGAAGGAGTCTCAAAGCGGCTAACATTCTCCTTTCCCTTCCTCCCCCACAACAAACACTCTGTGAGGTGAGTGAAGCTGAGAGACTTCAGAGAAGTGTGACTAGCCCAAGGTCACCCAGCAGCTGCATGTGGAGGAGCGGGGATGCGAACCCGGTTCACCAGATTACGAGTCCACCACTCTTAACCACTACACCACACTGGCACTTAGTGAGAGGCCCCCTCACAGGAATACATGGTCTTGATCCTCCTAAAGTTGACTCAGAATTCATCCACTAGGTGAAATCATATCTAGAGATGGGCAGTTGCAAGAGTCCAGGCAGTACAGTAGGCAAGACATCATTCAATTTAATAAAAGTGCTACTGCCGCCAACTCTTTTAATCATAACTGTGACATGACAGTAATGAACTCAAGGATAAAGTAGGTACTACAAAGCCCAGAGTTTTTGCAATAGAAAAGCAGCCCCAATATATCCTGCCTTGTAGTGCTCTCTGATTTTATTAATTTTATTTTAAGTTTATGGATATTGTTCATGTATTTTGTTGTGGAAATAATCTGAAGTGGGTTTTTTGTATTTATTGTGTATGTAAGCCACTTTGAGATCTTTGAGATAGTAAAGTGATTTATGATGTCCTTTTTTTAAAAAAAAAAAGGCTGCAATTTTGCGCAAAAGAATGGTAGGAGGAATGGGTGCTTAACCCCTCCCCATGATGATTTTTAGTTTAAAATCACAAACACAAATACCCTTTTTCACAAATACACATATGGAAGCAGAGGAAGAGAAGCTGGGAGGGGAAAAAATACTTGGCAGGGAAAAGGTTACACATAGGCAAAGTGCTCCTCTGCTCAAAAACACAATCTCCTGAGGCTGTTTTCATTACAAAACTCATCAGGCCTTCATTACATGCATTTTCATGTAGTGCATAGTCTGCCCCTCAAAGTTTCAATTGCTCACTAGGAAGGCATGGGGATTAACCATTCAGTAACCCTAGTTTTCACATGGCTTGGAAACAAGCAACAGACTGACATTTACAAGAATTCCCTTGTCTTGTAAATTTCAGTTTTACTGCTAACCTTATTGAAACAGAGCAGGCAGACACAATGAAAATGCCACATGCTCCAGGTTGTTCTAAAATACTCAACCAATCAAGTTTACATTTTAACCTTAATATATCTGCTGTTGGGTTGTTGTTGTTGTTTTTACCCCAGCTGCTAATGTTCATGTTTTTGTGTTGCCTTAGGTTTTAATTAATTTGTTGCCTATATTACTGAAGACAATCCTGGCATCTGCTTTGATGAAGAGTGGCCTAGAAATGTTTTAAATAAGTAAAACATCACACACAACCTGACTGCATTCCCCAACTGTTTAATCAAATCCATTAATTTTTTCCTAGGCAATCTTTGTTTCAAATTGTATACAACATTACCCAGTGTAGATAGTTGCCTCTCTCTCTCTCTCCATATATAAAAAGAATCCTGTGTTTATTTATTGATTTTTACAAATGTAATTACAAATGAGCATTTTAATTGATTAAATGAAGGTGGCATTCTGTTGAGTCATTAGGTAGCTACTCCCCAGCGAGTGCTAACTGAAAGTGCACTCTTATAAACTCAGGGTAGACATACAGTGGTACCTCGCAAGACGAATGCCTCGCAAGACGAAAAACGCGCAAGACGAAAGAGTTTTCCGTTTTTTGAGTCGTTCCACAAGACGAATTTCCCTATGGGCTTGCTTCGCAAGATGAAACGTCTTGCGAGTTCTTGCGAGTTTGTTTCCTTTTTCTTAAAGCTGCTAAGCCATTAATAGCCGCTAAGCCGCTAATAGCTGTGCTTCACAAGAAGAAAAAACCGCAAGATGAAGAGACTCGCGGAATGGATTAATTTCGTCTTGCGAGGCACCACTGTATATCCATCTAGGATACAAAGGTTTGTGGAGAATTTGTACATGGTACATATATTGTAGAAATATATACACTGCACATATATGCACAATGTTAATATGCTATGGCACTGAATGGCTGGTTTTAGTAGTGCCACCTAGAGACTACAGTATTAAACAGTATATGAATAGTTTTTTTAAAAAATCAGACAAGTAATAGTGTGGTGTTGGCTGGCACATTATCAACATTGATCAGCTCACACTCGTTTTGCATTGTGTGGGCAACACATAGTTTTAGTGTGTCTGAATTGTTTTAGTAAATATTTTGAGGGCTGCATTGAAAGCACAACTGCAATATAAAGGTGAAACACCTGCTTTTAAAACAAAAGGAAACAAGATTTGATAGTCATCTTCAAATATCACAAGGGCCATCACAAGCTTGTTTTCTCCTGCTCCGGAGGGCAGGACCTGAACCAATGGATTCAAGTTACAAGAAAGGAGATTACAACTAAACATCAGGACTCCCTTGGAAGGTAGTGGACTCTCCACTGAAGGTTTTTAAGCTGCCATGCATGCCTTAGTTGAGATTCCTGCATTGCAAGGAGCTGAATTAGATGACCCTCAGGATCCCTTAAACTCTACTATGTTTCTAAGTGGGACCTGCACTTGTTGCAGTGTGGAATGTTCCCATTGAGTGCTCCAGCCTGCCAGTGGGTCATGGCATCTTCGAGGACATTCTGTAACTCACCCTGCCATCCTGGCCTTCTTTGGGGGGAGGAGCATGATATAAATTATACAAACAAACAAATACCCATTTTTTTACCAGCATCCCTTTAACAGACACTCAGTATTCAATGCCCACTCAGCACACACTACCCTCATCAGACTGGGAGGGGGTCTTCTTCCTCCATAGGGCCTTTCTAATGTACGTTTCTGCTTCTGCAAACCTTGAGGTTCCCCCAAGTCCGTTGGCACCTACCTCTTGTGCATAGATGGTTTTTGGCTATGTAAGAATTAGCAGCTGAAGAATGAAATCGTTACTGGTGTACTATATAAACTACCTTTTGCTTGGTAGGTGGATGTGAATTCTCTTTAAAGGTGGGCAGGTGGAATCTATATTACTTCCGCCTTTTAAAGACTGTTCATGCCGAACAATTGAAGGTACACCTATATTTCTTCTTGTCGTGCTATCTCCAGTATCCAGAGTCCCACATTACGCCTACAAAGCATTCTGGCTGTGTTTGAAGCCTTTTCTTCATAGCTTGTCACTGTTGTTCCTAGAAATAACTGACAAGTGTATTAAGGGAATGAGCAAAAAATGCTATTCCCTGGATAATCCCTCTGCTTACAGTAGTTTGAAACAAAATTGAGGACACAAATGATTTTATTTCACATGTATTTAAAACTTTCTGATTCTTTCATTAGCATATTTTCTCCAGAACCATCGAGGCCCCAATCTCTGTAAAATCATTATACAAGAATTTGCATTACAGGCAATTTCATTGTGCAGTTTACATAATGTACATTGTCTTAAGAAGTAACCTGTTATGGTTCTCCACCACTAGGTGTCCTCTGTTAATACTTGCTGCTGTGGTTATTTCTGGACATGAAATCTCTGGTCCTTTTTAAAAATATGAACATTTACAGGTCGCCCTTCCTAACCATTGATTTTTCTCTCTTACCTATCACATTTCAGTAATGCTGAAATATTTATTGCATTATTGGCTACTATTACATGTGAGCTCATTTTGATGGGACCCCCCTGCTGTGCTAAATGCTGTGCAGAATTCTTGACCTTTTGCAAGCAATTTTTGGACTGAAACCAACCTGTATTATTAAGAGGTCAGGAGTGTTTCAGATCCAGGGTCTGTTTGCTGCAGATTTATACTTCAGCAACCTTGCCTGGAAATACTATTCCCTAAGACCAGTGCTTTTTTCTTCTTAAAAAAAGTATGTTTGGGGGTACTCTCATTTTGACTCAAGAAAATCACCATTTTATAGTTCAAATCAGGGAAAATAAGCACAGTAAATGGACAAAAGTGCAGAGATTCACAAAATGTTTAGGGGTCCCCCCAGAAAAAAGCACTGCCTAAGACCATGGAAATGCCAGCTATATTAATTTGAAATAGTGCATATTGCATCCCTTATAGACATGCTAGCACATCCCCCTAAAATTTCCTTTCTCTGTAGGCTTGGCTTTCACTTGTACAGCTAACAGTGCAATGCTACATTTGTCTACTTGATGTGAATCCCCTTAAATTAAAAGGGGCTTACTCCCAGGTAAGTGAGCACAGGGCTTCAGCCCTCGACAATAATCCTATACGTACACACTTGCACTTCCAAGCTTTCATATAATTCCAGTGGACCTTTGTTACCTCCTAACATGCCCTTCGCCTAGTTCCCTTCCTGTTATATTTAGATTCTGATGTTGGCACGTGTTCTAATCTCCATGGGTGATCCTTCAACCAAACCAAATGCCATTTTCTTCCCAGTTCATAACTACGCAGGAGCAGAGGAAGGAGGGTAGGGCTGTTCTTCCACCCTGCTCCCACCTCCTGACCTAGCTGTCGCTTGTGCTATCTGTTACAGTGTCAACAGTAGCTGGGAATCCTTTGTCCATCTTCTTTTCTCCCCTTCCTTCTCCTCTTCCATCCCCCACCCTCCTTAGCACCTATTCCTGGTGCCGGAGAGAAAGTGAGGAAAAGAAGGTTCATTCTTCATCTCTGCCACCACCACCACCAGACCTGCTGCAACCACAGTCCAGGAACTGGTGGATGAATGGGGTGGGGTGGGGTGGGGTCAGGACAGCAATTCTGAGTACCTTGGGAGCTTTGCGGGTGTGTGTGTGTGTGATAACTTTAATCTGCAGACACTTAGTCGTGAGATGGTATACAGGAAAGGAAGGCAGCTGCTTTAAAAATCCACAGAAAACCACATGCATTTAAAATTAAATTTTAAATTAAATTAAATTGCATTTTAAAAAATCCTCAATTTTATCTGTATGTAATAAAGGTGAAGAAGTCTTCACCTGAACACATAAAACAGATGTCTTGTGATGGAGTCTGCCGCAGTGGCTTACCTCAATCAGCACTAACTCCCATGAAGTAGACTTTACTGTGCATTCCGTGAAATCCATTTCCAGAGCCCATGAAATGGGGAAAGCACTGCTTGTTTTAATTAGCAATATCCTTCAAATAAGTGTGCCTTTATATTAATTGCAGAAGCAAAGTTTCATCTAATTTTCCCCAGTTGACTAACCCCTGCCTCCCTTGTCTGTGGTTTACCAGCAGGAAACCACTAGAGGGGACTTATCAATATAAGATTAGAGAACATACAACGATAATCTGTACACTTGCCATGCTGACATTTCCCAGCCTTTCAGATTTGCTAAAATGAGCTGCGCAGCCACACTAACTTAATTATGCTGGGGAAGGAAATCGTTTTAAAGTTCAGCTGTCACCCCCTCCTGATCCAGATGTGGTATCTGAGATCTCCGAACACTGTAACATAAATAATTGCGCACCGCCACCCATCATACGGCCGGCAGCTAATGAGCTGGATGAACCCCGATTGTAATTTCCCCACCACCTTTGAGAAAGGAGCCCAGCAGAAATGGCCTTTTCAATAAGAGCGTAAGTAAGCAGAGGCACTGCAAGCCACTGTTGGAGTATCAGAGCTTGGCATTCTGTGTTGGCCCTACCACGAAACAAGCTGAGGCAGTCAATTTGCTGGCGATGGCTCGTGACTTGTTGTGAATGCCACTAGGGGCAGCAGAATGGGTGACAGAGTGATAGGACTTAAGGGACACAATCCACTCATATATTCAGGGGAAATGCATCCCGTTTCACTACTTGAGGCCAAACGAGAAGTGCTGCCCTGCTCTGCCACCGCTGTGCCGCTCACCACAACAGTTCTCACCAAAATTTCACAAGACTTTGCACGCCAGAGCAGGTGCCGCTTCTCTGGGGTGGGGTGGGCACTCACAGGGGCTCCACCTTGGGAACCTCTGCTGCCTGAGGCAGCTGCTTCACCCCACCTTGTGTGTGGGCCAGGACTACATATTCTCTCCTGCACACACCGAATGGAAACAGAAATGCAAGACTTGTTTTCCATACCACTTTACTAAGCACACAGAAACGAGACTTTGGAAAATAAAACAAATTTGAAATTACATTATAAACATGGGAAGTATATTCTAGGAAGGATGAGCGGGCATGTTCCTGTCAAGTCCCAGTGTTCCCCCCACTCAGGCGAGTGCCCTTAACACCTCCTTCAGTACCATCCCAGCCTGAGGACGTGGCTCTGCCACCATCTTCTGACTTTGGGGTTGTTCACTCTTCACATGTGCCCTGGCTCTGAGGCTGCCTCTTTCTCTTTGAGAAAGTTTATTTAGAAAGCACAAGGGAGTCGTGACAACTTAAGAAGAAGGCCATGAAGTAAAGATGCCTGCCCTAGTTAGGTCAAAGGAAATAATCTGGCCTGCAAGATAAATCAAGCAGCTGTGTGTTTGAGAGTATGAAGGAGTGGGGAAATTCCATGGGCTAAGGGGCCTGGTCACCATGACAACCAGGAGGTACAAGATGGAAGTAGTGCCCCATTCTCCATATACTGCTCCAATCAGAGAAGTTTCACCAGTCTCCTTGGCTCCTTCTTAAAGTGCCCTCCTCCATAGCCACTCAAGGACATGTGATGACAGAATCAGTTATGGGCCCCTTACGGTTTGCAGATACCTGTCCCAGAAGGGTGGAGCCACTGGAAAGAAAGGCCTTGTCAGCAGACAAAGCTGGTGTGTTGCTGAGACAACATCTTCCTTAGCTCAGCCAGTGGGGACCACAGTGAGCCAGGCTCTGATAAGTGCTGCCCCTTCTCCATCAAACACCAAACCCCAGCAGGGCAGGGGAGCTTCCCATGCTCCACCACCAAGCGCCGGGTTTACACAGTTCCCGAAATATTACTTAATCACACAAAAGCTGTCCTCCTCTGCCTTTCAGCTCTTTGTTGGGGAACATTCCTGGTGTGTTTTTATTTGCAAGTGAATGCCCTTGGAACACCCATGACCTATCAAATCAAAATTCTCCACATGGCAGTGGCTATTTTCTATAGTCATTGATAATGCTGCATCACACCAGAGAGAATCAGATTTTGTAGTGTGGCCTTGGTTACTCAGAAGCCCGGATGGGTGAATCTGCCAGTGTTGGTTTCTCTCAGTTGCTCATTTTCCCAATCTTATCTTCGGTTCTCCACATTCCCACATTATATATGGGAAATTCACCAGTATGTTCCTGCAAATTTCTCATAAAATACACATTTTTGCAAAGAATTTTTCCTTTTGTATTTCCTTCCTTCATACACACACACACACACACACACACACACACATTTATATGCACACTTTACACTAGTATGTGTATCTTTGTACACATTATTGCATTCCAAAATTCAGACAAGTGTGCATTTCAAAAGATGGCTGTGTTTCGGTTTCATCTTATTTGGAAATTGTGCATTGGGCAGATTTGCCTTTAAATGCAAACTGAAGTGCACTCACATGTTACCCCTATAGAGTTCAATGGCACTTACTCTCAAGTATGTACAGGATTGTAGCTTTAAGGTAGTAATTTAAAACTCACAATCCTTGCATCCATCATGCCTCTTCCTATAACAATGAAAACTTTGAGGCTTGTTTCCTGGCCAGTTCTCACACAAGCAAAGCACATTAGAAAGCTGCCTAAAATTCCTCTGTACTTTCAACAGGATTCACATTGTGTTAAAGCACGCTAGACTGGCTGCATTTCAGCAAATGTGAAATATAATACTGCTAATCCACTGTTTGCTTTTCTGAGAATGAAGCTTAACTCTTTAAGGAGGCTTAATTTTCTCCTAAACTTCTTTGGGGGGGGGTGTATGTGTGTGTACACACACACACACACACACACACACACGTATATACAAGTATCTTGCAATGTCCTGGTATCCTCGGAAGATCTCAGCTGCAAGAATCACAATCTGTTCATGCAGTGCACAACTTGTGGCTCACTAAGCCTGTAGAATTTGTAGCCCACCAAGTTAAGCGCAACCCACACCCCCGGACAGTGGCAAACAAAGGGTACAACAATCCTTCCCCCCCCCCCCCCGCCTAGAAGTGCAAAAAAGAAAGGGTGTCAAGAACTTCAGAAGCTACTGGGTATCTTGGGCTTGGGGAGTCGTCCGTCATGCAGGCCTGTTGCAAACAGTGTCTCTCACATACATACTTGGATACTGGAGACAAACCACCCACACTGATTTCTAGCCATTTGAAATCCTAGGAAGCAGGGTGTCAGGAGTGTGTGCAGGAGCCAGGCCCTGTGACCAGTAGGGCTTCGCAGGACTGGGACCTTCCTAAATTTGTTCTGGAGAGGCAAGGCACAGCCACACAGGTGAGACCGCTTGGTAACTCACTGCACCTGGTGGCAAGAGCCGGGAATGGCTATAAGGTTGGCATTTCCCTTTGGCTCTTTGCCACAGAAACACATTTCCTGCCTTGCTGTGTTTGGCTTCTTGCTTCCTGATCCCCGGACATTGGCTTCCTGACTCCCTGACTGTTGATCCTCGGACCCTTGACTTCGTGACCCCTTGCTTCTTGACCCTCGGACCCTTGACTTTGTGACTCCTTGCTTCCTAACACTCGGACCCCCGGCTTCTGGACTCTCGTTCCTGCTCTCACCCCGCCATCTTGCTCCCAGTCCTTACATTGTCAGCCGGGACTTTGATCCCCCGTAGACTGGACCGTGACACAAGGTGCAACAGAACAAGGGCTCATTCCTGTGTATGCAGGGGTGCACCTAGCGGTTGGCCAGGCTGACCACCACCAAGGACGCAGGCCCAGGGTGTGTGTGCAAAAACCGTGCCTCTCCACTCTGGCTTTGAGTTGCTAGGAAGCCATCTGCCTGTCTCCGTGCTCCTTGGGTCACTGCTCTTCTGCTCCTTCTGGCCAACATCTTCTTGCCAAGGGCACGAGGGTGTCTAGGTACACCTCTGTGTGACTGTGATGGAATTCAAAGTTCCTGTTTGCCTCCTTCGTTCAGCTGCATGTGACAGAACCATATGCCAGGCAAGCAATCAGCTATTCATTTGAAGGTCTGAAAAATTGAGGCAGTCAGGCAGTTATAGGATTAGACCATAATCCAAAGCATGCTCAGCCAGAGGGAAAAACATACACAATCAAAATGCTGCACACAAAACAGACGTCCTTAACTTTAGTTTGTTCCGTTGATTTTGGTGAGTGTACTCAAATGTTGAGCTGGGGGGGGGGGACCTTTAGAAAAGGTTAGGAAAACCTTAGAAGTGATATCTCAGGCAACTCAATTTTCAGATGTTTCTTTTTTTTTAAAAAAAAGTTTCACTTAATTGTGTGGCTCACAGGAGAGCCGTATGTTGCCTCTGCCAGCGCCCCCCCCCCAATCGGGTACCGTTTGTGCATGTCATGTTATCACCATCTCCTCTGTGTTTTGACCCATCCCACTGTTTCTCCTTTTGCACGTCATGCTGACCAAGGCTCCTGACTCATCCATCACATGAGACAACAGAAAGGAGACCTGGTTTTATCTTTTGTTTCATACTGTTTCCCCACTGTTCTAACAAGTACAATGACACAGACTTTATGTAATTTTTCACCCTCTGGGCAAAGACAGGCTGGGACTGGGGGGGAGGTGAATTAGTTCACTGCTCAGTCTCAGAAATCAGCAGGTCTCAAAACACATTGCAAATAGTCTCTGTTTTGTAACATTTACAGCAGAGACACTTTGAACTGGTTCTTGAAGTTGTTGGTCCTGTTTTGTATTTATAGAAGACCCACCACACTGCTTCGAAAGTGGACAAGTCCACTCACGTGTACATGGATTGGGAATGCTCTCTGTCTGAGGCCAAAAACTGGAGAAAAGCTGAAGAAGGACTCTGGATGTAGCCATTTAAAACCCCAACTTCTTTTCCCTGCAGTGGTTTTCCAGGGAAGATCCACACTATGCATTTACAGCACATCCAGCACACATTTAAAGCACATGACTTCCCCCAGAGAAGCCTGGGAATTATAGTTTGTTAAGGGTCCTAGGAATGTTACTCTGTGAGGAGGAAACTGCAGTTCCCAGAATTCTTTGGGGGAAATCAAGTGGAATGTGCTTTAAATGTGTAGTGTGGATCTGCCCTAAGACAGCTTGGTTCTTTATCATATCAGCATCACTTTTCCTCTTACCTAAGACATGGGAAAGCTCAGCCAAATGCAGCCCTCCAGGCTACTCTATCCAGCCAATGAGACTCTCCCTAGAACATGGGTAGGTAACCTAAGGCCTGGGGGCCAGATGCGGCCCCATCGCCTTTTAAATCTGGCCTGCGGACGGTCTGGGAATCATGAGTAGAATATGTCCTTTTATTTAAAATGCATCTCTGGGTTATTTGTGGGGCGTGCCTGGTGTTTTTACATGAGTAGAATGTGTGCATTTACAATCATACCTCGGGTTAAATATGCTTCAGGTTGAGCATTTTCAGGTTACGCTCTACAGTTTCGCCGCTCGCGCATGCGCAGACACTCAAAATGACGTCACACGCATGCGCAGACGTAACAAATCGCGACCAGCAGATGTGGGTTGCGTTCACTTCAGTGGTACCTCTGGATGCGAATGGGATCCGTTCCAGAGCCCCGTTCGCATCCAGAGGTACCACTGTATTTAAAATGCACCTCTGGGTTATATGTGGGGCATAGGAATTTGTTCATCCCCCCCCGCAAAAAAAAATAGTCTGGCCCCCACAAGGTCTGAGGGACAGGGAACCGGCCCCCTGCTAAAAAAGTTTGCTGACCCCTGCCCTAGAATATGCCTCCTTCCTAGGCCATACCACTTTCCCCTCACCGGCCTAGAGACTGTTGGGCAGTGAGGCAGGCAATACACCAACACAATGCCTTTCCTCTCCAGAGCACCCCATTTTCAGAAACACACACTCCAAACCTGGCAAAGGCTGCACTGGGTCCCTGGTGATATTTTACCTCAGGTTACAAACGCTTCAGGTTACAAATGCTTCAGGTTACAGACTCCGCTAACCCATAAATAGTACCAATAGTACCTCGGGTTAAGAACTTTACTTCAGGATGAGAACAGAAATTGCACGGTGGCGGCGCAACGGCAGCAGCAGGCCCCATTAGCTAAAGTGGTACCTCAGGTTAAGAACAGTTTCAGGTTAAGAATGGACCTCCGGAACGAATTAAGTTCTTAACCTGAGGTACCACTGTACATTTATACAGGTATGTTAGAAGCAATATTGCCTATGGTGTATCTGGTAAGTGGGTTTCATAGTGCTTCAAAAACCTGAAAAAGCTACTGGACCAAACCATCAGATCAAAGAAGGAAGGAAACCCTACTCTGTTGCAATGCCTTCAACTCTCTTAAAAGCTATTGTTTGTCTCCATCCTTAGATGCATTCCGTTTCATGCTGGTAAAATACAGCAATGCCACGATCTGCCCTCTTAATATGAATCAGGCAGTGTAGGCTATTCATCGTCAGCTGTGTACAGGTAAGAGGGATAAATGTATTTCTTTATTATAAATCAATATTTCACTTCAAAACAAACCTCAAAGTGGTTTACAACACTATAGTAACACAGCAGCAATAACAATATCTCAACAGAGCATCACATTTGCTGCATTGTACGCTATCTTCCATTTGGGCACTGCTGTCACATTAAAGAGCTTATATTTGTATAACTCCAGGTCTTGCTTCTGGTAAAATCCATTTCCCATCAACTTTACATGGAGCAGGGTGAAACCTGGAAATGACACCCACGCCACCTTTTGTTTAGACTGTCATCGCTTTTTTACAAGCCTGCTTGCAAATTTTGCCTTAGGTCACAGCACAAGAGCTACCACAACCAACAGACTTTATAAATGACCTGCCCACATTCTCTAGCTAGGCTCAGATGAGCTTGCATAGACGAAAATATGTAGAAAGCAGCATAGTTCTTACTCATGTACTTTTGAAAATCAGGAACTGCAGAACTCACCATCCACCAAGTCAGATTTGTAGTCCGTGTCTACTATTACTGTTACACCACTTTTTATTGCTCATGAGCAAGGATGGGCCAATGTATCAGTTTCCATTTCAGTTTCTCGTTTTTCCCCAGTCCTAAGTGCAGTTCTTTACATTTCCACATCAGTTCGCTTAAAAAAAAAGAAAGGTCATCATGGAAAGTCATCAGCATTTTGACACAAAGTTCTCCTTATACTGTATGCACATGTTAGCATGTAATTTCCCCAAATATACTCATTTTTGCAAAAGCAGTTGTCTCTGATATAATGCACTTCCATATGTCCTTTTTACTAGTATATGCATTTGTCTGCACATTTCATCCTAGCATATGCATTTGTGTGTATTACTTGGCACTGCAAGATTCAGAGAAGTCCAACATTTGAAGGGTGGATATGTTGCATTCACTAAAACTGATAATTAGGTAGGTTCATCTTTAAATGAACCTCAAGATGTTTTGAATAGCAAAACATTTGTGCCACCATTCAGACATTTCAAGGCATGTGCTTTCTTTTAAAAACAAACAAAACCTTGAAAATTAAATTTTGCACCTTAGAAAATAATGCTATTTATTTATTTAAAATATTTCTACCCCATTCTTCCATCATAACAAGATGATCCCACAGAGGTTTACCATTAACAATAAAATACATAAACAATAAAGCATAGGCAACAAAAAATATATCTAAAAATAGTATGTATCATTGCACCTGGCTTTGTGGCTCAGACTAGCAAAGCTTAAGACTTCAAAGAGGTTTTCATTCAGAAGACCTGAATTCTAAGCCCAACTGCAATTTTAAGAATCATTTATGCAGTTAAAAAAGCAAACTAGCTTTTTGGATTATCTCCTAGGCCCTGCTTTGGTTGATCAAATCCGAATTTGAAGTTTTCAGTGGACTTGTCTGGACTCATCCCAGCAGGTTATGAAAGGAATATGTGGTTTTCATGATGTGCTGAAAGGAATAACAATTTGTAGAATTCTATGCATCCCAGATCCCATTCTGACGCAAGATGAACATTAAAAACACGAAGACGCCGAAACAGATATAATTAAGTGTATCTAAAACAGTTTATGCCTTGTGACTTCAGTCACTGGTTTATTTCTGAAAATAATTCCTTCAGATATATCTATTTAAAAATCTGAATATAGAATAGAAAACCTCCCAAATTGGAAATATCATATAGGGTGCTTTGTAAGAAAATGATTAGGTTTATTGCTAAGGATTTAATCCCAGGGTTTACTGAGAATTAACTTCCATTCTGCTTTCAATACTGCATAGCCAATTTCTTCACATAAAAAAGGGAGGGGGGAACAGTCAGCTTGCTAAGATCAGAATAAAAAGAACAACAATTGAATGAAATTTGCATCTCTGAAAACCCAAATTATATTTGTGAGTAATCAGTGTATTAATTCAGGGACTTTTCTATGGTGCTAATCACTGTCATTATGTTTCTGAGCACTTCAGATGCATTAATGAATTTATTCTTGTAGCATTCTTGTACAAAAGAGCAGTGCTGTCCCAGTTTAATAGATGGTGTTTTGAAGCACAGGGAGAAGACGTAGTTGATGTAAAGTTGCCCAAAATTTCTGACCCGCTGTTTGAACAAAGAGCTCTTAAATTCTGCTCTAAATCAGCAGGAATGCGCTGGGCACTGGCGTGATCATTACATCAGCTATTGCAGTTCAGATGCATATTTGTCAAATGCAGAGCATGAAACAATGAGCAGCTTGTTTCAGTTTATGTTACCCATGCTATGGCTTCTGTTGTGTTCAGAACAAATTGGTTTGCATTGATCAGCGAATAAATGGTGAACGAAATCAAAGTGAGCAAGATTCAAAGAGATTTGGTCTGATTCTTATATCAGGGCAAAGGGGCACTTTAGATATTCAGAAAACAGAGGTGGTGCTTGCTTAACCGCCACCTGACACAAACTAGGAAATTGCCATCTTGCTGCCGCCACCACTCTGCCACTGCCACTTCCCTTACCTGGGTTGTGGGGCAGCACTTGCAAAGCAGAAATCTTGCCAGTGGTGGAGATGCCCACAGGTGTGGCACCTCGTGAGCTTCCATTGCACAAGGCAGCTGCCTCAGCCTGCCTCGTAGGTAGGCCAGCTCTGTCAGAAAATGAATAGAGTCAATAGACCATTAAAAAGGTAAAGGGATCCCTGACAGTTAAGTCCAGTCGCCAACAACTCTGGGGTTGCGGCACACATCTCGCTTTACTGGCTGAGGGAGCTGACGTTTATCCACAAACAGTTTTTCTGGGTCATGTGGCCAGCATGACTAAGCCGCTTCTGGTGAAACCAGAGCAGCACACAGAAACGCCATTTACCTTCCCGTCGGAGCGGTACCTATTTATCTACTTGCTTTGGTGTGCTTTCAAACTGCTAGGTTGGCAGGAGCAGGGACCGAGCAACAGGAGCTCACCCCGTCGCGGGGATTTAAAGCGCCGACCTTCCAATCGGCAAGCCCAAGGCTCAGTGGTTTAGACCACAGTGCCACCCGTGTCCAATAATAGACCATTAGTGAGACACTTATCACTTCAGAATGGAGGAGAGAGATGCTCATTCCCATGGATGCTTCCGCCCTGTAAACTAGCATGTCATAGGGAAAATAAGGCTAGAAATTTTCCATTCTTGGGCATTTGGATCTCTTCCAATTGGGATTCAGGCCTCATCGTGGGACTGAAACTTGCTTGTTTGCGCTGGTCAATGATCTCTGGCAGGCTAGGGAGAGAGGTGAAATGTGGTGGTGGGGTTTTGGTCAATCAACCCAACAACATCAACTAGCTAAGTGTTTGGAATGTGCACAGGGCACACAATCCCTCCAAGTTTGGAAGCACAGTTGAAGAAGTGCCATAAAGCTTCAAATTAAGGCTGGAGAGAGTAACCCCCTCCCTCACATAAATCAACGTGAGGATAAAATGCGGAGGAGGAGAACCACCTTGAGCTCCTTGAAGGAAAGGTGGGATATACTGTAAATGTAATTTTGAAAAAAACACACCCAACAATTTGAGATTGTTGTTAAGGTCTCTGCTGCTTAATCTGTAGCCAAGAAAAAGCCTTTTGTTTCACCTTTCAGGGAGAATACAAAGAAAATATTCACTTCTTTATCTTTTTTGCACAACAGAACCATGTGAAAATACAGACATGATTAGGTATGTAGACAGACAGACATATGGATCACCCACTTATACATATCTATGGACTTGCTTCTAAGCTATTTGCCTTGCAGACATCTTAGCTAATTTAATAGAACTTATTCCCATGGCCACACAGTGGTGTGAAATAAATGCTGCAACGAGAGTATGCACTAACACAGACTCAGATTTTGCGTGCAAAGGGGTCTGAAGGCCAGCGATGGACATGGGAATTTCCCCTGCATCTGGACACGTTTCCAGTCCTCAGAAGCCTTACATGGTGGTTTTTGTGCTATTCTGTGTGCTGCCATGTGAAAAGATGCATGGAATCAGGAAATGTCATGTCACTTTGTGCTGACTCTGAGCTCCCCTGAATTAATGCAGCTTTGCTGAGCATATCTGTCGTGCATGACCAGCACGAAATATGGGACTGGTCCTGCCTGTACACTTCTCATGACCTCCCACAATGTCACTCCTCGTTCCTGCTAAGAAAGGACATTCACAAAGGTTGACCATCCAGCACTCTTCTTGACATTATCACGTGTAGTTCATATACATGGTTAGAGAAGGATTTTGAGTTTTATCTGGGTATAAACTTCGAACATCAATAAAATGAATTTTATTTTTGTAGCAGGCTGTGTACACATTACTGGCTTAAAATGCAGCTAGGTTGTTCTTTTTCTCAATTCAGATGGAAGGTGGCTTGGGAGAAAGCACATCAAAACACAGCAGTTCATGAGGAACAGTAGGATAGATACGGATTGTGGTTAATGTCACGTGTACACCACTCCCCAAATCAGTGGTGGGAGTGCCCTAGATGCAGAGTAAACAAGTGTCTGTACACAGCCCTGGGTTCACTTTGTGCCACATTTCCCCACAATTCTGTATCATCAAAAGATGACAATGAGAATCCAGAAATAGGATAATTGGCATTGCAACTGGATTGTGCCACCCAGCAATCTAAAATATGTGAAGAGTTATTTCCATTACCCGGCAAATATGGAATCATCCTTCAGACATCTTGTAAGCATATAGCTTTTTGATCAGGCTTTCCCTGACACATGAGATTGGACCCTGTTATTACGGAAGTCCTGCTTTCAGAATATTGTACTGGTTTACTGGTTTTTGTTACACTGTTTTATTGTTTTCATGTTATATTTTTGCATACAGCATAAGGTTCAGTCATTAAGTGACTCAAAACTACTTTTATCCACTCACTCTGAACTACAAAATCATAACATATATGTTACCGCATAAGCTCAGCATCTTATAAAGGGAATAAACAGCACTGGTAGCAGACAATAATATTAATCTTATTCTCTTGGTAACTACAGATGGCAAAAGGATGCCAGAAAACTGTTTAGATGGGCCTCTTAAGATGCACTCTTCTTTGAAGAAGTGGAATTAATTTTACCCCCTTGCAAAAGCACATGATGTGTCTCCCCTCACCCCCCCCCGTAACACCATGAGACCTCCCCTGATATACGCCTGTCTTTGGGAGATTCATTTCTGACTCATTCACTGTAACTTTATGCTCTGCATGCATGGGGTTCTCTTATCTGATGGCTGGAATGAGCTGGAATGTTATTACAGAAGTTTCACTGACTCAGTCGGGGAGCGGCTTCACTAATATTTCTCAATATTGGCCAAAGAGTGAAAAGGGTGAGGATAAATCCCATTCCACAGGAAAGGAGTTGACATTATCAGTTGCTTTTACAGTGTACCTTTCTTGGCAGAAGATCGCTTTACAGATTGCATGTCTAGAGAGCTATCCATTTTCAGCACAGGGTCTACTTGACACCCGTCTGTGAGAACATCAACAACCGGATTTGTCAGAAAAAGTCACAAGTAACTTCTGAGAATGTGTGTAAAATATGCTTTTTCAAAACTTCTTTTTTCTAGTTTTTTAGTTCAAGGTGACCACAGACTACAGACCACAATATTTGCTTTTTTATTTTAGTTCACACAATACAGACCTTGTAAAGAGGAGAAAGGGCCAGAGGTTTTGCATATAGATATAGGCAACGACTGTTTTGCACAGAGGATTGTTCTCCTGACACCCATGCACACCAGTGGAGTGCGCGTAAACCCCTTCTGCCCTTCACACACTGCCCCACCCCACTTTCCAGCCACTTCCAGCTTGAAGTAATGCACACATGCACAGGCCTGAGTCAATTGGATGTTGGCTGTATACCATATTTTTCGCTCTATAAGATGCACTTTTCCCCTCCTAAAAAGTAAGGAGAAATGGGTGTGCATCTTATGGAGAGAATGCAGGCTGCACAGCTATCACTGAAGCCAGAAGAGCAAGAGGGAGCGTTCCTGCCTCTTCGCTCAAGAGGCTTTGCGTTCCTTTCTTGTTTCTTGTTTTCCTCCTCTATAAATGAGGTGCATCTTATGGTTGGGTGTGTATTATAGAGTGAAAAATACGGTAGATATAGACAGACAGACAGACAGACACACACACACACACACACACACACACGACCCAAGCTACTGGGTTATAGGGTCATTTTCAGAAATGAATCCTCCCACCTCCATATATAAATACAGTCATACCTTGGAAGTCGAACAGCTTAGTTCCCGAACGTTTTGGCTCCCAAATGTCACAAACCCATAAGTGACTGTTCCGGTTTGCGAACTATTTTTGGAAGCCAAACATGCGACGGGGCTTTGGTTTTGAACATTTTAGAAGTCAAACGGACTTCTGGAATGGCTTCTGTTCGACTTCCAAGTTACGACTGTGTATGGAGGTGGGAGGATGCATTTCTGAAAATGACCCTATGACCCAGTAGCTTGGACACCCTCGGCTACTGAATATATAGTAAACCAATCAATTCCCACATTCCCTTCTTCTTTAGACTTTCCCACTCAATGCATGAAGGTGAGGTTGGAGACGGTGCCCCCAGTGTGCAAGAATATTGGGTGTGGGGTTGGCACACGTTCCCCTGGCCGCTACTCATTCAGCCCTCGTGCTTTGGCTGAACAGCTGAATAGGGCTTTTGTGGCTGGTCACATAGGTGTGGTGTAGAAGGATCTCTTTTCCCCACACCCTATTATGTTTCCGCTTTCTACTTCTACGTCTGGAAGTTGGTTTTACACAGCATGACCTTTCCCCCACATTTAGCTGCTGGTAGTGGTATGATGGTTTTATAACTCACACTTGATCCACTGTTTTGTGAGTAGCAGCAGGAAAATGATAGTTTAAGCCCTTGCTAACTTGGGGTGAAACACTGCTGGGCTGCACTGTTTCAAAAACCCGGACTGTGTTTTTTTTTTTTATTCTGCCGTTTCTCTCCCGGTGCATCCCCTTTTTTAAAGCACAGAGGTCATCCTCTTTCCTTGACACCTGCCAATTGCAACAGTGCTGCAGCTTAGATAACAACAGAAGAACAAGGAGCCTGGCTAATCTTTCCACTATTGGTGTCAACAGAAGGGCACTTTCAAATGTGGTTAATTTCCCACACAGATGGTACTTCTGTGGGGGGTGGGGTGGAAACATGCCAGCCACATGTAAATCACCACATGCGACAAATGCACACATCTCTTTTTGGCTCCTTAGTCTGAAAGTATGCAATTGCCATGCATGATTTCCGACTGACATGCTTTCCTACATTATTATGCGTTGTGTTTCTCTCCCGCCTTTCTTTCAAGGAGCTTCTGGCATATAATGGTCACCCAACACCATCATTTTATTCTCAGAACACCCCAGTGAGGTAGGTTAGGCTGAGAGATGGTCCAAGGTCAACCCAGTGAGGGGAATCTGAACCTGGGTCTCTGTGCTCTCATCTGGCACATTCCCTATGCTCCGCTGGTTCTCTGGCATGCCATTTGTACGTTCTACTTGTCATGAAATGGAGCATGTTTGAAGTAAACTTGAGAGGTAGCATTTTTAGCTGAAAAGAAAGCAGTTGTGTAATAGTTGTGGAAAGTCTCAGCCAACTGTCACCTACACAGCAGGCATAGGGGAGGCCTGCTGTCTGCCACAGTTTTTAGGGATGTATGGAGCTATGCATGATACACAGACGTGCGCATGAGAAGGTCTTGGCCACCTCAGGCCGTTGATTTTGGATATCGTAAAGTGTCTGGAAACTAAGCCTTATGAGGAGCAGTTGAGGAAGTTGGGTATGTTTATCTTGGTAAAGAGGGGACTGAGAGGAGATATGACAGCCATCTTCAAATATCTCAAGGGCTGTCACATGGAAGATGGAGCAAGCTTGTTTTCTGCTGCTCTGGAGGTTAGGACCCAAACCAATGAATTCAAGAACAAGAAAGAAGATTTTGACTAAGCATCAGGAAGGAGCTTCTGATCTCTCCCAGGAGGCGGTGGGCTCTCCATACTTGGAGGTTTTTAAGCAGAAGTTGTATGGCCATCTGTCATGAATGCTTTAGTTGAGATTTCTGCATCACAGTGGGATGATTCCATGGCCCCAGGATCCCTTCCAACTCTGCAATTCTTTGATTCTATGAATTTATGATAGCTGTATTTTTACTGCCAGTGAGGGGGCAGACACTTTTGGGATTTACTACCCTGGTGCAAAATACTTTGACCGACCTGGATACCATGCACTTTGACTTGCTATTCCACCTCAAGCAATAAAATCTCTTGTACCAACCTGGAAATGTCTGTGTTGTGTCATCAGAGCTTTCCACCAACATTATTGTCTTGCCAATTGTCTAACTGTATGTTACCTTTCCAGTCCATTGTTTCTGAGCAGGGCATGCATGTTGCTACATAAATTTTAATTAAAAGGAAACTAAGGGACCTTAACAATCGAAACTTGTCATTGACTTTTGCTTTATTTTGGTTCATTAACTTGCCATCAACACAACTATTCAGTTGGGCTAAGAGCTGGGGAGAACCACTGTTTCACAAATGGAAGATCATTCCAGATTGAACCACCCAAAGGAAGTCAATAGCCTTTGCAGCAAAGGTCATATTTTAGCATTTGTTTGCTAGTAAGCATGTCAGAGTTCAGAAATATTTAGACCTGTGCTCTCTAGATGTAGTGGCACAAGTCGTTTCTATTAGGCAGGAAAGGAACTTAGGGACCTGGGATAGCTCAGTTAGTAGAGCATGAGACTCTTAATCTCAGGGTCGTGGGTTGGAGCTCCATGTTGGGAACAAAGATTTCTGCATTGCCAGGAGTTGGGCTAGATGATTGTCATGGTCCCTTCCAACTCAACAATTCTGTTCTGTTCTGATCAAGATAGAGAAAGCAGAAATGAGGGAAGGGCTGTGGCTCAGTGGCAGATCTCCAGTAGAAGACCCCAGTTGGATCACTGGCATCTCCAGGTGGGGCTGGAGAGCCACTGCCAGTCAATGAAGACTGACTCCATTGGATTAATGGTCTAACTCTGTACAAGGCAGCTTCCTACATTCCTGTCTCTGGTAGAGTATTTGTATTGATTTCTTCTTATCAGATAGCATTGCCTTGAACTCCACAATGCAAATATCTCTGCTTTGCTCTGAGTGCAGGTGGAGGTTAGGGTTACATTTATTTCTGGACTCCGGCTTAAGAACTCTTACTAAGTTTTGTGAAGTCACAAGTTTGCAGGCACCTACTACCCTGCCCAGTCAAAACCGGAATTTATAGAACTAAACAATTCAAGTGCAAGCTTTTGGCTAGCTTCCAGCACCACCAAGATAGATAGATCGTAAGCCTAATATCTTTCCCTGCCAAATACAGGAGCGAGATAAGCTGCAAGCTAAATTGAAAACGCCACTTAGGCAGCTTGAAGGCTCAATATAAATGCTTTTGACATTCCTACACATATGTTGAATTACTCCCAGTTAGTCCTTGACTTTCAGAACTGGCACATGAACAACCAGAGCTCATGCATCATTTGGACTCCAAAGAAACATTTCAGACAGCTAAACAATGCATGTGCATTATGAGACCCTGGAT
Organism: Podarcis melisellensis; assembly: GCF_964234715.1. Lineage (NCBI taxonomy): Eukaryota > Metazoa > Chordata > Lepidosauria > Squamata > Lacertidae > Podarcis > Podarcis melisellensis. The sequence continues at coordinate 46,895,762 of NC_138530.1, read as the reverse complement.
ATTGTCAGTCAGGAGGGCTAGTATAATCATAGAAGTCATTATAAGTAAGCTGTACTGCCCTGGCAACTTTCTGCATTTCATTAGATCTTTTGGAATTGATTGACTATGACAGCAATCCTTCACACAGCTAAGACGGCTTAAATCCTATTGGATTCTTGCCTAAATGTGTGCAAAAATGCAACCCATAAGGTTGCAAATGAGCTGAATGAAACCTTGCCCATTCCTGCACAGTAGGACTTTTTGCAAGTAGAGCATGGATATCCATTAATTTATTTAATATGCAAATACATTTCCCAAAGGCCCAGTGTGAGTTGCAACATTTTCCCTTCTAAGAATCTTGCAAATGTGTGTGTGTGTATTCCCTTTCATAGCTACGAAATGAAAACTGAGGAAAAAGTAACACTGCAATCCTGCCATGCTTACTTGGAAGTAAATTCCACTGAAATCAGCAGAACAGTTAAAGCTAAATGTGTGGGTGTGAGGTTTTAGGGCTAATTTAGTCCCATGGATTGCAAGAAGATCAAACCTATCCATTCCTAAGGAAATCAGCCCTGAGTGCTCACTGCAAGGACAGATCCTGAAACTTAGGCTCCAATACTTTGGCCACCTCATGAGAAGAGAAGACTCCCTGGAAAAGACCCTGATGTTGGGAAAGATTGAGGGCACAAAGAGAAGGGGACAACAGAGGACGAGATGGTTGGACAGTGTTCTCGAAGCTACCAGCATGAGTTTGACCAAACTGCGGGAGGCAGTGGAAGACAGGAGTGCCTGGTGTGCTCTGGTCCATGGGATCACGAAGAGTCAGACACGACTAAACGACTAAACAACAACAATGTGATCAATCTGGAGCACTGTGGATGTGGGTTACATCATATATATCAAGGCTAAGTCTGATATGCTCTGACACACCATACCTTTAAAGCGTATGGTGTCACTTTAAACAGTGATGGATTCCCACAAAGAATTCTGGGAACTGTAGTTTATTCAGGATATTGAGAGTTTATAGAGGCCCCTATTACCCTTACAGAGTTACAGTTCTCAGATTTCCCTGTGAAGAGGGATTGATTGTTAAACCACTCTGGGAATTATAGCTGTGTCGTGGAAGTAGGGGCCTTCTAAAAACTCTCAGCATTCTTAACACATTCCCAGGATTCTTTAGGCGAAGTCATGGCTGTTTAAAGAGGCATCATAGTGCTTTGAATGTATAGTGTGAATGCAGTCATATAGTCTTGCAATTTTGCCAGCAAGCATCCGAACAAAAACTCAGATCCTATCTATGGCTTCCCCAGAGAGAAGCCAACCATAGCTTGAATTAAGAGTCGGGTATTTGCAGAAGAAGTCACTTGACCAGTTAAGCATATGCCAGACTGAACCAAACAATTATGTTGAAGCCAAATTCACATTCAGCCATTTGCATCGTGAGGGTGGCCTTAAAATAGCAAATGAATGGTTGAGCACAAACCTTGTTAGGTGGTGGAATGTAGATGTTCATCCTTGTAGTTAGCTGCTGGTGGAGAAACAGATGCCTCCTTCTTTCTCCTAGGAACAGAATATTTTCTGTGGTGGTCAGTGGAATCATGGGAGATGCACTTCGCTGACCCATTTAGGATGGGCCAGGAATCCATTTTCATTTCATCTAGGCAGTGAGGTGAACCGGAAAAAAGTGCATAGAACATTAATGTTGTGGCAGCTCTTCAGGGACTAGGCAAACTCTACAATTTTTTATTTTATTTTTTGTGTAGGCAAGAAATCCCCAAGTCCTTGGGTTGAAGGTTTTCTGCAAGATTTTCTGCAGGGATTTCCCCCCCTGCTAGGACACATTTAAAGGAACAACTGTTACACTGAAATTTGGGGTAGAATCTATGGCTCACATTGAGTGTGTGGAATGAGAATGATCAGAAAGTTGCATGAGACCTTAGGCAGTACATGCATCTGTGTGTACTGTTCACTTGCACAGTCTATCCTCTTTTTGGTGACAGGAAGATCCTGTGGAGAGGTATATGTGTCTATATGCTGTGCCACACATGAACACGGGCCATACAGAGCTGGACATACAATGCTATGGGTTACCACCCTTGCTTAGGCACAGAACCATCTAACAGATTCCTGAACCTGATTCCATGTCTTGAGAGTTCCTTCCTTAGGAAAAAGGGGTGCTTAAGGAATCAGCTGGGTACGAAGGGAGCCACCTCTCTCTGCAGCCCTTGGCTCCAGCTCTGCTGGAGGGCAGACCAAGGGAGGGGTCCACACTTTCCCCCTGAAAAACACACCCTTCACCAATGAATCAGAACAAACAACAATCCATGGAAAACTCAATTGCCACTTGTCCCAATTAAGTGGTAAACCATGGGTTTTTCTAGAGGGAATAGGTGGGGCAAATGGAGGTGTGTGGCCACAACTGTTCTAGACATTGGAGCATCACAGCGAGATTTCCAAGGCTATACCTTTCAAGCATATTTGAAGCACATTCCTCCCCTCAAAGAGTTTTGGGCAGTGTAGTTTATTCCTTGCAGAGATACAATTCCCAGGTGTTGCCTGGGAATAGGAATTAGTTCTTAAGCCACTCTGGGAATTGCAGCTCTGAGAGGGAAATAAGGGTTTCCGGAGCAATTTTTTAGCGCCCTTATCAAACTACACTAGATTTGAGCTACTATTTGATGGTGGCTCCCTCCGACTGTAAAAAAACACGAGGTTTTATGTTTTGTTTCTGTGTAAAAGACAGTTTCATCAAGTGTGGCCTGAATGGCTCTTCCTTTTTTACCCTCTGGGATACCCTCCGCAGCTGTTCCTTATAGAACCCTATGATAGCAGAGTGGCACTTTGCCCCCCCCCCCAAGAATCCTGGAAAATGTAGTTTACTCCTAAAATTTCAAACTACAGTTCCCAGGATTCCAGGAATCCTTAATGCAGCTTGCTTGCCTGGACAGAGATGTGTACATGCATGTGGCTTCCGTGTGGCTGGCATGTAGCCTACAGCACGAGCCGCAAATGTTAGTCAATTATTCCAGAATACCAGCTGAATGGTCTGCTGTCGTGCCAAAATATCTGAAAACCCCCAGCAACTGTTCCACTATAAATGGTAAGTGCATAAAGACCACAGGTAAAGAGCTTGTTAAAAGCCATTTAAATGTCTGTTTTGTTTGGAGACTGGATGAATGTTGTTTGTTCCAGGCATTAAAAAGCACTTCATGGTCAATACAACAGGGACCAATGAAGCAGGGGAAAGGCTATAAACCCTCAGTGTGACATGGAAAAGGTTCACTGAAATTGACAACTCAAAGGAATACACAACATCAGTATCTGCTACTGTTTGCCATAGAGATCAAAGGGAGGCTTGAACTCTTGACCTGGCGGAATGTGGGCCGGGAATTCCCTAACTCCATAATGTTCAGCCAAGATTGAAAATCCATGACAGCGCTGTGTGCTGTTTCTCTCAAACCACCACTGCTGCTCGGCTTTTTCAGCTATAACAACAGCAGCATTAAGTCATTAGTCTGGTCCAGGGTGAAACTGGAGATAGTACCTTGCTGTTTGGGCCCCCCCAAAAGATGTGACAATATTTACGCAGTCAGCAATGACATGGATCACTTTTAGAAGCAAATAGCAGCCACAGGGGGTGGGTGAGAGAGCGAGAGATAGAGTCAGATCAGAACTATGGTCCAGTTTAATTCTTTGCCACTGCTGAGGTCCAAAACCAGATTCCCCACTTTCCCCATGGCTTGGGATTTTTCTCCAGATGCAAAGAGCAGCTGGGAGGGCAAGAAAAGGGGATTTGAATTAGGTTTGGGGTGCAGGCTTAAAGCACCCCACCCCTACTAGGGTCCTAATCCTGATCAGCTGCCTCCTATGAATTTATTTACTTTAAGGGGGGAAAGGAATCCATGCCATCACTAGATATGTGAATCGCATTGGCCCTCAGTCCTCTTTTTGTGTGTGCAATTATAGGTGCAATGCCCTTTAAAATCCTTGTCTCAAAAAACAGTTTTGCAGTCCCTAGCTGGCAGAAAACAGTTGGAACTTGATTGTCAGAGATGGCCAAATGATTAATAGACTCCACAGTCACCAGTTGTTGAACAAGCTGGATTTTCATAGTTTGCCAGCAGCGGCTGATAACCAAAGATCCTGCTGGGTCAACAGAAGGCATCTCTGCTTGTACAGCGGTGTCACTGGTTTCCTTCCTCCCTCCTGCACTGACCCTCTTGCTGCTTGGAAAGCAATTCTGGGCATCCCTATAGGGTTTTCAAGGCTCACAGGGGACATGCAGAAGGGGACAACATTCTGCTGTTGTTTTACAAACAACAAAGGGGGCTCGGTCCCCTTCCGGTTGTATAGTGGAATATTGAGATTAAGTCAATGTCTGGAAACAGGATCCACAATAGATGGGACTCTTTTAGGCAACTGTCATGGACTGGCTGGATGAAGAGATGCTGTGGGAGACACCAGCTGGAGAACCCCCAAGGAAACCCCCAGGGGAAGAAGATGCAGAACCAGGGAACTGGTGGTGGGATGACGATGAGTGGTCTGAGGGAGAAGAGGAAGCAGACTGGGGGAAGAAAGTGTCGGAAGCTGAAGAGGCAACAGGGTTTAGTGAGCAGGAAGAAGCCGAGGCAGAAAGCAGTCCTGATGTAGAGACAGGGATGAGGCAGGCTGCTGAAGAATCCAGGGAGTCTCCCTCTCCTGCTGTGACCAGCTTCCTACACCTGGTCAACCAGAACATGCAGAGACATGAAAAGAGCAGAAGAGAGATTGGTTGCACACAGATGCAGTCCCTGATTGATTCGGGGAAAACCCTGGAGAGGAGGGGAAATATCCTTTGCCAAAGCAACAGTACTGGCAATAGCTTGTTTTTTCACCCCTCAAACAAATGGTCAAAAGGGGATTAGTCTGGGTGTGTGTGCACATATATTCACAAATGATTGCTCCCTCGTTTAGCTCATCTGCTCTCTGTTAAAGAAACCTTGCGCCACTCATAATCAAATAATAGGTTTGAGACTAATGCATATTTCTGCATTAGCTGTTACTTTAGACCTGCAGATTTTTGCAACATCCTTCAAAACTGCATTTTGTATCTTCCCCCAAAAGTAAAATTAGACATATTCATAGTACAGTGGTACCTTGGGATAAGTACTTAATTTGTTCCGGAGGTCTGTACTTAACCTGAAACTGTTCTTAACCTGAAGCACCACTTTACCTAATGGGGCCTCCCGCTGCCACTGCGCTGCCAGAGCATGATTTCTGTTCTCATCCTGAAGCAAAGTTCTTAACCTGAAGCACTATTTCTGGGTTAGTGGAGTGTGTAACCTGAAGCGTATGTAACCTGAAGCGTATGTAACCCAAGGTACCACTGTAATAGGTTTGAGACTCAAGTATATTTCTCTTACTTTAGACCTGCAGATTTTTGCAACATCCTTCAAAACTGCATTTTGAATCCCCCCCAAGTAAAAATAGCCATATTCATAGTATTACTGTAGTATAGGAAATCCATGAGGTCCTTTACAGCACTATTTGTAAGGTATAGCATACCCTTCAGTTAATAGCTAGTTCAAAAAGTAGCTTCTTGTGATTGTAAGCTTATCACAAAATCATATTTTATTGTTTTGACATACCAACGAGCAGCCTCTCTGAAATGTGAGGGAGACGACAACAAAAGAGAAACTTTGGAAAGGTGCAAATGGAGAAAAGGTTTTGCTCTAAGTGGAGGAGCTCTTTTAGATTGAAATATGGGTCAAATCTCTACATTAGCCATAGTAGTCTTTTGGGCTGGAGAGGTTTGGTTTCCTGGCGGATTTTGATTTGTGAATGTTGATGTTACATTTTAGAAGCATTTTGAAGCAACTTCAACTGCACAGCTGCTACCTGGAGTCCCGCATGAAATGATAAAATGAAACCAGAAAAGAGATGACAGGAAGATGGTACAAGGTCAACATATCTTGTTCCCATAGAGACTTTTTGCTTGCTTCCCTGCTATGGAGCAGGTGTTCCTCTTTCCCTTTTTAAAAACTTTATTTCCTCTTTTATTGCTGCATTGAAGCAACTGTACTATTAATAGCAATCGGTGTTCTTTGCAAAAAGGGATTGAGCAGGCACTCTGCTACCTCCGAGAATCCAGAGGCCCATTGCTGATCCAGTCTTTGCTTGTAACACGAATGGTGTGAGGGCAACTGGGCTTTGTGAGGTCTCTTGCTCACCCCTTTCCCCTGCAGCTGAACTCCAAGACCAGGAATGAGGCCAACTTAAGGGAGAAACAGAATGGTTCAGGGGAGACATTTATGCAGAAGAATTGGTGGGTGAGCAAGGGTTAAGCATTTCCTGTCCCATCTGTGTTCTTTTACAGATTTGGGAACATCAGTGGCGTACCGTGGGTTGTCAGCACCCGGGGCAAGGCAAGTAATTTGCGCCCCCTAACACGTGGATTTGCACCCCCTAACCCGTGGATTTGCGCCCCCTAACCCTAACCCCCAGATGTTGCGCCCAGTGCGGCCGCCCCCCCCTGCACCCCCCACGCTACGCCACTGGGGAACATACCCTTCTTGAACTATCATGCACTTCTGATCTGGGACTGGAGAGGGAGAGAGAATGCAGCTTTGCAAGGATGCTGAATTTGCAATGTGTGTCTCTCTTGTATCTTTAATGAACTCAAGGTAAACAAAGCAATCCTTCAAAGCAGAAATGGCGTGTTTACATATTCTGGCAACTCTTGCTTTTGCTTATTACATTTCCTGACACATATAACTTATCCTCGTGGTGTGTGTGTGTGTGTGTGTGTGTGTGTGTAATTCTCTAAAGAAGAAGTGTTTATAGCACACATGACTGTGAGCGGTTTTTGATTTTGCGTTGTTTCTGCAGAGGAGAAGAACTAACTGCGTCAGTCTTGCTCATTTACTAGACAACTCTGTTTTTTATTTCCTGCTGCTTGTTAAAACACTGCAAGAAGGGTTGATTAGTTCAAATATGCATTTCAAAAGATCTAGCTTCATAACAAACTTGCTGATTTCACCCCTTCTCCTTGCCAATGCCAAAGGTGTGGCAGAAGGAATAGTATCTGCATTTAGAGACTTGTAATTATTATGCAGATAGACAGCCATATGGCGTGCACACACACGAAAGAAATAAAACAGGTCTGTGGTAGCCTAAGTGGTGTTGGACTACAAGTCCCTCTCGGCCCCAGCCAACCTTGCACATGGTCAAGGATGGTGGGAGTTGTAGTCTTATCAACATCTAGAGGGCTCCACATTGGGTATTCCTGAAAGGAGGATACAGTCGGTGCTTTTGTGTATGAAGCTACTCACCATTACGGAGTGGTCACCTCATTTCTTTTTTCCTGCCTGCGAGAGCCATTTTGTGGTGGCACCCACAGCACAATTATCAAGATATGACATATAACACTGGTCTTGAAAGATCTACATTGGTTCCCAGTATGTTTCTGAGCACAATTAAAAGTGCTGACCTTTAAAGCCCTAACCAGCCTTGGCCCAGTATACCTGAAGGAGCATCTCCACCCCCATCGTTCAGCCTAGACACCTGAGGTCCAGCTCCAAGGGCCTTCTGGTGGTTCCCTCACTGTAGGAAGTGAGGTTACAGGGAACCAGGCAGAGGGCCTTCTCGGTAGTGGCGCCTGCCCTGTGGAATGTCCTCCCATCAGATGTCAAGGAAATAAACAACTACCTAGCTTTTAGAAGACATCTGAAGGCAGCCCTGTTTAGGGAAGTTTTTAGTGTTTGATATTTTATTGTGTTTTTAATATTTTGTTGGAAGCAGCCCAGAGTAGCTGGAGAAACCTAGCCAGATGGGCAGGGTATGTATGTATGTATGTATGTATGTATGTATGTATAAATAAATAAATAAATAAATATTATTATGATGATGATGACTAACAGGCAGCTTATTTCTAACAACAACAACAAAGCACCACATACAGCTGAATAGGTTTTATTTATTAAATGTGTATTCCCTGCCAGACTAATGACAGTAGGCTCTTATGAGAGCTTTATACTTTACATCTGGGAACTGCTGAGCTCCACTTGAGTTAGTCATACATGATAATGATGATGATTATATACTTTTTTCCTAATAGTGGCACCAAATGTGCATCACACTTTATAGAACCATGTATACAAAGCAGCCAAAACACTCAGCCCAGGTCCCTCTCTTGACTTTACAATCTAATGGTCAGGGTATTGTTTAAAGGGGTTTGTTGGGTTTTGTTGCTGCTGCTGTTATCAATACTCATTTAAGATTTATGTGGAAATTGTTCGATTACGGTTGTGTACATTTTGATGCGTTTTATTTATTGTTTATGACTACTCCTGTTATGCTTGTAATTATGTATTTACATTGTAAGCGGCCTTGAGCACCATTTTAACTCCGGAAAGGCAGCATACAAATAAAATGATGGTGGTAATAAGTTTGAGCAATAGAGAAGGCAGCAGAGGAGGAAGAGGAACAGGTAATATGAAGAAATACAGCTGCCAGCAATTCCTTGGGGCCAAAGTTGGTGGTGATGCTGAATGACCCTTTGCATTTAACAAGTACATTTTTAAAAATCTTATACCATCCGCTGGTGTGTCTGGCAATTATCAGTATCACATTAGTTATGGGGAGGGAATTTAACTCATGCCTCCACTGCTGCAGTGCTGATGGAAAATCCCTTCTCTGAAGCTGCTATTCAGCTGGGAGGAAATCCCCCATTGGTGCCAGTTTCAAAGCACCAGAAAGGACAACAGATCAGCAGTTGCTCTTTGGAAAAACATGCTGCTCTTAGACTTTCCCTTTTTTTGTTTGTTTATTTGTTTGTCTGTCTGTTTGTTTGGACAATGTATATACTGCTCAAGTGCAATTGCCTCTAAATGGTTTACAAGGATATGTAATAGGGAAAAGGTTAAAACTCAGTTAAAACTATAAAATCAGACTTCACTTGAAATGCCTGCTGGAATACAGAAATTTTCAGTAGCTGTTGGAATTTCAGCAGGGAGGTGACCAGTCTGGCTTCAACTAGAAGGGAGTAAAATTGGGTCCACCACACTAAACTCCTGGCTCCTGGTGGATGCAAGCCATTCATCTGAACCATGCGGGACTATGAACGGTGACTCCCCTGAAGACTTCTGTGATCAGGCATACACATTTTAAATTACAGAAGATATTTTTCCTTATTGTTATGTCCAGAAGCAAATCTTTATTAGTTTTGCACCCTCCCAAAGATGCACCTTTATGGGTTATATTTCCATCCAACAGAATTCTGCTTATTCATGGCTAATGGAAGCTTTGTCACGTAATCTACCGAGTGCAAACTTTGGCTAGAATCCAGACTCTAGCCTTGGGCAAGGTTGAGGCTGTTCAGTTAATGATTGCCTACATGAGTACAAATCCATGGCTCGGTTTTACTTCAGATTTGTATTGATGTGCGAGAGACTGGTGTAATCTGTGCTGTGTCGTGAGTCATCTTGGTATACTGTTAGCATAAGTGCCCTGGAGAATGTCCAGACACCTGCACTATGTCAAGAGGAGCGTTGTTGGTCACGGCTTATCACGTGCTGCTCCCATAAAACATAGCAGATAGAATGTCCTCTTCAAAAGGCTACCCTCCGAGCTAGTTTCCTAGCTTTTAACAACTTCCCTCATTCTTAGCCCCGGCTCTTAAACCGGAGTTAAGATTTTCACTTCCTGCATCTGTAATCTCTGAATAACTCTAGACGATCCTACCAGGAATTCACCTTAGTGAGCTGCTGCTGTGTCATAAATGCCAGGCTGAAACCGTGCTCATCTATGCTTCTATCACCAACTCTCATCACACCTTCATCCCCGATCTTAATGCTTTGCTTCCTGACGCACTATTTCTTCTTGATCTCATTCAGCATGTTTTGTGTTTTGAATGTTGGCAAAACATACACACAGTCTCCTTTCATTATCCTCCCCCCTACTCTTTGCTTTGTGGGAGGAAGGACATAAGGGTACTAAGGGTTTTTAAATAATGTGTGCCCAATGTATACTTAACATGCACACATGTGGAACAGGCACATAACTGTAGTGTCATCTTGGAGCAAGGAGAAGGAATGCCAATGTAATCTTGCTATGTGGTTTGGTGCGTAATATGCAAGGTTGCTTCGTGCCTGCCTCTCAGTCATAGGGCACAAAGTAGGTACTTTGAAGCTGGTCTGATCACTAAGGTTAAGCAACATCCCAATGAACTTGGCTCTCCTTGTGGGATATTAATATGAGTGCCAGCACCACCACCAGGAAGTAGGATGCAAATGGGAACAGGCTTAGAAAATCAGTTGTAGGTAGCAATCATGGAGAAGCTTGTCAATGTAGACTGGGGATGCACAAATCTGTCAGTTTCCATTTCTCTCAGTTTCTCATTTGCCAGTTTAGTTATCCACATTTATACACCAGATTTTTAAAGTCCTTATGAAAATTCATCAGTATTTTAGTCCAAATTTCTCCTACTATACACATTCTTGTATGCAATTTTGCCTACGTTTCCCTAACATAAAGCATTTTAGTGCACATTTATGAACCAGTATTTGCATTTTGGTACACACTACTTTCCCGGGGAACTGCATTGCAAAATTCAGAGCAGAGCAAATTTGGAAGGTTTCAGGTTGTTGGGGTTTTTTGTTTTTTTTGAAGGTGTGAATTAGGTAAGTTTGCCTTTAAACATAAGCTGAACTGAATTTCTTCTCCACCCCAATGTACACATGCCTATAGGATGCTATACCAAAGGTGACCCCTTCTGCACAACCAACTATGGCAAGCTCCTTTCTATCCCTTGATGCGCTTTCCACTATTTAGCTGGTGCTTCCATCTCATGACCTAGCAGCCAGCCATTCACAAGCCTCCCACAGCCCAACATTTTGGAGTAACAGCTGGCTAAGAATGCATCCAAACACCGCTGGGAAATCTATTCCTTTATTAACCAAGTTACTTCCCCCCAGCACAGGGCTATCAAATGCAAACTTTGTTCAGGGTTGCATGTGGCTTGGGCTTTCCTTGTGAGGCTTCAGATGGAAACATGGCCTACATTTCTTCAAGGATTCTAGCAAATTAGTAAAATGTTTCTCTTGAGAAGACTAAGCAGAGGCATTATTAATGTGGAAGAGCTGCAGAGTCTTTAAGGACTGTTGCTCAGGAGTGTGTCACCTGCCTTGGAGGCGGGAGAAGATCCCTGGTCTGATCTCCAGATTGGATTGAAACCCTGGAGAGCCTGGAGAGTCAATAATTAGACAGTAGCAAGGTAGATGGATGAGAAGTTTGATAGTGCAGACTCCTAGGTTCCTGTCTGTGCAGTTGCCATTCCTAAACTACTTTTGTAGCTGCTGGAAAACAGAACCAATGGAACCCTTGCAAATTGCCCAATGCATAGATACAGATGTTGCTTCACAGCTGGTCCTAAATCATACAGCTTTATCTTGCTGGCATTTGCCTACCATTCCCCTCTGGTGAAATGGCTTATTATGGTTGCATGGAATATAGTTCTGAGTACTTTCTTTAGTCTACCATATGCCTCACCCAAAATGACTTCCCAGCAGCATTTGCATTCATTAGCCCCACACACACACACACACACACACACACACAAAATCTAATTCCATTAGGTCCAACAGCACTAGATCCATCGGTTGCTGCTGATGTTAACAGCTTGAGGACATTACCTCTTCTAGGCAGACAGAGTTTCATAACCTAATAAAGCCAGGAATTAGATCCTGGCTCAGCGCCTCTGCAACTCCAGCTCAGTAAGCCAGCAAAACAGAAGCTGTATCTGTACATTATTTATATCCCCTATTGTCCAAAATATTAATTTACCAAAAAAGGCAGGAAGACAAAGCAAACTTCTGGTACTCTGTGCTGCTCACGGATTTCAGAGACCTTGCTACACAGGCATGAATTTCTGAAACAGAGAGATGTTGCCTGCTTTTCAGTTTCGCTTCAGAGAATCCACAAAATGGTTGTTAACATTTCCAAAAGTCTGCTTTGCAAAATCAAAGACCTGGTTCCCCAAATGTCCTGATAATAATGCAGCTGGTATCCTGACCCATGTATAATTCTGATTTAACCTTGGGGGTTTTGTGTTTTGTTTTGTTTTTCTTTCTAAAAATGCTGAGCATTTTTATAGCACCCCAGAGTGTTGAAAGCACTTCACATACTTAAGAACTATTGAGGTAAATAGTTCTTATAACCCCCTGTAAAGTGCATTGGTATTATTATCCCTGTCCTTCAAATGGATGGCTGAGGCTAAGAAATAATAGCTGCCTTTCCTAAGGCCACATACGGAATATCTTAATAATACATTTTACAGTGTGACTTAAGTGGGGGAAAGGAGGCAGGTTTATGCCCCAAAGAGCTTACTATCTCTAAATCTCAACAGTGAGAGAGGTTCCAAAGGATGTCAATAAAACAAAACAAAGGGAGAGGCTAAACTATGAAGGAATGAGGCACATTGAGGCACATTGTGCCTGCCTCCCCCCCCCCAGATATTAGGAATTGTACTTTACCCCTCACAGAGCAACAATTCCCAGCACCCTTAACAAACTACAGTTCCCAGGATTCTTTGGGGGCAGCCATGTGCTTTAGGTGTCTGGTGTAGATTTGGTCGAAGCTAACAAGGGATGAAATGTGTGTTAGATGCTCTTTTTTATATAATAATAATAATAATAATAATAATAATAATAATAATAATAAAGCAATCAACTTATTTTTACATCTGGTCAAAACCAAAAACCATGTGTTGACTTCCCATTAGCAATCCATAACACAAACTGTAGTTTAGCTTGAATCAGGACACAGAATCAGCCCAGAAGATAACCCTGAATTAGTCAACAATATCAAGAAATTATTTCCAATGGAGTTAAATGTTCTTTTGAAACATTGTAACAGCACCCAAACTTTAAAGGCATCACTACCTTTCAGATAAGGTCCAAAATGGGACTTAGAGACATAGAATGCTTCCTTCTCCCAAGTCAGACCCTTGGGTAATTACGTATAGTGACAGGCAGCATCTGTCCAGGTTTCCAGACCAAAAACTTCCCCAGTCCTATCTAGAGACACTGGTGGATGAACCCGGGACTTTCTGCTGATAAATCTTGCACTCCACCACTGCACTACGACCCTTCTCTGTAGCTCAGAAGACAAACACCAGGCTGCTCAGAACTCTGGGAGACAAATGCATTCTACATTCTCAGGACTGCCTCAAACATTACAGCCCACAACATGCACGTTGCAGAGAAAAGACAGTTATGAATGCCATGTGGAAGCCATAATTCTTGTAAACAGCTTACCATGCGGTTAGGGCGGCTGACATCATGCGAGGCGTCTTCATACAGACCCTAGATTCCCTTGGTAGCCACTGGCATGGAGAGGTGTTGTATTACTGGCCCAAACAACACCCCGAGTTGTTTACAGGCATGATGATGATTTCCACATGCAGAACCACCCCATGGAAACATTTCTTGGTAACACTTGGGTGGAGGAATGCAACGTTTTTGAACCTGCCCTGGGCTGATTTCCCATGAGAAACAGCTGCCGGGCAATAGGCCAAGGTGGAGGGAAGGATGTTGTTCAGGAGGAGGAGGAGAAGGTTGGGGACAAAATGGTAGATTCAGAAAGAGGCCAGATGGGAGAGTTGGAGGTAAGATTCAGGGTGAAAAGGAGACCCCAGGGACCCCTGAGTTAAGGGGCTTGGAGGGTGTCACTATGCTCACCATTGGCCACACAGATATGTTGTCGGCTGCTATAGTCAGATTTAATGGGCCAAACCGGTGCTATTTTGCAAGAAAAAGAGGTGCCGAAACTTGTTCCAGGTGATCAAGATACATTTCACCCAGCTGATGCTTTGGCTGAAGGAGGATGATCCAGATTCCACCAAGTGAAAAGAATATGTTTGTTTGGAGCTGGCGGACAGATTTCCGAAGTGAAAAATCAACGGTGCTGCTTTCAAGTGTACAGGTTCTTGCAGTGAAATAAGAAATATGACATTGCCAGCCTGCTGGCAAGTGCATTCTTCTGTGTCCTTGCAACACCTGCACAGCGTGGACGTGCCTAGTGAATCACACAGACACCATCCATCTTCCCGAATCCAGGAAGGGGAGAATGTAAAATACTGTGCCTGGATTAGTGGTGAACCCCTGGGCCACTTCACTATCCTCTTCATAACATACACATTTAGGGACCACTGAGTGATTTGAGGGGCAGGGCGAGGTGATCACGTTCCCTTGTGCTGCTGGATGCCATTTTGTTAACCCCCAGCTAAGGCTCCCCAATGAGAGCAGGAAGCGTTGCTCTCACACCCCGATGTTTCACAATAAAGTCACATGGGGATATGGCATTGGTGTGAAGCCAAATCAAACAATACCCTTCTGGATTTGGGGGAGTGGGGAAATGTGTCCACCAGCCATCAGGACTCCCAAGAGTGCAACCGACACTACTGTCCAAACCAGGGTTTCCCAAACTTGGGTCTCCTGCTGCTTTTGGACTACAACTCCCACACCCCTGGCTATCAGGACCACTGATCAGGGATGATGGGAATTGTAGTCCAAAACCAGCTGGAGACCCAGGTCTTGGAAACACTGGTCTAAACCATGAAATGGGGGGTGGCAGTGGTGGAAAGAGAGAAGGGCGTGCAATTTTAGGGCTCCTTTTCCCCTGGAGCCCCCAGTTTCAGGCAGAACAATTTCATGAATAACTTTCAGCTTAGCTCTATAGGAGATGTCCTTCCACAGTGCGAAAAAAGCAGAGCATTTAAGCTGCTGCTTCTTATGCCCAAAGGAGATTGAAGACACCAAAGATGGCTGCCTTTCCTTAACATTGTTCCATGTTAAATGCTCTTTGGCTTTTGGAAACAAGGTCAAATAGATTTAAGCTGTTCATGTTATTAAAGTTCTCTGCAGGAAGACAGGGGACAAAGTTGTTTTCTTCTGCAATTTTTCTTAGCCAATCTATTACTTAACACCAGGTAACATATAAATTGCCATTGTAATTGTTCAATGTACAGCATCACTGTCACTTTTTACAGTATCTTTTGTTAGAAAAGTCCAGAGGTTGCAGAAGGACTAGTAACATCACATCTGGACCACGGGCAATGTTGCATTTTTGATAAAATGCAGCTCAGCGTTGCTTTTGATTTCCCTGCTGTCATACCGCTATTCATTGTGTGAGGCCAATGTAATATTTTTAGCCTACCAAAAGCATGTCATTGTCTTGCCTTATCAAGAAGGCTGCCTTGGGTCATTCCTACTGTTGAGAATAACAATGACTCAGAGCAAAAGGTCACAACAGTGCAGAGATGTTTGAGAAAAGCTCTGCCAGGATCCTTTTGCCTAGCTGACAAAATTCCAGAATACAGATGTAATCCTTCCCCATTTATACATAGCTGAAAACATCCCTGGATTGGTCTGTCCCAGAGCCAGTTTCTCGATGTGGGAAATAGCTAGCCTTCCAGCAGACATGTTTAGTGGGGCACATAATTTAAAATATGTAAGAGTTAAAGGTGTGGATGAGGTGGGACTTGTCCTGCATTTCTTTGGCTTTGTGCATATTTGCGGCTTGAAACACAGTGAGTGTGTGGCCCTGCCTTTCAGTTGTGCTTTTGTATGCTGCTCCTCACAATAGAGAGGTGGTTGGGATGTCTCTACCTGATGTCCATTGCCTGGTTTGTTCCCTCATGCGGAAGTCCAGTTTGCTAAAGCCATTATCTGTGCATTGGCTGCCTGAAATCTACTCACCTCCGCTTAACGGTGGCTTCCATTTTGTAACTGGATGGAAGCTGGATTAAGGGAAAGCACATCAATCGAGCACTTTAAAAATATTCTGTATTGATTTATCATACAAACTAACACATAACTATGCAAACAAAAACAGAACCACACATGGATCACATGCACTATAAAAATTAAGTTACAGAGATGCAGTTACATACAGCCAGATTTTAAGATGAATCTATATAGTCCAACCACAACAAAGAGTGAGTCATGGGACGATTGTTTATTGACTATATATAATCAAAACATGGAGACCAGTCCACAGAACTGTCCAATTTGGCTTCACCCTCAACTATCTGACGTTAAGATAAAATATATCTCAAGAAGCTACAGGATGCCAATGTCAAGTGTAGTTCGAAAAACCACCACACAGCCTTTGCCTTACTTTTTATCCCACAGTTGTGATGGATCAACCCAAATTGCCTCTAACATCTCCCCTATCAGCAAGAGGACAGGAGCCACCCTGAGGGAAGAAGAAGGGCAGAATGATTATGCTTATTTTCAAAATTTTCTCTGGCTTCGCCGTTCCCATGCATAATATTTGCCTCTCTTCTATGGGCAGAAAATAGCAAGCCAACCCCCCCTCCCATTCCTGTTCTTCCTGGCTCAGCTTTTTACAGTTCTGCTTGTCAAAAGCTTCCAGCAAGTCTGCATATTAATGAAAGCACAACTTGTACATTTTATTCGAGCGACTGTGTGTGAGAGAGGAAGGGCAAATGGGTACAAGACAGCAAAGTGTTTCCAAAGAAGCCCATCTGCAAACTTTGATGGGTTTCGCCTTGTATATAATATTTCCTGTGTGTGTGCAAAGCAGCTAATGAGCCCTACCAAAATCCCATTCTGTGGGAACTCGTTATCATCCCCACTCAGTATTTTTAGAGGCCAAGAGATAGCAGTTTTCCTAACATTCACCATTGGAGTTGAGCTCAGGTATCTTTCAAGCAAGGCTCCACATCTAGTGGACAAGTGCCACAAGCAGGGATGGACCAACCTTGCCTATTTTGCTTTCTCTCCATCTCTCACTTTCCTAAGTTCTTCCCAGTTCTGCATCACTCCATGCTTTACTTAAAAAAAAAACTACACAAAAATTCACCAGCATTTTAATGAGAACTTCTCTTAATGTATACAATTTTGAATGCAATTTGTCTTGGCTCCCACTGGCTAAAGAACTTGAACAAAGATTACGGTCTCTGCAAAAAACTTCAATGCTCAGATCAGCACGGTACCTAAGCAAGGGAAAAGGGAAGGACCCAGCAAGTGTAATGGATGGCTAAGGGAGCTAAGATCCAATGGGTGATGTGCTCCCTGAGCTCCTGTTATATCGGAGTGGGGCGTGGGCATGGCTTTCGCATTGCAAGTGGGGCATTTCTTTAGAGTGGACAAGCAAATGGGACTGCCTTCCGGCAGGCCAAGCCTGCACTGTTTGCTTGCGCCAGTGTTGGCATCCCTGTGTCCTAGGCGACAGAGGTGAAGACAGCACCAGCTCAGAACCAGACCGACATCTTCTTTGTGGGCAGGGGCTAGTCAGCAGGCGTCAATGGAAGGGCAGGTTCCAGTGGCATGCGAGGCACCATCAGGGATGGAGGTGGGGTCAACTGGGTGGCAACTCACTGGGTCTTCCTCACCTGCTGCAATCCCACACCCTACTCTGAATAGTCTCACAGGGCCTTGGTGTGGCCTGTGCCAGACCACTGGGTCCTTTCCCATGACCATCAGTTTCCAACTTCTTCAGCTGTTTCGTCCAATTCTGACCAGCCCCTTCAAAACATCTCTTCAGGACTCATGTCAGAGTTTTCCAAAATATACACATTTTTGCAAGCAATTTTCAACAATACAATGCATTTTGTGTGTGTTCTTTCCCCTAATTATATGCCTTCTATGGACATACTTCCATAATCGACACATTTTTGTGTGCAATTTTTGGTTGAAGAACTGCACCACAAAATTCAGAGAAGTATGAATTTTGGAGGATAAGACCATAAGACGAGCCTGCTTTATCAGGCTAGTGACCTATCCTGTTCTCACAGTTGCCAAGCCCTCAATAAGGACCTGAGCACAGTAGCACTCTCACCTGCATTTAATTTGTGTCTTGTTCTGAGAAACACAAATTAGGTAGGTTTGCATTTTAATGCAAACCAAACAAAATTTCTCTCCTATCCCTACTCCACTGGTCAGGTAACTGGCCTGTCCAGTATCTCTGCAGTCACAAGCAGACAGGAAAATGGGAGCTTTATTGATTCCACAAAACCTGCATTGATGGGCCACAAGATATGCAGATCTACCCTAAACTAGTATGAATTCTCCATCCACTGGCCTGGCCAAAAATGCTGCATGGATAGGGTGTGTGTGTGTGTGCACACGCGTGCGTGTGCCTGCAAGCAACTCACAAGATCACATTCTGTTTCGATGCTGATCGAAGTATAAAACAGGACTGGTTTGTCCCCAGAAATTCTGAAAATAAAGAAATATTTTACCTCCTAAGAATGTGGAAGAGTAAGCTAATTCTCAGTCATTTTCTGCACCTTGTCTTTGAACGCTCCCCTTCCATAAATGCTGACTCTGTTCACAGCCACTCAAGGGTGTAGAGTGCCAACATCAGCAGGAGGAGATTCCACACCATCCATCCTTTGCTGAGGCTTTACAAATGCAGACAAGGCAATAACACGTTAGTTTTCCACCAATCTGCCTGCTTCGTTTCAGCACTTTGACTTGAAAACCATCTGCTCCGTTTTCCACTCCAAAGTACACAGAATTGGCTATTCTGTGAGGTAAACATTAGATTTTTCAGCAGCCTGAAAAATGTCTGGTGCTGCGATGCTCAGCACAAAGGTCAATCTTGGATCATTTTAGAAAAGTTTTAACATTCTGCGAATGGACATTTGTGACCTGGAACTCAGTCGTTGCAGTGAGTTGGAGAGGGAGAATCTGGATGAAAAGGTCGTGTCACTTGTTAAACCGGTCAACAGCTCAGTCAGGCTGCTTCGCTGTGAAGGATCAGACACACAGAAGGAAGGATAGCAAACAGACATCTCAGTCTAATGGTCCTGTGGTCCTGAGTGGTCTCTTACATCAGTGTAAGTTTGGTAGCTGCGAGCCAATTCAATGTGGCAGCAATGTCAACAGCAAAGCAATGCTACTACTAGAAACAAAAGATAATGTAGCAAAGCCAGACACTTCTACAGTAACCCTAGCAACACCCATCAATCACAGTGTAGTGCACCAAGCATGTCCCTCCCCACATTAGCTAAACACAGAAAGAACCAATCCATGTGTGAAGAGGGCGGACTAGCTCTGTGAGATCATTCTGCACCACCACACATTCAGCGCATGACCCTACAACCACAGAGAGACTGCTACACTCTGACAAGTGCACAGTACGGTGTCACAGCCAGCACAAGCTCTGAAACTGACCCTGGCCCCCTCCAGGCTGTCAGTATTTTGCAGAAGAGATTCGAGTGCACATGAGAAATTTAGGTTTGTGCAATAAAAGTGGATTGAAGTGCCCAGTCACCCTAGCACAACAAATCCACTTGAAAACATCAACAAAAGGCTTTTTATAGTTAGGAAAGCAGTGGGGAAATGCACCAAAAATTGCACCACGAACGAATGATAAATGGGAAGATATAGAAACACCAGACAAGCAAATCAGAAAAATGCTCATTGTCCCTGCGAACGAATAAAAATGAAGGCCCAATAAACACCAGGCTCAGTCTAACTTCCTCATAAGCTCTGTGCAAGCAGATCAATAAACAGGTCATGTGGAGGAGCCCATCAATAGCCAAGAACTCTTGGAATTTGACCAGAGGTTCTCTTATCATTGGATTTTGCTCTCAGACTCTCTCAACCTGCATCTTCCTTTAAATTTCTAGGTTTTTCTTCAGGTGGGTTCAGGCAGCTGGCTATAGCAGAGATTTGGGCGCAGGGGTTATGGCAATCATTTGTTTGTGCTGACACATCAAAGCCATGTGATGAAATAATCTCTCAGCATCTGTTGGCTCCCTCCACATTTTAAAGGTATTTCCACAGGTGGTGACCTATGTTTTCATCCCCTCATTGAGACCCATCAGTTGCCATACAAGTTAAAGTATCACTGGGAGACAACTGCTGCTGCGGTTTCTCCTTGCCCAAGTTGTTCATCGAAGCTATCCTCAGATTTCCAAGAAAACAGCAGGAAACACCCCCACCCCTGATAGTTAATTCAGCTCAATTTACCAGTATGTATCACTTCACACTGCCAGGAGGACTCCCAAAGCAATTTATAGAGAAAATAACAAACAAAACATATACAATAAATAATAATTACAAGGAAACAAATATACTAAACATGTTATGCAACAACATAAAATAAACACCCCAAAAAGAAGACTCATTGCTTTCTGTAAATACTGTTTTAAAACAAGGACATGGACATTTTTGCCAGTTCAGCATATTGATATTTTTATTCATTAAGAAACTGATCAATTTCACACAATCAGCTAAACTGCTGCTTTGAAGCTATTATAGAAAGATAAGCGTTTCGCTTAATTTCTTCCTCTTTCCCCCAGCCATTATGGGTGAAATCCAATAGTGACCGTCCCCCAATGGAATGAATACTGCTGGTGGCACAAATCTCCCCTCCTTTTCTGAAGCTGTCAGGCAGACATGTGGGGGAGAGTGGGGCTGCAGAAGGGATGAGAGGAATAGAAATCTGTTGTGTGGTTTTGGATGTCACCCTATAAGTATACAGATTGTTTATGAGAAGAAAAACAGCACTTAAACCCTTTAGTGTGGAACAGCCTGGAAAATCCATGTGTTTAACCTGTGAACAATGAATTGCTCTGATTAACTGAGTAATGCATCTCAGCTTTCTTAAAAAGTGGAAGGAATACGTCATTTCGCGAATGGACTTGTCAGTCCTATCAAACTCTGCCTACAAAACTTGTGCTTTAGAGAGAGTTATGCTTCTCAGTGTAGACTACGGGCAAAGTCTTGATTGAAGATGGATCTGTTCATCTGTGGCTCCTATATTCCCCCCCCCCCCGCTTCTGCTTTGTATGCTCAGCTGAGCACCTTGCTCCATTTGTTTTGTCCAAGTTTTCAGGTATGTTAACAAGCAGGTCAGCACCATGATTGCAGAAATCTCTGCTCTTATCAGGATGCTATTGTCCTTTCTGGGGAGACAAGGTACCAGCTGCCCTGGAATGTGCCGTTTCAGTCAGGCATGCCTCAGGAGTGTCTGTTAATCTGTGACTTCCAAAGAAGGTTTCTCTTATCTAATATTGTAAAAAGGCAAAATTGATGTGTACTGTTTGAGATAACAGTGAGTGATTCTCCTGTTTTCTTCCCTCAGCAATTTAGGCAGAGCCAACATCCATTCGAACATTCATTTTCCACACTGATACAGTCATTACATTAGTGAGGAATTAAAGTTAGGGATAATAGAAACATAAGGGTATAAAGCACATGAAGCAACTTTAGCTTTTAAATCTTTCTAAAGATACATTACGTCCAGGGAGCCTACATGAATACCCACATGACAACACGGGAGCTGATTTAATGCAATGTGTGACAAGAATACAAAAGCAAATTTTAGACAAAAAAGGAAAAGAAAACCTAGAGGGAGGGAGGAACAACAAAAACAACCCAATGAGGCTTGAGTGTGCTCGTTGAATGATGACTGAGGCTTGTCCACATTTGAGCATTATTTAGCTGTTATTCCTTTCCACCCAAATTCTAATTAGACTAGAGCTGTCCACACCCACATGTATTTACAATTGTATCTGATGAGAAACTTTGTTTTCCCCCATTCATACCAATAGGTGTTCCCTTTCATGTCTGTCACTGCCTTCTAATTTGTTGATTCTATTATGGCAATTAGGTACTGGCAGGGCAGGTGCAATGCTTGCGCGCCTTGTGGGTTTTTTATTATTTAAAAAGACAATCCTTGCCCAAGAAGGGTACAAAACCACACCATCTGGCAATTATAAATTTGCTTGGGCAGTTTTCCAGTTTTGTGTAAAACTGAAAGGGGTGTGTGTGTGTGTGTGTGTGTGAATTCCTGTGGTCCCTTACTAGCTAGCATGCTGGAAAAGAGACGAAAGGAATTGTAAATGGTCAGCACACACTTTTCAGCCTGTTGCCCAACATACCTGGTTTAGAAAATTGTAATCTAACACACAACACTGTCAGCTTTACCCATGCAGTCCCTTCCAACTCTACAATTCTATGATACATGTGAATTACACAATGGCAGGGACAACTTTATGGTTGGTCACACGTTAGATTTCACATGAAATGAGTAGTGCATGCCTCTAGAGAAGACGTGCTATTTCAGTTCATCGGTGTTATGCAGAGTTGAGGCGACCCGTTAAGGTTCCAGATAACCTGCAGGGCAATGGAGGGACGTGGTTGGAACAGAACATTTCACCTGGCCGAAATGCCATTCATTTTCATTATTCAAATACAGAATGGCAACACTCTCTTTGCCCAGGGTTAGGCTGCTGTACCACATTTTAAAACGATAGCGCACTTGGAAATAAAAAGCGTTGGAGCCGAGTGAGTTTTTCAGAGGTGACAGAAATGGCTGCTGTTGATTTAAATCTCTGTGAAATACTTGGTTGGCGAGATCTTGCTTAGTGGGTATGATACCCACATCTATTTTGTGCGATTCGGTTAATAATAATAATAATAATAATTAATAATAATAATAATAATTAATAATAATAATAATAATAATAATAATAATAATAATAATAATAATTTATTATTTGTACCCCACCCATCTGGCTGGGTTTCCCCAGCCACTCTGGGCGGCTTCCAACAAAGATGAAAAATACACTAAAATGTCACATATTAAAAACTTATGAACCGCTTCCTGTAAAATGCCTCAATGCCATTTCGATGTAAAAATGTCAACAGTGGAATCAATTCTGTACGTAAAAACAATTCCACATAAGCAAAAGCTTGTTGGAAAAGGAAGTTATTCAACAGGTGCCAAAAAGAGGATGGAAATGGTGTTTGTCTGATACCTAGTGGGAAGGAATTCCAAAGGGTAGCTGCCACCACACACCTTGTAGGGAATAGATCTTCTGATATAATGGTATCCATGGTTCTCTCTTGCAAAGCACAACAATGAAATGGGTATATAAGGAGTACGACAATGTTTTCGGTTCCACCAGGATACAACTTTCCCTAGGTTGTAAAGGGTTTTCTATACCGGAACCAACGTCTTGAATTTAGCTCAGTGGCTAATTGGCAGCCAATAAAATTCTTCCAGCAGCAGTATTTACATGGTGGTGATAGTCTGCCTCAGTGAACAGCCGAGCTGCTGCATTTTGCATGGGCTGCAGCTACAATTCTATGCTTCTTTTATTCAGGATTCTCAGGACCCAGTTAGAATGCATCACAGTATTCCAACTGAAAGTTGCCAGCACACCAATGACAATGGTCAGGCTAGCCGCTTCAGAAAACATTTGATAAGGAATTTTTCCTATGCAAGAGCTATAGCTTTGCATACAGATGCTCCCAGCTTCAAAATAAGGTATCTCCAGGTATGGCTGAGAATGCCTCACAATCTGAAACCTTGGTGAGGTGTCACAGTCAGTGTAGACCATAGGTAGGCAAACTAAGGCCCATGGGCCGGATCCAGCCCAAACACCTTCTAAATCCAGCCCATGGACGGTCTGGGAATCAGCGTGTTTTTACATGAGTAGAATGTGTGCTTTTATTTAAAATGCATCTCTGGGTTATTTGTGGGGCATAGGAATTTGTTCACCCCCCAAAAAAATATATAGTCCAGCCCCCCCACAAGGTCTGAGGGACAGTGGACCAGCCCCCTGCTGAAAAAGTTTACTGGCCCCTGCTGTAGACAATGCTGAGCTAGAGAGGTCAATGTCTGCCTTGGAATGAGGCAGCTTCCTATGTTCCTATGAGTCTCACTGAAATGAATGGGAGTTGCCTGTGAACAGAATGCTTTGGCACAGCTTCCATTCATTTCAATGGGTCACACTCCAGAGAAATTCTCAATGGCTTGGGCCCATGTCATAGTGTATCTTTGGCTAGCACCACTGAAGGGAAATGAGTTTAACTAGCTTTACCCTACTCAATATAGTCATTTGGCTCTTTAGATCCATATCAAAATGTCACCGCTGAAAGCAAATGAAGCCATAATAAATACTGAAGCAGTAATAAATACTGAAGCAGTATTCTAATAAATAAGAAGGTGGTATTTTAAACAACAACAACAACAACAACAACTGTGAGATATATAACTATTATCAAGATTTATTATGGCTCAATGCGATTGCATCTGCATTGCTTTGGTAACTAATGAATTATATTTCATTTACAAAAACTTTGGCGACAACAGCAGTTCAATTTTTAAAGGTATTTTCCAGCAGAGCCTGAAATCTTTCAGCTGCTGTACATGATCACACGGGGAAAGGAAAAATCCTTAACATGCTGCCTTCAGTGTGTTTACCTGTCAGCTCAGCTAATGGAAAACTCGAACTTTAGCTAATGTGAGCATGGCCACAAGCTAAACTGTAGGCACACATTAAAAGAGTTACAAGCCCCCTCCCCATTATTATTGTTTTACACAAGCTGTTGGTTGCACCACCATAAGCAAACACCCACTCTGTGTTTCAATGTGTGGCTTTCCACAAGGGATCTATTTCCATCACTTCTAACACATGATCTAGTATTTTGGATCCAACCACCACCAGTCAACCGGATTTGTGCTTCTGTTTATGGAGGGATCATGTGTTGTCCTAACCAGAGCTGGCCTCACCATTAGGGAGAGCAAGACGGCCATCTCAGGAAGCAGATGCTGAGAGACGGAGAATGAACATGGCTGTGAGAGTGACACACCGTCTGCCCTGCACCCCTTAAGCTGGCCTACTGCCATGGCATGTGATCGAGGATTCTGTCCCATTGACAGTGCTGAACTCAGAAACAACTGCTAGTCCAGTTGGGATTTGGACATGGTCAACACCATGATGTTCTTCACTTCAGGTAGTGAAATGTCTTGGGCTGGCCTTGGTCCTAACCAAGGAACTGTCTTACCATTCATGCGTGCCGGGTTCTGCCCAACTTTGGGGAGGCCTGGTGTGCACTTACAACATCACACAGCAGAAGGAGGCCAATGGGGCCTGTTGCAGCCGCAGGAAGGCCCAACAAGGCCCGCCACAGACCACAGAATATTGAGGGGGTCCAATCCCCTCCTTGAGATTTTTTTGAGGGTCTTGGCCCTTTGATTGTAGTAGACCCTCTAAGCAGCTTACAATAAAAGTTAGTGATCAATAAAAACAGCTAAAATAAATAAACATGATCAAAAATAACAAGTATATTAAAACATGTGAACATCTATGTGTCTGGGTAGACTTGCCCAAGCAAAAATGTATAAAGAAGGCACCAAGAAGAGTTGTGCAGAGGCCCTCAATAGGCAAGGAGTTCCAAAGTGAAGGTGCAGCCACACTGAATGATTGATTTCTCCCAACTGTGGAATGTTGAACCATGGAACATGTAACAGTGCCAGTTTGGCAGATGGAAGCAGTTAAGTGGGCACATGCTGGGTAAGGTGATTATGCAACTAAACTGGTCCCAAGCCATTAAGGGCCCTATTAGAAATTGGTCCCATAACAAATGAACAACTGGTGCAGATCTCTGAGCTGAGGTATGATATGTTGACAGGGTCTTGTTGGGAATAAGCCAGAGTGTTATCTGCTTGACACTGCCTGCTTCAGCACATTTGCTGCAAAATCCTAGCTACATGCAAGAATGGGTATTAGGTTTCAAGGCATGAACCAGATTAGGGGTTAACCCAGGGATCAGAACAAAGGATCCTTTATTGTGTGGGACACATTTACCGTATTTACTTGAGTCTAATGTGCCACCGAATCTAATGCACACCTCAATTTTCAGAACCTTAAAACAAAAAAAAAGTATTTGCTGGCAAATGTAAATGTGCTATCGAATCTAATGTGCACCTTAATTTTCGCAATGTTCAAGGGACCCCTGACCATTAGGTCCAGTCGTGACTGACTCTGGGGTTGCGGCGCTCATCTCGCTTTACTGGCCGAGGGAGCCGGCGTACAGCTTCTGGGTCATGTGGCCAGCATGACTAAACCGGCGAAACCAGAGCAGCGCACGGAAACGCCTTTTACCTTCCCGCCGGAGCGGTACCTATTTATCTACTTGCACTTTGATGTGCTTTCAAACTGCTAGGTTGGCAGGACCAGGGACCGAGCAACGGGAGCTCACCCTGTCGCAGGGATTCGAACTGGTGACCTTCTGATCGGCAAGTCCTAGGCTCTGTGGTTTAACCCACAGCGCCACCCGCATCCCTTTTTCGCAATGTAATTTGGCCAAAAACGGTGAGCATTAGATCTGAGTAAATATGGTATGCCAAGTCAAGGCCTCTGTATATGAAACACTTTTTTTCCATGGGAAGCAATATAAACCTATTGAAAGCTGTATAGCAGTTTTACTGAAGTCATCATAAATCTTCATCTGAACAAACAAAACATTTTCTAAGGTAAGTAGAAAATTCTATTTGTGCACCCAGAGCATTTTATGCTGAAGTGATCAATTTCTACAGGCGATCAATAGTGAAATAACTAGGAGTCAGTTTTGATGGGGCATATTTCTTGAAAAGAATATAGAACAAAGAGCTGAGATACAGAAAATAAAACTGTATCGAGAAAAGTCTAGGTATTAGTTGTTAAATGATGACTTACATTACAATCATATGTATGTTAAGCAGAAAATTATGGAAATTACATATTGCTCAGGAAACAATATTCTATCCTGTCAACCCAGGGGATTTTTGATCATCAAAATATAAAATATATAAATTATAAAATGTAGATGCAGCAGTGCAACATGGTAATAACACTCAGTCCTTTAGTGATCTACAAGCTAGTATTGGAAATACCTGCCATCTTCAAAGGGAAACCCCCCTCCTCTGTTAAAACACATTAAAATACAGTGGTACCTCGGGTTAAGAACTCAATTCATTCTGGAGGTCCGTTCTTAACCTGAAACTGTTCTTAACCTGAGGTACCACCACTTTAGCTAATGGGGCCTCCCGTTGCTGCCGCGCCGCCGGAGCACGATTTCTTTTCTCATGCTGAAGCAAAGTTTTTAACCTGAGGTAATATTTCTGGCTCTGACCAAACTGCGGGAGACAGTGGTAGACAGGAGTGCCTGGCGTGCTCTGGTCCTTTGGGTCACGAAGAGTCGGACACGACTAAACAACAATATTTCTGGGTTAGCGGAGTCTGTAACCTGAAGCGTCTGTAACCCAAGGTACCACTGTAGTCTAATCTGAAGGTTAACAAACCATGGATAGCAAAGGGGAAGGCTATCAGCCTAACATACCTCACGGGGTTGTTGTAGGGTTAAATTGACACTCCTCTTCTTTTCAGGGAGAGTAGGAAAGAAATGCACCAAGCCCAATATGTTATCACTAATTATTCTCCTGCCCCAACAAAATCATCAAGGGGCTTCATTATTCAGCTAGGCCACCAGTGAGGCAATGTTCTCTAGACACTTCATATGCTGACCCAAGATATGGAAGAGTACAGAGATATTTCTTCTTGTGACACATTCATGTAGGTGGTCAACCTATTGAGGAATCATGTGACTAAGCCATGTGAGGCCTCATATAATTAACAGCAGAGGCATCTAACCTGGGGGCTCCCAGAGGCTGAAGGGCTATCACTTCCCCTAATCATTGGCCTTGCAGGCTGGGGCTGATGGGAGCTGGAGCCCAACAAAGTCTGGAAGGCCAAACGTTACGGCGAGCCACCATTGACGTTTACTCAGAAGTGGCTGTAATGGAATTGACCTTGCTCTCAGGCAGGTTTAGGGCCACCGTTCCAGCCACTGGAAGCATCATGGGGGCAGGACTGAATAAAAGAAAGAGGGGAGGAATTTAACAGTTCAAGTCAACTTGGGCTCAGACAAAATTTCGGCCCAGACGCTGGGTTTAAGCTGGTGATAGATACCCCTGCAGCAGCTCACCACATACTGTTGGACTCCAACTCCCATCAGCCCCACCAAGCATGGCCAATGGCTAGGGGTGGTGGCAGCTGTAGTCCAGCAGCATGTGGAGGGTCAAGGTTCTCTAACCCTGGCTTAAGCCTTCAGTCAGGTGAGTACAGAGAGGCTTCTATGTAGCTAGGCTCTCATTCGGAGGTCCCTTGCTATATAACCACCAAGGAAGGAGGTGAGGTTTTAGGGAAGAAAACCCCACCACGTCTTTTCAGGAATAAACATAGCATACCCAATAACCTTTAATTAAAATGTTTAAGTGGGATTTCCACTCTCCCTAACAAAATCTAAAATTACAGCAGGGAAAACGCAGCGATTCTTTATATAGCCTTCACACAGTTCTTGAATTGGAGGAGGTGGCGCACCCTCTCAATGCCCAATCACTCTTGTCAGAGCAGACTTGCATTTTTCAGAACTTTCCCCCTTCTCTATAAATTTAAAGCGAGCAATTTAAAGGCAAGTCTTAATTAGCATATTGAGGACGGTTTATTATTTATGAGATGGAAATCAGGATCTCAGATGACTGAACTCATTAAAGGCTCTTTGGAACGGCTCCCATCTACTTCCTCTCCTGCACCCACACAGCGAGTAATTCACACTTTAATTAATGCGGCGTCTTCCCAAACAATGCATGCTCCTGACAGAAATCTTTCCTAATGCAGCTAAAAGAAGAAAGTCACAATATTGAATTGAAAATGTGGCGCCGCTGCAAGTGCAAGAAATGCGAGATAAGGCAACAGCAGCACCTGCAATTCAGTTTACCCTGGGCCCAAACTGCAATCAGAACGGTTGGATGGACCTGCAACAATATGGGTACTCCACAGCAGTCAGGAACAGTTCCTACCTGCCCTTCCCTCACTGGTGTTGCTGCAGTTACCCCAAGGGAAAGGGGGTGGGCTGTGATGGCAACAAGTTTGGTGTGGTGCAAACACACTGGCAGGAGCAGCGATTGGCTCTGATGGTGCATTTGCACCATGCTGACCGTGCCCCTCCACCTTTCCATCCTGGTATGCTGCAGTGATATGGGCAACAGGAGGTCAAAGGAACACCCCCACCCCACCCCACTGTCTGCTACTGTAGTGCTAAGGTAAAGGGACCCCTGACCATTAGGTCCAGTTGTGACTGACTCTGGGGTTGCGGCGCTCATCTCGCTTTATTGGCCGAGGGAGCCTGTGTACAGCTTCCGGGTCATGTGGTCAGTATGACTAAGCCGCTTCTGGCGAAACCAGAGTAGCACACGGAAACACCGTTTACCTTCCCACCGGAGCGGTACCTATTTATCTATTTGCACTTTGACGTGCTTTCGAACTGCTAGGGTGGCAGGAGCAGGGACTGAGCAACGGGAGCTCACCCCATCACGGGGATTCGAACCGCCGACCTTCTGATCGGCAAGTCCTAGGCTCTGTGGTTTAACTGTAGTGCTAAGTCTAATGCAATTGCCACACTGAGAGACTCTCCTTATAATTCCTAACACAGCTGCTGCAAAGGAGGGGTCTTGTATCTCTAACAGAGGGGTTTCAACAGTTGCACTTTGTTCCAGCCCTATATGGAAAGCAGCACCTGCCAAATTTCCATCTTCTGTGTGCCCTTTAAAGGTACAGAAGTCCCAGTCTGTTTTGCATCTGGTTCCATCCTTACAAACAAGACTGAGCATTCAGTGCCAGACTAACCCAATGCTTCTTGGTTTTATTCTTATCTAACCACTGACTTTTGAAACATAAACAGCAATAAAATTAAATAGCTCAGCCATTAACATCCACCGGAATCCTCTTGAAGTCTCAGAATGAACAAGAGAGCCCAGAGCAGCCTGACTGAGTTTTCCATCTGTTTTTGAAGAAAAGATAAAATCTTTCGGCACAGAAACCGCACAGAGTAGTTGAACTATAAACTTCTGACAAAATGCGGTTTGGCTTCAGTACGATCTCTTGAGCTGATGCTAGGATGCACACAGCAAAAACATATTTGTACCCAAACAAATATTTGAAGCCCTTTTTTGTTGTTCGTAAAAGCTCATCTAATTGTTTCATCTCCTTCTGAAACCTCCCTGAGGCGCAAAAGGAGCTTTCAGAGTGGAAGGCACTGTGCAGTTTTTAACTGCAATTCAGCCCAGGGTGGTTTACAGCTTGACCTATAAGAATACTGTAAAATGTAGCTTTTCAGGTGGCACTGAGCAAATTGAACAAATCTTTGCCTGCAGTGAAAGAGCCCAATCTGGCGAGGTTCTGGGTATTTCAAGGACTGCTTGGCTTCAGCAGGAGAGGCAGGTGCTGAATGCCACCTCAAGGCGCAGCCTCAATACTTTCTTGACATCACACATAACTGTGCAGGCTTGTTAAAGCTGCCCTTTATGGCTGACTAAGGAAATGGCATACCAGCATCATTTGTTGGGAAGACGTTGTTGCTACATGTGGCAAAAGAAAACAGACTGACTTAAAAAACAAAACAAAAAACCAACAATTTCCTGGATCCTAGATGTACAAGTATCAACATTTAAAGATGTACATTAATTAACAATGAATTACACCAGAAATACTCATGGGATTTCTAGTAATACCACATGAGGGAGTAACGTTCTACAGTAAACATTACAAGAGAACGATGATGAAACTCTGATTCTGCCGTGGGGGGAAAGAACATGGAATTTTATCATGACCTGAACTGTGCTACGGAGTTACTGGAACAATGCCTCCCATATTAGAACAGCAAATCCTGATTCTTATTCTTCTTTAAAGCTAAGCTTCCAAAGATGACAGCAAAAAGGGGGGCAGAGTCAGACTTAATTGCTACAAACCTCCCTAAGTCAAGCAAACTATTATTTGAGACTCCCTAAAAATGGCAGTGTTTATTTTTGGCTGAATCTGAAGGAAAAAAGATTAAAACAGAAAAACCACTGAGGTCCACAGCATATCTAGCAAAGCTGAATGCTTGTAAAAATAATCTTCTCCTCAGTTCTTGGCAATCAATTTGGAAGGGAGCTACACACTATTGCAAAGTGCCAGCAGCTAAGGTGGGTGAAAAACATGGCGGAAAGTGAGTGGAGGGGTTGATGTTCTGGTACACCCCAGAACTAATCAAGGTAGAAGGAGCTCATATATTCCTCAGAAATTTTCCTCACTACTCCAGAAAGATGTGTCACACTTTTTGAGAACCTCTGAACCAAGGTTTTCGTAATGTAAGAAATACAGAAGCATCAGATATAGAACTCTCACATTATCTTCAAGGTTATTTTCATTATTCATAGGGTAGCTGGGGACTTTCTGCTCTACACCCATGTGGGATCACGAAGAGTGCCATCTTATATCCCTCAGGCTGCTAACAACTATATGGAACCACAAGGTAAGGTTTGGAGTATGCTAATAACACTCTGCTTCTCTGTCATTTGGGGTGGAATCTACACACATATAAAAACTGCTGTGAAAATGCTTTTTTAAAAACCGTTTTGAAAAATACATTGAATTTGGCATAGCTCACTGTCGCCATCTAGTGTCACTGTTGTATATTGCACTTTACAACAGATTTAAAACATTTTATTTGCAGCTGTAGAGCTGAGGGTCATTTTCCCTTTCACTTTCAGAGCCTAGATAAGAACACTTTGGAAAGATAGGTGTAGGCAAGTATAGAGACTGAATTTGGGGGTCCACATGAAAATACAGATTTGCTAAGCAGAGCAGCTTTTGACTCATTTTTCTTCAGTTGCAGAGAGACGATATTTGAAAAGTAACTCAGATTTGCAAAGAATTCAAAAATGAGTAATTCAAGAGATCAGAATAAAAAACCCAAGAAACATTAGCTAGCCTTTAACTGAACAGAGGAAACTAGATTCTTTCAAATGTGAGCTTTTTAAAAAGTAGTTCTTCCAAAAGCCTGTTCCCCAAATGATGCCAAATCAGTGTTCTGACAGCAAAAGGACAAGCTTAGCAGACTGACATGTTGGAATGAAAATCTGAGTTGAAGGGCTGTCTCTTTGAAAGGTCAGGTCTTATTTTATGCAATCTTCTCCCTCTCAACAAACTACAGAGTAGACAAGCTTCTCTACTTTGTTTTCTTCTCCATTGTCTCTCCCATCACCTGAACATTCTTTCCCGGGCTTAGAGTGGGTGGTCATTTTTCATTAGGTCTTTGGTTCTTCTTGGGAGGGGAGAGTGAGGAAAGTATGTTCCAACAAGGGAGTATTTTAAAACTGTGTCGATGGGTTAAAGTCACATACTTGCCTTTCCGTCACAAGAGCAGTAACCTAGAACTGGCTTTACTGATCCAGCCATGAAAATCATTTGATTCAAGAAAGCCCCCTCATTAGTAAAAATGAGGTGATGATTATTCCATTACGTGTGAAAAATGCAAAGGATTATATCTACAAACAATCCTTTACTTTTTCACACTTAATGCCAGCACCCGGTTTCTCTTTTCCTTGTTGTCTTATGATGACTGGCTGTTCTGACTCTGCAAATGAGAATACAGTTGTGCCATGCAATCTCCAGATCCTTTAAATCAGAGTGGGGCAAATGTGACCACCTTGGCCTTTCGAATTCTCCTCAGGTCACAACCCCTCCTCAGCCAAATCTACTCCATCCAGGCCATCTACTCTAACCAGCCCAACTTCATAGTCTCCTTGTGTGTTTTTGCCTGGCTGGGATGTGTCCTTGAGAAAGTACCATGGGTGCCAGTTGCAAAATGGCTGCCCTGGAAGGAGAACAGTGCATGATGCTTCTGTGGCTCGACATGACACAAAATGTCTGCTGTAGGGCATGGCACAATACAAAATGGCCGACCCATCTAAAACCTAAAAGAGACAGGATTGCAAAATGGTGTGGCCATATCCTCCATACATAAAAAAGGGGATGCAGGTGACAATGTGGTCTAAACCACTGAGTCTCTTGGGCTTGCCGACTGGAAGGTCGGTGGTTTGAATCCGCACAATGGTGGTGAGCTCCCATCGCTCTGTCCCAGCTTCTGCCAACCTAGCAGTTCAAAAGCATACCAGTGCAAGTAGATAAATAGGGACCACTGCAGTGGGAAGATAAACAGCGTTTCTGTGCACTCTGGCACTCATCATGGTGTCCCGTTGCACCAGAAGCGGTTTAGTCATGCTGGCCACATGACCTGGAAAGTTGTCTGCGGACAAACGCCAGCTCCCTCAACCGGAAGTGAAATGAGCGCCGCACCCCACAGTCACCTTCGACTGGACTTAACCATCCAGGGGTCCTTTACCGTTATAAAAAAGGCACCTACATCACTCAGCACTCTGCTTGCTCACAGAGAGAGGCTCTTGGCACCTCTTCTCTACTCACAATGGGAGGTTGGGTACCACACCCTGGCATCCAGTCAAATGTGGGCATGTTTAAAGGGAGGGCATTCAATGTAAGATTGATGAGCCAGGGCAAACAGGAACTGAGCAGGAAGAGTCTCTCAAGCATTATGGAGTTTTAAGGGGATCTTTATGGAGACCTGTCTCGCTGTGGGTAAAACCTCAGTGCCTAGGACTTGCCGATCATATGGTCGGCAGTTCAAATCCCCGCGGCGGAGTGAGCTCCCGTCTTTCGGTCCTAGCTCCTGCCTACCTAGCAGTTCGAAAGCACCCCTAAGTGCAAGTAGATAAATAGGTACCTCTTTCTAGCGGGAAGGTAAATGGCGTTTCCGTGTGCTGCGCTGGTGCTGGCTCGCCAGAGCAGCTTCGTCACGCTGGCCACGTGACCCGGAAGTGTCTGCGGACAGCGCTGGCCCCCGGCCTCTTAAGCGAGATGAGCGCACAACCCTAGAGTCAGACACGACTGGCCCGTAAGGGCAGGGGTACCTTTACCTTTACCTTATCTCATCCACCATAGGAGGTACTCCTGGACAAATGGACGCCCCCAGGCACTGCATTAAGTCAAATTATGGCATACTGTGAACACACAAACCCTGGGAAATTACAGCTGCTTTGTTTCTCCCCATACAGAGCTAAGTCATGGCTTGGCTGAGGATGTTGCCCAAAACTGGGCTTGTGGTTTAGCCTTTTCCAGACTGACTAAAGTTTTTTCTGTGATTTATAGCTTATGGTTTGTGTAGGAAAGCTATGAGTGCAGTCTGAAATGACACACTAAGCCAAACCATGACTTAGTTCACTGCAGTGCAATAGCAGAATAATCGGGGAGGAACAAAGAGATCATAATTTTATCTCTAGGAGTCCATACGCTTTTGCTAAGCCATGACTTACCATGATGAGTGAGCCAGGCCTCTGCTTATTCTGGCTATTCCCTGGAGCAGCTATTTTAATTTGCCACCACTGGCTTGGATTTGGAAGGATGTAAACTGCAGTTTTAGCTATGAAGGCATCCATCCTTTAAGAAGGGATGACCACCTTCTAATTCCTAGAGATGGGCATTAACATTTAAGTCAGCTTAGTCCCTGTAGAATCAGCGATACAAAAATATATTTTTGTTATTGTAACTGGGCTGTACGTCAGGCAAATGTAGGAATTTATTCAGGCCAAACTGAATAAATTTCAGTGCCAGAACTCAGTCAAAGAATAAATATCACTTCACTACGCAGCTTTTTCTGGATAAGCTTAAGAGTATCTATTTTACAGCCAGCCCCTATGTCAGGAAAGGGAAATGTCTGGGCCCTCACTTGCTGTTGGACTATAATTTCCATTATGCTTGAACATTGACTATGATAGCTAGGGGGTTGATGGGAACTGGAGTCCAACCATAGCAGGAGAACCACAGATTCCTCCAAGCCTCCCACCCCCGTCTCTTTCCAATGTATTGGGGTTGGGGGTCAAATCTCTCAGATCAGAAGGTATAATTTTAGGGCACTTAGTGGTACTTTGGGTAAAGGCAGGTTTATCTGTGAACACCAATTCTTTTAATCGATCAAATTCAACCCCCTGCCCACCCATACATTGGCTAAATGCTGACTATAAACCATTTTAAAGTGCCACAAAATGAAACAAAATTTTTCTTTCTTCTTAAAGTGGTATATTGCACTTATTGGCAGGGAAGGCAGGAGGCAGAAAGTCAAGAAACAGAGAAATGGGAGGAGTTGGTTTTCACTTCCATTTATCAGAACCTGCTAAAAATAAACCACAGCTTTGATGGCTTTTCGTTTATTTTTCTTATTTCACCAGTTTTCATTCAGCTGAACAAAACAACTTTTTGAATGTAAGTATCTCTTCACTCATCATGTCTTCCTTTCAGTGTTGCTGGGACTATTTGGAGATGATGAAAGTGATGATGAAGTGAGGGAGCCAAACGGCCAGAAAAAACAAACAAGCCCTTGTCTCAATTCTCACCTCTCAGCAGTATAACCCAAGTTGCCTCAAACTTACAAGGAGAACAAATGGGAAGCCATTTTTTAAACTGTTTATTTAGCAACTATTCAGATTTGTTTGTGAAGAGGTTATAATACATCACATTAAGCAATTGCTATTGTGTATTTTCCAGTGCAACTTCCCATCACTTTCCTTATTGCCAACAAGTCCATTGTGGTGGTGCTGGGTTTTGGGAATGGGAGTGTCAAATCCACTTTAATTACACAGTGTGATTTTGCCTGTACGTGACTGAATCCAACCTGTAAAAGAGCAAAGCTCTGGAAGAATCCCAAGACATCCTACTCAAATGAAGGCAATCTGCCCAGAGAAGCAGCCTTCATTATCAGGGACCACAAATGTAAATTAGTTCCATATGCGAATATGCATCCAAATGCAAAAGTCATGTCTTCAACCAAAGCATTACTTTTAACACATTTAGATGTGTGTTCTACTCCATATCCAAAAGGGAAAGCGCATTTAAATGTGCATCAGAATGGGCTGTGGAGACATTGGTGGTTCCACTGCTTTGTCAGCCCTGCTGCTGCCCGGCTGGAGTGCACATGTTTTGTTAGTCATGCTTAGAATGGACTTGTTGAAATCAATGACATTACTCTTAGGCATGATTTAAGTCTGGCTCCAGTGCAGTGTTTGAATTAGCGATATACTGATAATAAGCATGAATACATTCTGCATAATTCAGGAAGCATTGCAACTACATAAACTACTTTACTTCTTAGCATGTGATTATTTGGAGAATCAAAAGGCAAACACATGCATGTGTAAACCAGATATACAGGAGGAAGGGAATCTCATGCAAACATGCTTTTTGAACTGATGCCTGAAAGTGGCTATCATACTGAATAGAGGTGGCTATGGAGGGATGGTGCCTGAGTTCGAGAGTGCTCTGATGTTTGTTTAAAATATATTTTTATTTGGCTACGCAATATTACAAGTATTTAAGAATCTATTTATTTTTAAAAATATTATGACAAAGCAAAAGACAAATTGTTATTTCGATAGTTTATAGATGCTTTCAATCTTAATAGATTGTTTTCAGAAACTGAACAAACGTTACTATAAATGTAATACGGTTATATATTGTACAAAAGGGAGAAGCCAAATCCTAACAAATACATTCTAGCTTAAAATAAATCTCCTACTCATAAGTGTTCCTCTCCTGCATTGTACATTTAATCCTCTAAACTGCATTAAAAGCACAAGCTTTACCATGCATCATAATACAGACCACAGGCTACTCAGCATGTGAATCTTGGGCATTTCCCCATGATTTAAGTATTTTAAACGTAAACATTAATACGTGCAATACTGTGTCATCTTTGGGGGAAGAGTAATTCATTCCATAAAACATAAAAGGAGTATCTGCTTATCTCTTCCCGCAATGAAAGGGCACTGCTCCATTCTAATCGGGGCACTGCTCTCTGCCTGTCATGGAGAGAAGGGAGGCCATATCTGGCCTGTAGAGCACACGCTCTGTATTCTCTCCAGGCTGCTTGAGTGCACAACTCTTGTTGCAGGCAGCACAGATTCCAGCTCACTGAGATGTGTTACATTAATCCTAACAAACAAGAAGAAGCCAAGTCAAATCTGGTACATTGGCTTGAACTGTTGACAACAGCAATCTTCCTGTCTGCAAACTAAGTGCCATACGTGAATTACTCACTCCAAATAATTCAAACCCCAAGTGTTTAAAAGTCTTGGATGAAGCCCAAAACACAATCAGATTAAGGATAAATCAGTGAGTTTGAAGAGGAAAAATGGTTTTGGAAGAGTTTTAATTTCCATTCTGATTGTTTAATATTTGGAACAGTTCATTAACTTTTTCAAGCATTCTCT
The DNA here is from genome assembly GCF_964234715.1 of Podarcis melisellensis. Taxonomy (NCBI): domain Eukaryota; kingdom Metazoa; phylum Chordata; class Lepidosauria; order Squamata; family Lacertidae; genus Podarcis; species Podarcis melisellensis. Next base: position 46,858,838 of record NC_138530.1, on the reverse strand, counting down.
ATGCAACAATGAGTAATAAAAACACACTAGCTCTCATGAAAGTTCATGTTCTCAGAAAACCAGTCTGTTACAATGACTGAGTTATTTTGCAGGGGAGGGGAAAGTTGAGTTTGACATTTTATGTTCAATGGGCCTACATCTGTGGATACTCCTTTTTCTTGACAAAGCCCCCCCAAAAGGATATTTGTCTTCCTCTTCTAATGAAGATGGCTTAAAATCACAAAAGTTTGGGCCCAGATTTATCTTAATTTTGAACGCTGCCTGCATACTTTCAATGCGTGTATCAACGAAAGCAGAGCTAGCTAAACCGACCACTCAAAACAAAAATTAAAGGCAAACACAAATCCTATAATTTCATGTTGCAGTGGAGATGATTTCTCCGGTACAGCAAAAAAGATAGAACATTTTCCAAAGCCTGCAGCTAAAGAAATACATGCATACATATGTAAACAATGCTCTTCCCTTTTGAAATCCCACTCACCCCCCTCTTCCAACAACTGCAACATTTAACATTGAAAAACAGCACAAAAGGGGGAAGCATGTGTAGGAAATGCAAAAACAAACCCCTAAAACCCTGAGGGGCATTCAAGCAAAATTACAAATTCATCCTGTTTATTTCCGCTAGATATTGGTCAGCATGTGCTCACACTGAAGACAACGACCCAAAAGCAATTTAAGGTGCTTTATCTTTGTCTGGATTATGCCCCTCAAGTCAGGAGACCAAGAAAGGGGAGGGGGATACCCCAGGTTTCTCTTCACTGGTATCTCAGAATGCTAAAAACTATTTTTGCTCTAGTCTAAGCGAACGGCTGCTTAAGCAATAACATTAAGATAAATGAGGCGCGCAAGACAATGAAACCCGTTCTGCTGCTGCGGATACTGCGCCGTACAACGGCCTGCTGCCTAGCAGCTCCCAGCATTAGCACGTCTCTTGGTTGGACTAGATGACCCCTGGGAGTCCCTTCCGACTCCGCGGTCCTGACCCCGATACGGCCCGGAGAGCTTGATCGCAGGAGAGGTTAGCTGGGATTCCCAGAGGGCTTTGCGGCCGCGGCGGACAGACGCAGCGAGGGCCGCCGGTCGCTAGACAACGGCTTCCATAGAGATAATTATACGCGGAGGCTGGCGCGCGCGAGTGGCCGCGCGGTTTCCTCCCTCCGGTCTCGCGAGAGCGAACGTTCCCCGCCGCCGCCTGCCCGCCCGCCCTGCTGTCGACGGCGAGCCGGGATGGAGGAGGGCGACGGCTGCGAGGAGAGCCTGTTCTCGCTGGAGCTGCTGGTGGAGTCGGCGCGCGTGGAGCCGCGGCTGCTGCCGACGCCCATGCCGGCCAGCAGGCCCTTCCGCCCGGCGGTGGCGCTGCGGCTGCTGGACTTCCCCACGCTCCTGGTGCGCGCCCCGCACTCGGTGCCGGGCCCGCTGGTGCCCTTCGGCCGGGGCAAGTCGTGCCTCTTCCGGCTGCGGCCGGGCGCCCTCAAGGGCCTCCTGAGGCGCTCGCCGCTCTACGCGCTGCTGCTGGCGCTGCCGCCGGGACAAGGCCCCGCCCGCCTGCTGGGCACCTCCAGCGTCTCCCTGGCGGCCGCCGCCGAGGAGCTGCTGCTGGGCAGCGGCCCCGGGGGGCGAAGGGGGCAGTTTCCGCTGAGGGACCTAATGGGGGAGCCGGTGGGAGAACTGGGCCTGAGCTACCGCCTGAGCAACTTGGGGCCCTGCCTGCTGGGCCACTTGGGGCAGGGGGCGGCCCCCGCGGAGCCCCACATCGAGGAGCGGCACAGAACACCGCCTCGTCCGCCCAGCGTCCACAGCGACAGAGGGGTCAACCTGGAGCTCATCCCAGAGGGAGAAGAAGACCAGCAGGACGCTGCCCCGGAAGGTGGCAGCACGGAGTCCTTAAACAGCACCCTTACCGAAGAACAACCCCCCAGCCTTGCTGTGCAGAAAGCAGCCCAAGAGTTGGAGATTTTGACCAACGTCTTCTGCCCCCCGCCAATGTACTATAGCCGCCCGGCTGAAAATCCTTGCTCCACGCCGAAAGCTGCGGCGTCAGGGATGGTGACGGTGGCTGCACCTCGCGAACCTTTTCCAGAAGAAGAAATCGTCTTTCCCTCTGCAGAGCCTCTTAAGGAGGAGCCTTCAGGTAGCGTCCCAGAGCCTGCCTTGGCATCTCCAGCGCTTAGTAGCCATGATCAGCTCAGACAAACCTTGAGCCAGCTGCCTCTGCTGAATGCTTTGTTGGTGGAACTGTCCCTGCTGAGCAACCAGTCGCTGCAGCCAGGGCCGTCTACTGTGCACCCTCAGTTAGCATGGCTATACCAAAATGTAGCAGATGGTACAAAAGCCCCGCCCTCAAGTGTCAAGAGTCTATGCCCCTTCCGGGAATATAAAAAACCCTCTCCTAATCATAAAGAGAGAGGAAGGTCTGCTAGCCCAAAGTTAAAAAGAAATCGCCCAGATCATTTAAAATGCATGTATCCCTCCATGCACGTTACAAGCACTGGTAAAGGATTCACAAAAATGGAAAGAAGTGGCAATCTTGAGAAAAACAATACTAAGGAAAACTCTTCCCCTAAACGAAGGCTTACATATGGGCTAACAAATACTCTAAAACTTCGTTTGCTGCGCTCCAATCCAGTCATGTTGAAAGTGCATGAAAAAAGGGAACATCGTAGAAAAAAGCAAGGAGACTTCACCATTGAAAGGAAAGGCAAAAGCTCTTCAAATAAAGGGAAACTATTGCGGAGCTCTCCCGAGCGCCATTCAAAGTCTTCTGTACAATTTGATGAAAAAAGCATCTCTGAAGAAAATGCTCAAATAAATGAAAATGTTGAGACTCTAATACAAAGCAGTACTGACCAAGATTACTCTGCCACCATAAAGGGACTAACCTGTGATCTCAAAAAAAAAGTTGCAGCCCGCCGTGTAAAGAGTCATGAAAATGCAAAACACAAGGGCTTTCCTGAAAGTATTAGCTCTTCTTATAAAGAAAAGAGTTTGAAAGTCCATCTGCCGAGAGTCTGTTTGCAGGATACTAATGCCCTTGAAAGTAAAATTGATACAGAAGAAGAAAAATGTGTACTGAAAAATAATTGGGATGCTTCAAGCCTTCGTAATGATAGCCATAGCAACAATTTTGAAAGCAGCTATGGACTTAAGAATTCATGTGATGTGGTTCTTGGCTCTGAAAATGCAGCCTATTCAGAAGATTTCACCAATGTTGACAGTTCAGGCACAGCCTTAGAAGCTCAAGAGAGCAGCTCTGAACCTTTGCTAATAAACCCAAATCAAAACCAGTCTGTTATGGACTCGGATTCTAAAATGTCTGAAAGAAGTATGACTGCTGAAAGCATTTCACCCCCTGTTCCAGTTCCCTCAGATACATCTCCTATCCAATCTCTTAAAAAGACCTATTATTCAAAATCTAATGGAAAAGCCACAGGTGTTGCTCTTAATCAATTTGATCATGATTCTCCTTCTGCAAGAGTTTCAAAGGAGGAACTTTCAGCTCAGTGGGCCAACAAGGAAGGGAGCAAAGATATGCAGACCTTGGGGGAGGAACAAGTTCCCTCTGAGAGAAGTAATAATGTAGAAAACGGTGAATCATCTGTGGAAAGGAGCCAGTCAATAAGGACATCTCAAATTAGCTCTTACTTGCCCTCCAGTGTGTCTGATGTTGATCTTAGTGGGTTAGAAGAAAGCAATGCATCTGAAAAAGAAAAAAATGATAATTTTGAGATGGTGGATATTACTAATCAATATAGACACATCAGTGAATTAGTAGTAAACAAGCTTCCAGGATACACAATGTAATTACCAATAATAATGACCAGATCAAAGTGAAAATGTCTTTATTTTTATATGCTAAGTTTGCAAGTATTATGACTATCTTTCACAAATGCAGTTTTTATTTTATAAGTGATGGATATAAAAAATGTACCATGGGTATTTTTAGGTGAGCCATCCAGAGCATGCATCCAGAGCATGCAGAACTCTGCAACTGTTTGGATTTTAGGCTAGTGCTCTCGCACACACATACAGAATGGTGAGCTGCTTTTGAAACTCAAACAAGTTTCAAAAACCTTTGGGAGAAGACTGCCATGCAAATATACATTTTTGTGTTTCCAATGAGTATTTGGGTGCATGCAGAATTCCTATCTGACTGATGGCCAGTGTCTCCCATTTTTCATTGCAAGTAGATACAGGGACCCTTGATTTGTATCAAGACACTGGCATGGGGTAAAGAACTGACCCTCCCCACCCCACTTCATTTTAGAAAAAATACAAGGCTACGTAAACTAATGTCGTTTACAGTTTGGACTTAAGTTTATGAAGTGGAATGGCATTGCTGCCATGTGACACATTTGGCCTCTGCCACGCTAGCGCAAATATTATTTTGAAAGAGAATTTGGGCTTTTATGCCAAAAGGCAGATCTAACATGTAGCAATGGCTGCACTCAACAATTCATCCTCTGAAATAAATTCAATCTGATCAATTCTGAGCAAGTCAGTAATATGAATAAGTCAAAAATGCTTTTTGATATTGTTTTACTGCAGCACCACTTGAATGCCATGTGATTGTGCAGTGGTTCTACCATCCTAGCTAATGTCCAATAAGTGTTCAGTGATCAAAACAATTTGTATACAGGTCCTCAGACATACTTTCAATTCAAATAGAACAGTCTAATTCTTAAATTAATTTCAGAAGGGGGAAACAGTTAAAATGAGATGAACAGGAGCACTCTCACATTTATTTTTAACTGACATATGAGAGACAATGAACTTGCAAACTGGCTGTTTATTGTGCAGTCACACTGATAGGGTTGCATGAAACTTGTGTGGAGGCTATATGATGCCACCAGTTTATTGAGAATTCATCCTGATATGTTAGCGCAGTGCTTATATGACATTGCCAGCTCGTGATTGTTATCTTGCATTTTCCAGGTCAATTTCCCTCACTTTTATTGGACTTTTTGCAGTGAGAAAAGTAACACAATAATTACACTAGAAAGTGTGGGATAAGAACTAACTTTTGCACCGATAAATAGCCTGTTTGGAAGCACGCTGGGTGTCATGCATCAGCAGTACTGATTTTTGTTAAGGATGGGATATAAATGCCTTAAGTAAATAATACTAGTAAGACCAAGTTCATGTAAGTTTTAGAGTAGATGTGTTTTGTCCCAATTAAGAGCCAAGTCCTGTTTCTGTTATAGTGCAAGTTCATATTGTTTCTGCCCCTAAAATGATGTCAGATCTTAATTCAGAAATGCAGAGGATCTTATTCTACTGCCTGCCAAGTGTACCTGAAAGGCCAGATTTAAGAGTTTCCCACTCTTTTGTGTGAAAGTACCATAAAGAACCCTTGATAAGCACTGGATTGAGATCAAGAATGAAACAAGATTATGTGCTGGGGTTCCATAGGATTGGGCTCTTAGTGCATCAGTACCAGAAGTGAGTGTCATGTCGTTATAGACAAATGCTACTTTAGTTTCATTAGCATAAATATTGCATTCAAAATGTCAGAAGTAACGGTACAGTATACTGAGACCTTCAGGTATAGGGCAATATATAAATAAAATAATAATAAATACAGTAGTATGTAGTAAAAGGTTCGATTCAATTCAGTGTTCTATTTTAGATTACTATAGGACAATTTGAAGTGAATCAGGATCAGAAAGGAAAACAAATGCAGAATTTATAGGGTGTGTTTAGGAGAAAACGGGGTGTGGGACACCATAGAACAAAAATATAGAAAAAGCAAATGAAATTCAATTGCAGGAAGGAAGATTTCATTTAAGTTGGAGAGGGGGCAAATTAAATTGAGGGTGTCATGGAAGACAGCATTCTCAAACTATACATAGTAAGTTTCCATGAATGATGAAAAAAGCTCCTCCTCTCAATAATAATATAGACCAACCACAGATACTTTGAATGGCTCTGCGCACTCTTGTCACTGGAAGAGGAATAATCCAGAAAAGCCAATGTACTAAAAAGTGAGGCAGTTTTTCTGTGAGTGCATGCGCAGGAGGGAAGGGAGGAATATTGACTTCATAAGTACACACAAATTGCAGCTTTGACATCTCTGCCTTTTCAGAGAAACCTACCTCTCACTTGAGAAATCTAGCTAGAGGCAAGTTGTGGACTCCCCTGTATCAGATTTTTTTGAGAATGTAATTGTTTGAATTTATAATTTAAAGCTTCAGCCCTGTTCATTTATAATTTAAGGATTCTATCCTATTTAGGCAGGCATATGTACTTGTGAACTAAGACTTCACTTTTCTATCTTTGCATTGTTTCAGAATAGTTCTGGATCTGCCCAGTCATAAAGAGGAGACTAGGCCACACACAAACTTCAACATACTCAGCCAGCCCTTTGTGTTGGAGCTTCATATTTATAGATTTACAGAATCCTGCCTTAGGGCAGTTGCTTCATTTGGAAAAGTTCTGAGGTTCCCTTTTGCCCTTCTCTTTTTTCAAATGTTCCTGTCCAATTAATTCCTCATTTTCTGCTATTGTGATCTGAAAGTTTATTGGTTACAACTCACTCAGATGCTGAGACGTTTCCACAGGATGTTAATCTCGTTTCACCAAGACAGCAGTTCATTTAATAATATTCTGAATATATTTAGTGTTAAGTTGCATTTTATTAATGTGTTATTAAATAAAACAGTATTTTTATTCTCAATCTTTTACCCAAGATTGAAAAATTCTAATTTCTTTAATTGCATTTTTCCTAGTTTCAAAATGTAATGATAAAATGAAACGTATTTTGTTTTTTATACAATATTTGTTACTGTCTTGGATTGGGTTCATTCAGAGAAACAATTAAAATAATTTGCAGTTGGTTCTGAAAACATCTTGTTGGTACTTCACTATGCTATAAACTGACTAGTTCTCAGTTATTTAAAGCATACTATTTAACGTTTTTCAAACTCTGTGCTGCAAAACTGTCAGTTTGCTGCAGCCCAGTATAGCACTTCCCACACCACTGTAAAGGATTCTCATACTCTCAAGAGCAGTTTTTTTTGGGGGGGGTATAGGGGGAATAAGGGGACACAGGTGGTGCTGTGGTCTAAACCAGCAAACCTCTTGGGCTTGCCGATCACTAGGTCGGCAGTTCAAATCTGCATGATGGGGGTGAACTCCTGTTGCTCTGTCCCTGTTCCTGCCAACCTAGCAGTTTAAAAATGTACCAGTATGAGTAGATAAATAATTGCCACTGCGGTGGTAAGCAAAATAGTGTTTCCCTGCGCTCTGGCTTCCATCACAATGTCACATTGCACCAGAAGCGGTTTAGTCATGCTGGCCCCATGACCCAGAAATCTGTCTGTGGACAAACACTGGCTCCATTGACCTGAAAGCTCCTTGACCCCATAGTGGAATTCGACTAGACTTAACTGTCCAGGAGTCCTTTACCTTTTACTTTTATAGACGGAATGCATTTTCTACAAAAATGTAGAAGCATTTTTTACAAGTGTGCAAAGGAAACAAGTTTTGCAGTCCACTGAGCACCTAGTCTGCTATACCGTTTCAGTTCTAGCACTCTTTAGAGAAATCAAAGTTTTTGCATTTTCTGTAGGGGAAACCCGTGCAATTCAGATGACATTAGCGATGTTTGAATCCCACTGAAATCAGAAATGCATGTTGCAATGGGAGCAGAACATAGGAGCACCAATGATATGAACGGGAGTTTATTTAGAAAACTGGTTAATGTGTCTCATTTCGTTCAAATGTAAGACTTCCCTTTTTTTTAATTCCTCCCCTCCCCTTAATATGACCAAACAGAATTACTTTTCATTCAGTATTTTGCCATTGGTAAGTACATTCTATTAATTCCACAGCTGCCTGTTCTAAAGGCTTGGGTGCCTACTTGTATCTAGTTTCAAATTGTTTGTATTTATTTCTCTTAATTTTCCTGAGCTTACCCAGCCAGCTTACCTTTGGCTAAAATGACCAAACAGTGATATGTGGGATAGATCAGTCAGTAGAGCATGAGACTCTTAATCTCAGAATCATGAGTTTAAACCCCAGTTTGGGCAAAAAGATTCTTGCATTGCACAGGTTGGACTAGGTAACTCTCATGATGCCTTCCAACTGTACAATTCTATTATTTTGTTCATTTATTGCTACATACCTTTGACGGCTCCGTATTCTAAATAAGTATTTGGTTCCTTGCTTGTTTGAATACTGTGATGGTGAAAAATTCCTTTGCTTTTCCAAATCTTAATTTTGATCCAGCCATTGGACCTGCGACATAGGATTGTGTCCATCACATTGCTGAAATCCATACAGCAGATTAGTCTTAACTAACTTAACTACGCCACCCCTTTGATTCTGATGGGACTTAAGCACAACTCACTTCAGCTGGATTGCTTTTGAGAAGTTCATTTCAAGTTTATTTATTTTACCCTTTGGCCATAACAGAGCAGAACAAAATATCAACCAAAAATAATAAATCCAATCAGGCAGTAGTCAAAGAAATACAAAACAACTCTGCAGAGTTACAGTAGTCCAATAGCCAAGCATCCTGATTACAACCCACAACTTGAGTCATTTTTGTTGTTGCTTCCTGGCTGCCAGAGCAAAAACAGTCACTGTATAAAATTGCTTTGCTCCCATTGGCCAGCAGGAATTCTAAGTTCTGTTGGTAGGACCTGAGTTAATAATCTCTCAGAAGTTGCTTTAGAAATATATTCCCAATATTCTTGGAAACGCACAGTGCAATATGTAGTAAGGAAGGACTTCCACTGTTTTTCACCCCAACAGAACAATGGCACAGATCAAAAGTCAGTTTGCAGCCCGTCCATCTACAGAAGCCAGGGGCGCTTGCTGGAATTTTAGTAAGGTTAAGGTCTTCCTTAAATCAAACTTGGCTCTAACAAGGATTTCTCAAGCAATATGGAATCTTAACTGCATATCATGACATGTATTTTACATTAGTGATGATAAGCTGTTTAAAAACACCTGTTTTTTAAATCTAACTTAAACATATAGCTGGTGGTATTGTAGCCAGTCCGTAACTTGACGCCTTAATTTTTCCATAGGTTTCAGTCTAGGTCCCGCCCCCCGTAAAATCCAGCAATTCCCTGTAAATTACCCATTGTCTATCCATATTAACTCTCTTAATTGTAATTGCTTCAATGGGGGATAACCATAAAGGTGTTTTCCTTTCCAGCAAATTTTTATATTTCTCCCAAACACTACAAATCCATCCTGAGAATGCAGTTCATAAAACTCTTACAGATTTTAGCTTTCCCATACCAAAGACATGCATGCCAGCCAAATTTTAAATCGTGGCCTTCCCAGTATAAAATGTCTGCATTATCCAATACAAGAGATTATTCATCCAGGTGTAAAAGCAATAGTCTGCCCTTTTGAGACAGAAACCAAGAAAGAGTTTTGGCTGTGTGGACAACCTAAGGTTGCAGGTTGGTCTCTATGGAGGTCTGATGTGGGAGCTGTGGACTTTTATCCATTCAATTGTTTAAGATGGGTTGTCAACTTGCAGATCTCCAGATAATTACAGTCTCCAACTCCCATCAGACTCAGCCAGCATGGTTAATGGTCAAGGATGTTGGTGGAAGCGGCAACAGTTGTATTATAACAATATCTAGAGGTCCATGGTTTACTGACCCCTAATTTAAGATGTATCTCCAACTATGCTCAACCTGTATCTAAAGAAATGAACAGCACAAAATGCCAATTAGCCTCCAGTGACCTTCAAATGGAAACCAAATCTGGGTAAATGCTGAGTTCCTGGAACTTCTTGCTGCTCAAAGAAGTGGGGTGGAAGTAAGATTATTTTACAAGGATGAGCTTCTGTGGACCTTTTATAAGCATTTTGTTTTCATGAAGCAGAAAAAAGGTGGTTATTCGAATTTTAAGAGGAAACAGGGGCTTATGCAAAAAGTCATACTTTAAAAATAAAACGAGTCACAGTTTTGTGCTAAAGGACCAGAGCTTGGATCCCAGGTTGCTCCTTCACGTAAGAGGGGAGAGTAATTTGTGCTAACTCCCTGCTCTGTCTTCAGCTTCCTATACCATTCCCAGTGGTCCCCCACCTCCTAGCAGCAGAATTGCGGGGGGGGGGGGGAGGGGACTGTGAAGAGGTAGGAAAGTCCCATTCTGTGGATTGCTAAATTCATGGAATACCTTGTTTTAGTTGGATGGCTGTCATATTCCCACCCATACATCTTAATTTAGTTCAATGGACTTTACTTCCTCATACATATACTTAGGACCACAGAAGTAATGAACATATTTTCTGTCACTTAACATCAAATTTAGGATCATGCCTTGTATTCTCCCATTTTTGATGGCCACTCAGTTGTTTTGTGCCGCAGATACTTCAACAATTGCAAAATGAATTCCTTTTCTGCTATTTCAAAGAACCTTTCATACCAACTCAAATGTATGCATTCCTCATATTGTATTGAACTTTGACCTGTCCTAGTTAGTTCTCAAAAACCATTGCAGCTTGCTAGAAAATGTGTGTTATTCTTCAGTATGTTGTGAAAGGATGTGTCATATCACTTAAAATCATCTATTAGATCCTCATCCCATTTTTCAATTTATAAGAAATGCACTTGCGACTTATGGTTCTTCTCATTTTAATAAAGTATACAGCCTCCTGGAGAAGCTTTCTTGCTATCTGAATTTTCAATTGCTTTTGGCAAAATTTCAGTTTAAAAATGCATTCAATTATATAAATTACATTTTAAAATGCATTTACCTGCGGTTATTATGAGAGGCACAGACAAGATGAAAACACATTTTTACAAGGAACAAAATATCTTCAACTGTACTGCAAGCCTTAAGCAATGTAGCATAATTATCTTAACTCACATACGGTAAAAGTAATTTCTGAATTTGTTGTTGTTTTTGAAGCTCATATTATAATTGGCTCACAAAGTGGCAGCATCATAGCATTTCTACATTTGTAAAATTGGATTTTTTTCCTGGACATGATTTGGGTTTTAATGGTTACAGCAAGATTCTCAAGGCCTTCCCTGGGTCCACACAAACCACCATTAACATTTTGTATACTACTTTGTTTCACAAATACGATTATTGCCCATGATAACCAATATTTATCATTTCCATAGCCCCATATTCATGGTGCTCAGAGTGGGTTAAGAAAACCACCACCACCACGTTCAGCTCTGAGGACTTTCTTGCATTGTGTGTGGATACTTTCTGCATTGAAAAAGGGTGGGGGGAACTTTTCACTTTGAGTGCTCTTCACTGGCCATTTATTAAAACCTAAAGTATGTTTCATGCACTCAACAGCTCCCACGCAATCACTTCTGGGAGTGCACAGGGCAATTGGTTCGTGGATTATGCTATCGGCATTCCTTGGGCTTTCAGCTATTGGTAAAAGTATTACAGGGTAAATTACTGTTTAGTTTGTGTGTGTTTTTAAGTGGAGCATTAATGGGTAATGAGTAGAGAATGGTTATAGGGAAGCTTGCACATTCTGAGAGATGCAATCAGGATACTGTAATTCCCCAAGAATATCTTGTTGGCCATTTTATTCCATATATTTTGAGTGGCTTTGTGTTACAAAAAATAGGAAGATATTCAGCACTTTCCTTTTCACACATGACAATGGGGGATGGTACAAGTAATGCATTTGTCTAGTTTAGCATTTGCTCCCCCCCCCCCCATCTTAGGATGTGCAAAATTACCTATAACTTGGGTTCTCGTGATCTATGTCACAAAGAAATCAAAAAAGTATAGCTAGATGGATTTGGGTACCTTTGATTTGCCTCCCTGCTTTAATTAACCAACTGGTTTTGCAAATTGCATGTATGAGTGTTTGGATGCATAGATTCAGTGCTTTTTTTCTGAGGGAATGCAGGGGTACGCATACCCCTAACATTTTGTGAATCTAAGTTTGGCCACATTGAGGGGCAGTATTTCAATATGAGTAGGAAAATGAGAGAGGACCCTTAAACATTTTTTTTAGAAAAAAAGCACTGCATAGACTTCATAGACTGAAGTAACCTTTGCAGTAACTCTCTCTTCTTGTCCTTTGACAATGTTTGTACAGTGCCTGTATATAAGTTGTAGTGTTACTTACTAATAATGCAGTTTGAATGGGAAATGTTAACCTTTCCAGAATGCCTTGCAGCCCAGTGTTCCAATGAAACAAACAACATCTCTAGACCCAGGAGAGCGTTTCACTTTTTTTTAATGTGAAGGAGGAGGAGAATCCGCAGGTGGGCGCTCTGGGCCTTACTTACCGAATGTTAAAGTCAATTGATCAGCAATGGTGGTTAAATTGATAAGTCTATTCTCAAGGAATGAGAAGATGTTGTAGTGACACATGCAAGAATTCTCAGTTCAGCTGATAGTCACCCTGACTAAGTAGGAACAAGTGAACATGCAGGTAAAGGTAAAGGGACCCCTGACCGTTAGGTCCAGTTGCGGACGACTCTGGGGTTGCGGTGCTCATCTCGCTTTATTGGCTGAGGGAGCCGGCGTACAGCTTCCAGGTCACGTAGCCAGCATGACTAAATCGCTTCTGGCGAACCAGAGCAGCGCACGGAAACGCTGTTTACCTTCCCGCCGGAGCAGTACCTATTTATCTACTTGCACTCTAACATGCTTTCAAACTGCTAGGTTGGCAGGAGCTGGGGCCGAGCAATGGGAGCTCACCCCGTCATGGGGATTCGAACCGTCTACCTTCTGATTGGCAAGCCCTAGGCTCTGTGACTTTACCCACAGCACCACCTGTGTCCCCCACCGCATGCAGGTACTTAGCAAGAAAAAGCACATTAGTTTCACTCCTTCCCCAGTCCTGCTACTGGTTTGGCTTAAGGTTATGTCTGAATCTGGGCTCATGGTGGGCAAGATCTTTCAGAGCTGAGTGTTATCTGGGCCTTTGAAGTTGGTTGTATGCTAGTGATTACCATCTCCATATTCCATTCACTAGGCAGCCAAGAGCAGCTGTCTCCCTTCTGAATCAGCACCTGAAGGCTGTGATCAAACCGATGAGGTTAAACAGGTTGAAAACGAATACAAACAATGTGGAAGGGCTACTGGTAGGAAATGTCAGTACTCTGGAACTGGAAGGGTCTGGTCCTTCCTATGATAGATGCGCTGGTTGTTTCTTTATCTTGAGGGTGAGGAACCACCTTCAGCCCAAGGATCATGTTTCCTTCTAGACAACCTTGGGGTGGGGGGCATGCCTGTGGTGGGTGGGGGCAGGAGCAAAAGTGGGCTTTATTACAAAATATGTATGTGTTGGGCTAAAATGCCTATTTTGTAAAATACAAATAGCAATTGCCACGCAGTGTTATTTTTGTAATTTAAAAAAGAAGAAGAGGAGGAGTTTGGATTTGATATCCCGCCTTTCACTCCCTTTAAGGAGTCTCAAAGCGGCTAACATTCTCCTTTCCCTTCCTCCCCCACAACAAACACTCTGTGAGGTGAGTGAGGCTGAGAGGCTTCAAAGAAGTGTGACTGGCCCAAGGTCACCCAGCAGCTGCATGTGGAGGAGCGGGGAATCAAACCTGGTTCACCAGAACCACCACACCACACTGCCTCACCCCACATTGATGCAGAAACTTGAACTTAGGAGATGTGAATGAACATAGGTGAAACTGAAACAGATGGCTCTGTCCACCCTTAGTTAGAAATCACCTCATGTGAGCCCAGGGTCTGCCTGTGTTCTGAGGTGTGGTCCCTGTGCTGTTGTTCCCACATGGCACAAGAAGGAGAGATATGATACAAGGCATGGGTACAGTGTGCTTTTTCTCCAGTTGGTCTGAGCCTGTGGCTGGAATAAGACAGGCTGTCCTGATCTCGTGCTTTCTGTAGAACAGGACTGTGGAGCCTCAGGCCTGGATGTGGCCCTCAATACTTCTCTATCCATCCCTCAGCACCCAACCCAGGCCACACCCCCTCCTCAGCCTGGTCGCTGACTTCCTTTAATGCTTTTTCCTGTCTGGAATGTTTCCTTGAACACCTTTGCTTGCTTAGATGGAGGATGAAGAGATGTGGGTGTGCAAAGACCTCTTGAGTTTGGTTTGGCTGGAACATAGCTTACTGCAAAGGTAAGAGTTGCATCTGTTGCTCTGTCTCATTTTGCCAGCGGCTGAGCCCAGCACTACCATGCAGCTGCTGGAAGGATTCCCATAAGGGAACATTTCCCCTGGGCTGAAAAGAGGATGTAAAACCACAGTCTTCTGCAAGGCTGTGGTGAGTGTGCATTGCAGCTTTGCATTGTCACTACAGTATAGCTCTTAATTCTGTTGGAACTACCGATTGATGTTCTTCATTTGTTTTATTGCAGTTTTGTAGTTTTCCTCTGATGGAAGCTGTGTCAAGTTTTGGAGAGGATGTCTTATGTAAATAAAAAAACATTTCTGAGACAGAACACAAAATCCAGACATTCTTTATCCCCTTAGAGGCTTCCTGTGATATTTCTTTAATAATCTGTCCTGACTTTATTTGTAGAGAGTCACAGGGAAGAACAGTTGCATGACTATTTGGTGACAGCTTGAAGTCCTTTGCAGGAAAGGAGATGGATCTGTGAGGTTTCAGACAAAGCCGAATCTGCTTCCAGAGCAGAGTTTTTTAATTAGGAGGTCCCCGTCTTCCACACAGCTTTCTTTATATATCTGCATTTGATGTAATTCTCACTTGTCAGACCAAAGAGGTTATTTACACACCAGCTGTACCACCCTGATATGTATTTCGCAGTGTGGCTTTTCCAATTTACCTGCCATATGGGTCTTCCTTTAGAAACACAACAACTGTCTAAACTGTTTCTTTCTGACAACAAGGGAGGGATAGCAAAAAAATAACAACAAAAAAACACCCACCAAAAACAGAAATAGCGGGGGAGAAAGAGCAACATTTGTAATTAATGGGGGTTTGCTGATGACAAAGTTTCATGTGGGATCCATCATTTCCTGGATCGCCTAATGGAACTTAATTGGAATTTCATTCCTGTCTAAGCGACTGCCAGCATAACAGATGGTATGTTACTGTTATGTTCACAAACTGGTTTATATGACATACAATGATTACAAAATTGAACGGGAGGCGTGCTTGGCAAATATTTTAAAGGCAGAAACCATACTGTTTAAAGAGTGCAAATGCAACGGTTGAGGCACTTAATTAACAATGTAAAGTGGTGGGGTAGCAACCCACAGGGGATTTCCCCAAAGCAAACATCCTTTTTTATCACCAGCAAAATTCTTATAGCTCAGGATCACCATTTGGCCAATTGTAGTAAATTGGATTATTATAGAATGTAGTGGCTGTCGTCCATTTGGTCTGAGAATGGCGGCTACGGCAGAGCAAACATAATACCATAAACAGATGCCCTGTTTATTTGCATTCATCCTGATTTGTTTGTGGGGAGGCTGGATTCCAATGCTTCACAGTCAACGTTATCCCACCTGTCCAGTGCATTTCCCATCACTTTCCTTATTGCAAAAAGTCCCATCTTTTGGGGAAGCACCTTCACTCCACAGGACCTCTCAATCCACTATGATTTCAAGACCCAAATTTGCCAGTATGTAATTGAATCTCACCCAAAAATAACAACAGTCTGGAAACCCCCCTGTATCTTTACTGAATCTGTCAGAGTGCCTCTGTTGAATAGCCTATCATTGCTGTTGCGTAGTGGCTAAGAGACTCAGTAAATCCTTGCTTTCAACCTCACATCTGCCATGAGCTCACTAGGTGGCTGTTAGACAAGACATATTCCCTCAATCTTATTGCTCCCCCCCCCCGCCTGCCCGCCAAATCTGTAATATTAGTGAAAATAACATAACAAAAATGATTTGTATAAGGGGAAATTGCTTTGCAAAATTTTGTCTGTTAGGCAAGATTGCATGCAAAAATGTGCCTATTAGGAGAAATCACACTAAAATGCTGATGAATTTTTCATAAGGACTTTTTAAAAAAAAGAATATGCAAACAGATTGGAAAAATCGGAAACTGAGGGAAACCGAAATTGACATATTGACTTCAGGGGGGGGGGGGAGGTTGTTACAGGAAGTTGTTGAAGTTGTTACAGTAAGTGCCACATTTTTATCCAGTGCTTTTTTTCTAGGAAAAAGGTGCCAGTACTGTGTACCCTTGAATTTCCTCAGAAAAATAGCACTGGGCCCACCCCTAGTGGTGAGGGCTTCTAGGAGCTGTGGCCCAGCAACAGCTTCCCCACCCCCTAAGGTAAAGGGACCCCTGACCATTAGGTCCAGTCGTGGCCGACTCTGGGGTTGTGGCGCTCATCTCGCTTTATTGGCCAAGGGAGCCGGCATGCAGCTTCCGGGTCATGTGGCCAGCATGGCTAAGCTGCTTCTGGAGAACCAGAGCAGCACACGGAAACGCCGTTTACCTTCCTGCCGGAGCGGTACCTATTTATCTACTTGCACTTTGACGTACTTTCAAACTGCAAGGTTGGCAGGAGCAGGGACCGAGCAATGGGACCTTCTGATTGGCAAGCCCTAGGCTCTGTGGTTTAACCCACAGTGCCACCCGTGTCCCCTCCCCACCCCCTAGACCAGATTAAAACCAGGGACTTCCTGATGAGCCAGTAGCTCAGTCTCTCTGCCACACCCTTCAGCTTATCTACCTACAGAAGCCACAAGAAGAGCAACTTTTTAATGACTGCCAGCAAGTGGGCCTCTTCTCCTAACCCCGTTCTGTGACTCAGTTTTCTCCCCCTGCTTCCGAGCAGCTTATCTACTTGTTCATACAAGTGTGGCAGCACAAAGGAGGAGAAATTTGTCACGTGAGAACATACGGCCAGATTCAACCCCTGCAGGCTTGACCTTCCTAACTGCCTTTCAGAAATTATTATTTTTGCTATAGCACATCCATTTTCTCTTTGATTTGACCCTGTGCAGAGCCCTGTTGCCATTCCTCTTGCATTCCCATTGCAGAGTTTTCTGGTTTGGTTTCGATGTGCAAGAGATGAAAAACACAGATAATTTCTATGCTGGCAGGTTTTATTTTTGATGCCTTATCTTCCTTTCCCATATCGTAGCTTTCTCTTGAACTCGCTCTGCTTGGGTTTTCCACCCTCCTGTTTGGTCCCCACGCTGGCTTATTATCCCCAGCGCATTAATAATTACAAAAGCATTTAATTCTTCGGTGTATTCTTCAGTCCTTCTGGGAGCATTTGTTATCTCTGCGCAGCTGCAGATGGAGGAACTCGCACAACTTCCATTAAAAAGGATGACTGTCCGCCCTGCTTTTCCTCTGCTGCCCCCTCCTCCCTCCGATGATGTACGAAATTGTGCTGACTCCTCAAAAGCAAAGACTGCAGGTGCTAAGCTCTTCTTTGTTTATTCTGGCAAGGTTGGAAATAGCAACTGCTAACAAATATTTTGCCCTTCACGAGTACTTCTTACGGCACTGCAGCTGTTATCTCATGCAAGTACCTGCCCCAAGGGGAAACAAGGAACTTAATTAGGCTAGAATAAGCTTCAAAAAGGTGCCTGTGCGCCAATAGTAGGAATAATAATAATACCCACAATGCTCTGGAGTGGGGAGAGGGGGGTCCTTGAACAGCCGTTATTGCAACTTTCTCTTACGCTTACCAGTATCTTAGAGATTGATGGCTTTTGATAAATCACTAGAAACAAAGCAATTTCATTTTCTTCTGGCATTTATTCCCAGCAAGGTTAATAATAGACATCACATTACCACTGGGAAGAGCACCCCCAGGAAGAATGGGAAAGAGACACTGCACTCAACAGCTTGATTCTAATGGATTCAAGAACAGGGCACAGCACACCAGCTCTCTCTGTCTCTCCCATGACATTTTTGTGCTGTGATCAATAAAGAATAGGTGTGCATGCCTTTCTGTCAGATCTCAGCATCTTACTGTGAGCTGTACTTCTCCAACTGATATTTAAAGCAGTGTTTAAGGAGTAACACTACAAGGCATGTGGGTGGAGGTACTGAAGGTTTCTAAGCATGCATCAAAAAGATGCATACAGGATATACATTTTGTGGTGATAATTACAATCAAAATCCAGTTGCATACACTGGATATTTTGTTTCTAATTAACATTGATCAAATCTCTTCCTTATAGAAAATAAATAATGCTTTGCCCTATTACTGCAATACTCTCTGTGTGAGAGAGGGTGGGGTGTGTGGCTTTTCTGCAACAAGGACCATGTTGCATTGATTTTTGTGCCTGAAGCCAGTGTCTTCTCTCGAGGAATTGTTTCTGTTGCAGGAGGAAACTGCCTTCCACATTTGAAAATGCAACATATTATTCCCTTTTTTAAAAACCTGATAAGGAACTAATTGTTGTACTGAGTGATATTTAAAATGTGAGTGTACAACTGGAAATGTTTGTGATATAATCAATGGTAAACACAACAATTAACTCACCACATGCTAGTGAAATGTGCGCATTGTATTTACTTCTTGGGGCTTTGAATACACACACACACACACACACACACACACACATGGTGGGCAGGCGGGCGCATTTCTGTAGTGCAGTGCAACAAGTCACGCAGTGCCTGTGAAATGGCTTTCAAAATGCACAGGGCCTAACACACATACATGCACATCTCCTCTCTTGATCCATCTGTATAATGTAGCTTACAATGATCAGCCTGTTACTAGACAGCAAGACCAATTGCACTCAGAAGGACTTATTTCTCATTAAGCAGGAAGGCTGCCCACATGCTAGGGAGGGAGTAAATAAACAACAAATGGTGAGACAGTTTAGGAGGAGACATTATTTCCCGCTAGGATGCTCTGCAGGGCCAAGGGACATGCGTGGCGCTGTGGTCTAAAACCACTGAGCCTCTTGGGCTTGCCGATCATAAGGCAAGCTCCTGGTGCTCTGTCCCAGCTCCTGCCAACCTAGCAGTTCAAAAGCATACCACTGCAAGTAGATAAATAGGTACTGCTGTGGCGGGAAGGCAAACCACATTTCCGTGCGCTCTGGCTTCTGTCACAGTGTTCCATTGTGCCAGAAGCGGTTTAGTTATGCTGGCCACATGGTCTGTATGTGGACAGTTGACCTGAAAGCAGAGAGGAGCGCCGCACCCCACGGTCCTTTATCTTTACCTTACCTTACCTTTCCTCTGAAGGGCCACCAAAATAAAATTTATAGAAAGTTACTGAGTGTAGCTCTTGTCATCGATTGAAGGCTGCACATGCACATACATTCAGCAGTCCCTTAATATTTGGACTCTACTATTGTAATGTGGCCCTGAAGACTATTCAGAAGTTGCAACTGGCTGAAAATACATCAGCCCCACAGTTGACAGGGACTAACCACTGCCATGCTAAGAGCTCGACTATACCTTTGCTAGTTCATATTTATATTTATATAATTGTTATTAAATTTTCTGTTATACAATTTCAAATCCCTTAAACAGTCTGGGATTGGTTATCTCAACAAGCGCCATGCCTCATATGCATCCATCACCATGCTTAGTTCACCCATAGGAAACTTGGCTGATGGTCACAAGGAGCACAGCCAGCGCAATGTGCCACTCTCCCGGATTTATTCTGTGAACTCCATCTCTGCCGGCATTTCAGCATATCGACAATGTCTTAGCATTGGCTTTATTAATTTTTTGATTGCATTTTGGTTCAATTGTAATCCATCTTGTGGGTATGCCAGACCAAAAAGCTGGAGTATAAAAATAGCAAATAAATCAACAATTGCATCCAAAGTAGCAAATCCCACAGTCTGCTGTGGCCTGATTGACATGGGATTAGAAATCTGAAAGTCGCAGACAGTCAATTATACACGACAAGCTGACTATATACACCTATTACCATTTTCTTCCTGCAAGGCAGTTAAGTAAATAAACCCATGAAGGAGGCAGCAGACAGGCTACAATTTGATCCTCATTCCAGGGATTCACTGAACCACATCCATCCGACTGCCCCAGAAGAACAGTGCAGACCACATAAAGAACCAGACAAAACACATGTGAGACCAACAGCAATGCTGGAAGAACACATCCATCGCTCCTTATTCTAGCTAATTGTGCACATCAACTAATTAGTTAGGCCAGACACAGGGAGGTTAAGTAACCATTATACCTCCTTTATCCATTATATTTGCTTTCGAAGGCTTGCCTTGGAAACTAATGAGAAAGCTAGGGAGGACTCTCAAGATTGCCATTGTCCCAATTTATGCATGCATCTCCTTTTAAATGATAAAGTGGTGTGGTCTAGTGAAAAGGTACAAGTGTTGCAGTAGACCAGATTCCAAGCGTTTCAGGCACCCATATATTATTTAAGAATATCTGCAGCATTTTAAAAATCAAGGATTTAAGTGGAGATATCTGTTGGATTGTTTCTGGTCTGTATCATAGCAAGCTGAAATTGTGAGGCAGTCTCCCACTCTAAGCAGCAAAGTGTTTCCAAATGATCCTCCCCAAACAATTAAAGGTCAATCAAAGTTTGAAATTTACTGCTGAAATGGGAAGGATAGTGTCCCTCTGAAGGCAGTCTTAGGCACACCAAAGGTGGCAACATGGGAAAAGAATCTACTTCTAGCACTATGTATTTCGTTTTTCTGTTTAGGCAATTTCCATCCTGACCTTCATTATTGCTGACCCCAGAATGGGCTGCAAATATAACCACTTATACAACATATATTGAAAAATACAGGAAAAAACCCAGATGATAAAACCAATGCTCAAACCAGATAATATTCAAAGGAAAGCCATCCCATTCCATACAAATTACATTTCACCCTGTAAAAACTTGGGAAAGCAAATCAGTTTTAACCTGGCTCCCAAAAGAGAGTGCAATAGGTGCTATGAAGTATACAGAGTTGGTTTCAGATTTAGCCATGCTTTGAGTCAACTAGTCAACCAGTGGGATTCAAGTTAGTCATAATGACTAACAAGTCCCATTGACTCTACCCTAAACATGCCTAAATCTGAATCCAACCCAAGGTCTTTGTCAGGATGCTGTCAGCGGTTCCCGGCTGGTTGCCCAGGAAAGTATAAAGACAAGGAAAATCCTTTTTTTATCCTTTTTTTATTTCAACCCTTTTTTTTAATTTCAAACAGAGAGAGGCTATAGAACCCATCCTCTTGGATAATGGCATTGCCCAAGTGAATCTCCTCCCCCCATCTCTTCCCCTTCCTCTTACCACCTCATCTATGGGTGCTGCTAAGTGCCCTCTGTCTTTGAGCTCTTTGCTCTCCTACTTTTAAGGCCTGCTGGGTTCTGGGAGAGGGATGATCTGGAATGCTTTCTAAGGACGTGTCAGCCAGCTGCTCTGGTTCTCCCACAATTTCCCAACTTTCCCCCTCATCTGTGTCTGAGCTGTGACCTTCCTCAAACCCCTGCTGTAAATCTATACAAATCTATAGAGTACTGTCTTCCTCTTCCTCCTCTCTGGAAGGGTCAGGATGGGGAAACGGTCTCCACCATTCCTCCTCTGCCCATTCCCTGACAGTCTTACGCTTTGAGTAAGACTACAGGTCTTTCTTTCTACAGGTGACATCTATGCGACAAGGAGATCTTCATGTGCTCAGCTGCATACAAAGATATTGGCTTCAGGTCGTTATGCTGCCATCATTTACCTCTTCCCTTCATCTGCTCTCATTTTTCTAAGTACCTGGCAAAATACAGTTAGGAGTTGATAGAGCAGTCCTATGCATGTCTTCTCAACAAGCCCTAACAATGAGATTTATTCCCAGGTAAATGTGTATAGGATTGCAGTCTCAGAGTAATATTTTCAAGCAAATCTGTGTAACCACAAAAGATTCATGGCATATGCTTTTATTTTAAAGCAGTATACTCCACATAATTTACAAAAGTGCACTGCCTTTTGTGGGACAATCATGAACGGCAAAATAAAGAATTGATGCAAATTGTTTTGACAAATGACATTTGTACAAATCACTCCATGCTACAGGAATATTTCCTGAGATAGAAATGAAATGTGAAAATATACCTACTTCCTTTGATACATTGACATTTTCTCCACCCACTTAAATCTGATGGAAAAAGTGAATCAGACTGAGTACTTATCCATGAGCGATTCCCCCACCACTACCACCTCAGATGGACCCAAGATCTGGTCATGCTAATCCAGTGTGGAGTCAACTGTAACAACAGTCAATTTTTAACAAAGATTCAACAGCAACCTCTGGCCAAAGGTCAGTATGATGGCAACAGAGTTGTTTATCATTCCAAATGATTGGGGCATTAAATTTCTTCCACGTTCCATCCTACGCAGCCCCTCAAACTTCTCACCACTACCAATTCCTGTTACACTCCAGTGATCTAGAGCTTTCTTGATAGTGCAAAACACCCTTTTCAGGGAGAACAAGCAGATCTCTCATCTGCTTAGTTTAAGGCACCAAGTGGAAAACTTTGTTTACATTGTTGGGGGCTGCCCTGCTTTTACCCTTTTCTTCCAAGCTGTCATCGTCCCGCAAAATCAGCCCCCAGTGCAAGAATTAGTGAATGAGACCCCACCCCCAAGCCTAATTGCCATGGGGTCTGTGGAGGGGAAACCACAGACTTGTGCAGGCCGCATCTGGCCCCTAGGCAGGAAGTTCCCCATTCCTTTCTTAGACTCTGATCTGGCTGCTGCAAATGCAATGCTTTGGGATGGTGTACTTGACTTTCATTTGTAAGGCAGTGTTATTTCTTATTAAGTTCTTTTCCTGAAATATTATATGCTCCATCAATCATGGCGCTCTGCAGGAAATGGCCTCCTGCAGATGCACAATATTGTGGCAGCCCCCACCCTTGGGAACTCCCCCCTGTTACATATCATAAAATTGTCATCTCTATTGTCTTGTTGGCACTTACTGAAGATTTTCTTTTTATAGGACAACCGGCTTCAGATAGTCAATATTCTTTAGTCTAATTAATGCATGAAGGGGTTAATATCATAGAGTAAGCTGTCCTGGTAGGCTTAGCTATGTCACTTCCCCTTAGCTTGAGAGGAAATATGTCACCAAGCCTTTGTCACCTCCCCTCCAGTCTACATGTGAATTCAGCATGTGACGACATCTGAGCTCATTGATCCAGCAAAGCCACATGACTCTCACCAGCCTCTCTTGTGCTCCTATAGACCTATACCAATAGTTTAGGAACTTTTACCACTTTGTAAATAAGCTACAATTTACTGCCTGTGCAACTTTTCTGACCGATGTATGGAAAAAGCACAGACCTTTGAAAGTGAACCATTTTTCAACTTTTCACACGTGGTCTTTTCCTGTGCTGGGTGAGGAAAACTTTGAAAGGAACTGTCACCTGTCATGAACTGTTATATGCCATGAAATGTGCACATGGGCACTTCTCACACAGAATAAATTACGTGTGGAAGGCAGAAGTGACTTTTGTTTTGTCGAACTAACTGGTATTCCTTTGTTGAAGCTTTAGCGAGTTTGGCAAAGGGCTACGCATAAGGAGTAGCTGGGGAGTGATCCCACTGAAAGAAAACGCCAGAAAATCTTCTTATTTCAAAGAGAATGCCAATTTAAGAACTCTGAATGGGTCAGGACAGAAACCACATCTGTTAGCGGATATGGAGATTTGTGATGGAATGGGGTGACCAATTGAAGCTCACTCTAGACAAAATTGGTTGGCAGGCCTTATGTTGATGGCAACAGCTAAAGATGGCATGAGGCAAGTTTGCCAGAGAATTGGAACGGATTTGGGAACCAGTAAGGGACACCTTATGGGTAATGATGGAGATTCAGATAACTCACATATGCTGAAAGGACCCATGAGGAACTCCATCCGCATCACTGGCATGTGCAGTAACCACCCCCCACTGTTGTAAGAACAGTTGGTCAGCATGTGAAGGGTCTCTACCTCCAACATGTGAATTGCAGGTTGCAATGGATTCTTTGGGAGGGAGAAAGTTGCTCTTACTTTATGGTGTGTATGCAAAGTCAAAAGCTCAAAGGGACTCATTCAGTTCACCTCTGACGCTTGTCAGAATTGCTCCCTAGTATCACTCCTTTGTGTTGTGAGAGCTAACCTGACAAGGTACCTTACGGTGTGGGTGTCTCCAAAGAACCAGAACAGGACAGGGAGTGTCTTCTGAATCTCCCTAAAGAGAGGTTCTAAAATACGGTAGAAGTTGTCTGAACACACACTTGCTGCATTATATATCCAGTATTTGTTTCCATGACAAAGCATATGTGTTGACTCACCAATGTATGTATTTCTTTACCCCCAAATCAAACTATGATGAGTTTGTGTAGCATTTCTGGTATATCCATGAAAGATTCATAGGACTAATACCAGAAATAAATTTATCCAGCCATCTTCCAAGATGAATTACAGGTAGAAGACGATAATATATAAAAGTGGCAATTTCTTAACAAGTCATTAAGTAACCACACCGTTTCTGTCTTGTAGCCATTAGAATGCACAAATTCAAATTAATTGCTGACAGTCATGTAATTTAATATGGTAATATCTTTATGATGGCTTTTTAATCTTGATCATTATAAAGAACAAATGTGGAAGTGTTCAGCCAATCATCCTGCCCCATTAATATAGCATCCTCTTGTGTCTTTGCTATGGCTGAATAGGGAAGAGATTGCCTCGAGAAACAATAATTAATTGTCTCAATTTTTAACAAATGAAGTGTTTTTGTTTTCTTACATGATGTAAACTGGTACATTTTATGTATAATACTGCCTCCTCAAAATTTTGAACTCATTAAAAAAAATATTGTCTGTTCTTCAAGGCTCTTGATTTTTTTTTTTTTTTGGTTTGGTGATGTTGATTAAATTAGAATCCATTAGTATAGGAAAATGGTGGAGAAGAAACTTGCATTATGATGTGAAAGTCCACAGTAATCACATGGATGATGTGGGTTTGTTATGCCTCAACCAAGACACTCCTCAACAGAGGAGGGAGACCACAGACTGTTCTGACCCAGCTTCTCTCTTGATCCTTCTTGTGGATGCTGCTTGACTCTACTCTTGGGCTATACTCTTGGACCTTGGACTGCTCTGACTTTGTCTCTCCCCTGACATTGTGTTGTCTACCCTGCTTGCTTGGACTTTGACATTGGACCAGCCCTGGTCCCTACTCTGGGTTCCTGTCCACATTGGTGAGACTTCTGGCAAGTCCTCACCGGCAAGTTACTCAGATACCCAGTGAGAATAGAACAAGGTTCAGAAATCACACGTTTTGAAGAATGCTGATATGACCACCCAGATTTCTTTGAAAAACAAAGGGACCTTGCCAAACTACACTTTCATCTTATTCTATAAGACATAGAAATATGAAATGATGGCACAGGTGGCTCAGTCTTGGTAAGATTAGTGAGCTCCAGAAATCATCTGAGTTCCACAAGTTCCACATGCCTTTTAGAGTAGAAACACAAAAAGGAGTACAATTCTGCACACCCCTTTTCCAATTCTACGTAACATGTGGAAAAGACTCTGGGCCAAAGGAGACATTACAACAAATGCACGGTTGCCAGCAGAAATTGCTACAGCTTACCTTGTTCTCCTCTCCACAATGTGTAGTGGAATTTACCTCATGTAGTGACATCACAACATTTGGCATTTGCCAGATACCTACCAATGCAGCAGAGGTGTGGAAATGTTGAAGGCTGCTTGACATCACAACCAAGTACATTCTAGATGTTATGAGGGGAGGAAGATGAGATGAACAAACATGTGGCAGCTGTCTTTGGGCAGAACCACAGGATTGCCATAATATCTAATTTGGCCCTTAGAAAGTTGTCTGCTTTTCTGGAGGTTTTAGTTTAAGACTTAGTATGGAGCCAAATTACAGCTTTGCTGCTTTCTAACTGGTGTAATTACAACTAAATTATAGTTCTGCACATCATCAGTGACCACTGAGTGATGCTGGAACAGCAATACATATTTCTCCTAAATTGGAATTAGAGTGTGTTCTCCAACACTGTATGAGTGGAAATAGCAGAATTTTTCCTTCCTCTCCTCCCCATATAACCTCTCTCCAATCTGCTCCCTCACACAAACACAAAAGCTGATTTGGGGAGTGCATGAGGGGTTGGAAGGGGAATGAGAAGACAGGAAAGTCCTGTTGCTCACGCATAAGGCTGTTGACTCACAGATGGACACAATTATTACTCACAGGTTATTTGGGTTCCTGTTGTTTATTTCTATTTTAGTTGCATTATGTTTTTCCCCCCTGTAAAGTACCAGCCCTGGATCTTCTGATGAAAAGCGTATAAGATGATGATGATAATGGTGATGATTTTCAAAATTGGATGCCAATCATTGTGTGGGCATTAGCAATAATCAGT
Organism: Podarcis melisellensis; assembly: GCF_964234715.1. Lineage (NCBI taxonomy): Eukaryota > Metazoa > Chordata > Lepidosauria > Squamata > Lacertidae > Podarcis > Podarcis melisellensis. The sequence continues at coordinate 46,832,610 of NC_138530.1, read as the reverse complement.
GCAGTTCCGTCTTTCTGCCTGAATGGAGATTCCTTGGCCCTCTACCCCTCTTCTCCATTCTTTAGTGCAAGCAAAGAATTGTTCAAAAACCACAGGTTGTTCAAAAGCCATATTGCATCCAGTGTTATAAACTGGAAAGAAAGGAAGTGCTATCACACACCACATGTCTCTCACCTGTAAATGGAAGGTAGCCTAGCTCAGTAGTAGAACAAACGCTTTGCTGGTTTTGTGTGTGACAAGTCCCAGATTCAATCTTTGTCAGGAGTTGAGCCTACACTCGAGTAGGACCCTGGCAGAGACACATGCCCGACTGTCATGTTCTCTCCCTCCTGGTCTTTCGTTCAGGAACTTCAAACGCTTTCTTCTGCCTGAACATCACAGCGACCGATGCCAACAGACACCGTCACACCTAGGGATCCGCAGAGTTTGTGCATCATGTGTGACAGACCTCAGCAACTCAGCATTTTGGCTAATCTACTTTATTTACATATAAACACACACAGAGCACTGCAACATGGCTCCCTCTCTCTCTAGCATCAGACAGCAAAGAGGAAAAGAACAAAGGACAATAGTCCCACTTTCACGGAACACAGTAACACAAACATCCTGTCTCCGTCACTTCCCGCTCTGTGGAGTCAAAACATATACCGTCATGTGATAGACAAAAATCCCATGACTGTAGGGGTACTAGTGTGTCAACCTGGTGAAGAGATAATTATCTCTGGGTTTTTGGAAGCTTGTTAGATCACATTTGATGGCTGGTGGCTTCCAGCTAGTGCACACACACTCTCCCTGCTAGGTAGGGGCTGAAAGAAGTGGGTTGGCAAATGGAATGTCTCCAGCAGAAGGCCAACATGTTTCAGTTTTACTTTTGCGTTGGTCAGTGGCCTCTAATGGCCTGTTGTTCTAGGGCAGCTCTTTATATCCCTAGCGGCTACACTATACTGAGCTGAGTGTCAAGAACCTGTGCAGGAAGGTAAAGAAAGCTGAGATTTGTGCTTTTTAAAATTTCCATGAAGCCTCTTGAAAGATTTTGCACCATGGTGAGAAAGAGAAACATGAAAAGCAGAAAAGGTGAAGGAAGACGACCCCCAAGCTGACTGTTTCCATTCTCCCTCGTGATTCAGTCTGAGTCACCCCCCTGACCTGCAGACAACCTCTGTCAGAGTAGGGGGAAATAATCTTTCTAAGTGTGTTTCTCTCTGAATAAAACATACTCAATCATCTGCACTGTTGCTGCTTCCTCTTCCTTTTATGTTACAGAAAGAGCAGCTGAGTGGTAAAAGATGAAGTGTCTGTAGGAGATGGAAGGATGGAGCAAGTCATTAACTGAAGCAAGCTCCTGGGTCTGCAAGCCAACCAAACCCCAGAAAGAAGAAATGACAAGATCAAACAAATGGTGACACAGAATTAATCAAGGTTTTGCCAAGGGAGAAGAGTGGGAACCATTGGCATCAGGCAGTCTTAGCAGCAGCAGCACAGAATTCACGGGGGAAAGGGTTTTTTTCTTTTTTAAAAAAAAGTTGTTTGCTTTTGCAAGACAAGTGTATTTGTTTGAAGAAGAAGAGGGCAAAGGGAGCAGTAATTGGAAAAAGTACAGTAATCACATTTTCAGCAGGACATGCTTAAAGGGGAGGCGAGTATTAGAGAAGGCAAATTTTCAACCCTGCTGAAAACTCTGTTTTGAACTACAGTGGTACCTTGGGTTACAGACACTTCAGGTTACAGACTCCGTTAACCCAGAAATAGTACCTCGGGTTAAGAACTTTGCTTCAGGATGAGAACAGAAATCACGCGGCGGCAGCGGGAAGCCTCATTAGTTAAAGTGGTGCCTCAGGTTAAGAATAGTTTCAGGTTAAGAACGGACCTCCAGAATGAATTAAGTTCTTAACCCGAGGTACCACTGTACTTGCTTGCTGTCACGGAATCATGGCAGGTGAACAGGTAGAGGAAAATGCTGGTTCGGTTTGGTTTTGTACTAGAGTAGTGGAAGAAGCCGGCTTGCATGTTTTCTCCATTACTAATTCATAGAGTTTTAGAATGAGTGAAAGGAACGCCGCATTGTTAAACCAAGCAGACATCAGATGGTTTACAGAAGGCCTTTAGGTTTGTATCATTTTACAGAGGCCACTGTAGCCATGGAGACTGTCGTCCACTTTGGATAATCTCCTCTGGTGTCCACTTGCTTATTACGAAGGTAGAGCAAATGCAGAACCAAAAAAAGCTGCGGGAGGCGGGGGGGGGGGGATGATGCAGATCTCTATAAAACTTACATATACTTCTATGTATAGGTGTAACTTGGGGGGGGGGGTACTATAATTCAAATAGAAATATAACACTTCAAAGGAGGAAAGTAAAATAGAAATAAATAGGCGATTGCCACCAGTGAGTTCTTTCTCCTGCCCCACCCAACGTGTCCTGCCTCTTCCACTGTAAAGTACATTGATTCACTTAATCCAAATAATGAAAAACACACCCATGGTAAACATTTTCTGGCTGCCTAGATCAATAGCTGGATGTTTGACAGCTTCTTTGGAGCCTGTGGAAAACACATGTCAAGATCAGGATTAATAACGTCCCACACTGAGGTAGTTGGGAACTAAATTAAGAAAGTCTCTATATAGATTTGCAATCCAGTACTTCATTGTTTTGGTACAGGGTCTCCACATTCCCATGCAGCTAATGTTGTTTAGGGATACAGCCTTCTGTGGTAGGGAAGAAATTATTCTTTTTAAGGTCATTTCCCAAGGAAAGTGTTGTTTTGCTGGCATGTAAAGGGTTAAACATGTATGGAGTGACTGTGCTTTTTAAAAGAACTGTTTAGATACATGGTACCTCCTCTGTATACAGACTTTTATAGGCACAATGGACAGTTCTGAGTAGATATCACTATAAGGAAGACTTGGCATTGGTATATTGCCGCCACCACTTGACAATATTGACTTCAAGATATGAAATACTGACATGTCTTCTCTTGTTTCCTTTATCCATTATGTGCCTGTTTAATATTCCTTACTTATAATATTCCTTACTTTCTGTGTATAAGACTAAGTTTTTTAATTTAAAAAATCGTGCAAAAAATGGGGGTCATCTTATACATGGGTAGTGCATAGGGTGGACGTTTGATTGGTTGCTGCTGCGGCTGTTAGCGTCTACTGTGTGTGTCCCCCAAAATAGGGGGCATCTTATACATGGGGATGTCTTGTACACGGAAAAGTACGGTACTTCTTTCCTATTTATCAAAGAGAAATTGCTAGGCAAAATGAATGGTGATTTCGGATCTATTCTCAATCATCCTGGAAGAAATCTAAGGTATGGACCAGCACACCACACAACTATCAATACACAAAAATAATGTCTGCAACAATGTCACAAATAAATGGAAGTCATCACTGGGATATCACGGAGTGCTGTGCTGCTGCTTGTTCCCCCTGCAAAGAAAAATGAGATGTCTGAAAGCACCCGAAGCATATTCATTCCATTAAGTCACATGACAGCTTATATGAGACTTAAGGTAACTGGAACTCACATGGAGAGTCTATAATTGCCATCTACTGGATAGATGACTCACTGCAATTACCTTTCTAATTCATCATGCCTTCTAATACCAAACTTGGGGGTCTGGTGTCTATCACCTGGGCAGGGAAAGACAGCCAACACCAGACAAGGCTGTAGTTTCTGTATACTCAGAGGACTCCACAGGTATGCAGGGAAATAATTGCTGGTAAATTAAAAGGAAGAGGAGAAAAAATCATTGGCTGATGAGGACTGAACATGGCCAGCGACCATGAGGAGGCACATAAAGTTGAGTTTCCAAGGAGTGGGGAGGAAAATGGCATGGGAGAAAACTGGCCTAAGGTATCCCTGAAGGAATGGAGTAGAATTGAGGACATGTACAGTGAGGCAGATGGGGATCATCAACCTAGGAAGGTAGCTCGTCTTGGAGAAGGAAAACTCTGGTCCTCAACCCCTGCTGGCTTGTGACACTTCTTCAATAAAAGAAAAGGTTAAGGAGTAAACCCTACACAAATCCGGAGTGGAGTCCCTAAGACAGTAGGATGGTGCCTTACCTTGCATGCCTTCTTCCAGCAATTATTGCAGCCATGCTGGTGCCAGACGTATTACAGTGGTACCTCGGGTTAAGAACTTAATTCATTCTGGAGGTCCGTTCTTAACCTGAAACTGTTCTTAACCTGAAGCACCACTTTAGCTAATGGGGCCTCCAGCTGCTGCCGCGCTGCCGGAGCACAATTTCTGTTCTCATCCTGAAGCAAAGTTCTTAACCTGAGGTACTATTTCTGGGTAACTTCTGTAACCTGAAGCGTCTGTAACCTGAGGTTCCACTGTACTCTGCTTTCCTTTGGACCACAGGCCAAGAGGGGGGTCTTGCTGCCCAGGACCTCCAGAAACACTGCCCAGGCTTTGGGGAGGTCACTTCGGTGCTGCTAGCGCAACAGCTTGGCTTCACCCCAGAGACGCACTCCATTGTCTCCTGAGACAGATGGATGCCAACAACTGAGGCATACGCCTCTCTAACCTCCCTACGCTACATTCCAGGATATTGTGATAAGGGAGTTGACCCACCTTGGGGGTTGAGGTATTATTAGGATCAGTGTGAAAGCACTTTCTCTGATCTTAATTAATCATCCCTCATCAAACCACTGAAGTTGTGTCGAGGACACAGCTAATAACAGCTTGAAGGTGGAGGGTGGCCACTGTGATGACCTCCAGATGTTATTGGACTGCAGCTGCCATCAGCCTCAAGCAACATGGCCCATGGTCAGGGATGAGGCAAAGTGTAGCCCAAAAACATATGGAGAGCACCACATTGGCTTATACCTGGCTTAAAGCATCCTGAAAGGAGAAGTGAGTTTAGGATCTGTGGACATGTGCCTAAGGATCACATTAAGGCAAAGGGACCCCTGACCATTAGATCCAGTCGTGACCGACTCCGGGGTTGCGGCGCTCATCTCGCTTTATTGTCCGAGGGAGCTGGCATACAGCTTCCGGGTCATGTGGCCAGCATGACTAAGCTGCTTCTGGCGAACCAGAGCAGTGCACAGAAACGCTGTTTACCTTCCCGCCGTAGTGATACCTATTTATCTACTTGCACTCGTGCTTTCGAACTGCTAGGTTGGCAGGAGCAGGGACCGAGCAACGGGAACTTACCCTGTCGCGGGGATTCAAACTGCCAACCTTCTGATCGGCAAGTCCTAGGTTCTGTGGTTTAACCCACAGCGCCACCCGGGTCCCTTAAGGATCACATTACCTGACCCCAGTTCCACTGCCAGCTCTCCCATACATGGAAGGATAGGTCACTCCCTACTGTACTATTCTTGTTTGGGGCTAGATGAGCAGCTTCCTTCTCAACTAGTCACAAATTTATGTGGTCATTACTAGGGCACTATACTCCAGAGGTCCAGTGTCCAAAACAGGCTCCAGAACTGAACCCTTTTCCATTATGGGGTGGAATCTCCTGATTTACTTATCCTGTCCTCCCATGATTCCTCATGGTCTCTGGACTTTTCGTAGAATGTTTTTGATACATTCCTCTTGCAGCTTCCCACAGTCAAGAGGAAAGTGATGAAGCTGATTCCGGTGTCTCACTTTATATATTTTCTTTACTACTTCTATTTTTCCATAAGCACTGAACTAACCTTATCTGTCAGCATATATACCAACTATAATGTTTCTTATGCTCTGTGGAGTATAGAGAGGAGCAGGGATGACCTTATGAAAGGTGGAAAAGATCCACAGGAAATAGCATATCCAATTTTCAGACAGAAAACACACCAGCACTTCCTTCTCTAGTCCCTTAGATTGGGATCCGCACTCTCTTTAGCATCTTTCTCACATGTGTTACCTTGTACCTGTGAAACTTTGCCAGCTGTCTCCCACAGCATTAAGAATTCATATGGTTAATTTTGCTTGCTTTATACTTGCTGATAGTGCTTTCTTCATTCCCTGCCTATCAGAACATAATATTATGCAATATCACAGGAACACCTGATCCAGCTGTATTATCATAGTGGATTTTTTCAGGTGGCTCATGGAGGGAAACATTTGGGGTCCACTGCCTTAACCTCCATCCATTTGGATGGGCCCCTGGTGCACTTTTCATTGTGCAATTCACAAAAAGCTGACCTACAGAGAAGTCATTCTAGGACATTTTCACAAATTTCCACCTATACTGTACAATGTTCTTAAATTTCAGCCAGGTGCCACTTATCATTTTCCTTTTGGGAACAAAAACAAACAAACAAACAAACAAACACACTTTGCAGCTCCAAAAATCATTGAACTTTGCCATTGTGGTGTGTTCACCACCCCAGCTGTTGCTAGCAGATGGGGTAGTAAAGCACACCATCATTTTTTCTACAGAGCTCAGAGAAAGGGCAAGAAACTATGTGGGGTGTCTACAGGCTGGCACAAACCATATTTCAACTAAGGAAAAGGTTTTATTTGGGGGTTTGTTTGTTTTTTGCAGGTTTCTTGATGGGGGCAGAAAAACACCCCATGAAACTCTTATAAGAATAATATATTATAATCAGAGCTTTCTTTCAGTCGGAACTCACCGGAATTCAGTTCTGGCACCTCTCAAAATAGTTTTGTTGTTCATAATTGGGAATATCGCTGGGCTGAAAAATGCACCCCCAAAGCTATTACTGTGATGCCTACTACCACCACTAGATGAAGGTTAAGGCGTTGCTGGACGACAATTTCTATCACTCTTGTCTATTGGCCATGCTGGCTGGGATTAATGAGAGTCAAAGACCAACAACTTCTGGAAGTCCACATGTAAGCAAACCCTGGTCTATAAGGGTCATAATTGGAATGAACATCCAAATAGAGGACACCTTCAAATAGAGGACTGTACTCAGTGACTTAGACCACATGGCCACCCAAAAAGGACTCTTTTAAAAGTGTAATGCATGAAGCAGCCTTGTGACAGGATCCAATTAATGCACCATAATTTGTAGACACTCTGATCAAATAATGCTTTTTATCTTGAAAAAACCAGATGTTGTGAGTTATTTAGCAAAAACTACTTTATTGAGTTGGAAAAGCAGTTTGGGCTGATGCTTGTCCCAAAAGTTTTTCCCCCCCCCCCTCTCTCTCTCTCTCTCTCTCTCTCTCTCTCTCTCTCGGCAGTGTGGGGGCTCCATCTCTGTAACAGTTTTGTGTGATAAATAGCTTATCTATGGAACAAGGTAGCAGCCTCTGAAATCGCTTGGAAGTACTCAAGCACCATGGTAAAAGACTGTAATTTACTGAGTTGTGCATCACGTAGATACAGACAAGCTCGTGATGAAGGCCTAGAGACACTGTGCAGGTCAAAAAACAGAAATTTGTTCAGACCATTTGTCTTTGTTTCTGATGCCCAACTGTCTGAGGATGTTTGAAGGGCCCAGGTAATGACTCACCGTTTTTCATTCCAGGATGTTTTCCCCTCTTTCCCCAGACATTTGATTGCACTAACAAGGGCTGTTCACAGTCATTATTCAGTGTGATCTATATTTGGAGATGGTTCTGCTCTGAAATCACTCTGAATTACTGAGAACTAGCAAGAATCTTTCTATGTCCACGCTGGAAAAAACCAAAGCAAAACAAAAAAAGTAACTGGATGACTCATACCCTCTGAGCAATTCCGCTTAAATATCTAATGTGTTGCCTGTCTTGAGATGCTGGAAGAGCTGTAAGGAAAAGAAGATAATGTTTTACGTTCATACCATTATGCAATTATTAATCCCATTCATCAAACCAAAAATAAAAACCAAATGCAGACTTTCTAATACATGCTGCCTGGGGGAAAAGGAATGAATTATGCATGGTACATGGCGGGCTCCAAATAGGGTTGCCAGATCTTCAAGTCTGTGGGTGTTTTTGCCTTTAAAGATGCCTACATGGAAGTCAAGGGGGAGGGAGACCCCATGCTTACCAAAAGGAAACAAGAGAAGGCAGCCGCCAAAGGAAGAAGGTCATTATCTTGGCACCATGCAGCCAGGTGGCTTTTGAGTGGACAGCTGCATCCACCATGGTCTGCTGATACAGATGATCAACACCCATGCAGCCAGCCAGCCAGCCAATCAATCAATCAATCAATCAATCGGGAGTTGTGCACTTTCAAAGTGTTGACGGAGCCTCTCCTTGCTCCATCTGCTACCTCACACCTCCTTTTGGCATGAGTGTGACCCCCCTCCGCTCTCAGACAGTGGCACTGGCCCACTGAGGACCTCCTGCCCATCCAACTGTAGTCATAGCTTTAAAGGCTGAACGCTGGAAGATTCATAGAAGTGCTTCTTCACGCAGTGCATAGTTAAACGACAGAATTCACTCCCACAAGAGGCAGTGATGGCCACCAACCTAGATGGCTTCAAAAAAAGATGAGACAAATTCATGGAGGAGATGGCTATCAATGGGTACTAGGCATGACGGCTAGGCTCTGCCTCCACAATTGGAGGCTGCACTGTTTTTGCATACCAGTTACCAGAAAACACAGCAGGGGAGAGGGCTCTTGTGCTCAGGTTCTGCTTGTGAGTTTCCTCACAGGAACCTGTGAGCACGGGAGGCTGGACTGAATAGGCTATTGGCCATTGGGCTATGTTCTTTCGTTCTTAAGGCACAGCTTCCATAACTTCTAAGCTAGTAATTTGTCAAGAATGCTGCCCATTGCCCCATGTGACTCAGTGAAGAACCTTCTGGACCAGATCCATCCTTCCCTGCAAGCTGACCGCTGGCCCCTCCAGGGCAGGAAGTGGTGCATAAGGAGGACTTCTTCTGAAGCTCACCATTGCGTGAGCAATGAGCTCGAGTGAATCTTGTATTTCTGATCCTGGTCCTTCATTGTCAGGAATAGGAAAGGACCTTAGCTCAGTGGCAGGCCATGTGCTGTACATGCAGAAGGTCCCAAGTTCAGTTCTCAGCACTTCCAGGTCAGGCTGGGAGAGCCTCCTGCCTGAAACCCTGGAGAGCGGCTGCCAGTCAGTGTAGACAATACTGAGAAAAATGAACCAATAGTCTGATTCAGTATAAGGCAGCATCTCCAGCGGTGTTCTCTGCTTTGCCCTCTGATCCCTGATAGATCTTGGGTCCTGGCTTCTATTTGCCAGCTCCTGAATCTCTCCAGATTGATGCCTATGACCCAACCCTGACTCCATTATACTCCCCAGGTGCTCTTCACACACTCAAATGCGGTATTTCTAATCATCAAATTGTTATAATTTAGAACCACTTCTAAAAATATGCTTCTAAAAAGAGAGTTTTCTATTTGGGTGCTCTACACCAATTCAGAGAGGAATATTTGAGTGGCTCATCAGTCTTTTCATCTCCCTATATATCTGCAGTGAGCTGAATAGTTAGTCTTCTATTATGTGGCAAAGGCGCAATCTTGGTTGCGCAAGCATAATTAAAAGAGAGCCTGTTTAATTAATTGGTATGCTTGCCAGAAGTTAAATTGTTCAGTGTTGTTCTTTCAAAATGACATCTTAATAAAGACATCCGCTGGGCCATTGACTACTATTAGGCACATAGCTTGCCACTACATTGTAACAGATGTTAATTCCCAATTGCGCATTTCCAGAGAATATGGCTATTGTTTAAGAATGTTGTTATGAGAGACCTTTTGGAGTTAAGTGGGATCTCTTAAATACAAATGAGATGTTATTTTACCAGTGGAGTTAATTACAATGTCACATTAAAGTTGGCTGAAGTGATTTACATACAATGAACTTGCCCTAATTTGTCCTCACAATGTTGCTGATTTGTTGATGTTTACACACAGCTTGAAAGAAAGTTTGTAGTGGCTTAAGCTCACGCGGGTGGCGCTGTGGTCTAAACCACTGAGCCTAGGGCTTGCCGATTGGAAGGTCGGCGGTTCGAATCCCCGCGACGGGGTGAGCTCCTGTTGCTCGGTCCCAGCTCCTGCCAACCTAGCAGTTCGAAAGCATGTCAAAGTGCAAGTAGATAACTAGGTACCGCTCCGGTGGGAAGGTAAACAGCTTTCCGTGCACTGTTCTGGGTTCGCCAGAAGCGGCTTAGTCATGCTGGCCACATGGCCCGGAAAAACTCTCTGTGGACAAATGCCGGTGAGATGAGCGCTGCAACTCCAGAGTCATTCACGACTGGACTTAACTGTCAGGGGTCCTTTACCTTTACCTTTTTTTTAGCTCATCAAAGGCAGGAAAAAGTATGCCACTTTAGATGAAGTTTAAAGCAGTTGATCAAAGACAACAATGTAAATATGCATTAGTTAATTAATAAATAGCAATGGGCCTAATCATGTGGCTGCTCTCTGGCACAAAACCCATTAAAATGAACTGGAGCTTCACAGGAGAACAGTGGCACAGAGTATGTCCAGTTACAATCCCCCCCCCTTATTAGGAGTGAATTGACACAAACCTTTAAGAACCCCAAAAGTTTGTATATGGCTCTCCCATTCCTATCCATCAGATGTTGTGGACCTGCCCAGGCCTTGAGATTACCCCCATAGACCCTGCATGTGGATCTGTCATCAAGATGCATTGATGAGCATGAGATGTAGGGCCTTTTCAGTGGTGGCCCTGCTGTGGAATCCTTTCCCTAGGGAGATACATATAGCCCTGACTCTGCTGATGTTTTAACAATACTTTTAAAGCTCAAAACACAAACACCAAACTGCATTTTAATATGTATTTCTGTATTTCTTTACCTGCGGCTGTTTTAATGTCACATTATTTTTATGTTTTAATGTGATGGGGGGGTTTTGTATTTAGACTTTTGATGTAAAGCAAAGGAAGACCACACTCACACATTTAAAGTAGTATCATATTTTATCTTCTGCCAAAGAATCTTGGGAAGTGTGCTGAGAGTTGTCCCTTCTTGGAGTTACAATCCCCAGAGTGATTTAAAAATAAAACCCTCTCCACAAGGAACTCTGGGAATTGTAGTTCTGTGAGAGGAATAGGCGTCATCTAAAAACCCTTTACATACTACAGCTCCCAGAATTCTTTGGGGGAAGCCATGACTGCTTAAAGGGGTATCATAGTGCTTTAAAAGTATGGAGTGAATATGGACAAATCTGGGTCCATTCATTCCAGTATATTCTGCGCTGAAGTACATTTCACCACCCGTGGGTGCCTAAACTAGCAAACTGGCATAAATTTGGCCCCATAGGATAGCAATGTAAAGTCTGCACGGTGTGACCAACTGTCATACATTGCCATATTGATGCTCTTCAGCACAAAGAAGAAATAATTGCAGCTTCCAGCTATCTTCTTGTTACACTTCTATAAAAGGGGAGGCAGGAGATGGAAGACGCCATGGGTCTGCCTTCAAAATTGAAGTTGTTTAAGACTAAGTGACTGCTAATTTCTATTAAAGGTGCTCTAAGTTGTGGAGTTTGGCTCTCATCCCCCTTTTGGGGAAGGAGAGTACATCACAATGAGCTTTCAGCTTGAGAAATCAGCTACTATGCTCATATAAGGCTTATCTGTATTTTATGAGACTCATCAGAGGTAAAAAAAAATGAAGTCTGCTTGACTTTAACACACTGTAACAAAGTCCCCCATGCCTCCCGGTTTGCTGGAAAGCCCAATTAAGCCTATAAAAATCTGCAGTTTTCTAACACAAACACCTCTTCTTTTGCAAGGAAGATGCACTACTTTGGTTTTGACCATAAATAGTAGTTTTATCGGGGTGAGTGGCAAACAGGGGCATCATTTAGAAGCAGAAGCAAGGACTACTCTCCCTCATTTGAAACCTTATGTGATTTATCTATCAGGAGTATTTAGGATGGAACACTGGTTATACACAAGGTTTACTTGGAAGTTAATTCCTCTGTGTTCAGTGGGGATTGGTCTCAAGAAAGTGGGTTTTCCCCCCCAAACCATTAAATGTACCTATTCAGTGGTAAAAAGGTAAAGGTAAAGGTACCCCTGCCCGTACAGGCCAGTCTTGCCAGACTCTAGGGTTGTGCGCTCATCTCACTCTATAGGCCAGGAGCCAGACAGAATGCCGTTTACCTTCCCGCTGGTAAGCGGTCCCTATTTATCTACTTGCACCCGGAGGTGCTTTCGAACTGCTAGGTTGGCAGGCGCTGGGACCAAACAACGGGAGCGCACCCCGCCGCAGGGATTCGAACCGCCAACCATGCGATCAGCAAGTCCTAGGCGCTGAGGTTTTACCCACAGTGCCACCCGCGTCCCTATTCAGTGGTACCTTGGGTTAAGTACTTAATTCGTTCCGGAGGTCCGTTCTTAACCTGAAACTGTTCTTAACCTGAAGCACCACTTTAGCTAATGGGGCCTCCTGCTGCCGCCGCACCGCCGGAGCATGATTTCTGTTCTCATCCTGAAGCAAAGTTCTTAACCTGAAGCACTATTTCTGGGTTAGCGGAGTCTGTAACCTGAAGCGTATGTAACCCGAGGTACCACTGTATATTAGGAATGCCTAGCAAAGGCACAGGTCTCTTGGCTTCAGAGAGAGTGTCAGAAAAAAATATTTATAGAGTTATGATATATAAAATAACATCAAAAAATTTTTTTCAGGTGGTTTGGTTTTTCAGCGTAATCTCAACTGTAACTAGCAGCACATATTCAAGGCGGGGATGGGTACCATGTACCCCTCAGCTGAATTTCATACTCATAGGCGGAGCCAGGAGGGAGAAGAGGGCAGCCAAATAGATGGGGTGATGGGAGCGGGGGAGGGGGAGCTCTTCAAGTCAGTGGAGGCTGATCTGTTAAGGTCACTGCCCCTCCTGCCTCAATTTGCCCTCAACCTGCCCCTTCCTGCCTTCTCACTTACAACCAGTCCATGAGATGATACTGGTTGTCACTCTCCTCCTCCTTTGTCACTGGGCAGATCCACACTGTACATTTAAAGCACATCCAGTGCATATTTAAAGCACATGCCTCCCCCCCCAATCATGCAAACTGTAGTTTGTTAAGGGTGCTGGGAACTGTAGCTCCATGTGGTGGGGAATACCTTGTGCTATGCACTGGATGTGCTTTAAATGTCTGGTGTGTATCTGCTCTCATTGCTGCCCTTGTAGAATTCATCAGGGAACAGGATGTGGGCAAAGCTAAAATTAGTTGACTCTGCCTGTCATTGGCTCTGGCTCCACCACAGCTGCTGGTCTCCAGGCTTTCTGCCCTTCAAGTCTCAATGGGCACCAACTGCCACTGCTGCAAGTCACAAGCACATCAGCTATCAAACTGTGCTGGTGATGATGTCATTTGTTGAATTTATATCTTGCTCTTCCTCCCAAAGGAGCCCGTAGATCCAGTCAACCTATATTCCCTCCTGGCTTTAAAATGGGTGGCATCTATGCTGGTCTATCCAACTGGGCCTGTTGATGCTGTTTTTACAGCTGCAGGAATTCCAACATTTGTTTTGACCATCTGCGCAGAGACGTTGAGTTTTCATGTATGGTTCCATATATGGTATGTTCTCGTTTGAGCTATAAAAATCTAGCTATTAGAGGTGTCCAAGAAATAAAAATGACAGGGAGAAATAAATAACCCAAAGGGAGAAAACATATTGTATTGTCATATTTAGTGCTGCTGTTTTGCAAATGGCCTAAACAGTGCCCGGGATTTGATGTACGGCTGCCCTTGATGTTGGAGTCAACTGCAGTCCCCCCAGTGCACTTTTAGTATCCACGTTCACTGGGCGTGAGGATGCTTAAATATCACTCTAACCCTAGGGACCATGTGCCTTTCTTGAGAAAGAGTGTAGCTGAAACATTTGTATTTCCATTGCATGCTTCTTTGATCTAGTCTTTTTGTGGCCAATTGCCTGGGGACCTATTAGGAATGAGTTAGTTATCAGTGACAACCATGCTGAATTGATTTCCAGAAGGATAGCCCTATTAGTCTGTTGCGTCTGAGAAAATGGACTGCAGTCCACAACAGCTTCTGCCACAGGAGATTTCTTAGTCTTTAAGGTACCACAAGACTCTCTGTTGTTTATGCTGAATTTGTCATTCTGGGTTTTATATATAGGCCAATAAAGGATGACCCTGAAGAGTCGGTGCGCAAAGCAAGTGTAAAGCATGCTAAGAATTTACAGTTGCCTGGCTGTGCACACTTCCTCTGTAGGTAATGGCTACTTGCTGACGACAGACATTGCCAAGCAAATCCTGAGGCCATTTTTGATGTCATAAGGATGCACCCATGATGGTGTTCTTGGCTACACAGTGCCAGACTATCCCGGAAAGAGGAGACTGTACGGCCCTGGCGATGTCTTGGGGAGTCATCACAAAACACCAGGTGTCCTTGACTTTCTCACAGTACTGTAATGACAAGGCAGGCATGTTTCAGAAGCTGGTCTGACCTACACCTTGGGGAGGGGGCACCTAGTCCGAGAAAGAGTCTTGGGACTCTGTAGAAAGCCCCGAAGAAGTAATTAAGCTGTGGATGCATTTGGCTCTCCAGTGCTTCCACCACAATTTGGGAGACGGAAATATGCATCTGTTTGGTTTCTGGCCTGGTTGATGGTGCATTGTTTTGGCAAAAGCTATTGTTCCCACTCGGCCTCTCCCTCCTTTCCCTCTCTCTATGCCCCTCTTCCTAAGATGCAATCATCTGAGGCGAAATCAGAGTGTAGGGTGTATGTAGCATATTTCCCCCTTGGAGTATTATTTGAATCAGTGACCCTGGGAATATGTTTGAAGGAATGAGGATGGCACTGTGGGGGGAGGGGACATTTAAAATAGATAAATCTACTGGATGTTAATGTTTAATTACACTTTTAAAAATCCCTCACAATGCTTTTAGGAAACATGATAAATTCATATTGCCATCTGGAACCAGGCACAAATTTTGCATAAATCTTACAATGTGACATAACTGGCTGACTGAGACAGAATTCTACATTCAGAGTAACATTCCTGTTTGCCCTATAACTTTTGACAATTGTATCTGAAAGATGCAAAAATTCTAAGAAACTTGGTTTGTGCAGGGCTGTATGTTCCATGCATTATATAATCACTGTAATAAGAAGTAGCTCATTTCCAAGAGAACTACGATACGCAGACTGGGGCAAAGCAAGCTGAAGAATCATTTAATTTTTATGACATATAACCTTCATAGCTTTTCCAAAGTATATCAGAATAAAACAGATCTTTGTAGGATAGAACAGAAGCAAGCCTCTATCGTAGCAAGTGAAACAATTATATCAAGGCATGCTGGCATTTCAGTAAATGACCTACAATGCATAGGTTGCTCCACGGGGGGTCACGGACAGATCCAGGTGCTCTTGGAGGAAACAGATTTTCTAGATCCAGTTCAATCGTGTTTAGGCCCAGTTTTGGCACAGAAACTGCTTGGGACACCCTGTATGATAACCTCTGTTGGGAGAGGGATAGGAGGAATGTGTCTCTGTTAATTCTCCCTGACCTCTCAGCAGCTTCCAGTACCATTGACCATGGTATCCTTCTGGAGCAGCTGTCCGAGTCAGGAGTGGGTGGCACCACTTTTCAGTGGTTCCAGTCCTACTGGGATGATTGAGGGTAGTGCTTGAGAAGTGCTCTTCTGCTTCATGTAGACTGGGGTTCCTCAGTGTTCAATATTATCCCCTATGCTATTTAACATCCACATGAAACCCCTAAATGGTGGTATCTGGAGCTTTGGAGCATGTTGTCACCAGTATGTTGATGACACACAGCTCTACTTCTCCTTTACGTCTGCAGGCGTGGCAGTGGATGTGCTGGACCATTGCCTTGCCTTGGTTACGGACTGGATGGCAGCCAACAAACTGAAGCTCAATCCAGATAAGACTGAAGCACTGTTAGTAGTAGGTGGTTCCCTAGACCAGATGGATGGGAGGTCAGCTGCTCTTGATAGGGTTACACTCCCTCTGAAGAAGTGAGTATGCATTCCTCTTCTCCCAGGTTTTTGGCTAATTAAATAATCTATGGCCTTTTAAACTGGGGGGGGGGTATTGTTTTTGTTTATTAATATGTTATGTACTTTTGTGTGTTTATATTGTAAACCACCCTATGGTTCTTGGTTGAAGAGCAGTATAGAAATTTCATAAACAAACAAACAAATTCAGAAATAAGCTCCGTTGAGTTCAGTGGGACTTACTCCCAAGTAAGTGTGCGTATAGAAATGCAACTTTACAGTGCAACACTCTGCATAACTTAGAAGTAAGCCTGTGTTCAATTGGGCTTATACCAAGTAAGTGAGCATAGGTTTACAGTCACAGAATCACAGAACTGTAAAGTTGGAAGGGACACTGAGGATCATTTCGTCCACAGTCTCCCAAACTTGGGTTTCCAGCTGTTTTTGGACTACAACTCCCATTATCCCTAGCTGGCAGGACCAGTGGTCAGGGATGATGGAAACTGTAGTCCAAAAAACAACTAGAGACCCAAGTTTGGGAAACCCTGATTTAGTTCAACCCCCTGCAATGGAGCAGTTTCATATGGAGATAAAACCTGTGACCTTGGCATTATCAGCACCATGCTCTAACCAATGGAGCCCAATCCTAACCACATTCACTCAGAAGTATTTCCTGAGCATGCAACTTTATTCAGTATTATGCTTTACAAAACAATGCTGCCTTTCAGCTTGAAATCCAGCATTCACAAATATTTCAAGCCTAGGGCTCCTTTAAATGATCAATTTATTGAATATTCATCTTGATTTGCTCGCACAAAGCTTATGCAGAAGTTAGATTAAGGTTACCAGACGTCCCCGTTTCCCAGGGACAGTCCCCGGATTTACAAATCAGTTCCTTGACAAAATCCATCTATTTAGTAGGAAGTTGAAAAGTGTCCCCGGATTCATTGGGGGGGGGGGAAATCTGGTAACCTTAAATTAGATTATCTCTAGTTTTTATTGAGCACTCAGCCACATTTGCTTGTGGGGTATTTTTATATCTTCCTGTTCATCATTCCCCATTTCTTCCCTAACCACAAAAGGTCTGTTTCTTTTTAAAAGTACATTTCTTGCGCTAGAGTGACAGAGTGCTTTAATCTACATTAATTGTGCAAACCTACATTTTCTAACAACAACAACAATTTAATATTTCGACCCCGCCCATCTGGCTGGGTTTCCCCAGCCACTCTGGGTGGCTCCCAACAGAGTATTAAAAACACGATAAAACATCAAACATTAAAAACTTCCCTAAACAGGGCTGCCTTCAGATGTATGCACTTGAATCCTTTTGGTCAAATGCTAGCAGTCTGTAGGCGCGCCAAGTTAAGAGATAGGAGAATATATTGCAATGGAACATTCTTCAGATAAATCAAAGAAAATTAACTGGAGAACAAAAAAAGAAGACAGTAGGGTGTGTAATTCACCACCACCCCTTCCATATTTCAGACATTATTCCTTTGAAGCAACCTATATGCATTCATTAGTTCAACACTGCTAGAAAAAAATTACATACACCAAGGTTTGCATATCAAAAGCACAAGCTCCTTAAAAAATAAAAAAAGAGTTGGCCACTATTGCTAGGATTGCTATAGTTCATAATAGTATACTTAATAATAACATAATATTATACTTCATAATAATAAAGAGCCAGAACAAATCCCCTTCAAATATACATTTTTTTTGCAATTGAATTTTGAAAATACCCAAACCGTGACCTTTCTGCAAATCTGCCCTGCCCTAATGAAATCTTGTTTTCCCACTCCTGGAAGCTGAAATGGTGCCCTCAAGCACAGAATTAGAGCCCCAAGCTGGGCTTTGCTTTATAAGATCACAATTCTTTCAGTGTAAACTACAGAATCCAAGCAAGGGCACAGGTCACAGCCTAATATTGTTCTCATTCTCTCCTTCCAGTTCCTCCCCTAGCGAATAGCAGTTGGTTAAATGACCTCTTTTCTCAGCCATTGATTTGGAAACTTGCTGCTAATTGATTTTCCCCATTCAACCAGAAGCTCTAGAAATTCATTCAGGCTTTACAGTGTGCTTGTAGGAGATACACTTCCCCTTGCTTGATAATTTGCTGGGATGAACTCTGGAATCCAAATTCTACCCTGCAGAAGAAAAAAGCCTACACTGCATTTCAAATCTATACCCTTACCTAAATTACAGTAGATTTCCACCAAGGCCCCCACTCCAATTAGAATGTGTTGTGCTGCCCTGATGTACAGAGCTTTCATCATTCCCCTTTGGCAAATTAGAAGCTGAAATTTCAGCAAAATATGGAGCTGAAATGTCTATCTGCTGATTGATGGTCTTGTTCTCAAACTTTGTAATCAGTTCTATCAACATGAGCCCCAGATTTGCTTGTTGTTTAGTCGTGTCCGACTCTTCGTGACCCCGTGGACCAGAGCACGCCAGGCACTCCTGTCTTCTACTGCCTCCCGCAGTTTGGTCAAACTCAAGCTGGTAGCTTCGAGAACACTGTCCAACCATCTTGTCCTCTGTCGTCCCCTTCTCCTTGTGCTCTCCATCTTTCCCAACATCAGGGTCTTTTCCAGGGAGTCTTCTCTTCTCATGAGGTGGCCAAAGTATTGGAGCCTCAGCTTCATGATCCGTCCTTCCAGTGAGCACTCAGCACAGTGAGCTGATTTCCTTAAGAATGGATGCGTTTGATCTTCTTGCAGTCCATGGGACTCTCAAGAGTCTCCTCCAGCACCAGGTTTGCTAGTCCAGAGCTATTTGATTTACACTATCTGATAAGTGTGTCTGGAGGGGAGTGAAGTTGTGTTCTTCCTCTGATTAATTTGAATGGGAGCTTTCCAATGTTGGGAACATAAAGCCTTTTTGGTAGCTAATTTTGCTTCTAATACCTTATTATTAGACCCTTCCCCCCCCTTAGAGATGGCTGGAAAAGAGATGTCTCTGAGCATATGCAAAGTATGCCTGCCACAGGGTTCACCACAGCAAATCCCCCATGTGAGATTATTAGGTGATTTTTAAATTTTTTTATTTTAAAGAAAAATTCAAGCAAGTAGAAATGAGCCCAGGGAAAGTTGTATTTTAGAAGTTTGTTTTAAAAGCAAACATTTCCTGGTGTGGACAGAAGGTACGAGGAACCATCAAGAGGCTTTACAGGTAAGGCTTTTGTGCAATGATTAAGACTGCCACCTACAATGTTAGTCAATTAACTGTATGGATTTAAGTCGATTAAACCCATACACATGAGTAAAAACAGAAAAAACAGCATGCATACTGTCTTTGTTTCTAGATTATGGACGTGTGTAAATCAGTCATCTTAGAAGAATAACCTCTTCCAGTTTGCAACACAGAAACCAAAATGCTTCTTTTGAGATTATGTTTCCCATCTGCAGTTGTTATATATTATCAATAATTATAATATAAATCTGTTGCCTGATTAATTGGTAGCACCTTTTTATTTGATTACAAGTTTTAATTCAATTAATCAAACCAATGAATCACATATTAGTAGGCACTTTGTAGTGCAGGATCCACATGATCTTTTACTGAAGAAATTGCTTCTGTTGTGTGGAAATCACATGCTTCCAGGATTCAAACCCCAATTTGCTGCTGCAATTTTTATTTTTAAACTTTGCAAAGGCAATAAAGACCCACTCTTCTGGCCATAGATAACTGCACGTCCCTGTGTCCCTGGCTCAGGGTACAAGGCTATTCATTGTATGGGAAGGGGTTATTGCTCTGTTTGGTAATCTGTTAACAACTGACTTTGCTCCCAGGTCAGTCTTCCTGTCCTTCATCTTTCCCTTATATCTTGCTCAGTCTTCAATTGTACCACTGATTTCCCATGTGGTTTCCATTGTTTTACTGCCATTTTGACTCAGAATCATAAATTGATTTTCTTTTAATTTGAAATGCTGAATGCATCTCAGTAGCCATACCAACAGAACAGGAGGGGGAGGATTTGAACTGGGGCTCCTGTTATGTTCCACAGAGCACCAGTGTATGGGACTGACAAGCTGCATGCAAATAATGTGGTTAATACCACTCTCCCCGGGTATGGTCTGAAGGCATGAGGCTACCATCTTGTTGAAGCTGATCAGGTCTTAAACTGGTCAGTGTGTGGATGAGTGACTACCTGGGAATGTGTACCCCACCATGGGGTCCATGATGGAGGAAAGACAGGATATGAACATTAGGAAATAATAAGTTAATAGTTTGGACAGAGCATGACAGATTTCTAGGGCCATTTAGGAGCGATCACCTAAAAAATGGTAATTCTCACAGCTTAGTACTTCTCCACAGCCTAGCAGCTGCTTACTTGTGGGAGAGGCAGGCAAGTGTCCAAACAAAACTGAAAGTGATGAGGCTTTGCTTCCCATGATGTACACCCATCCCGTTTGTCTCTCTCTCAACTCTGGGTACATAGGCTTTTGAAACAATGCAAAAAACTGTTCACCAGAGAGGAAAGTGGGGATGTGTGTGTACACAGATGTGGTGATTCCTGCCTTAAACAAGTTGTTCTCATGCATGTTCTCTCTCTTGCAGAGCAAACATCAGAGCCCAGTTGTCCCTTAAATTTATTATGTTACAAGCTTACAGTCCGCTTAATCAGATGCATATATGTACATGCCCATTTCTCAGGCTAACACTTTATGAAGTGGATGATGTCCATGAAAGATCCAGTGTTATATAGTGGTTAGTGTCTGAATAGGAAACCTGGGCTCAGATCCCAACTTGGACACAAGGCTCACTGGGTCTCTGCTTCTCAGCCTAACCTACCTCACAGGTTTGTTGTGCGGATTAACCGAGGAGGGGAAGAGCCGTGTAGGCCGCCTTGAGCTTCTTGGAGAAAAACATAATACAGGTCGGCATCCACCTGTCTCAGGGGACAATGGAAGCGTGCACCTTCCGTGTAAAGTCAAACCGCTGTGGAGTTACAGCGCCCATGACACCTTCGACAGAGGGGTTCATGATTTGAGCGAGAAATAAGTGCCATAAAGAAGTGAATAAAATTAAGCCATAATAATGCTGATAGACTTTAAGAGGCCAGGAGGGGACTCGCTTTAAGCCATGCATGCTTCCTCAGAAGCAGGTCCCACTGTGTTCGGTGGAACTTACTCCCGAGTAAGTGAACGTGGGGTCGTCGCAGCCCAAGCCTGCGAAAAAGAGCGAGCAGCTGTCCATCGCAAAGCGGGCAACGGAGCTGCCGGACTTGGAAGCAGCAGAGACGAAGAAAGGGGAGAGAGAGGCTGGCAGCCGAAGCACCGCGGGCTCTTTTCCCCGCTGCCGAGAGCGCGCGGCTGGAGGGCGGGAGGAAGGGAGCGCGAGGGCTCCCGCTACGGCAGGCCGATTCCCCGCCGCTACCCGGACGGAGGCCCCCGCCATGGCCAAGCACGTTTTCCTGACGGGACCGCCAGGTAACCCAACTCGGCAGGAGCTGAGAGGAAGGAAGGAGGGCGGGAGGCCCTGCCTGGGCAGCGGCCCGGTGCTGCGAGGCTCCAGGAAGGGAAGGCGGAGGCAGAACTCGGCTGAACCCAGGCCTCCTCTTCCGCCGCCTCCTCCCGGGCAGAAAGCGGAGCCGTGCCTCGGCTCCTTCCTGCCTGCCAGGGGCGAACTTACTTCCGAGTAAACGTGCTTAGGGCCTCACGCTCCCCTGCCCATTCCCACGATCGCCCTTCCCTGGCGTGTTTTGAGTCGCCTGCACGGTGTGGTTTCTATCCCGAAACCTTTTTAAATTGGAAAGGTTTGCGTTTAAGCGCGCAGGCTGCAATCCTAGGTGCACCCACTTCACTTGGCAAGAAGCCCCATGGAACCCGGTGAAATTTACAAGAAAATAAAATCTGAGTGGTAATAGAGTGTAGCTGGGGCGGGGAACCCTTTTCAAGCAGAAGGCTTCACTCCCTTCTGGACGACCTTTCTTTGGGAGGGGGGTACATGCCAGGGGCCAAAGTGGACAGAGCAATGAATCCAGATTTCAGTTTTGCACACCAGGCTAAAGTCTACACTGGCGCTTGTGCATCCGTCTCTGTCCTGGAAGCCAGAGGAAGGTTCAAGATGCTTGGTCCCCAGGCTTCAGGTTGTCTGCCCTGCTTGGACTATAAACCTGCAATTATTTACACTCTGAAATAAACCTTGTTGAGTTCAGTGGGGTTGTTGTGAAGTACCTACATATAGAATTACAGCCTTGTAGTGCAATACTTTGACTGTGTCGACCACAGCAAACTATGGCAAGTTCTTAAAGAAATGGGAGTGCCTGATCACCTCATCTGTCTCCTGAGAAATCTCTATGTGGGACAAGAAGCCACAGTTAGAACTGGATATGGAACAACTGATTGGTTCAAAATTGGGAAAGGAGTACGGCAAGACTGTATATTGTCTCCCTGCTTATTTAACTTATATGCAGAATTCATCATGCGAAAGGCTGGGCTGGATGAATCCCAAGCCGGAATTAAGATCGCCGGAAGAAATATCAACAACCTCAGATATGCAGATGACACAACCTTGATGGCAGAAAGTGAGGAGGAATTAAAGAACCTTTTAATGAGGGTGAAAGAGGAGAGCGCAAAATATGGTCTGAAGCTCAACATCAAAAAAACGAAGATCATGGCCACTGGGCCCATCACCTCCTGGCAAATAGAAGGGGAAGAAATGGAGGAAGTGAGAGATTTTACTTTCTTGGGCTCCATGATCACTGCAGATGGTGACAGCAGCCACGAAATTAAAAGACGCCTGCTCCTTGGGAGAAAAGCAATGACAAACCTAGACAGCATCTTAAAAAGTAGAGACATCACCTTACCAACAAAGGTCCGTATAGTTAAAGCCATGGTTTTCCCAGTAGTGATGTATGGAAGTGAGAGCTGGACCATAAAGAAGGCTGATCGCTGAAGAATTGATGCTTTTGAATTATGGTGCTGGAGAAGACTCTTGAGAGTCCCATGGACTGCAAGAAGATCAAACGCATCCATTCTTAAGGAAATCAGCCCTGAGTGCTCACTGGAAGGACAGGTCCTGAAGCTGAAGCTCCAATACTTTGGCCACCTCATGAGAAGAGAAGACTCCCTGGCAAAGACCCTGATGCTGGGAAAGATGGAGGGCACAAGGAGAAGGGGACAACAGAGGACAAGATGGTTGGACGGTGTTCTTGAAGCTACAAACATGAGTCTGACCAAACTGCGGGAGGCAGTGGAAGACAGGAGTGCCTGGCGTGCTCTGTCCATGGGGTCACGAAGAGTCGGACACGACTAAACGACTAAACAACAACAGTGCAATACTATGCATGCTTATTCAGAAGTGAGTGCTACTGCATTCAGCGAAGTTTACTCCCAGGGAAGCAGGCGCAGGATTGCAGTCTGTCATAATTTAGCCCCCAGTGTAGAAGGCATGGTTAGGATTGGTTGTAAGCCTGTTCTGCTTTAAATGCCAGTACTAAATAAAGGAAGTCTTTTGCACTGTTTGTGAGAGACTC
This sequence comes from Podarcis melisellensis, assembly GCF_964234715.1. Lineage (NCBI taxonomy): Eukaryota > Metazoa > Chordata > Lepidosauria > Squamata > Lacertidae > Podarcis > Podarcis melisellensis. The sequence goes on along the minus strand of NC_138530.1, from coordinate 46,809,309 downwards.
TTCTCTCCAGTAATATTTATCTATATAACAGCACATAACTCATTTTATCATCTTTACTAGACACCTGCTGCTAAGAAAATTGCCTGATTACTTCAGATATTTGGAATTCCGCCTTCACTTTCCACATTGCTTCTGAGCCCCATTATCTCTTTTGTTCCAGATCCAAATATGTCTACCGAAAAGTATTCCAGAAAGACACTCCCCCCAATAGTATAGTGTTTGAATTAAACCAGGCTTCTGTTGTCTTAGTATTGTAGGTTGCAAATAGGTATGTCCTTTTCTCTGTAAATAATATAGTGGTACCTCGGTTTAAGCCCTGTTTACGAACTATTCGGTATACAAACTCTGCAAAACCGGAAGTAGTGTTCCTGTTAGTGAACTTTACCTCGGTCTATGAATGGTGGAAGGGCACTGGCAGTGGGAGGCCTCATTAGGGAAAGAGCACCTCGGTTTAAGAATGGCTTTGGTTTAAGATGGACTTCCAGAACGGATTCAGTTCGTAAACTGAGGTACCACTGTACAATAATGATAATATCAAACCTTAGCATTTAAACGTTTTCCACTCAAGACTGCAGCACTGTGCACACAGAGTGTGGTCTACTTCTGAATAAGTATGCATAGTATTGTGTTGCAGTATCTATTCTGTTACTCCATGAAAACACACAGTTGTTTGTAATTTACAGAAGAAATATGGAATTGGATTTATCTGACAAAACACATTTAAATATTTTACAGATCTCGCATATTGCTATCTTTATTAAGGTTAATTTCTTTTTCTTTCCTTATAACTCATGCCACATTTTTGATCCTTGCAGGTTTTTGAAACCCTATCTGCCCATCAGTTAAAGTGCAAGCACCCGTTCTTCCCATTAACATTTAGTTTGTGTGACTTAATTATTAAAAAAATGATTTAGTACATCAGCTATAAATAATATACAATTATCACTGTCCTCCTCTTTTATTGGAGTAAATTGGATTCCTGAAAATTTAAATTATGAGCCAAGGAAACAGTCATTTATCAGTGGATGTTAATATGATTATACAAGATGACGGCAATAGAGCTTGGGGTGGGTGGATGTTACATTAATAAGCAAAACTCTTTTATCGTGTAGCATTCTAGAAGATGCAGAAATTGAGATGATGGCCCTCATTTATCACTTCTGGGGATATTTGTCACTGGGGATATTTGTAATAGAGTGGGCTACAAAATACCTAAGCAGATGCTCTTCCATTTTTTTAGACTGTCCCTCTCTCTTAAAAACTGACACTTGGGAATTTATCCAAAAAAAGACAATGGATATATATGCAATGACCTAATGTGTTACTTGTCTGGGAGCTCCAAAATGCAAACGGCACAGCCTTGACCATTCTCCCCCTGAAACAAATGGGGAACAATCTGATCACAGTGTGTAGGATCATGTGCCCGGTAGACCAGACCCATGTCTTGGGTCTTGTCTTCATGTTTCCATCTCATATTTTTGCCATGATAAGGGGCACAAAGACTTACAATAATGATGACTGTGATGTGCATGGTGAATTCTTCTCAGCATAACTTGCAGTGCAGGCTGCCACAACTGGAGGCTAATTTGGATGAAGCATCCATTGCAAGGGCAATGTGTGCTTCAGTTAGGAGGAAGGAGCCAAAAGAGTCCAGAAATACATATGTGTATTTGTTTTGTTGCACATCCATTATACTGAAAACAAGGCTTTAAAAACACTCTTCTTGTTATAGGAATTGGGAAAACAACGCTGATCCAAAAAGTCACTGAAGTTTTAAAATCATCCGGTATCCCTATTGATGGATTTTATACAGAAGAAGTGAGAGAAGGTGGCAGGAGAATAGGATTTGATGTTGTCACTCTGAGTGGAAGAAGAGGAATTTTGTCTAGAGTTGGGTATGACGTTTGAAATTCACATTCTGACACCTAATCTGGGAACGCCTTTCTAGAATGCACAACTGCCCTTTGAAGCTCCTGTGCTGCTCATTCAAGGGTAGCTGGAATCAGATGAACCGTTGAAGTGGTGAATAAGATTGTGAAGTCGCTGTGCTGATCTTTAGTGTTGACTTGTTGCTGCTAAACAGCACAAAACTCTTGTTACAGAAACCAAGCAAAGTATCAGGGCATGCAATAAATGAGAGGCAACAGGCACAGGGATAGCCAGGGTCCACCAGAATGATGTGCAGTGCAAATGACGAGCAACTGTACTCCCAGTTAAAATTTACAGCAAGTTTCTGGAACAATTATCTGGGTGTTGAGCCAATCCTACGCCTTTTTTATATCACCGCAGGGCAGTTACCAGTTTTTGTAGAATTCTGTTCTTAGTAGCTGTCACTTTCTGGTTCCAGTTGATGTGTTTCATTGTAATATTGTGCATATATCCCACCAGGATTGCAATATTGGCAACCAGGATTGCAATATTGGCAACCATAAAGAAAGGTGGGAGGACATTCTAATGTGACTAAAGAGGGGCACTGCAAGGGCATGTGAAAATTTTGACATGCTTCACATAGTCTGAGGGTTATCTGCTAAGGAACAGGGTTCTAGAATGCTTTATTGTTCACTGTGTTGGGTATTTTCTTCCTTCCTTCAGCTCTGGTCCTTCCACAGCAAGGCGTGAATACCGTGTTGGCCAGTATGTAGTGGATCTAATGTCATTTGAACAGTTGGCTCTTCCTTTGTTGAGAAATGTGAGTAATATTTTGGAATTTCTGGAGAACAATATGAATAAATGAATAAAACATGATGAGGAGTTTATAGTGAAATGTCTTGTACTCTTCTATCTTGGTAGAGCTTAGATCCAGCACCCCTTTCCATTGTCAGCTCCATTTATGAGTTCCCCCAGCTCCCACCATCCTCCTGTCCCTCTGCACCCACAGCTTCCTACATGTCTGTCTGTCTGTCTCTCCCCACCCCATCCTCTTGCACTCCATGGAAGATGGTGTGTTACCCAGAGTTCTGGTGTGCAGTGTAAGAGTGGACACACAGTGTTTGGAGTCCCCTTCCTCCCAGTTCTCACATTTGGTTTACAGGTTCAGATTTCTGTTCAGTTGCAAAAAGGAACAAATGATTCTCAACACATGGCTTATAGGACTAGTGGGAAGCTAAAATGCCACTGGAGAAATTTGCAGCTGTGTGGGTGACTGTATAACTGTTCTTATTCAGCACCATTTAGGATTGATAAATGCAATTCCAAGATAAATCAGCGATGTGATCACTAAACAAATTAGAAAACATTTAGTGTCCTGAAAATTCTCCAGGAACGATGCTGACAAACTATATGCTCTACCATAACTCGTTTATCCTGCAGAGCTTATCCAAACACAAAGCGTTTAATACAGATATGCCTCATTTTAGGAAAGTACAAAGGCATTTCTTGTCATTTTCCTTTTCTTTTAAAAAGCATCATAGAGTATTTAGCAGCAGGGTAATAAGTGGCTTGGACAGTACAATGAACCCCAGAGGGTGAAATAACACCCCTTTAGCTAGTTTCTGTCAACTGTTATTTCAGTAGGTGCAGGACCATATATGTAGTCAGACCAACATAACAATAATTTTAAAAAATGATTTTTTGGGGGGGGGATGGGGAGCACCAGGTGGGCAGGCAAATAAAGAAGGACACACAGGAACCAAAAGGCATGGCGAAGTAATGTAAAACTATAGCTTGTTAAAGAAATAGGTGATCTGAGCAACCTGCTGGGTTCCTTGTTGTATGACTTGAATCTTAAGCTGCAGTCCAGTACGCATTTAACCTGGGAGTAAGGCCCTTTGAACTCAGTATTACTTACTTCCAAGGAAGCACTCATAGAATTGCCCTGTTATAACGATGCATTGCAGCTACACAACTTTTTCCCTCAGAAGTAAAAGCCCCAAGAGTCTGCCCCTGTAACACACATGAGGTAGAATCTATAGAACACATCCTTTTGTTCTGTAATTTTTATGCTGGAATTTGGAAGCATACAGTTGGCCCTTTACTGACCAAATTACCAGGGAGGTCAGATCAGTTTAACGTTTAATATTTAATGGAAGATAAAATCCTGAGGATATCCCTGATAGTGACTAAATTTCTATCAGTAGCAGTGAAAACAAGAGAATAACTCGCCATCTGAATCTGGAAGGACTATTTCTAGGGGCCAAGCAAAGGTTATTATGTCGCACTTCTGAATATGTTTTGCTCTAAGATTCTGATGTACTGTGTATGTTTTAATTTTATTTCTGGCCTATTGACAGTAATAAATTGAATGAATGATTGACATATTGACTTAATCTACTAAATTTTCTTACTGGTGGCTTCAATCAGATACCTATATTTTCCTTATAGCCTGATCTTGCCAGTAGCACAGCGAAAAAGGTCTGCATAATTGACGAGATCGGTAAAATGGAGCTCTTCAGCCAGTCCTTTATTCAAGCTGTCCGTCAAATTCTGACTGAATCAGGAACTGTGATTCTTGGAACAATCCCAGTGCCTAAAGGAAAGCCCTTGGGGCTTGTGGAGGAGATCAGAAGTAGAAAGGAAGTGAAGGTCTTCAATGTAAGTAGGCTGAAGGTCCACTGAGCAAGTTTTCATCTTTTGCCCATTGTGTAGTCTAGCCCAGTTTTAGCAATCAGCTCTTACCACCACTTGGTTTGTGTTCTGGACAGGATTGCATGTCCTTTGGAGGAATAGGCTTCCTGCTTGTGAGGGGCTCATAGTTCCATCTTTGTCACTAGAGATGATGGGGATTGATCTTGGGATCTTCTGTGGGCTAAGCATGTCCTCTGCCAACAGGATGGTGTGTCCTCATGCACTCGGTTATAGTCATATGTAAACCTTAGCTATGGCGTTCAGCTAATGAAAGTGGCTGGCTACAGAGACCTCTGTTCATGGGTGCACCAGGGGCCTAGCCTGGTCAATTAACTTGAGTTCTTGCCCTTTTGAAAGCCCCTCAGTCCATTAGATATTTTAAGGGAAGACCTTAAAACAAATGCAGCACACTTTTTCTTTTTTGCTTGCCACTAGAGGTAGGAAAACATTTCAGATTCCTTGGGACCAGCAATAGCATCAGAAGTGTCCACAAAGCCTACCGCTTTCCACCACATTGCTCTCTTGTTGCTTGTTTGTGTCGGAAGACCTTTTAATTCGTCTCCCTGCATAATAGCTCTTCCTCATGTTTGTTTCTGGCACCTGGTAACAACATGTCAAGGCCTCTTTAGATTGCACCTCACGAAACCAGAAGTACCAGACACAAAATCAATGCAGGCAAATGCCCAAGATGTTCTTGATTCATTTGTGTCAATTTAGTTTGATAGAATCTTCTAAGAATATGGATTTATAGTTCCACTTTCCCCCCCCCCTAACTCATCAGCAGCTCCATCCCCAGATTGATTCTGCAAGTTGATCTTTGCCCAAACGTCTTTGGTTTCCCCCCCACTTTAAATTGTCCAATATAGCTCTTGCTAATTTAGGTCATGCATGCTTGGGATGCTCGTAGTGTTTTGCCTATAAAAGCTTTCAGCCCTCTGGAAGGAGGATTGTTGTGCCTCCTATCCTTTCCAGGGCCCTCTTTTTCTCTGCAAACATGGCATATATAGTTCACTCATTCATAATTTACACGTCTTGCCTCTCTTTGCTAGTTTGGTAATATGCCATCGACACCCACTGCACCTGGTTGCATATTTTCACATCTGCAGCAGCACATGCAGTCTATTGAACCTGATTGCTGTAAAGCAGTTAACATACAAATCGGGTAATTTGGAGGTGGATACCTTGGGGCCAGAAAGAAAATTTCTCCCATGGGGGAATTACAGTGAAGAAATTATTATCCACTTCCTCAGCCTTCCATATTGACAACTGTCAAAATCAGTGTTTGAAACTCCCATTGTTCTATGCCAGGCATAGGAAAACTCGGCCCTCCAGATGTTTTGGGACTACAATTCCCACAATCCCTGACCACTGGTCCTGTTAGCTAGGGATGATGGGAGTTGTAGTCCCAAAAAATCTGGAGGGCTGAGTTTGCCTATGCCTGTCCTATGCGGCTTTTGCGACAGGGAATTTCATTAGCGTGAGCAGTTTCTGAACTCTGGGCGCTGTACTGCACCTAAGATTTCAGATTAAAATTGCAGAGTGGAAGGAAAGGAAAACCTTTTTCTGCCTCTCTACTTCCAGCTACTCTCTGAAGACTGGAGAAGAGACCCTCTTAAGAATATTAGGGGGGGTGGGCAGGGAAAGGACTAGACAATGTGAAAAATGAACATAATATTTTAGCTGCAGTTCATTCATTTTCAGCTTTGTATTCTTGCTATTAAAAAGCACACCTAGACATTCCCCTGATGTGCCCATAACCTAGGTTTAAGGTGCCATTTAGCTCCTAGCTTTCATATCTCAGTTTCTAACACTGGTCACAATAAATGGCCAGCAACGTTAACTAATCCATTTTTTTTCCTGATTCTAGATTACAAAGGAGAATAGAGACAGCATTTTGCAAGATATTGTGGCAGCTGTGCAGAGCTGCCTAAAATGATGCACACCATTTTATGTGTTCTTTCCATCCCAGTGCAACCTCCATCTTTTTCTTTTTCAAAATAATGTTTATTAAAGATTTTCCTCGTTTACAATAGCACGTGTATTGCCTCTTTCTTCAGGTTGCGTTTTCTGCAGATCAGTTGCATTTGTCGTCAGACATAGGTGTTATATGCAGTTTAGGGTTGGGAAGAAAAGAGGGGGTAACGGGAGAAGGGGGTGGAATGGTAAAGCTTATGTTCATTTACTTAGTGTATGTGTGGGGTTTTTGTGTCAGCGTCACTTGGGTAGGTTCTCTTTTTATTTTCTTGTTATGTTTATTGGTAGTGAGAGAGGTTGGTGTGGCCTAGGGTGTGGTTGATTGTCTTTGGTTGACTGCAGTGGGATTTGTTTGTGGGGGGGGGGGAGAGGGTTGTTTGGTTAAGTTAGCCATTTTGAATCGTATGCTGTCAGGGGGTTCATGTTGTTGTCTTGTTGGGCTGTTTATGTGATAAAGGGGAGCCATACCAGAATGAAGGCGTCCTCGTCTATTTGTCTCCATGTCGGTTTCAGTCTATTGGTTAGTTTTTCTAGTAAGGTTGTTTCCCATATTACTTGATACCAGTGTTCCATGTTTATTCCTGACAGGTCCCTCCAGTGTCTGGCTATGATGTTTCTGGCTACTGAGAGTAGGTGGGGCAACCTCCATCTTTGAAACTCTATTGTCTTTGAATATGCAGGTGTGAATTGTGATGTTTCACATTTGTGGCCTGCCATTGATTTTCAAATCAGACTTGGTTCATTTGCAGTTAAAATAAGAGCCAGCAAATTGACCTTAAGACCTGAAAGTAAAGCTGTTGGATTATTAGCTTTGCAATACGGATGGGAGGCCAGACTCTGAATTGAGTTGTACCTAACTTTGGTCTACATGAGTAGTGAACCAATTTGACACAATCCCACATCAAAATTAGTAGAAATAGGTTCAGATGTTTTCAGCTGTAGTATCCTGATGGAATTGGAGAAATTTCTCTTGATATAAATCCTTGCAAACAGTTTGTATCCTGTTTCTACCCATGCCCTGTAGGCACATACCTGAATTGCACATGGAATGCTCTTTAGGCAAATCAGTTAAGAAACACAGATATATCAGCTCGACTTATCTCTCAGTGTAAGTGAAGAAGAAAAATATGATATGGGATCCAAGGGATACTCCTATTCATCTTTCTAGTGTTCTTTTGGGGTTAAAAAAAACAAGCCTAACTTTATTCCGCTGATGTGATATTTGATCAGGATTCTGCCAAGTTTTTCAGTCGTTTGCTTGGTAGCTCTTCAGTTTCCAAATCTCTGGTAGGTATTTCATTCATTAAACTATAATATTTCTCATGTAAGCCAACCTTTTTCTATAACTCAGCTTGACTTCTGGTGGTGCTAGTTAAACAATTAGTGTCCACTAATGCTTAACCATTTTTGTTTCGTTTAGCACCGTTTCGTTAATAAAGGAACTACCTGTATAAATTACTGTGGCACAGCTTGTGTCCCACAAGACCTATGAATGGTGTTCAGGAAAAGTGTTTACCACTTAATCAGTTCTGCATGTCATGAAAGCTAAATTCCCAGCCAGGTGCACATTTGTTTTCATGCATTGTGTGGTGTTCCTTGGCTATAGCAAAATTTGTAAAGGGATTTAGCCCTTTTCTTCCTCTGCCCTGCATGTGTGAAGTGTAACAAATACTGAATCAATACATCCCTTGGTTAACACAATATGGAAACCTGCAGTGTCTTCAAAGCCATTTATATGGATACCAGGTTAGAATCTGTCTACAATAGCAAAAAGCCAGTGGGTGCACGTTTTCCCCATAGGACTATCCTGCTACCAGCTCTACCTTATTGAAGGTGCTTAGAAGTCTGCCCATGGACTTGACAGTAATGAACGAGTCTCCCCTGCCCCATATACTTGTGGTAAAGGCTAATTATAACTGCAGTCTGCTACTGGACTCCTGCAATATTATGACCTCACTCAATTTTCTCACCACTTAATATTGAGAGTGAGCTGGAAGTGGGAAACTGGCAGCCCTGTTTCATAGACGATATCTCTGTTCATTATATTTGGCATCACGAAAGAACTGACAAGGTTTTTTCTCCTTTCCTTGCAATGTGTGTCCCAATTCCCTTGAGAGTCATTTCTTGCTATTGCAGGTGTTCTGCGCGTCATACAGATATCATTTTAAGACATCAGTATCCCACGAATGCAGCGTGACTATTTGAAACGTGTATCAATAAAGGAAGAAACTGGATTAGGAGAATGAACCCAGTGGTTTGTGGGTAGCCTTAATGAGCAAGTTTCCCACTCTGTTTTTGTTTCATGAGACCTTATGTTGACAATAGTACATTATCTGCTTTTGGAAGGTCCAAGAGCACTATGATACAAGAAGCAGCCCTACAGCAAATAATTCATGAGTCTGGTCTCCACGGCACATGGTGTATCTGCAGAGCTCTGATTAAAGTTGTGTTGCACCTGTGGATTTTAATTGGTATAACAGGAAGAGCATAATTTGTGCTTGATCTTCTCCACGGGCCTATGCATCAAGGCCATTCAGCACGTATGTTTGTAGCAATTCGAGCCAAGTAAAAGTATCCAGATGGAGTAACAAAGGCTGTTTTGTTCAACTTGTGTTGGGTCTATTATGTATTTATTTTGCACTCAGGATTTCCGAAGAAAGAATTTTGTAACGTTTGCAGAAGTTCAAAGGCAGTAACACAAGATTTTTAGAGAGATTCAGTGGTGGAAATGCAAACAGCGCTATTTCATTAAGGACCTAGGAGGAGGGAAACAACAATTCCATTTTTTAAGAATTCTGACTGTTGAAGCAGAAGCCCACTGAACACAGCTTTCCTCAGCTCCTCTACTTTCATGCCTGGATGTTGCATTTTACCTGCTTCAGAAAGAAAAGAGAAGCAGAAATTGGCCAGGAATGGCTACACATCAACAATGACCACTCAGTGATTTTACAGAAAGTGTTTTCTGTCTGCCTCAGTTCTCCATCTAAACAATGGGAAGACTAACCTTCACAGTTCACTTATAGTGTTCTCAGAGCCTCTATAAAGAACCAAGAATGGATGAAGTTATCTCTGGCTTTTTTCTACACCGGCTTCTGTTCACATAGAAGCAGCACATCTGTGTGTGGAATGAGGGGTGACGAGAGCCATTAAAGCAGCTGTTTACCAAGTGAAGGAACACCTGCTGGGTGCAATGGAGTCTCAAGTTATTTCACCAGTACAAGCAGAGTGAAAACATCTTGCACTAACACAATAAATTGAAAATTGATCTGGCCAAAGAAGATTGGAAGAAATTCAAGACCTACCTGCAGAAATATTGCGATTTAGTGGAATGCTAAGAAGGATGCTTGGTTATAAATAATTGGCCATCATTAAAATAGATTAAGAATTGATATTTAAGCATGTGGTTATAGATTTGGAAATAAGATGATAATTTGCTTGACAAAAATTATTAAAGATGTAAATGGGAGCGGGAGACGTGAGGAAGCTCAAGAATATTATGAAATTTTGTTAAAACAAAGCAATAATGTTTATTATTATTGTATTCTCTTTTTTAAAAACCTTAATAAATATTTATTAAAAAAAAAAGAAAATTGATCTGGCCAGCATTAGTAGTGACTTGCTGTGCTATGGCTTGACGTTCAGTATCGTGAGACTGACTTCTGAGTGGTTTCTGCTGTGAAAACTACCCTCCCTCAAGCTGGTTCTGGCTGTGGAATAATAATAATAATAATTTATTACATTTGGATACCATCCTTCATCTGTAGATCTCAGGCTGGTTCACAACAAAAAAGTTCTATATAAAAAAGACAGAGTACAGAATACAAATAAGAACAAAAGCAAACCAATAATCCCCACTCCCACAACACATTTAAAAGAATATCAGATGGAATACAGTCTGGAGAACTGGCAATAACAAGTTTAAAAAGCAGAGGTTTTAAAGGAGATTCAGTAATGAGAGGGTTTCTTTTAAAAAGACTTGCCTCCTAAGCAGAGCAACCACAGAAAGGGGAAAAAATAAAGATTAACACCAAGCAGTAGAAAACAATTTTAAAGAAATGAAACCAAAATGCCTGTGCCATGGGCTCCCCACCATGATTTCTCCTCTTTAACTGTTTGACCTCACCTGGGAGTTCCATTAAATCAGGCCCATGTTATTGAATGCATGGCTTCTGGTGGATGAGCTATGCACCTGAGTCAGGGGAGGAACACTAACGGTGACCCCCCCCCAAGACCTTAGTGATTTAGCAGGGATATAAGGTATCAGGTGGTGCTTGAGGTATCCTGGACCCAAGTTGTCAATAGCCTTGTAAATGAATATAAGAACCTAGCATATGGGCAGCCAGTTATCATGTCTATTATACTGGAAGCCATTCTACCAATAACTGCCTTAAGTGAATTGGCTGAGAGGTGATTGATATATATAAGGAGGAAACCCATGTTTGCAATTACAGTGGTACCTCGGGTTACAGGTTACAGACGCTTCAGGTTACAGACTCCTCTAACCCAGAAATAGTACCTCGGGTTAAGAACTTTACCTCAGGATGACAACAGAAATCGTGCAGTGGCAGTGGGAGGCCCCATTAGCTAAAGTGGTACCTCAGGTTAAGAACAGTTTCGGGTTAAGAATGGACCTCCAGAACGAATTAAGTTCTTAACCCGAGGTACCACTGTATGGGGATGCAAAACACATAGGCATAGGAAAGGTGTAAAGATTAGTACTGGAGCAGTGCAGAGCTAAACAATGCAGATTTTGACAAAATGGGTTTGGTGCAGCCGTCACCTTAAAATCCTTTCAGCAACTCCACCCCCTTCCCGTGTGATTTTCAGCTTGTGACTTTTGTAAACAATGCCCTCAAAATCAACATGGGACAGCTGTGCATCTGGGAATGAAAGACGACTTGAATTCATTCCAGGAAAATGAGAAGCAAACACAATGTGAGTTTGCACAAATAGTTTAAAATCGGAGAGAATATGTGACAGGTGTATCATTTTCCGGTTTGCCTCCCAACTATTACAGAATTGCCTGGCAGAAGAAAGTGATCCTTGTAACACCGTAAAAAAGCGGCTCATGTGTTGGCTGCAATTATCATATGAAAGGCATCAAAGCTTTTGCCCATGAATATTTGTGCTCATCTCATAATGCAGCTGCCCTGTGATTAATCATGGAGCATTTGTTTACAGAAGCTGTACATTAGTCTGGACTGCATTTGATCCAATGCAGAGTAAGATTTTTGTATTCACACGGAAATTTCTGCGATGCAGGGATGTGATGAATAGATTTCAAACAAAGGCTTAAATGAGATTATGCAACATTTCCTAACTCACCAAGCTCTTTCGCTTCTAGAGAAAAAAGAACTAAAACATATACACAGGTGTGGTAAAAGCAATTCTTAAGGAATTAGTACAACAAATAGGGCTAGAGATTGCTCTGCAGGCATGTGAGGATTGGCAGAGGCCAGGCTCCAATCACCTATTTGCAGGAATTCTGCAGAACTGAACTAAAGATGTGCCAGAAGTTTTGTGCTAGGCATGGCCTGATTAAAAAAACAAAAGCTGAGCCACAAAAAGTCTTTGCTGGGGAACAAACAGTGGCTCATGTCCTGCTTGGGGGCTTCCCAGAGGCATCTAGTTTGCCACTGTGGCAAATGGGATGCTGCGCTAGCTTGGCCTTGGTGTGATCCAGTGGGGCTCTTCTGATGTGGAGAAAAAAGGCAGCTGGAACTGCCAGAAAGCCCCATGCAGAAGTGCCTTGTGCTCCTTTCCAGTAGTCTTCTGCAAAACACAGTCCGGTGCAAGGGAAGAAGAGCTTGCAGCTGAATGGGTATTGGGAGCTGTTGTGGTTTATTTCTTATAGCTGTGTGCAGGGCCAGATTTAGGTTTGATGAGGCCCTAAGCTACTGAAGGTAATTGGGCCCTTTATATGTCCAGCTGTCCTTTGTCAACAACAAATTGTCACTGTTTTTTGTGTTGAATATATGCTAATTTATGGACCTAATAGGTATCTAAAGCCATTTGCACATAACAAATAGGAGCCTACACAACACAAAACACTGTTGCTGTATGTAGGTTTAATTCTATCTGTTTTTTATCTTATATTTTGGAAATGTACATCCAATTGTTTTTTCTTTAAAAAAAAATTGGGGTCCCCAAGAGAGTGGGGCCCTGAGTTATAACTTGTTAGCTTATACGTAAATCCGGCACTGGCTGTGTGCTTCACTGACAGCCACCGAAAAGGGAGGTAAGAGGAAGCTAATTCTGCTGCAGGGGCTCAAAACCATGGAAACTTCTGCTGTCTTTCTCCCCAAAATGAAGAGCAGCAGCCAGCCATCTCTTTGGCCATCTCTCTGCATCCATACAATCCTTGGCAGCATTTTCTCCTCCACCCCAAGTAAATTCAGTACAAATCTTTGAGATTTTAGAGTTTCTTCTTCTTCCTTCTTCTTCCTCCTCCCCTCCCCCTCTGAGAAACAGCACATTTCCACCCTAGTCTTCACATTGGAATAATATTATTGGAAAATATTATTTATTAAATTTATATACCACCATCTGAAGATTTCAGGGCAGTGCAAGAGACCAGGTTTCTGTGTCCCAAATGTCTACTTGGAATTTGATGCATAAGTTTGCTTACCTTTCCTGGGTAATGATGGCATTGTGGGCTGCCCGCCTCTGCCCCAAGCACTTACCTGACAGGGGAAGGTGCTTGGAGGCTTCTCAAGGTCAGCAGGGCACCCAGAGGTCTCCTTGCCCACCAGGGAAGAGAATCCTGACCGCCTGTATATTCAGCCAATGTCAGGCAGCCTCAGGAGCAGGCAATGCTCAAGGGGCAGAACCAATTGGGCCTGCAGGCTCCACTTGGGTCTGTGCCTTGAATACTTAAAGAGGCCCAACCTCAACCTCCACGCAGAGTTTCCTGTCAGCTTTGATGCATAGTTTGTATTGTTTGGGGCACAGAGTTATAGGATAGTAAAAGAGGTGATAAACATGGCCCTCACAATTCCACAAAAATTGTAAGGGGATTAATTTGGGGTGAGTATTGTAGGAATCCTGGTGGACCAAATGTTGCAAGCCACTGTGATGCAGCAGAAGCCCAATAAACATGCTTATATGACTGCCTTACTTCCACACCGAGGCTTTGTTCATGTATCCCACAACATACATTTTTACTTTCAAGCAATGTGAATACTTGTCCCCTACTCACAAAACATTTCCAATCATCTCTGGCTGCGGAGCTGTAGCTGCGGGGGCACTACCTGAGGTATTTTGGTTTTTGTCCTTGTCGAAGCCTCCACAGGGGCGCCATTGAGGCACCCAGCCTGTGTATGCATGGTGTGTCAAACTGAGTGTTTGACCTGGGTGAAATAAAACCTAGTTTTGCCCCTGCCTGGCTGTGAATCAACTCCTTGTCTTAGTTCCTGATAATTTCACTAATAGACCATAACCATTAAGAGCAGAAATGTTGTGCGTCCTTCCGGAGATAGTCAAACAACAACAGCAGAACCAGACACTGGTAGTTGTAAAGTCTTTAATTACAAAAAAAAGAATAATAATTCAACATGTTTGTCTGTGTTTGTGTATGTGAAAGAGCATCGTAGTGCTTTTGAGTCTCTTGGTTTCAGAAATAGGCATGAATTTCTGCCAACCAAATCAGGACTGCAAGACTATGCAGCCCTTTTAGAAAAAGCAGCTTTGTTTGCAAATAAGGAGCACCATTGGCTTTGTGAAGGCTTTTCATGCATCGGCTATATTTGGTTTACGGCAATGTGCAGCCTGGCACTTTCATATACTATTTCATTATGACTGCATGCAGTGAGCCACCTTCTGGATTAATATGTTGCGGCACATAATTGTCAGCTGCATAACACTTCAAACAAACAGAAGAATGAGGCCTTCCTTTTGACTTTCCTTTTTTTAAAAAAAAAAAAAGATTCTGCATACTAATGTTGGGGTATGCAGTTTTCTCTCTTATTACATATTCATTGCTTCCATTAAAAAAACAATCGTTTCTGATGCATTATGTATAAAATGCCAGTTATTTAGCATGCAATCATCTGTTTGGTTACAACAAGAGACAGATGTTGATGTGCTTTTTCACGGAGATGCATTCAGAGTTTCTGTTGCTTTCAGTCTTAGTTCCACGTATGTGTGTTCTCGCTCCCTCCTCAAATCCTTTCCAAGTTCCATCTGAAAAATATTAGCACTTTGGGGGAAGGAAAGTCAGGACAAGGTGTTGACGTTTTTTTCCAGATCGCATTTGAATTTTCATGAACTTGAGATGATGTCGCCCAGCGCTTTTGGATAGCACTAAATGCCAATCGTAGAACATCCTGCTTCTATATTGTAATATTTTTCACTGAAGAATTAAAAAAATAGATACTTTACGTTTTGTGTTGTGTTTGTTTGCTTTTTGTTATACTTGGAATAACCTTAACATTTTGTCTGGGACGTGAAGCTAGATGTGTTTTGATGTCATGTGAACAGAGCTTTAGCCCTTGGTGCAAGTGGATTCCTTACTGCTCTTCTGAAAGACTGTGTTGGGAACCTGTGTCTTCCAACGCCATGTCCTCTTGGCTGGCTCTCCTACATTCCAGCATGTGGCTCATCAGAAGAGCATGCGCAGCACCCAGATCTCTTCGCTGTCTGGATTCACTTGTCTCAGTTGCTTCATAATCCTCAGACGATTGCTTTTAAAACAGAAAAGGAGATTTTGTCAGGAGTGTCTTAAGTAACCTTTCAAATGGTGTTTTAGAACAACTGGCATGTACTCTTCTGCATGGGCGGTTTGAGCATATTACACCAATCTTGGTCCAACTGCACTGGCTACCAATTAGTTTCCAGGCCCAATTCAAAGTGCTGGTTTTGACCTATAAAGCCTTAAACAGCTCAGGACTGCAATACCTCAAGGACCACCTCTTTTCATATGAACCTACCTGGACCCTGAGATCAACTCCTGAGGCCCTCCTTCATGTGCTCTCCTTGAGAGGTCTGGAGGGTGACAACACTAGAACGGGGCCTTCTCTGCAGTGGCTCCCCATCTGTGGAATGCTCTCCCCAGGGAAGTTTGCTGGCGCCTTCATGATACAGCTTTAGGTGTCAGGCAAAAATGTTCCTTTTTAACCAGGCCTTTGGTTGACCTGATCAACATCCTATACCCTTTTAAAATTTGGCTCTTTTTTGGGGGGGGTATATTATTGGGTTATTGTTTTATTTTTTATTTTATATATTGTGATCTGTTTTGTGAACTGCCCTGAGACCTCCGGGTATAGGGCAGGATATAAATAAATAATAGGCACCAAGGATGTCTAGGTCTGTGTTTTCACCTTGGTCCCATTCCCCCCAAGTGCCTCTGTGTTGCATTGCTTTGTTAGCCACCGCTTTTCCAGCTAAAGAGTGGGATATAAATAATTGGAATAAATAAATAATTGTATAAAAAAGCTGCTCTTGGAGATGTCAGAGTCCATCCACAGGAGCACACAGAGGGTGGGAGGAAGAATGGGAAATCAGTTGCATCTGTGTGCACTCCTGGAAGCATCTCAGATATGCTCACATTTAGATCCTGGCCAAGATGTAAATTCTGGGCTGGGATTTTACCCCAGCCACAGCAGAGCAATCGTTGATGGAAGGCCTGTTGCATTACAGTATTTGATACGGCTTTTGCCGAGACAAAGCAGGGAAAGAGGCAGTGTTGGCAAGGATCCCTTAAATCACTAGCTTATTAAGTCCTAATACCATATTTAGCAAAGGGTTTTGGGTTGCTTCTGACTGGAAAAGCGGAGCGAGAATGTCACAGCGCCAGCCAGCTTGCCAAATTTACAGCAGAGACTTGTAGTATTAGGATGCCAATCTATTTCTGAGGAAAGCATCCCGTGCCTTATTTGACATGACAGCTCTGAGACCTCCATTATCCTTTTATAATACTCCACTACTTTGTCTCCATCTGGTAATCTCAGATGATGTGATATTAATACGAGTAGTGCTCTGTTCCCAACAGAGAGGGAGTTGCTCAACAGCTCTCTATCAAAATCCTTATTGCTTTCACACTCCACATAGCGAGGAGGAGGCTTGCGTGGACTAAGTGGGGCACTGGGGTGAACGAGTCAATAGAAAAATATCCACCAGCGGCACTTCTGGTAGCCTTTTCTTACCCGTGTGGTCTCTTGCATAGTACGGCTTGCTGCTCTGGCAGACGGTCCCATTGCGATGTTAACGCTGCTGGATGACTGGGTGTCTGTGGTGTTTCCTCCATCGGCAGCCGAGAGCCCGGAAATAACCAAAGCGCTCGAAAAGCTTCTCTTGCCAAATAAAAGGCTGAGCGTTGAGCTGGTGGAAGAAGCCAGGCTAGAGCGGAGCATCGCGCCAGCTCTCTCCTGCACAGTGAGCTGGCCCAGGGTAGGGATGGCAGGAGTCTGGGAGAAGACGGAGGTTGCTGAATTGTGGAAGGACAGCTGGCTGCCAGAAAGCCCGTGGGCAATTTCATGAGCAGAAGTGGAAGTCTGGATGAATGGCTGGTGGCTGTCTACGATGGGACCAGAATGACTCGAACGAGGGGGCCTTTGGTTTAAAGCAGCATGTGTCTGAACAGACTGGCTCCTGAACTTTCTTCTGCCTGTGAGAGAGAGGGAGAGAAGAAAGGATTATTTTGGGAAATGACAGCTCCAGCAATAGCCTTCAAAATGTACCGCCTCGATCCAATTAGCGCACAGTAGGAAGTACCAAGGATAACAATTAAACGTTTTTTATCCTGAAAATCCCAAAGAGCTTTAGGGATACAGAAAATTAGAGTGCTGCTGGCAATCTGGCCAACTAGTAGGTGACATCATCCAAACTATGCATCCATTCCAATGCAATTCCATGGCAAAACATCCAAGACTTTTACAGCAGTTCTTAACTGTGCTTTATTGAAAGTAAATCCCACGGATTGCAATGAGACTCGCTTCTAAGTCTCCAAGTATCTTTACGATTCCAGCTTTGGCACAGGAACACAGTCTTATAAGCAATGGTCACAATCCAACACACAATCCCTTGGCTCTGATTCAGAGAAAGTTGACTCCTCTTAAGCCCTTATTTATTTCTCACTGATCTGAATGGGTTGGGACTTACCTCGGAAGAGGGCTTGTGCAAGCATAACTCTACCTTACAGATTTTAGATGCGATTGCCCATCTGCTGGCTTGCTCAGTGTCAAACATGGAATGAGATGAGAGCAAGGGGAAAGTATTGGGAGCAGAGTAGAAGCAGTGAAGGGTCACCAAAAGCAGACAGAAAGCACCAGTGTAAACATTACCGATACAATGACTATATGCATAAGACCATGAAACAAGAGAAGGTTGAGCAGAATGATGCTGGACCTCTGAACAGAGAGACCTGAGAATGTGGTGAATCTTTATTGTTGGTATCAGAAAGCAGTACTGAGTTGACCTATTTGAACCACTGCCCCCCTGCTCTTCACATTAATTGTCCTTACAACTGTGGAGAAGCCAAGATTTCCCCTTGGAGTGCCTTGGCTGAACTCGCTGAATTGGGAAGAGGTTAACTGAGCAGCAGGAGTAATTTAACAGTGGAAGTAATATCTAGGTTTCTTTTCGCCTCTTCCATATGAGTTGTTGAGACAATAAACAAACAAGTCCTGAATGCCCAGAACATCTGCTTGAGCAAATGTCTCTGTAACATTAACAGCAGGGATCTTACATGTGCCATTTGTGGCTTCCCCGTGCTGCTTTTATACCTGTGTTTTCAAAGCAACACTGAACATTGGCTCTGTTATTCAAATAAATTAAAATGTTCGCCGCCCAAATCTTTTGATGTCACAGCCATTACTGTGGACTAGCAGATTTGCAAGACACGGACAGGGAACCAACATGTTGCTGAACCACAATTCTGATTATCCCCCAACAGTGGCAGATTTTGGGCCCTCCAATTTCGGTGGTGCCCTGTGTAATGCTAAAGTTCTCTTGTGCTCTGCTCTACAGCATTGCTGTGGCACGCTCTGCAGGGCAGCACCCAGTGCTGCCACACCAGTCGCGCCACCCTAGAATTGCCTCTGCCTCCACTGTCAGCTGTGCTGACTGGGGCTGATGGGAATGGGAGTCTAACAGCATCCGGAGTGCAACATTTCCTTATCCCTGTTGTACGTAATAGTCATTAGCTGCCTAGGAACTCTTATGGGTCATCTTTTGCTTCTCTGCACAGGAACAGCAATCCTGCAATAAATATTTTTTCAATCCTATGTACCTCTTGAAGCCCCCATCCTCTAGGTATGTGTGCATAGGGACTTGGAGGGACACCAAAAACCAGTCTAGTGCAGGAGCTCAAGTGCTGGAGTTTAATGGGTGAAACTTGGGTCTACACCAACTCAGCCTTTAAGTTCAGGGGTGTGTGTGTGTCTGCTTAACCTACTTCACAGGGATGTTGTGTGGGAACAAAAGTTGACGAACCTGACAGTTGCTGCTTGGAGCTTTTTGGAGGAAGGGAAGCAAACAAACCCAGACCCAGAGGTACCTTGTGCACAGCAAACTCAGGCACTTAAGGACTGCTGCTGCTGCTGCCTGATGAGGGCCTGAAGAACCCTGCCCTTGCCTCTTTCCACCTGGCTTGGAGCAGGGCTTGACAGGCTTCACAAGGACTGCAGCTGCTTTTAAATTGTTTTTAATTTTAATTTGTGTTGTTTTATATGAGACCATCTTGGCTGTGAGCCCTGGAAGATCTGCACCCTGTCTTGCTGACCCTCTCCCACCTGGCCTGGGAGAGTGGAGCGCTGACTGACTCCAGCTACAAAAACTGAAGCTGTTGAACAGATTCTTGGGCTGGAGTATTGTTTATTGATATTATTATTGCATCTTTAGTTTTAGATCTTACAATTTACGTGGAAATTGTTTCCATTTGGTTGTGTACTTTTTGATGTGTTTTATTTATTGTTTATGACTTCTGTCATGTTTGTAATTATGTAAATCTTGTCATGTCGTAAGCTGCCTTGAGCACAGTTTCAACTATGGAAAGGCGGTATACAAATAAAATGATGATGATAGTGAAACTCATAACAAAAGAGCACCACTAACTCTTTGAGTCACCTGGAGTTGCTCTGACGATGCAGCGCAGACACAGCCGGTCCTTAACTGTGTGCCATGCAAAGGCTTTGTGTGAGATGCTCTTGTGATGCAGTTCTAATTCAGGGCACTGAGATACACAATTGCATCAGAGTACCAGGATCAGCTTGCAGTACCAGCACAAGGGCACCTGCTGAAGCATCCCAATTTAACATTACTAGTATAGCAGCTCAAAGGTCTGAGTTGGAGCAAATGACTTCAGAGGCTCAGCTGCAATTGGAAATCTCTGCTGTCATGAGAAGGAGTTCTTGGATAGTAAAAAGTAGCAGCAGTCAAAAGGAGAGACTGGCTCACGTTGCAATATAATAATATGCAAGTAATGCAGGCCACTTGGCGATTCTGTGAATAATTCTGTGTTATTAAAATAAAAATATTCCAGTAATAGCAAAATCTATAAATCATTCACACTAACTGGAATTGAACCAATGGTCATGGTTATACGCTTAAGCCGAGAAAGAATCAACCCCCTTTAGGGCTTTCGACATGACTAGTAGCAAAACAAGCTACATGCTGTCATCGCAAATGTGAGGTCATCTCCTGGTAAATAAAAACCAATCCACTATTCTCTAGTGGAACAGGGAACTTAACCTCGTGGGGTGCTGACGGAATGTAATGCACATATACTGTTAATGCTGTTCCTGTTTAATGAGTAGCCTTGCCACTTTTTGGGGTGTGTGTGTGAATTTATATACATTACTCATAAAATTTATATACTAAGTGATTGTAAAAAAAAACCCCTCAAAGCAGCTTACAAAAATAATAAAACAGTAAAATTATCAGTAAAGACAAACTATTTAAAACATTTTTTTAAAAAAATCATTAAAATCAGCAATACGGAACTGGATGTGCATCTTGCTCACCTATTAGCAATGCACCAGTAAGCATTTCTACTTTTTCTGCTTAAAATAACAAACAGCCTATTTTCAGAGCTGGCATGACAGGTTGTGGTGGCCCCCGAGTCTAAGCCCTGTGGTTCCTATTAAAGAGGCGCAACGCTATTAATCATCTGGCACACCTTTGAACATGCATCCTCAGATAGCGCTGCAGTTTGGAAGGGAACTGGAGGGAATCTTCCACTTTAAACTGTAATTAGATGCAGGCCTTCACAGCAAACTTCTGCTGCAACAATACCCTTTTTTTGAACATTCGCTTCTTCAAGCTCAGAGTCTGGATTAAATTCTGTTTCTGGGTCTGTTGATTATTTTAATGTTAATACCTTTATATAAAAAATTACAGCTAGGAAGTGAAACAAGGGAATCTGGTACCCTGATGTTCACAGTCAAGTGTGGCCAAACATCTGTTCACAATTTCAGCAGCTAAGCTGACCACTGTCCAGAAATATTGCATATTTGTCTTTTAATTAAATGGTTGCAGTGCTGTACAGTAGACCACCCATATTTGCACATAAATAACCAAATATCTGCAAACATTTAGGAAACAAAGGCTCCCCTATACACTTAAGACACTTTTTCGAGGTGTCTAGCCCACTCCCATTGCGCCTGGTTCTACTCAGTTCATTAAAAAAAACTATAACCGAATTTTGCAGATGGCAATATAATTAAATATTAAATTAAGAAACATTTAAACCCACTTGGGCATCTCATGATTATTATATTGCAATTAAGCCTTCCCTCCCAATTATTCCAGCACCAGTTTACAAGAATAAACAGTCATATGTGTTCAGTTAGGCCAAGTTAGAAGACGCAGCAGCAATTTTAATCTTGCAGTTTTCATTTATGGGAAGATCATTTCCAGCCTTGCCTATTAATGGCAAGGACTTGAAGTTTCAGCAAGTAGCTGTAGAATCTATACCTAAATATAGCAAATGCAGCTAACTTGAAGGTTCAACAAATCCAATATCTCCTACTGGACCATTTCATCCTTGCAAGGGCACATAAAGAGATATTCATAGAAAGTACCATAGAAACTTCTGCACCTGATATCTTCAGGGACGCGGGTGGTGCTGTTAAACCACTGAGCCTAGGGCTTGCCGATCAGAAGGTCGGCGGTTCAAATCCCCGCGACAGGGTGCTCGGTCCCTGCTCCTGCCAACCTAGCAGTTCGAAAGCATGTCAAAGTGCAAGTAGATAAATAGGTACCGCTCCGGCAGGAAGGTAAACGGCATTTCCGTGCGCTGCTCTGGTTCACCAGAAGCGGCTTAGTCATGCTGGCCGCATGACCCGGAAGCTGTACGCAGGCTCCATCGGCCAATAAAGTGAGATGAGCGCCGCAACCCCAGAGTTGGTCACGACTGGGCCTAATGGTCAGGAATCCCTTTACCTTTACCTTAACCATCTTCAATTGCTCAGAAATGACTAGTACCCCAGCCAATGCCACCCAGTTTGGTCAAAAGGTTATAGCCATTTGTTTATTTGCCTGTTGTCAGGGGACAGGGAGGGACGCAGGGGGATACAGAGAGCCTCCGGTGATTCTGAGAAGCAGCTCCTCGTCCGGCGGTGGAGAAAGCTACACCTCCAGTGGAGCCGAGGGGGAGGTGGGTAGCCGGGTGAAGGGAGGGCTCGAAGATGCAATGGAGAGCCCAAGCGCCTCACCTAGCCCAGCCAGCCAGGAGGCACCCATGTCGCTTCCGTCGCCCTGCTTGCGCAGAGAGGTGAAACGTAAGGGGGGGGGAGGCAGAGATTTGGGGTGTCTAAGTTCTTATACTGGGGGAGAAACCGGAAAGGGGTACTCCCGGAATCTGTAAATGACTGAGACAGACATGAACTTTGGGGTTCTGCACTGTAAATAGTTTGCACCAATTAAACCTGTAAAAGACAGGTCGGAGTCCTGCCTGGTTTCTCACGAGCAACCATCTTCACACCTGGCACCTGTGTAAGTCAATAAGGAGATATAAAAGACTGTGGATTTTCCAAAGTGAGGTTCCAATTCGGACCCAAGGAGAAGCAGACCATTCCTGAAAGCAGTCCAAGTTGAACTGGCCCACTTTCTGAAGCACCCAAGAGTGTCCTGAACCGAATCTTACCTTTGCTGCACTTCCCCAATAGACATTGTAAAGCAAAAAGTAAAATAAATGAATAGTGTAAATACCTGAAAACTGAGCAACTTTTAAAGATGGCTGCAGCTGGGGTGTGCTGTTCCTCGTATGCTGGGCACTGCTGCTCTGACTTGAATTATTAACTGGATTGCTGCTGGAAGATCCATTTCTACTCGCTCCTTCCTCAAGGTTTCCTCCACTGTTGTGGCTTGGATGGCAGTCTTTCCGCATTCTGTTTAAAATACAAGGGAACAAAAGGGGACCCCAAAATTGTCAGGCGCACCCACAGCTGGCTATGAAAAAGGACTCACAGCAGTGAGGAGTGGGAAAGTCTTCCATTGTTCATGAAGGACACTTTGTCACAGTGAGCCTCCCTCAGTTCGCAGCTACCTGAATATAGGAAATGCAAGGAATTCAGCAGGCAACAATGACTCAAGACCAGAATCACTGAAGCAGAGGAACAGATGTAAAACAAGGCCCTTTCTGTGGTGGCAGCCCAGCAACGGAATGCCTTCCACAGATGACGTTGGCCTTTGGGGCACCAGCTGAAGGCACTTTTTATTTCCCCACCCACATCTTTTTGTAAGTTCTGTAGTTTGGCACTGTACTGCTGTACTGCACACTTTCTCTTCTGACCCAACTCAGGTGTACACAAATCTTGGGCTGGAGTGAAGGACATTAAAGGGGAAAAGCTGTATGTCCCCCAAGCAATTTATATATTTTGAGAGCCCTGCTCCCCCTACAAAAGAACACACACACAAACTCATTTCCAGATGTGACTGAACATCTGCTGCGGTGCCACCAGCTTACCTAAGCCACTTGTTTCTGAACCATCTTTTGATGTTGTCCAGGCTAATTGGTCCACCCCAAACATTCTTCAGTTGTCTGTGGGTCCCTATATAGGATGTGGTTAAAGGGGAAACATACATAGGGTACCCCAGAGGCTGGTCGCACGAGGAGTTAATCAGGTTTCTCAAAACCTGCTTGTTGTTCTGGATGCTGCCTCGCTCCGGGTTGCGGTTGCGTAAAAATATCAGTTCCTGTTGCTGTCCAGCCCAGAGCCCTCGGACACATTCCTTGTTAACCTAAAAAGCAAACATACGGATATGCCAACATGCTCCCCAAAACACCTTAAGCGCAAATCTTAAAAGAAAGCTTTATGCATTTGTTTTTCGATGGTATTTAAAAACTTCAAGGCTCAACAGGATATATACAGGAACAAATAATATGTGTCGGTAATAATATGGTAATCCATTTGTTAACTGCACTATGTATACTTATCCATCTTCACTGGGGAAGAGTAATAACTCTTTGTATATGGTAACATTTACTCATATAGTGAAGGGCAAGGGAAGGTAGACAAATCAACAGATTGTTTCTTGATGTCTGTAAAGCATTGGTGCAACAGAATGAAAGAAAAACTTCAACCACATGCACTATCAGGAATGTGATAAATAAAATATTCAGGAAAAATGAAATGATCACAGGTAGACCTTCAACAGTATGTTAATCATATATTGTTTTTTGTGTGATGATACATTGTTAATTTTCTTTTTTAAAGCTGTGTTTTATCTTTCCCCCCTGCATTGTTTCTTATTATAATAATAAAATAAAGAAGGAAAGAAACACAAGATACTTAGCTTTCTATTGCAGCACAGGGAGGTGCAGATCATGTGGGTTTGTATCGCTATATGGTTAAGTCTCTTGGTGGCCCTGCACTTAGTTGTATCTGAGCAGTCAGGACTTTCCTATGTATTTTCTTTTCTTTTTCTTTTTTAAAGAGAGAATATGATTCTTGTCGACCTTCCTAATTGGTGTGTCCATGACAGGGGACATCTTTTTAGACAATCATTATTCATTTATTTGTGTGTGAGAGAGAGACATATTATGAGCATAAGAGCAAAACAATGAAAATTATGCAGCTGTGGTACCTTGATCACTTTGAAGCTTAAGTAGCTTTTGTGGAGCATAATAATTTTGTATTCGTCTGTCCCTTCTTCCACCACATGCCTCAAAGTGAGAAGCTCCTCTTTGTTTGAGAGAACAGCACTACGCCAGGCAGGATCACCTTCATGGCAGATTACCACTTTTTCTTCAAATGACTGAATTGCCTCATAAAGGATGGCAGGATCCTCATATTCATCCGGACAGGTAAACTGGTCCTTTTATTAAATGAAAAGGCATTGCTATGATCAAAAAGTTCTGTGAAGAAGATGGAGGTTGTTGGCAGCAGCGTATGCAATCTTGCTCCCCATGAGATTTGCCAGAAAACTGTTTACTTCAGCTCAGAAAAGACTTCATTGGAGATTAACATGATTAGAGAAAAGGGAGTTCAGAGCAGCTACCACCACACAGAAAAAAGCAGAAACCACACCCACTGAAGTCTCCTGAGGATTTAAATGGATCTGAAAAGTTTCGCTTGAAAGCTTTGGAAGGAAATCTGATTAGTTTATGGACTGAACATCTACTCTGAGTCAGAGACTCAAACTGTGGCAAACTAATAGGCAGTAATCCAAGTCTACCTTGAACTCAATTCACACTCTAAAATGAACTGGCTTTAATAACACATTCTCACCATTTCACTATACAAGTAAAGTAACTGGTGAGTTTGCATGTAGGCAGAAGGCTCAAGAAGTAAACGAGAAATCATTTTAGTTCTACAGAAAAAATGTTTAAGAAAACCACAACTGCACTGTTGTGTTTTATTGATCCATATGAGACAATTGTGGGCCTCCTTTTTACAGCTACCATATATTGTAATCATTATAAAAACAATATTTCGAAATATAAACAGTATTATTGGTAATGGTGCTAGAGAAAAGCATAAAGTGAGGAAAACTTGCCTGATGAAGTTTCAATGACATTCTGATTGCAGGAGCAACAACCTTGTGTAACAGATCCATATCTGCAAACACCCATTCATCTCTTGATGTGATCCGAAAGTCTCCTTTGAACAAGGCATGGAGTCCATGGAGGAAGGACTCTAAACTGTGGAAGAATGTCGTTAGTTAATCTCTTTCACCCAACAACACTGTCATTGGAGGACCAGCTTCTGTGGCCACGGCTTATCTTTTTCGTGGCCCAGTTGGTTCACCACCTAGGGCATTTCCTGCACAAGGATAGCCAGGCCACAGTTTTGCATGCTGTGGTAACTTCCTAATTCTACTACTGCAATGTCCTCTCTGTAGGGCTGCCCTTGAAAGTGGTCCAAAAACCTGCAGCTAGTGCCATATACTGTCACTAGATTGCTGACTGGTAGTGGTGGCTGGTGCCCATTGGAACTGGTAGAGTGTAGGGCAAGGAGACCAATATTAAGTGAAGTCAGAACCACTGCTAATTCTCATCCTGTCCCATTCTTCCTCCTCCCTGCTGAGTTCTATAATAGCAGCATGTAGACTAAGGAAGTGGAAGCTAACAGCTGGTACCACTCCCAGATAGTACCACCCCTGGGACTGGATGTAAGAAGGCAGGAAGGCAAGTGGTGTCTGGCTGAGGGGAGAATGATACTGGTGGGGCGGTGCTGTGCTCCTTTTGTCCAAGGGGACCAGTCTCCACTGGCACCCATATTTCAGGATTTGCACTGATATTACCAGGCTCAATCTAAGGTTCTTATGTTGACATATAAAGTCCTGAATGCCTGGGACCTATATATGTGAGAAAATGCCAACCTTCTAAGGACCTGATAGCAGCAGAGGAGACCCTTCCCTCCACAAATGGCTGCCTTGTATTAAAACCATAGAGTTGGAAGGGGCCACAAGTGCCACTGAGTCCAACCCCCCTGAAATGCAGGAATTGTTTGCCCAATGTGGAGCCCCCCCAACCCTGAGATTAAGAGTCTCACTCTCGACCAGCTGAGCTACATCTCTGGCTTTAGTGCTGATGCCTTGCCAATCTACCCCCAACATTGCCTGCTCTCGCTGGCCATTCCCCCAAGTTTCTGTCCCGTTCCCCTCTACCCGATCTGTATAATTGCAAATGCCAGAGACTGAAGCTGGGACCTTCCCTATGCAAAGTGCGAGCTCTTCCGCTGAGCTACAATCCCCCTCAGACTCAAAGAACAGATGTTTGCATGAGTTTATTATTCTTAAAAAAAGTAAAAACTACTTATGCAGTTGCCTTGAAGCATGTTTTCCAGGAAACTTGTTGTTGTTGTTGTTTAGTCGTTTAGTCGTGTCCGACTCTTCGTGACCCCATGGACCAGAGAACGCCAGGCACCTCTGTCCTCTACTGCCTCCCGCAGTTTGGTCAAACTCATGCTGGTAGCCTCGAAAACACTATCCAACCATCTCGTCCTCTGTCGCCCCCTTCTCCTTGTGCCCTCCATCTTTCCCAACATCAGGGTCTTCTCCAGGGAGTCTTCTCTTCTCATGAGGTGGCCAAAGTACTGGAGCCTCAGCTTCACAATCTGTCCTTCCAGTGAGCACTCAGGTTTGATTTCCTTCAGTATGGAGAGGTTTGATCTTCTTGCAGTCCATGGGACTCTCAAGAGTCTCCTCCAGCACCATAATTCAAAAGCATCAATTCTTCGGCGATCAGCCTTCTTTATGGTCCAGCTCTCACTTCCATACATCACTACTGGGAAAACCATAGCTTTAACTATACGAACCTTTGTTGGCAAGGTGATGTCTCTACTTCTCAAGATGCTGTCTAGGCCTGTCATTGCCCTTCTCCCAAGAAGCAGGCGTCTTTTAATTTCGTGGCTGCTGTCACCATCTGCAGTGATCATTGAGCCCAAGAAAGTAAAATCTCTCACTACCTCCATTTCTTCCCCTTCTATTTGCCAGGAGGTGATGGGACCAGTGGCCATGATCTTCGTTTTTTTGATGTTGAGCTTCAGACCATATTTTGCGCTCTCCTCTTTCACCCTCATTAAAAGGTTCTTTATTTCCTCCTCACTTTCTGCCATCAAGGTTGTGTCATCTGCATATCTGAGGTTGTTGATATTTCTTCCGGCAATCTTAATTCCGGCTAGGGATTCATCCAGCCCGGCCTTTCGCATGATGAATTCTGCATATAAGTTAAATAAGCAGGGAGACAAAATACAGCCTTGTCGTACTCCTTTCCCAATTTTGAACCAATCAGTTGTTCCATATCCAGTTCTAACTGTAGCTTCTTGTCCCACATAGAGATTTCTCAGGAGACAGATGAGGTGATCTGGCATTCCCATTTCTTTAAGAACTTGCCATAGTTTGCCGTGGTCGACACAGTCAAAGGCTTTTGCATAGTCAATGAAGCAGAAGTAGATGTCTTTCTGGAACTCTCTAGCTTTCTCCATAATCCAGCGCATGTTTGCAATTTGGTCTCTGGTTCCTCTGCCTCTTCTAAATCCAGCTTGCACTTCTGGGACTTCTCGGTCCACATACTGCTTGAGCCTTCCTTGTAGAATTTTAAGCATAACCTTGCTAGCGTGTGAAATGAGTGCAATTGTGCGGTAGTTGGAGCATTCTTTGGCACTGCCCTTCTTTGGGATTGGGATGTAGACTGATCTTCTCCAATCTTCTGGCCACTGCTGAGTTTTCCAAACTTGCTGGCATATTGAGTGTAGCACCTTAACAGCATCATCTTTTAAAATTTTAAATAGTTCAGCTGGAATACCGTCACTTCCACTGGCCTTGTTATTTGCAGTGCTTTCTAAGGCCCATTTGACTTCACTCTCCAGGATGTCTGGCTCAAGGTCAGCAACCACACTACCTGGGGTATACGGGACATCCATTTCTTTCTGGTATAATTCCTCTGTGTATTCTTGCCACCTCTTCTTGATGTCTTCTGCTTCTGTTAGGTCCTTTCCACTTTTGTCCTTTATTATGGAAATCTTTGTACGAAATGTTCCTTTCATATCTCCAATTTTCTTGAACAGATCTCTGGTTCTTCCCATTCTATTGCTTTCCTCTATTTCTTTGCATTGCTCGTTTAAGAAGGTCTTCTTGTCTCTCCTTGCAATTCTTTGGAAATCTGCATTCAATTTCCTGTATCTTTCACCATCTCCCTCACATTTTGCTTGCCTTCTCTCCCCCGCTATTTGTAAGGCCTCATTGGACAGCCACTTTGCTTTCTTGCATTTCCTTTTCATTGGGATGGTTTTCGTTGCTGCCTCCTGTATAATGTTACGAGCCTCCATCCATAGTTCTTCAGGCACTCTGTCCACCAAATCTAAATCCTTAAACCTGTTCCTCACTTCCACTGTGTATTCATAAGGGATTTGACTTAGATTGTATCTTACCGGCCCAGTGGTTTTTCCTACTTTCTTCAGTTTAAGCTTGAATTTTGCTATAAGAAGCTGATGATCTGAGCCACAGTCAGCTCCAGGTCTTGTTTTTGCTGACTGTATAGAGCTTCTCCATCTTTGGCTGCAGAGAATATAATCAATCTGATTTCGATGCTGCCCATCTGGTGATGTCCATGTGTAGAGTCGTCTCTTGTGTTGTTGGAAAAGCGTGTTTGTGATGACCAGCTTGTTCTCTTGACAGAACTCTATTAGCCTTTGCCCTGCTTCGTTTTGATCTCCAAGGCCAAACTTGCCAGTTGTTCCTTTTATCTCTTGACTCCCTACTTTAGCATTCCAATCCCCTATGATGAGAAGAACATCCTTCTTTGGTGTCACTTCTATAAGGTGTTGTAAGTCTTCATAGAATTGGTCAATTTCAGTTTCTTCAGCACCAGTAGTTGGTGCATAAACTTGGATTACTGTGATGTTAAAAGGTCTGCCTTGGATTCGTATCGAGATCATTCTATCATTTTTGAGATTGCATCCCAGTACAGCCTTCGCCACTCTTTTGTTGACTATGAGGGCCACTCCATTTCTTTTACGGGTTTCTTGCCCACAGTAGTAGATATGATGGTCATCCGAACTGAATTCACCCATTCCCGTCCATTTTAGTTCACTGATGCCCAGGATGTCAATATTTATTCTTGCCATCTCATTTTTGACCACCTCCAACTTACCCAGGTTCATGGTTCTTACATTCCAGGTTCCTATGCAATATTTTTCTTTACAGCATTGGACTTTCCTTTCGCTTCCAGGCATATCCGCAACTGAGCGTCCTTTCGGCTTTGGCCCAGCCGCTTCATCAGCTCTGGATCTACTTGTACTTGCCCTCCGCTCTTCCCCAGTAGCATGTTGGACGCCTTCCGACCTGAGGGGCTCATCTTCCAGCGTCATAACTTTTATATGCCTGTTGTCTTTGTCCATGGAGTTTTCTTGGCAGGGATACTGGAGTGGCTTGCCAGTTCCTCCTCCAGGTGGATCACGTTTGGTCAAAACTCTCCACTATGACCTGTTCATCTTGGGTGCCCTGCTCGGCATAGTTCATAGCTTCTCTGAGTTCTTCAAGCCCCTTCGCCGGAAACTAGGTTATGCTTTTCAGGAAACCAGAACTAGACCTTGGAGCATTGGTTTCAACCCCACAGGATGTTGCTTCGTCTACCTGACATGGTTTTACCATTTTTACAAGAGCGTATTTTTGATTGCGTCCTTGGAGAGGATGTTAGAAGTTCTTTTTTATATATATTACCATTCCTCTTTCTTTTTTTTAAAAAAAATACAATTTAAATAAAATGTGAATTGCCTACACAGCAGAGCATTTTTAATTATATTCAGGAGTAGAAAAAAAATGTGTATAGACCAAAAGTAGAAGTGCTGTATTGAAACCGAGGTTTGACTGGGCACTTTCTTAAACTCTCTGTTCTTCTTACAGAGCTTCAAAACAATGCTGCTATTTTTTGTTTCTGCTAGCATACTATTAAAACTGACAAACAGCAGCAGGAGGAAAGCTTATTGAAAGACTGCTCTATTTCAGCACTGACCATGAATGGAAAAGCTCACATATATTGGGCACAGGCAAAGCTTTTGAGTGTCAAATGCACATAAGCACATAGTAACAAAGAGAGTGTTCACACAACTTTAATGTTTGTGGAAGTCAGGAAGGGCCATAGTTCAGGGGCAAAACATTTGCTTTGCCTGCAGGTTCCAGGTGTCTCCAGGAAGGGCTGAAAAAGCTCCTGACAGAAACCAGCCAGTCAGAGCAGACAATACTAACCTAGAGGGACCAATCATCTGACTCAGTATAAGCATGCTTCCTGTTTTCCTATGCAAGTCACATGACAGCACTGTGTATACCCTGTAAGCGCCCCAATTTTCTGGGAACAGTCCCAGAATTATGAAAGCCATCTGGGCTTCTGATTTGAACATGGAATGTTTCTATTTTCTCCACCAGTGCTGCCATCTCTGAGCTTGGGGAGGAGGATGAGCCGGCAATTGTTTTGAGTGGTGGTGGAAACATGGGCATCCAAAGACCCTTAAAATATTATGCCCATCTGCAGATGTACTAGGACCAGAAGAAAATGTACTACTGATCGCAGAGAAGGCAACAGCTTATTTGCTGGGTTTTTATAAAGTGGGATTTGGATTTATTACCAAGGAACGTGCATTTTAATATCATCTCACTAATAACATTAACAGCTATGGTAACAGTGGCACAAGACATCGGCTGCAACAATAGAGCTCTGGGTGAGAGCTTTTATTGGACCCACATTCACAATTACCGGGAATAATTCAGCTTATTATAGAAATGCATGGAGGCCTCAGTCTGCCTAAACGCAAACAGCCAGTTCAGCAACTTGAACTTCTTAAAAGCAAAGTAGATGCACATTAGGAGCAAAATAGTAGGAGACAATTACACAGCTCCATTATTTTAAATATTTTATATGTCTTTCAGTGCCATATGATGAGATCAGGTTATGAAAGCAGAGATGAAATAAAATATGCAAATTTTATGACTGTACCAAAGCTGTTACTCGAAACTGTCTAAATTTCTCTTTTCGATGTATGGCAGATCTATTAGTTCAAATCTATTGCATTTCCTCAGTTTAACATGCATTCTTGGGAAGACTTTAATAAGGTTATATTGAAATTTTCCTAGCTTTCTTAATCTCAAAACCTCCCTCAGGGCCCTTCTTCTTCTGGCCTGTTGGCCAATTTATTTTATTTAATTTAATGGGTTTTTAATCTTCTTCTCAGGATATTTATCCTCACAAGGTGCTTTACAACATAATCATGTAACTTTCACAATACACTAAAAATCCAAATGATTAAAGTACAATAAAATAAAAATTACATTAAAAATAGCAGTAGCAAACAAAACCATTATAAAACCCCAGCACTAAAAATTAACTAAATACAGACTGGAATAAAATAAAAGGTGAACAAAAAAGAGGCCATATACATTTGCCTGCAGAGGGTTATTTCACAGATTTGGAGCTGCCACCACAGGAAAGCGCCTGTCCCTTATACTAACTAACTAACCTGAAAGCTCTTACCTCTGGACCAGAGTTCAGGTGGTCCTTCAGATAGCCTGGTCACAAACCGTTTAAGTTTAATGCCTTAAATTGGGCCTGGGGAAAACAGGCAGCCAATGTAATTGGCGAAGAGTAGATGTAATATGGGGACGCGGGTGGTGCTGTGGGTTAAACCACAGAGCCTAGGGCTTGCCAATCAGAAGGTTGGCGGTTCGAATCCCCGCAACGGGGTGAGCTCCTGTTGTTCAGTCCTGGCTCCTGCCCACCTAGCAGTTCAAAAGCACGTCAAAGTGCAAGTAGATAAATAGGTACCGCTCCAACGGGAAGGTAAACGGCGTTTCCGTGCACTGCTCTGGTTCACCAGAAGCAGCTTAGTCATGCTGGCCACATGACCCGGAAGCTGTACGCCAACTCCCTCGGCCTATAGAGCAAGATGAGTGCCGCAACCTCAGAGTCGGTCACGACTTGACCTAATGGTCAGGGGTCCTTTTACCTTCACCTAGATGTAATATGAGCGAACCACCGAGCTCCACAAGCGTTCTAGACACTGCATTCTGCACCAATTTAAGTTGGGGTCTCCAATGTGATGCCCATGGGGCAACGGTGCTGAGAAAGACTCTGAGCTTAGCCCACCCCCCCCGCTGACTGCCCCCTTTATCATAAACTGGTGAGGGTGCTACCTTTCCCTTTTAAAGAGCTTAATAGAGCTGAAGTAGGAAGAGCAGAACTCCTTCCCACTTCCTTTTGGGGTTCCTCAGATTGGCATCTGAGCAACTGAACAGAAAGAGGAGCAACAGAGAGGTAAGATGGAAAGGGGCAATCTAGGAAAGTAGTAGAAGGAAATGAAACGGTCAATGAGAAGAAAACAGGGTGACAAATGAGTAAAAAAGAGAGAGAGAGAATAGGACACAGAAATTGGATCCAGTAAAACAGATCCTCTTGAAAACATGTGTTTTTTCATTGGTCGTCCCCCCATTACCATTGATCACAACTGCCTCCATTAATTGAGCCATAAAAATAATGGATCTAGACATCTGAAGGCAGCCCTGTATAGGGACACTTTTAATGCTTGATGGATTACTGTATTTTAATTTTTGTTGGAAGCCGCCCAGAGTGGCTGGGGAAGCCTAGCCAGATGGACGGGGTATAAATAATAAATAAATAAATAAAATAATAATAATAATAATAATAATAATAATAATAATAATAATAATAATAATAATATAGCTGGGTCATATAAGAGGCTGTCTAGCTAGAAGGATTTACATCCTTTCTATAGCTATGCTGTGCTTCTTAATTAGCAACTGTACTGCATAATTTGAAAGATAATGTTTGGCTTCTCCTGACGTTCACAGTGACAGGTAACAGAAATGTTATTTACATACATTGCATGAGAATATTTACCTTCATGGTTTACCATTAAAATCTCCCCATTAATTGATTAAAGGTAATTCATGTGTAAATGGATGCAAATTGCCAGCGTACATATATAATGTAAACTTCACTTTGTATGTAGTAGCATACAGCTCAGCGTTGCTCTCTAAATATGCATTTTGCCTTGTAAACAGTAATGGCTTTTAAATAAATGTAGCATCAACATGAAACAAGCTACATAAAAGGCCCGGTCTTACTTGTTGTCTGCTAAATCCTACATAACTTTACTGTGCATAATAACACCATTCTCTTCTTGGCATATGGCCTAGCAGTGAGTCATGGGTTTATACACAGCTCTGATGCCAATGTGATAAGGTACAGATGAGACCCTCCACCTTGTGCAGTTCCCAGCTCCCATCCACACACATGTGAAGCATAGGCATGGCAGAGTCATCAAAATGGCATTATTGTATTGGCTGCATCCACATCTCCTGAGAAACCATGGCTTATTGAAGGGATGGGGAACCTCTGACCCATAGACTAAATTTGGCCTGCCAAGCCTCCCTATTTGGCTCAGAAGGCCATGTGGGGAAGGCACGGCCACCTAGTGCCATGCATGTAGGGCAAGGCTACAAAGGAATACTTGGCAGCTTAGATTGGGCTTTAATTAATGTGCATGGGCACAAATAAGCCCTAGTCAACCTTTGACTCATCATGTGCTCCCCCTCCTGTTCCCCAACAGCCAAGAGGGAAAATTCATTTCCTTCCATGACACATCCACAGTTACCCCAAATTTAAAGCACACAACTTCTCTTGAAGAATTCAGCTTCAGGGAAAGTGTGCTGGTTCTGAATATCATTGCACTGTGCATGTCATGTTCTATTGCACCCCAGATCATGTCAAGGAAATGTGTGAACTAACCCATGGCAGCCAAGAGGTTCTGCTACTTCAACATGTTTCTTGAAGAGAGGTTTAAATTAAAGGAACCTGTCCCCCCTGTGCAGAAACATTAAACATTAAAAGGGAGGTGTATAAAAGGCCCGCCACTTTTCTCTCTTTTATAGTGGATGGAAACTTGGGTGTTTCAAATGCACACTAGATCAGTTGGTGAGTCCAAAGTATGACTTAACCAGTTATCTATTTTTCATTAAAAATGCCACCACCATATTGCGAACCATGTCTTCTTGGAACAACAGAAGTGAGGGATGGTCTCAACTGCACAACAGGGGAAAATCTTTTAGTGCTACACACTTATTATTAGGGGGAAAGCTCCCTTGAGCACTGTGGGATGTACTTTTCAGGTCAACATGCAATATTTACACTGTAAATCACCAAAGCAAAAAGTACACAATCTTCTTCCAATTCTGCCAATTCATCTGGCTATTTTGGTTTCATTGGTGAAATTAACTCTCAAGATAATCATTAAGTTTTGTATTTCATTAGGGACAACTAAGTAACAAATGCTGCCATTTGTAACTGTAACCATTTTTTTTACAATGATTTTACACCTATCTCTCGTGTTTTTCCTTTCTTCCACTACCCCTGCAGAATTTAATGGCAAATGAAAAACCAGCAAACTATTACATCCATAATTTCCATGGCATTGGTATAAAATTACCTGATGGCCATATTGTGCGATGCTGTTCCTAGTGCTCTCCTACCCAAAATGCACAGGGCAAAGGAAAGAGTTACCAGAGGAGAATCTTCATCACACTCTATTGGCTGAAAAATAGTTACAAGTTTTCAGTTAATCCTAAAGGGGGGGGGGAAACATTGCCGGTGAAACAACCCATTGTGCTTTGATGCAAATATGCAGAAAAAGTATCACTGTTGTCTTTGTGACTAAAGTCCTTTAATTTCATAACATATATGTAAGGTGCACTAGATCAGTTCCACAGCAAGTCATACCCAGTAGCTAACAAGATACATACGCTCTCTCTATTCCCAACACTTTCTGCTTTCTCAAGTGTTACCATCATGTTTCTCCCCCATTTTGCTCCCCAGTTCTTACAACCAATTCAGTGAAGGAGCTCTTTGGAGTCAGCTCAAGAGCCTCTTATCTCACTGGAAAACGAGTACCATGTTTACCACAACGTATTGCTGATGGCTTGCGCTCCAATAAACTTCCTTGTTTTGATTTGGAACATCTGTTCCTATCAAGAATTCAAGTAAAGGCGAGAACCCGTCCCACCCCCATTAAATCAGCAGCGTTAGACCGAAATGTACCTCCATTCTTTTTGCAGCACAGAACTGAATCCAGTCCAAGTAAACACTGCAGAAACTTGCCCTGGTGATTCCTTGAAGGCAAGGGATATAGTCATCGTCAATGTTAATATTGAACATTGCAAGGTCCCGCTCTATGTAATGCCACTTGGAGAAAGGCTGCAGTGTTTTTTGGAATGACTCATCTCTTAGCCAGTGTAGGATTTTGGGGGAGCTTGCAGTAAAGTATATAATGCTCTGTAAAGAAAAAGAAAAAGGAAAGAAGATGATGTTGCTTGTTTTAATAACACGAGAAGCCAGAAGTTATTTAAATACTACAAAGGTGAGAGGCAAGCCATCTAAGGAGAACAAAGTGATATTCTCTAATATCTTATTGCAGTTATGTGACCCCTTCAGTCTTACATGCCCCTGGGACTTTGATGAATCGCAAACAATGGGGATGATGAGACTGTATTTCAAGTGTGCACAATAAATGAATGGAAAGAGCAACAGTAAAATTAGGAGGTAAGGAGGCCACAATAGAACAAGCACAATTACTCTACCTATTTAAAATTCATGGGTGCCACACTCTCAGTTGCATATTCAAATTAGTAAGTAAATGTGGAAAATAGGCCCTACTTAGTGCACAGAAACAAGACAGAGTGATGGATACAAACCAAGGACAGGGTTTTTTTGTGCAGAGCCTGATAAGCACAGAGCCTTTTAAGAAGAGCCATAAAAATGAAATTCAACACACACACACACACACACACACACACAAAGACAGCAGCAGACTTATTCTTTAAATATATTTTTTTAAGGAATAAATTGAAAAGCAAATGTGTAGGCACTGGGGGAATAAATAACCGGCAGTAACCAGGCAGGAAATTATTTCAAATATATGCAGAAAGGCTATAGGAACTGACCCACTTTATTAGAGGAGAGCAAAAATTCTTTTTATGTGGAGAAATAGTCTCCTCCACCTCCCCCCGGCTGTCAATTGAATGGCAAGTTGGACAAAAAGAGAGAGAATCAATTCAAAAAGCCAACTGCTAGCATTGTTTAAAAGATAAATGTGAAATCTTCAAGCATATGATAGTGTAAAATTAAATATTTTGAAACTAGATGCTAATTCTGCTATTCCAGCATGTTTACATAGCAGCATGCTTTCCTCAAAAGAAATTCCTGATTTCTAGTATTAGGTCTTTAACCTCTAATTCTCCTTCTCTTTTGATTCAATGTATTCCAGCCTCCTTGATTAATTTTAAATACAGCTTGTGCATAAACATGTTCCTACACTTCAGAATTATAAAAGCAGAATAGGGAAAACCTTCCACTTGTTTTAGATCGTACTGATGTATAATCCTTAACTCCAGTATCCGTCATGTACCCTACATCAGGTTCCCAGTGTCATCCTGCGGAGGGCTCAGATTCAGATGATGCACATTCATCCCACCTTGG
The DNA here is from genome assembly GCF_964234715.1 of Podarcis melisellensis. Lineage (NCBI taxonomy): Eukaryota > Metazoa > Chordata > Lepidosauria > Squamata > Lacertidae > Podarcis > Podarcis melisellensis. The sequence goes on along the minus strand of NC_138530.1, from coordinate 46,772,348 downwards.
AGGGAGGGTGGGAGCCCTCAGAAGACCCTTCTGCAGCATCCCAGCCTGAAGACCTGGCTCTCCTTGCATCCTCATAGTCTGAGGATGATTACTGCACTGTAGCGTAAGCTATGGGCCCTTTAACAGTTTTAGACAGCTCTCTCAATAGGCTAGAGCCACTGGAAGATAACGCCTTGGCAGCCTTGGGGTGACTCTGGTCCTTTGCTGAGACAACACCTTGCAAAGCTCAGCCAGCATCAGTGTTATTTATTAAAAACATTTGTACTCCCCACCCCCACTCCCATAACAAAAAGTACTATGTGTGTCTTATTAAGACCAGAACGAGACATGTTATAATCTTTGTTGATCTCTAGATTAGGTTAATGCTAAAATAGCTAATCTGTGCATTTACAGATGTTGATCTGAATGTTTGGTTTCTTCATGGGCTCATTTTTGAAGAATGACTGAGGTAAGAGCCTAATTTAGGGCCGGTTCAGAGGTTGATGGCCAAGGTAGAGCACAGGACCTGGTCTTGGGTTTGTATGCACCAGTGCCTAGCATGTAAAAACTGGGGTATTACTCAGGAATGCATGTGTAAAGGCATGATTGGGGGAGGAGTGGTGGTGCAGAAATGGCTACTTCCTATTCTTCATTTATTTATTTAATTTATATCCCACCCTTCCTCCCAAAGGAACCCAGTAAACACATCTATAATAAAAATGCAATTAAAATAAAATAAAATTCAAAACATTTAAAAACTGTTCAAATATCTAAAAACAATTAAACACCACAAAACTTTTAAAAACACATTTAAAGACAGATGCAACCAAATCATGTGTTTGAATAGGACAGCTGAAAAAGAAAAGTTTTCAGTAGGCACCTTAAAAGGGTACAGTGATGGCAGTTGCCTAATGTCAGTTATTGAGTGAATCGTGCATATTATATTCAGACCACATGCTATTACTTACATTTAGTGTCTGGTATCTGCTATTCTCAGACCTCCGTCCTTAAGATCGTAAGAACTGCTCTGCTGGATCAGATCAAATACCTAGTCCAGCATCCTGTTGGCCAGTGCCCCAGTCCGCATAGGATATTACTGTAAACATCCCTCATTTTAGTCTCGGCCTCCCATTTACTAAATTCAATATACATCAGGCGTAGAGAAAGAAGCAATGCATTCTCTGGCAGTCATTGCAACAAGGGTGATTTATCTCAAGGATTTATTTTATGAAATAAAGAAACGTATCTCCAACACAGCTGGATGTCCATCTTTGTTAGTCAATATCACAAACTGATCAAAGTAGTCAATAAATTCCATCCACTCTCTCCATGGTTAAGAGGAAAGGAACACAAGCACTTTTCTTAAAGATGATGACTGAAAGCTAAAATGGGATGACTTAATCTGCAATTATTACTTTTGCTAAATCTGTGACTAGCTGCCTGATCCTATTGAAAATGGTTGTTGTAGAAGCCTCTCAGCATCCCGTTCATCAATAGCTTAATGTGATAGCCTGGCATTTGCTGGGTTTGCTGCCCATTGCCCGACATTTGACCTTGATGGAAGTGTTGGCAAGGCAGGTCAGTGACAATGCCTGGTCATCACTGTGTGGGTGCTGTTTTAGTGAACGCCCTTTGCAGTTTTGGAAAAAATATCCATGTTTTGTTCTCATCACAGTGTTGCACCTGTATGGGAATGAGGGGATGGGTCTGTTGATTAGACCAGTTCATGGAGGGTACAGCTATCAATGGCTATGTTCTGCCTCCACATAAGAGGCAGTTCACCTGTGAGTACTGGTTTGCTGGAATCACATGTGGGGAGAGTGCTTTTGCCTTCAGGACTGCTTGTGGACTTCCCCCTGACATTTGGTTGGCCCCTGTGAGAACAGAATTCTAGACTAGATGGGCTTTTGGTCTGATCCAGCAGGGTTGTACTTACGTTTTTTATATTCTGAGGTTGTTGTGTTGGCTTGTTTTTTGGTTATACAGGTTGTAGCACAGTCAGGGCCGGCCTAAGACATTTTGCAACCTGAGGCAAACCACAAAATGGCACTCCCCTCCTACACCATCTCCCCGTCAAGAACAAGGGGGGGTGGAGTGGATAAAGTTCTACACAGGGATCTGCTGCCCCTGTGGATTCTGCCACCTGAGGAAATGGCCTTACTTTGCCTCATGGGTGGGCCGGCCCTGAGCACAGTGTTGTGATTCATGACGTCGCAGTTATGCAGTGGCCAATGCACCCAAAACTTATTTGCTTCTGGTTCACACAAGGGTTTGGGCTGCCAGATTACAGGCCACTCTTCCCAGAGGTACTGACAAACACCGCTTTTACCTTGATGTAATATCGGATGAGTATTCTTCGCAGATCAAACACTTGGAGCATTGTGGCAGCGTTGTTGTCAATAATGCTATAGCCTTCCAGGATATACTGAGTCCGCGTTATTTCCCAGGTCAGCCACCGAAGGTTAAAAGCTGCGTTGCACGACAGCAAGTGAGGCAGCCGTCCAGGTTTGCAGCAGCAGCAGCCTTCATTGTCCTCATCTCCTTCTGTTATAGCCTCCACCTCCCTTTGTTGGCAATATGTCCCTTGGAGTGTAGTAATAATTGAAAAGCAGAAGGACACAATGGCAGTTACTGGTGAGATCAATGCGAATGAAACTGTTTGTGGCTAATACTTGGTGCTCCTTCAAATACTTAATAAATGGCAAGTGGGAAGGGGAGTGGGGTGGAGGGGAGAGCTCCAGCATGGAATAAAATGTGCCAATTAATCTGTGCTCGAGAGAGAGCGGTGAGGTACAGACTGTTGATTTCACCTTATAAAGTAAAATATGCTGAATTCTATGCTTTAGGCAGCCTGGCATAAATTATATGGAGCCTAATTATATCTAAATGCTTTACCTTAAATGTAGAATGATAGGGATTTAGAAGTGCATGCCAGAGTCTTTGCTTTCGGAAGGAATATCTAAACGATAAACCCAGAGTGCTCTTTGTGCTTTTATAGACCTGTTATACCCAGGTGGGACATGTTCAGCAACAGGACCCCCTCCCCCCCAAAAAGTAAGAGTGCTTTGCCTATAAAAGTCAAGATTTGTTATTAATAACATGCTAACTGTAGACTTCCCTCTACCTAAGTAATCAGTGGAATTCAATTAGCAGCAAGCCATAGGGTACTGCAGCCGTTTTGGCCACATATGAGAGTCAGTACAGCACAGTGTTTAGAACAGGAACCCCAGGCTTAGGGGCTGAATGCGACCCCTTGGCACATCTCTGGACCATGCCCACTTTCTTCATACCATGCTTCTCACCTGCTCTGCTCTGCGAGTGTTTTTGCCTGCCTGGAATGAAATCAGAAATGCCAAGAGGCAGGTGTGCTAGACAGGGTTGAAGAGCCTATGAATGAGTTTGAAAAAGGGAGAAGGAACTTAAGACCTTGTCCCCAGCCATGTACCTGCTTCTGGTCTGCTGGGGCTGATGCTCGCTCCCCTAGGACCCGGAAATGCCTGCCCAGAACATGAGCTTTGCTGAAGTCTTATGTACCAGTGGGCCAAATAGGAGTGGAATCCTATTTTGCATGAGTTGTGTGGAGTTCCTGAATCTTCCCTATGCACCATTAAAACCTTGCCTGGAGAGTCCCCAAATCCCCAGTGCACAAGTGGAGGTCTGTTCCACTGATGCACAGGTGGCATTGGATACAACCCTATGGCCTTTAAAACAAAAACTAACTAACTAACTAACTAACTAACTAACTAACTAACTAACTAACTAACTAAAACTGGTCTATTGTGCACTTGGTGGGGGGGAAGTCCACATTGTTTTATTCAATGTACTAACAAATAGTTTCACATTCTGCCTCTAATTCTTCTATGATAGCAATGCATTACTGCACTTAGGCTAGCAAGCAAAAGTCTGCTGTTTGGCTTTTTGATTTAAATTCCAAATTATGCTTTTGGGGCTAAAGCAGCAGGTATCATGTGCATCAAGACCAAAATATAATTTCCCAGACCTCCATGAACCAAAAAAGCATTAAGCTCCACACTGTTTTCTTTCTAACCAATTAAGATCGACTGTTAGACCACAAATTACTCTTCCAACAAGCAGAGAACTGGGAACATCCTGCTAAGATCTCTTGTCATGAGTATCGCAGCAGGTAAACTTATAAAGAAAGCAGTTAAGGGCTGGAGATGAAACGGGGACAATCTGTTGCCTGTGTGTGTGTGTGTCACATGTTGGCAGTGGGCATGGCTAGAACAGAAACCAGGTGGTACTAAACCAATGGTGTGGGGGGGCACCATCTTTTCTTCCCAGAAACAGTGCCCAAATAATTTTGGATGATGTAGCAACAACCCAGATAGAGAATTTTAGACCACTACTCAGATTTGCAATGCACACATGGCTTACTAATGAGAAGGGCACATAGCAAATGAAATTTCTCCTCTTTCTAGCTCTTTATTCTTTGAGCTGCATAGGTGCTTACCTCGAAATTCTAGCCCCCTGAGTTGGAAAGTGACAAGACCGTTTCCGATTTCAATCAAGTGAACAAAGGCATTCAAGTAATCTGATGTCAAAATAAAACAGTCCCCAGAGCTGTAGTTTCCCCAGCGCCCAAGTATCAAATCTCCACAAAGAGACTCCTGCAGAGATCTTGTCAGGTGCTCATAAAAGATGGAGTTGAGGTTGTTATCGTCATTTCCTAAAATCACAACAACACAAAAGAATGTAAAAGGGATGAGCAACGAAACACCCAGCAGAAGACTCAGAAAGGAGTCCTGTTTTTCTGACCGCTTACTCAACCAGAAGCTCATCCTTGGAGATGATGATGATCATATTGGAAACACACGGCATCATTAAATGTTGGCCCACTTTACCACATGTATCACTGAACACCTTTTAAAGTTTGTTTTGGGTTGTATTTTTTTTTTAAATGTTTCAAATATACTTTTATTTCATTTTGTATTGTTTTATTGCTTGGTTGTTTGCTGTCCTAAGCTCCTTTAGAAGGAAGGGCCAGGTAGAAATTTGAATAATTATAATAACAACAACAATGTCAGAAACTTTGGCAAAGGGTCTTGGGGGGGGGATGAAAATAGTGAGAAGTCAGGGCATGAGAGATACACTTGCAGACATTTGGTTTAGTTTTACTGAATATGCAAGCAATTGTGATCACGGCTGCCCTCTCTTGAAATGCTTGGATGCACGGCTGTTATACGAGCCACAAAATTATAGATCATAATAATGTCTAAGATTGCAGTATGTAATGATTTATATTAATTGTACAGTGAGGTCTTCAACAGAGGTTTGAGTGCCATGAAACAGAAAAGAGGAGCTTAATTGCCAGATATTTAGATATGAAACCTCTTCCTGTATGACAAGGTTTTAGAGAGGTGATATACACAATATTTCTTATTGCATATGTAGTATACTGTGATTATGAATGTATGTTCAATTACTTTTGATGTCTCATTTTTACTGTTTATGTTTAAGTTTGTATTATTAGAGTGAAATAACGCCAAAATGCATTGGCAGTTTGTATATGGTAAAGCTTTAATAAAGCTCCATCATTGTCACCATACGTGTGCTTCTACCGCCGGATATTTCTTAGGTTCCGGAATAATAGGACCTGGGAGACCAGGGTTCAAATGCCCACTCAACCACGTGGCTCGCTGGGTGACATTTGGCCAGTCCCTGCCTCTCAGTCTAACCTACCTCACAGGGTTGTTGTGAGGATAAACTGGAGAGGCAAAAACCATGTACACCACCTGGAGCTCCTTGGAGAAAAAGAAGTGGGATATAAGTAAAATAAATAAATGGTCTGAAGGCACAGGGTACTGCTCTGTTTGCAGCTCTGTCCCATAAGCTGCCTGCGAACCACACGTACCTGTAAGGCACTCTGGACTCTTTCAAGGAAGAGCAGAGGATAAGTAAATATGAGGAGCCTTTGCCTCCATAATTTTAGCCCAGTTGCTCAGTTTTGAATGTTGTGACTCTGATGAGAAAAAGGCAGCTTCACTGGAGTAGAAAGCGCCCCATTCATAATTGTGCTTTACAGTTTGTATGAGGAGCACTGTCTTACAAAATGGGGACTAAGACTCCCAGTCTCACTTATGTACTGACTCTCCACATTTATTTAATTATCCCCTTGCTAGAGTGTGTTGTGCAGAGTGATCTACAACAAAGCCAATGGACACATTGGCGTCTTGAACCTCAGCCATTATGATTCATATAACAACTGTAGCTTCCAGATTCTCTCATGAATTGCCTGCTTTAAGTAACATTAGCTGAGAATGCTTGACCCTGATGTAACCTTGTGAAAAATAAAGTTAATAAGTAAATGTAATGCACTTCATGCACCCACCAGACTATAAATGCTTCAGTTAAAAGCCAATGAATAAAGCAATAGATATTCTGGCTTTCAGATTCTACTATTTCAGTTTTGTTAGTCACAGATAACCAACCAGAGGCACCACTGCCTTAATAAGTTGGAAGAAAACCCTAAGTCACATTACAGACCTTGAATTCAAATGGGAACTCTATTGTGCAGTTTTATTGAGACCAACCAGAAATCGCACAACAGTGAGCTAGGTTATGGGTATCACAGAAATCTTCCTCAGGCTCAACATTAAAAATAGGTGGGGGAATACAGGAGCCAGATGGAGAGAAGAAAAAGTTGTCACTGTTAGAAGGCACTGTTGAAACTTCATCTGCAGTAAATTGTAGACAAGGCCAAGAAAGCATTTTGTGAAACCCAAATGCTAGTTGACTACTATGTGATTTTTGCTGGGTCTTAATGGAGCTGTTTCCATTTTGGGTTGTTTGTTTTTTCTTCAAATAGATGAAATTGATTGCACCACACCCAACACCAAGTATGAAATCTGGTCTGATGTCCACACCTGTGTTCACACGCCACACTAAGTTTGCTAATATTTTTCTATTCCTCGGCATATGTCCCTCAGACAGAAGGAAGCATCTTAAAGGGATCGTGTAGGCCTGTTTTGACCATGACTGGTTGGACTGGGGAGTTAATGCAGAAGCGACTTTGGGGTATCAAAGCAATAGGCGTGTGGCTCATCCCGAGTAGGGAGGTGGATGAAACAGGTGGCAAATAATGCATTGTTGGTTTAGTTATTTGCATATGACCCCCAAGTTATGACATGTTATTCTTGTAACAACCCAGTTTGTTTCTTAGCCAAGCAGGAATTTTTGAACCTAGGTTTCCCTGGTCCAAGTCCAACTCCTCATCTGCTTCTCCACACTTTGGACTGTTCAGTCCTTTGAGAATTGCGAAGTCTAATTCGCAAACCTAAGCACTCGTGGCATGCAGAGCGCTAAAACGCAAATTAAAACAAGAAACGAAATATGATTAATGAAATGAAGCAAAATCTTCCATGTGTGCCAAAACAGTGTCACACAGTCTAACTGACAGTGCCAGTGAGCTTGAATTCTCTTGCCTAATTAACATGGCTTGGCTCGGGCAGGGCTTCCATTTTCTCCCATGCATCAGTGCCCACCGAAATATTCTATTTAAAGGCTACCCAAGGTCCTTGAAGTCCTTGGAAATGTAGATGTCAAAAACTTTCAGCAAAGTTCCCTTTTGAATATGCTGATGAAGATCAAACATGAATTAAGAGTGCAGGGCAATGTTAGGTATCTGGATTAGCTGGTTTTCCAGCACATCCTCACAGCACATCCCCACTGAAGGCGGAAAGGAAAGGAAAGGGAAAAGGAAAAGGGAAGGGGAGGGGGAAGGGGAAGGGGAAGGGGAAGGGAAGGGAAAGGGAAAGGGAAAGGGGAAGGGGAAGGGGAAGGGGAAGGGAAGGGAAGGGAAGGGAAGGGAAGGGAAGGGAAAGGGAAAGGGAAAGGGAAAGGAAAAGGAAAAGGAAAAGGGAAGGGAAGGGGGAAGGGGAAGGGGAAGGGAAGGGAAGGGAAGGAAAAGGGAAAGGGAAAAGGAAAAGGGAAGGGAAAGGGAAAGGGAAAGGGAAAAGGAAAAGGAAAAGGGAAGGGAAAGGGGAAGGGAAAGGGAAAGGGAAAGGGAAAGGGAAAGGGAAAGGATTCTAAAGCCACAACTGATTACAGGAATCACACACAAAACCTGTGCTGATTCTTAAAACACCTCCCTTTGTATTGGCACTCTTGAAATTAGACTACTGGGGGACGGGATGGAACAGCAGTGATGAAGGGATCATCTGTGCCAGATTCTCATTCAGCCCATAATAACCTGAATCATAAGACAACAAGGCTCCTGTATCTTTAATAGCCATGCAGATGAGGGGGTTGCTACAGCTTCTTCACTGGGTTCAGCAAGTTTCATCCATCAAAAACACCTCTTTTGGGGGACTTGTCTTCTTGCATTTGCCCCCCTGTTCGAGCCATAGCTTGAAACGTTCCTATCTAGCTGCTGGTTGCTCTAGAGCAGGATTTCCCAAATGTGGGTCTCCAGCTGTTTTTGGACTACAATTCCCGTCATCTCTGACCACTGGTCCTACTAGCTAGGGATGATGGGAGTTGTGGTCCAATAACAGACCCAGGTATGGGAAACCCTGCTCTAGAGTTACTGCACTTCACTGAGCACCTGTAGCTTCATAAGGATGTACTCTTAGGCATCAAGATTAGGCACAAGCTTGATTTTGGTGTGAGGGGGTGGCGCACAGAGATAACATCAGTATAGGATTTCCCTGCACCAGCAAAATTGATAGATGGCTGTGATACTATACATACTCATCCAAAATGTTTTCTGTGAATAGGCTTATTTGCAGCTTGATAACCCTTTTTAAAAATAATAATAATAAATAACTAAATCTTACATAATGAAAACAAATTCATCAAAAATCTTATTTAAAGCACGAATATTTCAAAATCTGAAATAACCCTTTCTATTAGAATATTATTATGCTTTGAACTACAAACAGAATGGGTTGGATCCAGAGGTTCCCTTCTGCAAGTGGACCGTCTCCTTCAGAGGAAGAAAGGCTTTTTCCAACTTAGAACAAGTTTCTAATGTGACAAAACAGGACTGAAAGTTTCCCTTAGTGCACAAGGTTTTGCACAATTATTTCAAGATGCTTGTGCCCAGTCCGTGTTGTGCAAAATCTTCTGACAGATCTTCCACAACAGTTTGCACCACTGCCAGAATTTCATTTACTGTTGTCTCCCTGGATCCAACCCAATTACATTCAGTATTTTGAACAATCAGTCATTATAAATTTGAGCAAAATAAATTCTGTCCCCTACCTGCACCCTTTTCAATCTGAAGTGCCAGTCTCGTGTTGGAATGGTCCACTCGTTTTGTGCTGGAAATAAACAGATACCTACAGTTTATCCCTGTCTTCTATTTCTATTCTGTACAAGTGATTGATTCCTGATCTGGCTTAATTTGTCCACATAAAATATTATTGTGCAGCGTTTCATTTGCACACAACCCAAATTCTTCTAACATCAACCAACAGTGCTGGCTTTCTGTGCTGACTGAATTCCTTGTTCTTTCAGATGGCAGTTCCAGAAAGCGAGCTATTTTATGCAATGAACCATCTAAAACTAGATCTCATACTGACCACAATTATGCTGTTGACACCTGCATCTTCAAAATATTCCTCATAACTTAATGTGGGTAAGTTTGAAATAAATGTATTCCCAGCTTTCCACATTCAAACAATAAATATCTATCTGCTCCAAACAAACCATCTTTTAAAACACCCTCTGTATAAAGACACATCAATTCATGAAGGGAAAAAGACATGGGCATTTTGAATGTGCTGCCAAAAAACCAGTACTGGATTATCCAGAGCTCTGTACTACTTTATAAACTTTTACACACACATATATATAGAGAAGATGGTTAAAATGTTGGTATGGCCAATCTGAAGTTTCTGTCTATAAAGATTTGATAGTCTTGCTTTCCACATCATTGGAAATCCAATATATATAGGGTAGCTTTCTTGAAACAAAAGAGATACCACCATAAACCCATTAGAAACAGCATGTTTTTCCTCCTGGCAGATTCATCTGTGTTGGCCCAAAGAGTTTCACACAACTGCTTTATAAAGTTTTAAATAATAATAATAATAATAATAATAATAATAATAATAATAATAATAATTTATTTGTACCCCGCCCATCTGGCTGGGTTTCCCCAGCCACTCTGGGCGGCTTCCATAGAAACAAAAAATACACTAAAACAAAAAATACACTAAATTTTAGAATAACACATGAGATAACCCTAGAATGTTGCTCTTATCTACCTCTTTAATTAAGCACCACAACCTCAGCCTTCTCAAAACTGTTTAAAATGGCACAGCTGTTGGAAAACCAAAGTACAGAGAAACTATTTCACTCCTAAAGTTGTGGAAATCAGAAGTAATTTAGCCAAGGGACATCCGCAAAGTCTATTTTGGACTTTAAAATCTCCACACAATTATGGCAGCTGAATTGCTGCAACTTGATAAAAGCTCCAAGAATCTGTACAGTATTAAAATTCTAATATCCTGTATCCCAGACTCAGCTGCACATTCACCCTTGGGCTTTCAGCTGTCAGCTAGGATCTCTTTTAAAAATGAACTTTTGAGACTACTGGGCAATGGGAGCTTTTCTCCAGTGGCTTCTTACTTTAAATTTTGTTCTTACCACTCAGCCAGGGTGATAATTAGCTCAGTAATTGAATTTCTTCCTGAGTGGCCTTATTCCACACAAACCGAGTGCAGGTCCTCTGGAGCTTGCCCAGAGGAGCATGTGAAAATTGTGAGAGTCTCTTCAGCAGGGAGCTAACTAATTCTGAAAGACTCCGCTAAATTGTTAAAATGACTTCACTGCTTCCTCTTCCTCTTTAAATGCCCGTGAAGGCCGATCGGAAAAGGTTCAGCATGTATGTAATCACATCATTTTATCAGTATGTTTGTTTTCTTGTGGCAATACCGTGCATCCCGTTTTTATTTCACTAGCCAAAATGTAATTCTTGTTCCCCAAGGCTCATTTAGGCCACTCCAAATAGATGAGAAGAAAGAAAAATCTAGTCCTATGTCAGATCAAAACTTAGATATTTAAGTCAACAGAATATGGGATACAGTTGTGGTTATCTGGGGAGGAAAAGGGCAGCCGCATGCCTCACTTTGCAGAGGGCAGCCCTCTATTTCAGTGTCCAGTCCCAGTCCAGTTTAAAGATAACCCTAGGAAGAGAGTCCAGGGACCCTGAAGGTGCCTACCAGCAGCTAGAAGTTGCTCTTCTCGATGGCTGGGGTGACTCACGTGACCTGCAGAGGCCGGAGTGTATTGGGGAGAGAAGCAGTGCCTCACAAGGGGCCCAGGAAAGAACCAGATGCCCAGGCCTTCAAATGCAGTACCTTTGGTTCACACAACAGGGGTGGCATTATCAGTATGGAGCCATGCCATTTGGCCTGTCAGAAGCTGTACGTCTCATATATTAAAGCTTCATGTTTAAATTATAGTACCTAGGTGACATCTAATTGTGTGGGCTCAATGTCTGTAGAAACATCCAACTTGCATCCGACTTACCACAAGGTAAGAGTTGTATCCATTGCTGTGCCAATTTTTGCCTCTTGCCTTGCCCACTGCTTGCATGTAGCCCTGGCGTACCCTTTCAGACCCTTGAACTGAAAAAAGGTTTCCCTGTTGTAGCTGCTCAGTGAGGATTGCCATTGCCCTCTACTTTCCTGGATTTCTGAGTCATTGTGGTAGTAGCATGACACTTCTTTTGGCCATCACATGGTAAGATGTTAACCACGAAGAAGCATGGCAAAGGTTTTCATATTTCCATGGCTAGATGGTGCAGACAGTACAGATACCTGGCTTCCCATGTGGTTTCAGTGCTGAGCATACAAGAGTCAAGCATGGGGGCTTGGAAGGCCCAAATGTGATCCCTGGAATCACCAGGTAAGGCTGGGAAGTTCCCCTGCCAGAAACCCTGGACAGCCACTACTGCCAGATAGAGTAGACAATGCTGAGCAAAATGGTCCATTGGCCTGACTCAGTTTAAGGCAGCTTCCTATGTTGAATGTGTGCATCTGGCCAATGTACTATGTATCCATGCAATTCAGGAAGACAGAGCCGAAAGACAATCCAGGAAAGAGGTACTCTGAATTGGCCCCAAGGAGCGATCCACCTTGGCCATAGCAATTTTGCTTCACTTTGCTAACACAGGGAGGAAAGCAGGAAAACGGAACAAAACAAATGTCAACTTTGTGGAAAAAGGAGAAGTAAAAGGCTTCACGTCCACTTTTGCCTAAGAGTGCACCATTCTGAGTGTCTGTTTTCGAGATCATAATTACTGGGAGAATGTTTGGGGCATGCCTGAACAGCTGGAGGCCTGTTACAGTTTTCTCCTCAATATAGCGAGAAAGCTGGGACTGCGACGCACGGAAAACTGGCAGCTCTATCCTAACCTCTTTAGAGACACTTAACTGATTTAGTTACACTATGCAGCAATTCACTGGAGACCCCCAGAGCAAACACAAGCTGTGCCATTCCCCAAAATAGAAACTGACAGATGCTTTTTGAAAGGACAGACTAGAAACAGGAAGGAAGGAGAGAAGCAAGAAAGAGGCTTGAAAAGGAAGAGTGCAAGATTCCTGGTGGCAGCTCCACAGCTGAGAGGCATCACACTCACAATGCAGAGCTTGGGCAGCAGCCTACTGTTCCGTGGGGTTCAGCAAACCCGTAAGAAAGAAAGAAATCACCTTATTGCACTGCTGAATCTGTTACTTTTAGAAGAGACAAAACAATAAAAGGCATAGTTCTAGTGCTACTGTTCTGTTCGGGGTTTCTTTGCAAGCTGGGGCAAGGTCAGGTTTTGAACATACAGCCAAAGCTTTCAAGTGTCCACACACTAAATGAGATTTACTGCCATTTCCTTTTCACTCCTCCTACCTATAGGATGTAATAATTTGAGCAGCTGTAAAAATAAGGGGGAAAGAGCAGCCTCCATACTGGGGAAGGAACACATGCTAACGTGGGACTCTTGGATTCAAGGCTGATGCTGTTTTTTAAGGGAACAAAGAAGTGTTCAGAGTTTGGTTTATATAGTGGCCACTTACTAAGAGGCAAGACAGATGGAACAATTCAGTAGGTACCACAATGAGACTTTGTTTCCTTTCGATGTGTGATGTATGTTTACAGAAGACACCTTCTTTCTCTTGCCTCTTTTCCGCAGTCACTCCCTTACTTTAACTATTTTATCAGTCGGTTTTAGAATGTGAGCCTGTAGGCGTGGATTTATATTTTAATTTTTTTATAGTGTGGTACTTAGTCATCTAAGGAGCTTTGTAAATAAAATATGATGGCAGTGCTTATAGCAGGCAAAACTCACAGTATCACAGTGAAGATCAGCAGCCCAAACCTGTTTAAGTTGGCTTGATCTTCCATGGTACCAACAGCCAATTGAACACTCTGTGCTAGGTAAATGGGGAACAGCCATAGAGCTTCCCATTGCTCATAATGAAAGTCTCTTCATATGAGGCCAATTCATATATAGGTGGTGTGAGAGCTACCTCTGTGTGGCAGCTTCCCGCTTCACTCTGGCAATACAGGCAGAAAACATGAATGTGTGTGAAAAGATAATTACTCCGCATACAAAGTACCGTATTTTTCGCTCCATAAGACACACTTTTTCCCTCCTAAAAAGTAAGGGGAAATGTGTGTGCATCTTATGGAGCTAATGCAGGGGGGAGGCAGGCGGGAAAAGCCCCCAAGAGCAGCACAGAAGCTCCGCGCGACTCTTGCAGGCTTTTCCCCAGGAGGGAGAAGGGATTGACTGGCCATGTCAGTCCCTTCTCCCTCCTCGTAGAAAAGCCCGCAGGAGCCGTGCGCTTCTTAAAGGGTGCGCTGCACCTGCAGACTTTTGCGGGAGGTGGGGAATACTCCCAGAGCTTGTTCGGGCTGGGGAACCCAGGCTTCCCCCGCCAGCCCTGACAAGCTCCTGAGCAGCTCTGGGGTAGCCTGCGAAGCCTCCGCAGGGCAGCGGGATGAAGGCTCCCCGCTGCCCTGTGGAGGCTTCACGGGCTACCCCAGAAGCCAGAACAGCTAGAGAGAGCGCTGCGCAGCACTCCCTCTAGCTGTTTTCGCTTTTGCATTAGTGGCGCAAAGCCTCCGCAGGGCAGCAGGGAGCCTTCATCTCGCTGCCCTGCGGAGGCTTCACGCGGCTCTGCCCCTTCCCCCACCTCCCACAAAAGCCAGGGATAGCCGAGCATGTGGCTCTTGCAGGAGTAGGGGGAAGTGACAGAGCGAGACTCTCTCACTTCCCCCACCTCCCACAAAAGCCCCCAAGAGCCGCACTCAGTGATGGGCTATCCTTCTCCTTCCTCAGGGAAAAACCCCCAAGAGCCACACACACTCTCCACGAGGCTTGTGAAAGGGAGCGCTGAGCAGAGCCTGGGATGCATACAGGCTCTGCTCAGAACTCCCTTTAAATAATTTTCCCCCCTTGAATCCCCCCTCTAAAAACTAGGTGTGCCTTATGGAGCGAAAAACACGGTAATCCCCAAGACTCAGCCCTAGTCTATATGTTATCCTTGTCACATTGTCCTGCTAAAGATACTATCTCAGTAACAAGTTTGCTTCCCCTCCCCTCCCCCAAAATTTCCTGCTCAGCTTCCCCCTACCTAGCTGAAAACAGTGACATTTAGGTTTTTCTTGAAAATGTTGAACCAAAATTGAATTTGACATGTAATTTTGCCAGTGTCGAAGTGATAGCAGGTGATGATCATGTCCCAAAGCAACGTCTGAGGAACTGTGAGGAAGCAATATGTTCATCTTCAAGAAAGCACTAGGAAGATAGATATTTATAAATAGTTCCCAGATGTAATCCTGCAAATGGGGGGTACATGCAGGAGAATGTTCTACACTCCCAGAGAAATGAAACAGGAATCTGAGCCAAGATATAGCCATCAATGGGAAGAAGACAAAAGCATGTGAAATCTAGCAAAACGGCCATGACTGTGAAACATTTCTTACTATGGTGCCCCATACCCTGAGTCCATGTTCAGTAAGGGTGGAGGGTCTCACTTGAAAAGCCAACATCTCCTCTGCTCCCAGTTTCAATTCCTGAGGAAAACGCTGCCTAGTTACACCACCAGCCAGCACTTACTGGATTAAGCACGATCCTATAACAGTGTTGCCTGTGAAAGCCCCCCAATACAATACATTTGTTCCAGCTCATTGGACTGAAGACTGACATTGGACTTTTATTAAACTATAGGTAAAGGTACCCCTAGGTATAGGTAAAGGTTTGTAAAGGTACCCCTGACCATTAGGTCCAGTCGCGGACGACTCTGGGGTTGTGGTGCTCATCTCGTTCTATAGGCCAAGGGAGTCAGCGTTTGTCCACAGACAGGCTGCTTCTGGCAAACCAGAGCAGCACACAGAAATGCCATTTACCTACCTGCCAGAGCGGTACCTATTTATCTACTTGCACTCTGACGTGCTTTTGAACTGCTAGGTTGGCAGGAGCAGGGACCGAGCAACAGGAGCTCACCCGGTCGCGGGGATTCAAACTGCCGACCTTCTGATCGGCAAGCCCAAGAGGCTCTGTGGTTTAGACCACAGCGCCACCCGTGTCTTTATTAAACTATAGTACTCACCCAAGAAAGTGACAAAACAAGGTCAGGCTGGAACCTAGGAATAATCTACCATGGGACAGAAACATAAAACAAAGAGGGGGGGACCACACTACTGGCTTGTCTCCTTCAACTCCACTCCAACATATCATCAAGGATCTAAAGCCTATCCTGGACAATGATATGTCATTCCTTACAAGTTTTGGGCATGAGGCATGGACTTATTTACACGCTGACCCGTAAATAAAACAGGTAAATACTAGCAATGACAACAGCAAACAAACAATCCTATAAGAGAGAGTGGGAACAGAAGAATCAGACCCTGCAACAAATTAATTTGCCAACTCTGCCCAGACATTAAAGGCTCATTCACTTGCACAGTCTCCAACAGGATAGAAATGTAATTCCCTTTAGCTTTCTATGTAGGACAAACAGCTTTGTCTCCATCTCCTGCTCCCACAAAAAACCCCCACACCCCTCACCCCGGGAGAAGACTCATGGATCATCTACACCAGTTCATTCAGCAGTGTCCTGTTGTTGAAATTAAATTGTGTCTTGCACCATGAGCATTACATTTGCTACATGGGGTCATCTACTGATCTAGGTACCCATCTCAGGACACTTATTCCAAGAGCAAGAGTCTATTCGAAGAATGGGCACTGTGTTCTTCTGTGCCACATGGAAAGAAGCAGAGGGCTTTGGCTGAGCTTGCGATTGACAGTGCTGAGCAGGAACTAAAAGTGACAGAAAAGAGGAGGAACAGACAAGCCTCACTCATCGCCAAACATCTCTTTTCTAGTAGCTTGCAGAATATGGCTGCTTCACATATATGGCCTCCATATCCTGTCCCTCACACAGCAAGCTGGATCATGGCCATTTTTACATATGCTGTAGAGCAGCATATGGTGGCGAAGAAAAGTGGCTAAACAAGTCTGGAAATGATTAAATAACAAAGAACAATTTAATAGGAAATATAAAAAGCTGACATCAAAGCAGATGTAAAAGAGAAAATTCTTTAACAGCATGTGGATAAAAATAAATTAAGGAAACAAAAGGAATAGCTAGATGAAAATAGAAGCCATGAACAAACTGAGGGCAGGGGAGTGGGGCTCATGTTAAATGCACGAGAAGGAAGAAAGCAAGAATCTAGTTAGATCAGTCAAGGGACTGTGCTGAGAAATTAATGACAGATCACAACATTTTCCCACTCGGGGATGATTTCATCACCAACAAGGGACCAACATTGGGTGTATTTCTTGGGCACAATGTATTTGCTGTTGGTTCATAAGCCTAAATTTAAAATGCAGGTGTTCTGCAAGGAAAACAAGTGATTCTATCTCCAAGCAAATTCAGTGACAGTTATGGGTGCTTGGACACCCATAACTGGGTGGTCTAAGATGGCAGATTTGTGGTTCTATGTCTACTCCTAAAATGTTGCATTTGCTTGCAAAGTGTGGCTTGGCTTGGCTCACTTTTTGGAATCATCAGAAACCATTTCTTTTCAGGTATTTTCTGAGATGGAAGATTCCAGTCTTCTTTATCTGATCTGGCACACTATGCTCTATCTCAGGCATAGGCAAACTCCGGCCCTCCAGATGTTTGGGACTACAATTCCTATCATCCCTGACCACTGGTCCTGTTAGCTAGGGATGATAGGAATTGTAGTCCCAAACATCTGGAGGGCCGGAGTTTGCCTATGCCTGCTCTATCTGCATGCATTGGGAGGACAGAGATTGATTCTGTGTTTTGAAGAAAGCAGATAGATGAGATCACTATCTTCCCAACTTTATCATTCTATGATGTTGCTGAATAAAGATTATCATTAATTCTGGAAAGGTTATAGATAAGGTTTTAAAGTCCATAATTCACCAACCTAGCATGGCAAAGTATCGCATTTATTGCTAGATACTCTGTGGAGTATCAGACTGGGAACTGATTTTTCCTTCAGGCTTAAAGTAGATTTGATATGACATCTCTCTTTGCTTTTATTTTTACCGTAAAGCAAGCATGGAGGCTCTTCCATCTCAGTCCTCATTGGGTTGGTTTTTTTTGGGGGGGGGTTGCCCCCTTAAGTTTTCCTCCTAAATATTTGTTACATCTCTGCAAAGCTTTGGATTTCGACAATCATGTTGATCCTTCCCACTTGTATGTGAGTGGTGCTGTTGTGGCGATGAAAAAGTTGGTACTCAGGGGATGCATCTGTTCTTTGTATACAGTGCGCTCACATCTTACATGCATCTTGCTTAACACAGATGCAGTTTTATGCTTTTGACTGCAGCCTCTGGGGGACAGACCTCTCAAGTGGGGAACCAGGGAAAAAGGCTCTCAAGGAATATCCGAGTGGAGTGGAGACCTCCTGATCTGTATTTGGAAGGTGGGAGAGAAGCAGTGCCCTGCAGAGAGCTTTAAGAGTTACCAAAGGGGAAGAGAGAGGCAGTTTTCTAGGGCTCTAGCTGGACTGGAGGGCGGCAATCCCAGGGAGTCTGAGGTTCTGGCCTATACACGATTTTGCATGCATGCACTCTGCCCAGAACTTAACCCTTGCCTAAGATGCCATCTCACTCTCTAGGGTTGAACAGTTGCTCCCTGTTGTGTTAAAAATCATTGGCACTGAACAATAGATTCTGAAACTCTTTCCTGAAAAAAATCAAGAATTGTCTCAAGTAAATACACAACTTGTACAACTCACTTTAGCCTTTCCCCTACCCATTCATAGCCACACACGTAAAATTGCTTCTGTTCCCTAAAACCACAAAAACCAAACACTTGTTATTGTTCTTATTAGGTGGACCTTTGAGCAATAGGAGGTGGAGAAAAACAGACCCTGCTGGTATCTTCAGAGTTTGGGGATATCACAGCGCTTGCAGCTCACTGGGAAGAGAGGTGGAGAGAGGAGGCTCTGGAGATCTGACCTGACTTATCCTGGTTATGTAACTAGAATCTTGATTCTTTCTTTCTGTCTCAAGCTGCCAGGAATGAATATGTGGAGCAATGATTCTTTACGCTGGAGCAGGAAGCAATTCAAAATGAATGACTTGTTCTTGTACGCTGTGATTGACATTATGTCCACACGTGCGTGTACATGTGATCAACTGAAATCATTGCAGGCACAGAATGCAAGCCATCAGGAATGTCTCTTGAATAAATCCCTTGACATGAGGGCTGCCATCCAATTAAATATATCTTAATTAATTGAATAAGTTTGGATGGATTAATTAATTTATTGAACTTGCATAAATCTGCACGTGGATTCTGAAAATGAAAGAATTCTCTTTGGATTAAGGTCCAGAGGAGGGCAACCAAAATGGTCAAAGGCCTGGAAACGATGCCTTATGAGGAACGGCTAAGGGAGCTGGGCATGTTTAGCCTGGAGAAGAGGAGGTTAAGGGGTGATATGATAGCCATGTTCAAATATATAAAAGGATGTCACATAGAGGAGGGAGAAAGGTTGTTTTCTGCTGCTCCAGAGAAGCGGACACGGAGCAATGGATCCAAACTACAAGAAAGAAGATTCCACCTAAACATTAGGAAGAACTTCCTGACAGTAAGAGCTGTTCGACAGTGGAATTTGCTGCCAAGGAGTGTGGTGGAGTCTCCTTCTTTGGAGGTCTTTAAGCAGAGGCTTGACAACCATATGTCAGGAGTGCTCTGATGGTGTTTCCTGCTTGGCATGGGGTTGGACTCGATGGCCCTTGTGGTCTCTTCCAACTCTATGATTCTATGATTTCACACAAGATGTTTCCATATGGCATACATATGTGCAGCAAGCATTTTTATAGTATACCTTTCATGAGGAAGGAAGGAAGGAAGAATGAAAAGCAAGAAAATAAAAGCGCTTCTGTTTATTGCCACTTTGATGCTATTGCTAGGATTTTTCTGAAGGCACACAGTGGCGTTTGCCAGTGTACCTATAGCGACATGGCATGCTTAGCAAGTGGGCCACAACTATTCTACTATGCGTTCCAGCTATAATACCATTAGAAAGGCTACCAGCATATATTAGGGGCATAGAACTGAGTTTAAGTTGATGGCTTTGTGGCATGTGAAATGCCCTTGGAATATACGCAGCAGAGTGGTTGCAAGTTGCATGCTGCCCAAAAGTGTGTGTAACAAAATTCTGAAGCTGTTTTTCTTATTAGAAAAAGAAAAACTACTCTCTTGGGGCCCCCAAAAAAATTAAAGGAAAAAAAAAACCTGGATATACATTTCCACAATATAAGATAAAAAACAAATAAAATAAAACCTACATACATCAACTGTGTTTTGTGTTGTGTAAGCTCCTATGGGCCCCACCTGCTAATCTGCTCCCTAAAATACCACTGGTTTGCTCATTTCTATATATAGGGTACCTACATTCTGCATGGACTTTTCAACAATTACTTTAATAAAATGCATATTTTGTTATGTGCACATGGCTTTAGATACCTATTAGGTCGATAAATTACCATATAGCATATATTCAAGACAAAAAACAGTGACAAATTGTTGTTGACAAAGGACAGATGGACATATAAAGGGCCCTATTACCTTTAGTAGCTTAGGGCCTCATCAAACCTAAATCCAGCCCTGGGTGCCATCCCATTTCCATTCCCTCCTTGCTGCTTAATAATAATTTTGTTATTTGTACCCTGCCTATCTGACTTCAGTTCTATGGCTCCCTACCACCCTGGCTGGGCTTCAGAAAGGTGTTGCAAATATGTACTTGGAATCCTGGGGCTGGGGAGAACAGCAGTGGGGCAGTGGCGTAGCGTGGGGGTGCAGGGGGGGCCGGCCGCACCGGCCGCAACATCTGGGGGTTAGGGGGCGCAAATCCATGGGTTAGGGGGCGCAAATCCACGGGTTAGGGGGTGCAAATTACATGCGTTGCCCCGGGTGCTGACAACCCACGCTACACCACTGCTGCAACCTGCTCCCCCTACTGCCCCCCAAAGTGAGAAAATGACTGGAAAATCACCCCCTACCCCACCCCCTGATGCTGACATTGCTTTTCAGCAAAGAAGTAAACTGTCAGGGTTTCCTTACACATGACTGCATGTAATGTGTAGTTTGGCTCTAAGAGACTCAGCCTTAAAGGTGAGAGCTTTGCTGCCCACCCAGCACCACTTATCTGACAGAACATTAACTGGCTAACATAAATTGTATTAATCCATTTTGACTTCTGCTGCCCAAAGGCCAAAATGATTTAGTTTCTAACTGCGGTTGCTGAATCAATAGCTGTTGACGTTTGAGGCAGTTATGATTTACTCCCGTAGTTTTTTGGGGGTTTTTTGCCCTCTATGCCCAGTAAATGGGTTGTGACAACTCCACTCTGATGATTGTTTAAATACATTTATTTTCCAAAATGACTAACATTCTACCAAACAGCCACTGGTGCAACATACCCGGGAACAGTAGCAAAATAAGCAGAGCAGTCTTCAAGGTCCACAGAAAAGCTGTGGGAACTGTTAGGCATAGAAGGAAAGCTTTCGAAAGCTCCAAAAACATTTAACAATAAAGTAAACAGATGTATAACACTTTGCCTTACTTGTAATTCCTTTCCCAGAACTTCACTGGTCTGGCGTATGATGTGAGAAAAATGACACTCCCGAGAAATGGACTCAGCGGAGTAGAAAAGATTGCAGTGGCCAGAGTCTGAAAGAAGAGCATTGCTGAATCTGAAAATTTCAAGTTAAGGTAACACGGATGAAGTCGCTGCCTTTTATGCTGTCCTTCGGGCACTTTCTGACCTATTTCTCCAACTAACTTTCTCCACAAAGAGGCAGAAGCAAGGAAGTCTCACGGAAAAGATGAGAGTCACCATCATTCAAACTTACCTGACTTAGTTGTGTGTCTATCATTTGTCCCCAGTGAATGTTATGCTATGGACAAGATTACTGACATTTATCCAAACTTTCAGTGTCCCTGGGCTTCGAATGCCAATTGGAAGAACGTTTTAGCTGAAGCTAAGCCCTTTTAGGTCTGACTGAGTTCAATGATAGAGCTCTAAATATATGCATAACTGCCTCATTGAAATCAACAGTACTTTGAAGTGTTTTTCTTTTTTCTTTTTACTTTGGCTACAGAGTCAGTGTGGTGCAGTGTTGGCGAGGTCCTGAGAGACCCGGGTTCAAATTCTCACTTGGCCATGAAGCTCCCTTGTGCCTAACCTCTCAGCCTAACCTACCTCAAACAGTCATGGGAATTACCGTATTTTTCGCTCTATAGGACGCACTTTTCCCCCTCCAAAAATGAAGGGGAAATGTGTGTGCGTCCTATGGAGCGAATGCAGGCTCCCTGGCTTCAGCGATAGCAAGGCAAAGCCTCCAAAGCCTGCGCTCCGGAGGCTTCGCGTTGCTTCCACTGAAGCCAGGAGAGTCTGCTCTTTGAGGCTGGCGGGGGGAAAAGCAGCGCTTCCCCCATCACCAGCCCCAGAGGATGGGGGGCAGCAGGAAGGCGCGCGACGCCTTCCCGCTACTCTCCAACCCTCCTGTGGGCTTTTGCGGGAGATGGGGGAATTCCCCCACCTCCCGCAAAAGCAGGCAAAAGCCGTGCGCTCTTTAAAGAGGCTCCGTGGCTTCTGCTGTCTTTTCTAGGAGGTGGGGGAATTCCCCCACCTCCTAGAAAAGCCCGCAGGAGCCCCGCACCCTTTAAAGAGCGTGCGGCTCTTGGGGGCTTTTCCCCAAGGAGGGAGAAGGGACTGACTGGCCGAGTCAGTCCCTTCTCCCTCCTGCGGGCTTTTGCGGGAGATGGGGGAATTCCCCCACCTCCCGCAAAAGCAGGCAAAAGCCGTGCGCTCTTTAAAGAGGCTCCGTGGCTTCTGCTGTCTTTTCCAGGAGGTGGGGGAATTCCCCCACCTCGCAGAAAAGCCGGCAAGAGCCGCGCAGCCTTTAAAGAGCGCACAGCTCTTGGGGGCTTTTCCCCAAGGAGGGAGAAGGGACTGACTGGCCGAGTCAGTCCCTTCTCCCTCCTGCGGGCTTTTGCGGGAGATGGGGGAATTTCCCCACCTCCCGCAAAAGCAGGCAAAAGCCGTGCGCTCTTTAAAGGGGCTGCACGGCTTTGCTGGCTTTTCTAGGAGGTGGGGGAATTCCCCCACCTTGCAGAAAAGCCTGCAAGAGCTGTGCAGCCTTTAAAGAGCGCGCAGCTCTTGGGGGCTTTTCCCCAAGGAGGGAGAAGGGACTGACTGGCCGTTTCAGTCCCTTCTCCCTCCTGGTCGAAAAGCCCGCAGGAGTCAAGCTGGGCTCCTGTGGGCTTTTCCGGGAGGTGGGGGAATTCCGCCACCTCCCGCAAAAGCAGGGAGAAGGTCTTGGAGTAGCGCACAGGCTGCGTGCAGCCTGTCCACTGCTCCCAGAGCTGCGGGGGGGGGGGGAATCATATTTTTTCCTTGATTTCCCCCCCTGAAAACTAGGTGCGTCCTATGGTCCGGTGCGTCCAATCGTGCGAAAAATACGGTAAATGAGGAGAGGAAGAACCTTGAAATCTTTGTATTAAAAGATGGAATATAAATGCAATAAAAGATAAATAAATGAATAATAGATTGGGCTATTTGTCACTTGAATTAATTCAGGGTCCTGTATTGAAATGTGTCTAACATTTCTTCTTAATCTGTCACATATGAGCAACTTCTACTGTCATAAATAACTAATATGCTAATGATTTCTTTTTTTCATCCGTCTGTCTCAGCAGTGTGCCTTTGGGGGTGAAGCCAAACTGTTGGAAGGTTACATACAGTGCCTGCAGAGACTGATATGGGAGAGACATGTTTCGTTGATAATTGAAGTAATAATCACATTTCAGCTTTTCTCCCGAGGCCTAATTAATCAAACGTTTGATGTTATCTGCCGTTTTAGTAAATACTTATCAAGTATATATCTGCAACTCCTTAAATTTATTGAGAGGATGCTATATAATGATGTCTGTGCCTATTAGTGATTATGTGAGATGAGTTGCCCTCAGAGCCTCTCAAACCCAATGGAGACGATATGGGGATGAAGGAAGTGTCAACAAAGTTCAGTTGCCATAATATTGTGGACTCGTGATTCATACTGGCTCGGAAGGACAGAAAGTCATCACTGTGGAGTACGTGCAAGGAGCAAGAAAGGTAGAGAAACCAAAGAAGAGGGGTCGAGGAAGCCTCCTAAAGACTACTTCAAAATCAAAAGCATTACAAAAATATCTATGCACACTCAAAGGCAATGGAGGCACTCAATCCATGCATATGTTCCTCTATAATAAACAGGGAGAGAAAAACGTAAGAGGTCTCATGCCAATAAGCAAATGGATGACCTTGGGAAAAAGAAGGCCTACACCAGGCATAGGCAAACTCGGCCCTCCAGATGTTTTGAGACTACAATTCCCATCATCCCTGACCACTGGCCCTGTTAGCTAGGGATGATGGGAGTTGTAGTCCCAAAACATCTGGAGGGACGAGTTTGCCTATGCCTGGCCTACATCTTTAAGACCAGCAGGACCCCAGCAATAATCCAGCGAACAGACTTTCACGACTTCACCACAAAAATGTAACATTCATCATAACAACAACAATTATTGCTAATCTGATCTCTGTAGTTCAGTCACTTTCTCTATTCCCAATTAATGACATAGAGGCAGTGTCACTAGTAGGGCTTCCATTTCTGAAAATGTCGTATCAGAGTGATGAGATTAGCAGAGATTCCCAGAGAGTCTGGGAAAGTCAGAGTCACTGTCCAATTTCCTTATCTGTCCAAGAGCCAACAATACATTTTAGCCATTCTTGCCTACATACTAGAGTACCTTCTGAAGCAAAACAGACTTTAAGTTACACACCTCACCGAAGAAGTAATAATGTCACAAGCAATAATAAAATACATTTCTCAACTCATTGCTTTTTCTTATTTTTATCTGTTTAATAATTTATATCCCACTTTTCAAAGTATTGTTCAAAGGATCTTTTTTAATATTGCATTTTCTCCCTGTGGGAATATCCATACTTTTTTTTTCAAAACTTTAACATAAAAAATATATACTTTTCTTAATATAAATTGCCCAAGAACACCCTGCTTTCCTTAACCCTCTGAATGCAGAACAAAATAGCACATACACTAAAAAGGATATGAGGTATTGCAAAGAGCTGAGCAAATACATGGAACGAAGAGCCCCAAGCAATCTGCCAAGGAGCAATATAGGTCAGAATGAACTGCAACTTTTGCAGGAGGTCCCACAGCTGAAAGCAAAAGAGTCAGAAAAGTTATGACAGCGTATGTGAAAAGCACTTTTTTTAAGAAGAAAGAAAGAAAGCATTTTACCATATATATCCTACACAACACGCAATGTCCACGTGCCTATATTACAATTATACTACCTCTTGGATTGTTGGTATTCAGTTCATATAGAAAGTGAAGTGGAATTTTTATTTTAACACAATACAGTGGTGCCCCGCAAGATGAACGCCTCGCAAGACGAAAAACCCGCTAGACGAAAAACCCGCTAGACGAAAGGGTTTTCCGTTTTGGAGGCGCTTCGCAAAACGAATTACCCTATGGGGTTGCTTCACAAGACGAAAAAATCTTGCGTCCCCTGGCGGGTTTTTTTTTGCTTTTTTTGCCCTTTTCCTAAGCCGCTAAGCCGCTTATCAGCTGTTCCGCTGATAAGCCGCTTAACAGCTGATCGCTGGAAGCCGCTTGACAGCTCTAGCACTAATCCGCTAAGCTGTCAATGGGATTGCTTCACAAGACGAAAAAACCGCTAGACGAAGAGAATCGCGGAACAAATTCTTTTCGTCTAGCGAGGCACCACTGTATTTACTTAATCAATCAATCAATCAATCAATCAATCAATATTATTATTAATTACCTGCCCTTCACCCCAAGGTCTGAGAGCCGGTTACAGCATTAAACACAATATTAAAAACAATTTAAAACAACTTGCAATCATAAGAAGTTGGGTCCTGAAAACATACATCTCTGATGTCAAAAGCCAATGTAAAGTGGGACATCTTCAGCATTATCCATAAGCTATATAATGAAGGTGCCTTGTGCACCTCTGCTGGGAGTTTCACATCTTTGGGGCCAGCACAGAGAATGCCCTCCCCAGGGCTGCCACCTGCACTCCAAGCCCCTGAGGGTGGAGGAACTACCAAGAGAGCCCCCTCTGCTGATCTCAGCACTCAAGAGGGTCTGTAGGCGATCTTTCAGGCATCGGGGACGTGAGTGGTCGGGATAGCCATATGGCACACAGAACACATCTACCAGATAAATCCACCAGATTTTTCTTTGTAGAAAAAGGAGCTTTCTAGCCAAGATGTTGTTCCCCATCACAAATGTGGGAAGGGGAAGGGGAAGGGGAAGGGGAAGAAGAAGAAGAAGAAGAAGAAGAAGAAGAAGAAGAAGAAGAAGAAGAAGAAGAAGAAGAAGAAGAAGAAGAAGAAGAATTTTCCTAAAATAAAATGAAGATATATAAATAGAATGGCTAAATGTGTCAGAGACTTCTTTGTGTTCCATGCTCTTATGGAGGAAGGTGAGGTCACAACAGGTAAAGGAGCTACTGCCCACCCAAGGGAGCAGCTCCAGGTTGCATCTTTTCCTCTGCCCCTCTGTAACATGCAGGGCAACTTGCTCCATAACCAGACATTATAATGCTGTGAGTTATGACATCAGGGCATGGTTCCAGATGAAGTACATCTTTCAGAGGCAAAGGGAGAAACACATCCAGTCGATTGTCTTTTTCAGTGGGGTGATTCACGCAGCCATTTTTGAAAATTACTTTCAGTTATGGTGGTTTCTGCTTTGACTGCCAAGACCAAGGGTCTCCTACAGAGGCCTTCCCTGGCACCCACATGGCCCCCTGTCCAAAGTTCAGATTAAAAAAAAATTATATTGTAGTCAATAGACTAGGTTGTGGTGTATGAGTGGCTGCCGTGTGTATGGTGTCCCTGACCGCCTCTGGTTTGCAAAAGGTAAAGGGACCCCTGACCATTAGGTCCAGTTGTGACCAACTCTGGGGTTGCAGCGCTCATCTCGCTTTATTGGCCGAGGGAGCCAGCGTACAGCTTCCGGGTCATGCAGTCAGCATGACTAAGCCACTTCTGGCGAACCAGAGCAGCGCATGGAAACACCGTTTACCTTCCCGCCTGAGCGGTACCTATTTATCTACTTGCACTTTGACGTGCTTTCGAACTGCTAGGTTGGCAGGAGCAGGGACCAAACAACAGGAGCTCACCCCGTCATGGGGATTCAAACCGCCGACCTTCTGATCGGCAAGCCCTAGGCTCTGTGGTTTAACCTACAGTGCCACCCGGGTCCCGTAGTTTGCAAAGACACTCCCAAAAAAGGAATGTGACCCTTCACTCAGAGTAAATGAAGATGCAGTTCTACCATACACCCCACTCCCACAGTTGCATGCTGCCTTGACTTATTTTTTATTAAGTTTTTTTTTCCTTTTTCAAAATGGTCTGATAAATCTGGAAGTCTGGCTGAATACTGACGACTGCTTCACTGTGCCTGTCCATCCAGACTAACCTATGAAAAAGTCACCAAACATTGAAAGTAATTTTGTGCACAATCCCGTTCTATCCCTTTCTATCCCCATCCCTTGCTTTTTCACAAAACTCTACATTCGGAGCAGAGCACACAAAATCACCAAGTCAGCTAGGCTCTTTGAGCAAACTGTGCAACTATGCAAAGTGTGTGAATCATGAAAATTCAGAAGCATTATGTGAATCTGCCCAATTTGCAAAACTTGTTATCTGCTGCAGTATTTGAGCTTTGTAATCACAGAGCTTGGGGTGCTTTAATGCCGCATTTGAGACCCCCAGATTCATAGCCCTGTTATAACCACATAACTGTCGGTTACCTATTTTGAAACATCTTACTGCTTCCACTGTTGAATTGGAATTATAATACTTTTCTTTTATGTGCATCCAATTAGAGATAATATTTTGCCCATTTGCAGACTAATTTGTGTTTATCTCCCTTAATGTGCATTGCTCATGAATGTTTTGAGCAATCTTTCTGCATCTTTGGAGAAAATTGGCAGAGCTGGGGGACTTACATATTGCCGATGATAAAGATTTCCTCATTGAAGTGTAATTTCTTTTCTACAAATCTAACTTCCCATTAACACTGAAAGTCATTTATGACTTGTGTACATCTTAGCTTCTGTTTATGCTTTCACCTATTTTTCTATACAGAATGTCATTCAAGTGAATCTTGTCTCTGAACTTAAAAGCTTTATAACTCTTCCCCTTAATTTGTTTCAATTCTGCTATCAGTAAATAGTTGTATCCAGCAGTAACCTTCCATTCATGGAGAGCTCTTTAATCCTCTGGAGACTTCCATGAAGGAAAGGGGGAAAGTGATTTCCACCCATTTTCCCTCCTCTTCTCAGCCCCCTATGTCCCGCCCCCATTTGATCCAGTCTCCAGAGGCCTGGAGGAACTTCCAGAATAGTATGGGAGGTGTTGCAAGGAACTGCAGGAAAAAGGGGGCAATTTTTAAAAATGGCCTTCCTCCCCATACCATTCATAAAAGGCTCAGTTGTATCAAAGAGCTTTCCATAAATGAAGAACAGTCCATTTTTCTTGCAGATGAGGAAGTTTCATTGCAACCTCAAGGAGAAGCCCAGCAGGTGGTCTTGTGCTGAGCAGATTAAGTTGACAGATTCATTTTGTAACGCTTTTCATAAGAAATTTTGACAGGTTTTGACCTTAATCGGAGCCAAGCACACATATTGCCAAAGGACAAGGGTTCAACTGAACATATAAAACATTTCAGACTGAGATATCAAAGACCTTTTCAACAAATGTTTTGGATTTCAGGTGATTATGTTGCTTATCAGAATAAAAAGGCCAGCGGATTTCGGTCCTATCACTGAACATATCTTTACAACACTGGATTGTTGTTATGATGAAATAATCCAAGTGGAACTTATCAGACTCTCTATGTGTATTCAAGAGACACCACTCACCAGGCAAGATAGATTATTGCAGTTTGTGAAGTGTGAGTTGTAGGGCTTAATTCTTTTGGACAACTTGGTTCCACTTTTGTTATCTGTCTGTAGGGGGATGTGAACACCAGCAATTTCCCATGGCAAACTTAAAGTTCACCGGTCTCTAATAAACAACCATTGCAATCATGCAAAGTAGTGGCATAGAGGGTATTTCCAGAGAAGAAACAGTGGGCGCAGGGAATCTGCTGTTGGCATTCATCCGTCTCAAGGGAAAATGGGGTGAAAAATCTGGGATGAAGTCAAACTGCTGTGCTAGCAACACTGAAGTAACTTTCCTGGGGTGCAAGACCTACCCTCTCGCCCTCACTGATGTGGTCCAAAGGAAAGCAGAGCCTCCCAGTAAATAACTAACGGGCAATAATCCTCCACTATTTCAATCAGTCTCAGTTCCCTACATATCGTATGGCTATTTCTAATCCTGGATCACAGCCAAAATGCATCATCCATGCACAGCCCTCCCAATACCTTTATGCACCATTTTAATTTTGGTTCTGGGGGCAGGGCTCCCAACCAATTTACTGAACTGGATGTTCCAGCATGCAGTAGCACATCCAAAAGCAGCTACAAGGAGCTAATAGGGGGAGGAAAGTGGCTGTGGAAAGCAATGCCCTGTGAGCAGTGAGGTTGATTTGCATCCTCATTGGACTGCATTAATTACATACATTGGTCACCAATGTGGCGCTTGCAGGTGTTCAGAAGTCTGCAGAGGCCCTTCCTTGGGGCCCACAGGTGCCCACTGCCTTCTCATGCTCAAATTAGGCTTGAAAGCAGCTTTATTTTGTAGTCAATAGAAGGCTATTTAAGCCTAATTGCAATGGGGGTTGGGGGGGCTCTCCCCTCCCCAGCTGTGACCCGCTCACACAGTAAATGCCCCATACACTGTAATTAGGCTTCCTTCCATTGGCTACAAAGCTTTATTTCAAGCCTAATTACAGCAGTGGGACAATTTGGGGCATGGGGGGCAGTCACAGAAGAGGAGGAAGGGGTACCCCTTCCCTTGCCACCTGTGACCCCCGTCACCATTGCAAAGCACGTTACTGAGGACAGATGAAGAAAGTGTCATCTAACCTGGAATAACAAAGCTGGAGATGTTGTCTACTGTGGGTTTATTTCATTTCCTTTAGTGGAAAAATGGATATGCTTCTTCAACCGTGGCTTCACACGGATTGTTTTTTCTACTGAAATGATTATACAGACTTACAACACTTAGGAAAAAGCCTTGCTGCTCAGACATGGGAAAAATCACACCTTCAGAGAATAATAAGTTCCTGGCTGTCACTTCCAGGGTTATTTCTACATAGCCAAAGGTAGTGTGGCAGCAAAAATGTGCTTTCTATCTTTCAAAAATAGTTGTCAACATTATGGTGATTGAACAGTGCATTGATTGAAGCTGTCAGTTCCTTTTCTTGCTGAAGCAGAATGGACCATAGAGATTTGGGAAAGATACAGATACAGTGCCTGATGCCATCTGAGCAGGGACCTGACAGATAGACTTTTCATAGGAATAAAATTACCCCAAATTAATTTTTTTAAAGGCCGGCCCACAACATTTCAGAGATTCTTGGGGATTTAGATCCATGTGATGAAATAATAACCTGCAAAATGTAATAATTAATCTTCAAAACCCAGCAATCCTATAAGTATTTCATTTACAGAGCCACTGCAAATCTCTAATTACCAGCTCAATGAGATTGCACTTTTCACTCATTGTCTCAGCATGCCTCTGAATGAAACAATTTCAGTACGACTATTCCGCACATGCTATTTCCATTTTATTCACTTGTTTCCCAAGATATTGCTACCGTGGTCAACTTCTCAATAGTTTGAGATATATGGGTATAGATCTATAGATATATAAAACATTTGCCCCCAAAAAACTCATATAAACTTTTAGGGATGTTCTAAACCTCTAAGAATAATCAAGAACTTCCTCTCAAAAATATGTTTAATTGGCCCCTAGCCTGTAGCATTTCTTCAATAAACCTGTAATATATGTACTTGTGATTTTAGTACAGGCAACTCCCAAATTATGTGAGAGGCACCAAGCATTTAAGTGAAATCCTGTATATTTGAAACACCATTGAAAAAGCCTACAAACCCTCCTCCCTCACCTTGTCCCTTTTTGTGACTTCTTTGTGACTTTTGGGGTCATTTCTGGGTTTGGTGCAAGTCATAGTTTGTTTCTTTCCAAACAAACCATCAATAAGTCAAGAAACAGCCTTGGTTACTGCTTGTGGTTTGTTTGGAGAATAACAAACAAGGAACACAGGTTCAGATATTCCAACCAATCAGAGCCTGGTTTGTTTCCTGGTGGTGTAGCAGCAGCAGCAGCATGAGCTGGAACTTCCATTTTGTTTCTTTTAGACTATGCTTTAATGTGACATGTTAACTATGTTTTTCAGGTGTTATTGTAGGATACAGTTAGACACATGTTATTAGTTATGGATTTTTGTTTCTTTTTCTTAAACACTCAAAATTGTGACAGAGTTTTAAGTAACAATTCACTTGCCTTATTAAACACAATGGACATCATGAAGAAATTCAACAAGAAGTTATCGGAGTTACCATAGTAGTCAAACTGGAAGAAGATGACAGTAAAGCTTAATGTAACAAACTGGTGAATGGGATTACAAAATGAAGACCGCAATAGCTTCATTCCCGCAATTGTAATCAGAAAGATATCACAGCTGCAAGAGGGAAAAGAAAGAAAAGAAAGAAAAAAATCAGGAAAGCAAAACTTCAATAGAACAACTTATCAGGATGGCTTCTGTTTTGTTTAACTAATCACTATACAAAGGTGACTATTTATGTCTGGCAGTAGTACCATTTTTTAATTGCCTTTATTGAATCAAAACACAATGACATGGCTCTCCAAAGTTCTGGTACAACTTTAATCTGGACTGGTCCTGTATTAAAAGACAGGAGGTGACATTCAACATAATAGAGTCATAGAACTGTAGAATTGGAAGGAACCTGGGGGTCATCTAATCCCACCCTCTCCAATGCATGAATCTCAACTAAAGAATCCATATTGGATAGACACCTAACTTCTGCTTTAAAACCTCCAATGAAGAAGAGTCCACCGCCTTCATAGGAAGTCCATTCTAGCTGTTACTGTCAAATAGTTCTTCCTGATGTTTAGTCAAAATCTCCTTTCTTGTATCTGGAAACCATTGGTTTGGGTCCTACCATCAGGAGCAGGAGAAAATAAGCTTGTTCTATCTTCCATGAGACAGCCATTTAGATATCTGAAGATGGCTATCATCTCTCAGCCTTCTCTTGGCTAAACATACCCAATTCCCTCAACCATTCATCATAAGGCTTGGTTTCCAGAACCCTGATCACCTTGGTTGCCATCCTCTGCGCATGTTCCAGCTTGTCAACATCCTTCTTAAATTGTAGTGCCCAGAACTGGACACTATACTCCAGGTGTGGTCTAAGCAAGCAGAATAAAGGTACCCCAGCCCGTACGGACCAGTTGCGTCCGACTCTAGGGTTGTGCGCCCATCTCACTTAAGAGGCCGGGGGCCAGCGCTGTCCGGAGACACTTCCGGGTCACGTGGCCAGCGTGACGAAGCTGCTCTGGCGAGCCAGCACCAGCGCAACACACGGAAACACCATTTACCTTCCCGCTATAAAGCAGTACCTATTTATCTACTTGCACTTAGGGGTGCTTTAGAACTGCTAGGTGGGCAGGAGCAGGGACCGAAAGACGGGAGCTCACCCCGCCGCGGGGATTCGAACCGCCGACCATGCGATCGGCAAGCCCTAGGCACTGAGGTTTTACCCACAGCGCCACCCACGTCCCTAAGCAAGCAGAATAGAGTGGTACTATTACTTCCCTTGATCTGGACACTATACTTCTGTTGATGCAGCCTAGAATAGCATTAGTTAGCTATTCATTCATTCATTCATTCATTCATTCATTCATTCATTCATTCTGCTGCTGCTGCTGCATCACACTGTTGATTCATGTTCAGCTTGTGGTCTACTAAGACCCCTAGATCCTTTTTACATGTACTACTGTCCTCCATCTTATATTTGTGCAGCTGGTTCTTCGTGCCTAAATGTAAAATCCTGCATTTGTCCCTACTGAAATTCATTTTCTTAGACTGAGCTCCAGTCCTCCAATCTTGTATCCTGATTCTGCCTTCAGTAGCATTTGCTCCCCATCCCAGTTTGGTGTCATCTGCAAATGTGATGAGCATCCCCTCAATTCCTTCATCCAAGTCATTTATAAAGATGTTGAACAACAACGGGCCCAGGACAGAACCCTGCAGCACCTCACTTTTCACTTTTTTCCAGGATGACGAGGAACCATTAGTGAGCACTCTTTGGGTTTGTCTGGCATGTCTTTGAGAAACCCATACTGGGTCTTAGTAATCACAGACCAAATGTTTAATTATCTGTTCTAGGACCTTTCCTAGTATTGACATCAAGCTGACTGACTGGCTGGTAGTTACCTGGGTCTTCTCCCCACCCCCCTTTTGAAGATTGGGACAACATCTGCCCACTTCCAGTCTGCAGGAACCTCCTCTGTTCTCCAAGAATTCTCAAAGATAATAGACAGAGGCGCTGAGATAACATCGGCAATTTCCTTGACCAGACTTTATCATGTGACCGGACTTTCACTTGCATGATGTGACTTCCCATTCTTCTTCTCCCTCCCTGGGTGCCCCCCAAATCTGCTTGAGGGTTGAGGAATGTCCCAAAGCAGAGTTTGGGGGCACATGAAAGGACTACAAGGGAAAGGAGGAGAGTAGAAAGTGCAGCACAATGGGCAGCATTAAGCAGGATACGCAGATTCAAATTTCTGCTCTGCCTTTTAGCCCACTGGGTGATTTTGGGCCAGTCACTATTTCCCAGCTCAACCACACAAGTCTATTGAAAGAATTAAGATTAAATGGTATAACACAACTCCCCCTGAATCCTTTGGAACAAATTTCAAATAAATAACAATTTAAAAGGCTGGTGTCTTTATCTAGTATATGTATAACATATCTGAAAGATGTACCCATGAATTAAACTGATTTCCCTGCTGGAAGCACAGCGTTATATGTTTTCAGAGATCATTAATCATTATAACAGTTTTGGTGTCAACATACTGTTAAGTACTAGAAAATTAGAACATAAAGAAAGATACAGTAGTTGGCAAACGTCCCAGAATTCTTGCTTCTATCTTTTAGTAGGCACTGTGCTCTTTGTTTTACACCTTTATTTGTACATTGATCCATTTTTGCTGTGGAAAATAATGGAAGAGGGTCACAAACCTCTTGCACAAATGGGCCAGGGAACTACCATTTGGGGTAGCAGAAAACAGGGGTTCATTGTGAAGGGGGTTGCCCTTCCTTGACTTTCATATAAGATTGCAAATGTGAACCTTCTCACTGTTCAGTTTTAGCTATTTTTACCTCAGTGAACCAAGCAATTTCCTTTTGTAATAGAAGCTTGCCTGACCCATTCCCAAAGGGATGTACTAGGACTTTCAGGGCACCTTTCATCCATGGAAAGAAACTACTGTATGGGTTTACTACTGAAATCAGCCAAGTGGGAATTTTGTCACCTCAGAGAAGGGATGGTAAAGCAGTGATGGGGAACTTGAGGTCCCCCAAAAGTTATTGGGCTACAACTCCCATAAGCACCAACCACACTGCTAATGGTGAGGGAGGGCAGGAGTTGGAGTCCAGCAGCATCGAGAGGGCCACAGGTTTCCCCATTCCTGAGATAAGTTATTGATGCAAATCCTGCACTCATTGTTTCATAAAGGAACTGTGATGCTGCCACTTTCTTCAAATTAAATGAAAACAAGCCACAAGGTTTCAGAACGTCTTTTCCAATGAGCGACATGTGCCAGTATTTTCAAGACCTTGATACATGTTGTGCTCTGGTCGTTCATT
Organism: Podarcis melisellensis; assembly: GCF_964234715.1. Lineage (NCBI taxonomy): Eukaryota > Metazoa > Chordata > Lepidosauria > Squamata > Lacertidae > Podarcis > Podarcis melisellensis. The sequence continues at coordinate 46,737,961 of NC_138530.1, read as the reverse complement.
TGGGATTTTCAGCCTGGATGGATTTCGGTGGATATGAATCTAAAAGGCACTTATTCTTTGCTCCATGTCCCTTCAAGCAGATCTTTAGGTTCGCTAGAGATAAGGCTACTCCAAACAATCAGCTAAATGTTGCCATGTGAATGAAATGTCAGAAACTCTTTTGGAGGCTGTCAGAGCTTCTTCTCTCATCCGTACTTTCAGTTTTGAAAGCAACACAGATAAGATGAGTTCTGAACTCATTGGCAGGCATGCTCCAACGTGATGAGAGCGCTTGCTGGGTTTGGCATCCCTGAAGAAGAATGAAGTCCAAGAAGGAAGGGCAAGGAGAAGAGCAAATGCTATCCTCCAGCCACATATGGCAGCCCACCAGGTTCAGGCTCACGCTGCCTGCATGGCCAGGGTTAGTGCAAGACATTTTCCCGCCTGAAGCAGAGCTCCTAAGGCCCCATGTGTGGGGGGATAGACAAATCTCTGAGGCCACCTTACTCAGCATACCTCATTCTGAGGAAAAGCACTTCCAAGGAAGAGGCCCCACTGGACAGTCCCACTTTCAGCAAAGGAGCACTCCTACAACTCTAAACAGTGGTGAGTTAGTGGGGTGAGGGCACATAAATCCATCGCCTTTCCTGTTGCACCATCTGATGCAAAGGTCTCAATGTGGCCAATGGGTAGGCCAACCTGGAGGGAGAGACAGGAGAGACATCAAGTGCCTCTCCAGTTACAAATGATGGCTGCTATAGGTGACAGCAGTTTAGGAGAGGCAGGTCACAAGTTGTGGAAGCCTGAATGGTAGACCAGATGCATAAATGATATTGTCCAGCTCTTAATTCTACAAAGAATGTGTCACAACATTTAAGTAACTTACTGTGGAGTCAGCCTCTTGTATTTGCTGATTGAGAAGGCGTCATTGGTGAGGGCATTCAGTATTATTGCCGGATACAAGATGTACTTTTCAAAACACTGAAGCCACACATAGAGTCTTTCAAACCACATTAAATGGGCAGCACCTGAAAATTTCAAAACAAAATGATGTTCTGTCAAAACTCTTGCCGTGCATAACAGGGTATAGCTCATCTGTCTCACACATGGCATTAGCTGATTTATTCATTTATCACATGGAATGTGAATGCCAAAATTGGCTCTGATTGGGGGGGGGGTTGATCTCTCATCAAAATCCGAAATGTGGTAGGATACCAAAGTGAAACGCCAAAGGGGCATTGGATTCATATGAGCAACTAGAAGTTGATTAAGCGTTGGATCCCTGGTCAGTATTGCATGTGTAATTAGATCAGAGCTCTATAAGAATGCAGATTTAACAGCCGTTCCAGAAGCAACAGAAAATTGCAGAAGAAAACTAGTCTTAAGTAAGGGGATGCACAAGCCATAGCACTATATGTGAATAGCAGTGCAACAGCAAAAACATCAGAGAAGGCAGGTCAATAGCAGTAGCAGTTGGGAAGCAGGCAGGAAACCCAACACATCTTAAGCTGGGGTGGCTATTTCAAATCAGAGAGTCAAATTCTTGTTCAAAGATACATTGGTTGCAGGTAGTTTTCTTCTTCTAGTATTTAACATTTTATCTTCTGAACTGAGCCAGGTCACCCTTAGCTTGAAACACATTTGGTTTCCAACCTGGGCACAAATCATAGCTTAGATAATATTGTTGGCTTTGGAAGAATTCTTGGAGGGGGGGGGGAACAAAGTTGAATCTTGTGCCGTATAAGAATAAAGTATTTGGTGGAGTGCATCACAATCCTTGTCTGCTAGTATGAAAACATTCTGTAATAAACTGTAACAAACTATAAATTGTTCAGTACATTTTGGTATCAAAGATGCTCTTTCGAGAGAGATTGTTCTGTGAATATATTTCCATGCAACACCCTCCTGCCAAAGACACTTAACATTATAATGCATCTTTTTTTTTATTTAAATAATGCGTCTTATAAATATGTTTCTCTGCAGAGTATCTAGTTGTTGGATTGGTTTCAAGAAGAGACTGAGGTCACAGACGAGACCTACTGTCTTGACGTTCTTATCTTCAAACACGTCAAAAACACACATTGAGAGCGATTAAAGCACAGACCCATCAAAAGTTGACAGCAAGTTTCTTAATTGGAGCAAAGAAAAAGTGAGGGTTATCCAAAGACAAGCTGGCTCCTAGCCAACAGATTTCCAGGAGAACTGGAAAGAAGTCTTCAGACACCACCTGCTGAAGATAGCAATTCCAAAATATCCTCAATATGACTTTTTTAAAAACTCAATTTTAATGTTCCTCACGACACTACAGGGCGGGAAATTTAAATCATAGTCTCATATATTCATGCCACCCAAACTTTATTTTGCATCCAAATAACTGAAAAAGAATTCTGCCAGAAATTTAAACACTGAGATGCATTTTAAAATTATGGGTTGCACATACTGCATTAAACTCATTAATCAGCCTGCAGTGGGTTTTTTGTTCTTGTTTCTTTCTAAGATTGTGAGAAGCTAGGGGAAGGACTACAGCTTCCCCAGCAGAGCACCTGCTTTGCATGCAAAAGGTTCCAGGTTCAATCTCTGCCATATCCACCTAGACTCCCTGCCTGAAACCTTGGAGAGTTGCGGCCAATCAGAGCAGGCAATACTGACCCAGATGGACCAATGGTCTGACTTCATATAAATAGCTTCCTGATAAAATGGACAAAACTAAAGTCAAAGGGCAGAACAACTACAAGAGCTCAGGTGAGTTGGCTGACATAAATAGAGGATGCAGGTTGTAAAGATTGTTCTAAACAAAGGGAGAAACTTGTCATCCACTACTACAACACAATATCCGTTTATGCCAATTAGTTCTTTACTGAATCTCTGCCAGGCCTCTAGGAAATTGCATAGCAGCAGGGCTTAGTGGGTTGAGGTCACTGAGAGAACAGCAAATTACCATCCCTGACAGCAGTCGAAATGCTGAACGGATATACAAAAAGAAAGAAAAGCAACCACACACAAACACACAAAAAACAGTTTCAGCAATTCAGCAATGCTGCTTTCTATTGTCAAATTTTATTTGTTCAAATATACTTTCATAAATTGTTGTGTGTGTGTTTTACTTATCTCCAGTCAAGGGTAAACACAAGCCATGATCCAGGATCATCACACACAGAGGGAGGGTAGACGAATTTAGCAGGAAGAGGGATCGCTCACCTGTCTTGCTTCCTTTCACCCCTGACCTGTTTCCTTATGCTTCTTTCCCACAAGCGCATGCAGCAATCTGACTAACAGCGCCTGAATCAGGAACAGCTCTGCACACAAAGGTGATTGCCTGATGTGCTTACAGGAATACCCTAAGGAAGAGCTGGGTAGGTCAAAATGCATCCAATTTTGCAACATTGCTTTCTCGCAATATTTATTTTGAGGTTTTCAAAGATACATAGCAACAATTGAGTTAAATGCAATGGGAAACAATCTAACAAGAATTAGTAATGAAAAATTGGGGGGGGGGTGTTTACATGATCCATGGGAGTTCTATTCAGAAGTGAGTCCACAGGGGAATTAATTGACTTTTTTAAAGTTTTTAATGTTTTTGCTTTTATATTATTTTTTGAACTTTTTAATGCTTTTATTGTATGGTTTTTATATCGTAATAATTTTTAAACACCTCCTTTTTTAAAAAAGAGATATACATATATATATACAAATTTATCTGCAAGAGTCCACTTAGAGTAATATCACTGGAATGGCCAAAGAGAATTCAGGATCAGATAGATTCTCTCTCTCTCTCCTCTTGGTGTCTCAACTGCACATTCAGAGAGGCTTCTGCCTGATCCCTGATATGCTATTATTCTTGCACCCAACAATTGACTTTGCCACAATCTGCCTGTTTTCATTTCCCTTTGTGTTCCGTGGACGATTACTCTCACTGATGTACAAAAAAAATCATTATAATGTAAAGCACATATAGACAGTGTCACTTAAAACTTTTTTCTTAAAAAAAGAAGAAGAAGCTTTTACACACCTCTTAATTCTCTCTGCTGGTATTCTTTATTTTTAAGGATCGGGTGGGAGATCCACAGCCATGGATGGTGCTTGCGAAGCTGAGGAATTAGGTAGTGTGTTATGAATCCCACAGTCCATGCTAAAGCATAAAGCACAATGCTGAGAAATGGCTGAGTTGAAAGGAGAAGAAAAGGGGGGGGAGAGAAACCAAATCTCATTTAAAAACAACATATTAAGTACTATAATATATATAGTTTAAAAAAGAACCGCATGATTTTTTTGTATTGCTGTTTCCATTCAACATTAGCCCATTTTTATTTTGGAAAACATATGCTTGTACAGGCAGATGTGGGACTGAGGAAACGAAAGCAAACTCTCCTGTCTCTCAGTTACTCTTTACCATGTGCTTTATTACACAGTATCTACTTATATTTTGGTTCAAGAGAAGAGAAAGGTTGCTGTAGTGTTTCACCCGCCTTTGCTAAACTTGTTCTCTCTCTCTATCTCTCTCTCTCTTTCTGTGTGTGTGTGCGTGCGCGCATGCTTTTTGTTTGGGTTTGTTTGGTTTTTTGCACATTCACAGCCTAAGGAGTCCGTTGTGCTGGGTCATAAAACACAGAAGGTGTCTTTTTTAACGGAATGCCACTAGAAAATCAGAATATGCCAGATACAAGGCTGAAGTGCAAGGAATGCTTCAGGCAGTATATAGAAATTGCTTCCATGATAAAAATGAATGGAAGTCAGAAAATAAGGGCTACAACAATTGGTTGACACACTATGGCCAAGATGTGAAGATCACCTGAAATGGTTATGATCTTGGAGTGCATGACGCTGTCACCTGGCCACTGCTCATAGTGGCACATAAACACTGCATACAATTGCTTTATTTGGACATAATGCTAGAAGATAAGCTAGCTGCATCTAGTGCAATAAGTTCCACTAGCACAACAGGACTTTCCCCCAACTCCTCCCTAGTGCCAAGGGCTCTAGGGAACCTCCTCTCCTTACACTGTGGCAGGCTTTTCTTGGCAAAAACCTTTCATTTCAACTCATGAAAGCCTGACTGTCACAGATATCCTATAGCTGGCAGGTTTTCTCAGTATTCTGAATGCTCATAAACTTTACAAGGCATTACAGTAGCTCAGCCAATTTGTACCAGAGGCTTTGTGTCTCCATGGCCAAAAAACATCTTAGTGCATCACACCTCATATTTAAAAACTGGATTTTCATATGTGTGAAGTGATACAAAACTCCCAGTACCACTCACAAGCAAATATTCCTTCGTCTGCTAATGTGTCTTCCATAATGGCCTATAATGAGATCTCATTGCTTTGAATAACAGAGACAATATCTTAGGAAATAATGTAGAAGAAAGGAATTATAATACCTACCCCTAATGACAAGAAAACAGTACTGGCACTGACTGCAAATGACAGCACAGCCGCCACGGAGCACACAATGAGATCTGATTTCAAGGTTTCCCTCTGTGAATATAATTTTAAAATGATCAAACTCAAGTTAAGACCAATTTGACTTGCTAAATGAAGCTACTCCATCTTCAGAAGTTGACATTTGCAATGAAATTCACATCAGTCACTGCTCAAAGAAGGGGTTGCCAGCATGGCATCCATGCAGGCAGAGGCCTTCCCTGGCACCCACAGGGTTCCCTCCCCCCACAACCCCTCAGGCTGAAATGGGGCTTGAAAAAAGGCATTCTGCTGTAGCCAACATAATAGACTGCAGTGTTTGGTTGGTTGGTTGGTTGGGTGTGAGCCACCCACAACAGCTTCTCCAGTTTGCAAATGTGTCTTGGGACCCCAAAAATATGCCCATGGGTCACCCGAAAATGTTGACAAGCCCTGAATTAAAGCATTCCCCAGTTGCTGTTCAGGTAAAAAAGTTGGCAAAGTATTGCTCTAGTTGCCTTTAACACAGGAAACTCTCTCTCTCTCTCTCTCTCTCACACACACACACACACACACACACACTCCACCTCTGAAATGCATGGGGATTGTACAGGAGCAGTGCTTAGTGGGTTGAGCGGAGTCAAACTAGGAGTTGGGGAGACCTGGGTGTGAATCCCCCAATCTGCCATAAAGTTCCCCTTGGCTAATCACTTTCTCTCAACCTAGCCTAAGGGTCAGGGTAACTGTTAGGATAAAGCTGCACAGCACGAATGAACCACTTATTTATTGCCTCCTTGGCTGAAGCTCTGCTGCTTTATTTATCCTAAAGCATAATGTTATGTAATATAATAATAATACTATTTATATCAGCCCTCTAATGAGCATAGAGAAGTATAGCCACATCTAGTAATCTTGATGACAGTCGGGAAGAGCAACAGAAAATGGAAACAAAAGGGCAGAGCAATTGCATAGTCTCAAGAATTCAGTATACTCTGGCAGTGGAACGAATGGCCTCTATACTGTACATGTGTTAAGCCCAAAAGCAGAAAAACACACAAGCAACCCCCCCCCCCCCGGCATAAAAATAGTAGGTATGCCACCAACACCCTTGGAAACACCACCAAAGCCCACCAATTAGGGTTTGCAACTACAACATTGTTTTCTCTCCCACTGGAGTCAAGATTTATTGGATATGGTGCGATGCACATTTGCACTGAAATTTGTATCCACTGATGCGATCTGGATACACTATAGAACTGCACTGCATTACTGCATTGCATATTGTTGGTGAGAGGCATATTCTCATTTGCTTTACAAATCAGATAGTAATGCACATTCCCATCCATGGTGTTATGCCAATAGATATGCAAAACAGAATCCAACAGTGTGAATGCAGCAGGGTGACTATAGATTCAGCCCACTGTGTTTGGAACATGTATAACAGGAAGGGGGAAAACCCCCCAGTAAAAACGAGCCTGGTGGGATTTGGGCTGCGATTTTTGATAGTTTAGACTTTTGTCTAACCTTCTACAAAGAAAATGCCAATTTCATACCACCCTATCTCAAATCTGAGAGAACTATGCAATTCTTCTTTTTGCATTTAATTGTGGTTTGTTTTGTTTTTTGTTTTTTTTGGGAGCTGTGATTCTCCACTACTGCTACAGTCCAGGAAGGAAGTTAGAGTTTGAATGTCACACATGAATACCCTTAGGCTGCTGGTTAATGCAGTAATCAACCATGTGGATGCCTATGAAATTAATTATAAAGCTAGGAAGTTCCATTCTCCAAGTTGAGTGGTTAATTAGCCAATGCAGCCGCCTTGTTGATTCCAGTCACCAAGGCTGACAATTGTTACAGTGCCATTCAAGCAACAAAAATGTAGCAAAGGTCACTAAAAATGCAGTGCTAAATTATTGCTAATTTGGAGGGGAATCAGAGAGGCTTATTTTAAATAGTAAATCCCTCTAGATTCATCCTGAAGAGTGGAGCAATTATCTTCAGCTCAAATGGTATTGATTTCAAGGCACCCAACTTAAAAATAAATATCATCCACATAATTCTATACTCTCTCCGTGTGTGCACACACAAACATGTGCAACACACGTTAGCTATTACATTCCTTATTACCAAACTGAAATCATGAGGCTAGATAGGCAGGAACACACATATGTTATATTACTTTTTCACATGCCAACTTCAATTCAACATTTAGCAATATTACTTGATGCAGCTTGACTCTGCAAGCCACAAGGGACATAAATCCCATTTAAGGGAAGCTGTAACTTGTAAACCAAGTTATATTCAAGTGTGGTTGGGCACTGCAAAATATTGTTCAATTCACCATAGTCAACACTTAAGGGGATGCTTGATTTACAAATATCTTGAAGGTTGAATCTGGGTCTGAAGATGCCAGGGGAAGGAATATGCCTTTTCCAAGGTCTTTTCTGCAATCCCTGTCTGGTCCACAGTACCCAATCAGAAGTGCAGGAAGTTGCCACGTGGACAGGACTTTGGAATAAATAGAAAAATCATTTCATGAACACAAAATGAGGCAACTGCTGTGACATGGGGATTTCTGCTAACCCTTGGATGCTAGTGTCAGTCCCATTAATGGTATCTATTACAAACTTAAGTAGAGGAGCAGGAATTGTTTCTGTAGCTGTTAGAGTTGTCAAGAAATGCCCTTTAATTAATTTCGGAGGAATCCAGGGCTGGTTCAAGAGTTTTTGCTACCTCAGGCAATGTAGCAACCACCTCCGCAGTTGAAAGCTGCTGTCAAGCTACTTTGGTACCTGAGGCAGAAAATCCCACAAGGCCTTCTCCCTACCTCTGGGAATAAATATTTCAACTTTTTACTTTACTTTCTTAATTACTTTAACTAACAATGTCAGCTACCTGAAGTGGCTATCTCGTGCTGCTTCGTGGTAGGTCTGCATCATCCATTAATTACATATATATTATTATTATATTATATTATATTATATTATAATATTATAATTATATTACTTTTTAATTCACCTTTCACCAGAGAGAACAGATCCAGGGCAAGTAACAGCATATAAAAACATTAACAATAGCAGTATTTAAAACACACACAACACTACCTATAACCCCCAAATCAATAATCGGGACAACACATTTTTATCCTTCAAGGGATAAAAGCAGAGGGTTCAGACCAGTAGCAGAAATGTAAACTGGAGAGGGGCAGGGCATGATGATGCTTGCTGTCCATTTGAGTGAAAGGCTAAAAGCTATGGAAGAAGAAGGGACCTTTTTGGGTGCTAATGCTGTGAGCCTGGCTAGGTTCAGGTTGTATCTATGTGTAAACAAGCCATATATCCTAAAGACACCAGAGTCTTGGCTATGCCTCATTTGTCCAAAAGGAAAACAAGCCCTGGCTGGGTTAAGGCACACCTACAACCCCTGGAATGTCACAGTGCTTGTGGCAATTGGGTTGGCGTGTAGTAGCATTCACTGAGTGAGTTTAAAGCAGATTGTAAGTTGACAAAAGAAGGGTGTGAAGTGTGGGGGGTGTCTATTATTGAAGTTAAAAAGAAACAAAGCAGGGGATGCAAAGTATCCTCAGGGGCCTTCAATTTTTATTAATACAGCAGTGGAGGGAAGCGACTTAACCTGTTGACACACCTGTTTTCTCCATCTAAAATCCTCCCCGCTAATCTTAGTGAGGAAAAATAGAGGACACTGTGCCAGACTAGCATATTGGTCCCTCTAGCCTAGAACTAACTACTGTAGGAGTGGGGAACCTTTTTATTTGGGGGCCTGAGGGCGCTAAACCCTCCTAGCCAACTTTCCAGGGGCCTCCTCACATGTCACGCACACAAGGAGGGCAATGGCATGCTGCCAAACCCCATCGCCTCCAATGCATCACCTGGTGCCTTAATAGCATTCTACTCATTTGAGAGCAAAGGTATGGGGGCTTTTTCTACTCCTGAAGGATTCTCATGTGATTTTGGGCCTTGCACTATTTCTACCCCCTAGTCTGCAATGAATGCTAGAGGCTCTTTAGGGTTTCAGATAAGGGTGTTCCCCAGTGCTGCCTGGGACCTTCTGCATGCAAGCCTCTCTATCAGTAGCTATCTATGGTCTTTCTCCAATACAGGTACGGGTACCGACATTCTGCATGTGCTTTTTCCATAGTGAGCTAACAACAGTTCTGGAGGAGCAATTTAGATTGCAGAAGTGGCACAGGAAGGGAAAGCTGAACCCCTTTCAGCCTTCACTGCTGTTCTGAGCAAAATCAGAGACCCAACACGACTGCTTTAAGGTTCTGTTTCTAATCAACACCCCGGATAATGCCTGCTTTAACCACGAGTGTCGTAGGCAACTTCTGTTAATTTTCTCATGGAAGACATAATGATTTCCATTCACACAAGATGCAATTTTGCAACACCCTCAGCACTGAAGAATTCCAGCGACTTCCGTCTACATGCCAAAGGAGGAGAAGTTAAGAGCGAGGAAAGCAGCCTTGTCGTCCCTAAAGCCTTTCTTTCTTCCACTGTCATTCATCTGAAGCAATTCGCAGCTCTACCCCAGACTTGCTTCTCTGCTAGAGATTTAAATAATTTGACCAGACATCTTGACACTTTGTGTGTGAAATAATATCACAGCATGGTTGTGGGATTTCAGATGACGCCTTTGCATGGGCTCCCCATAAAAACAAAGAAACGAAACCTACCACTGACTCTCTCATCTTCTCGGGTAGCGGATCAGTTTGTGAATCTTCCAAATGTTGATGCAGAAAGTGAGGGAAATATTTACATTGAATAAGAGACCTGGTTTAAAAACACACACACAAAAAACCTCATTTAGGACATTTTCATATAACAGCTTGTAAATGAGCTATTTATAGGGCAAACTAGGCATTAGTGGCTATGTTTTCTAACTCGTCTGGGTAAAACAAGGGGAAGCCACTACAAAAATATGTGAGCCCCACCCAGTCTCTGATGCGCTACAGTGACCCATGACAGAAGATCATCACCACTCAACAGACCATCACACGGAGGTATTTCAGGATCTGGCTGAAAGTGACTGCTCATGGCTAACAGGCCAACACTACAGGACTGGTCTAGGTACAAGTATAGCTATTTTCTCCCTGCCCCCCCAACTGTGATTACCATCATACAAGGGGGAGAGCAGAGATGCAGCCTTTGGGTTCCCATGTGCCTCATGTCACTGTTCCTGCAGCCCTCTGTGTGTCAGGGACAGAAAGTCAACAATGGTACCCACAAGGAGCTTGTATTTATATTTATTAAATTTAGTTACCACCCCTCGTCACAAAATCACAGGGCAGATCACAAAATAAAATACAAGGTAAGAACACAAGTAAATAATTAAAACAATAACAACAAAGAAATACCCCCCTTTCCCAAAGATACATTTAAAAGGTATTAATCAGGCCTGGTTGAAGAGGAACGCTTTCAGCTGTTGCCTAAAAATATATAATGAAGGTGCAAGGAGAACCTCCCTGGGGAGAACCTTCCACAAATGAGGAGCCACTACAGAAAAGGCCCTTTCTTGTGTTGCCACCCTCCATTCTCACATGGAGAGGAACACGAAGAAGGGTCTCAGATGATGACCACAGAGTCTGGGATGGTTTATATGGGGAGAGGAAGACCTTCCACTCTGAGGTTCCCCATGAAATGAGAAACCTGGAAGATCAGGATTCTGCATTGTCTCGGGAGCCTATTCAGGTACAGCAGACTCTCCATGCAAGCATCCAGGCCATGAGACATAGTGGGTTGCAGAGATGGGGTCTGTGCAGTCAGGACCAACAGTTTCATCCCCACTCTCTCTCTTGTGCAATGGTTAACTGGGTATGTGGAGACTGAGCAAAAAGGAGTTAAATGAACACAACATAAGAGGCAAATAAGTATCATTTTCAAGGTGTGAGTTTGCCCCCACATCCTTAGCACCTACATTTTTTTAAAAAAAAATTTTTTGCACATATGCAAAATGCACTAGAGAAAATAACCTGAAAACAATTTGAGAATTGATTTAAGGGTTTTGCAAAATTATACTTAATGTTAGTGTTTCTTTTCTTTCAACCAGTCATAATTAAGAGGTTAAGAACTGCTGTATCAATGGGGGGGCGGGAATGCTAATTTCAAATTTATTTTTGTGTTCCAACTTCTTTTTCATCTTTATGGCACTGCATCTCATCTGAACATTTGCAATCCCTTGAATACCCTTTAATTTAGTTCAAAGTAATTTGGGGGAGGGAAGAGGATTATGCACTTTAATCGTGGTTAGTCCATGAATATTTGATGCTTTTTAAATATCAGAAATAAGTGTTTTAATCCCAAACAAGATATTTAAGAGCAGTTCGAACTGCAGAGATGTGATTAAAGGTATTAGAGGAGATTAGATACTGTACAAGGCAAGCAAGCAAAGATTTCAAGGACACAAAACTCCTCACTTAAAAGTAAAACGCAGGAGCTTCTTTTTTTGTAAATAAGCATGAATGGAAAGTGGGTACATTTTCAACAAGGGGAAACATGTTTGTACTTTGGGGGGAATTTTAAAGAGCTATAATGGCTGTTTATTCCATTCTTGTACAAAATCTGTGCAGATTTGGGCTTCCCAGAGCATCACTGTGATCAGCGAGTCAAGATCAAGTCACATGTCATATAGATGCACTCTTAATGGATCTAGACAGCCCAGGATCTACACATCTAGACAGATTCCTAAAGACCTCCTAAAGAAAGAAGCCTGCTATTTCCCCCCCTCATAAAAATGTAAGAATTGACTTTCTGGATCTAACCAAAAATCAATCAAGCACAATGGTTTGTAACCTCAAAGAACCCTCTCGCTTCTGGTTTTCCTAATGATTTTCCTCCCACAGGTATGCTCACCACACAGATCAAAGCCACATCATTCCATTTCTGTTAATTTTACAGGAGCATCAATATAAGTCATAGTGACAAAGATCTATAAAAGGATTTGCTGATGACTTACATTAAAACAGACGGGTCGCTACTTTGCCTACTGAGATGGTATGAAAGGGCAACCAAAAGGCCACAGAAAGCTGAGAACAATGCAGGAATGTGTTGAGCGTCCCACGGCTCCTGCAGGAGTAAATGGGGGTGGGGAAATGTTCTTAAATTCAACTGTAACACCACATATTAGAAGAATTACACTGTTAATTCTAATCTGAGAGAAGTTGTGATGTTTCCGACACACTGCATAATTATATAAACCACAATAGCATCCTTATATAAACCACAATAGCTTTTCAAATCAGCAGTTAGCAGCAAAAGAAACAAGGAAAACCACAGGAAGTCAGATGATTCTACCCACCCACCCCACTGACCGACCACCGATTTCCTTCCTACAAACCTGCGGACCCAGAGGAACAATGAATACTTTATAGTGAATCCATCTCATTTCCCTTCCAGCACAATGACATGGAGTAGTCTTAAAACACTTAAAAGTGCAAAACAGTCGATAAAACACCAGTGTCTTCCATCACTTGCTTAATATAGACAACTGCTGCCTTATGGGTTCTGTAAAACAACAATGCAAACCACACAGAAGCAGCTTCGCGTGGCAAACCACAGGTGGTATATAGCTCCCGCCATATTGTGGACAATTTCGATGTCTCCATTGCAAAGCTAGAAATGAAAGAAATTGGCGGGAACTGTATAGGGCGCTGCCTCACACCCACTGAAAGCTGAAGGGAGCAGCCTCCCTTGGTGGCATTTCACACTATGGCCATTGCCTGCACATCTAGTAAAATTGGGCCTAATTATGCCAGCATTCTGTGGTCCATCGTTGTATAGGCAAGCAATGCCTATCTTTCTCCTTCTGCTTTGAGGTCCAGACGTTTCTCTGTTGCCACTCTAATAATAGTTACATAAATTTAAGGTGCTTTTAGAAGTTATTTTATTGTTTTATCACTTGTGTGACTGACAGCCAGGTTCCTTTGGGAGGAAGGGTGGGTTATATAAGTTTAATATATAAATAAAAGAATAAGGTAAGACTCAGTACATATTCAAAACCAAGTTGCTAAGGAAAACCATGAAGAAATATCACAATCGTATTCATTTTGACATTTGTGAGCGTCATATCACTCATAATAAATAGTAAAACTTGAAAGCTATTTCATCTTTTGAATAGCTGTAGGAAAGACTCCAAAGTTTTCTAATTTAAAGAACTTTTATCATTTTGCAGCCTGTCTCCAAAACTGCCTCACATATTCTGAAGTATTTGTAAATACAGATCACGTTTTTCTCTCGACTCTATGAACAGAATGTAATGGAATCATGGATTTCTTTTATATGTGCTTCTGTGGATATCAAGTCGTGTTTTAAAAATCTACCGAGAATTCTAGCTGTTTGAAGATTACCTTCACGTTGTAGAGTTTGCCGCTCAGAAATGTTAATTAAGACAAATTAGTCAAAGTTATGGGTGTGTGGATTAAGTTACTGGTACTAAAAAGTGGGCCTCACAAAGCCATGCCTCATTAATATAATCAATGGGTGTGAGAGAATTTAAATATACCAATTCCACCTGTTAAGATAGCCTTGAACAGTAATTAGCTACAGGAGCCTGTAAATCAATTTTGTACTTCAATGCGCCTGAGAACATATGCACAGAATACACCCCGGCACATGTACTACCACTAAGCGTGCCTAAAAGCAGGGATAGCAAATCAGTTTCCAGTGTAGACTTACTGTAAAATAAGTGGCTGGGCATGAATAATAAACATTTGTAAAGTAGGAAAAACCATAACCAGGAGGATATTTGAATAGTATCAGTGACTTCATGGGGTATTATCTTAACTCCATGTTGGATCATGCCACAAATAAGCCTACTTCCCATTGATTTGGGGGGCTAATTTTGAGAGAGTCAAAGGCTAAGGAACAGCCCAAGTTAAAACTGGAATGGGGTCCTATTATGTAGTTGATGGACAGTGCTGGTCTTCTCCTGGTAGATTCTGCAACGAAGATGCTAGCTAGGCCTTCCTTTGGATTCAGGGGGTGGGCAGGTTTGAGTCTCCACCTTAGTACTTATTCCCTCACAGGCAGCACAACTCCCATCTAATAACTTTGATGCAAGTCACTGCCTTCTGAAGCCAGGCAGTGCCCAAAAAGTCTTTCAGTGCTTCCGAGGGAAATGCAAACTCGGGCTGGGCCACAGAACAGTGACAGAGAAGACACGCTGCATGAGGAAGGTTCCAGCTTCAATCCAATCCCATTTCAATACACACACTGAAAGAGGTGGCCATTATAAAGTAGGCGTTTCAAAAAGGATAATTTACAAGAGAGAAGAAGAAGAGGAGGAGGAGGAATTTGGATTTGATATCCCGCTTTATCGCTACCCTAAGGAGTCTCAAAGCCGCTAACAATCTCCTTTCCCTTCCTCCCCCACAACAAACACTCTGTGAGGCGAGTGAGGCTGAGAGACTTCAGAGAAGTCTGACTAGCCCAAGGTCACCCAGCAGCTGCATGTGGAGGAGCGGAGACACGAACCCGGTTCACCAGATTGCGAGTCCACCACTCTTAACCACTACACCACACTGGAGAGGATGTGATGTTGAATTGTATTGAGGTTGCAATCACCTAAGTTGCATGCATGCCACACATTTAAAGCACATCCCCCTCCCCAATCCTGGGAACTGCATGAAATTGTGTGCTTTAAACACATTGGGTTTTACATTTCACAAGCAGCAAAATGCTATATGATAAGGGATGTGTGTGTGCACGCGCACCCAAATATATATTAATTCTTGTGTTCCACATCTGCTTGGTTCATTTATTATTATTTATTTTGTTTATTTCTTTGTTATTATTACAATTTATTGCCTGCCCTTTACCCTAAGTTCCCAAGGTGAGTTACAACAATTAAAACACACCCAAAATGTTTCCTTCTTACATTTTTCAGTTCTCTATGACCACTTGCACTGATCAATAGGACAAGCAATCTTTGTGTGGAGAAAGTGTTTGTGTGTGTGTGTATTTCTTATTACTGGTATATTCTATCTATGCAGACCACAAGCAAAGCAGGAGGGAAAGCACTATGAAATCTGAGTGCCCTTTCTACTGAATTTGGAGTGTGCACGAATGCCCTGTACAAGAATGCCCTGAAATGGAAATGAAAGTCATTTTTAGAAAAGAAATCAGGCTCACGTAGGCCTTTACTTCACACACCATAAAGAGGTATGAAAATTCCAAATCCAGAGTGGACTAAGGTTAGAAGGTGAAATAAGTAGTATCATTTTTGCATGCCTAATTTTTCTGCTTTAGGAGTATCTTCAAAAAGAACAGAGTCATAAAAATTCAAATGAGGCATAATTTTCCTGTGTGAACAGAAAGTCTGCAGTTAATATGTGTAATTTGAAGGAGATATCTTGTAAATCTTTTGCAGCGCACTCCAACTTCAGGGTAGCATTGTGAGCACATTTCAAAGCAGTATGAAGTCGAGCCTATGGGCAAGATTGCTTATCTACAAAGCCACCTGCCTGCTGTAATTTAGTTGATGGTGCTGTGAAAAGATGTGCAAATGGCAGAACATGTTTAAAAGGATTGTCCTTAACGCTATTTACCAAAGGCGATTTGGAAGTTCAGTTAACCCTCGGAAAGCACAAAACTATACAAAGCAACTGATTAATGAGTTAGCATTAAGATTTTCGTTCTCTCCTCCATAATCGCATACAATATTTCCCAGCTCCTTCCACTTGAAATTCTCCTTTTTCATTTTTCACAAGAGATGCTCCACTTGCACAGTGGCCTTCCTTCCACATTTATGTTCCACAAACGTAAGTTATGATGCAGGGTCTCCTTGTTGAAGCATATATGCACAATACACCAAGTTTCACAAACTTTCCCCCTTTTTTTGCAAGGAGGGAAAATATTGCAAATCTAAGCATTATCTATACAGGTCTGTAGACAGAAGAAAACAGAGAAACTGAGACTGGAGCCACAGTAGCAGCTGCCCTGCTTTGCCACCAGAATCACTCCCCTTCTTACCTTTACTGCATTGAAACAGAATGTGTACAGGACAATCACAACTATGAAGCTCCGAGAAATACTGTACAGCGAAGAGATCATCCCGGCAGCAGCTGAAATACAAAAATTAAAATTAAAATATGTCATGGATAGCTTGGTTGGTTAGAGAGTGGCGCTGATAATGCCAAGGCTGCAAGTTCAATTCCCACATTGGACAGCTGCATATTTTTGCATTGCAGAGGGTCGGACCAGATGATCCTCAGGGTCCCTTTCAACTCTACAATTCTATGATTCTTTGACAGATTCCTGCCACTTATGACAAGGGTTTGCTCAAGTCAAAAAAATCGAATAAGTTATTGGACCTGGAGAGACCAAAATGACAACCTGAAGCATTACTAATTCAACACATATCAAAGTGATTGCTGAACAGGACATGGCTGTGGGCAGCCTCAGGCAGCTCCGCCAGACCACAGTGCCTGCCCACAACAGCGAGACCTGTGATGGGATAGTAAAACAGTTGAAGAGGAGAGGCATGGAGAGGCTAGGCAGTGGTTCTCAACCTGTGGGTCCCCAGATGTTGTTGGACTACAACTCCCATCATGCCTGAGCTCTGGCCTTGCTAGCTAGAGGTCATGGGAGTTGTAGTTCAACAACATCTGGGGACCCACAGGTTGAGAAAGGCTGGGCTAGAGGAAGAACCGTGATTGAGGAGAAGGGCTTTGTTTAACATCACTTCTCCCCAATCTCCCAGAAACTCACTAAAGCTGCTGTAGGCTGGAACTATGTGCATTTAGTGCACCTGACTGGTTGCTCAATGGGACACAGATGGAAGAAAGTGCCATCAGACCCAGATGTCCCAAGCTCTTCCATGGTTGGATGGATGAATGGCTGCATTGCTACCAAAGAGGCAACACCAAAGGTTTTCTGGTCGCCATATTTATCCGGGTTGATGATCATGAAGAGAGAGAGTTGTTGCGTGCAGGCATTATCTACACAATACAAAAAGTTACTTACCAGAACCTCCAAACAGCAGCATATCAATTTGTTCAAGGAGATATATGCAGAAAGTGTTGATTTGTGGGAAAAGGCCAAGAAGGGAAATGGCAGGAAAGCAAAATAAAAATCCTGAAATTAAACATGCAGAGAGGCAGAAAATTAGATTATTGCCTGCACCTGGAAAAAAAATTATGTCATAAGAGTACAAAATCAAGAAAGGGATTTGGGGAAACTGTTGGGACTCCACTGAAGCTGTTACCTACACATTTCTCCTTTGTTGCTGTTGTTATTATCTTATTAGTTGCCACATGAAAAGGCTATAATATAAATGTATTGAGTATCGTTATGTGAAACTGTAATAATTGCTTGATCTATGGTCTAAATAAAAATACAATCTGGGGAAGAAACGATTACATCCTTGTGAAGTCTGGAGACTGCCTTGATCTTATTCCCTACACTATGGGGTCAACATCCTAGTGGGCTAGTATAGAGCTTGAAGAGTAGAAGCTTTTTAGTGTCAAGATGCAACAAAACGATTGGATGTTTAGGTAGACATATAAGAAGGACATCTTGTTCAGGAGTGGTTGGCCTATGGATATAAGACTAGATACAGATGACCAATTAGTGCAAATGTGAGGTGAATATGTGACTGCAAGGCCAGCATACATTGAGAAAACTATCCTTCCCATGAACTATTGCAAGGCCTTATGGGGTGGATCACACCAGAAGTGGGAAGACCTCCCTCCATCTCCTCTCCTTGCTGCTCCTAGAACACCAGTTGAAGAAAAGAGGGAGGGGGTTGAGTGTTCAGATATTTGGAGAAGCATCTTGGTTGGTTTATGAGCCAATCTGACACAAGCCAGAGGGAAATCGCTTATCTCGTTTCCAATTTCAAATATGTAGCAGGCAGAAGGGAGCATATTGTGTCAGGACAGCATGTAAACTGCTGCAAAGTCAGTTATGCTGGAGCCGTATCATGAGAAATCCAACAAAAATCTGATCTGAAATCCATGGGAAAAAGGAGGGGGAGGCGCCTCCTGTCGGGTCATAGTTCCAGTTCAAGAAAAAATTGGGTCTCAAATTGCACACAGATTGTTTGTTCTGCTTCTTATGGTGGGACAGGGGGACACTTTGTTATTTCTGGCAATTTCCCCTGTGAATAAACCATGTGTTACTTAAGCAGACTGGGCAGGCTACATTTTTTATTCTAATCTGCCATGAAAATGAAAATAAATGGGCCGGGGGAGCAAAAGTCAGCTTGTGCGAACTTTCTATATTTTACTATACAGCACCTGGCACACTGTTACTTGACTCCTTTCTTACAAGGTGCCAGTTCTTGCATGGCTCAGTACTGGGCAAGCATCCAGCTTTGTAAACATTGACCCAGGAAGGCCCACTAGGCCTTCACATTGAGAGAATTAAGGCGGAGTGGGGGAAAGGAAGGTTTTCTTATTCTAGGCAGTTAACAACGATTTGTAATATGACGTCCCTAAGGGATTCTAATGACATGCACCTTTCCAACAGAAAACAAAAGATATCAAGCTGTCTAGCATAAAATTAAAATAAACGTGGTGGTGAGACAAATCCGCTGGATGAATCATGTGCTTATGCTGGCATTCATTTGCACTCCTCTCTTGAGCAGCTATTGAACAGGTATATGAACTCTATTATGAGTACATATTTGCATGTAAGAACATAAGAAGATCCTGCTGGATCAGGCCATTGACCCATCTAGTCCAGCAACCTGTTCTAACAGTGGCCAGATGCCTGTGGGGAATCAGTAATCAGGATTCAAGCGCAAGAGCTTCCAGTTACTGGGATTCAGAAGAACTGCTGTCTCCAACCGTAGAGGGAGAGGACGGCCATTGTGGCTAGTGACCCTCAACAGCCCTCTCCCTCCATAAATTTGTCTAATCCTCTTTCAAAAGCTATCCAAGTTGGTGGCCATTGCCACTTCCCGTGGCAGCAAGTTCCATAGTTTGACTATGTGTTGTGTGAAGAAGCACTTTCTTTAATCTGTCCTGAACTTTCCAATGTTCACAATCCACTTTCTCCAGGCTTGAGTAATTTTAAAAACTTCCATCATGTTGCCTCATAGTCACCTTTTCTTTAAACCAAAAAGTCCCAAACATTGCAACCTTTCCTCATAGGGGAGCTGCTCCATCCCTTTCATCATCATCATCATCATCATCATCATCATCATCATCATTTATTATTTATACCCCACCCATCTGGCTGGGTTTCTCCAGCCACACTGGGCAGCTTCCAACAAAATATTAAAATACAATAGTCGGTCAAACATTAAAAGCTTCCCTAAACAGGGCTGACTTCAGATGTCTTCTAAAAGTCTGGTAGTTGTTTTTCTCTTTGACATCCGGTGGGAGGGCATTCCACAGGGTGGGTGCCACTACCGAGAAGGCCCTCTGCCTGGTTCCCTGTAACTTGGCTTCTCACAGTGAGGGAACTGCCAGAAGGCCCTTGGAGCTGGACCTCAGTGTCAGGGCAGAACGATGGGGGTGGAGACGCTCCTTCAGGTATACTGGACCGAGGCTGTTTAGGGCTTTCAGCATTTTGGTTGCCCTTTTCTGAACCTGTTCCAGCTCTACAATATACTTTTTGAGGTGAGGTGACAAGAACTTACCACAATATTCCAAATCTGGCTGCACCAAAGATTTGTATAATGGCATAATGATATGTTTTCAAATGCCTTTCTGAATGATCCCTAGCATGGAATTTGCCTTTGGCACAGCTACCACAAACTGGGTCAACAACTTCGTCAAGGTAGCTAACTATGATCCCAATGTCTCATTCCTGGTCTGTCACCTCCAGTTTAGATCCCATAAGCATATATGTGAAATAAAGATGATTATTTTTTGACCCAACATGCATCATCTTACACTTGCCTACATTTAATTGTATTTGCCATTTTATTGTCCATACACTGAGTTTGGAGAGGTCCTTTTGGAGAATGGCACAAGAAGACTAGCTTGGTACTAGGGCTTCATGGGCTTTTTGATGCCATCAGCCAATGCATCAGCCAAACTCCTTATCTCTTATTTATTACATTCTTCCAACCCTAAGTGCTAACTGATGAGCAGGCCAAATCAACAGGTTACCAAGCAACTATAGGAAATAACGAAAACACATCTGCTGGAGTCAAAAGGCCCATTCTTCAGTAATAAGGGAACCATTTGCCCAATTACACACTTATTAAGATGAGAAATTAAATCCATCATTAAAATAGGGTGGGAGGAGAGAATAAAATTATATTATGCCCCAAAAGCATAATATAAGTGACCCTTAATGAGGAAGAGGCCAAATGTTGAGAGAGAGGGAGCTTGTTTGGCAGACAAGCCATTTCATTGTGAGAGACTAGAACAAGAAAACTGTAAAACTGGCATGTCAGAACTATAAGATATATGTGCCAGTGCTTATCACAGAAAGGCCTGATCATTCACTAGTGGATTCCCTCTGTTGCTGTAGGAATCTCATCAGTGGCTGCAGGAAGTCAGTATACCTCCAGTATAGGAAGGAGCGTCTCCAGCTCCATCATTCAGCCCAGAAACTGAGGTCCAGCTCCAAGGGCCTTCTGGTGGTTCCCTCACTGTGAGAAGTGAAGCTACAGAGAACCAGGCAAAGGGCCTTCTCGGTAGTGGCAACCACCCTGTGGAACGCCCTCCCGTCAGATGTCAAGGAAATAAGCAACTATCTGACTTTAAAAGACATATGAAGGCAGCCATGTTTAGGGAAGTTTTTAATGTTCAAAGTTTTATTGCTTTATTATTATTATTATTATTATTATTATTATTATTATTATTCTGCTGGGAGCCACCCAGAGTGGTTGGAGAAACCCAGCCAGATGGGCAGGGTATAAATAATAAATTATTATTATTTTTAAGTCAAGGAGGTGACCTTACAAGATATACCCAGGGAGTTACCAAACCTCAATGTTCCTCTTTAGGGCTAGGTCTGCCAGAGTCCTCTGGGTCAGGTTGTGAAGCCAAGCAAGCTTTGGCAGGTCTAGGGACTAAGGCCAGTGTTTTTGTTATGTCAGCCAGGGTGGAATCCAGCACAAAAGCTATCTGTTCACCAATGTGGTTGAGTTTCAGCACCACCCAGAACTCATAATACAGTTACACTATGCAAGACCACAGCCACGTAATGAGTCATGCACACCCAGCTCTGGTTCTGAAACACAGGATCTAATTCCTTATTTGATGACTGAAACAGAAGAGTCCACACCACTCATGGGAAGTACTTTCCCTGCTGGACCTAGCTTTTCTATTTTTAAATCTATTTTTATTATTGAAAAACAAATAAAAAACACAGAAATCAACATCAAATAGCAGGCATTTTTAACATAAGAACTAAAAGAAAGAAAAGAAAAAAGAAGACTTCTGATTCTCTATCAGCTTTAAAAACTCTTACTTCATAATAACATGCTTGCTCTCAAAGTGGCTAACAATCCCCACCCACCCCCGAGAATAAAAACAAAATTAGAATTTATAAAATACATAGAGTAAATGTTTATTTATTCACATTTATATCTCAGTTTTCCTCCAAGGAGTTTAAAGCCTCTGAAACATGGTATTGTTAAATTTGGTAAATATGCATCCCAAAAGCACACTGGGTGTTTTCACGGCACCCTGAAAGGTAGGCAGAAATACAACTGGGTGGACTTCTGTGGCAACATCCTTACCTTGGCACAATGACAGAGAATGCCCAGTCCCTTGTGCTACCTACCCTATGTTACTTCCAATGGCAGAAGACAACACAGAATGGTCTCCAGTGTTGTCCCTCCAATGATTGAGAAGTTTCAAGTTACAACCCTAAAAACTACTTCAATGCATCTTCCAGAGGGGTCAATTTGGAGCAGAGAAGTAATCTCAGAGGGGTATTTAACCCTTTCACCACTTTTCTATTGGAATTTTCTCACCATGCTTCTCCCCATCTCTCAGGACTCCAGCTGCATGTTCTCCTCCACAAACATGCATTTGGAGCAGCTGGAGGAGGTCAACAGGGTGAGGTGGGGAGAGGAGACCTGGGGCAGCTTGTGGAGGGTGAGCAGTAGCAATATAACTTAAAGAGACGTCCCACCTCTTTTCAGGCTCTTTTTTAAAAAAGCAAACCAAAACATGGCACTGCATAATAAAGACATTAAACAACACCTGAACATTCCTAACATAATAATAGCTGGGGGTGTTTTCAGAATAACTTCAGCAGCCTCTTCCATTACATCAGGGTGGGGAACCTTTTTCAACCCAAGGGAGCTTTCACTACTGGGCAACCTTCCAAGAAGAACATGGCAGTGAATGGCGAGACCAGAGGCAAAAGTGGGTGGGGCAACAAATGTCATTTTTACCATTGCATAGTAGGATGTTTCTACACACAGGGCCAGTGAGGGGTGTGGCTTGGGGAAGTTTTTGTGGTTCAGATACAGAGGCCTGAATTTCCCTGTCCCTGCGCTACACAGATCAGAGGTTACCAGTGCTTGACCATGTACAACACACAAGACATCCATCCATGTTTAAAGGTTTATTCTCTACCACATTATGAACCCCAGAGATAAAAAGCAAAGAGGCAAAAGAAGTGACAAAATAAGAGCACCAGACTGCCCATTGTTAATGTTTAACTCACCAATCACATGGTCTCTGGCTGCCCGAAATGATCCTGGTGAGAAGATCTTCAAGCCATATACCGTATAAATAGGGGGGCTTTTGTTTTGGGATCCTGCATCTAGCAATAAAATAAGGCCACACAATATACAAAAATACACAGGCCTGCTATATGTTATCAGCTGGTTGTGCCCCTAGAAAAGCAGACAAAACATAAATATATTTAATGCTGCCATTATACCCTTTCATACGCAAAGTGCAAATTTTCATATTGTACATCACAAAAATATTTCCATATCGCAAAACATGAAAAGTACAAAACTTAGGATATGCATCTCAAATATCAGAGAATAGCAGTATATTATGATTTTCTTTTTTATTTCAAAATCCAAATGTATATGTCATTAACTACAATGGCCTAGTTGTATATAATCCTGAACCATAGTTAAAATAAATGGTTTAAAGTGAACAAGCAATGTGCTGGTATTCACTGTGTGCAAAAGCCTGCTACTCATCCATGTCAAGCCAGAGTTAATTTTAACACGGTTTAATGCTACATGTAAACCAGCGTAATAGCAATTAAATGGAGCCACAAGCCATGTACCACGGATGCCATGGATGAAGTGGTCAAAGGATTATACCACCGCCCCACTTCTGGGGGTGTCTCTTGTAACATGTTCAGCACCCTGGGAGCTGCTGTATTGCATGTTCTTCCCATGCTGCCCAGCATAAGGTTACCAGACGTCCCCGCTTCCCGGGGACAGTCCCCAGATTTACAAATCAGTCTGCATACAAAATCCATTGAAGTTGAAATGTGTACCCTGATTCATTGAAAAAAATCTGGTAACCTTAGCCCAGCAATGCCGGAAGATCTTGGATACATAGGAAGATCAGCGTTGATTCATACTGGAAACCTCAAAAGTGGCAGCAGGAGAAGATGCGATCTTCACTTTTCCTGTGCGCTGTCAGATACCCACTGGTATGGAAGGACACAGAAAGGACCCACACAGCAGCTCCCAGCTAACGTAACATTGGAAGGGGCACTCCACCCCCAACTAAGAAGTCTGTGCAAATTTTCAAAACTGCAAAACCCACGGAAACAGCCTGAGATGAAGAGCACTTATAGCTCTCACATAAAAATCCTGGGGACAGTTATGCCAAGTCTCCCCCAGCTGTTTTAATACTGAAGGGCAAACATGTGGGGACTCTAATCATTCTTTAATTTCCCTGCTGTTGTGTGTCCTGGCATTAGCATCAACCTGCCTTGTGTGCTTTCACTTTAATGCAATTCTGTGAATTATGAAGAAGTACAATATGGCAGCCTGTCATGCCGACTTGCGGAGCCGTTCATAAGGGTGCCTGTGCTTCCATTTGCATGTATTATAAAATGTGAAAAAATGTTGGTGCTTGTAACACATTATGCAGCGCTGCTCTGTTTCAGATCTCTGATATATGTGCCTTGCTTTTCCATTTTGTCATGGAAAAAGCTGCTGTAAGGCTATCTGAAAAATATAAATGAGGTTTTGAAAACAACAACAACAAGAAGAAGAAGACTTGGGCGCAGAAGAGAAGGGAAAGCAGAAGTGCAAAAACTTTATGGAGCTTTCTTCCAAAGTCCATTAAGATTTTCAGGAGACTGGTCAAAATGATCTCCTTTCACAAGGTATTTGGGGAAGGGTGATCTGGTTAGCAGAGAAGTCCCTTCTGTTTTATGACGATGCTGTTTAGTTTGGTACTAATCCAGTTTTAGAAGACTTGTGCTTTTGTTGTTATGAGGCATGTTGAGGGCCTGAATCACAGGATGTTGGATGGACTGGAAAGAACTTTGGTCTGAACACCTATGGATTGTGTGGCATCAATTAAACCTTGTCTTAGCTTAACCACTGGTGGAGGAAGAGGGGTGCAGGGGGAGCGCACCGTCCCCGGCAAAGCGATCCTGGTGAGGTGCCCTGCCCCCAGGACGTGCACCAGCCCCGTCCCTGCCTGCTCTCCGTCCCCCGATGCCGGAGCATGAAGCTCCGCCACTGAGCTTAACATGACAGCTAAAAGCAGCATGGATGAGCAAAGTAGCTGCACCCTCTTTTCCAGTCCCCTGCATATCCATGCAATCCCAAGGATTGGTGGGATTTGCCCCTCTGCAAACAGAAAGGCTCCTTCTTCTGTTCAATGAAAGAACTCAGATCCAGTGGAAGCTCCCTGCTGGAGGAAGGTTGTATGTGAGGTGACTTTTGTTGATTCTGCCTTCGGCCCTTGCCCGTCGAGTTTCTTCCCACACAGTTCCAGAGGGTCCCCTAACACTCCAAACAGATTTTCAGGGGGTGCATAGGAGGCTGCAGAGAGAATCAGCTATAAGTGCTTCTCCCATTCTTCCACAGGAGCATCCTGTGGGTGGAGATCCATCCATAGATTCCATCCAGATGTTCATAGGACTGTTTGGATATAGCTGGCAATAGGGGTGGAGAGGGTGCTCATATTACAGTCATGATGGGCACAATAGACTTTCTTCCCAAAGCTTTTGCAAAACAGGGGATATGGAGATCCTATAATTGCACAGCACGGTGGTTTGAAAGAAATGGCCATACTAAAAAGACATCAGAATCAGTGAAATCAAAAATAGGGCAGGTTTCCCTATATAATAGCATTTCATAAAAGAAATCATAAATTTAGTATTTCAATAAAACTTGACTACCACTGCTGAACTTAGGTCCCCAATATTGCATTAGAAAAATGCTTTCATTAAAAATCATTAGGTGCTTTGTCTCTGCCAGTACTTTCAAATCAGGCTTTGATGTTATTATAATGCAATTTTGATTAAGCCAATTTCTTTTCATTTTAAAACAAATGTGCACATTATTAATGTCTGCCCATGCAACTGATTTGATTACCGCTCATGCTACTTTATATGGTTTAACTGACAAACAGAACTTACATTTAGCACAGAGAAAATTACCTCTTTAGCGAGGTCTGAATATTTATTTCTTATAAATCACTGGAAATCATATGTAGTAATGATTGGAACTAGAAACTAATGTGCTCTCTAATAGCAATGCCCAGTTTGCATCTAAGCATGAAATGCCTTTCAGCTCTGATGTATCTAGCAATTCCATATGCTTTGTGATTTATTTATGCTTGCAGGGAAAAGAAACACAATGAAGTTCAGGATTAGCTAATTTGCATGTTAGCTGTGACATGAATTGCAGTGAACTTTGACAGCAAAATGACTTGGTGATTTGGGATCATGCAGAGTCTTTAAGTTTGAACCCATGGAGTTCTGGATTCGAGTTTTACAGTCTTTCTGACTGATGCAAGGGAGGGCTTATACAAATTTGGGAAGAGCTACAAATGAGTGAGAGAGATCCCAGATTCATTCCCAGTTAAGTGTGGGTGCCACTCAAAAGTTGATAATATTGGGCTAGTGGTTGCAATTATAGAATCTAGGGTCAAGCCCAAAGGGTAGTACTGAGAGAAGTCATTGGCCCCATGGTGTTTATGGCATCTAGTATCACAGGGTATTATTTTCAGCATCTCGATGAAACCTCTAGAAGCAGTCACGAGGACGAGGTGTCATCAGTGCACAGATGAAACTCAGCTCTTACTTCCCTATTACATCTGAATCAGGTGGCACTGCGTAAGGACTGGATTGGTGCCTGGATGCAGTAGTGGGCAAGATAAGGACCAATAAATAAAGCTTAATTCCTGGTAAAATGGGGGAGCTCTGGGTGAGTGGTTTCTGTGTCCAGGGTATTCTGAACAGGGTCACACTTCCTCTGAGAGACCAGGTTCACAGCCTAGGGGTACTCCTGGATCCATCTATATCACTGAGGCCCAAGTGGTCTAGGTGGCTAGAATACCTTTCTATAAGCTTCATATGGTGAGACAACTATACCCATTCCTCGATTCCTGGTCACTGTGATTCAGGTGTTGGCAACCTCAAAATCAGACTACTATGTTAATTCATTCTAGATGGGCCTGTTGTGTTTGATCTGGAAGCTGTGACGAGACCAGAACGGAGCTGCCTAGTTGTTGATGGCAGCTTCCCATCACCAGCATATAACTCAACTGCATATAACTAGCTATCATGTCAAATCCAAGATTCTGCTGATAGTATATACAGCTCTGAACAGCTTTGGACTAACTTGCCCCATACCTGCCTGGTCTTTATGCTCAGCTAGAGAGGAACTGTTAAGAGTGTCACATGATGCTTGCTTTCCTTCTACAAGAAACAGGGCATTCAGTATGTCTGCATTCAGTTGCGAAGCCCCTGCCTTATTCATATTAAGCAGACGCCATCAGTACTTTGCTTCAGATGTTTGCTCAAGACTCATCTGTTTACACAAACTTTTTTTGATATATGGCTCAACCCAGTTTCTATTGTGTACTACAGTCCAGATGTTCAGCACTTTTTTGCCGTTTTATGGGTATGTTAACTGCCTAGATACTTTGCTTATTGTGTGGCATACGAGTATATAAAATAAATAGGTTTAACAGAAATGCCATTCTGTCTATGCTCAACAATGCAGACATAATTAACTAATTCAACCAGCATTGTCAACAATTATTATTTTTTAAATCAGGCTTCCAACCATTTCTGAAATACATCCACACACAATACTAGAGTATGTGAGTTCAAGGTTACACACATAGTGCTATATCTAACGATATTGTCCACTGCTGCATGTTGAGTTTTATTTTACATATTATTTTGTGTGTAAAAGTAGCAAATCAATTATTTGCTGGGGGGGGGGGTCATCAGTCTTCTAATCAGCATTAAGCCTAGCCAGCTGATAACCTACAAAATAAGTATCAATAAGTATCTAAACGGTCACATGCCACAATCTTTTTTTTCCCTTTCCCACGCCTTTTACTGCAGAGAATCAAATAGTACATTAAATTCTACCCTGAGCCCTGAGCGAGGACAAGTTAAAACTGGCAACAAATTGAATTTTCACAGTGGTATGTGCCATTACAAAGGACTTCTGGCTTAAATTCATAGTTACCATCGCTAATAAGTCTCCAAGAATTCTGTACACCAAGGCCAATTTAAAAAGGGAAATCCTTATTCTCTGCTCACTATAATAATGGCTACCCGGATTTTTAGAACCCTCTATAATGGCCTGTGGGCAACTTTTGATATCACCTGTGTAAGCCCAAATAAGTAGATGAGCAAGTAATTGCATAACTCATCTTACCAGAAACCCATTTATCATCCAAAACAAATGACTCAGGCAGCAAAACTGGGGGAGATGTGTGATTTCAAGATGCACATCCAGCACACATCTCCCCATGGAGAGAAGGATGTGAGTCACTGCTTCAGACAGTGTCTGGAAGCATGGAAAGGAGATGTGCAAGTCATTTGCACATTTTCTTTCAATGCTTCTGAGTAACATCAGAAGCCACACTTTGTCAGCTGGGAATAAGTGAATTCTGTTCCTGCAATTAGCAGATCCCATGCATCTCAGCTTGATGCCACTTGATAAAAACATTCCTAGTATATATCATAACTCTCCAGTATTGATTCTTTAATTATGCTTCTCCCAAAGTACTACAGTACTTTGGTGCTCATGCAAAAAGGGTGATTCAGACATGCAGAATGACAAAGTACAAGTTAATTTAGCAAGGAGAAAACATGTGTCACCTGCAAGTCAGTCAACCTGTATCTTCTTCTAATTACTTTGTATCCATCATCAGAATAAAAAAGTCATTTTATTGAGTTTTAACTTTTAAGTTGGAAAAATGGGGTTAGGATTCTAAAGAGATGGCTTATTGAAACTATTTCCAGAAATTCAGCTGAACCAACTGACAGAATAGATATGTCACCGGTAAAAGCTTTTATCTGTTGGATGAAACTTACATGTATTGGTGAGGCAGGATCAGGCTGAATGCTCTGAAAACAAAACAAGATTCACCGCATTAGCTATCAGTGAATTACAGGACCCCATATGTATTTGTTGAACTTGTCTTTTTTTTTACTTTTACCTTTAGAAGGGAGTATTGACAGCTTGCCATGATTAGACAGAACAGGAGGATCCAAATGTCTTTACAAAAACCTTGGTTCATAATTACAAAGCCAAGAAAAGAAACAAGGATTACTAGTAGAATTGCCAAAACGTTCTCCTTGATATCTTCTGTCCTATAGAAATAAAACACAAGATTACAGGATAAAAATTGGAAAAATGGAAAGGATTTGCTGAAATGTTAATCGAACTAGAATACAAAAAAGGGAGGTGTGAGGAGGTCAAAGAAATAAGGATATGAAAGATGGGTTATGGAAAGCTGTGGTTGTTTTTTTTTAATGGACTATTTTCTTGTTGAATTTTCTCTTTCTTATTTTTTTGTTTCTTCTACTTTTTTCCTTTTTATTGTGATTTATTGTTTATTGTTGTGTTGTTTTTTATATGTATAACTTTTACAATTTTAATAAATATTATTTTTTTAAAAAAGAAAGAAATAAAACACAAGTATTGTGATGGGATAATGAGCTGCTTGTGCGTAAAAGCTTAGTCCCTCAGAGTTTTGGCAAAATCAGCAAACCTCTGTCTCTCACGGAGCCCCTTGAGCATGGCTCCGTCAGTCGCTGGCAGAATCCAACAGTGGGCGTTTACGGAATCTACTCCAGCATAAAAGCTCCTTGACGGAAACGCGTCGGCTGGACTCTCAGCGCGACAGTTTCCGGCGAGGGGTGGGAGTACCTATGGGAGGACCTGGAACTTCTCCGCTGTTATCGCTGGAAGACTCCCTGAGCCATTCCTCCGTCTCTCTCTCTTTCTGATCCCCCACTCTCCCCCTGCTGGTGCCTTCCTCCGCTGCTGAGTCTCTCCTGACTTCTGAGAGCCCCTCCACCTCCTGCCTCTCCGATGGCAGTTCCCTGACATCCACCTCCCCTCCAGGGCCCCCTCCCCCCTCTCCCGCCCCCTTCCCTGCTGGCGGTGAGGATGGAAAACCCCGGAAAGAACACTCCTCATCATCAGAGGATTCGAACACTTCTCTCCACTGTCTCCCTGTGTCCTCTTCCTCGTCAGAGTTTATTCCCTCTTCCAGCCCAGATTCTGGGAACCCTGCAAACTCCTCTTCCTCATCGGTTGTGCCGAAGTGTTCCCTCCTGAATCGTTCCACGGGCTGAGCTTTCCTTGGAAACCGTTGATGAAACGTTTCTATTAACAACTCATCATTGACCTCCTCTGCCGGTACCCATGTGTTTTCCGACTCCGCTTCCCCTTCCCATTCTACCAAATACTCCACCTGATTCCCTGTCCACCTGGAATCAATGATTCCTGCCACATGCATGTTGCGTTCCCTTTCTTCTATGACTAGTGTTTGAGTAACCTCCCTCTCACGTTCCCCCCACTCTCGCCCCTCTCGGTATGGCGACAGCAGAGACCTGTGAAATACTGGGTGCAGTTTCATGTGATTGGGCAATCTGAGTTTGAATGCCACTGGGTTGACCTGTTGTGTGACCTCAAAGGGTCCCAGCCGCTTGGGTCTCAATTTCTTACACCCACCCTTGAACGGCAACCCTTGGGTGGATAGCCACACCCGGTCCCCCACCCTTATGGTTTCACCTTCCCTTCTGCTTCTGTCTGCTTGCTTCTTGTATTCTTCCTTGGCCCTCTCCAAGTTAAGTTGGAGTTGCCAGTGGATCGCTTCCATCACTTCAACAAAGTGTTCCGCAGCCGGGACACTCCATCTCTCCCCTCCTTCTCCTGGAAATGCCCTAGGATGACACCCATGATTCGCCAGGAAGGGACTTATCCCTGTGGACACATTCTCTGCGTTGTTGTAGGCAAATTCTGCCAGAGCCAACTTATCTACCCAATCATTTTCTCTGTCACTTACATAACACCTCAGGTATTGTTGTAAAATCCCGTTTGCCCTTTCCGCTTGCCCATTTGTTTCTGGGTGCCGGGCAGTGGAAAAATTGACTTCCACGTGCAGTAAGCTCATGAGCTTCCTCCAGAACCTGGAAGTAGATTGTTTCCCTCTGTCGCTGACCACCCTCAAGGGGGCGCCATGCAACCTGAAAATATGCTCTACAAACAACTTGGCGGTTTCTTCCGCTGTGACCGCGTGTGAACAGGCTATAAAATGACACATCTTAGTTAATAGGTCTACTACCACCATGACGGCTGTCTTCCCTTTGGATCTTGGCAGGTCCGTCATAAAATCTATGGATTCTGCCTCCCATGGCCTTTCTGGTGTGGGTAAGGGTTCCAATAGCCCAGCTGGTGCCAGCCTCTCCCCTTTCGCTCGCTGACACCTGTCGCACCCCCTGACATATTCCCTCACGTCTTCCCTCACCTTGGGCCACCAAAACTCCCTGGTAACCAACCACATGGTTTTGTGCTGCCCGAAGTGCCCTGCTGTGGGGCTGTCGTGTAACTGTTTGAGTACTCTGCCCCTCAGTTCCCCATCGGGTATGTACAGTGCCCCTTTGTAATACAATGCCCCATTCTTTTCTTCAAACCCCCCTGTGTTCTCCCCTGTCCCCCTGAGTTCTCTGAGTTTTTCTTGGGCGTATTCATCGTTCTCGGTACCCTCTACCAGTTCTCTCTGCCCCACCAATGCCGCCCCACACACCCAGTGGTCCTCAGGGATTATATGCCTTTCCTCAGGCGCTCCCTCCCCCTCTAAGTACTCAGGTTTTCTGGAAAGAGCGTCCGCCCTTACGTTCTCCGAGCCTGGTACGTAATGAATTTCAAAATGGAATTTGGAGAACTCCTGGGCCCATCTCACTTGTCTCTGGTTCAGTACTCTGGCTGTTCTCCAATATTCCAGATTTTTGTGGTCGGTTCGCACTTGGACCTTGTGCTGCGCCCCAATCAGCAAGTGTCGCCATCTCCAGAATGCTTCATGAATGGCGAGCAGTTCTCGGTCGTATACGGTGTAGTTCCTCTCGGATTTGTTCAACTTCCGCGAGAAGAAAGCACACGGTCTCCATTCCGACGTATCTTTTCCCGGCTGTAGAAGCACAGCCCCCACCGCTCGGTCTGACGTGTCAGTCTCCACTCTCATTGGTTGCTGTAGATCCACGTGCAGAAGTTGCTCTTCCAACGCAAACGCCTTCTTTAATCTTTCGAACGCTCGCTGCGCCTCTTCCGTCCAGACAAATTTCTTTTTGCTGCTAAG
This sequence comes from Podarcis melisellensis, assembly GCF_964234715.1. Taxonomy (NCBI): domain Eukaryota; kingdom Metazoa; phylum Chordata; class Lepidosauria; order Squamata; family Lacertidae; genus Podarcis; species Podarcis melisellensis. Next base: position 46,705,885 of record NC_138530.1, on the reverse strand, counting down.
CCAATCAGTGATGGGCGCCGTTAAGTGGGCAAAGTTTTTGATGAACTTCCGATAGAAGTTTCCGAAGCCCAGGAATCTTTGCACGTCCTTCTTAGTTTTCGGTGTCTTCCATTCCAGTACCGCTTGAACCTTGCTGGGATCCATGGCCAATCCCTTGTCTGACAACCGGTACCCCAGGAATTCCACCTCCCTGGTATGAAACTGACACTTCTCCAGTTTCACCCACAGCTGGTTTTCTTGCAATCTGCTCAGTACCTCTCTTACATCTCGTACATGCTGCTCCTCATTCTCCGAGTACACCAGGACGTCATCTAAGAACGCTACGCAGTTCTTGTAAAGCAATGGTCCCAATACGTGATTCATGAACGATTGAAAACAGGCCGAGCCCGCCTGTAGACCGAAGGGCATAACGAGATACTCAAAGGCCCCCAAGGGGGTGAACATAGTGGTTTTCCACTCATCACCCTTTCTCATACGTATCAGATTATATGCACCCCTAAGGTCCAGCTTGGTAAAGATTTTCCCTTTCCTCACCCGGGTCAAAATGTCATCGATTCTGGGCATGGGGAAGGTCACTGGTTCTGACACTGCATTTAGGGCCCGAAAGTCCATGACCAATCTGGGTTTATTAGTATTTTTTTTGTCCACAAAGAACACTGGGCTGCCCCCCACCGCTCGTGACTCTCTGATGAAACCTCGCTTGAGATTCTTGTCAATGAACTCCCTTAACTCCTGCATTTCACTGTCTGACATTGCATACAGCTTGCCTACTGGCAATTGTGCTCCTGGGAATAAGTTAATTTGACAGTCAAAAGGTCTGTGCGGGGGCAGTTTGTCTGCTTCTCTTTCACTGAAGACGTCAATCAGGTCAGCGTATTGTCGTGGCACCTTCCCCTTGTCCGTTACTTCCGTCCCTGCTAGAGTGGCCCTGGCCCCTTCCTGAGCCTTTCCCTCTTTGCAGTGTTCTAGGCAATGTGCTGATCCAAAGGAAACCACCCTCTGATGCCAGCCTACTAGCGGATCATGTAGCGCTAGCCAGCTCATCCCCAAAATAATGGGAGCTCCTCCCAAGGTGGCCACGTTAAACGCTATCAGTTCGGTGTGTCTTGCCACCCTCATTATCATTGGGACAGTCTGTTGGCTCACTTCTCCTCCCAACAGCTCCCTCCCATCAATCGTGGTCACCTGCAAAGGGTTACTTAAAGGGATAGTCTGTATCTGGTGCTCAGCTGCAAACTCCTTACTCATAAAATTACAGGAGCTGCCTGAATCCAATAGCGCTTTTATCTTTAGTGGGTGTCCGTTTGGCAGCTCTAGCAACACCTCTATCACCAGCGCTGGTCTTGGGGGTTCCGGCGTGGGCACTTTCACTGCTCTTTGGCCTGGCTGCTGTGCCCCGATGGTGGCAGCCAGGCGTTGGCTTTTACTTGCTCCTTGACTTCTTCTTCCTCTTTCCCCCCAACAGCTCCCGCCATCCCTTGCCATTCCTTTCTTTGCGGGCAGACTCTGGCAAAGTGACCTGGCTGTTGGCAGAGATAACATTTCTTGGCACTCTTTCCCTCCTTCTTCCTCCCTTCACTGGGGTTTGAAACTGCGCGCGCGCGCGCTGTTCCAAGTTCCATCGGCTCTGCTGGTGGGAAAGGCTGCTCTGGAATCTCTGGAATGCGGAAATCCCTCCAACGTTCCCCCTTTCCTTCCCGCTTTTCCAAAGCTCTCGCCTCCTGGCGCGCTCCTATGGTCAGCGCGGATTTAGTCAGCTGGTCCATAGACTCCGCCCTAGGCGCCCGGGAAAGTTCATCTTTCACTGCCGAAGAGAGCCCTTCTTCGAACAGCATTTGTATGGGGTCACTCGATAGATCCCAACCCAGTCTATGAATCAGCATGGTGAACTCAGTCCAGTACTCACGGACAGATCGGCTCCCCTGTTTACACGCCATTAACTGTCTGCGCACCACTCCCTGCTCAATCTTGCTGGAAAACATCAGATCCATGGCGCAAAAAAACTTCCTTGAGTCCTTTAGGATGTCATTATTGGCTGCCATCAGGGGCCTAACCCAGTCTTTCGCCCCCCCCTTCGAGATGGCCAATCACAAACGCCACTCTCGACTCCTCATCGGGGAAGTCATCAAACTGCAGATTGAGGGCATATTGCATCTCTGTTCTAAAGGCTTGATAGTTCCTGGGATCCCCCCCAAACCTCTGCACCAATCCTGGCACCTTTCTTGCGAGTGGGGTGGTTTTTCCCTTATCCGCATCCTGAGCCCTCCTCTCCTCAAGCCTCGCCGTTTGCAGCACTAGCTTGACCTCCAACGCCCAGTACCTTTCTTCCAGGCTTGGACCCGCTCCAGCTCCTGCTCCTCCGGTTTTGGCTGGGTTGCTCATGATGCCTCTCCTTGCACAAGCTGCTTTCAAAGACTGTCGGATTGCTGTGATGGGATAATGAGCTGCTTGTGCGTAAAAGCTTAGTCCCTCAGAGTTTTGGCAAAATCAGCAAACCTCTGTCTCTCACGGAGCCCCTTGAGCATGGCTCCGTCAGTCGCTGGCAGAATCCGACAGTGGTCGTTTACGGAATCTACTCCAGCATAAAAGCTCCTTGACGGAAACGCGTCGTCTGGACTCTCGGCGCGACAGTTTCCGGCGAGGGGTGGGAGTACCTATGGGAGGACCTGGAACTTCTCCGCTGTTATCGCTGGAAGACTCCCTGAGCCATTCCTCCGTCTCTCTCTCTTTCTGATCCCCCACTCTCCCCCTGCTGGTGCCTTCCTCCGCTGCTGAGTCTCTCCTGACTTCTGAGAGCCCCTCCACCTCCTGCCTCTCCGATGGCAGTTCCCTGACAAGTATTTTACTCAAAGAAGAAATACAACCATATGTATAACATATCTTTATAGCAACATTAGGGAGAGGAGGGGGCAGGTGCAATGTGCTATCTAAAGAAATTAAGTGAAACTAATGGAATTTAAGTCCATAACTGTGCACTAACTAATAATAATAATAATAATAATAATAATAATAATAATAATAATAATATTACCATCTCAGTTATTTGCATCAGGCTTAACCTTCTCTGGATGCCCTAAAACAAATCTCTATTATGCCCTGATGAAGACACAATACTCCATCCTTAGATGGCTTCTTTGTGCAAAGTTGTCCCCTGCCCCCACAACCACAGGAAACAGAACAGCCCTTACGAGTGAGAAAGCAAGATGTGTGTACTGAAGTCACAGTACATGCAAAATATTGCTGAGTCAGAGTGACAGGCAAGGGTATTATTTTAAAACAAGGTAGGAAGACCATCAATGTTCCCCATGTTTCAAATTACATGTGATTATTCCTTAGGAGCACACGCATTTCTGGCAACCCAGTTTCTGTATGATTGCTACAATAAATGGGTCTATATAAACGTTAGCATTGTCAAAGATATTAAAAACCCTTTGTGCGTTTTCAAAATTAGTTTATTTGCGTCAAAAACATTTTGGTTTCTTGGCATTCCCGAGCAAAGCCCAGCACAAGGCTGCTAGCTCACAATGAAACAAGAAAATATCCTAATGAATTTTCTTCAAAAATATGCTAGTGTTTCACAATTTAATCTCTACCGTATCTGCGGGTAGACCTTTCACAATGAATCTTTGCCTCCTTTTAAGTCCCTTTGGTCTACCTCCCAGAATCTGAAATGCCAGCCCTATTCTAAGGAACAAATAAATGTCACTGTAAAATAGAAATTTTTAAAAAAGAAAAGTTTACCTGTCTAGCAGGGCCAGCAAGGTAAGTCGATCATACCAGATTTTTATCCATTTGCCAGGAAATACGATAAATTTGTAAAACTGCCTGTTAATTTTCTTTTGTGCCGATGAACATGATGAATCCTCAAGGTCTTCACTGAGATGCTTTAAAATAAAATAAAAGATGAATATAATTGTGTATTGCCTAAGAGAAAGCTATGCAATTTCATACCGGCTTCTTTTTCCAGTGGATACTTTTGAACGAGCCTCTATATTGAACTTCTTAAAAATAGATTTCATTGCACCATGAATAAAACCCAATTTCGTGTGCATAGAAGAAACTAGTCTATCCTTCATTGTAGTCATAAAGTTGTGCCACAGACCATTTACAATATACAGAAACAAAATACTTATTGAGCCCACTTCAGCCAAGATTGCTCTTTGACCTTTAGGTTTTGTATGTGATTTAAATCTATCAAACCACAAACTCAATTACTGTAAGATGCTGGAATAAGTTCCTTTGACCTTTATTTCTCTGAAATACTAAAATTGTTTTCTAACTACTCTCTGCTCCTTAAAAAACATTGTTCAATTTAATCATCGGTTAACCTTTCAGAATCAAAACCACCATCTAAAAAGTTTAACATACTTTCTAATGAAAAATTACCACAGTAGAAAATAAGCTATGTTTTCATTGGGCAGTCAGATCCTGTTTTAAAGTTACAGGTTGACTGCTATCCTGCCCCTGCCCCAAATCTAACAGCCGTCGACTTCCAAAGTAATACTTGTGTCAATGGTATGGTTCCTACAATGCTACAGTCATGTATTATATTACATCAGAATAAGACATTCAGATGGAATAATACAAGTTAACAAGGCCTAAAACAAACCCTAGAGAGGATGTTCTCCAGAATCCTTGAGTTCAAAAGCCAAAGTCTGGAATGGAACAGGCAGACAGCCCCATTTTATTTCATTTGTTTCTATTGAAAAAGTGAGTAGACTTTTGAATGAATAAGTTTTGATTTAAAAAAACCCCATTCATTTCCCATTCACTTCATTCATAGCTCATTAGTGAAAAGGTGTGCATTTTTAAACTGCCTCTAACATGGGTACACTTTGTCCTTTCTTTCTGGAATGTGGTAGGTCTGATCCTTTGGAAAGTTAGAAAGAGGCTAAAAAATACCATGCCGTTTTTCAAAATGTAAAACACTAAAGTTACAGGCAGCGGAAGAGTATGTAGCTAAATTTCACTTAAGGAAGGAGAAAACGACAGTGAATGGGAATAATGAAAATGAAGGAACTAATTATGTATCGGCTGTGAAAACAAATGAAAAGCAAACTGATGAATAATGAAATGAATTAAACCCACTCCCATATATAAAACAGAAGATAAAACTTTACCACTGAATTATAGACCAATCAATCAGTTTGATACTGTTGCTAAAATATATGTGAGGTATCTGTTAGTTAAACTTGAAGTCTGGACAATAGAAAATAACACCTTCATGGAAGAACAAGAAAGATTTAGGAGCAGATTCTTCATTCTGCACAACTGCTTCATGCTGAGCCATCTAATACATAAACATTCAAGACTCGTGAAAGGGTTATTATCTGCAGTATCTGTGAATTTGGAAGCTGCTTCTGAAACCATTGTTGTGGCTCGAGCTATCCAGCACCAATATTGACCAATGCCTTCTGATTCTTTTCTAGATGCTTTGTTCTAACACCTCCCTGAAGGGAAAACTATCTTTGTAAGGGGCTCTTAGTAGATTTATTTCAGCTGATAGGAGGGGGAAGGATGGATATGCTCTGACTTTTTATTTTTTTAAAAATGTCAACAACATTGTTCTTTATATGAAAGATGAAAAATAACTTTCTCCATCAGTTAGTGAAGAAAACCTTCCCCTTCTCCTATATGAGGATTATTCTGGCCAGATTTTGGAAGGTTTCTGTCCAATCTGAAGCATATGGTCTAATTAAAAAACCCCAACAAGTAATAATGTCACTTATGCATAGAAACCCCATGTTAGGGTGAATTTTTTACTATTTACTTATGGGAACTGCAACAAAATGTGGAGTCATGTTTACTCCGAACTTAAAATGGTAAGCGTAATGCTGGTGGTCAACAAAAGAGGTTCAAAGACTCTCTCAAGGCAAATCTAAAAAAATGTAGTATAAACACCAACAACTGGGAAACACTGGCTCCAATTGGAGAACAGTGTTTACCAAAGGTGTCATGGGCTTTGAAGATGCTTGAACTCAAGATGAAAGGGTGAAACGTGCTAAGAGAAAGGCACGTTTGGCAAACCCACACCGTGATCAACTCCCAACCGGAAACCTATGTCCCCACTGTGGAAGGAAGTGTGGAATTGGCCTCCAAGGTCACTTGTGGACTCACGTTTAAGACTGTGTTTATGGAAGACAATGTTACTCTGCTATGAGGAAAAGGAGAAATGCATGCATTGAAGTAAAATGGAGACTTTTTTTGTTGTTTTACTTCTCATCTCATTCATTCATTAACGGCGATCTCCCCTTTTTTTATATTTGTGATGACCTATAGTTATAACCCAAAAAAGCTGAACTGAATTAAAACACACGAAGTAATTAAATGAAAACTTTTTGCATGCACATACTTGCTACCATGAGGCAACATGGGCAAGGGCGGAAAGCCAAATTTTTACTATTTGCTAGTGGGAACTGCAAGAAAATGCCGCAGTTTGGATTCTCCCTGTCGTTGCTCCCCTTAGGAGTTTCCCCACCTCCAAAGGTTTTGCAGACCTTGAAGTTCCCACAAGTCTGCTGATACCTGCCTCATGTGCATGGATGGTGGCATTTTGGCTACATAAACAATGGCACAGGAAGTGGAACTGGAGCCAATGGAGGGCAGAGCCAACAAATTCTACTTTTGTCCCCATCCTCCTCCTTGCTGAGACTAGGGAAGAGGAATCGGTCAGGTAGGGCCACCCCCTGGGGTGGGGGCTGGCTGAGGGCAGGAAGGTGGGGGCTGGCTGAGGGCAGACTGAAGCTGGTGAAGAAGTGCTCCATTTGCCCCAATACTCTAGCCTCCATTGTAGACCACTTAGTTAGGCTGTTGGCCCAGGCCATCAAACTCCTGATCCAAATGCAAGAGCCCCTGACAGATGCATACCACTCCCAGGAAGCACAGAAATGTGTGTGTGTGTGTGTACACATACATACATACATATACAGTTTGTACCTTGGTTGTCTAACACCTTGATACTCATACATTTCGGCTGCCAAATGATCAAAACCTGGAAGTGAGTGTTCCGGTTTTCAAACATTTTTGGGGAAGCCAAACATCTAATGCAGCTTCCGCTATTGTTTTTGGCACTCCTGCACAATCGGAAGCCAATTGGAGGCTGTGCCTTGGTTTCCGAACGTTTCGGAAGTGGGATGGACGTCCGGAATTCATTCTGCTCGAAAACAAAGGTACGGCTGTATAAGATTTCTCCACCTATACTCACACAGCAGTCATCCCCAAAGCTATCCTACAGAAGCAATAGTTCTATCAGATTTGCCAATTCACAAACCTTGAACCAAAAACCCACAAAAGCTTCACTTATATATACACTTCAGTGTATCCTACACAAAGGCAAACTCTCCTTACACATTTCAAGACAAAACAGCTCTTCATCAGGAGATTAACTAAAGAGATAATGAACAATAAATGAATATATTAATACAATGAATACATAATCAGCCTGATCCAGACAATCAGCAAGAGTGGGGGTTTCAGAAAAGGTTCGCTCTGGCCCCATCAGCAAGGAATGCCTTCCTTCCCTGCTGGGAGTATTAAGGGATCTTTTCCGAACAAGCATGCAAAAGTAGTCAAATATCCTGAAATAACTGTCAAGTATGTACATCAATATTTACAGGACTATTAAACAAGTCACCCTAATCCCAGCAATAACAGAAAAGGCCCATTTAAAAGAAATCCCCTTCCCTGGGACATATTTATACGAAGTGTTAGGAACTGAGATATTACACGGTACCCGTTGGGTTTCGGAAAGGGTTCTCCGCGCCACCATCAGTAGCAGCTGCTGTTGCAACGCACTTGGCCCATGATCAGAAGATGCTTCTTGGCTCTCTGAGGTAGTTGTACTAGAGGAGCTGAAATGGGTTTCACTGCGCACAAAAGGAGATAAAGGACTAGAATTAATTTTTAGTGAATGCCTCATTAAGGTACTGAAAAGACTATGGAGCTTGAGGGAGTGTTTGTACAACCTGCAGCTCCCCAAATGGTTTTATGAAACCTCACCCCAGTTTCTGCAGAGTGATTAAAACCTAGGCCACTCAGTACCTTAGAGGTCACTGTCTGGAAGTAGCATTTTGCAAGGATAGGGAATCTCAGTTACAGAGACAGTTTAGAGAGGCTTTATATACAAGGATGACGGCAATGCAGTAGTCATAAATCATGGGGAATGCTTTCTTTGCAGAGGTGAATATATTTTGCTTATTTTATTCCAGCTATATATATACCACTTAATCACCAGAGCGTCTAAGATAGATAGATAGATAGATAGATTCTTTATTGTCATTACACAAGTGCAACATTGCACAACTGCAACGAAATTGGATGCCATCCCTTAAAAACAACAAAAGCAAAAACAACAACAACAACCAAACAAACCACACAGGGACGCGGACTTATAAAAAATATTGGGGGGGCCCGGGAAAGCTCATGAATAATAAATAAGCTCATGAATATGCAAATAAAGTGGCGCCGCCTCCTCGTGAGCGAATAGGGGAGAGCGTGCTGCGCCTATTAATCAGCTCCAAAGGAAATTGGGTGGAGCTTTTGCTCGGGAGGGAGGGCAGGAGGCATGCAGCCCGCCCCTCCCTGTGCATTTTGGGCTGGGGGAGGGGCGGCGATGGCGCTCTGCTGGAGGGGCGCCGGAGATTATTGGGGGGGCGGAGCCCCCCCAAACGAATTTTTGAGGGGGCTCGGGCCCCCTCAAGCCCCATGGAGTCGGCGCCTATGAAACCACATTCCAGCCACACCCACACCCATCAAACTCCCAGGTCACACTATCGAGTTACAGCATTCAAAAAGGCCACAGCTCTTGGATAGAAACTATTTTTCAGTCTATTTGTCCTTGACTTGATGTTTCTATATCTCCTGCCAGAAGGCAGTAGTGCAAACAGACTGTATCCCGGGTGAGATGAATCCTGCAGGATGTTGTTTGCTTTCCTAAGACAACGGGAACCGTACAGTTCTTCCAAAGATGGGAGAGGATGACCAATAATCCTTTGGGCTGTGGTTATGACCTTCTGGAGCACCTTCTTCTCCCTAGCTGTACAACTGGAGAACCAAGCACAAATACAGTATGTGAGAATGCTCTCTATGGAGCCTCGGTAGAAGGACACCAGCAGTCTCTCACTCAGATTGTTCTTCTTTAAAAGTCTGAGGAAATAAATTCTCTGCTGGGCCTTCTTCACCAGAGCAGTGGTATTTGCGCTCCAAGTCATGCCCTGATCGATAGTCACTCCCAAAAACCTGAATTCCGCCACCCTCTCCACCCGTTCCCCGTTGATATACAAGGGCTGAATGTCCGCCTTTTTTTTCCTGTAATCCACCACCAATTCCTTGGTCTTAGCCGTATTAAGAGCCAGATTGTTCTCTCCACACCAAACACAGAGCCGCTCCACCTCGTCCCGATAGGCGGACTCATCCCCTCCTGAAATGAGCCCCACCACCGTAGTGTCATCAGCAAACTTGATGATTTTGTTGCTGGAATAGATGGCTGTACAGTCATACGTATAGAGAGTATAGAGCAGGGGACTCAACACACAACCCTGTGGTGAGCCGGTGTTAAGGCTAAGGGCTTTGGACATATGTGACCCTACTCTAACCCTCTGAGAACGTTCTGACAAAAAATCCAAAACCCAGAGACAGGTGGAGTTGGAGAGTCCAATCGCCTCTAGCTTGGACACCAGTCTATGGGGGAGGATAGTGTTAAAAGCAGAGCTAAAATCCACAAACAGCAGCCTCACATAACTCCCCGGCTGCTCCAGATGGGACAGAGCAGCATGGAGAGTGGTGGTGATAGCGTCTTCTGTGGATCTATTTGCCCTGTATGCAAACTGGTAGTTGTCAAAAGTTGATGGAAGACAGGAAATAATGTGACGGCGCACCAGTTTCTCAAAACACTTCATGATGATTGGAGTCAGTGCAACTGGTCTGTAGTCATTCAAACTAAGCATTGTACAGTGAGATTACAAAGAGCACACAGTGGATTAAATCAATTAAATTAATCGCAGAAAGGTCTGAAGTTCAACAGGGAGGCGGGCCTATATGATCTCAGCTGTGGCAGAGTTCTACAGAATTAGGCCCACAATACAGAATGTATGGCTTCTGGTAGATACAAGCCATGAACCTGAGCCATAAGGGATCAATTGAGGAGGGATTTAAGACGCAGTCTAGTGACATCAGCAACTCTTTCAAGGAAGTTTTGCCTTGTTGAAGCAATTGTGGGGACACCTTCCCAGTGCCCACTCCTTATCTCCAGAGTCCTTCCTGAAGTGTAGGTGGGTTGCTATGAGGCAGGGCACAGTGATAACAGCAGGAACCTTTAATGAACTAACAGAACTGGACAACGGGGCAAAGCAGCTGCTTATATACATTCCTGAAGGCCTGGGCCACTCCCACCCCCAACGTGATTGGCTGTCTAAACTTCCAAGCTGTGAATCACGACTCAGAGTTTAAGGGCCAATGGCAGAGGCCCAAATGTTGAAATGTTCCGTGATGTTCTGTATCGAATCAGAACACAGGGGCTCAGAAGCCTTAGTCCAGACTCAAGCTCAGGCAAACAAACCGCTGAATACATAACATTTCCCATGCAGTCTCAGGCTGTGCCTGCGCACTCACCCTTCTCTGCTCTGCCCATTTCATTTTTCTGCGTGTTCTAGGAGGCCGGGAGGAGGGGAGCTGGTCACAGCAGGAGAGGGAGACTGCATCTTCCGCAGCCAGCCTCTCTGCCTCCTGGCCTCACTCTTCTCCTCTTCTGTCTTGGCATCTGAATGGTACTCTGCCATAGTCTCTTCCTGTTCACTAAACTCGCTACCTCTTCAGCTTCCACCACAAACAGTCTGCTCCTTCCACCTCTGACAATGCACCAATGAGTGCATTGTCGTCCCACCCTCGTTCAGAGCCTTCAACCTCTGGCAGTTCCCTTGGGGGTTCCTTGGCTGGTGCCTCCAGCCGCTCCTCTGCATCCAGCCCATCAGTGACATTAATCCTTAACTTGCACTAGAACTCCATTTGGGATTCAGGTGGCACTGTGGGTTAAACCACAGAGCCTAGGACTTGCCAGTCAGAAGGTCAGCGGTTCGAATCCCCGCGACGGGGTGAGCTCCTGTTGCTCAGTCCCAGCTCCTGCCAACCTAGCAGTTCAAAAGCACATCAAAGTGCAAGTAGATAAATAGGTACCACTCCGGCGGGAAGGTAAACAGCGTTTCCATGCGCTGCTCTGGTTCGCCAGAAGCGGCTTAGTCATGCTGGCCACATTACCCGGAAGCTGTACGCCGGCTCCCTTGGTTAATAAAGCGAGATGAGCACCGCAACCCCAGAGTCGGTCACGACTGGACCTAATGGTCAGGGGTCCCTTTACCCTTTACCTTTAGATCTTCACTTGGTGAATGTGTTTTTGCTAAACATTGGGTACCCAATCCACCTGGCACATTCTCTATCACGGTGGTGCGCCACATCCCCTTTGCTTCTTTTCTTGCTCTACTTAGTTTTGGCATGTTCCTTCCCCCCACCCCCCACTCCTGTGTTGTTTAAAGCCTGTTCAGCCTGAATGCTATAATATTCACACACTTGACTTTATTTTTTAAAGTACCATCTCAGATGACAGTGCATAAACAGTAAGAAATCTAGACACCGTGTTAGTGTTTTATAAGTATTTAAAGTATATAATAAAATAGTAAGTAAAAGATGCACCCCCAAAAATATAATAAATGTAGGATCTTGAAAAAGAGGTTTGGTATTTCTAAAAATCTGCTGTGTTATGTAAATAGCTACCACAGAAAATTAATATCTGCAATGGAATAATGAATGCATTTCGAAAGGTAAATTAGCAACTACCAATCTACTTGACAGGCATGTTATGTATGCATGACCTATGCAAAAGGTATACAGTGCCCTCTACTGACACTCTGGAAATTAATTCATTTACGGTGTGATTTTGTACATAGCTTAATTTGGTAAGGAAAGCAATCTAGCGCATCTGTTGCATTATAGGTACATCATGAGTATCCATAACCAGTACACAGGAAGTCCTGTTGCTTCAGGGAACGTAGCTTGAACCAAAACGACTAAACCTGTGTTTTTTAATCCAAGTACAGAGGGCCTCAGATACAGGAAAAAATCAGCATGCACAAGGCATTCTACTGAAATGGAGAAACAAGTTTTTAAGGCTACCATTCAAAACACACTTGCCAGGGACTAAAGCACCAATGCGGCTTAATTCCAAGAAACCATATGCAGGAGGGTACTGGAAATCTCTACCAACTCTTAATTAGGCTGCAAATGGAACAGGAACATGGAAATTTCAGCTTTCAGGCTGCAAACTTAGCTGAGAGTTAAGCCCCAATGAATTCAATGTGACTTCCTTCTGAGCAGACATGCACTGGACTGTCCTGCTAGTTAAAAACCTGCTTAGTTAATTATTCAGTTAGTAATGTAAAAATAATGTGCTGTTGACACTTGTTGCACAAGACCATGAAGCCAATCTTTAGTGGACTAGTCCGTTCACTCAATTGATTTTTTTAAAGTGTTTTGATTGATTTTAAAAGGTGCCGATCCCAGATTAATTGGACAGCAGCTATAACAACAACAACTATTTTAAACAGAAACATATGAAAGCTGAGGGTGGCACCCATCATCTGAAATGAGGTATTCCATCTTGTGGGGAGATGCCTCTTTTAAGACGGGACGGGCATATGCCTGGTGTGATTTTTGTAGATTTTAAAAAATATGTATATAAACACAGATCTCACTATCTATACACAACGCATTCTCAGCAAATCATTTGGCGAACATTCCCATAACAAGTCACTTATTCTAATTTCTAATGCGTTTCTGGCCCTGGGAATTTGACCATAAAATGATGGAAAACCTTGGGAAAACCCAGGGAAAACCTCTGAAACTCTGCAAATGGCAAACAAGGAAGGAAAAAATGCTCCCCCCACCCACCCTTGCCCCATGGTTTCTGATGAAATGGCTGCTGTGAAGCAGCAAAACACAAAACAGTAAGGCTTGGTTAAGGCTGCTTATTTGTTTACAGTACTAAATGCAGGTCCAGCTGTTTGGATATCTGCATCTGCAGTGTGGACAGCAAGTTTTGGGGACTAATTCGTTGTGTTTGGATAAGTGAATTTTCATATGACAAGAGTTTGGATAGTGAGAATTGTGTGCAGTTTTAATTTAATGATTGTTTCCCCCATGTTTTTAGCAGTTCTTATTTTTATCTGAGTCTTTTTAGGGGAAAAGGTGGAGTGTAAATAAATTTTATATATACAGACACACATATCTTCAAGTGCTGTTAAATCGTATCTTTGTTAACTGCAATTGTTCTGGATTGTACCCCAAATAATTTCAATCACCTTTACTAGCACTCTCTGAAAAATACTTCAAAAGATAGATCAAGATGAGGAAGATAACAATTATTGCCATTCTGTTTTCTCGAGAGACCCCTCCTGTTTCTTCAGAAGATTGATGTCCCTCCCTTATGACCTTCTAATCTAAATGATGCACCAGAGTTTAGATCACTGCAGAGATAGTGGCTCCTTGAAAGACATTTGCTGCCACCATGTGGCAATGCTTCCCCCATTCCTTTTCTTCTTTTTCTGTAGACTTCTATGGCATGATCTAAATTGCCAGCTGTTGAGTACATTAACAAGTGCCAATAAAACCTAACTGCAACATTTTCCTCCTTCTCTGAACATCCCACATTGGATATATTATATGTTGTTTGATTTGTGAGAGGGGGAGAGAAGAGAACGGATACAGTTCAAATTATCTTGGCATGATAGACTAACTACAGAAAGGAGACTCTTTTTACTTTATCATTTCTAAGCAATTACTTTTGAATAAATGCTGTCTGAATTTTTTACTTCCATACTAAGAGACACATGAAAGTACCAAGCCAGAAAGGAAGACTGGCTGAAACGAGGAAGAAAAACTGGCTGTTTATAATAGTAATAATGAAATAGAGTTTTTAGAAGAGCTCTGAAGCTTTAAATGCTAAGCCTAAAAGGAGCTTTCCTACAACATAAGGAGATATCCAACATGAAATAGTCTTATGTCACTGCTTAGATTTCATCATGATGTAGAACTTTACTGGTACACATGCTTGAATGCAGAAGGCCCCAGGTACAATCCCTGGATTCTCCAGGTAAGGATGGGAAAAGATTCCTGTTTGGAACCCTGGAGAGCTGCTGGACAAGATGAAACACTGCAGTCACTTGGTATAAGCCAGTTTTCTATGCTGAACTTTCACTGAGGACTCATTTGTAGCACAACCAATGACACGAGTTTCATGTGTCTAGAGGGTATCTATTAAAAAACAGCAGTTATAGTTAGGGTTGCTAATTTGTTTTAAAAAAGAAAAAAGCCCCACAACATCTACTGTGTCTTTAAAAGCAACTAGATCTACAGATCTGAGCAGGGCTAAAACGTTGGCTGGCCATTTCCACAAATCAAGTGGATGCTAAAGGCTCAGGAGAAGGCTAGGCTGGGTCCTCTCTTGGTCCATTTGTAATTCCAGTTCCAGTGGGCACAAAGAATGACACAGTACCTTCTCCGTTTGCTTCAAATGCAGGAAACATACTGAGCAAACATCTCCTTTGTGTGAATGGAAAGTTTCTCGACACTGGAGATAGATGGGTGGTCCCTGCGCTCCCAGAGCTGTATGTGCTCCACCTACTTCCTCTCTAGTTTTGGATCAGATACATCATAGGAAAAGATGGTTTAGACCACAGCCCCTTGGGCTTGCTGATCAGAAGATCAGTGGTCCAAATCCATGCGGCGGGGTGGGCACCCATTGCTCTGTCTCAGCTCCTGCCAACCTAGCAGTTTCAAAGCACGAAGTGCAAGTAGATAAATAGATACTGCTGTGGCGGGAAGGTAAACGGCATTTCCATGCGCTCTGGTTTCCATCACGGTGTCCTGTTGCGCCAGAAGTGGTTTAGTCCTGCTGGCCACATGACCTAGAAAGCTGTCTGTGGACAAACGCCGGCTCCCTCAGACTGAAGCAAGATGAGCGTCACAACCCCACAGTTGCCTTTGACTGGACTTAACCATCCAGGGATCCTTTAACTTTTTTTACATCATAGGAACAGACATTTTAAGCAACAATCAAAGGTATTGAAGCTATAATTCTGTATATGCTTTTTTGGGAATAAACCCTGATTAAATTAGTGAAATGTATCTGCATTGGATTGCAGTGTAGAAGTGTATTTTAAGAATAAAAATGCTATGAATGAACGTCTCCTGGAGGCACCTAGCTGCCGTTAATAATTAAACCTCCATATCCCATAATCCCACAGAATTTCACTGTGTATTGGTGAAAATGTGTGTGGCTGCGTAGCAGTGGAAACCTGTCAAATGCCAGCATCCGCTCTGCATCAGTAATAAGGATCGGCGGCTTACTGCTAGAATTGAAGGATGTCCCTGTCATTTAAAATCACCTTGGTAGCTGGGGAGAAACGAAGCCTGCTTTTTTGATGCCATTCAGTGCTAAAGAACTTTACAATAATGTCTGCTTCTGTTCCAGCAAAAAAGCCTGGAGTGCAGAGTACATTTGCAGAGAGTTTGGAGAGCATTGTGATGTTGAAAACTGTCAGATATGGATGTAATTGCCCAGGAGATCTCTGATACCGTTAAGGTATTCAGACAGATGCCTTTGTACAGTACAGAGCATTCTGCAGCTAGTTACTTTGGGGAATGAATCCAAACCAAGTGCACAGAGCAACTAGACTGAAACTCTTCCACATGCCTGAGGCCAGACACACTTGTATTTTGCAGTATTTAAGAACTTGCTTTAGCAGAATGTTTTAAAATTAACCTTCCTCCTAGCCACTTGCAGAGAATCTCTCTTTGCAGCAATTAATTCTTTGTAGCCTGTAGGCTTTGACTTCTACCGGAAAGAGTAACGTGCCCTCAAAACAAACACGACAAATTAATCACGAGGCTTTCAAATGAATTCTCTCTGCATGATGGGGAAATTTACATTATAAAGTTGTCACAAGGCCAGTCAAAGTAAGGGCTGCGAGTGTGCAAAAAGGAAGAGAGTGGGAGGTCTGCCTGGTAAAGAAAGCTCAAGTACAATTGCTGTCACTGTCAGAGGCAGCACCAGCAGATGATCAGATATCACTAATAGACAACATAGAGTAGCTGCGTCCATCGTGACCTGCTTGTGAATTATCAGATGCATCTATGTGGCCGCTGTGGTAGCAGGAGACTGAATGGCAAGATGGCTGCGGCTATCTCCCATTTGTACCCCATCCTCTTTCCAAGGAGACAGGATGGTATGCATGAGATTATCTCATTTTGTCCTCACAACAACAAAATGAGGTAGGTTAGACTGAAAAGCAGTGAAAGTAATGGCACAACATTCTATCCTCTTCTGTTATAACCACACTGACTTTTTATGACCGTTGACAAGTCTTTTCTACCAGAACACCCCTTGATCCAAATGAAAATCTTCATCCATTTTGAGCTGCTATTTGCCCTGGGAGCATTTCACTAGAGCCGGCCCAGCCATTAGGCAAGGTGAGGCAGAAGCCCCCTAGGCTGCATGCCTGTGGGTGCCCTGCCTGCCCCATGAGATCTCACCCAAAATTGGCAAGGTCTTGCCTGAATTTGGCACCGATCCACTAGGGGTGGATGTGGCAGGGTGTGCAGTAGGGGCAGAATAGGAGGCAGCAGGAGCAGGTGGGGGGTAGCAGCAGTGGCACAGCAGAGCAGTTTCACTTCAAATGACAAAACAGGATGTGTTGCCCCTGCAATTTACCATATTTTTCACTCCATAAGATGCACCTGACCATAAGACACACCCAGTTTTTAGAGGGGGAAAGCAAGAAAAAAAATATTCTGCGCAGAGCATGTAAGCGGCTTTAAAGCAAGCAAAGCGAGAGCCGCTTACATGGCTTCTCTCCCGCTTTGTGCAGCTCTCACTTTGCTTGCCCATCCCTCCTCCTGCCTCACTGTAAAAGAGGAGGAGGAGACACCAGGACAGGTGCTTTGCTTGCTCCCGTCCGTCCCTCCTCCTGCTTCGCTGTGAAGCCAGCAGAGCAAGAGCCGCTGCACAGCTATTGCTCTTGCTCTGCTGGCTTCAGCGATAGCTGCACAGCTTGCTCTGGCTTTCCTGGGAGATGGGAGAAGGGACAGAGGGCAGCCTGTCAGTCCCTTCTCCCACCTCGCGGAAAAGCCAGCAAGAGCCGCACACACTTTAAAGAGAGAGCTGAGCAGAGCCTCCCGCCTGCATTCGCTCCATAAGATGTACACACATTTCTCCTTACTTTTTAGGAGGAAAAGAGTGCATCTTATGGAGCAAAAAATACAGTAAATAATGGCTTTTTATCTGATTTACCCAATGAATATGTTTGCACAAATTAACAATTAATGTGAATACTTGTTGTTTGTCTAGCCTACGGAGACATAAACATTGGTGGGGATTTCAACAGTTTGGTATCACTTTTCTATGTTTTTCTGATTTTAAATATTTCATATATCTATGTATTTTAGGATGCTGTTTATTACTGTATGCAAGGCATTTTTCCATCTTGTTGGATGCTCCAGGCTCCAGGGGAGGAAGGGCAGCATAGAAATAAATCATTATGTAGTAGTAATTACAATAACAGCAGCATCTTAATAGTCACCCTATAACAGTTACACAACCCTGAGTTGCTTTCAAGGGAAGGCAGAATACAAACATGACAGAAAAGCAGCCTCAAGTTTTCTCACTTCGGGCAGACATACACATAAAGCCAGCAGAATATAATTTTTTGCGAAGTTAAACAGTCCTATCATAAAAGTAGTTTTTCCTCCCTCGGGCTTGCATGGCCACAACCCCAGTCTATGTGTGACCTGGTACAAATGTGTCTAAGGCCAGCCCTGCAGGGAAGTAAGCAAGGAGGCCACATGTCTTTTGTCTAGACTGAGGGAACTAGAAATAGCCCTGAAATATATCATTTTCATACTGTAATTGACACCTGAAAATCAAGAGGGAGTAACAAATAAAAGAGTGAGGAACTGGAAGGAGCATAATTATTTATGGAAACGCAAGATGGTGCTGTTCAATTCATACACCTAATTTGCATTATTTTCTTCAGCCAAGTATCAGAGCAAAGGCTGGTGGAAAATCTTCCTATACAACCTCATCACAGTCAGAGGCAATATGCCTCTGAATACCAATTGCTGAGGAACATGAGTTGGGAGGGAGTTGCTGTGTTCATGTCCTACTTCTTGGCTTCCAAGAGACATCTGGTTGATCATTGCAAGAACAGGAAGCTATACTAAGGAGGCCTTTGGTTTGAGCCAGCAAGACTCTTCTCACGTTCTTATGAAACTGGTTCTTTTGCCCTGCAATTCCTCCATACACTGAATGCTGCAAGACCCATCCCTCCTCTCTCAGTCAATATGAATAGAAAGGGCATTTAACATATATAACAGAATATACCATGTGTGCTGATGAGGAGACATTATTATGATTGAGGATCCAAATACACTGTAGGGTTGCCATATTTTGGGGGTGGAAATCACCCAAAGAAAGTTGTTGAGCTTCTTTTGGGGAAGTTGTTGGGCTTTGGGGGGGGGGGTTCAAAAATCCAAACATACCACTTTAAACAGTCATGTTTTAAGTCTACTTTGTTAAAGTTGCTTTAACTATTCATCCATTTTCCCAGGAAACATAGGCTACAATATAGACAGTACTGAGAGTGACAGACCAATTGCCTGCTTTGGTGTAAGGTAGCTCCCCATGTTCTACATTCATTTCCTAAAAATTATGTTCCCAATATACAGTTCTGCAAAACCGAGAACAGTTACTGGAATATACAACTTATCATGAAATGCAGTCCCCCCCTTTTTTTTTACTCTTCCTATATACACAATACAGTGGTAACTCCGGTTGCAGATGAGATCTGATCGGATCCCAAGGTTTTTGCAACTGGAGATGCCTGTTCTGCACTGCACAATAGAGTGCTTCTGTGAATGCGCGTGCGGC
Source organism: Podarcis melisellensis (assembly GCF_964234715.1). Classification (NCBI taxonomy): domain Eukaryota; kingdom Metazoa; phylum Chordata; class Lepidosauria; order Squamata; family Lacertidae; genus Podarcis; species Podarcis melisellensis. The sequence goes on along the minus strand of NC_138530.1, from coordinate 46,686,915 downwards.
GAAACTCAGAAAAAGACTTCCGGGTTTGCCACGTGCGTATCTCGAAGGATACATAACCAGAGGTGCTCATAAGTAGAGGTACCACTGTACCACAAATAAAAAATAACCAGTGCCTGGGCTTGCTTTTCTCCTTCTTTCTCCCAAACCCTTTCCCTTCTGTTCAATGTCTTTTAGATTATAACCTTGAGAACATGAACTATCTTTTATTAAGGTCTTCATAAATTGCCCTGAGGGCATTTTTCCTTTTTATTTATTTATTTAATCATTTATTTATAATAATTTGTATAAGCCTCCCACTCATATAAAACGTCAAGGCCCTGCACAGCAATATATGCAAGCACAATTAATCATAAAATACCATAAAAATAGGGGGTAAAATGCTATGATTTTAAAAAAGCAGATTCAAGTACTCATTTTGCCTTTTTGTTCACTGCATAATTCTTTCACAACCCACGGGAATGCGAAAAGGAACAGCTTAATACTTTCTAATAGAAGAGTTTACTTACTGAGCATGAGAAATACAATCATAGTTGGGTGCTGGATTTTGCATATTTCCTTCTTTTTGACTGCCAGCCTTTAAGTAACAGGATCTAATTTCTCCTTTAAGAAAAGAAGAAGCCACCGTCAGTTCAGTGGTGTAATTATTTGTTCACACACTGAATTTTAAGACTGTAAAATAAGAGAACTGGAAGGGAACATGTGGCTCAATCCTCCTGCTGGAAGCACCGAGCTTGCCCTAAGTTATCTTTGCCAGTGACCTGTACACTCCTTTAAGGTGGAATTTCATTACAATGACCCACGGCTGCAGCAGAGTCTTTTAAACACTCTGGGCTGCAAGCATGCTTTGATGCAAGTCATACCACAGCTGCCCACTACTCAGCTTCCTCCCATTTTATTTATATGGGGGGGGGTAGATTTCAGGCTTGTGGAATCTATTTTGTTGCTCAGATCCAGTAACCAGGGCCAGGTGAAAATCATATACACATTCAATAAATTATTCCCAGAATTTGTTTTGAGGACCAGAACAAAAAGGTCACAATCCTTCCCCACTTCACTTCCCCCATTTTAGCAGTATTATTGAGGAGGATGGAGGAAAGTCATTTTGTGGTTGTTATTATTAAACAGAAATCTTTGCTTGTCTACTTCAAATCCAGAGATCTACCAGAAGATCCTGATCTACCTTCTGTCCACTCCAATAGACACTATAGGTTCTGAGAAAAAGGAATGGGGAGTCTGCTGTGGTGAAGAAGCAGGGGTGATGCCTTGATGCTCTATTCAATCTGCTACTCCACAAATCATCTAGACTTTGGCTGGGGAACCACCAAAGTCAACGAAGCTCTGGAATCCACTTGCAGTGACTGTTTGTCAACATTTCAGCGTTATTAAGCTGTTAATTCATTCCATTACCCCAATTTGAATTAGAATGTATTAGCCCACACCTGCCTGCATTTAATTAGCATATGAGAAGCGACTCGACTTCCGTCTTTCCCATTCATACCAGTAGGTGTTTCCTTTTGGGAAACTCCAGTGTGGACAAGACCCAAGTTCTAGAATCCACTTGGCTCAGTGAGTCTGTGTGTATGTTTGGAGTATATGAATACAGTGACCTAAGCGATCCACCCAGAGTATGAACCCCTTCTGCATACAAGGCTGTGGATCTCATGCCCAGGTACTTATATAACCATCCTACAATCCAATAAATATTGAATGCATTTTGTAAAAAAATAAAGCAACCTTATTCATAGATACCTCTCCCTTTCTCCCAAATTCTCTACGGAGCTTACCATTTTCATCTATGAAGACATGCATTGCATCCACAGACATCTCTTCTTGCATAGAAGCCTCAGGCCCACTTATGACTTGCAAGAGGGAACTATCTTGCTGCGAAGTAACCCGGTAAATGATCTGCCTTTGCCTGGTGCTCTGGTAACTAGGCACAAAAGCAAAATAGAGACACTGAAATTAATTATTCTCACTCTAAGCAACTGATATGAATCATTTCAGACACAGTCAATGAGGAGAAGAAACTTCTTACTGAGCAGTGAACTTGATAGGCTCCGGGACAGTTGGATTAATACTACCAGAGTCTTGAGTTTGCATCTCTGGCTTATCCTGCTTTGAAGATCCATGTGCACTGTTTTTATCCATTTCTGGAGTTTCTTCCTTTTTCTCTGTTGTGCAGCCATCTAAAAAATAGAAAGGCTGTTTATACAAGACACTGGAAATGTGTTGTTTTCATGCTTTCTCTTTTTGAGAGAGCAAGAGTATTTTTGATGAGGAGTGAGAAACCCAAACTATGAAAACAACTACAGTCTGGCAGACAATTTTTCAAAGTCATAGAGTATTCAGAACAGGTTTGGGCAAGGATCTGTTTATGTCAGGTAAGTTACCTGTGACCCTCATATTAGTTTCATGTGAATGGGAAGGAGGGAGAAAAACAGTTGGGAAAGAGAAAAGTAACATGGCTTTTGAAAGAGAAAAAAATGTCCCCCAATCCTGGCTTATAAACTTCTATATAGCACCTTGTACATAGGTAGTGATGTAAAAGTAATAAAAATAATAATATAAGGGTTTAAAATTACCTGCCATCTTTTCCTTTATGCTTCCATGAATTTGTGTCAGTGACAAAATGACCCATGACTAGAACCTGCAGGCAATGCTAACATAAATAAACATCCCCCTAATTTTTTTGCTTTTGGAATCTCACTTACACCGTAAGTGTAAGCCTATTTATTCAGAACAGGGCTTAGTGGAGCTGACTTCAGAGCAATCACAGCACAAGTTCCAGTACAAGGAGACACTGTGGTATAGGAGCTAATCCAAGGTACTAGCTAACACACCTCTCTGGCTGCGGCTGGACAAAGCAGCACAGGATTGCACTGTCTATTTCATGTAGTGTTTCAGAGATTTTGTACATCTATTTCCACCACAGGGGACCTCAAAACAGTTTACATACAACTGTAAAATAGCCAACACAAATCATAACATGCAATGAAAACATCAATTACACAAACTGAGGATTTCTGTGTGTAACTCATTCGTATGTGGTTTAAGAATCTTCTGTACGGCACACAACAGCATGCGGTACTCCATTTTCAGCTTTCAAAAACACCACACTTTATATTCTGGACTATATATTGCTATCTGCTACCATTCCTTGACTGGCAAGTTGCTCTTAATGCAAGTGCTCAGAAATGCCTTAAGTGCAGAGATGGCTCATAATTTTGAAAGCATGCCGCATACCTCCAGTTATCCGCTTATCTTTTGCGGTCTCTGGTTTGCCATCAGACGCGGTTGCCTTTGAGGTGTTAATGGATTCCAGCAGCGAGACGAATTCCAAGAAATTAGATTCATTTGGCATCTGTCCTTCTTTAGCTTCCAGGTCAGATTTAGAGGTTGGCAAAAGCTTCTCTTTATCACTGACTGTCTCCGAGGAATTCTTACTTAAAAAAACATCGGTCCCGCTGTCCACACTGAGCACGCGAGCATGCCTTTTCTCATGAGCCGTTTTGTAAGAGGGTACGCCCAAATTCTGCTGCCCTTCTTTGGAATGTAAAGTCAGGACTTCTACGTTCTCAGAGGCATTCTCCGGGCAAGTGCTTACTTCTTCATGATTATCTGTTGGGTTGTCACCGTCCTGTTTTGCATTATTGTCCTGTTCGCCAGATTCATAGCCCGAACACTGGTTGGATGAGGCATCTACGTTTAAATTGTCTGGCGTTCTCAAACTTTCGCTCGCTTCTTGATAAGCCTGGCCTCCGCTGTCATCAGATAGTTCAAAGGTGATGACGGGGATTCTCATCATTTCGCTGCTTTGCTTACTGTGCTGGTCTGCCATGACAACACCAGATTCTGGATCCGAGCTGGATCCGATTTCAGCCCCCAAAACTTGCAAATGGCGTGAGCCATCCAGGTCGGTGGTTGAGTTCTGGGTACTACTCATGGTGATCACAATTTTAATTGGTTCGTGTAGTGTAAGCGGATCTCCAGAGAGAGAATTGTCAATAAGAGCAACAGCTACCTCACTCTCCGAATCGTCAAGGTGAACCTTCATGTCATCAAGGTAGGAACTTTCCAGAGGTCCATCCACTCCCTTGGCTGCCACGGTATTACACTGCAGGCAACTAGTGGTTGTGATGTCTTGAGCAGATGCATCCAGCACTTTTTCTCTCCGGAAACACTTTGGGTTGCTTAGATGCTCAGAAATGATGACTGAATTATCAGTGCTCCAAGATTCAAATGAAATGCCAGCTTTTATAATGTCATACTGGGACAAGGAAAGATTTGGCAATTTCTTAACCACACCTTTATCAAGAGGCGTATCCTCCACTGCACTATAACTAGAAAGCTGCACCTTCTCATCCTTTTCACTGGTTGCAGCGCTGATAAATGTCTCCATGGCATTTGGCTTCGCCACTATTGCTGATGTGGTAGAACTTGACATAAGTGCCATAGAAGCAGACAGAATATCTGCTTTGACACAGGGTGAGGTAGATGAAACCGGTAGGGCAGGCTGGTCTTCCAGAAGCATTACTCCTGATAAGAAGGGACACAAACATATGTGAAGTTCTGTCAGGCTAGGCAGTCCAGAAAATCCCCACTAGAATCAATGGGGCAGTACACAACTAAGCCTTTAAGTCCTATTGCTTTCAGTGGGGCATGAACATGTTCTCTAAACAAAGTATAAATAGTAAACGTTTACAAGTTATATAAAGTTCACTGCTACCGTTTATTTTAGGAACATGCTCTAAACTCTGAGGTGTACAGTTTTGGGGGTGAAACACTTTTAACAATAGTAACAAACATTATCTATAAGGTACCTTTCAGATCTTCAATCGTTTCTTGTGCTGGCAGCTCCTAAAAATGAAGCAAATGGATTATGTGATCCATGTTATATTTAAAATGTGCATAATTTAAAACAGAGTACTTTAGCAAATCATAGTAAGTATAGCCTATATCCCACTTAAAATCAATGGCAAAAATAATAAAGACAGAATACAAGGATTGCACCCAACATCTCATAGATGTCTCAGGGTAAGCCATGTGATTACTCTACATTCAATGAAGGATGTGGTGGTGGTATTGTAACTAATTATTTTGTTCATAGTACATTTCACAAGTTAAGAAAGGTTTTTTCCTTTCAGATGTCAAGAGTCAGCAAGCAATACTTAAAAACACATACTGATAACTCTAACTGAATACTTGAAACCTGTAAATTGGAGAATATTGTTACTGTTGTTATTTGAAATGTATCTGAATCATGACTCCATCTCAAAGCTCTACACAATTGCTACCCACGCGAGTTAGCTTCCCACTGAGGCCAACATTGGTGTCATGTACATGTACAGAACAGGAAAATGTAGCCAGGGATGCCCCCCACTGGTTTAATGGGTAAAACCTCACATCATTTTTTTTTATTGCCACATTCTAGTGGGTCTGCTTCACACAGAGTTGTGCACACTTAAAAAGCTTCCCTATTGTCTTCTGTACTAAGCAAGTGGACCTGTTAGAGCCCCAGAAGAGGGAAGAAGGTGCTGGACTCACCCCAAATGACCCCATCCTCTCCTCCCATTCACTAACAGTCATTATCACTATCACAGTACTCAGCATTGATCACATCTTGGGACAAGGGGAGAGAACAAAAGAATTCTGAATCTTTAAATTTCCTTCTCCTTCTTTAGCATTTTTGGCCACTGAATGATTATTATTATTTCATATACTGCTTAATGCTAACATAGGGTTCTATACAGTACTTGTAAACCACTTGGAAGGCTACTACATCAGCATTAATATAGACATCCAGAATTAAAATAACAGAATAAAATAAACCCACCAAAACATTAAAATATAGACATCCACAAATAAATTATGCAATTCAATTAATACACAGTAATTAAAACAGGATCTTTTCAAATTTGCATTGATAATGATGACCAGAACCAGATGTTATTGGAGCTACAGTATATGGGTATCACCAAATACACCAGCCCCACCATTCCCCCTTCCCTGTCATGTGTACATCAGTAAAACAAAACGGATGGCCTGGCACCACAACACCCTGAATTTCCTTGCCCAACTTAACTAGCTGCTGCTTGCAGGGATGGCAAACCTTGGAGCACAATGACATCCCATCGTGCATTTTGCTTTGCTAGGCAAAGGAGATGGTATGCTACTATTTTTACAGTAAAACCCACATTACATTTTTGATGGTCAGAGAAACCCAGTGGCATATGTAGAGTGAACAGCACTGCAGAAAAAGCTTTACTAACCAGGACTCCTGAAGAGTGATGAGAGAGGATAGCCTGCACTTTTACGCTGCTGTGGATGGTTGGTGTTGAACCATTACGCTTGAGCTCTTCAAATGCACAACTGTCCCCAATGTTATTGCTATTCAAAAATAATAAAGAACAAAGAATTCAGGGGTGACTTTTTCTCACAATGACCATCACCAGTCCTGTTCCAAATATATGTGCAAATCAGCCTGTCAGAAAGTTGGCAGTCAATCAGTGATTCTGCTGGGATTAATCTACCTCCCTTCCCTCTCCTAAACAGCTGCTTGGCACCATCCATAATTTTCTGACAAAGGCAGGAAACCTATTTGCTCACAGTAAATGATTTGCATGCAGAAGCTTGTTTCCCTACATGTACGCCTCCTCATTATTTCAGAGGGCACCAAGGATAACCTTACACAGTAAGGAAGAAAACTTGCCTGAGATTCATATGCCGAACTGCATTGTCTCTTCTACCTTCTTTATTTTGCTTTCCTTCCTTCCATGAGACCTTTTGTTGAATCACTTCTCCTTTGTCAAACATAAGATGCAGGCGATAACTGACCACTTTGATTATCGTGAAAAGCACAGTCACAGAACTGCAGTAGACAAAGGCTGTGATGGCATTGGGAGGGAATGCCTAAACATAAGAATAACGAAGAGTTAATGCAACTGATCCATTGGTTTGCCAGTAGATTTCATTTACTTGCAGTGTGACAATTTAAATTTATAACAAGACTGATTATTGATAACCCTGCTAATGTTTTCCTAACCACTATACAATACTATTGGCATTTACATGGTGCTTTTCCTAAGTGCTTTAATGTAATTTTTACAACAACCCTGTAAGGCAGTGGTGGATAACCTGTGGCCTTCCAGATGCTGTTGGACTCCAACTCCCATCATCACTGGCCACTGGCCATTCTGGCTGGGGCTGATGGGACTTGGAGTCCCAATAGCTTCTGGAGCAGTTATGACATATGATACCCCTGTTGTAAGGTATAGTAACATTGCTAATCATTTTCATGTTACAGATGTAGGAGAAGCAATGAGGCTGATGAGATTTTACTTTGCCTAAGACCATTCAGTGGCTGATATGAGACACGGAGCAGGAACCTCTTAGCTCATTTTCTTAACCACTACCTAAATCGGCTTAAGGTCCATATAGTTAAAGCCATGGTTTGCCCAGTAGTGATGTATGGAAGTGAGAGCTGGACCATCAAGAAGGCGGATCGCCGAATAATTGATGCTTTTGAATTATGGTGCTGGAGGAGACTCTTGAGAGTCCCATGGACTGCAAGAAGATCAAACGCATCCATTCTTAAGGAAATCAGCTCTGAGTGCTCACTGGAAGGACAGATTGTGAAGCTGAGGCTCCAATACTTTGGCCACCTCATGAGAAGAGAAGACTCCCTGGAAAAGATTCTGATGTTGGGAAAGATTGAGGGCACAAGAAGAAGGGGATGACAGAGGATGAGATGGTTGGACAGTGTTCTCGAAGCTACAAACATGAGTCTGACCAAACTGCAGGAGGCAGTGGAAGACAGGAGTGCCTGGCATGCTCTGGTCCATGGGGTCACGAAGAGTCGGACACGACTAAACGACTAAACAACAACAAAAATCAGCTTACTTGCAGGGATGTGTGGGTGTTAGAATGCTATCTATATCTATCTATCTATCTATCTATCTATCTATCATCTATCTATATTCTTCAGACTGGCAAGAGATACAACAATTGCAGATACTTTGGTCAGGATCCAAAGAGCCACTCAGCACTTATTCCAGGGCTGGGGAAGCTTTGGCTAACAAGACATTGCTGAACTACAACTCCCATCAGCCCCAGCAAGCAAAACTGATGTCCAGGGATTATGAGAGTTGCAGTCCAGCAACCCAAACCTGACATACTCCATAGTAGAACAAAATCAAAAGAGAGAATAAGCCTTGGGAAATATAGGAGCATAGTGGATGAATATTTTACTGGCATATTGCTAGAATGCACATAATCATAGTTTTATTGTAGCACCAGCTGGGAGAAGGATCGTCACTAGAGTTTTCTCATAGGACACCTTCTGAATCCCCATAATCCTCCTCTCTCTTCCCCATGCCGTGCTGCCTCCACCTGCCCACCGGGACTTCCCGGGCTTGAGTCGAAGCCCTGCTTTCTCCGGGCCCTCATCCCGGGCGCAGGAGGGGAGCTGCGGGGCCGCCTTGCCCGCACAGAACCTGGCTCGGGTCGTTGTCCCCTGGGCTCTGGGCCTCTCCCTCCCCGCCGGCTCCCTCCTCACCAGGTGCATCGCCATCGGCAGCAGGAGCAGGAAAAGCCACAAATAGAGGTGGCAGCTGTTGGTGAACTTGCTCTGCTCCGGATCGTGGTACCAGCCTCCGGTGAGCGCCGCCCACACGCCCTGCCGGAGCAGCTGCACGGCTTGGGACACCATGGCCGACCCCAGAAGCCGCCGCCGCTGCTGCCGCCTCACTCTCCGGGTCGGTGCTGGTCCCGGCCGCCGCCACCGCCGCCGAGATGCTGCCTGGAGCCGGCCGCCAGGACCTCCATGCCGGATGCTAGAAGGATTTTCCCATCATGCTCCGCGGCGCCCTCTAGGCTAGCGGTCCCTGAGATGGGAAGCTCCGCCCACCACGCCTTTCGCAGGACGGGGCCGCTCTGACGCGCGAGGGATTCCCACGCTGGGCACGCAGCTCATTTCTGCCCGTTTTCTCCTTTGCCTTTCTCCTCGGCGTCCTGCCCTCCTGCCGCTCATCGCTTCTCCATGGCTGGACTCCCCATCTCTCCGCTTGGGAAGATTTCACACCAGACCCTGAACTGTAGTTTGCTAAGGGGTCTGGGAAGAGGAGCTCCGTGAGGGCGAACTACAGCTCCCAGGATTCTTGGGCGCCACGCTGCCCTTCCCTCCTTCGGTTCTTCCCCAGTTTAGTTTCCAGGGTGCAACCGATGTCGTTCACTCCTCCATTCCCAGCGCAGTCTTTCCCCCGCCTCTTCCCAATGGGGATCGGTAGCTTTGCCCTAACTTCAGATGGGGCTGAATTGCAACCGCCGCAGTCCCTGATCATTGGTCTTACTGCCCGGGAATGGTGGGTGATTATAAGTCCACTGGAATCTGGGGATCCGGGAGTAGGAGAAGAGTGGCCTCTTTCTGCTAAATATGTTTACGAATCTATACAAATAAAAACATAAATATTATTTAGAATGCAAGCTTGCCTCTGTGTGATACTTCCTATTAAGCATCTCAAGGTTGCACTAAATGTGTACTGTGGACGCAGTGCAAAGCAGACGTGAGCATTCCAGCCCGAGAAAGCTTTATGTGCTTCACAATATATCCACTAGGGGATGCGATAAGAGAACTTTTCTATATACATGTACCTGCAAAAAACAGTTTTGAAAGGAAGATAGAAATTCTATTTTACTGCTTCTCCCGTTTATGTATTTTGACACACAACTTTTACCACTGCTTTCAAAATAACTCAGAATATGTATGTCATTTAACTATTTTCTTTACTGCTGTGTTGACTTTTGGGGAACGCTCAGTTTTATTGTCAAGACATTTTCCCTTGTTAGCTTTTCATCTTCACAATAATTCTTTCCCTTTGACCCATCAACAGTGTGACTGCTTCACCTTCCCACTTTCTCCATGGACCTTATCCTACCTCTCTCCTAGGTCTTGGAATGGCCTATCTCTGCCCCTTGCCACCCCACACAGACACACACTTATACCCTCCTCGCCTCTCTCCTGCCCAGGCCTCTGCTCCTCTGGTTTCCCCAGATGTAGTGAATGCCTGTTACAATGTGTAATATAATATACTACAATGATTACACAAGAGTATATATGGAAATAAGGTCTTTCAATGTCCACAGACTTTGCAAGATTCAGCCTAGACATTTTCAAGCAATACATCTAAAATATTATTTAATAGTGAACGTTTGATCACTTTTCATCACTTTAGCTTATCTTCCTCTGCTGAAATAAAAAGGATCTGCCCATTGTGTGGACTGACATGGATGGATTTTTTTACATTACCAGAGATCACAAATTAGAATAGTTTTGTATTTCACTACATCAGAGTAAAGAAATAAAAAGAGGGGAGGAATGGCAGTCCATGTAAACTCCCAGCCCATTTACAGCGTGTGACAGCAAGACTGAAATTTCACACAGCCACTTCTGACCAAACGACCATGCACCCAAGTCAAATTCACCTTGGATAAATTCTCAAGAGGTGCTAAAACCCACCTCTTACAATCCTAAAAAAACAAAAAAACAAAACAAAACACATTTCAAGGAAGGGGACAAATGGAGTTTATCTCCCAGCCCAGCAGATGGAATGGCATCTCTCTCCTTCCCTTTTGCAACCTGACCGTTGAAGGAGTGAAGGAATCAAATATACTAGATAATTTGAGGGCTGAGGGACAATGAGCCCTGCACATTTTGCTTGCAAGTGGGCTGTCACTGGACTCATTTGAACACAGCTCTAGACATGCAATATATATAAGCCCAAATTCATGACGGCAGGAACGTCATAATTCTAGGTGGTTTCATTTTGAAAGAACTGCTGTTCAAGCAGAATTGCAGCAGCTTTGGCTTTAATTCACCCTCCTCAAGCATCCATTCAGTTTCAACCAGCTCCTTATGAGCATTACTCTGGAGGCCAGGACAAGGCTCCTCTGTACTAAGCAGCTTAACAAGAAACCTCAAGATAATAATGTCTCAATGAACTCAAAAGATAATTGTACCTGCCAGCATTTAACATTTTCTCTGTGGCTGGCAGAATTTCCTGCCAACATGCTCCTCCTACATGAATTGGACTCCAGAGAATACATAATTTATTTTAGTCTCTGCAGACCGATGGCAAGTGGTTCATTTTTAGCGTTTGCTCTCTTGATGGGTTAATTGAACTGGCTGTCAGTGGCTGACATATGTTTATTTTATGCTGACTTGGGTTTTATTGCTGAATGGTTGCTGGGTTGGCTTTATTATATTTGTTGTATTTTTAAACTTGTTTTACACTGTCATTGTATGTTGCTTAGTAAATCTTTTTATTATTATGTGACTGGCAAATGCAAATAATAAATAAACGCTGCCAAGCCGAGGAAGTTTCCCTGGAGGTTCCTAACATCTTCCTTTTTCCTTGAAAACAATGCTATGGTTCTATAGTTCCTTCTAGCTATCACCCCTAAAAGTGGCATTACTATTCAATATTTTTTTCAAAGCACCTCCAAATCTTGCACATACAACAGTGGTCTGGAAGCGTCATTAAGGCTGCAATCTTATGCTCACTTACTTGGCAATAAAGTCAATAGGCCTTACTTCTGACTAGACATATATTTGAAATATCTGATATTATTATTATTATTATTATTTAATCAATAATTTATCCCAAGATCCCAGGGAGATGTACAACATTAAAAACATTAATTTACATAGCATAATAATAAAAAGCAATAAAACAACCACAGAAAAACATCATAATAAAAGTCCCCCCTACTTTAAAAAGGCCATAGATTGTTTAATGGATGAAGGCCTGGGCAAGGAAGAATGTAACCTCAATAAGTGACCTAATAAGTGTCTTACACACATTTTCCTAGGAGTAAACAATACACAGATCCAGAGTGGAGTCCCTAAGACGATTCAATGGCACCTTGTATGCCTCCTTCCAGCAACTCCTGCAGGCTTGCGTCCCAGAGAGGTCACTTCGGTGCTGTTATCGCAGCAGTTCACCCCCAGAGGCATACTCCATTGTCTCTCAAGACAGACTGATGCCAGCAAGCCCCACTGAACGTAACAGTTCCAAATATTTTCTCAGGCTATAAACAGGGATTGTTGGGAAGGAGGTAAAGAAAGTATCAGATGAGATAGACAGTGTTTCCACTTCCTGATCTTCATTCCAGGTTCATTAGTGGAATGCTTTGCATGAAAAAGGTCAGAGACTCAATTGCCAGCATCTCCAGGCTTACTTCATAAGTCCTCTGCAATTGTGTAGCAAGTATCAGCAACTACACTATCTAGTGAGCACAGATCCTTATCATGAATCTTACTTACCGGTATATATTATGTTGGAAAATATTGGGTATGTACCTGTGATGGGACGATGAGCTGCTTGTGCGTAAAATGCAAGTCCCTCAGAGTTTGATCAGGTTTTCAAACCTCTGCCGGTGACGGAGCCCCTCCAGCATGGCTGCGTCAATCACTAGTAGAATCCGAAAGTGGCTGCTTTCGGAAACGTTTCCAACATAAAAGCTCCTTAACGGAAACACGTCGTCTGGCCTCTCGGCGTGACAGTTTCCGTCGAGGTGTGGGTGTCCCTATAGGAGGTCCTGAGACCTCCCCACTGGTTTCGCTTGAAGCGTCTCTGAGCCATCCCTCCGACTCACTTTCCCTTGGAGTTCTTGCTCGCCCTCTACTGGTTCCCTCTTCCGCTGCTACTGCTCTCTCAACCTCAGGGAGCCTTTGCACCTGCGGCGCTTTAGATGTCAGTTCCCTGACATCCACCTCCCCTCCAGGGCCCCCTTCACCCCCTCCCGTCTCCTCTCCTACTGGCGGTGAGGAGGTAAAACCCCTGAAAGAACCTCCCTCATCTTCCGACGTCGCGAACACTTCCTTCCACTTGTTGCTGTTCCTACTCTCTAGGTACTCTTCGTCATCAGAGTCCACTCCATCTTCCAACTCCGACTCCGCGAACCCTTCCATTTCCTCTTCCTCATCGGTGGTGCCGAAATACTCCCTCCTAAACCTTGCTATAGGCTGAGGTTTCCTCGGGAACCTTTGGTGGAACGTTTCTGTTAAAACCTCGTCATTGACTTCCTCTGCACTTACCCAGGTGTTTTCTGACTCCGGTTCCCCTTCCCACGCCACCAAATACTCCACCTGATTACCCTTCCACCTGGAATCGAGGATTTCCGCTACATGGTTGCGGCGTTCCCTCTCTTCCAAGGCTGGTCCCCTGACGTGCTCCCCTTCACGTCCCCCCCTGTATGGTGACAGTAACGACCTGTGGAACACTGGGTGCAATTTCATGTGGTTGGGTAATCGGAGTTTGAAAGCTACCGGGTTGACCTGCTGAATCACCTCAAAGGGTCCCAATCTTCTGGGCCTCAGTTTCTTACAACCCCCTTTGAATGGCAACCCTTGGGTTGACAACCACACTTGATCCCCCACCCTTATGGTTTCACCTTCCCTTCGGTTCTTGTCTGCCTGCTTCTTATATTGTGCCTTGGCCCTTTCTAAGTTAAGCTGGAGCTGCTGATGGATGGCTTCCATCTCTTCTACAAAATGTTCAGCCGCTGGAACGCTCCATCTCTCCCCTCCTTCCCCTGGAAATGCCCTGGGGTGACACCCGTAATTAGCCAAAAAGGGACTCATCCCTGTGGACACATTCTCCGCATTATTGTAGGCAAATTCTGCCAACGCCAACTTTTCGACCCAATCGTTCTCTCTGTCATTGACATAACACCTAAGATATTGTTGAAGAATGCCATTTGCCCTTTCCGCCTGCCCGTTGGTTTCAGGGTGCCGGGCAGTTGAAAAATTAACTTCCACGTGTAGCAAGCTCATGAGCTTCCTCCAGAACCTGGAAGTAAATTGTTTGCCTCGATCTGAGATCACCCTCGAGGGAGCCCCGTGCAACCTAAAGATATGTTCCACAAACAACTTCGCCGTTTCTTCCGCTGTGACTGCATGTGAGCATGCTACAAAATGGCACATCTTAGTTAACAGGTCTACTACTACCATGATGGCTGTTTTCCCCTTGGACCTTGGCAGATCCGTCATAAAATCTATTGATATCGCTTCCCAAGGCCGTTCTGGTGTGGGTAAAGGTTCTAATAACCCTGCCGGCGCCCTTCTTTCCCCTTTGGCTCGCTGACATTGGTCACACCCTCTTACATACTCCCTTACATCTTCCCTCACCTTAGGCCACCAAAATTCCCTGGTAACCAACCACATGGTTTTGTGTTGCCCAAAATGTCCCGCCGTGGGGCTATCATGCAACTGCTTGAGTACTCTCCCCCTCAATTCACCTTCGGGTATATACAGTGCCCCTTTGTAATACAATGCCCCATTTCTTTCCTCAAAACCTCCGGGGCTCTCGCCCTCCCCCCTGAGACCTCTGAGCTTATCCTGGGCATATTCATCATTTTCCGTTTCCTCCACCAGTTCCCGTTGCCCCACCAGCGCCGCCCCACACACCCAGCGGTCCTCCGGGATGACATGTCTCTCTTCGATCACCTCCTCCCCTTCCCAATATTCTGGTTTGCGTGAGAGCGCATCCGCCCTGACGTTTTCTGGGCCTGGCACATAACAAATCTCAAAGTTAAATTTGGAGAATTCCTGTGCCCATCTCACTTGTCGTTGGTTGAGCACTCGAGCTGTTCTCCAATACTCTAAATTTTTGTGGTCGGTGCACACTTGCACCTTGTGTTGTGCCCCAATTAATAAATGTCTCCACCTCCGGAATGCTTCGTGAATGGCAAGTAGTTCCCTGTCATACACCGTGTAATTCCTCTCGGACTTATTCAGTTTCCGCGAGAAGAATGCACACGGTCTCCACTCCGACGCACTCCTCCCCGGTTGAAGAAGGACCGCCCCTATAGCCCGGTCGGATGCATCTGTTTCCACTCTCATGGGTTTTTGTAAATCCACATGCAGAAGTTGTTCTTCCGAGGCGAAAGCCCTTTTCAGTTCTTCAAAGGCTCGATCCGCCTCCACCGTCCAAACAAATTTCTTCTTGCTGCTGAGGCAGTCGGTGATGGGCGCCGTCAAGTGGGCAAAGTTCTTGATGAACTTCCGATAAAAGTTCCCAAACCCCAAGAATCTTTGCACGTCCTTCTTGGTCTTCGGTGTCTTCCATTCCAGTACCGCTTGAACCTTGCCTGGATCCATGGCCAATCCCTTGTCTGACAAGCGGTACCCCAGGAATTCCACCTCCTTGGTATGAAACTGGCACTTCTCCAGTTTCACCCACAGCTGGTTGGCTTGCAGCCTGCCCAACACTTCTCGAACGTCCCTCACATGCTGTTCCTCATCTTCCGAATACACCAACACGTCGTCTAAAAAGGCCACACAGTTCTTGTAGAGCAAAGGTCCCAGAACGTGGTTTATAAAAGCTTGAAAACAGGCGGAGCCCCCTTGTAGACCGAAGGGCATAACGAGGTATTCAAAGGCTCCCAAAGGGGTAAACATGGTGGTCTTCCATTCATCTCCCTTCCTTATGCGTATCAGATTGTACGCCCCCCGCAGGTCCAGTTTTGTAAAAATCTTTCCCTTCCTTACTCTGGTCAAAATGTCGTCAATTCGGGGCATAGGGAAAGCCAGGGGCTCCGACACTGCATTGAGGGCCCTGAAGTCACACACCAGTCTCGGTTTGTCTGTGTTCTTTTTGTCCACAAAAAACACTGGGCTGCCCCCCACCGCTCGGGACTCTCTGATGAAACCTCGCTTCAAGTTTTTGTCAATGAACTCCCTCAGCTCCTGCATCTCCCTGTCTGACATGGCGTACAGCTTGCCTACTGGGAGTTGGGCCCCTGGGAGTAGGTTGATTTGACAGTCAAAGGGTCTATGCGGTGGCAGTTTGTCTGCTTCCCTTTCGCTGAATACGTTGCTCAGATCTGCGTATTGCGGGGGCACCTTCCCTTTGCCCATCACTTCCATCCCCGCTAGGGTGACTCTGTCTCCTCCCGAGACCTTCCCCTCCTTGCAGTGTTCTAGGCAATGCGCTGACCCAAAGGAGACCACCCTCTGATGCCAGCCCACTAGCGGATCGTGTAGCGCCAGCCAGCTCATCCCCAAAATGATGGGCGCTCCTCCCAGGATGGCCACATTAAACGCTATCTGTTCGGTGTGCCTTGCCACTCTCATTATCATCGGGACAGTCTGTTGGCTAACTTCTCCCCCCAACAGCTCTCTGCCGTCAATCGTAGTCACCTGCAAGGGGTTACTTAAAGGGATGGTCTGTATCTGGTGCTCAGCTGCAAACTCCTTACTCATGAAATTACAGGAGCTGCCTGAATCCAAAAGCGCCTTGACCTTTAGTGGGTGTCCGTTTGGCAGTTCTAGTAACACCTCTATCACTAAAGCAGGTCTGGGAGGTTCTGGCATGGGCACTTTCATTGCTCTTTGGCCTGGCTGCTGTGCCCCGACGGTGGCAGCCAGGCGTTGGCTTTTACTTGCTCCTTGCTTTCCTCTTCCTTTCCCCCAACAGCTCCTGCCATCCCTTGCCATTCCTTTCTTTGTGGGCAGACTCTGGCAAAGTGCCCTGGCTGTTGGCAGAGATAACATCTCTTGGCGCTCTTTCCCTCCTTCTTCCGCCCTTCACTGGGATTTGAAACTGCGCGCGCCCGCGCTGTTCCAACTTCCATCGGCTCTGCCGGCGGGAAAGATGGCTCTGGAATGTCTGGAATGCGGAACTCCCTCCAACGGTCTCCTTTCCCTTCCCGCCTTTCCAAAGCCCTCGCCTCCTGGCGCGCTCCTATGGCCAGCGCAGATTTGGTTAATTGGTCCATAGACTCCGCCCTGGGCCCCCGGGAAAGCTCATCTTTGACGGTTGAAGAAAGCCCCTCTTCGAAAAGCATTTGGATGGGCTCCGCCGATAGGTCCCACCCCAATTTATGAATCAGCATAGTAAATTCAGTCCAGTACTCACGGACAGATCTGCTTCCTTGCTGGCAAGCCATTAACTGCCTTCGCACCACCCCCTGCTCAATATCGCTGGAAAACATCAGGTCCATGGCACGAAAAAACTTCCTCGTGTCCTTTAAGATCTCATTATTCGCTGCCATCAGGGGTCTAACCCAATCTTTCGCCCCGGATTCGAGATGGCCAATCACATACGCCACTCGCGATTCCTCGTCGGGGAAGTCATCAAACTGCAAGTTTAGAGCGTATTGCATCTCTGTTCTAAAGGCATGATAGTTCCTGGGATCCCCCCCGAATTTCTGCACCAATCCTGGTACCTTTCTGGCGAGCGGGGTGGTTTTCTCCTTTCCCTTTTCTGCATCCTGAGCCCTCCTCTCCTCAAGCCTCGCCGTTTGCAGCGCCAACTGGATCTCCAACGCTCTGTACCTTTCTTCCAGGCTTGGACCCCCTCCAGCTGCTCCTGCACCCCCGGTTCCGGCTGGGTTGCTCATGATGCTTCTCTCTGCACAAGCTGGCTTTCGGTGACTTTCGGATTGCTGTGATGGGACGATGAGCTGCTTGTGCGTAAAATGCAAGTCCCTCAGAGTTTGATCAGGTTTTCAAACCTCTGCCGGTGACGGAGCCCCTCCAGCATGGCTGCGTCAATCACTAGTAGAATCCGAAAGTGGCTGCTTTCGGAAACGTTTCCAACATAAAAGCTCCTTAACGGAAACACGTCGTCTGGCCTCTCGGCGTGACAGTTTCCGTCGAGGTGTGGGTGTCCCTATAGGAGGTCCTGAGACCTCCCCACTGGTTTCGCTTGAAGCGTCTCTGAGCCATCCCTCCGACTCACTTTCCCTTGGAGTTCTTGCTCGCCCTCTACTGGTTCCCTCTTCCGCTGCTACTGCTCTCTCAACCTCAGGGAGCCTTTGCACCTGCGGCGCTTTAGATGTCAGTTCCCTGACAGTACCTTTATTTATTCTGTTTTGTATATTCTGCTTTATTTTACAATGTGTATGCAGGTAGCTCAGTTTTGTTATCATTCATCGGTTGTATGCCTTGTATCATATTTCCAACTGAGGTACCACTTTAGCTAATGGGGCCTCCTGCTGCCACCGCCGTGTGATTTCTGTTCTTATCCTGAAGCAAAGTTCTTAACCCAAGGTACTATTTGAGTCTGTAACCTGAAGCACATGTAACCCGAAGTGTCTGTAACCCGAGGTACCACTGTATTACAAAACAGCAGCATCATTCCAGAGACACTGTCCTTTTGAGGCTTTTGAGACGTCTTCTGCTGAAACTTTAGAAAAACTATTGAGAAACTTTACTTTACTCTGTTTCAAATCAGGTGTTCATGCCACCAAAGACTGTGCTGCCTAACATGCTCTGCCTAGAATTGTGTCTGGGTATAAAGTGGTCTCAAAACATGGGCAGCTTACAGGAATTGGGCCAAAGCAATTCAAGTGCCCATTGCCCCTGGGATGTTATAGTTTACGAAGTGCTCTAGCATATTCTTTCTCTTTCTGAGCACTGTAGTTTGTTCAGGATTGCTGTGGATTGTACCTTAGTGGGAGATAAACTACATTGCCCAGTATTCGTTTGAGGGAAGGAATGTGCTTTGAACGTGCTTTAAAAGTATATACAAACACGCCCCCATCTCTCTCTGAACAGCAGAGCAACATAGGAGAGATCCTGACCCCTGTCATGTCCAAGGCTGTTGAAAACAAGCTACCACGTATTATGATGCCTCGCCCTAGTCTGGAGAGGCAGGAAGTACAGGATTCCAGTCGAGGCAGGAGGCAAAGTGGGGCTTTGTGCGTGAAAGTGAGCATCCACTTCACCCCAAAGTTCCTCAGAACAGGATAGCTTAGTCGGTAAAGCGGGCAACTCCTTTATCTCAGTGTCCTGGGTGGGTTCAAGCCCCACGCTGGGCAAAATATTCTTGCATTAGACAGGGTTGGACTAGATGACCCTCGGGATCCCTTCCAACTCTACAATTCTGTGAGTCTATGAAATAGGTTTACAGGAGTTTCCTGCTGCTGCGCCCCCCCCCATCCCATCCCATTTCCCCGTCTCCTGCGCGCGCGCACCCGAGGGGAGCCCCTGCTCAGCAGCCCCCATCCATTGGAGGTCCAGCCTTCCGGGTTTCAGGCGAAGAGCGAGCCTTGATGCCGGCGCTCTGCTTCCACCGCCCGTCCACCCCCCCCCCCGGCCCTCCTGGCGCCCCTTCCTCTCCCGAAGAGGCTGCTTGCTCTCTGTCGCGCGCGCCGCTCGCTCCCGCCGCTCCTGCGCCGGGCGAAGGGCAAAAGCAGCCCCAGGCACCTGCCCGGCTTGGCTCTCCGACCTGCGCCCAGAACCTGGCCCCTGCGTCACGTGGCTG
Organism: Podarcis melisellensis; assembly: GCF_964234715.1. Taxonomy (NCBI): domain Eukaryota; kingdom Metazoa; phylum Chordata; class Lepidosauria; order Squamata; family Lacertidae; genus Podarcis; species Podarcis melisellensis. The sequence goes on along the minus strand of NC_138530.1, from coordinate 46,667,647 downwards.
GGGCCAGCCAATCGGGGGCCAGCCAGGAGGTTTCTTCTTTTTTTTTTTTCGGGAGCAGCCGCTGTCGGAGAAGGAGGTTGGCTGGGAAAGTTGCTCTTTCGCCGCTCCGTGTCGCGCGCCCTCGCCCGCCTCTCTCGGCGTTGCTGCTTTGAGCAGAGGGGGCCACGCCGCTCGCTCCCCCCCCGGACCTCGCTTTCCCGCCTTCGCTGCCGGAGGCGGGCCGCTTTACCTGTTGCTTCAGCCGCCGCCCCGCGCGCCCCTTTGCCTTCCTTCTCCTCACCTGGCCCCTCCTGCCTTCCCTGGGAGACCCCGGAGCGCGCTCGCCTTTTGCCCTTCCGGTCAAACCTTTTCGCTCTTTCTCTGCCCTTCTTCCGGCCTACGTTGTCCCCGAACCTCTCTGCTTCCCGTCCCCAGTCTGTGGACCCGAGACCTTTCCACTTCCTCCCTTGCTTGGGCGCCTTCCGCTGAGCCCCCACAGCCTCCTAGCTTAGGCTTCCTGGACTGTGAGACCCTCCCACTCCCCACCTAGTTCTTTCATTCATTTTCTCCTCCTTATGAGCCTTGCCCTGACTCCCCTCCCTCCTCCAATCCTCTGCCCCCCTCCACACTCCAACTTCCTGCCCTTGGTCTTCCAATGCCTCTGCTGCTCCCTTCTAGCTTGCTCCACTTCCTCTGCCATCACATTCCTGCCCAGTTGAAGCCTTGAGGGAGGTGGTCTTCTTCCAGAGGCTTCCCTGACTGTTCCCAATGCTGAGGCCAAAGTGGATGAGATCTGGGCCCCCGCCTTGACCATGGCCTTGGTGAGCTCCGAGGGAGCGGCTGAAGGGACCTCGGGGACCACCGGCCGTACCTCCTGCCCGCTCTGGACCGTGCTCTATGACTACGAGGCCTCCGGGGAAGATGAGCTGAGCCTGCGGCGAGGGGAAGTGGTGGAGGTTCTCTCCAAAGATGCGGCGGTCTCCGGAGATGACGGCTGGTGGGCTGGCAAGATCCGCCACCGCCTCGGTATCTTCCCGGCCAACTATGTGACCTACCAGCCGGGACGCTACCAACATCCCCCGCTGGGATTGCTGGAAAAGTCTGGGCATGAAGCCCAAGCCCAAGCTATGGGCGATGGGCATCCTGTCAGTGCTGAAGACCATTTGGGTTCTCTAGAAGAGATTAACTTCCAGCATCTGGAACTGCAGGAGATCATTGGAGTTGGGGGCTTTGGCAAAGTTTATAAAGCAAAATGGAAGGGCCAAGAAGTGGCGGTGAAAGCAGCGCGGCAGGACCCAGATGAGGACATCAAGGCCACGGCAGAGAGTGTGAGGCAGGAGGCAAAGTTGTTCTCCATGCTGAAACATCCCAACATTATTGAGCTTCATGGTGTAAGTTTGCAGGAGCCCAACCTCTGCCTGGTCATGGAATATGCTAGGGGAGGACCCCTCAACAGAGCTCTGTCAGGGGCCTCTCCCTCCACCAGTGGGAGTCATTGGGGCCGTCGGATACCTCCTCATATACTGGTCAACTGGGCCGTGCAGATAGCTCGCGGGATGCTTTACTTGCATGAAGAAGCCTTAGTATCCATCCTTCACAGAGACCTCAAGTCAAGCAACAGTAAGTACAGTGTTCAAATACGGTGGTGCCTCGCAAGACGAAATTAATCCGTTCCGTGAGGCTCTTTGTATAGCGGTTTTTTCGTCTTGCGAAGCAAGCCCATTGACAGCTTAGCGGATTAGCGCTACAGCTGTCAAGCGGCTTCCAGCGATCAGCTGTTAAGCGGCTTATCAGCGGAACAGCTGATAAGCGCCTTAGCGGCTTAAGAAAAGGGCGAAAAAAGCGAAAAAAACCCGCGGGGGGATGCAAGATTTTTTTCATCTTGCGAAGCAACCCCATAGGGGAATTCGTTTTGCGAAGCGCCTCCAAAACGGAAAACCCTTTCGTCTAGCGGGTTTTTCGTCTTGCGAGGCGTTCGTCTTGCGGGGCACCACTGTAGTTTAAAAACTGAGTGAGACAAGTTACATTTTCCTTTCCATTTTTAAATGTTGCAACCCCAAACAGCACTGTGAGAAACATTGTTTTTAAACAATGTGGTGTTCTGAATAAAGGCAATGAAATATTTTTTATGTAAAACCTGGATTTGGCAATGCCACAATGAAGCTCTAACCTCTTGAGTCAAGTTGGATAAAAGAGTCAAGTCTCAAAAGCAAAAGTTAGACTCTAGGCATTTGTACTGGGATTTGAAATCAGTACTTTTTCTTTTCCCATTCAGAATCTGCCTTTCAATTATTCTATGTTACAAGATAATCCAGTTCTGTTGCATGAAGTTTCTTTTCTGTTGTCGCAACACCATTGTAGATGCACAAGCTGTTCAGTTTTTAGCTGTGTTTGCATTCTTAGAAAACCTGAGCAGCCTCTTACAAGAAAAAGGGTCTGGGTGACATTTTTCTTCTGAAATTTTGGTTTCAGCATTGTTGATTATAAAAACAACAAAAGCATTTGTTTGTTTGTTTTAGGAGTTATATTTCGACTAAGGCTATTGCTTATATACACTACCTGTCTTGTAAATACTGAAAATGTAAAATAGTAATGCTGCTCAAATCTGTGGACTGTTGTTGTTTGGTGCCATTTTGTTAAATCTGGGAGGAAGCAGTCTTACTTCACCAATAGCTTATTATTGTTTCCAGGTGCCTGAGGTGTTTAATGTCATAATTTGAAGGGCGGTAAGTGTGCAGAACTGCCAAAAAAAAAAAAGTGTTTCAATGTCTTTACCTGTCCTTGTGTACCATGCCAGATGGGTGGGGTTCAAATAATAAACTACTGCTGCTACCGATTATTATTATTAATGTGGATTGTGAGGATCAGTGTTGCTTGGGGTGTGGGGTTTGTGCCACATCCTGAAAGCTCATAATGAAGGATCCCATTGCTTTTCAAGTGGAAAAGAGAGGGGGGATTTCTTATTCTCAAAATATCCTGTTGCAACACGTAGAATAAGCAATGGTGGAATAGTTTGAAAATTCAAAATGAGTGAAGAAAGCTTCCACATTTTCCTGCTACGACATGGCCAGTTTACTTCTTTGTTGGACCAGTATTTTCTAGTCGTTGGGATTAAAGGAGGACCCCCCCCCCCGGTACTCACACTACAGTAGTTACGTTAGTCCCCTTAAGCTTCTGCAATGGCACCCTGTTGACTTAATATAAGGCTGCTGCTTCTCAAGGCACCCACCCATGTTGGATATATAAGCTAATCTCCAAAACCTACGTTATAGTTGCCACAATAGAATAAATTTGTCATTATTAATTTCATTTCTATACCACTTTATATTTTAAAGAAAAAATCTCAGAGTGGTTTACAACATATTAAAACATCAAATAAAACAATCCAGAATAAAACAAATTCAAGCTTCAAATAAAATATTTCAGATCCTTCTCTACGTGACATTTTCCCCATATTTATTTACTTAATTTATATAGATGCCCCATAGGAAGTCAGTGTGGTGTGGTGGTTAGAGCATCAGACTAGGACATGGGAGATCAGGGTTCAAATACCCACTCAGTCATGAGGCTCACTGGGTGACCTTGGGCCAATCACAGCCTCTTAACCTACTTCACAGGGTCATTCTAGGAATTAACTGGTGGGGGGAGGGTGACCCAATTTGGATGTAAAATGAAGCCAGGCCTCGCGGTTTCATCTTCCCACATATGCTGGGGGAGAACTATCCACATATCATGGTTAAGTATGGTTTACTGTGACATGTAAACACAACCACTGTTTCACTTGTATAGCATATAAGGGTTGTTTATTTCTTATTTTACATTATGTGTGCAGGTCAGAAGCTTGTGCCTTCTTGCATTTGTGCACAGATGTTTATGTGCGCACACACACACTGCATATAAGTGTTCTGTCACTTGTTTTGGGATCTGTGCACCAGCTGCAGTCTGGAAATTGCTACCAGAAATGGAATGGAAAGAAGTCCTCTTAAACCAAATTCTATGTGTGCAGCTTAAGCATGAATGGACATCCCTCTGCCATGGACCATAAATATGAGGCTGGAAATCATTCAAATGTGAAATATGACTAAACGTAATGAGATTATGGGAAAGTTCCAATAAGGTAGCAGGAGAGGTGGAAAGGCCTCATTTGACTCCTCCGTGCACTTCCTTCAGCACCCAAAAGTTAGATATTTATTCTCTTGCAAAACTGGTTTTATCTTTAAATACTGCCTTATTTCTGGGGGAGAAATGAAAACTCCCCAAAGTTGCAGTTTTAATATATTACCATGAAGTATGTTCTATAGATCCTAGTGAGACTTAAGTTCTGGATAAACATGCTTAGGGTTGGATTAGATAGTGCAGATGCTGATGTGCTACATTCTGTAGTTATCTCTAGAGTGCAGCGTTGCTCCCAAGCTACACACTTAACCCCTGAGTCATAAACACCCTTCCATCTGGGCTTTCTTCAGAATAATCAAATACCGTATTTTTCGCTGCATAAGACACACCTTTTTCCTCCTAAAAAGTAAGAGGAAGTGCCTGTGTGTCTAATGGAGCAACTGTGTGGTCGATCACTGGCCCCCTTTCTGGCCCCGCCTCCTTGCCCCTGCCTCCATTGTTGAATGTTCTGCAGATGGAGGCTGTTTGTTTTCCCAGCGACATGTGACTGGATGATTAGATTATCTGTCTGGAAACTGTAGAAATGGCTCCCCGTCCTTTCCTAAAGAAGCTGCAGAACTGTGAGTTGAACCCCATAAAAACAGGATGTTTTCCCTTTGCAAAGTAAGCTCAACAACTTTGAGCTAATCCTCAAAAAATGGGGCTTTTCCCCTTTGCAAAAGAAGCTGCATAACTTTGAGATGATCCCCCCAAAAAAACTGGGCTTTCCCCCTTTTCTCCTCTAAAAACTAGGTGCGTCTTATGGTCAGGTGCGTCTTGTGGAGCGAAAAATACGGTATATATCCCAATTGCTTTTCAGCAATAATAACATGATCTGCTATCCACACACAAATGGGGTAGAATAGCCTTGCTACATGCAAGGCAGCTTGGTTGTGATGCAATTAAATTCTTTAGAGATGTAAACAAAATCTGGCTAGTTCCCTTCAGGGTAGGAGAAGTGCTGGTTTTTATACTTCTAGGAATGAGGAATGGGCCATCATGAGTTTCTCCCTTCCCAAAGGCCCTGGTGAATGCAACCTGAAACCTGCATGGCACCTACAGAGCCTTATTTGCATGTCTGCTACCTCCTCCCATGTTCCATCATAGGAAGATTACAGAATGCAGACTCATAGCTTTTCATCAGCTAACGTTTTAAAAATTCTCTCCCTCTCTTTCCTGTCTGCCTCACTTTGTTCAGCCTGATGAAAGGTTTTGGGGAACCTGAAAGGTTGAATACAATTTTGTGACATACTTTTTGGCCCGATACATATATTGCCCTTATATGGATTTTGAAACAGTGGCCCGATCCGTGCCATACATCTCAGTATTTTGTGGTTTTAAACAGCCATGGATTCCTCCAAAGAATCCTCCAGACTTGAAGCATATCTGAGGCGGGGGGGGGGGGGAAGCTGCAGGGTGCAGAATAAGCATATATCCCATTTGCAGATGTTGGAGGCCACATGTGGATATCATGAAGTACGTCCAACCAGCAAGCTCCAGTGGTAAAGCACAAACAAACACCAAACTGAAAAGAATTGACATCTGGAGAAATGGGTACCTTCACCTTCTATACCACTAAGCCTTAATTTCAAAAAACTCATTTTAATTCTTTTATATATTTTAAGGAATTTATATTCCAGCTTCCACAATAACAGCTATGATCGGGTGGCCTACATAATTTAAAACAAAGTAACAAAATGTCATAAAAGAAGCTGGACAACAACAGAGACAAGTTCATGCAGCCATCATTGAAGGCACCAAAAAGATAGGAACCCAGAGTCCGTGTCAGGAGTGTTTCAACTTGGTGTCCAGAAGGAATGGGGATGCATAAGGAATAGCTGCCAGGTGTCGTCCTCCTCCTTCCCAATTTCTCTCCCCAGCCTAACAAGCAGGCTAGTGGCCACAACTTTGGCTGACCTTTCAGGGAGGCAAAGTGTGTAAGGGAATGAGTGAGTGACCCCATGATATAGCACAGTGTTGTGCAGCATAGATGAGAAGAAAGATATAGTGACTGTGGCAGGAAGAGAAAGCAACTAAATCTGAAAGCTGGTGGCATATTAGGAGGTTGCCAGAGACTTGTCATGCATACTTGGCCCACCTGCAGCTGCTTAGCAGAGCAAACCCATTAGCCATTCCTGCTACTATTTTAATTATTAGCTGTTTTGCGTTACATAATATTGTACTATATGGTGGGCTTTGGGGGCGAATCATAAAATTGTGTAATGGTTAGAGGTGGCTACATATATTGAGTCATGAGGTTCTGCCTACAGTAATGAAGGTAAGGTGCAGGTCATTTATAGGAACAAGCTGCTTCAGTTTGAGCCAGCAAAGCACAGGAAATGCCCAGGCTATCCTGAACTTCCTTTTAGTCAGCTTCCTTTATGACTCGTGAAACTGAGCATTCCATTATTGTCTCATCTTAAAGCCAAGCACATATGCTGCGATTAGGTAGCCTTTCCCTTGAGGTTTGATTAGAAATTATGACAAATTTAATAATTTCTCTCCACCCACACCCTGCCTTATGCACCCAAAGGCTTATTGATTGCTAGGCGTTATACTAGTGCTTCTTTTGCTCTGCGTGGGGATAGTCGGTGATGCAATAGAGGATGCATGAGAAAATAATAAGGAAGCAATCCCTTGGGAATTGTCTTGATGTCAAAGGTTAATCACATCCCTTTCTGCTAGATCTGGCAGAATCTCTATGCGTTAATGACAAGCAAAATCAAGCATTTCTTTGTTTTGATGTTTTGGGGTGACATTATTTCTGACAAACTAGACCAGGAACCATAGTACAGTGGTACCTCAGTTTACAAACTTAATCCATTCCAGAAGTATGTTCTTAAACCGAAACCATTCTTAAACCAAGGCGTGCTTTCCCTAATGAGGCCTCCCGCTGCTGGTGCCCTTCCACCATTCAGATTCTGTTCTTAGACCGAGGTAAAGTTTCCAGTTTTGCGGAGTTTGTAAACCAAATCGTTCTTAAACCGAACTGTTCTTAAACCAAGGTATGGCTGTAAAGGTTTCCATCATAGAATACCTTTGTTCTAGTCTAAAAAATATTTGTCTCGCTCCCTGACCTACAGATTCTTGAAATGGATTATATTTGCTTTCCTTGCTGAATAACCAGCACTTGTATTTGGTTTAGTAAACTTTCCATAGCTATTCTGCACATGTATAAGCACATTAGAAGTATTGTCCTGGATCAGATTAAAAGATTACCTGGTCTATCATTATATCTTCAGCAGCTGCCAGCCAGATGTCTCAGGAAACTCAAAATATGATGGAGATTACTATTCCTTTTTTTTTTGCCCCAACATCTGGACATCAGAGGCATATTGACAGAGCATGGAAATTCCATTTTAGCAGTCACTGATGATAGAATTGACCTCCATTCATACGTGTGTTTTTTAAATGCAATTGGTCCTAGGTCCATCACAGCATCCTGTACAAAACAATACATGTGCTGTATAAATATGTTTATTTCTATTTATTTAGCAGAATTTGTATACTAAGCTGTATACAATTTGTATACAATTTTATTGTAAATAAAATCGAAGTAGTTTAGGGAGAAGGATTGGGGAAGGGTATTATTCCCCAATCCAACAAGGATTGGGGAATAATACCCTTCCACAGAGTTTCTCCAGTATAATCTTTTGTGATTCTCTGTGTTCAAAACCCCATCCCTTGTGACAATTATTGACACATCAGAAGAAGTAAACAAAGGAAAATAACTCACATTCTACTGGGAAATTAAACTTGGAAAACTAAAGCTAAATAAAATCTGTTGTATGATCACCTGACCCCCCCCCCCAATTTTGTTTGGGTCAGAGTTCTAAATTGAAGTTATTGGGGGTATTAACATTATGATCAGATAGGTAGGTTGCTTATAAGAAATAGAAGTAAGAAAACTTTTGTGTATGGTATACATACCTGTATCAATACAAACCTTTAGGCAATTCTGTGTTGGTAGTCTTGCAGTATTCTCACATGTTTTTCTCCTCAGAACATGTTCCAGTTTGTTTACCAGCTCCTTAGAGTATGACCCCTGGACTGGACACAGAGTTGGTAGTGTGCCACTTTGTAGTAGCATTATGGAGATTTTGAACTTGTAAATCAGCATGCAGTCTTATTTTGACTGTCTGGTGGGATTTAAAAGTCCCAACAACCTCTGGAGGACTACAGATTCTCCATTTGTGCTCTGCATGGAAACTTCCATGTCTAAAATCTTCCCTGTCGTATACTTCTGCCTAAACAACATTAGCATCCCTATGTAGCATTTTGCTTTCTGTGCATCGTTGCTGTCATGTGGAGAATATGTGAGTCTGACTGCATGGAGTGAAGGGCTTTTAGATGGTACCACCTTCACATGGATTGTTGCCATGGGGACTGGCTCGTTTCAGTGCTTATTTGTGGGCAAGTAACATGGCGCTGTGGGTTAAAGCCTCAGCGCCTAGGACTTGCCGATGGAAAGGTCGGCGGTTCGAATCCCTGCGGCGGGGTGCGCTCCCGCTGCTCGGTCCCAGCGCCTGCCAACCTAGCAGTTCGAAAGCACCTCCGGGTGCAAGTAGATAAATAGGGACCGCTTACCAGCGGGAAGGTAAACAGCGTTTCCGTGTGCGGCTCTGGCTCGCCAGAGCAGCGATGTCACGCTGGCCATGTGACCCGGAAGTGTCTCCGGACAGCGCTGGCCCCTGGCCTCTTAAGTGAGATGGGCGCACAACCCCAGAGTCTGTCAAGACTGGCCCGTACGGGCAGGGGTATCTTTACCTTTACCTTTAACATCTTAACATCAAACTTTTGCCTTTCAGGGGAAAAGTTGATTTTTCAAGAGGCGTAGCCATATTCATCGTTTGCAGCAAAAACTACAGCGAGCCTTGTGGAACCTTGAAAGAGTAACAAATCTATTATGACATAAGCTTTTGTGGACTAGATCTTGTCTACAGAAGCTTATGCCATAACAAATTTGTTAGTCTTTAAAGTGTCACAAGACTCTTTGTTACTTTGTTTATGCACATAAAACAAATACGCATATGCAAATGCAGAATGGTGTTGCAGTGATAATATGGGGCCACAGAGGCAGTGGCCGGGAGGGTAGAAAAGATTCAACTTGACAAAACATATCTTGCTGTTGAGTGTGAGTCTTGGAGCAAGGCCCTATGAATTACCATATTTTTCATAAGACGCACCAGACCACAAGACACACCTAGTTTTTGGAGGAGGAAAACAAGAAAAAAAATATTCTGAATCTCAGAAGCCAGAACAGCAAGAGAGTGAAAGCAGCAATCCCTCTTGCTCTTCTGGCGTCTGTGATAGCTGCGCAGCCTGCATTCGCTCCATAAGACGCACACACATTTCCCCTTACTTTTTAGGAGGGAAAAAGTGAGTCTTATAGGGCAAAAAATACGGTATTTCTAGCATGTAGAATTTTTTGTTTGCAGGAGGTGCATAGAGCTGATGTTACAGTTCTGTTTCACGTTATTAGTATCTTAATAAGTTCGTCAATTTTTGAACGACTGTAATACTGTAAAATTAAAATAATCTTACTGTTTGAAACACGCATGGAAAGAACTGTTGCTCTCAGCTTCGAGAGTAAGAAAATACACCTTTTAAACAAAATGTAATACCTTTTTTTGGCCCTTTTGTGACGTTATCTATAACACATGAATTAAGGAAATGAGCATGTTTACAGAATTCTGTTTCCCCCACTAATGGCGGGCATTTTTGTGCCAATGAGCTAATTATTTTAATATGGCTCAACCAATAACTTCTTTGTTTATCATCTGTCCACTTATTTTTTCTGTAGAAAATTAAAGTTCTTCTGTTACTAATCTTGAATTCAGAGTTGCTTGTAAGGTAACAAAGTTCTAATACAAGATGCCAGACCTCTGCTGGTTATACCTGGTTTGGCGAATAAAAGTGTGGGGACTATATTTGGAGCTATATCAAAGGCCCCGTGCATTAAAATAATAATAATATTAAAAACTTGTAACCCAGGGGCAGCCAATGTGGTGCTTTCCAGATGTTGTTGAACTCCAACTCCCATCAGTCTCCCTGACCATGGTTAATGGTCAGATAATGAGAATTGCATTCCAACAATATCTGGAGGCACCACTTTGCTTACTCCTGCAATAACCTATCCAACTACTTCCTGATGAGTGGCAGGGTTGTGCTATATCTGAATTTTAATTCATACTGTACCATCTCACATATTTCTGCCAAAGATGCCCATTTGACGGGATGGTCTGGAAGGTGGCTGAATAAGAGAAAAGCCTTGAAACCTTTAATAGCTTGAAGAAGCCAGGCAGAAAGAGTGGGCTGAAGGACATGGGAGACTTAAGTAAATGCAGATGAGCTTGGCAGAGGAGGCCAAAATATGCATGTATCAGCCAGGAGGGACGGGGAGGACACAAGATTTTCAGTTCATTGCAGGAATTTGATGGATGTGCAAGTACAAAAGGACTGCATCTTTGGTAGTGTGAAATTATTCTGCAAGTTGAGAAAGTTTCCCCACCATTGTGAAGCTCAAGTTTTTCACAGGGGCACGACTTCACTTGCTGATCTTTGAAATAAAATATGTACTTCATTTTAGCAAGGAGCTTTTCCTCCCCCTGTTTCATAAATGACTCAGATGTCCATTGAGAAACTAGCTTAGAATTCTAAAATGAAAACCCCAAACCAGTTACTCACTTCAAAGTTTATTGCCAAGGGGCTCTTTCTATACCTAATGCTACAGCTTCAGACCCAGACATGCCAGTGTTGGCAGAACAACTCTGCTTTGTTCTTTTCAGTGCTAATGAAATGTTTACTTTTGCAGGTGTGCTTTTAACTCAAGCCTGATAAGCCAGCCAGCTTTCTCACTGCTTCCTCTAAAGCACTACAGCAGCAGCAGCAGCAGCAGCAATGTCTTGTGTCCTGTAGGTTCTTACTCAAGAAATGAAACAGTGTTGAAACCTGTATTTAGTGTAAAGTTATTGTCAGAATGTTAATGCTCCTAGCTGCATAATGCTGTTCTTTAGTCATATTTTCAACAATTATTATCTACAAAGGCAAGAATAGCAATGACGTGTTTCATCTAAAGTGATTGAAAACACACAGAATTTGGGGGTTGGATTCAGAGCAAATTAAAACTCCATTGGGTTTTGTGAAACTTAATGGGACTTGAGCTTTCCATGTAGATTTCAGTGGGTTCTAAGCATCACTAACTTGGTCTGGATCCACGCCTTTCCTATAGAGCACAAAGTTTAATCATGGGCAGTTCTTCTAGATAAGATACAAAAGGTCATGAACATTGAGCAAGTGGCTTCTTAAAATGATAGGAACCCTCCCATCAGATGTCAAGGAAATAAAGGACTACACAACTTTTAGAAGACATCTGAAGGCAGTCCTGTGTTAAGAATTTTTAAATGTTTAACATTTTACTGTGTTTTTTTATGTGCTGTAAGCCGCCCAGAGTGGCTGGGGAAACCCAACCAGATGGGTGGGCTAGAAAAAAATAAGATGATGACGATGATGATGATTTATTAAGCAATAGCTTGTCTTGTTGGTCATGAGAGCTGTCATAATAAAATCTACAAAAAGAGACATAGGCTGGAATGCATCTTTGTGATATGGTGAATGTCCACACTCAACAATGCCTCTCTCCCCCTTCCCCATCCCAGTACATTCCACCACCAGTTTTCCATTGGGAGAATTGGATGGGGAAGGGAGATGGAGGGAGAATTGCATAAAAAAAACCAACCCCCCCAAGCAGTAATAAATGGATATTGAGGTGGGGTTCTCTTTAATCTGTGAGTGTTGGTACTTAGCAGACTGAAATGAACACAAGCAAGGCAGAGAGAGACAGAGAGAATATGTGACCCATGAAATCCTGTGATCATTCACCAAATTCAACAGCTGTACCCCCATTGCTGATTATGATTTGTTGGTTTAAAGCTGCATCGAGATCCAGTAGGCTTGATAGATACAGGTACGGCCATGTTAATATCCCACAAGCAGCTCTCAGACTTGATGGTGGGTTGTCCTGCAAAGCGTAGTGCAGTCTGACACTTCTATGGAATTGTGTGGCCCATTGTAACTTGTCTGCCAAGCTGAGGGAACATGGGAGGGCAGAGATTTGTGATTTGATAAAGCAATGCCCTAAATTTACCAATGGTTTCATCTTGTTCCTTGCTCCCCGCACAATAAACGGACCACCTTGAGCCAAATTAGTGCAGATAATCAAGGCATATGTTGCTACAGGGCAGCACAGGCTTCCTCAACCATGTCCCTCCAGATGTTTTGAGACTACAATTCCCAGCATCCCTGACCACTGGTCCTGCTAGCTAGGGATCATGGGAGTTGTAGGCCAAAAACATCTGGAGGGCTGAGGCTGGGGAAGCCTGGGGTAGTATGTAACCTTGCATTTTGTACTTGCAAACTGCATTTACAGCATAAGCTTTCTTTTGCCAATCAGTAATTGTGCTATTGCATAATTACCATGAAACACTTTGCTGACTTGCCAATAATGGGTGGCTCTCTAGGAGAAATCTGAACGTCTCCCCCCCCCCCCCAGTTTATTGTCACACTTTCAACCCAACATTACAGCCAGATTTCAAAGGGCTTTGGGGTTCATTATGTCCTCGTTGCGACTCATCACAAAACTTTCTGTACTCTCAACTTCAGGTGATCACACTTTTACTATGGCTGTGTTGTTGTTATGCATTGTAGAGTTTTTCTTACAGCCAGATTTCATATTCTTTCATCCCAAGTGTTTTGAGGCATGTATGCTCTGCTGCTCTTTCCTTAAGGGTAAGCCCCTGCAATAATCAAGAGGTAGAATTTATAGAACATGTGATTTCTATGCTGGAGTTTTGCAGCATATGATTGATTAGCCCTTTGTTGACCAAACTACCTGGCAGACCAGTTCAGTTTTATGTTAAATATCCAATGGAAGTTACAAACCCAAAGGTATCACTTGCAGTGACTAAATTTCTATCAGTGAGAAGAATTCACCACCTGAGACTGGACAGGCCGTCTTAACAAGGACTCACTCGATATCATAGTAGTTTTATATGCCTATAAAGTGACACAGAAGAACAATCTGTTTTGCTCTGAGATTCTTGTGTGCTGTATACTTTTTATTTTTGGTTTATTGACTGTAGCATATTGATGGATTGATGTGCTTGCTGAGTGGTGTCTTGTTTCTTCCTCAAATTCATATAGTTTTATAGCCTCTGCTGTGGTTTCTTCCCTAAGGGAAGTGATGTTTGCACTCACAGGACCCATGGAGTGGTAGCACGCTCCACCAAGGAATGGGAGAGATTAAAATGGAAAAGAGCGACTTACATGTAGCTGCCTCTACTACAAACATCCTTGGTTTGTTACAGATAATCTTATTATTGTGTGTATATTGAATTGGTCTTGTTTTAAAATGTTATGGCTATTAGAATCATAGAATCATAGAGTTGGAAGAGACCACAAGGGCCATCGAGTCCAACCCCCTGCCAAGCAGGAAACACCATCAGAGCACTCCTGACATATGGTTGTCAAGCCTCTGCTTAAAGACCTCCAAAGAAGGAGACTCCACCACACTCCTTGGCAGCAAATTCCACTGTCGAACAGCTCTTACTGTCAGGAAGTTCTTCCTAATGTTTAGGTGGAATCTTCTCTCTTGTAGTTTGGATCCATTGCTCCGTGTCCACTTCTCTGGAGCAGCAGAAAATAACCTTTCCCCCTCCTCTATGTGACATCCTTTTATATATTTGAACATGGCTATCATATCACCCCTTAACCTCCTCTTCTCCAGGCTATTAATCCAAAGGAGTAGGCTTTTAAATGGCTCTGTGCACCCAAATTTTAAATAGGAATTGGTAAAGACCGGTAAGTGGCACGCTTACACAAAATCCACTTTAGTAATTGGGCTTGATGCTATAGAGGTGTGTTCTAAAATATGTTAATGTTATGGACAGAGTGCTAGTCCTGAAAGCACACTTTCCTCCTGAGTTCTCTTAGCGTCAAAGTAAATGTTTGCAAAGTGTAGCCTTTAGGATTGGGCTCAGTCTGAAGTCGGAATGGCAAATATTGACATTGCGATTTTAGTGATCAAGTTCTACAAATTGTTTTCGTTTTGGTGGAGCATTTTGCATGCAGAGTCCCTCACCTGAATCATATAGCATGTGTGTTAAAGTAACTTCCAGATTCTGCATCTGCTATTTGTGACCTTCAGTCACGTATGGTTGAGTGCACAGAAAAAGCCCAAGGTTGCAAAGGTCACTTGTTTTGATATGAAGCTAATGAGGGGCAAATATCTGTAGAAGTCCAAAAGGGATGGCCTAGCACAGGTTGCTAAGCAACAGACCACAAGAATTTGTTCAGTCACGAGGCACTGGCGCCTATTTAGTTTGTTTATGTCAAGTGCTCTGCCACCCAATTTGACAAACGGGAGGGAGGGGGGAAATTATACAAAGTATATGTAGTGACTGCAATTCTTCATCCTGCTTATGGGAAATAGTTCTTCCCTGCGGCCCCCTCTTTCCCATTAAAATGAAACCTGGCCACATGCCAGTTATTACCTTTCCAAGTCAGTTTGTGTTTGGTTTCGGTCAGATTGACTGACATGGAATTTGTGGAATTTTGCTTTGCCTGTGTAGAATGCAAAACAATAGGCCTTTCATTAAAGTACAAAGGGCAGCAAGTTCATATCACTACGTTCACCACATTTTCCTGCTTCTAATTATTTCTGTCATGGGCACTGAGTTTCAATATAATTTTATTCAGTACTTCACTTGTGCCTCAAGGCACACTGTTATGGATCAGTGACAGAGTCTTCTTCTTTTAAATAAATGCATACATGAATAGTAAAATATTAAACATTCTCCACAGTTGCAAGGGTTAGAGGTCACCTCGCCTTTTGCTTGAACGCATTCCACAGCCCTAGATAGTTTTAACTGGTTACCTGTTAATGGTGCTTTGCAATTTATATGGCCAGGAAAAGAACTTAATCGCAATTCATTATCTGTACACTGGACTTTGAACCTTGTCTGTCTCAAGTGCTTAAACATAGTTCCTGCTGTTGGCAACGATAGTGTGAACTGGATATGAGAAATTTCAGCGTCGTAGTTCTAGTTTAACTGCCTCTGTGATTCACTAGTTTTGTATGCATGAAGATTCTGACATAAGTTTTCTCCTGCTGCAATTCATCAATCACTAGGTTAAACTCTGAGGAGAATTAGCTCCAAAATTGGAAATTGAATCTGCACTATTTAGTGTATTTCGACCCCACACTAAACTGCAGTTTAGTAGGATATAGTGAGCTTCTGACTCATGTAACCCTCTGTCTCCTTCCCAATCCTAGGATGAGTTTGCCAGCTTTTGCTTCTGGCTTCCATTAACCTCAGCTTGTCATATTATCTGAACTGACAAACTGTAGTTACTGTTAATTAGCCATTGAAACTAGTTACTCAGGAGAAGAGGAGAAGCACACAAGTCTAAGGTTCCGGGCAGCTTATTCACCTTATGCTAAACTATGGTTTAGTGTGACATCTGAGCTCTCTTAATTGTAGGTGTTTACTCCTTCAACATTCCACACCTTATGTTAGTAAATCATCGTTCAAAGCATATGCATCTACTCAAACCATCAGGTTTTTTGGGGGCGTGGGACAGCCACAGCTTTAATCCTTGATGAATTGCACTCTGAACCTCTTACTATGAGCTAAATCCACGTTGTCCTAGTTTTATTTATTAAATAAAAATTTTAACATTAATTTCTAAAAAGGGAAACACTTGGCTCCATATTGGCTGCAGACAGATTATGCTTTTATTTCGAGATGGGTCAAGTTAATATTAATGGTGATCTATACATTTCTCCCCCCTTTTTCAGTTCTGTTGCTTGAGAAGATAGAGAACGATGATATTCATAACAAAACACTGAAGATTACAGACTTTGGCTTGGCTAGAGAGTGGCATAGAACAACTAAAATGAGTGCTGCGGGAACCTATGCATGGATGGCACCTGAAGTTATCAAATCATCCATGTTTTCTAAAGGAAGTGATATCTGGAGGTAATTATGTTTTCAATATTCTCTTTATTTTTTTAAAATAACTTTTGTACAGCTGGATGAAATTTGAAGCAACCTAAAGTTGTGTAGTTGTTCCTGGTGTGGTGCCTGGGTACATGCTGCAAGTGAGGAGCATCACCGAGGTGGACACAACTTACAATGTCCTGGCTCCTAAACCTCACCCAGTCAGTCACTCTGGCACTCTGCTGATTCTAGGCTTCCCTTAATGGTTCTCACTATACTTCTCGATATATTGGGTTCTCACTATATTGCGTTCTAGAGAGCAGGGGGAATATCTCTCTATACGCCTATGTGCATTTTTTAACATCTGAAAGATGAGGTGAGATATACAAGGAGAGGAATTCAGCTTTGCACTAAGGCAATTGTTCTGTTTGGTAAAGCATTTTTGCTTGCCAGGCAGAACCACCACCACCCCACTCATCCCTTCATGCGTAAAACAGTTTCATAGAATCATAGAATTGTAGAGTTGGAAGGGACTCTGAGGATCACCTACTCCAGCCCCTCAATGCAAGAATATGCAGCTTGGATCGAACCTGCCACCTTGATGTTATCAGCTCCACACTCTTAACCAACTGAGCTATCCAGGTTTCATTTACAGTATAATTAAAACAAGGCAGGTGAAAACCCACAACCACCAGAGCAACAATAAAACAGCAGCAGCAACGAGATCAGGCATCCATCTTAAACATTTCAAGGAATTATTCAGTTCATGCTTCCTTTTTTGTGGATCGCCAGGTGAAGGCTTTATGGAAACAAATATGATGAAACCACTTTCAGATATGCAGAATGCTTATTTATGTAGCTGGATTTTCATTTGCCTATGGCTGTAAGGCATTTCATTTAGCTGCAACTATGTGTTGGAAGGATGTAGAGCATGGCGATGGCATAGCCTTTGTTGCGGTGTGTTTGGATGCTTTCCTTCTTTCTAGACGGGTTGATGACCTTTTTAGTTTTTGTTTTGCCCCTCATTAAGCTGTGTATTTAACTGTCAAATAAACATTTATTTATAGTTATGGCGTATTGCTGTGGGAACTCCTTACGGGAGAAGTTCCATACCGAGGCATTGATGGTCTTGCTGTGGCTTACGGTGTTGCTGTCAATAAGCTTACTTTGCCCATTCCATCCACATGTCCCGAACCATTTGCTAAACTAATGAAAGGTACTTGTGCTGCTTATTAAAAAGGGGGGTAAAGTTGCTATGAGATAACTCGCATGTTGTCTATAATATGTGTACTTTTTTTTTTTAGTTTTAGCATTTCATTTAGAAATGTCATCACTTACATTAAGGCATAGAAAACACCAGCTTCCCATTTCATTTTAGTCCAGTACTAAAAACCTTTTTTTAACGCGTTCAGCAGTGGAACGTAATTTCATTTTAAAAGCTGCATTCATCTTTGAAAGTGCTTTCTTGCTCATTTATTCATTAAGTTATATTCTGCTCTTCCTCCAAAGAAGCTCAGAATAGCAGCGTAGCCTCACCACAGCCTGTGACATAGCTCAGGTTGAGACAGTGTGGCTTAGAATCATAGAACATAGAGTTAGAAGGAGCCGTGAGGATCATCTAGTAGCCCAACCCCCTGCGATGCAGGAATATGCAGCTGTCCTGTACGGAGATCAAACCTGCAGCCTTGGTGTTCTCAGCACTGAGCTCCGACCAACTGAGCTACTTGCTTAAAGTCTGCAAGTCAATACAGTTAATGCTCAAAGTTAATGAAAAGTTACATCGGAAGCAGTTTATTTTGTTGGTGTAGCATGATTTTATCGATGCAGGATGTTTACGGATCTACAAATTGAATAATTCATATGGGGGAAGTGAAGGAATCCTTATTGTTAAAAGCTCTTGTGTGCTATCCTTCCACATTCATATTTTGAGCCTGGATTAATCTATAGGACATGGGTCTGTGCCTTCAAGTCATGGTTGCAAAAAGAAGATTGTGTGAGACCCAGGCGAAAATGCACGTGGTGAATATATTTGTGGTCTCACTTTTTGAAAGTGAAAGGACCGTAAGTTATTTAACAGGTCATGCCTAAAATAATCTGTGCATGCATCCAAGTCACATTCTACCTTTTATACATCGCTCTGGACAGTCTGAGGAAATTGCCTCATTTAATGCAATCGCAAGCAAATCCTACTCTACCAAGAAAGTGCTCTATTAATTGTTTTGAGTTTTGTTTAGAAACATTATAGAAATGCTTAAAAAGAAATTAATTCTTAAAAGCTGCCAAGTTACAGGGAACCAGGCAGAGGGCCTTCTCGGTAGTGGCACCTGCCCTGTGGAATGCACTCTCACCAGATGTCAAAGAGAAAAACAACTGCCATACTTTTAGAAACATCTAAAGGCAGTCCTGTTTAGGGAAGCTTTTAATGTTTAATAGACTATTGTATTTTAATATTCTGTTGGAAGCCACCCAGAGTGGCTGGGGAAACCCAGCCAGATGGATGGGCTATAAATAAATTATTATTATTGTCAGATTTTGTTCCCTGTTCTTCTAACTGATGCAATTGATGAATTTTAGTGTGCTGGGCTCAGGATCCCCATATCCGACCGCCATTTACCTTGATTCTTGAGCAGCTTACTGCCATTGAGGGGGCTGTTTTGACTGAGATGCCTCAGGAATCTTTCCATTCCATGCAAGATGACTGGAAACTGGAAATTCAACAGATATTTGATGAACTGAGGACCAAGGAAAAAGTGAGTGAACATTAAAGAACAGACACTGAGATTGTGGTATTGTGTGTCCAGTAGGATAATGATTGGATCTTTTCCCCTTCTTAATTCTTGGTACTCTTTAACTCTTTTAAATTGCGCTTTTATCCTTATGCAGTGATGTATAGTCAGAACACATTGGGCTTAATGGCAGGTGGGATTGCCAAAGTCACCCCACTTTTTATTTTTATACACACACAAGTTGCAGGCTTACTATATACAAATGTATATGTAATTGTTTAAAAGTTGGATGACTAATCATATATAAAAAACAAAGCCTTTGTTGGATGAACAACTAATTGTTGTATAATTTGAAATCTGTATAATTTGAAATCTTGCCTTTTCCTATATGTACACACACACACACTGGGCTAACTATTCTTTTGTTACAAATATTAATGGGAAACTTCCTAAGCTACCATCCAAGTTCTGGCATTGTATTGAATAATAATAACAATAATAATAACAACAATTTTATTATTAATACCCCACCCAGAGTGACAAGGTTTCCCCACCACTCTGGGCAGCTTACAGCACATATAAACAAATTGTAAAACATCAACCATTAAAAACCTCTCTATCAAGGCTGCCTTCAGATGTCTTCTAAAAGTCAATTTATTTCCTTGATATCTGAAGGGAGGGTGTTCCACAGGGCGGGTGCCACTACCAAGAAGGCCCTCTGCCTGGTTCCCTGTAACCTCACTTCTCGCATTGAGGGAACCGCCAGAAGGCCCTTGGATCTGGACCTCAGTGTCTGGGCTGAATGATGGAGGTGGAGACGCTCTTTTAGGTATCCTGGGCTGAGGCCCATTTTTCTTTTCCTCTTCTGCAGTCTACTTACTAAAATAATAATTTAGAGTGTTAAGGAAAAATCTAGGTGTGAGGCTGCTCAGTCACCCAGCTCGTCGGGCAGAGCCCGCGCGTCCCTGCGAAATAAAGGAAGGAGTCCAGCCAACCGGAGCAAATAGCTGTAGACCAAAGTTTATTGCGCAGTAGGTTCAAAGAGCAAATTTTGAACCCCGAGGATGGGGTGACAAAGACTTTTAAAACTTTCCCACCATATCCCAGAATACAGTCCGTACAGCATCATTGCTACATCACTGACATGTCACAAAAGGGGAGGGGTTAACCTTGGCAAACATGCCCAGACAAGTCCTTGGTACAAGATTAGCATAAGCAGACATGGCAGGGCAAGACTCAGGTATAAGATTAGCATAGACAAATATGTCTTAAGTACCCACCACCCAAAAGTACAATAGAAGTTCCTTTGCATGTCTGGAGCATAGCTGGCAAGTGTCCCTTATTTGAAGGGACAGTCCCTTGTTCCAGTGCCATGTCCCGCTGTTGTCCCTTATCCATCAGGATGTCCCTTAAATGTCCCTTAAATGATGTCCCTTAAATTTCAAAGGAAGCAGCTCCTCTCTCTCCCTCCCTCCTTGCCGGCCAGGGAGGAGGGAGGCTCCAACTGTGTTGCTTGGCTGTGTTGCTCACCCAATAAGAAGTCTAAGAACGACTGGGGGGTGGAGCTTGCATGCCTTGTGTGTGGCTAGTTAGTGCAAGCTGAGGAGGTTTTTGAATGCTGGACGCCATTTTGTTGCACGTGCTGCTGCAAACTTTGCAGTGCAAAGCCAGGCCGGGGAGCCATCTTAAGTTGAGGCTGCATAGGCCTTGTGGTACATGTGATTCAGATTCTATTCAGTTGAACCTCTGGTTACAAAGTTGGTTGGACAGTGTTCTCGAAGCTACCAGCATGAGTTTGACCAGACTGCAGGAGGACAGGAAGACTGGAGTGCCTGGAACAGGTGAGGCTGCAGGTCCCTTATTTTGGCTGCTGGTCCCTTGTTTTCAAGGCTGCTGGTCTCTTATTTTCAAATCTGTAAGTTGACAGCTATGGTCTGGAGCCTGAGGCGAGTCAGGTAATGAGATTTGGCTTCCCTTGGCTGACAATGAGCCCAGCAATTGTCACTCTGGGAACTTCCTGGAGTCCTTTTTCAAGGGGAAAATAGCTTTGGAATGAAGGAAACTGGCAAAGGAGTTGATTTTATATTATTTTTAAAGCTAGGTAACTTCCCTGAGCTGTCAAGTTGAAAGGATACATTCAGGCATAATATTTGTAATATTTAACTTTAAAGATTCCCCCCCCCCTGTAATTTCCGTAACAAGAGTCACATTTCAGAACACATTGTGGAGGTTAACAAAAAACAAACCAGATTGATGAGGGAAACAATGTTCCAAATTCCCATTTGTCCTTAATTCAACAAAGCCAGGCTAGAGTCTGGTTGACTACATCTTTTAAAAATAGCCTTGGTGTGGAAAGAGGGAGATTTCACCCTATCTCCCTCTTGTTTGAAAGTTGTCAGGTATGCTATCCAGAAATACTTATGGAATTTTTTCCCCCATCACATGGCAGAAGACTTGTGTCCTAACTAGTATTTCTATAACTATTGTTAGGAGCTGAGGTCACGAGAAGAAGAATTAACAAGAGCTGCTCTCCATCAGAAGTCACAAGAAGAGTTGTTGAAGCGGCGTGAGCAGCAGTTAGCAGAACGGGAGATCGATGTACTGGAGCGAGAACTCAATATTTTGATATTCCAGTTAAACCAAGACAAGCCCAATGTGAAGAAGAGAAAGGGAAAGTTCAAAAAAAGCAGATTAAAGCTTAAAGATGGTCACAGAATCAGTCTGCCTTCAGGTTTGATTTTCCTCATCTATGCAGATTTATTTAGGATGGCTACTGCAGTTGCAGATTTCAAATACTGGGCTGAAAGTTTCAGAGGTTGCTATTGAATGGTTAGATACAATACTGATAATCATATTATGCATTTCAGTGTGACAAATGAGCAACATTTTGAAGATATTGAGGCATTAGCACAGACCTCCCTTGTGTTTGATTTAGAATTTTGTTCTACCAGCCAATCAAACTTCCTGAATTGGGAAACCAAATATACTGGGGAATGGTGCTTTGAAGTAGAATTCTGGTAGGGAATTCCCCTGTTGATAACATATTATATCTTTGTTCACGCCAAAGTATTTATTACTGGTGTGTCAAGGGTTTGTGAAAGAGCAGCAAACATGGATTCCTTCCTCTGCTCAGTAGCTGTGGCTGCCGTTCTTCCTGTACCTGTTTACCAGGGAGTAAGAACCACTGGATTCAAAGGGTCTTACTAGGATTGTGTTGCATGTTACCTTCAGAGTTGTCTCTATGGCACTTAGTGACAATTAAATATGAGCCAACATGAAAAGCAGTTCACCACTGCTGTGTTGAAGCTAGGTTGTGATTATGCTGTAAAAACACTGCACCAAGTTCTTTAGAGGTAGGCAAAATTGCAGGTGCAATGAATAATATTTTTTTGTTTTTTAAAAAATAATAATGCCTGTGACTATTGTTATATGTAAAGTAGCATGTTAGTTTGAATTTGGGTTTTTATTTTATTATACAAATACATTCTTCTCCTCTTTATAATAGATTTTCAACACAAGATAACAGTGCAAGCCTCCCCGAACCTGGATAAGCGAAGAAGTTTAAACAGTAACAGCTCTAGTCCACCAAGTAGCCCCCTAATAATTCCCCGTCTTCGAGCTATACAATGTAAGTCTAAATCAGGTATTGCCCCCCTCCCTCCGATCTTGATTTTCTTAATCTGGAATGACTGAACTCTCCTGATCTTGCAGTACATTTTAATACAGCCTAAGTCTGAAATCCTATACCCAGTAAGCCCTTGTGAATTCAGTGGGACTTACTTCCAATCAAACATGTATAGGAGTATGCTGTAAAGTGTTGTTAGCCAGTACGAGGTGAAAGTGAAGATGTGATAGTTTAAAACAATGGACAGAAAATTCTCAAATTAAAAAAAGATTTTGTTATTAATTTCAGAGTTATTTCGCACTGTGGTTAGCATTAACAATGGTAATGAGATAGTGACTTAAACTTTAACTATGTCGGAGGCTTAATTTGGGCATTCCACCAAACCATAGTTTCTGGTAACTATAGTTTACAGCCTCAAACCATGATTTGAGCTTCTGATCCAAACTGGTTTAGAGCTGCTTTTTTGCTTCCCTTTCCCACTTGTTCAGCATTCATATCTCAAGGTGCTGTGGCATTTGGAGGTAGTATGATGCCCACAAATTATGGCTGGTCAGTTCAGAAGACTGCAGCACCTTGGATTGCAAACTAGCCATCAACTTCTGCTTCTGGTTTCCTAGCATCTTACAAACCATGGTTTGTCAATTTGGACTGTGCAGTTAAACACAAATAGCCTCTGGTTTTTGCTTGGTGTATGATTTGTGCCCAAGACTGGACTTGTAGAATTTCAAATAATGTTATTCTCTCATATATATATATATATATATATATATATATATATATAGAAACATGAATATAGGTGGGCAGATTGCTGGAATGCATCTTGAGATTTTCAGTAGAGTTACTGTATGTTGTGTGTGTCTGCCTGCCTCTGTGCACGCATGAAGGGACTTTTACATTCAGCTTAGTTCCAAGTGTTTTCCCCTTTCACACAGCCTAACACTGGTTAATTATTCAGTGTCTTCTGTTTGAGGGTAATAAATTATCACTCCTGTTTCCCAGAAATGAAAGGGGCTATTGTCTGTCTGTCCGTTCAACCTGGATGTCTTGTAAACAAAAGATTATTTTCTTCTCTTTGAACAGCATTTTCTTAATCCTTTGTTCCCATTATCTTCTGTTCTTTCAGACTTGATAGATAAAGCTGAAGGGGAGTTCTTACAGACATTTAACTTGTGTACTTATTTGGCTGAAGCTGAAACTGTTTTCTTATTCTGTGGTACATTTTCTCCCTTCACCTAATTTTGGGCTGCACTGCAGTGGCATAATGAAAGGAATGGGAGCCCCTTCAATACAGTTTAGAAACAGAGGTCTAGTCACCTTTGTCTGGAAATAAAATTCCAAGGCCTATCACATCAGGTTTTTAATGAAAATAATCAAAAGGGCTATAAAACGCAAGTTCTTCCTCATGCAGGATTTATTTTTAACTGTTGGTAATGCTTGTAATCAGGCTTTATTGATTTGATTTTGTAAATGTGATTACCAACTTGGAAGTTTTCTAAAGTAGGAGAGGCTATATCTCTAAATTTGGTTTCTTTAGACAATTATACATTGGAACTATATGTTGAATATTCATTAGACTTTGAACCCAGTCTTGAATATTTTTGAGAGACTCCTTGAATTGGACAGATTTTTTAAACGAGTTTGTAGTTCTTTCAATGAACAAGTAAGTCTGCAAGCTTCCCACCACCACCATAATCCTTCTCAAGAACATAAGATGTTAGAGTTGGAATATTAGAATTGCCTGGGATCTACGGAACTGAGAAGAAAAGAACATATGCAGTTATGGAGTCTGTGGTGTGCAAGTCCTTGAAGGGGCCACATGCACATTAGGCCAAGTCCTGCATAGAGGTTGTTCCAAGGACTCTTGGGATATGTATACAGGAAAGGATATTGAGATGTTTTTTTTAATTTTTTTCTAATGCAGTCACCTCCTTTAGAAATGGATCTTTGTATCCCAGTAATTGGATCCCTGTGATTGTAATCTGAACAGAGAGCATTAAAAACCCACAAAAGTTCCAGTGTAACTTTACCAATTTTGTTTCCCTCATACATGTATGCCACCTAAATCTATTGTACATCATCCAATGTGCTTGGAATCACAAGTAAGAGAAAGCTTGCAGAAGAGAATTTGCCTCGTCCTTCCTTTGTACTGCAACTTCTTGAAATGCAGAATAGTGTGTGATGGGGCATGCATGGGAGGGTATAGGATCGGATAGGTACTGTTATCCAATTTGGGGTGACAGCCCATTCCAGAAGATCTCTCACCCTCAGAGTGACTTTTGGTCAGGCAGATGACCAACTGTGTATAGAAAGGGGTGCAGAAGTATCAGTCTGCATGTTTTCTTCCACTCAGAGTCCAGTCCAATATGTTTAGGAAAAATTAGGGAAGTTATAATGAGAAGATGGGAGTGGGGTAAAATTCTCTCAACCCTATACGGCCAAGCTACTAACTACATTCCATCTAAACATGCTTCATTCACATCCATTCCTGTTTCTGTGTTGTATAATAGTGTTCTGTGGCACAGCAACACTTCACTTAGTAAATAATTATTATTTTCCCTGTTGTTAGTTATCTGGGCAATGTACAAAATAGCTCTTGTCAGTGGGGCTGCCCAATCCTCTTTGCTGTATCACTGCAACATTGTGGCCAGGTTGTTACACTGGATTAGATGAAACATGATGACTATAGCGTGGTGTCGTGTCTGAACTGGAAAGCTGCCACAACACAATACATATTGCACTATTTCAGCAGCTGTTATATCCAGTCCTAAAGATTTGTTGTTGTTGATGGTGGTGGTGCTGTCAACCATAGGATTTGACTGCTTAAAAATGGATCACAAAGTAATCAGCTGTGAACACTTACCGGTACCTCTTACCTCCATGAGCTGGAGAAGCTATTCCTAGGATGAATGGAAGGCCTCTGTACTTTGGGATGCCTGGTTAAGAATATGGTATTTGCTTAATACCAAGCTGAAGTGCAACTTGGTATTTTCATCTCTATTCTCTTAATTGTTTCTTCAGTGATTTCCAAAACTGACCCAAATACAGCTAATGGGCAAAGAAACAGTATATATGTATACCATCAAGATGTAGATATCACAAGCGAATATGAACTTCACAGTGGGGTTAAGAAAAAAGGCAAGACCACATTAAATCATAAAAGGTGTTGGTTAAATTAATTTCTAAGCTAAATTTGTATGCACTGATAGCCTGAGCACTTACTTGGATATCCATTCCAGAGATTGTGTTTCAAATGAATGCAAATGCATTAACTGTATATTATGACTTTGCCCTATTAAGTTATATCACAAAAGGCATTATTCTACATGTATATCTGATACAAGTGCTCAGTAACTATAGCTTGCCAAGATGTATAAAGAAAAATCAAAAGCATGAAAAGAAATCGGACATTTTCTGTTGATTGGCTTAGTTTCTTTTCTTACTTCCTACCTTCAGAGATGAAATAACTCTTTGCCTGCTTGAATTTGATTTTATCTTAGCTGTCCTTTAATTTGGGGGGGGGGGTGTAATCTCTTTTACAGTAGCATAATGTGAATGCTGAAGCATCGGGTATTTTTGGATATGCACTGCCATAAAGCCATATTGCTTGGAATTGAGATCTTCCATCTTTCTGCAGTGACCTCGGATGAGAGCAACAAAACGTGGGGGAGGAGCACCGTTTGTCATCAGGAAGAATTTGAAGATGTCAGGCGAGGCTTCAAAAAGAAAGGGTGCACATGGGGGCCAAGTTCAGTTCAAACAAAAGAGCGTACGGATTGTAAAGAGAGGTATGGCTGCTATGTGGCATGAGGAATGCAATACAAAGGTGGTGTTTTGTGGTTGTTTTTGTTTTGAGAAGCTTATAACCTGTCCTTTACCTGGAAGTCCCAGGGCTGTTTAGAATACAGTGGTACCTCAGGTTACATACGCTTCAGGTTACAGACTCCGCTAACCCAGAAATAGTACCTTGGGTTAAGAACTTTGCTTCAGGATGAGAACAGAAATTGGGCGGTGGCAGCGCGGCAGCAGTGGGAGGCCCCATTAGCTAAAGTGGTGCTTCAGGTTAAGAACAGTTTCAGGTTAAGAACAAACCTCCGGAACGAATTAAGTACTTAACCTGAGGTACCACTGTAAAATGAATGCAACAGCACCTTAATAAAAACCAGTATGCATATATAAACCTAGATATACATTTTATAGTATATTTGAATCTGTTTGATCTGTAGTCTCGACCTTTGCCCATCAGGGCTAGTTGGGGATTGCCTGGGGAGGAAACTGTATTAGATGCCTTGAAGGAAGTGGCGGTATAATGATTCTTGAAGAAGCCCACGCTGGACACTGAAATGTTCAAAACACACACACACACACTCCTTCTGTGTACTGTGTACTGTACACAGAGTAATCTGGGAGTACTGAAGCTGGTTTGTTTAAATTATCCATACTTAATGCTGACTCTGGTTCCAGATTGCACAACACAGGAAGCTGTGGTTAATTAAAACAGGAGTGAAATCTTCTGAACAAAAGAGAGGGCAGAGGGAGCACTCAGGCCTGAAGCTTGTTCTGGCTCACAAAACCATGGTTTGGTGAGACGCACAAATATAGCCAATGTGTTGGGAAATCAGAGTCAACAAGTACAACTGAACTGAATGAGGCTTGCAAAACCATACTTATTTTCCATCTTATAGTGGCTAAACCTGTGGGGGCTTATTCCTGATGCAGGTCCAGTTAGGATGCATCTGTCTATGCCTAATTGAACAGCTGTAATCAGTGCTTTTTTCGGGGGGGGGGACACAGGGGTACACATACACCTAAACATTTTGTGAATCTAAGTTTGGCCTCATTGATGGGCAGTATTTCAATATGAGTAGGAAAATGAGAGTACCCCTAAACATTTTTTAAAGAAAAAAAGCACTGGCTGTAATGAATAAGAGTCAGAAATTCTGGCAGCAAAATTCAAACACTGTGGGGAGGGCAGAGGGCAGAGACAATCTCTTACTTGAAAACATCCTAGGTTTTTACTTGATGCAAACATGAATTACTGGAGTTTTAAGGCACACAATTTGAGGCATGCCAGGGGTTAAACATTTGGAGATGTCTTGTTCAGATTTATTCTGAAAAAAGTGCACCCGCTTCACCCACTTCATTGCTTGAAGAAAATGTTGAGAACCATCAATTATACAAAAGTCCTGTGGCTTAGCTACAAACTACTGACTCTGGATCTCGAAAATGAATAGGTTTTATCTCTTAATGCAGTGCAGCAAAATGAATAGTTTCAAACTCCTGATTAACATTGTAACATTTGTATCAGAGATGTGGGTTTTCCAGAAAACCTTGAATTGGAAGATTTTCCACTGTCCTAAATCACTGAAGATTTGATTCAACAAGTTTATAGGACTTTATATATATATAAAAGGTCATGCTCTGTTTGTATACTGTAGGAATGTCCTGAAATTTTTGTTTTCAATCACCAAAAGTAGTTGAATTGAAATGTTTCACTGCAGGAAAAGGGTGGGAGGGATTAAATAAAGTCCAAATCATTTGTTTCAAGCAAGCTAACTTTTAACTGCTGCATAGGAACTGCAGCAATAGCCAGATCATGTTCTGTTGGTTTGTCCCATTAAGGTTTTTCATTTTCTTAGCTATCTGTTTTTCAAGAGTGGTTTTCTTCATACTAAAGATTTTCTCTTGTTTCAGAATAAGACCTCTCTCAGATGGCAGTAGTCCTTGGCCAACACTTTTGATGAAGAATCAGAAAGGTGTTCCTTTAGCGTCTTTGTTCATAGACCAAGGTGAGTGTGCATACTATATATAGTGATATATTATAGCTATATATGGAAATACTCCTTTTATTGACCTTGTGGGCATCAACACTCAGAATTAAACATGGAGTTCATAAGAGTAGTTAAAAACCCTAAAACAGAAATATTCTAAATGAGCTTTAAGGTGGAACCATGTTCAAAGACAAAACCATGTTCACACATCATGATAAACCAGACTTCCTTGCTTCTTGCGGCTTGCTGAGAACAGACAACAAACCACGGCTTTAAGGTGGCTTGCAACTGTGGCTTGTTAGAGAGAAGCAAGCCACAGCTTCTGATTTGGACATGAAGCATAGGGGAGAAGTAATGATGGAGCAATTGGACAATGTGCATCAATAATCTGCTCATTTTCAGTAAGTCATATTAATCCATGATGCACAAATGTGACTAATGTCCAGTCATTGTCATGTGATGTAGCCAGCAGCAAATCATGATCTAGGTAGTCTTGTCACGAACCTGAAAGTCTTTAAATGGAGAAGCTTGGGGTTTCACATGGGGTTTCACATGCAGAACATGAGCTCCACCACTGAGCAAAATTTCAACTTTATTTGCCTTATTTGCTACCCCAGAGACATTCACGAACACAGGAGAGATAGCAAAATAGATGGTATGAGCATACAGCCAGCAACTACATTCTTAAAAACTAAAAACCAAAACTTAAAAACTAAAACCAAATAAATTTGCCATCTAGCTCTTCAGAAGGGCAGTTTATCTGGGTGGTCAAGTTGAAAAGCAATTGCTTTATTGTTTACTTGTGTGTGATTAAGGTTTCTACTTAAGCAAGCCATATGATACACGATAGCTTCTCCTCTTATTTGTTTTGGTGTTTGAATGCACTTCACAACTCTGCAGAGATATTACAGTTGCTAAGCTTTTTTAAAGTACATACTGGTAGTGAAGAAAATAATGTTATACTTGAGTGTAAACAACTTAATGTCTCTCTATACAGAGCAGAGGCTTTCCTCTGAAGGTCTGGATACTAAGCGACCAAAGCAATTAAAGTTGCCAAATCAGGCCTACATCGATCTACCTCTTTGGAAGGATGACCAAGGATTTAATTCTGCAGAACAGGAGAGCTCTGAAGAAAGAAATTCAGCAAGTTCTGCAAATAGCACTCCACAAATGACCCCAACAAACAGCCTCAGCAGAACATTTCAGAAAAAGAAAACTGACACAGTGCTTTATGGATGCGGGGTCCTCCTTGCATCAGTAGCACTGGGCGTGGATATTAGGGAGCTGAACAGATTTCAGGCTCCTGAAGAAGTACTGCCCAAGGAGGAAAAGAAAAGGCGTGATGGAATATTTCAGCGAGCTTCCAAGTTTCACAGAAGTGCAAGCCCTGTAAGGTTGCAGTCCAAGAAGGAGGAAGCACACGTCCCTTCACTATGTCCACCCGCAAGTACTGTGAACCTTTTCTCTCTTTCTTCTGCTTCCACTAAATGCCTCCTTCAGTCTGACAGTGAAGATACAATTACGAGCACGCTGTCCTTTAACAGAGATGCTCCCATTAGACACTTTTTGTCTGAAAGTCCTGCGAGTAAAAGAGAACAAATGGCCAAAGCTGATCCTGCTGCTGATTCTAATGTGCCATCTCCCCATCTTCCTTTGAGGGAAGAATCTCAATTCATATCCAATGCCTCTTCCTCAAAAGCAAGAGCTTTGGGTCACAGACGAACCGTGTCAGATGGAAACCCATGCCATTCCATAAGTGAGTAGCAAAATCAATCAATCAATCAATCAATCAATCAATCTGTAATTTGTTTTGTTTTCTTTACAAAGTACTCTGACATGATGATGACTATTATTATCATTATTTAATAATTTCTATATTGCCCTTCATCCAAGGATCACAAGACACTTTACAATATAAAAACACAAAAATGCATGCCATAGTAACAAACAAAAGCAATAACCTTACCCCACACAATTTAAAAGGCCATTGATTGTTTAATTAGCGAAAAGCCTGGGAGAAGAGGAATGTTTTTGCTTGGCATCTAAAGATATGTAACACACGCACCTAGTTAGCCTCCCTGGGTAGAACATTCAATAGATTTGATGTAATCTATTATACAGGTGCCTTACTTTTCAATTTGCTAAAAATGTTAGCTAATTTCTAATATATATATTAAGAGGAAGCTAAGTTGACCCGTTGATGTGCATAATAGCTGGCTGTTATGTGCATTCACTAGGCTTCATGGAGAATGTGCATATAATCCTTCCACGAAGAAGGAATTGTGCATATTTCCCAGTCAATATATATAATCCCCAACAGGCCTTGGAAAATGTATATGCAGTGACAGACTTTTATATGTTCTCCGGCCATTATGCATAATTTCCACCAGGCTTTGGGGAATGTATACATTTTGAGGCAGCGGGCTAAAAGCAGCCCAGAGAGCACAGACTGCACACTTCTGAACAAGAAATAATAATAATAATAATAATAATAATAATAATAATAATAATAGGACATGTTTTTGCATATTATGCAAAGTGACTAGAAAGTGTGCATATGACTGAGTGAATGTACAAAATATTCCACAGTGCCTGCTGGAGATTATGCATGGTGGCTGGAGAATGTGCAAAATTCAGCAGAGAGGTGCACATTCCCTGTCTTTGAATGTTGCCTGTTCAAAATACATGTCAATGTCATCATGGAAGGATTCTCCATACTCGGTTGGGCCTGGTGAATGTGTACAATGTCCGGTTATTGTGCACATTAACTGCTCATCTTAAGTTCCCCTGTATATGCACTGTCCTAGGGTTGTTTTAAATTTGTCTTTGTTGCCTTTTCCCTCCGCTCTAGGTAATGGAATTGCTAATGGGGCTCCGGAGAGTGTTCACTGCCCATCTCTCCAGCAAAGAAGCAATCCTTCACCTGTAAAGCAAGGTATTGTCAACATTATACCAAGACCTCGACCTTCTTCTCTAAGAAGTCGGCTAGATCCTTGGCAGGCTATTCCACAACGTCGGAAGTCAAGCCCTTTTGAGTCTGACGGTTCAGAGCGTGATAGAGGTTCAACGGTTAACTCACTGACAGACACTGATGAGAGAACTAAATCCCATATGCCATCTTTGCTGGATATTGATGTAGAAGGTCAAAACAGTGACTCTACAGTGCCTCTGTGTAGGTTGAAGAGTAAAGCATGCCGGCCATCGATATATGAACTGGAGAGAGAATTCTTGTCTTAAGTGCCTTGATTTTTTTCCTGTGCCCTTTCTAAAGAAACATTTTCTGTGCATGACAACCTTATGCTGCTTTTCACCTAATCTTTTTGACCAATAGTGCTGGTATTACACCAGGCAGAAAAACATTAAATATAGAAAGAATTACCTATTGAGAAAGATGCATTTCAAACTGTGTGAGCAATTTAAATGAAATCCTGTTTTGGCCAGTTATAACATTATAGTATTCATGTGAAATAAATTCTTGAAGGTATTTTAAGATATTGAGGCATTATTAAAATGTAAAATGGATAGGTTTTCTGAAATTGATTCTTCTAAATAAGAAGTTGTTCAGAAGTGGTGCCCTTTTGGTAGATTTGCATATGAAGCAGAAATGAAATTGCCTTTTAATGGAGCATCGTTAGTATTTTTACCTGTGTGTCTTCCTGTCTTAAGGACTTTGTCTGCTATGCCAAGGACCCCAGTGCATGAGTAGGAAGCCCTTTTTCTCACATGTGTGCGCATGTGCTGGTCTTTGCTTTCTTTCTGTAGCTTTCGCACCACTTTGAGTCCCACTCCAGAAGGTCTTCTGACATTCATGAGCATCGTGGGGTGGGGAGTGCCAAGAGCCCCCAGTGTACATGGGGAACACAATACACCACCATTTGGATTCTGCCCTTTATTTCAATCATTAAGCGTAAGGTTTGACTGTGCATTGTGAATTTTGAGACAATGGAACCCACCACTGAAACCACAGTCCTCTAATCCAAAGCCATAGATGGCATTCCATATTGAGCTAAGGTTCCATAGCAAAAGGACATGTTAATTCTGAAGGACATGAGCTGCAATTGTATGTTGTATTTTGCTGACATGTTAAAGGTTTTCCGTTTTAATTTGTTCAGAGTGGTGAACACTCTCCTTGGGGCAGGGAGAGACTAAAGAGAAGAAATTACAAGTGTTTCTTTGGACTTAAAAGTATTATGTCTGCTCAAAAATTTTAAGACACATGGCCTGCTAGTTGTAAGTTGTGTGGTCTTTGTCTACTAGATAGTAATTAAGTTATTTTATTTGTTTATTGATTATTGTTTCTCTTCAAAGCATTTTATATCTGTCAGTTTCTTCTTTTGAAAAAAACCTTAGGTGCTGCATAGTACTTTTAAAATGTTGCCCCTTTGTATTGGGTAGAGCAGGGGAAGAGAACAATCTGGCCAGTGGTCCAGATTCTACTCATCCCCCCCTGCCAGCCAAATTTTACAGATGGCTAGGGCCACTCACCTGCCAAGCACCTGGTGTCACAGTGATGTCAGTGAGATCGTGGTTTGAAGTCCCAACAATCTGCTGACACTCGGAGCCCTGTGCTACATTTTGAAGCCTGACAATCAGCTGATCAGTGGGACTTCAAAGCATAGAGCAGGGACTCTTTCGAGTCACTTGCAAAGAGTTGGGGGGGGTACTTTGAAATCCCAACAATCAGCTGCTTGTCAGGCTTCAAAGTGCTTGCAAAGCACCCTGCACTATGCTTTGAAGTACTGTTGATCATCACCACTTCACAAGCTCAGTACAGTTCTGAAGCACTGTGCATGGGGCTTCTGACAATCAGCTGACTGGTGGCACCCCATAAACCCCTTTTGGACCAGACCAGCTGCCTTTTACCTGTCCATACCTGACACCATATATGAACCTTTTTCATAGAATCACAGAATTGTAGAGTTGGAAGAGACCTTGAGGATCCTGTAGTCTGACCCCTTTGCAATGGAGGAATATGCAGATGTCCCATAGAAAGTGTAACCTGTGGTTTTCTCAGCACCACATTCTAACAAACTGAATTACCCAGTGTCATGTGATTAGCAGGTGGGCATGGCGTAGTCAAATGGCCTTGGAAGCCAAATGGGAAGGCCTGGTGTACCTAAGTAGGCCCAAGGGCTGGAGGTTCACCACATCTGGTATACAGTGCAATTGAGATTTTGTGCTTTATCATTTAAAACTTACACTGATTTAGTTCTTTTATATAAAAGAACTCAGGTATATAAGAAAATCTGGGGAAGCCTTGCATGTAGTTGGTGTGTATATCTGAAGTTTATGATAAACCCCTAGAGATCCGGAGACACTGTGTACGGTCCTTTTTTTCTGGAATGAGAGACTAGTTTTGGATTGTGCAGTAATACGCCGTGGAGTTTGTTTCTCTTTGCCTTTGTCATGACTCAGGTTTCACAATCAAACGCCTTGTAAATGTTTGTTTAAATCCATTTTTTAAAAAATTCATTTTCGCGATTAAAGTTAAATGGATGCTCTGTGAAGTCTCATTTATTTCGGTGAGAGGAAGATAAGTGCCTGCTTAGCACACTCATTTAAAATCATTGCATTGCATCCAGAGAAGATTGTTCTGACCTCTCCTCATGCAACAATGATGCACACACACCTAGTACAGCCTCCACAAAAAGCCTGCACACCTCCCCCCCCCCCCAGCAAAAAAACAACAACCCCACTCCTGGGACGGGTCCTGGAAGTCTAGAGCAGAATGGAGTATGTGGAGGAATTGGAAGGAGCTGCCTTCTGGTTGCAGGAGTGTTGTTTTTCGCCCACTCATACAAATCGTCTGCCAGAGCCGCTGTATTTGAGGTACATTCCATTTTGGCTGGATTGTGTAGTGGGTTCTGATTTCTTCATAAAACAGTATTGCCAAAAAGATGTGTGCCTGCCTGCCCAAATACCTGTCTAGAAGTTATGCTAAACATCAGTGGTAAAATGTAGAGCAATACTTTCAGGTAAATGTTAGGGAGTGCTTTGCATTGAATAAACTGCCCCAAAAATGAACTGTCCACAATAAAAAGATTTCTTTTGTTTGAAAAGTTTAAATCCTCATGTCAATTGCATAATGTTTTCCTATCCAATTGTCTCCTGTCCCTTTGAACTGTGCTAGAACCAGTTGCTCTTAATATAAAAGGCAAATATTACCAGTAAAGTTAATTGAGTTAATTAATAGGATTAGACTCAGTATCCTAATTCCATCCCATTTTCAGTTTTGATCAATCTTTTCTTTTTTGTAGACTTTTTTCAAAGGATGAAGGGATGCACAAAAATTGCACATTTTAAAAAAAACTTTTGCATAAAATCTGCATTTTTAATACATTCATAAAATTGTCTCAAAAATGTGCATTTTTAAACGTAATATTCATGTTTTTGTGCGCTGAAACGGTGTAGTGAAATCTGGGCCTAGTAAATAATCTGGGAGTTGCTTTCCAATTTCATTCCAATTTGCAAGCAAGATTGGGAGCCTCAAATCCAATTGGTCTGTGCCCAATTGCATTCCAAAGATTCTTCCTTTATCCCTATCAATATCTAAAGGACATAATTAATTAATTAATTAATATAGCACCCTTCATCTGAAGATCACAGGGTGGTCTAAGGATATCTAAGGAACCACCTCACTCATTATATCCCTGGTAAACGTGCTTGTCAAGTAGGCCACTGCTGATAGCACTGCATTGCCCCAGGCTATTGTCGAAACAGGCTTTTAGTGTTGCAGCACCAGCTCCCTGGAATGAATTACAAGCCGAAATCAAGACAGCCACCTCATGCTGGGATGTTTACAGAATAGAAATTTTATAGCTAAAGAAAATGTTCTATTGTTTTGGATTCCACGGGAATAACTTCATTGTTTATTGGT
This sequence comes from Podarcis melisellensis, assembly GCF_964234715.1. Taxonomy (NCBI): domain Eukaryota; kingdom Metazoa; phylum Chordata; class Lepidosauria; order Squamata; family Lacertidae; genus Podarcis; species Podarcis melisellensis. Next base: position 46,632,518 of record NC_138530.1, on the reverse strand, counting down.
TGAATTGCTTTTAGAAACGTCGAATTGATTTTATTATTTCCAGAGCTTGCATTTTTGTGTTTTGTCTGTTTTTATCTCACACACCACTTTATGCTTTGAAGTGGTCTATACATTTAATAAGACTAGCAGGTCATATTCTGTAGGCATATCCACTGGCGTAGACATGTTCCCATGGCCATTCTTCTGGACTGCTCAGAGATGTTTGAGACCAGTTGCAGTAACCTCCCAGGCTCACCTTGCAGTTTGAGAAGCACAGTTTAGGCAGCTTTCACCATTTGTACAGAGATTGGCCTTTGTCCTACACAGTTCCACAAGATTCAATTTTGTTGATTTTTCACCATTTAAAGCCCTATGCGGCTTAGGACCTGGGAGAAGGCTTTATGATACAGTCACCTGTAAGGTGTGAATTTTGTACGCTTCCAGAGTTGCTCACAAACCTGTCCATTTAGGCACTTCAGCTGTGGTTGGGCTCCAACTCCCATCAGCCCCATAGTCAATGGACTTCTCGAGGGAAAATTGGTTCCCCATCTCTGCTTTAACTTGCAGCTGTACTCAGGCCATGCACCACTTTGCCTCTGTTAATCTATTTGTAAAATATCATTTATCTGAGTAGCATTTGGGTCTGGGATCGGGGGGTCTAGTGCCCTTCCACATGTTGCTTGAGTCCATCTTCAATCTTCATCCCTGACTATTAGCCATACTTTCAACTTCATACAATTATTATTATTATTATTATTATTATTATTATTATTATTATTATTAAAATGATGTTAAAATTATATATAACTTTGCAAGTGAAAGAAAATAATTGATGGCCCTTTGTGCTGCTGCTTGTTCTCCAACAGTATTAAAGATGAAGTGGAGATTAATCTTTTTCTTCCCCAGGCCTACTGATATTTGGCAGTTTTACAAACTGTGACAAGTGCAGTGACTGGGAAGGAAAATATGGTGCTTTGGGCATAATCGCCTCCAGCATCTTTCCATGTTCACTAGGTGGTAGTAATAGCCCTGTCACAACTCCCAGTAATGCTGCTCAGCAGAATACTTTGGCTGGCAAGGAGAGATTTAAGAAAAACGTCAGTGCAGTTTGCCATTCTGGAGCTGTTCTCTGAGCTGGGACATTGTGAGCCCCCTCCACACATGTATTTAAAAGCAGGTAGGGAGGTTTTCTATGGCAAACTAGGAAAGTCAATGATTTGGAAACTGGTTCTTGAAGGGATGAGTGTTGTCATAGATTAAAGCCGACGTTTGCTTTGTTTTAAGCTTATAAAATGCTATGTCGTTGTTAAAACAATCCATTGTTATCTATGCTTAGTTGGAAGTGAGGCCCACTGAGTTCTGTGGGGGATATTTAAAATGCAATCAAACCTAACAATTCATGCTTTGCTAGATAGGCACATGATAGGAGCTGAAGCTCACAGAGTTTTCCTGTCAACTTGCTAGAGAGAACTCTGTGAGAGACACTCCCACTATGCACTGACAGGGAGGGCACAGCTATATATTCTCCTACCTTGCCAGGGCACACTCATCTTTTCCCAGCAATCTGAGAACTTCTACCTAATCTGAGCTCTAAGCTCAGATACCATTTTAAGCTAGACTTAAGTATGCCTTTGTAACCTCCTTTGCTGGCAATTGGCATGAAATCCAAACAGAAAGACTAATTGATGAAGAGATTTGTGATCAGCAGCTCTGTGTACAGTTTGTGCTTTCCCTTCTCTGGCTGCATGATGGCATCTTGGGCCAGCTTCACTGAAAATCAAGATCCCGATTTGCTACTAAAAGCAGGGTGAGGCAGTATCATAGTAACCCTCCAAAGGTGTTTGTAGCATGTTGATCAGTGGGGTCTGCCATGCAACCGTGGTTAGCCCATCAGCAGAACAGACCATCCAGATTGAAGCAGCTGCAATGGGGAGAAGGAGAAGGGCAGGTCCCACTGTGTGAGTCCAAATCTACACAACCTGTCATGGGAAACCACCCAAAATGGACAGTGTCACACCAAAGTCATGCTTTGGTCCACCATTTTAATCAAAATGGCACATTGCTCCCAAGCATCAGTGTAGACTGCCCCCCCCAAAAAAACCCCACACCTCAAGAATGCTCATGACGAGTTTGACAATGATATCTCAAGAGGTGGCCATACCCACAGAAGAAAAATGGACAGACAAACCATTTCCCAAAATACATAGTAGATAAGTTAAATCTTTTACTTACAGATCATGATACACTAACAGATGCCCAGGAGAAATTGGGGACTTTCTCAGAGTAACTTCTAGTTTTCTTCTATTTCCGTTAAATAGCTTTTCATAGAAGTAGATCTGTCGCTGTAGCATCTTTTCATCCTCTCTTCATACCACCAGGGGGCACTGGTGGGCTATATTGTTTGATTTGCTCTATCACATACTTGTGGTTCTATTGGATAAAGTACGCACTCGAGAAATTAACATGAATTATGTCATCCATGTTATGAATCTAAATTTTGAATGTCAAAATTTGCCATGCCATCAGAAAGCTTCACTCCTGACAGGAGGCTTATCCCGACCCTTATTTTTGGAACATTTTACTCCACATCTTCTTTGGTGTTCTATATATTTCCCCACACCACCCAAAAACACGCTTCCTCTTTCTTTCCTTACCACTGAGCAAGGTTTGATCATGACTAATAGAAAGGGAGAAGGTAAAAGCTTATGCATATTGTTAGGGCTAAATTGCTCCTGTGTTAATTTTTATGTTTTGCTAGGTTCTTCTCTTCAGGCCACGTTTTCTGTGCAAGACTAACATACTCTGATCTTGGTTCCTTATTAGTTGCTTTTAATGGTTGTCAGAATTCTTCCACTGCTGCAGTTTGGTAATGCCTTCTTTTTCAGCTAATGGAGCACTTCTGTCCAAGAAAATTGCTTTTGGTGAACAATATAATGCAGTAGTTAGGGGTAATTTTAACACAGGGAAACATTCTGCTTCTTTCAGGAGCCTTTTTTTTTAAAAAAAATAGTTGACAGAGTTTTCAATTGTAAAGATTTTTGTAAAAGTTCTTGGCAGGATCTAAATTGCAACCAAGTGGGGAAAATGCCCAACTCACTGTTTTAGCAATGCTGAACTGCAAAACAATGCAGAACAGAAAGGGCTTGGGAGGCAAATGTCATGGGCCTAAGGTTAAGGGGCAACAGTAAACCATTTGTGAATAGGAGGGCTACACAACCTGGGAGGAGCAGAGAACCCCCCCCCCCAAGAGAGGCAGGGGAATCCAACCTCTTTGCAGCTCAAGATTTGGCCTCCTCTTGCAATCTCTTCTGGGACGCAGGTGGCGCTGTGGGTTAAAGCCTCAGCGCCTAGGACTTGCCGATCGAAAGGTCGGCGGTTCGAATCCCTGCCAGCGCCTGCCAACCTAGCAGTTCGAAAGCACCTCCGGGTGCAAGTAGATAAATAGGGACCGCTTACCAGCGGGAAGGTAAACGGCGTTTCCGTGTGCGGCTCTGGCTCGCCAGAGCAGCGATGTCACACTGGCCACGTGACCCGGAAGTGTCTCCGGACAGCGCTGGCCCCTGGCCTCTTAAGTGAGATGGGCGCACAACCCCAGAGTCTGTCAAGACTGGCCCGTACGGGCAGGGGTACCTTTACCTTTACCTTTTACTGCAATCTCTTACTGGAATTTCAGATATTCTTCTCCAGTTTCCCGTTTGCCTTCCCCCCACCCCCCGCACCAGAGAAAACAGCGGGTGCTGGACAGGAATTGTGCCAGGGGGGTGAAGGAGAGGACATGCAGTTCAGATTATAATGGGTTTGAGAATGGTGAGGTAAAGCTGGCAGGAGAGTGAAGGAGACATTTGATACATAGTGCTGTTTCAGAATGCTGAGACAACACCTCCACATATTTGACTGCTATTATTTAATCCAGCATTAACTGCCAGGAGTGACACCTCAACGCCTTCCACCTGCGCTGAGTCAGGAAGATGTGGGGCATTACAAGGCAGGACAGAGTTGGAAGCAAAGATGTGCTCTCCCAAGCCCACATTCCTAGCGTGTTTACTCCTGTCTCAGCGATATCTAGGCTAGCTTGGTCATGTCAACAGAATGGAAGATGGCAAGATCTCTGTGGGGAGCTGGTTTCAGGCACCAGGCCCACTGACAGACCAACTCTGCATTACGAAGATGTCTGCAAATGTTACATGAAGGCTGGCAAAATCAACCTTGCCCTGAGGGAAGCCCTTGCAGATGATTTCAATGCCTAGAAACAGTCGAATTGTGTCTCCAGAGCAATGACCAGAGGAGGAGTGACCGCTGGGAGGAGGAGCACAGAGAGAAGAAATGCCGTGGTGCATCTGCAGCAGCACAACCAGACGCCTTCATCTGTCCCAGCTGCAACAAAACATGTCTCTCCCATATTGGCCTTTACAGCCAGCCACAGCAGGAGCTGAAACTCTCCAATGGTTGGACTTCACCCACAAAGGCACAGTCCTCCTTTGTCTCCCAAGAAAGACGGATGCCAACAGTCGCCAAGGTGCCTTCCAGAGGCTGTCTGACTGCAATTCCCATCAGCCCCAGCCACCATGACTAGTAGGCAAAGATTATGATATTTGTAGTCCAACAGCATATAGAAGTCCCCTGATTTAAGGCAAGGTCAGTGGCTAACCAACCACCATGGGCCAAATCCAACTGTGTGCATGTAACTCCAGTTATGTACACACAACATCACCAGTCACCTGCTCAGGGCCACTAAAAACAGGTTTGGGCCCTGGTGGAAAAAATGCCAGGTCCACCATCAAGGGCAGACCACCTTAAAAATGTTGCATGGGATATAAAATAAATGTGTGAACTCGTATTTATGTAAGTAATAAATATGATTAGTCATACCTGTTGAAAATATTAAGATTACAAAGACTAGGGACCTGGGATAGCTCAGCAAGTAAAGCATGAGACTCTAATCTCAGGGTTGTGGGTTGGAGCTCCATGTTGGGAACAAAGATTCCTGCATTGTAGAGGGTTGGACCAGATGAGCCTTGTGGTCTCTTCAAACTCTACAATTCTTTGGTTCTAATATCAATATTAGAAGCACCTGCACAATCACTTTAAGCATGAAATTTGCATGTGTGACACAACACAATGTGTACCACACAGCTTTGTTGCATTCATGCCGTGTTCACTAACCAAAACATACAAATGCAACTGTGTGTAAAAAGATATGACTGCACTGTCATACTGCCAAAGTGCACGGATGAATGTTTGTATAGAGGGGGAAATGTTCACGGCACAAGTTCGCAAACCGTTGTGCATGCGTTGAACTTAAAATACATAAGTTGTTAAAAAGAGTTTGGATTTGATATCCCACTTTATCACTACCCGAAGGAGTCTCAAAGCAGCTAACATTCTCCTTTCCCTTCCTCCCCCACAACAAACACTCTGTGAGGTGAGTGGGGCTGAGAGACTTCAGAGAAGTGTGACTAGCCCAAGGTCACCCAGCAGCTGCATGTGGAGGAGCGGGGAAGCGAACCCGGTTCACCAGATTACAAATCCACTGCTCTTAGCCACTACACCACGCTGGTTAAGAATTACATAAGACCATATGCAAGATATTCAGTCCCTTGGCCCCTGAAATACCAGCTTTCCTCCCCCTCTCATCAGTCCTGCACCTGTTCAGTGGGAAAGGGAGAACAGAGGGACTAAGTCCAGTGTCCACTCCAGAGGACTTTGGTCATCTCCCTCATTTCCAAGTGGCAAAGAGGCTCTTTTTAAATTGCACACCGTGTCTTTGCAATCACAGTGATTGGCAGCAGACTATTGTCTTGTTGAGAGCTGTGCCATTTTCTCATTTTAGAGAAGGAAAGGAAATTACAGAAACAACTAATCTGAATGTAAACAAGCAAATCTGCTTCGCTTCTGCTGTTGGGACAGGGCCTTCATGCCTTGGCTTGCTTCTCTGTATTACGCCTGTTGGCAGCAGCTGCCTCATTAAAGCGACTCTGATTTAAAGTAAAAATTAAAAAGTGCCCAAACCCTGTTATCTACACCTGCTTTCCGACTGCATCCTCTTCTCTAGGGTAAGACAATGAGCAAAAGTTGAAAGGCCTCTCCAGCTCCTTTAACTGGGGATGCAAGCTTTAATTGGCAAAATAATTTGTTAGAGCTTTAGTTGATTATCTACAGAGAGCCAATTTTAAACTAAGAAGGATTTGTTCGCCACCCTTCTTTGTCCCTTATCCATTTACATGAATTGATATGGCTTTTGATGAAATGTAGGTTAAATTCTCTGCAGCTGTTGAAAGTGAAGGGGTATTATAAGGTTCTGAACTGAGTGGGAAGATATTGCCCAGCCAGTTTTCCTAAGGAGAACAACATGCTACAACATGCTATTTGAAGATGCATTATCTGGAGCCCCTAAAACACGACTCCAGTAAAACTCTACTTCTATTGTTGAATATAGAATCATATAGAATCAACAGATTTGTTAAATAGGCACTGGAAGGGTGAAAGCTACTGACTGCATTGGAAGATCATATGGATTAAAATAAATTCATTGCTCTGCTTTTGTGGGGGAAGATTCATAAACAGTTTTTCATGATAACGCATTCTGTGTGTACTTACTTTAATGCTTATTTTTGCTTTGGGATGTGCATGCATGCATTAGCCCAAAAGCAATAAACTATTTCATTTATTTTTCTGACAGCATTTTGGTTGTGATGTGTGGCTGTAAGAGAGACTGAAGAGAAAATATTAGAAACCTGTCCCGGGAAGACCAAAAATCATTTCCAGAATCTCACTCATGCCTCCACAAATTAAAAATAATAATAATTCCGGAATATTTAGAAATACTCACTGCCAAATCATGACCTCATCTATAAAAAAAAAGATGCCAGTGAGAGGCTATTGTTAATATTTGAACAGATCTTATAATGGTGGCCAAAGTTCAGTGGTGGAGCTAGGTATGCTGAAATCTAATCCCTGGCAAGGATCTCAAGTTGCAGAGCAAAGAAATACCTTTCTCTGTTCAGGCCTCAAAGAGCCACTTGCCAGCGACAGTAGACAATGTTCTCAGTATATAGCTTCCAAGGGTGGCAGGATAATCAAAAAGTCAGTTCTTCTTCTTCCTCTTCCTCTTCCTCTTCTTCTTCCTCTTCTTCTTCTTCTTCCTCCTCCTCCTCCAGTGGTACCTCGGGTTAAGTACTTACCGGTAATTCGTTCTGGAGGTCTGTTCTTAACCTGAAACTGTTCTTAACCTGAAGCACCACTTTAGCTAATGGGGCCTCCTGCTGCTGCTGCACTGCCGGAGCACGATTTCTGTTCTCATCCTGAAGCAAAGTTCTTAACCTGAAGCACTATTTCTGGGTTAGCTGAGTCTGTAACCTGAAGCGTATGTAACCTGAAGTGTATGTAACCCGAGGTACCACTGTATTATTACCCCACCCATCTGGCTGGGTTTCCCCAGCCACTGTGGGTGGCTCCCAACAGAATATTAAAAACACAATAAAACATCAAACATTAAAAACTTCCCTAAACACGGCTGCCTTCAGATGTCTTGTAAAAGTCAGATAGTTGTTTATTTCCTTGATATCTGATGGGAGGGCGTCCCACAGGCCATGAGCCACTACTGAGAAGGCCCTCTGCCTAGTTCATAAATACACCCCCAATCCCACTAAATGCACCTTCACGTAACCACTACCAGGTCCTCACCCTTTGAAAGACACAGATGCTGTTGAACTCCCTCAGTGGTAGCGAAAGATGGTGGGAGTTGTAGCCCAACAGCTTATGAAGGGCCACGTTCCCCATCTGCTCTGAACAGCAGCATCAGCCAGACAGCGGGAGGCCTGGCCCATCACTCCTCTAAAACTTCCTGCTGCCTAGAGGCCATGTAGCTCCAGTTACTGCTAAGCAGAAAAGAGATATATTTGTAGCTAAGACTGAGCAGGTTATTTGTCACCATGGTAGCATTTCTTTCCAGGAAACCAGCATGACTCTGTTTCAAGTAGTCATTCAATATGCTAAGGTTCAGGAAGCCCAAATCAATTTGTTATGAGCTTAACTATTAACCATCCACAGTCTATAGATTCCTGAGCAGGACAGAGAACCTCCTGCTTGGCGAGGCTGGCGTTTCATTTTCAGGGCAAGAGCTTGTCTTCCCCCATAATTTTTCCACCTCCAAGAGATTGCTTTTTGGTTTTGTTTCACTGCAGTCCATAAGAATATCTTCTGTATGCTCCCCAGCCTTTGAGCCGTGAGAGATTTCAGAGGTGTCAGTGCACACCTCAGACTGGGTTTCCATGGAATGGAAGTCACTGGAGACTGTGGTGCCATTGTGAGATGCAGTTTTATTAACATCGGGGGAGGGGAGGACCTCCATCTCACAAGTCTATCTTGGCGCACCAGGCAGTCCAAGTAGGCTTCTTAGGTCATTTCTCCTGAACTGCACTCACCTGTCCATCAGATGATAACACCTGGAGCAGACCTGGATTTAGAGCAGTGCGACTGATTCCGTCACACTTGGTGCTGAGCCTAGGGTGTTGCAACTATGATGTAGTGAACTGAGCAGAACAGAAGGCGAGTGGCGACGGGGATTTTGGCCTCGCACAGGGTGCCACTGAAATTTGAAAGACCAAAGTCTGCCCCTGCCTAGAATATTATGTTCAGTTCTGGGCACCTCAATTAAAGAAGCGTACAAGCTGGAACATGTGCAGAGGAGAGTGACCAAGATGATAAAGGATCTGGAAACCAAGACTTATGAGGAACAGTTGAAGGAGCTCGGTATGTTTAGCCTGGAGAGGATAAGATTGAGAGGTGATATGATAGCTAAAGGGCTGTCACATGAAAAATGGAGCAAGCTTGTTTTCTTTTGCTCCAGATGGTAGGACTCGAACCAATGTATTCAAATTACAAGAAAAGAGATTCCGACTAATATTAGGAAGAACTTTCTGGCGGTAGGTGCTGTTCAACAATGGAACTTGACTACCTTGGAATGTGGTGGACTTTCCTTCAATGGAGCTTTATAAATGGAAGTTGGGTGACCATCTCTCATGGATTGATTACCTGTGATTCCTGCATTGCAGGGTTTTGGACTAGATGCCCCATGGGGGTGCCTTGCAATGCTACAATTCTATCATTCTGTCAATTCCAAAACTCAGAAACTCAGAAACCTAGCCCTTTTTCCTACATGCCAAATGAAAATGTCTCCCGATGCAGGAAGTTCCGCCTGGTTAGAAAACGTTCAAGCCAGAATTTCACTTCAGCATACAGTCATTTATATATAATCACATGTGAAAATTATGTGGCCACCTTGTTCCCCCCTTTTTTTGGGGGGGGGAATTCATCTTACAAGGTAGTTTTGTGATAGTTATGTTATATATTTGAGAGTGTCTTCCATGTAGTGCACATCAGTATCTCACTACGGGGTTTATAGATGTTGAGCAGGCAGCAACTAAAGGGGAAATTGATTGACTCACTTTGTCAACACTGAAAGGCTGACCAATAATGGGAAAGTGCACTGGGGAACCTTCTTTGGCTGATTAGCAAGAGCTGCACAGGGGGGAAATGGTGCCTGGAATGGCCTTCAGACTCCTTTCCAGCTCCCTAATTGGACTCAATTTGTCCCTACAAGGTACTGTTTAATGTTACACAAGGACTTTTCCCCGGTTCCAAAAGACAGTTTATTTCCCTCTTTCTTTGTCTTGGTACATTTTAGTGCCATTCACCTGGTTTCTCGAGAATGCAATTTCTCTCCAGATATTCTTTTCTCCAGGTGAGTGGTGCTGTTGTTTCCTAAAGCTTCCCTTTATGTCTCTCTGTCTTGTAGAAATGCTCAGTTATTTCCTCCAAGCACAGCAGCTCAAGCTCAGTGGCAGCAGGACTTACCTTGCCACAGGGCAGCTGTGACCCCATGTCAACAAATTTCTCTGGAGAAACGTATGTCCTGGAATCCAATTAACTGAAGACTAAAACTGTATAAGATAGATAGATAGATATAGATACGGTAGATAGATTGATAGATGATAGATAGATGATAGATAGATAGATAGATGATAGATAGATGATAGATGATAGATAGATAGATGATAGATAGATAGATAGATAGATAGATAGATAGATAGATAGATAGATGATAGATGATAGATGATAGATAGATGATGATGATAGATAGATAGATAGATAGATAGATAGATAGATAGATAGATAGATAGATGATAGATAGATAGATAGATGATAGATAGATAGATGATAGATAGATGATAGATAGATAGATGATAGATAGATATAGATAGATGATAGATAGATAGATAGATAGATAGATGATAGATATAGATGATATAGATATAGAGATATAGAGATAGATAGATAGATAGATAGATAGATAGATAGATAGATAGATAGATAGATAGAAGTCCATGCAAGGAAATAGGTAACCAGCACGTAGCTTACTGAAATCTTAAAAAGTCCTCTGGACATTTTACCTCATAACAGTTCCAAATCTATTTTCCTGCTGCTGGGTCTCAAACCCTCTATGTGAAAACAGGAAGGAGTAAGGAGGCTAGCCTGAGTTAATTAGCTTTCAGCACTTACTGGATCCAGGGATTAAAAGTGTGGCACCCAGTTTAACAACCCAAGCCTTGACTGTTTTAAAGAATATCTGGAAAAACATTGTTCTCAAACAAAATCTTTAATATGTTTTGACTAAAGTTTGCAAAGTAAACGACAGATAGCTAACATATCTAATGTAAGAGAAGTGAAATAAGGAAAACAACACGGTTAAAAAGATAAGGAAGAAGAAAGAAGCCACATGAAGGTGCAGGGAAGTCATGTGGGAAGAAGTATTGATTTATTTTGGTTTACATTTGTGTATAAATTAACATATTTTGAAGAACAAATGGAAAATGTATATAATTAATCAGTGTAAAACTCAATAAAGAATATTAAAACAACAACAACAACCACCCGAGCCTTGATTAAATTGTAACACTTAATGAATCCCGGAATTTAGAGAGGTTTGGCACCCACAAACTCATAACACCATATTTACCAATAATTGAAAACAAAAGATTCCTGCAGGAACAAATACTCATTTGCTTTCAACTTGCATCAGATATTGCTCTACGAGGAGAACCATAGTGGGAAGAATGTGTGAGGAAATGTCAGTTCTCTTTCACTTCCATAGCCACTGTCCCTGGACAGATCATACCAGGCGATGCCTGACTGGTTTTGATACTGACCAGTAGTTTGTTTCCTTTTTGTGCTCATAATTTCACTTCAATCCGCTTGGTGGACAAGACGTTGTTTGATTTTCTCTTTAACTAAATTCTACCAAACCAAAATACTGGGCGACAATGAAACTGAATTTACCAAAATAGTTAGCTGCATAATAAGGAACAATTGCAGGAGGGGGTATACCCCTCATAGAGGTATAATTGAGGCCTCTCTTGTTTGGACCACAGCAGGGGCTTTAAGAGTTGCTTTCTCTAAACAAGCTGGGACCAGTTTACTTACAATGTCACCTCACATTTACCCCACTTGGCCACCTCACATTTACCCCACTTCACCTCACATTTACCCCACTTGGCCACTTCTGTCTGAGGAATCATCACTACTGCAGATGCCACATAATAAGCATTCCACATTTATAAGAACTTGATTTTTTGCATTGCAGCACCTGTACTTTGGGACTCCTTGCCTACTAAGATCAAGCAGGTGTTTAGACAACCCAGATGTTTAGAAAGTTGAGGTAATTTTAACCTCTTTTAGCATTTTAACTTTGTATGTTTTGAAGTATGGCTGTAATTTTTTCTTGATTTTCTTTCTTTTATCCTTTTGTAAACTGCTTTGAGCTTTTTTTTAATTTAAAAAAAGCTATCAAGTGGTACATACATTTTATGAAATAATAAATAAATAGCCATCAATCACACAATTACCAATAATATACAGGGCACCCCTGCAAGAATGATCAGGTGTGAGGTGATTGATCCATACGTTCATGATTCTAAATGGTTTAAATACTGTGGAAAAGATACCAGCTCCATTTATATTACTAGTAGCAGAAGTACTCAATTCACAACAACACAAGGACAACAAGTCAATAATGAAATTATACATCGGGTCCGGAAATCCTCAACCTTTTTTTAAAATAAGCATTTTATAGAAAATCTTGTTTCAAAAGCTCCCTTGGTGTCGCCTCTCCACGCCACATCTAACTCTTGCCAGTTCTTGAGACTATTGTGAAACCAAAGAAAATGTTTTTGCTTCTAAGCCAAGGTTTTCAAAATGTCATTAGCGTCTCTATGAACACATTAAGAGTCATTTGGAAGCCAAAACACTTTCACTGACACCCTGGAGATCAGGCTTCAATAACATTAAAGAAATATAAATGTCATAAAAGTCAAATAAACTTTAATTTGAACACAGCACTGATAACTGTGATGTTCTCCAGTTTTTTTCTTGCTCTTGTTTTGAATGCCTATTAAATACCAAAGTCAGCCACGTCCCCCTGCACTGTTCTTGTTAATATGATTGTCTAGTGGGAAGTGTGTTTGCCAGTTCCTAGCATTCGTTCAGTATACTATGCTTTGCTATGATGGAAAGGTTCTGCATCAAAATACAAATTGCTTCATAATGTTAGGAATGCTTGAGGTCAAGGACTTTATAATTTCATACTTGTGTTTCACTCCCCCCCCTCCTTCTCCCCAACCTCTGGGGGGGTTTGCCCTTTGAAACATGTTGGCAGATACATTAATTCTGGCCCATCCAAACTTCATAGTGAATTTTGGCTGCTAAAATAGCTTCTGCAATCCAACCTGGGCTCCAAAAAAAAGGGCTCAGAATGGCGTTTATAACCACATGGTCTCTCTGTTTTGGTACAAACCGGCAGAAAGCATTGCAGCTATACTAGTGTTATTAAAATTATGTATTCAGAGTGAACTATTTTTATTTTTCACAAAGTTTGAGAAACCATTTGCCACAGATCATCTTCATGCAGTTTCTCTTTGGTTATGGGGACCCAGGGTTGGCTTCGGGCTTTGTAGCTTGAATTGCCAGATTGCGTTTTCGAAAAAATAAAAATAAAAATGGAGCAAGGTATTTAAGAAGCCAATTGCAGGAATGACACCTAAAACAGGGAGTCAACCCATTATAAAAATGGCAGAGCAACCCTTCAGAGAGTGCCTTGTGCTTTGGAACATAGAATGGTGTCACCCACGCCAAATGACTGATAACTATACAGACAATACTATTGCAGGGCATTTGTGTGTGTGCTGGATCATTGTGAGATATATGATGTGCCAAGCTCAGTGTAGACGCATGTATATTTGCCCACCCTAAGTTCAAGACGGGAAAGGATTGGGCAAGGACATTTTTTACAAAGTGAGGTGAAAAGACCAAGTAATGCAGACTATAAATGAACACAACACCCATTCAAAAAAAAGGAAAATGTCTGAGCTTGCCATCATTAGACAGGGTCATCACTTTACAAATTACTGTATTGGTTGTTCCCTGCATAGTTTTCATCCCTGGGCCAGCTGAGTCACCAATAGTTTTTCCATTGGCTCTCATCAGACAGCTATGGTCCCAAACCTGCTTATCCACCTCAGGTATTTTATCTTTCACTTGCACAGGAAAGCATTCACATAAAATTGAGTATACAGGAAGTTCCACTTTGTTTGCATATGGAGAACTTGGTAGCCTCTTGGGCTTCCAACGCAGGAATCTGAGCAGAGGAGATGCTATCTCAGACTCAGACTGACTTATTTGTTGTCTCTATTAATGTCAGCTTTGTTTGAACATAGAATTTCTTTACCATAGTTAACATTTATGAAAAAAATCAATAAGAACTTAAGTCAATAAGCACTTGAGATCACTTCCCCAGATTCGATGTAGGTAAACTGCTTCCTGTTCCCCAGACACAATGACAACATTATCTGCCAGGCATGTTTGTATATGTTTGCAACTGGCACAGACTGTACTTTCAGTGTGATGAAACAGGCACTTGTGATTATTCAGTGTACCAGATGTATTTTTCATCTGGAAAATAGCCATCTAACAGTACTCGGGGTGCTTTGGCCTTCATGCAAAGTTCCACTTCCTCTTGCTGTAGCAGATGGTAAGTTCAGCCTTGCAACTAGACAATGCATTGTGCTACTGAGTTGTAATGTTTTCTTTGCAGTAGAGGTGAGCCACACTTAGGGTGCATCGTCAAAGCAAAATAAACCCCTGCTGCACAGTAAGCCGGCTTGAGGCAAAATAAGCCTAAGATGGCAGCTGTCTTTACCTTTAAGGAAGCCTTTTAATTATTTTGTTGCTTTCATTTATTCAAACCATTTTAGCCTCCCGCATCTTGCTATGAAACATCTAAAACCTTGATCATATAAAACCCATTTAGTTCAACTGGTTTAGCCCAGAAAATTGGGCATAAGATTATAGCCTAAAGAACATAAGCAGATGCCTTGTATTGAGTCAGACGGCTGGTCCATCAACCTCAGTCTTGCCTATATGGAGCAGTTGTCCAGGTGTTTCAGGCAAGATTCTCTCCCATCCCTACCTGAAGATGCCAAGGATTTAACTAGGGACCTTCTGCAGGGGCAGACTCAATAATCTTTCATAATATGGCACCCCGTGCAAGGCCAAAATCTGGTGCCCTCAAATGGATCTTCTCAATTATAGATATTCTCAATTTTGCATCCTCTCAGCTCAGCACCCTGTGTGGGGAAACCACCCTAAATGGCTTTGGCCCTGTATAGCTGAAGGAGCATCTCCACCCCCATCACTCAGCCTGGACACTGAGGTCCACCTCCGAGGGCCTTCTGGCAGTTCGCTCACTGTGAGAAGTGAGGTGACAATTTTATATTTACAGATCATATTTTCATCCTTATATGTTTTTCCAACCTGCATCTGTTTGCTAAAAAAAAATCTTATTTATTATCGGTCTCTCCCACATGCTACTCACAAATGCCTGGGTTTTAATTGGTCCGTGCTCTGATATCAAGGAAATCTCTCCTCCACTCCATCCTCTAGAATTTTGAAGAGTGTTCTGAAAAAGAGCGGAATGAGGCACATCCACCTCAAAGAAAATCAAAGGTAGACGCGGCCTCTCTGCTTTGGCAGGCTGAGTTACAGCCTTTGGCTACATTCGCTGCTTCCAAGACAGGAACCAATATATTAGCAAGAGCAGTGGAGGCTTGTCTATTGGGGCAGAAGGGGTGCCCCCCACCTGCCCGCCCTCTTACTTGCAGTCAGTCCAGGGAGTGGCATTGCCTGTCAGTTTCCTCCTTCTCAGTGTTGCCCTTGTATAACTCAGCAGTGAGAAGGAAGAGGGCAAAACTCAAATTAGCTGTTTCCAACTCTGTCCTTGACTCTGGCTCTACCTGCTGTTGAGACCCATGGCTTCCAGGCTTAATGGGCACCAGCCAGCACTGAAGTAGTTTTTGGTCACAGTCTTGTCTCTGGCCAAGGCATTCTTAAGCAGTTGTAATACTCATGAACAGGACAAGAACAGGGTTATGCCCACTTGTGGTCACTGTCCCTACCCTCCTGTATAATGTCCAGAATAATGTATAACGTCTAGAATAACATCCAGAAGAATCTACCCATGTACATTCAGCTGCTGGCTCCTGTTTTGAAACCTGGCTCCATATAAACATTGAGAAGTGGGATTTGCCTTTGATTTTGGTTCCTTTCTTAAATTCCAAGTGGTTTTCTTTTTTCCACAGCCCCCAGTTTCAGTTCCTTACTTCTCTAAACTGTCTCTGCTACAGGAGCCAACTCTTAGGGGCTGAGGTCCCTTTGCCCCCCCCATAAAATATTTGAGGTGACTGGGGTCCCCCAAGGTTGATGGGTCAATGCCCATCAAATTGTAGGTGGGTTCCATGTCATGTGATTGATTATTCGAGGTGGGGCTTACCTGCCCCCCCCCCCGCAATATTTTATTCAAGTTGGCACCCCTGGTCTCTGCTCAAACAGAAAATGTAAATGCTTCCTGGAACCTACAACAACAACACAATTAACCTTCACTGATCACTTCTGTACAATGTGGCTATTAAAGTGTACCTGGCACACAGGAGGAATTACTTTCACTGGGAAGAAAATGCATATATGATAGATGAGATTGATTTCAATAGGAAATTTGTGTGCTTCAGTAACTGTGCCTCTGCTGCCGCCACTGCAGCTTTATTACGATGCATGATCCCAAATGGATGGGATTTGAAATGACTTCAGCACAAAGGAGATTCAGGATCCTGCCCTAGGTACAGAAAATGCTAACTATGGCATTGTGGTCTGATTCCAAAGCCACTGTGACCTGCGCCTTTTCAGAGTGACCTTAAATGTTAGGAGGCTTCACAGGAGAAGCATGTTGTGTTGGGTGACTCACACACCTGCATTTGTACTTCCAGAGCAATGTCTGAAGAGGATAGGACAGTATTGCTAAAGTGAAATGTATGCATGGATGACACAGGATGTGAGGACGGCATTTGCACCAAGAAACAGAGCTTTTATTGGGTAAAATCTCAGTCACCAGCAGCAGCGAAGGCCACACAATAAAAGGCTTCTGTGGCTGCTTCAAACAATACCTTCCCCTGTGCAGTTATGGGCACAATTTATAGCCGCATTTATGGCACTGCCATTTCTAATCGGCTTCTGGAAGAGCTGCCTGTGCAGGAAGAGCCGCGGGTGTTTGAGAACAGCCAGGAAAGGTTAGGCGTTTGGCATTTTAGGAGGCTGTAAATAATAAAATCTGATAAGGCCATAGAGCTGGCACAGTCTCTAGAGGCAATTCTCAGAGGAGGGGAAAGGATGTAGCCACTAGAAGCATTTGGTAGAAAATAAGTATTTCCCAAATGATACTTTCATGAAAGGCTTGAATTGGAGTGGATTTGGGTGCACCCCATGATCAATATCAGCCAGTGGGGCAGGGCTGTGGTTTACTGGGAGGGTGAGCAGGAGGGACAAGGTAACCAATGTACTGGCAACGTGGCTCCACTTGTGCATTTGCACAGCACCAGTCTCACTCCTCTTTGTTAGCTGCAGTGACACAATGGTGGAAGCGCTGCTGGCCCACCAATTGCTACTGCATGGAATGCGCCAGAATCTTTGGAGTTTGGTGCTATTTCTTCCCATTCAAATGGTCCATATTACACGCGTGTAAGAAGACCCTTCCCACCCTACAATTCTACGATCCTTTGATCATGTCTGGAAGATGCATAGAGATACTACACTACTGAAAAGCAGCTGTGGTGCAATATTAGTGGTGCAAGTGCAGGTAAACTCACACATGCGGGGAGAAGGTGTAGCTGAGGGATAGAACACCTGCTTTGCACATGAAAGGTGCGGTTCCTGATATCTCCAAGCAGGTGTGAGAGAGACTCCTGACTGAAACCCTGCTCCAGTCAGTGTAGACAATATTGAGCTCGATGGACCAATGGCCTGACTTGATGTACAGCATGCTCAAAATGATGACCGAGTAGGCCTTGTGCATGTGAAACAACCATCACATAGCAAACTCTGTGGAAAAGTTTGTATCACCTCAAGTCTTTCAAGAGATGTGTAGCTCCAAGTCACTTTGGCAAGTGGAGGGTAATATGCCTAGGACAAGCCATGTGTTTTGGCACGAATGTGCCATTCCAGCTGTAGGCGGCATCCTTTTTCAGTTAAATCTCAGTTAGGGCTGAGCCAAAATCCCCCCTCCCCCTCCCCAAGTTCCAACAAACTTTTGAAAATTTTCATTTTGGAGAAAACTGTGGGAGAATTTTGGTGCTCTCTCTTCCTTGGAAAATATTTGGTGAAATTCTAATAGGGGGTAAGACCCATCGGAACCAGTGTGGTTTACTTTCAAGTAAGCAAGCACAGGATCAGGCTGAATGCTTTTCAAGGTCAGGCATGCTGCATGCATTTTCTCCGATTTTGCTAAGCACTCAAACAGAGGACAAAAGAGGTTTTGCCCAAGGGCTTCTGCCTTGGGACCTCTTGGCATCTCTTGCTGACTGACCTGCTGGAGAAAACAATTAAATCTTCCTTCTCCATCAGCTCACGGTGGGGGTGGGAGTGGAAAGGGCAGCAGCTTTCCCCTGAGGGTCTGGCTGAGAGATTCCTGGAAATGATGGAAAGGAGCAACATTGTATTTGTAACATTTGAGCCTTGGCTCAAAGAAATTTGGAAAGAAATAGGTGCTTTAAAAACAACAGCTGGATGGAGTTCCTATTTCTTTCCATTATACCGTTTACTCTGAGGCATTTCTGAGTGGGTGCACACACCATACTTTTAAAGCAATCCCACAAGAATCCTGGGAACCATATTTTGTTAAGGGTACTGGGCAATGAAGCTCTGTCAGGAGTGGAATACTGTTCCCAGGGTTCTTGGCATGCGTGTGGGTGGGTGCTTTAAATGTATGATGCACAAGCACCCTTAAGTTAAGCACAACTAGAGCTGGTCTTACGGATGGGTGAAGTGAGGGGTCCATCTTAGGCAGCTGATTTGGGGTGTCATGGAAATGCTGAATGCATCATTCTTGTATTTTTCTGCCCAAGAAGAGGTGCTTGTGGGTTTTTCTGCCTCAGCTGCTAAGCAACTAGGCCAGTCTCGAAAATTGCTTTTGTTGTTTTGCTTCAGATAGCTAGGTAACTTGGTTCAAACCTTGAGAACCGTCTGGTTGTTGTGTGCTTGGCAATTTAGGCTGTATGCACACTGTATATTTAAAGGACATTTAAAGCACATTTTTCCTGCTCAAAGAATCCTGCCCAGTGTAGTTAGTTAGGAGTTGCTGGGAATTTAAAAAAGAAGAGGGAAAGCAAACACTACCCAGTTAACTGGGTTCAATAGCTAGCAGGCTGCATTGCCTTCTGAAGCAGAGGTCTCTTCCAGGTGGAGCAGATGGTGGGATGAATTATTTTAATTTTTTTTGCTGAGCATATTTTAGTGCTGGCAGTCAAAATACCGCTAGTCAGGATATCTTAACACATTCCAACTGCTGTAATGAAAGGTGCTTCCAAAAAAGAGAGAGATTGTATTATGCATTTTCATATGTTTGCAAATGGATTCACTCTCTGCTAGCAGCTCAAATTGTTTTGAAGGGGAAATGTTTTTGAATTGAGAACAGCAAGCTGTATATAAACTGATGATTTGCATTTTGCATGAGCAGGAAAGGAACTTCAGTGTGAAAACGTTCTGCACTCTGGTGCTCCTCTTCCCTGGTATCATCTGCTGGCTTGCAGCCAAGGCACAATGTTATCCAACAGAAGAGGGTTTTGCTAATAGCCAATTCAAAGTGCTGGCTTTGACCTAAAAAGCCTTATGTGTGCCTTGGAATCTTAGCACCTAAAGGACCACATCTTCCCATAAGTACCCACCAACATCATCTGATAAGAGAATAAGAAGAGGCCTGCTGGTCCAACATTCTGTTCCCATAGTGACCAGTCAGATTCCCAACATCATTAAGAGAGACTTTATTCAAGTGTCCCCTCACTCTGATATTCAAAAGTGGCTATGAGGGAGAGGGCCTTCTCTTCTGTCCCCCCACCCTGCAAAAAAATACAGAATTATGTTCTTCTGATGCCTACACTGGTATCTTTTCAGCGCTGGGCAAAGACATTTTTGTTCACCCAGACCCCATTCACACCATACATTTAAAGAACTATGACCCCACTCAAAACCCTCAAGGCTTCCCCCAAAGAATTCTGGGAGCTGTGGTTTGTTAAGGATGCTGAGAATTGTTAGGAGACCCCTATTCTCCTCCCAGAGCTACAATTTGCAGAGTTGTTTAACTGTCAATCCATCTTCCCAGGGAAGTTTGAGAATTGTGGTTCTGTGAGGGGAAAGAGGGGGGTAGGGTTTCTGCAAATAGAGAGGCGTGAGCTGATCACAGATGACTCCTTGTGGTTCCTTGTTTTATTTTAACCTTTAATAATGTGGCAGTTGTGTACATCAGTATTACAAGCTGGGGACGCTTTAAGTTTAAGAGCAAAGGGACAGTAATGGTGGAGGTGTACATACAACAGTTGTGAGGGATGTTGCTATATCCCATGTGCACTCTGAGATCCAACATGACCCTGTTGCCCCCTTCATGTTAACAAACCATTCATACAAAGAATTGTTAGATGGAGATGACTATGTGTCGTGTCCAGAGGGGATCTAATGAATTTGATCCAGTTTCATCATGAAGAAGCAGAGATGAAAAAAGAAGAAGCTGTCATGTACTGTTTTGTTGATAAATGTAAGCCACAAGTAGGTACAGTTTTTCCAATAATAACGCTGTAAGGTGCTGTCTTGTGGCACCATTAAATAATTCACTCACATATCAGTGTAGCAGAACAAATATAAAACCTAACAGTGCGACAGGAGGGGAAAACCCTGTTATCTGCTATCTCTTAACAGCAACCCAGTGCTGTCTCTGTACAATCATGTGAATTGTTTTTGATCCCATTCCCCTTGATCTTCCCTGACATTGGCACCGTACATGCAGCAGACTAGATGGCTGCGTTTTCCCCAACACTGGTTCTTTGCAATACTATTCTTAGGTCCAAATACACGTGGTGCTTCATGTGTGGTGTGCAGCTACACCTCTTGACTTTCTTGAACTAATTACACCTGCAGGGCATACCAATTGCTCTCAGGATTTCAGGGTGAAGGATGGAGAGGCGTATCCCTCCTCTCTCCATCCCACCTCAGAACCCACCTTCAAGGCCTAGTGGGGAAATGGGTGCCCACTGGTGACTTGTAGCCATGTCAGGGCCAGGAAGTTCAGAGGAAGGAAGGGATAACTTAAAAAACAAAAAGTCTGAAAATAGAAAGGTGCATCATGTTCTGGATGCCTGGAAATTATGGAGGGATTTAGGGAGAGCTTCTTGTGGTCAAGGGATAGACCATGGGTAGGCAAACTAAGGCCCAGGAGCCAGATCTGGCCCAATCGCCTTCTAAATCTGGCCCATGGACGGTCTGTGGGTTATTTGTGGGGCACAGTAATTTGTTCATTTAGAGAGAGAGAGAGAGAGAGAGAGAGAGAGAGAGAGAGAGAGAGAGAGAGAGAGAGAGAGAGAGTCCGCCCCCCCACAAGGTCTGAGGGACAGTGGACTGGCCCTCTGCTGAAAAAGTTTGCTGACCCCTGGGATAGACGGTCTGCCTCTACTCAGTAGCCTGTCACTCCCAGGACTCTGAAAACCAAACTGGATGTGATAGAATGGGATACCACCACCCCATTGCAAATAGCCAACATTTTGATGCAGAAGAGGGATTCTGAACTAGGCCACCCTGGGAGCAAAGGTTTTAAGGTTTCCTCTTATTAGGCCACAGTCCTGATCTAGCTTGCTCCTTGTTTTATTTGGTGTCTTAAATCTTTCACACTAAGGCTGAAGAAGTGAGTAATGAATGCCACATCTACCTTGACCCTCAGCTCATGTTTCTGTATTCCTGATTCGCACAAGCCTGTCTCATCTTATTGCCCACAATCATGCCAGCCCTGAAAAAGCTGAATGCCTTGGTAACACTTTTGCCCTGATGATTTAAGACACACAAAAATAAAACAAAAATAAAAACACCAAAGGTACCTTCAGGAAGCCAGATGTTCCCATGGAGAAATGCGGGGTGGGAAGACGAGACAGAAAGGTTGCTTAAACCCCATTTACTACTCAAAAGCATCCTCCCTCCATTGCTTTTACACCTTCAAGGAAAAAGCTTTTACAAGAACAGCAATTAAACACTGTGTGACTATAAATTTCTACCATAAAATCTGCCTAATTTGTCAACAAGCTGTCTCTGAAGACCAATATCTGTGTAAAAATGCCACCCATTTCTAACACACACAGCTACAAAAGCTCTCTTAAACACTTTCAGCACCCTTAAAACTCCAGACATCTTATTTGTTCATCTTGTTATCCTGATTAAATGGAAAGTTAATATTTAAACTTGTAACAGAAGCTTTTGCACAATCCCCTTGATAGGAGTTTTATGGGCCTGTACAGATACAGTATTGGGACACGGGTGGCACTGTGGGTAAAACCACAAAGCCTAGGACTTGCCGATCAGAAGGTTGGCAGTTCGAATCCCTGCACAGGGTGAGCTCCCGTTGCTCCTGCCAACCTAGCAGTTCAAAAGCACATCAAAGTGCAAGTAGATAAATAGGTATCACTCCGGCGGGAAAGTAAATGGTATTTCCGTGCATTGCTCTGGTTCGCCAGAAGCGGCCTAGTCATGCTGGCCACATGACCCAGAAGCTGTACGCCGGCTCCCTCGGCCAATAAAGCGGGATGAGCGCCGCAACCCCAGAGTCGGTCACGACTGGACCTAATGGTCAGGGGTCCCTTTACCTTTACATATATTATTAAGGGGTAAATACAAATTGAAATATTGTTCTGCTTACATCCCCCCCCCCTTGAGCTGTACTGCTCCACTGACTGGGGACTAGCTGTGAGTGGTGAAAAGGGGGCTGAACTGCAGAAATAAGTTAATCTTTATGTAGACCCCTCCCCCTTCTTCTTGCTGTTTGGCTGATCAGTGAGAGGGTATGTAGTGGGCCATGTAAGATTACACAGGGGGCCAGAAACAGCGTAGGGGCCACAGATTGCATACTTCTGAACAAAAAATAGAAAAATGCATGTTTTTTGGAGACTATGCATAGTGACTGGAGATTGTGCATACTGCAGTCAAGATACACACATTCCATCATGACTGTTGGGGATTATGTATACTAACTAGGAAATGTGCACAATTCTCTCATTATGGAAAGGTAATGAGCTGAATTCTCCATGTGGCCTGGTGAATGTGCACAGTGACCAGCTGTTATGCACATTAACCGCTCAAATTACATTCCCCTTTAACATGCATATATGTGGCAGAAGCCTAGCATTTGTTCTCAGCTAAGGGGAAAGCACCCTTTTCTCATGCCATACACCCAGGAAAAATTGTTTTTTTAAAAATATATAGCTATATCTATAGCCATCAATTAGTATTTAATCAGATAAAACATTGCCTCTTTAAGTTCTGAAACTAAACAGATGGCGGAAGCACTTTGGAAAGCCAGGAAAAATGAAAAATGATATACAGGGAAGGGTAAAAACTCTGATAGGGTGGAAGAATGGGGCAGCTTCTGAAGGAGTCAGAGGCTAAATAAACTGAAGTCAGGGTGAAAACTACGCACATGTTAAAAACTTTGTGAAAATGCCTTTTTTTAAATTGTTTTGAAAAATTCATTGAATTTGCTATAGCTCACAGTCGCTATCTGGTGTCACAGTTGTATACTGCACTTTACAACACATTCAAAACATTTTATTTGCAGCTGTACTGTATACGTTAAGTCTTGGGTTGCCCACCTGCAGGGAACATGTTTAGTGTTGTGGGAAGAGAGATTATTATTATCTCTGAATAAAGGAGGAGAATTAAAATTCAGACCTGGTCAATAAGCATAGAAACAATGGTCAATACGTTGGAAAAAATGTCTATTGATAGTGCAATGTAGAAAAATTCCCTGTTTATCCTGTCAGGTTGATTACACCTGATGCCTTTGTGAACATCTGCAGCATAGCTCTCCCCTCTCTAAACAGCTTCAATTAATGTGCGGGAGTTACCTTTGTGAGGGGGATTCAAATGCCTCTCCCCAAGGCAGCAGCTCTGGTGCTGGGAATATTGTCCTTTCTCAGTGCTTAGATGTGATTCTGCCCCTTCCCTCAGCAAACACATCTGTTGTGATGGTTAGAGAAGAAGAAAAGGGAAACCCATCCCAGAGCACTTTACAATAAATGTGGGGTCTGGCAAGTTTCTTCAAAGCCTTTTGGAGTCAGGAGTACGTTCACTTTGAAGACACCTCAGGTAATAACACTGGATTCTATCTAATAATGCTGCAGTTTCATTTCCAGTTATCAAGTCTTTCTGCCTCATTAAAAGTTCCACATTTTTGAAGTTTCCCCTCCACAGTCTTTATTAAAGGCAATTTGGAAAAGTGGACTGGGGAACCTTTTGGAGATCACAAACCCCTTTCCGCTCACACCCAGAGCCTGCTATAGATTTGCTAATTATATTGCATGCTATTAACTGCAGTAATCAATGCCATCCTCTGAGAAAATTGACCTCCGATGTAATCTGTTACAAAACCAATCCTATGACTTTGCACAACAATGTCATCCTTTCAAACTGCGAGCATTATCCTTCAGCTACTTCAGCGATATTACTCTCTTCTTCCATTTTCCAGTATTGGAGGCCAAAGATTTCTGCCCCACAGCTGTAGCCCCTGTGCTACGCCACACACTGCTCTGGAGCAGGGGTGCCAATTCCTAGGGGCCAAGTCCTTTTGGGCCCCCAATATTTTTGGGCAGAGGGAACCCCCAAACATTCAAAAGTGGAGGAGGCCAAGCACAGAGCCACGTGCAATGCAGCTTCAGTGGCTGGCTCCTTCTCCTCGTGCCACAGAGGGAAAGGAGGTGGCAGAAAAGGGGTGGTGGCGGCAGCAGCAGCAGGAGGAGCCACAACCACTGAAGCTGTGCTGCCACTGCATTCGGCTCTGCTCTCTGGCTTCTCCCGGGGTCCTGACATCACACATGTGACGTCGCCCCCAACCCCATTCTCCTTCAGAAGCTGCTCTTCTGCTCCAGAGTGTCACTCAATGTTCAGGAGTGACTTTAGTGTGTGCATGACAGGTTACAGCGTGTGTGTGTGTGTATAGGAAAGGGCAAGTGCCTATGTAAAATTCTGTGCACACACCTTTAGAACTGAGTTATGGGGGAATGGGGTTCACACCTGGAGGGACATGTTGCCTACTGGCCTCATTGCCAACATGTGCAGTAAGTAACCATTGCAGGCTGGTCCATCAGGGCAAATGAGGCACTGCCCCACCAGCCTCAGTTTGCCCTCAACCAGCCTGCCCTTGCTTGCCCTCCTACTTACAACTGGTCCAAGGGGTAGCACTGTTTGTCAGCTTCTTCCTCTTTTTCATTCTCAGTGTTACCCTTGTAGAACTCAGCAGGAAAGAGGGTGGAGACCAACTAGCATTTTTTGGCTCTGCCTGCCATTGACTCTGGCTCCACCTACTGTTTGGGCTCCTTGCCTTCTGCCCTACCAGCAACAATGGCCATCAACCACCACTGGTAGTCACCATGTCCCCTGCTCACCATACATTTGTGAGCATAAAGGGAGAGAGAGAGAGAGAGATTCTGGACCAATCAGGGCAATTCCTTATCTGACTGAATTTTACACACACATACATCTGTGTTGGTTCCCAGTCTAAATCCATTGCTAGTCCCATGCTGTTTGTGGCACAAAGCCTGAACGTTTTTCTGCCACCCACAAGTTAAAACCCAAAAGGCCAATCTTATCATATCCCCTCCAAACTCACACTAAAATTTGAGGGGCTGTTTATGACAAGGGTAAATAAGATTGGAATTGAGCACTTTTGATTCACAGGTTCCACGCTATGCTACATTCTCTCTCATGAGGAAACATGGACTGATGCCATTTTCCATTTGCTTTCATCCTGTCAAAGCTTCATTCATGCTGTGGATGCATCTGAAGAAAATATGAAGAAATCTAAAAAGAGAAGAGACCTGGCAGCTAGTGATATTGTGTCATCCTTTATAGCATCATGATAACTCAGCCCTTCATGTTTCTCAAATGAAACTTTGAGCCAGTGTTTTAGCCATTAATTCTCAAACCACCATCTGCCCATGTTAACTCATTACTTTATTTAGCACTTCCTGTAAATTAACATCTTAGAAAATTGGCATGGGTCAACAGATGACCTCACTCTGGCTGCTTCATCTTTCCTAATAATTTCAACAGAGAGGCCCACTTTAATTTTCGAAATAATATCTGCTTCAAATCTGTTCAGACAGCATGGAAGATGCACACAGATCTCCCCTACCCCATTCAAGAAAAATCCCTGCTCAACCTACTAAAGGAGAAGCGCAAGGATGCTTCTGTATTTATTGCTTCATTTCAGTTCTTTACCATGGGGAGGGTTTTGAGAGGGAAAGATGAGGGGTTTTATTTATTTATGTACATTCACAATGTAATTAAAAGTCATTTGCAATCTGATCTTTCCCAGTGGTCTTTGACACCCATATTTCCCCATGTTTGCCATGAGCCAATTATTAGACGGGCTGTTGGTTACAGAACAAGGTTAAAGGAATATGCCATTTAGAGATCAGATGGAACAAACATTGCTGTTTGTTTGTTTGTTTGCTTAAATTAAATGAGGCTTGCTTCATTAGACTGGCTCAATAACAATAAAAGTCCAGTGCCTTAGCTGTGTCTTATATTTCTGGGAAAGCATGGCTCTCAATTTTAAAATACCAACTTAATGTGAGTATGCGCCCCAAGGTTAATTTTTAAAGAAAGATAGACATCTAACAAATAAATGGTTGAGGGAAACAATCCAAATAAAAACTAAGTGAAAGCTGACAGAAAACAGCCACTGTCAAAACCATATAGAAACAGGAGAGAGAGAGGTGAAAAGGGACTTATGAAATACCAAGGTCTTATTAAGGTCTTTGAGGACTCTTACAGTTTGACCATTGTTCTAGGTTTCTGGTGGGATTCAGTATTTGGCTTCAGTGAAATGTGAGACTCCAGGTTGTATCCAGCTAAATCCTACTGAGAGTAGACCCACTGAAATTAAAGAATGGTTAAGTTAGCTTATGTATATTAACTTCACTTGGTTGATTCCGCGTAGGATTAGCATTAGATACCACTCCATGCCATTGAAATGCCCATGGGACCAGGTAGCGTTGGTTCATATTTGCATGCTAAACCATGCACTAAATCACCCAGGGGTAGGGTGGGGTGGCAGAAGGAGGTTATTTCAAAGACAGAGGATCCTAAAGCCTTCAGAGGATCCTGATTACTTACTAGGAAAAGTGGAAGAAGCTGGCTGGTCTAGCACACTTTGGCAACTTTATTTTCAGGTTACAGACGCTTCAGGTTACAGACTCCGCTAACCTAGCAATAGTACCTCGGGTTAAGAACTTTGCTTCAGGTTGAGAACAGAAATCGCACAATGGCGAATTCAGGTTAAGAACAGACCTCCGGAACGAATTAAGTACGTAACCTGAGGTACCACTGTATTGTCTATTTACCATGCTTATGTTAACAAAAGGCACTTGGAGAGGGTCACTTATCAAGACTGGGGTCATGCTGCGTGGAAGGGGGTTGACCCTTCTCCCCCTACCTTGCTGTTTTCCCATCCCCGAATCCTTCTGCCTAACGCTAGT
Source organism: Podarcis melisellensis (assembly GCF_964234715.1). Classification (NCBI taxonomy): domain Eukaryota; kingdom Metazoa; phylum Chordata; class Lepidosauria; order Squamata; family Lacertidae; genus Podarcis; species Podarcis melisellensis. Next base: position 46,605,378 of record NC_138530.1, on the reverse strand, counting down.
ACCTTGGGGTCAAATGCCAGCTTTGGTAGGAGGGAAATTGTCAGCAGAAAAACAGCACAGGGGAAAGGGTTAAGCCACGCTGTGGTCCTTCTCGGGGTCAGGGGCTCTGCTTATGTTAAAGAAGAAGCATGGGCGGCCTTAAACACATTCTTGAAACATGGTATGAACATAACGGTGCAGTTTGTCTGAGGATGTCAGCATCTGCCTTGGTCACCAAGATGTTTATGCAGATCCTCAGAATGTAAGGCTTGGAATCACAGAGCATTTTCTCAGACTTCAGCAGACCTCTTGCTTCAAAGTGACACCTCTTTAAATGAGCGGAAAACAAAAGCCACTGCATTCTACATAAGGGACAGAATCGATATCTTTCAGGAGCTTGCCGAATCAATACATACCGGATAGAAGTCTTTTGGAGCAATATAAATTGCACGTGCTGATATATTATTTTATTCCTTTTGCTGCCGAGTGATAAGAGTTTATTTTCTAGGAGCTCTCCTTGCAGAGGATTAATTGACAGCAGGAGTGAAGAATCACTGGCCCACAGGTCAGATGTGGGGGGCCACATCCTGCCTGCAGCATCGCCCCTTCCCTGCTGCAAATAGGTGTTTTTTTGGGGGGAGCCTTCTTTAGGAATTACCCCTGCTACGTGATTTCCTGTGTTTTTCTCACTGCCTGATAATGTCTTGTTCTTCAAAGGTTACAATAACTGTACCTTTGCAGTGGATAGAAGCATTTCCTTCTCATCCTTATTTCTGCCTTTACCAGAGCCTGAGACCTGATCAAATAGAGGCGTCATGAATAACCATTTTGAGTCAGAGGGCCACATTCCCTCACGGGCAACTTTGCAAAACAAAAAAAATCCTTCCAGTAGCACCTTAAAGACCAACTAAGTTAGTTCTTGGTATGAGCTTTCGTGTGCATGCACACTTCTTCAGATACACTGAAACAGAAGTCACCAGACCCTTCTATATAGTGAGAAGGTGGGGAGGGGTATTACTCAGAAGGGTGGTGGGAATGGGTGATTGGCAGATAGCTGTGATGAGCCTGTTGACGACTCTTAACGACTGCAATAGGTCTTACAGGAAAAAGCAAGGGGTGAGAAGGTGAAAAGTGGCTTTGTCATGTATAATGAGATAAGAATCCAATGTCTTTGTTCAGACCAGGTCTCTCCATGGTTTGCAGTAGAGAGTAGAGCAGCAAAGGTAGAAGTGGTTAGAGCAAAGAATATGGATTTAACTTCTGTACAATAGACTACATTTCAGCCACCCAAAGGTCAGAAGCTTCTACACACACACACACACACACACACACACACACCTCCATCCTCCACACCAGCAAAAGGCTTTAACTCAGTTTTCAAAGACATTTTGCAGCAAGAGGCATGACCTGCAGAGGATATGAGGCCTAGGAAGATTCCCAAGGGCCTGATAGAGAGGGCTAGAAGACTGCATTTGGCCCCCACTTCTGTCACAGAGGTTATAAATCTTATGGGTGCTAGTCAGTGTGCAAGTCGGAAGGTTTTGCCCGGAAACAAAGAGCATTCCAGAAATGAGGGTGACAACCACATGGCTAAGAGGGCTGAATGTTGATGTGATTTTGCATCAAGGCTGCAATCTTAATCAGCTTTTTAAAAAATCACCTAAAAGTGCAACCCCAAATAATCGGGCAACAAGTTAGTTAGGTGTCCATTCTTAGAAGAGACGTGGGAGAGAATGCCTCTTCTAAGATGGCATCATATATGCATGCATGATCTATCACCACAGTTTTTGTTTTGGCACATAAATTCCTCCTAACAGAAAAAACAGTAGCCTGATGGGTAGTTTTCAGACCAGGTTGAAAAACCTGCTCTGCCTGCCACCAGTGTCCTGATCTACCTCAACTATTTGCAAAAGTTGGAAGCAACTAGGTAGCTATTCACACATCTCTGTCATTCCATCTAGTTTGTCCTTTCACAGAAAGAAGTGGGAGCTGCTGGGTACGTAGACCAGAAGATCTGGATTGCTGCCTAAGGATGCTAGTGGCTGAATCTCTTTGGTGAAGGTGTGTTTGCCTCTAGTTACGTTGGAGGTGCTCCAGCTTTGCGTGGTTGGATGCTGTTTGAATGTCATCAGGAAAGAATGATGTCTAGAGCAGCATGTGATTTAAAACTTCATTGTCCAAGCCTGCAATCTAATTCAAGGGAGTTTTAGTTGACTTTCCACCTCATTATTGTTATTTATTGGTGTTCTAATGGCAGTAATTTTTTGTCAACTTCAACCCAGTTGGTTTCCAGCCAGGTTGAGCCTGATTTTGTAAGGCATGAAACCTGCCACCATCCATAAATCTTCTTAATAAATGAGTGTATTAATTCCAAACACCCTGCTCCCTTTCTTGATGAGTAATACATTATTTTATTTCAAGAGATGTATCCTGTTCATTTGTCAAATTCTGCCTATTGGATTCTAGCTGGCACACATTAAATGTACACTGCTCCAGTGAAAATCAGTGCCAAATGTAGATGTAATTCCCAGTATCATTCAGGTCTCATTTAAAATTATCTCACATCAGTTAATAGTTTAATTAGCAGGGGTTATGAAATGGAATTCATTTATGAAGCCTTCCATGTCGGTGAGTTTAATATTCCCACATCCTTCCCCAATATTGAAATGCACAGGAATAATGAAGGGTGTTGAATGTAAAAGTCCTAGCTGGTACATAAACATGGGAGAGAGGAGACAGTCAGGTTTGGAATGCATGTCAGTTTGGCAAGCTATTATTTTATAACTGCAAGCAGCAATGTTGGGTAACAATCCAGCCAAAGTTAAAAACTTTTGCATCCCACTGATTTCAGTAGACTAGATTATGCTCTCAACTATCTTCCAGCTAAACTCAATGGATCTTAAATGGGCTTGAAAGTATTTGACCAGAATTGGATAATTGATCAAGTGTCCTTTGAGCAAACAAATGGTTAGGCCTAGTAGTCACAGACTCTGGGCTTGTTGTCTAATAGGTGTGTGTGTGTGTGTGCACACACACACTGATTTGATTTGGGGCCTGATTCAGGACCTCAGATCAGGACTGATCCAACCCAAGATGGCCCAGAGCCAACCTGATGTTATCCAGACATGATTGGGGCCCTAAACGGAATTAGGAGACTTAATTAGTTATTTAAACCTTAATTAAACATGCAGTCAGTGTGAGGAGAAGGGGAAGGAAGACAGAGATGCATCTGTGTCTCCTTCTCCCCACCCCCCACTGCATCTTTGATCAGGGTTAAATTAAACAGGTAATTGGAGATAAGTGAAGGTAGGGGGAAAGAATGACAGGCCTGTGTCTCTTTCTTCAACGCTCCTTTCCTCACCACAAGGAGGAAAACCCTGATTGCCTGACCACCACCCTATTGAGAGCACCAGGTGGGCAATGTTGGACTGTCTTGACCCACCCCAGGCAAATCCCAGATTGACCTGATTCAGTTTGGGATATGGGGTTTGTGAAAAGCTGATGCACAGCCCTAGCAACTACCTAGTGTGCTGCTTTGGCTATGTTTGGCTTGGGCGATACATTCTCTTCTCATAAGGCCTTCTTGATACCCTGCTAGCTCCCTGCACAATAGTGAACCCAGTTTTTGCAATGACTGCAACGTGGTAGGTAGGAAACATCTGTCAGCAATCTATAGAACTGTACTGCAGAATCCAAGAACTGTGCGAGGATCCTGGGCTGCCCTTCTTCAAAATGGCACATGCTGTTTCATTGTTACCCCTGAGATGATTGCTGCCCCAACAACTGCTGAGATTGCTTGTTCAGTTGGACCAGCCTGTATACAATAAGACTGTACCGGCGTGTATAGGCTTTGTACTTCTTGTATCCTCTTGTGACTCAGAGCAAAAGTTGCCCAACATATTCGTAAAAAGAGTCCTGCTGGATCTCTTTAATCTAGCATCATGTTGCCAACAGAGGCTGGCGGAAGCCTCTGGAAAGAAGCACAGCATGTTAGCATCTTGGCTTTCCACTGTCATTTGTTCCATAGCATCTGACATTTCAAATAAATTCTGGTTAGTTATTGTGGAAAGGAGGTAGAATCGCACCAGCTAGCCCTGCCTCCTCCGTGTTACATCATGCAGCCATGAGTGTGTGTGGATGTGTAGGTGCTCATATAATTGGAGCTGCTGCTCAATCAGAGATATCAATGATGTATTATATGCCAAAAGCAATGGCAGAGGGCATGGCTCTGTCCTTTCTCCTCCATCTGATGCAACTGGACAGAATGTTGGAATGCTGATGGAGGCAGTTCCACAAGAGGAGGAGTCAAATGGCAGCTGCTCACAGCCAGATGGGTCCATGCTATTAACCCTCCTGTCTCACCATTCCCTCTGATTGCCAGGTGGATTTTATTATACAATCTAGCATAGCTAAATATTCACACACACACACACCGTTATCAGGATTATAGGTTATTGGAATTGCTATACAACACATTGCAATGTAGAACAGTACAAATGGTCTTGGTCTTGGCATGCAAATCTTTAGATGGTCAGCAGGGTAACTGGCCCTCAACGCGTTAGTTTTACCTGTCTACTTTTATTTGAATGAAGGTATCATAATCTGTAAGCAGCAGACCACATTTCTTGCCTGCATGATTTATCAGTTTCCTTTAGTAACTCGTAATATTTCCTAAACACACCACAGCAATTTTTGTTCCCATGAGCATTTACAATTACTTGCCTTTTTTATTGAAGTGCATTTAAGCATTTCCCTGGGTGGTCAATTATCATAGTTCATTGAAAGTTCTTCTATGTGCATTCTCCCCTGATAGCAATAAATGAGATTTAATGATAAACTCATACATTTATTGAAGTCCCTCAGCCACAGATCACCACTCTCGGTTCGTTTATTCTTCCTCTGGTTACATAGCACTGTGCTGCATATCATTTCACTTCTAAACTTATTTAAAATTATTATTTCACCTAGCAACCTCATAAACACTTGCTGCAGAATTTATTGCCTCTCCGGAGTTTATTGCAATCTTTCATTTCCAAATGTCTCTATGTCTTGATGAATCGTTTTGCATTCTCAGGCTTTCTCATTTTTAACCATTACCATGATTCAGGCCAGTTAAAGCACATTTATATTCCATTTATTTCAGAGTTCAGCATAGGATTGTTGTGGTTGTTGTTATCATTATTATTACCACCACCTCCCTACCCAGCTGCTCCAAACACAATAACTTGTGAGCCATGGATTGTATTGGATCTACCAATGTAGATGGATGCCTCTGAAGATATCTTAACCTAATTTGGCATAACATTACCCCCTTTTGTGTGACTGTTCCAAACTGTGCTGATTTGGATGCCTCTGAAGATATCACCATTTCAATTTGGTACAGCAGTTCCTAAGATCAAGGAGTGGCGTTTGGGTCTATATATAGATACCATTGGACACCATTTTGAATCAATATGGTGGGCAGAACTTTCAAAACTGTAATGAGTTTAACCAAATTTGGCATGAAGCTAATAGGGCAGTGCACCAAATTTGGCCAAAGTCCAAACCAAACAGGTTGGGGTGGATCTGGAATTAGACCAGGTTGGGTCAAGACCACCTCAGATCAGCCTGGTTCAGGCTCCTCGGAGCCAGTGTGGTGTAGTGGTTAAGAGTGATAGACTCGTAATCTGGTGAACCGGGTTCGCATCTCCGCTCCTCCACATGCAGCTGCTGGGTGATCTTGGGCCAGTCACACTTCTTTGAAGTCTCTCAGCCTCACTCACCTCACAGAGTGTTTGATGTGGGGGAGGAAGGGAAAAGAGAATGTTAGCCGCTTTGAGACTCCTTTGGGTAGTGATAAAGCGGGATATCAAATCCAAACTCCTCCTCCTCCTCTTCTTCTTCTTCTTCTTCTTCTTCTTCTTCTTCTTCTTCTTCTTCTTCTTCTTCTTCTTCATCTCATCCAGCACCCTGTACTCCCAGTGGCCAATCAGATTGATTATACCTTGAGTCACAATTCAGCTGTAGCTGTAGGCAACCAGCCACATCTGACAGCTGGCAGATTTGGATGGTAATGCAAACTTGCACTGAAAGATCCAACCAGTGCTTCTGTCATTCCAGAAGAGCATGGCAATTGGGATGAAGATGTTCACCCTGATGTGAATCTGCATCTGCATACTCTGCATGTGGAATGCTGTTTATGCACATAGAGCTCTCTTGCCACACTTTTTTTGCCACAGATGTTTTTTGGACTCTTCTGAATGAGCAGGGGTAGGATCTGGATGTTGGGAAGAAGCTGATGTGTCAAAAAAAATATCATGTTGAACTTACCATATAAAAAAGTTATGTGAGGAATGGGCCTCAGAGAGACCAAGTAATAAAAAATAATACTGTGGGGGGTATTGTTTTTGTTTGTTATTATGGTATGTATTTTTGCGCTTTTATGTTGTAAACTACCCTATGATCTTCAGATGAAGGGCACTATAGAAATTTAACAACAACAACAATATAAGCATGCTAGTTAAGACAAAAACTGCAGAAAGTGCCACAAATGAGAGAGAAAAAATATCTTCCAATTATCACAAATTTAAATAGAGCTTTTCATAATTTGTGTTACTGCATTCCCTTTTCCTCATCAGAAGACAGATACACTTAAATATAGTTTCACAGTTGTTTCAAGCAAATCAGATTCAAAACACTGAAAGGCAAGGCAGTTACTCAAGTAGGAAGGGAAAGTACCTCATTGAAAATAGATTTTTTTTCTGTTGCAGATTTGTTTGCTCATTGCTTTTTTATCTGTTTGCTTATTCTGGAGTTCCATCTCTGCATCCTATTCCTACGCAGTAAGCATAATTTACTGCCATCCTTGAGAAAAGTGCTGTTGTTTCAAAACTGCCTTTTCCCTCCCTTTACTTCCCTTTATTTTAAAAGGCAATCGCTTTTTGTCTCTTCCGTCTATGACAGCCGCGTTCACAGAACTCTTCTGAGGGAAAAGGATAATGACTTTTCACAACCAGCAGCCATACATCAGGGCACTCTGGGAAAAAGTGCTAAGTTCCACCATTACAAAAGAAATTACAAAAAAGAAAGAAAGAAGCAAAGGCAAATACAGAGAAACACCACGAACTTGGCTCAAGTTGATCCCAGTGCTACTTAAATCTAAATTGCATGCTGAAAAGCAGAAAGTAGAGTAGAGCCAATGGGATTTTCTATGAATATTCTTAGACCAATCTCCTGAGGGGTGCTTTCTCTCTCTCTCTCTCTCTCTCTCTCTCTCTCCTGCTGCTAATTTTTATGAGAAGCAGATTTAGCCTTGGATGCATGAATACTCAGTCCCTGACTACTTTTAAGATCAAAGCATCCTTTATTATTCAGTTCCAGAGGTGTAGCCATGTTAGTGGGTTTGGCAGCAAAAACAAGGGGGAGTCATGTAGTCTCAAGACATGCAATGCATCCAAAGATGTCTATTGAGAAAGTTAAATACAACTTAGTCCCAGGTAAGAGCACACAGGAGTTCTATGAGTCCATGATCAGGAATGTTGAATCTGCAGCCAATGGGCCTGATCTGGCCCTGCCAACCTCCTAGCAATAGTGATCCCTTGCAGGCAGCTCTTCTGAACCCCACACCTGTTACTAGCAAGATGCATCTGTATCACAGTGCTAGGCTGGGGAGGGAATTGCTCCCCATTCATCTCCTGAGTGGCATGGATTGGCAAAGGAGGGAGCTGTACATCTGTGTGTTTGTTTGTGTGTCTATATACGCATGCTGCATGCAGTGTGTCTGCATGTTTCTGCCCACAGTGGCAACTGAACCATTTGTCTCGGCTGCTCTAGTCACTGCTATGTGGCGCTTGGAGGGTCGGCCAATCGCGAGTGAAGCCCTCAGGCCATGAAAAGTTAGCCAGGGATGAACTAGGTCATTCTAATTCAATAACCATTCTTGCAAACTGTCACTGAAATTAAAAAACCGCTACTGAAACCTAGAGCGTTAGTGGCAAAGTACTAGAAGAGTGAGAATATCCCTTCAAGAGAGGAATGGCAACTAAAACTTTGCGAGTACTTGGAACTCGCAAAAATGATGGAATCAATAAGAAATAAGCCAGTAGGCAATGTTAAAAAAGAGTGGGAATGCTTCAGTAATTACTTAAGGAAACAAGGTTCCACCTCTAATATTTGGTTGTGTTTGGAATAACTCCGTAAACAGGGATACATCGCTCCCTCATACCAAGATGAGGAGAAAACATCAAATACAGGAAAATATTCTAGTAAGATGAAATAAACCATTACGAGATAGATGGAAGTCCACCATATCACAGTAATTAAAATAGGTAAAGCAATTCAATCCATATGGGAAGGTATCAGAACAAACTTAGTTGGTCTCTAAGGTGCTACTGGATATATATATATATATATATATATGAGAAATATTATGATAGGACTGAACCGTATTGAATTGTATCTAACAGAAGATACTTATTGAATCTTTATTTTGTTATTGTCTTTGTTTTGTCTTTTTCTTTTCTCTTTTTTGTTTCTTTTTTCTTTCCTTTTTATCTATGTTGAGATGTAAGGTTTCTAAGTCTGATATTATCTGATTTATATAGACGTTATCAATGTATGTATTTGTTATTTATGCATTTGTATACTGTATTTCAAAAACTGAATAAATAAAACTGAATAAAAATTATACATACAAACACACATACACATATACACATATACACACTGCTGCTGAAGCTTTGCATGTGATTTTCACCATACAGTAAAATCTTTGGCTTGCATGTCCTCAGTGTTGCACCCATCTCCATATTTTGGCAGAAAAGTAAGTAAACGTCCTCTAAAGCAGTTGTGTGCGAAGATCCAGAGGGCAGGACTAATGGAAACTGACAGACAGACAGACAGATGATAGATAGATAGATGATAGATAGATATAGATAGATAGATAGATAGATAGATAGATAGATAGATAGATAGATTAGATAGATGATAGACAGACAGATAGATGATAGATATAGATAGATAGATGATAGATGATAGATGATAGATAGATAGATAGATAGATAGATAGATAGATAGATAGATAGATAGATGATAGATAGATGATAGATAGATGATAGATAGATTGATAGATAGATAGACAGATAGATAGATAGATAGATAGATAGATGATATAGATAGATGATAGATAGATAGATAGATAGATAGATAGATAGATAGATAGATGATAGATAGATGATAGATAGATAGATAGATAGATAGATAGATAGATGATAGATAGATAGATGATAGATAGATGATAGATAGATTAGATAGATAGATAGATAGATAGATAGATAGATGATAGATAGATAGATAGATAGATAGATGATAGATAGATAGATAGATAGATAGATAGATAGATAGATAGATGATAGATAGATAGATAGATAGATAGATGATAGATAGATAGATAGATAGATAGATAGATAGATAGATAGATAGATGATAGATAGATAGAAGCAGGGTGTGCTGATGGTGCACTAAAAATATAGTCTCAATATCTGGAGTTAATTATTATTACTTATTCAATAAATTGGATTTGGAGAATGGAGATATATTTTAGCATTCATTTTTCTGCATCGTTGATGCTGCATCTTTTCTTCCAGTACATCAGAAATGGCTTCTGCAACAGAGGCTATTTTGGTTGCAATCTATGTTATGACACTGCTATAAAAGCGGTGCCTAGCTTCCAGTCTTTGAAACACTTTCTCCATAGCAATTTTGTAGACTTCATAGGACTACTCTAAAGCAAAAAGGGGAAATTTTCTATGAAGCACATTACTCTGGAATTATTGCTTTTGAGCTTTCAGTATGCAATGTACTTACTAATATATATGTAAACTGTAAACATGTTTACATATGTAAACTGCCATCCAAACGGTCCACATTAAATCCTAGCATCTAGTGATACCCTACTGCATGCCAAAGGCTGCAAAATATTCAAATCCTAAGTCTCCATAATTTTCCTTTTTAAAATTCCTGATTATAACTTATAACAAAATACTTGAACAGTGGTATCCTATGAAGTCATACTCTGAGTAAACCCATTAAGATAAATGGCTCTGCCCCAAGTATGACTAACATTGGAGAGCAGCCAAAATAATTGCTCAAAATATCCCTTTATTTTTATACTACTGGGGGATGCAATAAAGTGCATTCTCATTTCCAGCTGAGATCTACTAAAATCAATCAGGTGTGGTTCCAAGGAGATGCATTTCATTTGGCCTAACACTGCGTGCAAACTGATTTACCTTCCTTAGTGTGTTTATCCTCACAACATCGCTTTGGGACAAAGATGCAAATCAGATGCGCTCATCAACTGTCTTCATAGCATTTTCTTATCTATAAAAGCCTTCTGAGGCTACTTAAGTGATGTTTACTCTTTTAACAAAACCTCTGAGAATCCAGTCTGTGGGACATACCAAAAAAAGTGTATTGTTTAAAACGTGCATGTTGTCTCGTTGCCTTTGCTTCTTGAGAATTGCTAGTATGCAATCTGGCTGCTTCCACTCCATTTCTGTATGTGTGGAAGGCAAGCCCATCACAGCAGCCAATCAAAACCTTCCCTCCCTCTCTTTACCACTGCTGTATTGACAAGGGTGGAAGGAGCTGCGGTGCTCCATCTTGGGCAGTCAAGAAGACCAACCTCATCATGTAACAGGCAGAACCAAGAGGGTGCAATGGGTGAAGGCAGCTAACATCCAGTGAAGTATTTCTTCATATGGGGTGCATTGCTAAACCATGAGATTTACTACCACAAGATGTTGTGATGGGCGCCACCTAGGATGGCTTGAAAGGGAGATTAGACAAATTCACGAAGGGTAAGGCGGTCAACAGTTACCAGTCACCAGTCTTAGATACAGGGCTTTTTTCCCCCAGCCAGAACTCACTAGAACTTAGTTCTGGCACCACTCAGGTGGATGCCATTGTCATGATAAGAGAACAAGGGAAGGGTTCATGGTGAGTTCCAGCACCTCTTTTTCTAGAAAAATAGCACTGGTTAGATATAATATTCCATTTCATATCAGAGGCAGTATGCCTCTGAATACCAATTTCTGGAAAAAGTGCTATTGCCATCAGTCCCCTCTTGTGGGCTTTGCAGAGGCATTATTGAACCAGAAAGCTGGCCAATTATTATTATTATTATTATTATTATTATTATTATTATTATTATTATTATTATTATTTTGAATTTGTTGGTCACTTTATCTTGCTTAGGGCAACCCAAAGCACCATTTATGACCAAACAAGATGGGGCTTTAGCCTCATCCAACAGGGCTCTTATAATGTTCTCAAGCTCAGACTGCCTTTAGCTGTCTTTCCACCCACCTACCTCCTTACTTACAGCCAGTCCGGGGAGTGATACTGGCTGTTGGCCTCCTCCTCCTTAGTCTCAGTGTTTCCTTTGTAGAACTCAAAAAGGAGGAGGAAAGGGTGAAAACCAGAATTAGTTAGCTTCACCTATCATTGGCCCTGGCTCCAGCAGCCATTTTCTCTGGCTCCACCCACTGTTGGCCTCTCTGTTTCCTTCCTACCTTACTGTTTGCAAGTGGCACCAGTTTCCACCATGTTGGCCCAAGCAGATGAGGTGGGGGCTTTGGGCTCTGCTTCAGGCAACAAAATGTCTTGGGCTAGCACTACAACAGAATACTTTACTGCCTTCTCCCAGTTTAGAAGGCCGGGTTGAAGCCAGGGCACTCATTTCCATGTCACAAAGATAAGGCATGTCACAAGGTAAGGCAAGTCCAATGGTCCGGTCTGGTCCAGGTTAAGTGTTACAACATCCTAACCAGCACCCTGGAGAGCCCCCCGTAGCCAGTATTGGCTGAAACACTCTCCGGTAGAGCTGTTATCTCAACGGTGTATTAAACCATCTAAGGCCTTATGAAGGCTGGCAGGCCAAATACATCCTATTCAGTATGACCTTTAAGGAGCTGTCTTGTTCATTTAAAGGGTGATTGACCTATTCTGTAGCTTCTGGCTGTGAAGAGGTAGTAAGGGTGGAATTGGAGAAGTGTCCTCTGAGCCAGAAGAGTCAGGCAAGGCTACATCCTCTAGCCTTGATGGGGTGGGTGCTGGCTCTTCTGATAATACGTCCTTTTCCTCTGTGGCTGCCAGTGACTGGTACTTTATCTCATACTTTTCATAGGATTCCATAATCCAGCAGCCCACTCATATTTGGGCCCCGCACATACAGTTTGCTCTTCACAACAAACACAAGTAGAGGTATGGACTTACACTATATTACATACTGAAATTGTTTTAAAGTTAATCTACATATCCAAGTTTCTGTTTGGCACATCTAATGGACCAATGTCCATTCTCACCATCCTCCTTTACCTTTATACAAGTGGATACAGTCTGTCTTGGGACACAATGGAGGAATGTGCCTTTTGGGGTGAAGTCAAATTGTTGGAAGGTTACAGTGCCTGCTGTGGCTGTAGAGACCACTTTGGGAGACATGTTTTCTTGCAACTGGGGCAGATGGAGGTGTCCAGTTGTGCTGCTGCAGATGCACCACAGCGTTTCTGCTCTCTGTGCTCCTCCCAGTAGTCATTCCTCCTCTGGTCACTGCTGTGGATATATGACCTGACTCAACTTAATGCTCAACTCAACACTTGGTATTAGGCATTAGATGTTACAGCACACTCTAAATATCCCACTTCATGCCAGTGATCCCACTCAAAAGGCCTTCTGCAGACAGTCCTTGCTTTACTTGTTCAAGCATAGCCATGCCTTTCCTGGCAGCTCTGACTACAACTTTTTTCTGGAGCAGGAATGAAGTTCCCTTCTAGGACATTCCCACATTTCCAGGTAAGCAAACTTTGGGGTAAGCAAGTCCAATGAATGAGGCCTGCTTCCCTGTTTGCACATTCCCCATTCAGAAACTCCAGTTGGCTCCTTTCTTCACACAGCTCTCTGGGCATCCAAGTTCCTCCTCCAGGAGTTTTGGCTCTCTCTCAGACTTGAAAGGGACTCCAGATTGCCCTTCTGATACTATCCCTCTCCCTTCCTCCGGAGCTCCTTTTACACAGGGCTCTGTGGCATTTTCACTGCATTTCCTAAACTCCAGCAGTCCCTAGCAATCCTTCAGTTTCCTTGAAAAAGAAAAGAATGGGATTCAACTAATGAGTCCCATCAGAGGAAGCCAGGCAAGGACTTCTGCTTGTGCAATGAGTCTCCCCTGTGCCCCCTGAAATCAGCTCAGGGGTTGGGAGAAACCCCACCATGCTTAGTGGGGTAGAGAAACCCTGGAACAGTGCACAGAGGGGAAAGGGAGGCTGTTCTTTATGGCAAACCAAAATGGTTGTCCCGGTACAACAACTGACACACTGCCTCCCAGGAAGTCAGGACCATTAAACTGATATGTAGTGTTTTCTATGCCCCATGGCTCCAGGGGATTCTATATTACAAAATTCCATACCCCCACTAAGATATTTCTTGTAAATAAGGCATCACATTCATCAATCAGACATGTATTTTCTTGTGCTTTCTCACTGGGAAGCCGAAATTGGCTGTGGCCTCCCAGTCCATGTACACTGTATTTGTAATTACATTTACATTTGTAGTGACATGTATAATTATGTTTACTGATTAAACGTAATGTGCATTCATCAGATGCGATGGTTTACATGTGGGCCGCCTGCCAGTCCCTACATGAAAGGACAGTCTTTGAATTTCTAAAGTGTGATATCGAATAGCAAAACCCATAAAAGGCATTATCATTGTCTTAACCCTTTCCTTTATCTTGTAATGCCATTAGCACATTGCTCCCAACAGCAGGATCAAACTCAGGATTCCAGCTAATGGCCACATTCATATCATGATGACACTTGAAAAAGTTCTGGCTCTCCCCCCCCCCCGCCCCCAAATAACTCTGGGAGCTTTAGTTTGTTAAGGGTGCTGAGGGAAGATCAAATGTCCGATGTCAGGCACTGATTCTGTAGAAATCCTTTGGAATCTGCATTCCTCTCAAACTCAGTCCAGATATATGCATTATACATTTGGCGTCCACCCCCTTTCCTTTTTAAACATTATTTCAGAAAGCAAAAAAACTATATAGCTCAAGCATAGACAAACTCTTGCCCTCCAGATGTTTGGGACTACAATTCCCATCATCCCTAGATAACAGGACCAGTGGTCAGGGATGATGGGAATTGTTATCAACCCTAGATAACAGGACCAGTGGTCAGGGATGATGGGAATTGTAGTCCCAAACATCTGGAGGGCCAGAGTTTGCCTATGCCTGATATAGCTAGACTGGAGTCATCGCTTTAAATGCTTTGTAATTTCTTCCACATAATACAATGATCAGTTAGACTGCGGGCATTAGCTAAACCTACCTAGGAAGTCATCCAGGAGAAATTATTGCAGGTCTGCAAGTCCATACTATGCAATATCTTTCTGCCATTGCTGGTCCCTGAGGTTCCACTGCTCTGTTCCTGTTACATCTCACTACTGAAGAACACTTACTTTCATGCTCTTATTTCATGTTCTAGTTGGTGCTTTTATCACGAATGTATTGATGGCTTACCTCTGAGCCAGGCCACATAGTAAATGCATTTTCTTTTAGAATCTGGGGGAGTCCTTTGTTATTTTAACAACTTTTTCTGGCAATTGCTCACCCCTCCCACTTTTTTGCTGTCTTTTAAAATACTGTATTTGCAATAACTGGCCCATAGGCCCATACATTTCAGCTGTTTTCACATGCAGACCTTGTTGTGGTTAGCTATTTGCTGGCTTCCCAGGAACCAAAAAGGAAAGCATTGCTTTATTTATTGAGCTTGGCAGTGTAAGTGCTGCTGATTTGTGAGGCCTGGTTGGGAATTATTTATTTAGTGAGCTGGTGAAAGAAACACCTGCTTTCTTAAGCTTGTGAAGTTGCTATCTCTGGGTTGCACCCAATGCTAGCTCAGAGTAGACCCATGGAAATGAATGGACATGGCTAATTCAATTTCCGTGGGTCTACTCTGAATAGGTCTGAGTTCAAGACAACGTTTTTATTATGTTGCTTTTATTTTTTAAAGTATAGACACAAATGATTGACTCTTCTTGTACCGTATTCCACTATTTAATAAAAAAGCAAATTGAATCAGATTTCACAAAACTGACAACAAGCACATCTTGAGTAGGCTGACGTTTTTTAATAATGTGGAATCATATAACTGTACATATAACTGGTCTCTGAGGATCATCAAGTCAAATACTCTGCAATACAGGAATATGCAGCTGTCCCATATGGGGATCGAACCTGCAAACTTATAAGGATAGTTCAGTTGGTTAGAGCATGGTGCTGATGACCCGCACTATAACCAGGAAGCAGAGAGGAACAGTGAGCTGGGATGTACCCAACAGAGCAAGTGAGGCTGCAGGGGAAGGATGCTGCTGCTACTACTACTATGGAGTAAGCTGGTGTGTTTTAGGGTGCTGCTGCTGCTATGAGTCCCTCCAGGTTCAGGTTGTATATGTGTGTAAATAAGCCATAAAGACACTATAGCATGGGTAGGCAAACTATGGCCCGGGGGCTGGCCCCGGCATCATCGCCTTTTAAATCCAGCCCGCAGACGGTCCGGGAATCAGCGTGTTTTTACATGAGTAGAATGTGTGCTTTTGTTTAAAATGCATCTCTGAGTTATTTGTGAGGCATAGGAATTCGTTCATTTCCCCCCAAAAAATATAGTCTGCCCCCACAAGGTCTGAGGGACAGTGGACTGGCCCCCTGCTGAAAAAGTTTGCTGACCCCTGGACTATAGCTTCCATTGTGCCTATTGTCCCAAAGGAAACTCAAACTCTAGATAAGCAGGCCTCCAACCCCTCATCAGCCACTCATCAGAGATTGAGGTGGTATGTAACAATATAAAAACCGTTTAAAAATTGACCCAGGGCAGAAGGCAACTGGGTTAAAGATTTTATAAGGTTTAGCAGGTGATAATAATAATAATAATAATAATAATAATAATAATAATAATAATAATAATAATAATAATAATAAAATAAATTTTATTTATATCCCGCCCTCCCCTGAAGCCGGGCTCAGGGCGGTTAACAACAATAAAACAGTACAAAAGTACAGCACAAACAACACTCTAAAATCATTCATTATAAAATTAATTAAATTCAAGCCCTTGGCCACCATTGGGCCAGAGCTCCGTGAAGATTGCCAAGGGAGGGAGTCAGGCTGTGCCCTGGCCAAAGGCCTGGCGGAACAGCTCTGTCTTGCAGGCCCTGCAGAAAGATGTCAAGTCCCGCAGGGCCCTAGTCTCTTGTGACAGAGTGTTCCACCAGGTCGGAGCCATAGCCGAAAAAGCCCTGGCTCTAGTTGAGGCCAGCCTAACTTCTCTGTGGCCTGGGACCTTCAAGATGTTTTTATTTGAAGTTTCTCTGTGGGGCATACCAGGAGAGGCGGTCCCGTAGGTACGAGGGTCCTAGGCCGTATAGGGCTTTAAAGGTTTAAACCAGCACCTTAAACCTGATCCTGTACACCTGGGAGCCAGTGCAGCTGGTATAGCACCTGATGAATGTGATCTCTAAGCGAAGACCCCGTAAGGAGTCTCGCTGCAGCATTCTGCACCCGCTGGAGTTTCTGGGTCAGTCTCAAGGGCAGCCCCACGTAGAGCGAGTTACAATAATCCAGTCTGGAGGTGACCATCGCGTGGATCACAGTGGCTAGGTCAGGGCAAGAGAGGTAAGGAGCCAACTGCTTAGCTTGGCAGAGATGGAAAAATGCCGCCTTTGTTATAGCTGCAATCTGCACCTCCATGGAAAGGGAGGTGTCGAAGATTACACCCAAACTCTTAATGGACGGTGCTGGCACTAATTGCGCCCCCGCAAGAGATGGGAGTTGCCCCCCCAATCCCATATCGTCCCGTCCCAGCCACAGGACCTCTGTCTTTGAAGGATTTAGCTTCAACTGGCTCCCACGTAACCATCCAGCCACAGCTTCCAAACATCTGGTCAGTGTGTCTGGGGCCGAGTCAGGATGGCCATCCATCAACAGATAGAGTTGGGTGTCATCGGCATACTGATGGGTCCCAGCCCAAAACTCCGGACAAGCTGGGCGAGGGGGCGTATAAAGATGTTGAAAAGCATCAGGGAGAGTATCGCACCCTGAGGTACTCTACATACCAAGGAGTGGCGCGATGACAATTCCCCCCAAGCGCCACCCTCTGTCCCCGACCAGAGAGAAACAAGCGCAGCCATTGAAGGACTGTGCCCTGGGTCCCCACGTCGGCAAGGCGTCCAGAAGTTCGTGATTGACCATGTCGAAAGCTGCTGACAGATCTAGAAGAATCAGCAGCCCCAACCCGCCTCGATCCAGCTGTCTACGAAGATCATCTGTTAGGGCAACCAGAGCCGTCTCGGTCCCATGATCAGTGCGGAAGCTGGACTGGAATGGATCCAGAGCCGATGTTTCATCCAGAAACCTACCAAGCTGTTCAGCAACCACTCTCTCAATCACCTTACCCAGGAACGGAAGATTCGAAACCGGGCAGTAATTGGATAGATCTAAAGGATCTAATGATGTTTTCTTTAAGAGCGGGCGCACCACTGCCTCCTTCAGTTCCCCTGGGAATGTCCCCGTGCCAAGGGACAAATTGATGATATCCCCCAGGAGGGCCCGCACCTCGTCTGGACACACTCTAATCAGCCAAGACGGGCACGGGTCAAGAGGACAGGTGGTGGGCTTTCCAGCTCGGAGGAGTCTACCCACATCGGCTGGGGATATCCGGTCGAAGTGGTCCAAGTGGACCCGAGGACAGTCGAGGGGCCTCCAGTTCCTTTATTGTATCCAAATTGGCAGGGAGGTCATGGCGGAGCAACAAGACCTTCTCCTCAAAAAAGCTCACAAATGCCTCACAGCTGTGTGTCAAATTGTTATTTAAATTTGGCTGTCCCTCAAGGGACGTTAAAGACCTGATTATACTAAATAATTGCGCCGGGCGAGAGCTAGCGGATGCAATGGAGGCCGAGAAGTAAGACTTCTTAGTAGCCTTCACCGCCATCTCGTAGGTTTTCATAAAAGCCCTATAAGATGTTCTTGAGGCTCCATCACGGGCACCCCGCCATACTCGCTCTAGCTGTCTGAGGTCCCGCTTCATTTTCCAGAGCTCCTCGGTAAACCAGGGAGTCCGGTTTCTGCGGGGTCGCAGAGGGTGCTTCGGTGCGATCTCATTGATGGCTGCCAGGAGCTGGATATTCCAGCCCTCAACAAGCTCAGTCAATGAGTCGCCAAAACAAAACAAATGCACAAACCCAGTATCGGATTACCAAATAGGCAGAGTAGGCCTGTGGTCCCCAGGCCATTTAGGGGTCCCACAACAATGGATCAAAATTGGTTTATTATAATTGTTGGTTGGTGAAATAAAAAAACATGAGATAATTTGTGAGGGCCCCCCCCCCAAGATTTTGACTGCCATGGGGCCTCCACAGGGTTTAATCTAGCACTGCACACACCCGCAGTAGAGAAGTAGCCTCTCTGATATGCACTGGAAGTTCCAAAAGATAAGTACCACCACACTGAAGGCCTGATTCCAACACTGTGGAACGGACCTCCTGATAGGATGGTATATACAGGATGCCCCCCCCCCTTGTGCCAAACATCGTCCTTGGTTTGGCATTTATGGGCTGCAGCACACATCTACCAACCATGTTAGGGAAGGAGATCAAATAGTTTGAATACGTAAGAACCCTCCCTCTCAGTTGTGGTTCTTACAATGTCAGTGTCACTTTCTGCTAAGATCTGAAATCATGCAGTATTATGAAAAAATAAACGGAATTTCAGTGAATGATTATCTGGGTCTACTTATTTATTCCCTTCTGCAGTTTGTCCCTCAGGGCTTCTGTAAGTGGCTGCCATAAGTGATAATATATATGGTTGTATATATCGAAGCTGAAGGGAATCAGCTTATGGAGCGGCTGTCTCTCTGATAGATTGATAAACGCACCGGTCTATTAATCAATGTCAGAATTTGCTTCCCATTCAAAATACGAAAGCCCATGTTTTTGACTGCCTCGATTTGCTTCTTGAAACATGTTGTACTCACAGAAATATCCTTGAGGGAAGTTTTTGAGGGAGAAACAGCCATATAGCAGACCTCGGTCATTAAGATGGGGCTGCCTCAGTCACATGTAGGGTGGAGGAAGGGTGACTCCTGCTGGACCAGACCAAAAGCCCATGTAGTCCACCATTCTGTTTCCCACAATGGCTAACCAAATGCTTCTGGGAAGTCCAGAAGCAAGGGTGTGCATAGAGTACTGAACCTCTCTCAGGCCCTCACTTTCCCCTTACACTTTGCTTTCAACCAGGCTTTCGTATCAAAGCTTGCATGAAAATGAAATGATCTCAGGGAATGAACTGCAGGGAGAAGCCAGAGGCAGGATAGGGGTTTCATCTTCACCCCACAGCTTCAGACATGATGTTCATAAATTCATGTTTAAATTCCTGTACAGCTTGGCTTCGGTTATACAAACAAGCCTCAGCACCAAGTAGAATAACTTGGAATATATATAAATTGGGCAGGCTGGCTGGTTTGTGGTTAAATTAAGCCTCTGCTAATTTGTAGGAGCTGGAACAAAATCTTGCAGTGTGCTACGCTCCTCCAGCCAGCCAGCCAGCCAGCCAGCCATGCCTTCATTCAAGAAACTCCATAGTCCACTTCAGGCATTCAAAGAGGGCTCAACCTGGGGAGGGTGAAGGGGTACTTGCACCAGATTCTCCCACTCCACCCCTTCGTACCTTCTTGCACTGGGTAGAAAGGTCTCAAGGGGGCTTCTAAATGCCCATAAAAGCCCAATCATGAGACTTCTACTCGTGTCCAGCTTCTGAATACCTGCCTCTGAAAATTGCTATGGCACTCAGGTCCTGGTTGTGGGTTCCTGCAGGCATCTGATAGCCCACTAGACTAGATGGGTCTTTGACCTGATTCAATAGGACACTTAATGTGGGAGTACTGGGAGCTGCACCCAGAGTGCATGGGTATGTGCGTGCTCCTACCACCTTCCTCAGTTTGAGCCAGGCAACACCTGTGGACCCATTTAGTCCCCTACCCCATTTGCCGATATAAATATTTCCAAATCCCTCAGCTGGACGACCTCAAAATTATCTCCGTACGCCACTATTTGAGCCCCCGTTAGGAGACTGTGGTTGCTGCAGGCCTTGATTTCTGCACAGAGAGTGGCCAAAGGTATCTGAGGCCTAAGTTGCACTTCTCCCACAATGAAGTTGTAGAATAGAAAACTGTGGTGTTTGATCTAACATTATTCCTGACTGAAACAGAAGAACACAAAAAGGTACCTTACTCTTTATGTCTGAGGAAGAACAGTCCCCTGGTTGCCGCAGCAACACACTTTGGAAGTTGGAGTGCTACAGCTATATGACTCTTACCATTTGCAAAATAATAGACCATGACTCTGATACTGGTATAGTCATCTTCACACTTTGCAATGGATTACAACAATGTATGATCATGATATTCCACCTTTCAGGATACCTATCCTTCCAAAACAGCTTATAGCTAACATTTAAAATACATTTTAAAACCACTTTAATCACTAATCAACATATAAGAAGTAATCAGGGTTCTTCTCACAGGGCATCTTGCTCTGTGGGGCAAGAGCAGGAGCAGGCCTTGGGGGCTTCTGCTATTTTAAAATAGCACATATACAAATTCTGTTGGGTCTACCTTGCTAAACTTCTATTGCATTTCTCATGCAATTTGCCAAGGCAGAAAGGTTCTTGCTTTCCAACAGACAATGTTTAGAACTTCAGTCTGCTCATATCATCTTCCATGTTAAATCTGTTAATTGCCAAGTTCATTACACCATAATTGTGGCACCATTTCTTTTTTTTTTCTTTTTTTTTTTGGAGATTTTTGGCATGGTTCCCCCTCCCCCACTTACCCTTGTATGATTAAAGGATCAACTTCATTACAGAGGAATCATGGCAATAAGGTTTTTGTATAACCCAGAATATTTGAACCATCACTTTTTAATCATTGTGCCATTCCACACAAACCAAACACTTGGCACTGTTAGCCTCTTTGAAGAACTGGACCAGCTTCTGTCTGTTGCAGAAATCATTCCCATTCTGAAAGGTACTTTCTCCATATCTGCCCAGTCAAGGAAGCCAAACACTCTCTTGGCTTCCTGCAGGGGCAGCAACAAAGTTGGTCTTGGTAGTGTGTAAGCAGAAACCACACTGGTAGCCAAATGATAGCAGCATTGCACTGGCAAGGAAGTGGTTGCTTCCTCTGGTACCCTCTTCCGGTTGGTATAAAGCTGCTCCAGAAGTTATATTTTGATTTATGCTGCTGTAACATGACTTCCTCTGATTCTCCAGTGACTCCACTGGACTCAGATGCAGTCCAGATGGAAACTGAGCTTGCTGACAGTACTGATCAGCTGATAGCTGACTTCAAAGGGGCTCACTATAACTGCTGATCAACAAGCCCCTTTGAGTTTGAAAGGTGGGCACAAAGTTGGGCACCCAACAGGTGGGTGTGACAAATAAAAGATCAGGCCTGATGGTCAGGTTCAGTTTCCCATTCCTGCTACAGCTCCATAGGCAGTGGGTCTCGACTATTTTAGAAATGGAGCTCAAGAGAATAGGACTGCATCGTTAACGGGGCTTTTGTTTCTAATATCTTTTCATGACTACAACTGGCAATATACAAATCTGTGAAGAAAAGGGTTATTACATTAGCTTATTGAAAACAAAGTCTCATCAAAACAGAAGTTGCAAATATTTATAATTGATACTGTTAAGGTTATGCCATAGAGTCTCGTTAATAATTTTGACTGGAATTCCAGCATTTCAAATCTGAATATTTATTTCCTGTGTGGACCTTTTCTAAATAATGTTGTTCTCTTTTTCTCCACTGGAAAGAATTTCATTATCCTCCTCTTCCACCCACCCAGCACTGAATATATTTACTTCAATCCCATAACTGCTATTTAAAAGGCACAAACAAATCATGAATATAGATTTTACTTGTTTCAGACTATGACACAGAAGCATTTATAATGCAACTCTGTTCTACCCCAAAACACCGGAGACCATTTATTTGTATAATTTATTATCTATAACAGTGTATTGAGCAGAGGCTGAGGATACAAATTGTACTTCTGGCTTCAGAACAAGTAGACTTTTAATACATGTTAGTCAGTATTTTTTTACAACTAAAGTCAATTTAGAATATGAAAGGGGCAGTTTCAGCTAATACACTGAGGCAACTACTAACATTTCTAACATCTAGCAAGACAGTTGTTCCTATGTGGGCGGGGGGCCTTTTGTTTGAGCAGGGGGGAAATGGATAATGCAATGGCCTAATTGCCTGTGAAAAAGGAGAGGACTTGGTAAGACAGGGAAAAGGGTGGCTGGGCAAAATGAAAGTCATCCTAGAATTAATGGAGTCATCATAACTAGACTATAGGACTACTGCCCTACCCAACTGCAATCTAATGCACATTTACAACTAGGAAGTAAGGCCAGCTCAACAAAAGAGAGAGTTCTGATTAAACACACAGAGAACTGGAAGGCAAATTTGTCATCTCATCTAGGGATTTTGCTGGAGCATAGAACACCAGCCCATTTGACCAAAGGCTAGTGCCATCTGCTGCCAGACAGAAAATGGTCAACAAAGTGTACCAGCTTGCTCTACCTAGGTCAGGGATAGGGGGGACCAGATGTTGTTGGATTCCACCTCCCCCCATCAGCATCAACCAGCACAGCTAATGGTCTGAGGTGATGGAAATTTAAGTAGGCTACAATGGAGGGCCGCAGGTTCCCTATCTCTGATCTAGATATGTTTCTACCTGCCCCACACCTGATACCATGTTGGGAGCCAAACGTGGAGTTCTTAGAACTGTAGAGCTGGAAGGGACCACAAGGATCATCTAGTCTAACCCCCTGCAATGCAGGAATCTTTCACCCAATTTGGGTCTTGAAGCCATGACCCTTAGTTTTATGCTCTAGCAATTGAGCAATTAAGCACTTAGCATTTGTTAACACTTCCAGGTGCTCAAAGAACTGCACGTGCCATATTTGACCTGTGGGCCAGAGGGTCTTCACTCCTGTCATAACAGAGTGTTGTAGTCAAAAAGGTTCATGTATGCCACTGTGGCCGCAGACTCTTGAAACAGTGGATTACAGCTGCCATTCTATACCCACTTTCCTGCAAACAAGCTCCACTGAGCTCAGTGGGAGCTAGTTTTGTGCAGACATGTATGAACTTGTGTTGTAAACTATGATCCTGTTGTAATGAGTTAATCTCCATAGTAAATCCTGAATGTGCTTTGAAACCTCTCTGTTTATCTTTTTCACATTATTAAATAGAGGCGATTTCAATAAAGGTCAAAATTAAATTCTGCTGCCACATCAGATAAATAAATGCTCCTCCAGTATTGAATCTTTGGAAGTTCATTTTCTACACTGGCATGTTTCATTTGCTGATAACATAAATAAGAGCGATATTGAAATAGAAGGCAGTAATATGAGTCAATGTGCTGCACACTTTAAAATTTAAGCTGACGTGGTTTATAAATTATTACCCTAGATGTATTTAAGAAAGTACATTCTACTCATTCTCCTTGCAGAAGGACAGGATGTCAACATTTCTATTGTGGTACTTAACAGTTTTTCTTCATCTGAAAATAGTGAATACATGTATCAGATAGCCTAAAAATGTGGAGAATTGATACTCCAAATACATGGACAGATTTATCCTCATATACTCATCATTCTTGATTGTACTCCTTTTCTATGCCACTCATTTCCCACCCATGACTCCATCCCACTCCAGCTGTTTTACCAGTGTATCTGATATTTCTGCAGGGTAGTGGCGTTTCTTCCAAATCCTATAGCTCCTCCATTGCTGAACCTTGACCTTAATCAACTTAAGTTTTTTGACTGGTTGACAGTCCTGTTTCATGGGTTTAGCATTCATTCAATTTAATAACGTCCTATAGTATAAGCTCTTGAATTTACTAGGCCATCCTCACTCCATAGCTCATAATTTTTATAAGGTCAAAGAACTACTGAGAGCCTAATGCAATCCTCTATGACATTCATTTGCCTAGGAAAATCAACTTGTGCCCTTGCAAGGAACTAAGGATTCCCTTTGTTTGGATGAAGGATACAGCACAAGCCTGACTATTTATGAACATCTAAATATAGGAGTCTTTGGAACCGTCCTTTAATTTCTTCGGTAAGGTGAGCGTTAGCTTCCTACTTGAAGCAGCCTACCTTCCATTTGGAAGCATATTCAGCATGCGTCATTGTGGTAACCCAAAAAAAGTAAAGTGGTGATGTTATAAGGCAATAGGTCCAAAATGAATGACACATTAATAACTTGCTTACTTAAGTACAGCATTTTTTCTCAACTATTTCTACAGAAAAGCCTCATTAAGCTAAAATGGTTTGTTGCAGGCTTGTTTTCCAAGTCACACTTGCTGACTTTGAAAAGCCACAAGGCCCCTTTATTCCAGAAACCTTGTAAAACCAACAATGAAAGCAAGTTGTATTTTATGTTGGCACAAGAATCATTGTCAATAAATCCATTGTATAAATACTAACACAGCAAGACATGATATTGCCCATAAAGATCCGTGCTTCTATCTCATGTCATGACAACATTTAACCCACAGAACCTCATTCCCAATAAAGATTTCAAATGTGCACCAGTTCATCTTCTTCTTGTCCTCTTCCTAAAAGACTATTTAGTTATTAACGTGCATATTGGACAGAACTGAACACTCAACCAAGTACTTCGGAAAAAGAAAAGGCTAAGGAGTAAACACAAATCAGGAATGAGATGGTTGGATGGCACCCTTGTATGCCTCCTTTTGGCAACTCCTGCAGCCAAGTTGGTGCCAAATGCTCTGTTTTCCTTTGGACCACACCAGCAAGGCTGAGAGGGAGGTATTGTTGTCTAAGCAGCCCAGGACCTCTATACATAATGTCCAGGCTTGCACACTATGCAAGGTAGCTTCAGTGCTGCTAATGCAGCAGTTTGACTTCACCCTTAGAGGCACACTCTACTGTCTCTCGAGACAGATAGGTGCTAACAATATATGTTAAGAATCCTGGCCAGATCCAGCCTGTCCACATATAGCCTGGACAAAAATAACAAGGTAAATGTGCATCTGCATTAATACTAACTGTTCACCTGCTTTCTATTTTGAAATGCACCCAAGTCTATTTTATTTGCTAAATGAGTTTAAACCAGGAAAGGGAAACCTGTGATACCTTCCCCCCCCCATACAAAATATTATTTGACTCTCACCAGGCTAATGGTCAGGAATGATGAGAATTGCATTTCAACAATATCAGGGGTGGGGTGTGGGGTGAAGTGTTCTTCATATCTGGCATAAAGAAATAATGCTGTGGGAATATACTTTGAAGTTCAAAAAACCAATACTAAATAACGTTGAGTAAAAATACTCTGAATATTTTATAGAATGGAGTGATATACCGTAACTTGGTAAAGAAAAACAATTCTGAACACACTTTCTGTTTTAGGGATTATCATAATAAGAAACCTGCCTGATGAAGACATCTGGATACAACACACCATCATGCTCTTAAACCTTGATTATGAAACGAAAAGGATATCATCCTTTCCTCCCTTCCGTTATGAGGATTGCTCAGGACACATATCTGCATATTATTTCCCCATGTTCAGGAAATAAGCCATTCCAGGAAACGAATCATGGGGAGAATTTAGCTGTGGAAACTTTCCTACTGCAACCCTGGCTCTATTCTGCCAGAGGACAGGATGCTGTCGGTGTGACAGAGCTGGCACCCAAACTAGCATGCTTCGCCAAGCATACATGATGCAGTTGTTTCATTTTAATCTTGGTAGCGGAGTGTCCACGTAAGGCACTCCTGACAAGATCAGAGGTTTTCTGGAAATGGAGTTTTATTAAGAAACCACAATGAAAGAGCAAGTTAACTGTAAAGGCTCTTTCCAAAGGAGGGAGGAGGAGAAAGAAAGAGCCACGAGGAGTGTTGTTGACTGCTTGCAGTGGAGCTTGCAACGAATTGCTTCAACCTCTGAGGTGAGAGGATGGAGGAGTTGCAGTGATAATTGGAAAACTGGCAAGTGGGGCAGAGAAGCAGAAAGAGGCAGAGGGAGAGGGAGAAAGGGAGTTATAATATCTTTCCCTTTTTATGCTCTCTCCAGAAGGAGAGGGAATGGGGTTTGGCAGTGCAAGAACAAGGACCCTGCTGGAAGTTCCCAACAATTTAATTAGGCAGAAGGTCTGTCAGCTAAACTAACAAATGACACACTTGAAAGACTGGGCAGCCTTGAGGAACAGGATTCTTAGAGAGTTTTCTGTAGTTCAGGGGTTCTGAGTCAGCTACAGCCTTGATTGCAAACACTCACAAAAGTGTTAGGTGGTTTTAGAATGATGTTTTGCAGGTTAACAAAAGAAGTCTTCCCTCCCCACCTAGCAAAAGAGAAGTGGGCTTTTGCAGTACTTCTTGGGAAGCACACTCACAATCTCAAGGGTAGCTGACATGGTCTCCTCCAGATGCTGTTGGACTCCAACTCCCATGAGCTCCAGACAGCAAGGCCAATGGTCAGGAACAGTGAGAGCTGTAAGCTGTAGTCTAGCAAAATCAGGATGGTACCATGTTGGCTACCCCTGTGATGGACAATGCAGGATTGCCTTGGTTTTATTAAACATGGATAAAGATTTGGCTTTATGATTTTCAGAAGTCCTGCACTGTATAGAGAGTAAAGACACTCCTTTGTCCATTAAAATAGAGGTTTTCAGTGTGAACTTCAAATTCAGAGTCTCCAATGACAGGGTGGAATCAAGCAGTAGACCCCGACTATGTACTTGATCTTTTAGGAGGAATGCACAACAAGCCATGAACCCAGTTTTTGGACCTAGGAACCCCCCAGCCTCCACCTTGTCAGCATACAACTTGTGTTTATTGCCGCCATCTAGGCACTGGCCAAAGACCTGCACAGCTTCACCTGATTCCAAAAGAGAGATAGAGAAGGACTACTGCAAAACAATGCTTCCAACGCTCAACCTATAGAGCCAGATGGCATCAAGCGTCAGTTGCACTCTGCTTGCCTTTTTCTCAATGCAGATATAATCAAGCAGGGAGACCAAAGAAACTGTTTCAAGGCCAACCCCAGGCCTGGTGCCAGATTGAAATGGGTCTGAATAACTGACTTCTAAGCATACCTGAAGCTGACTACCTCCTTCTCAAGCCCCTTGTGGCAAAGGCGGAACTAGCTGCTCCAGCACATGGCAGCCCGCGGGGGGGGGGTGTGACGCACGTCCCAGGGGGGTGCGCTGGTTGTGGTGTGCGTCCCAGGGCTGCTGCCCATGGTGATGTCACCCCCCCTCAGGGATGACACCTGGGGCGGACCGCTCCTGCCTTGCTCCACCACTGCCTTGTGGTAGCTGCCACAAGCTTCTGGTTCCAGAGAGGTCTTCTCCATGACACTGCAGGAGGTTGGACTAGATGACGCTCACGGTCCCTTCCAACTCAACAGTTCTATGCTTCTATGAGGGACTGTGCTGCCACCGCCACCACCAGTCCTGTCTTCCTGCTGCAAAGAGATGGAGAAGCTATTGCCAGTACCAGTCCTGAAAAGGAATGGCACTGAGCAGAGCCCAGCAGTGAGGTCCACATTCAGAACAGCAAAACCACTGGATGAAATGGCAGAACAAATGAACACTTACGGTGGAATTACAGTGAAAATGAACTTTACCATCTCTCCCCGCTCCCCGTGGTCATTCCTGATGTGCCCTTTGCTTGCAGAAAGAGAAAGAGATTGAATGCGTGAGTGTGTGGGCCATTCCAGATATCCAGATGTGTCCTTTATTTTGAGAGAGAGAAAGAATCTATAGGTATGCGTGTTTCCTTTCCCCCCCTCTCCTCCCCACTCACTTTAGTGAGCTGCCCAGCTGGAACCAGTTCAGCAGCTGACGCGCGACCCGTTCCCGGTTACCTGAGCCGGGAAACCACGTGAGCGCCACATCATCTGGGCTTTTGAAACGGAAAGTCACCGAAAGGAGGAAACAGGAAAAGAACGAAGCGAAACCCCGCTGCCAGACGCCCGGAGAAGGGCTCGTGTGAATGAGTGGCGGAGCTTGAGCCTCCAGGCAGGGGCCGAGCCGGGGCTCATTCCCCACCCCGTCGCCCGCCCCGGGCGTCCCGCTTCCTCTCCTCCGCGCGCGTCAAAAGAGCGCCGAGGTTCCCGCGCCTTCCTTCCCTCCCTCAGGGATCGGAGCCTCGCGAGTGCTGAGGGCAGGCGGCGGCGGCGGCGGGCTGGCGCCGGGTGCGAGCGCGAGGCGCTGGCGGGGGAAGATGCTGCAGTCGCTGGCCGGCAGCTCGTGCGTGCGGCTGGTGGAGAGGCACCGCTCGGCCTGGTGCTTCGGCTTGCTGGTGCTGGGCTACGCGCTCTACCTGGTCTTCGGCGCCGTGGTCTTCTCGTCGGTGGAGCTGCCCTACGAGGACCTGCTGCGCCAGGAGCTGCGCAAGCTGAAGCGGCGCTTCGTGGAGGAGCACGAGTGCCTCTCCGAGCAGCAGCTCGAGAGCTTCCTGGCGCGAGTCCTGGAGGCCAGCAACTACGGCGTGTCGGTGCTGAGCAACGCTTCCGGCAACTGGAACTGGGACTTCACCTCGGCCCTCTTCTTCGCCAGCACCGTCCTCTCCACCACGGGTAAGGAGGAGGGCGCCGGGCGCCACGCGGGCCCGGCGGGACCAGGCCTCGCCGCGCGTCTCCCGCCTCCACCCCCCCCCCCGCTCCTCTTTCTCCCTCACAGCGCCAGCCTCAGAGGGAGTCAGTGAACCTCGGAACCGAGGAGCGAGTGCCTCTCCCTCCGAGAGGCCACCTTGAGGGGCCAATGGCTTCTCCCCAGGGCCGAGGCCGGTTTCCAGGCGCCGCTCGCTCGACGAGCAGCCCCTTCTCTCCACACACCTCCCTCCTCCTCTCCCTCCGCGCGCGTCCTCCTCCAGAGGCTCTCGGAAGCCCCGCTTGCCGCCCTTTCCATCCCGCCGCATTGCCTTCGCGCTTTGCGTGCGGGACTCCCGCCGGGTCCAGGGCGCTGCAGAAGGGAGCGAGGCTTCGTCTGCGCCAAGGCTCCCGAGAGCTCCTGAAGCCGATCTCTGGACCGTGTCTGGCCGAAGTCGTCGAAGCGATAAGAATAATAATAGAAACTGAAAAGTGCCCATCCGTCATCACCAAGGAACCACAGGCTGTCCACTCTGCCCCCTCCCGTGGTTTAAAACTTCAGGCGTCCCTGGCACTTTATGTGGCTGTTGGTCATGCATGTGGCTACAGAACCTCATATAGATATATAGACACATACATACATACATACATACATACATATAAACAGCACAGGGCAGAGTCCTAGGGCAGATTCTTTTATGATGTTTATATTTGATATTTACTTAAATAGGTGAGTAGAACCAACCGTGGCTGGACTGGTTGTTCAATTTTAAAATGGCTGTTTTACCCAACCCTGACAATGTACACAAATGTGAAGATGGTGTAAGAAGCACTCAAAGGGCCTTTTCGCACATGACCTTAAAAGAAAAAAGCTCAGCAGTAATATGGATGTGATGCTTACGTTGCCTAAAATGTACATTGAAAACACTCAAAGCTGCTTTTTGGCTGCAGTCCTAAACACACCAGAAAGTGACCACCAAGAGCTTACTTCAGAGCAGACATCCTT
This sequence comes from Podarcis melisellensis, assembly GCF_964234715.1. Classification (NCBI taxonomy): domain Eukaryota; kingdom Metazoa; phylum Chordata; class Lepidosauria; order Squamata; family Lacertidae; genus Podarcis; species Podarcis melisellensis. The sequence continues at coordinate 46,575,675 of NC_138530.1, read as the reverse complement.
GCAGTAAGTTCTCCAATGATGTAAAGGTCTGTAAACTTCCTGCATCTGTAATTCAAGAATAAAAAATGCATGGGTAAGAACGTACATCAGTTTGAAACTTTATAATCTGAGCTTTCTGAGCCACATTAACAAATGATGCATTCCAGAAAAAAAGAGCATTATTTGTGAAAGTAACTTTACAGAGCTGCTTTGGTTCCCATACAGAACAGGGCCAAGACGTAGGTTATAGGTTTCTAATTAACCAGAGTTTAACATTTTTGAAGCAAGCCTTTGAGCTGCATGTTCAGTCAGAAAACTAAGCATGTTGCAGTGTCATGTCAATACAGCTTTCAGAAATTAGGGAGGAAAACCTAGGGCTAATTGATGGGTGAATATTTGAGTCTTGTATCTTGTAGCGTGTGTGTGTGCTCAACAGTCTGTTACCCAGGTGGAGCTGGACTTTGAACAAAGGACCCCCTTGATGAAACTTGGCAACCATGTTACTAGACCTTTTCTATCGGTTTCTCTGATGTAATATAAACAAATATAAACTAGAGCTACCAGTTGCAACCTTGAAATGCTATAAAAGATGTATAGCATAGTCTGATTTAGTGAAACTTATTCCCACTGTCATAAACAGTTTAGGGGGTGTTAAACAGTATTAGGAAAGAATTCAGTGCTATCCTGTGCACATTTAATCAAGTCCTGCTGTGTTCATTGTGGCTTACTCACAGATAAGTGTGCATCAGATTGCAACTCTACAGTATTTATTTTAATAATGGTTGGATGAAAGTTGTATGTTGAACTGAATTTAGGAATAATTGCTAGAAAGAATTGTGGAACAGGTTCCATTCTGTCAGGACAACTTGATGGATGCTTTACCCTTATATGTACAACCATGGCATGGTTATCTATGTGGGCAGAAAAGAAGCAATAAGGGCGTCACTTTTCAATGAGTTGAGAACCATGGTTATGCATGCACAATAAAATTATTTTCTTTTATTTCAGGGCAGTCAGTAGGCTCTGGATCAGTTTTCTGAGCAGAGGGGCCAGGTTGCCCCCAAGATTGAAGGGGACCGGTGCATGTTGTGTGTGTGTGTAATGTCACGCATCACCTAGAGGAGGCTGAGCACTCTGGAGGAGCCTGCTGCTGAATCTGCAATGTGTGTGATGTCATGTGTGTGTAATGTCGTGTGTGTGTGTGTGATGTGTGCCAGGCTTCTCAACACTGAGGGGCCCCAGTGCCTTTCCAACAAAGATTGAGGGGGCCGAAGACATGTTAGCCCTCTAGAGGTTGTGTGCCTGTTTCTGAGGTATCAGTTGAATGACTTAAAAAGCACAGACAAACAGTTCTCTCTCTTTATTTCATAAACGTGAGTTTTCAAAATGAGGATGGAACTTTCCCCCTTACCTTTGGTTCCTAATTTCCATTTAAACTTCAAGGTTCTCTGAAATCAGATTATGGCCTTGGTATCAAGTTTGCCATTCACTACATTCAGCCTGAGAGAAGCCTAGCAAAAATAAATGTTTCCCAGCATCAGAGAAAGGGGTCTACTATGCTTAGTTTATATGTTTTCAGTCTTCTTAACTGGTAGAACTGGAAAATTCAGAAGCTTTGTTTCTGCAGATTGAGGACACAAGTTTTTGCAAGTCTCCTCAAAGATCACAGTGCTGTTGAGATAGCTGAGAGAATGCAAGTCTGCTACTGTGTTTCTCTTGCTTTCTGAATAAGGTGACCTGGTGGGGAGAAGTGGGTATTATATTTCCTCTTACAATGGAAAAACCGATTGCTCATCATGTGCGGTCAAGAGATAAAAGCACACCCATAACTAATTCACAATGCACTCCCAATCAGGGTAGCTTGTTGTCTCTGCAGCTACTTTACTGTGAGCTGTTTTCAGTGCTCTAAATATATGTTGTTATGGTTTTCTCCTGCATCCTAAGCAGCCTAATTAGGTTTTGTTAAAGTTCTGAATACAGATTCTTTCCAGAGATCAAATATTCTTTGTTAATCACTTATCAGCTCTCTGTTGAAGTCACTGAGATAAAACTGCTTAACGTGACCTAAGGTCACCGCAGCTCTGCCCATCATGACTCATATCACGTCCTGTAACCTGAGCAACATGAATGGCATGGGTCAAGTTTAAGAATCAGTTGCACCTGCTGTATGTAAAGCTTAAGCAGTTGCAGTTTCTTCCCAAAGCTAATTTACGGTTGCTGGAAACTACCACAGTAAGATGTGTCCTCTTCGCAAGATTGCTTTTTGGTTGCACACAACGTAGCTTTTATCAAATGGCACTATTCATTGCTTGAAACGTTTTCAACTTTACCATTTCTTTCCAAGTGAACATCAAAGGCTTGTTACCACTTCACAATTTAGGCAGCTTCAATTGTTGCTTGTTTGTAGTTTGTTGTTGTTCAAGCACCACATCATAATGCAATGCGGAGATGCCGTTAAGGGGTTAAGTTACAATGACAGATGTATATTTTGACAAGTTGTGAAAAACAGGAAATGTGATTCCAACCATATGGAACAAGTAGAACCTGTAATAACACGTGGCAGTATATGCCCAACCCCTAAGAAGAGTGCTCATTTTCAAGATTCCAACCAATCTTAAACAAGAACCTTGTTTTTAAGACCTCTTAAAAGGGAGGGGAGGGAGAGGAAAAGAGACATTTTTTTGTCTGTCCTCCTGAAGCCTTGTGCTATATGACACTGGAGGGCACAGGTTTGAGGCTCTTTGAGGTTTGACAGTAAGGAAGGAAAACATCCCTGTGTAGTGCTTATACAGGATACTTTCTACAGAATAAACTCTTAGGGCTTCAACTGACAAACACACACAAAATCAGTATTCTCCATGCCTCAACTGACATCTTTGCCCTGGAAGCTCACATGTCCTTTTGAGGGTTTTTTAAAGGGTTTTAAATTTACAAATGTTGCAAGGGCCACTTGAGGCAAAACAGAAAGTGCTGCTCTGCCATTCTGCCCACTCCCCCCCCCCCCCCGCCGCTGGGTCACCCACCTCCTTCAGCACTGTCTCCACACTGCCCTCCTCCACTAGCACTGTCTCTGCTGCTGGCATTGATCAGCATTGATTTCTAGCGAGAGAAATCCAAGCAATCTCTCATGCTCCATGAGATCTCACTGGAAATCCGTATCGATGCTCTGCCAGTGATGGAGGTGGCAAGGTAGTTGGCCTGAGGGTGGAACCTTGTGGGACCTTCTGCTTCTCCCCATTTCATGGGTAGGGCAGCCCTGCATATGTGTTTATGTATGCCTAAGCAGTGTCCCAGGTCTGTCACAATTAACACATGGTGACAATGCTATAATATTTTGGACTCGGTGACAGTGTACAGTACTCCAAAAACAGTGAACTAAAAAATTGAGCTAGGAAAACTCAGGTTCTGACACTCGATGCTGGTAGTGCAAAAGGCTCTTTTATCTGATGCTGGCAAAACAATCTTGCACAGGAGCAGTATCCTTACCATGGCCTCTTTAGATGTGGGAAACAGCTTTTAAGCAGCATAGAAGTGTCAAGGAAGTGTTTTCAGACTGGGAAGCCCATAACTATTTAAATTGGGGAGGGGAAGAATGGATCAAGGTATAGGAGATCAGTTTTGTGCTCTTTTGTATGCCAACAACAAAGCATAGAATCCAATTAGGGTAGCAAGAGGAATTGAAGGTGTTTTCTACAGGCAAGCTATGGAAAGGATGATGGCTCTACCTCATTTTGCCTCACATGGGATGCTGATTTAGTTATAGCTTGGATAGATTATGGGCTGGTAATTTCTCATCTTTTTTTCTTTTTCAGTTTGTCAGACTAATGCATTGGCCACTGAATAGAATAATTGCCATCAGGGTGGTAAAAATATCACCGACTTCAGTTATTTGTTATTTTAAAAAATAATCCTCCTTTGTGCAGACTAGTAGTATTGACACTAATGCTTTAAAGGAAAGGTGAAGGGAGGGGGACACAGCTTAGGTATGGGTGGAATTCGAGTGCTAACTAAATGTGCAGGAAAGTGAGTCATTCAAACATTTTAACAAGGTTTCTTTTCATAAACATGAGGTGCTTTTAAAAAACTGACTCACACATCACAGTGCCCCAAGTGAAACTGTTGACTTTCAGAGTGATATTTGGCAAGCATCTGTGATTATGAAGGGACAACTTCTTAGAAAGCATTTCACATTTCCGTTGCACCACATCTGATAACAGCAGTGGTGTTTTAAACATGGGAGTGGAAACCTGCTGAATTAAAATCTGTGGATTTCGTTCCTTTCTATCTCCTTGAAAGAGAAGAAGTTGAAACACACCATAGACACATAGAATTCTACATTTGGAAGGGACCACAAGGGACATCTAATCCAACCCTTTGCAATAATCTTCTCCCTTGAGGTTGACTGATACAGTCTTGCAGATAGGTTCACCAAAGTTACTATTCTAGTTCGGCTGCCTAAATGTACCAATGGCAGGAATTTGTGTCATAAAGAAATCAGCTTTCATAAGCTTCCCTACATGATTTATTGGGGACACTTCTTAGATAGCTTTACTAATACTTCTCCTGGTTGAAAACAATAAAAGCTTCCATTTTTGTTATGACTAACAAAGTTTGTGTAACCCAGACTTTCACAGCCCTAGGTTTGTGGGCGTCTTCTCTTCACTGCTTGCATTTTTATACAACAACATGAAATATTCATTGGAGATGCATTTATAGATGATGCCTATTAATAGAGAATTAACAGTAAACTATTTCACATGTAAGCACTTTGTTTATTTCTGTAAAATGTTAATTATAGGCACCACTGTATTTTACAGTTTAATTCTATGTATGTCTACTTAGAAGTAAGCCCCACTGAGTTTAATTGGCCCTAGGCTACAATGCCCTATATTCTTGTATTAATTTACTATGCCTTTAACAATTTTGGTCCAGAATACGTCAAGGACTGCTTAATCCCTTATATTCCTGTTGGATCACTGAGAGCTTCAAAGGAGTCACTGTCAGTTATCTCCCATGGCTTCGGTGCATGGTTCATATCTATGAACCATGAGCTGTAGGCTCAGTATTGTGAGCTTCATTTTACAAAACTTCCTTCCAGTTGAAGTCAGATAGGACCCTTCCCTGTTGTTCTTCCAGCACCTACTGAATACTTTTTTTCTTTCAGCAGGCATTTTAATTAAAATCTAGTTTTATCATTTTAACCAATGTTTACCTTTTTCTGTATTATATTTTCAGTATATTACTGGGAGACAGTTATTGTTAAGTGGTATATAAACTGTTTAAATAAATAAACAACACACTTGGGATTCAGTAGACATGCAAAGGGTTGCATAATAGGACAAGTGGTGAAAGAGGCTTCTGTTTTTCTCCTCCATTTTCAGAGAGCTTTCAAATTTCTTTTGAATTTTAGTAAACATAAGGTTGAGCTTATTTTTTCATTGTAAGGTGGCCATGAGTGGTAGGTGTGTGTTTTCTTTCCTTCCTATTAAATATTTCTGCCAGCGCTCTATCCAGCAGCTGGCTTATTTAAATTGACTACAGTTAATGTAAACCATGATTCCCAGTTCAAATGAAATCAGGCCTCCTCAAAGGCCTGGAGAGGTCCAGATTGTTAGCAAAGTAGCTAAAACTGCAGCTAGGAAGCCAACGTCACGTGTAATACTGACTCTTTTTCTTGAAATTAAAATTATGGCCAAACATTTGTTAAAATATTCAAATTAGCAAGTATCATGACATGGTATCATGACCTCTGATAGTTAATTGCCTGCATTACATCTTGGGTGCAGTTTAGAGCATTTTTCTGTTCTGTTTCTACAACCCTTGCCAGCAATAAGTTCTGATTGATGAACATATTGTAATATTTCTGTACATAAAAAGATATGTCAGTTTTTCGTTCAGAGGTGCCTTTTGAGGCATAAGGGAGAGTTGGTGGCATGGGACTCCTAGCTGCTCTTCCCCCAGAAGCACCTCAGATTTCTCCATTTCCTACTGAAAAATAAATGAGGAAGGATCATTGCAAAGTGACAGTTCAAAGAGGAACAGTGGGATATCTGCAACCATGTAATCATTAGCTCACTCCTTGTCCCTCATTTATACTATTTCTCAACCCTACATCAAAGAAATTCCTCTATGTTTCCATAAAAAGAAGTGAATGGATTTTCCATGAGCTTAAGAAATGGTGGGGGGACATGAGGAAAACACAGAAGGGCAAAAAGTTGCTGATGATGGTCCCATGTGGCCCCATAAAGGTGAGTGAACAAAGAGTGGTAGTTACAGAGTATAAAACCTCATCTGGAAACACCCCAAGAGGACAAAAAAATGAGGTAATGTCTAATAGTAGAATGAGGACCTTGGGATCAAATGGGAAGCTCTGTGGAATTGGATGAGCTTCTGTTTCCTTACACCTACTTTCTAAACACAGCAGATAATAAGTCCTTAAGCACTTACGCTGAGAAACTACACATGAATTATATCCAATATAAATTTATTCCTAAAGCATGCAGTTGTATGTAGATTGCTGGAAATGTAATTTTATATTTCAAAAAATACATTATTTTAAGCATGGAGCAACATTTCATGAGCCTTTGGAGGTAGTATAACCTCCTATTAATGCAGATAGATCTTGCTACTTCCTAGCTGCCTAGGTGTCAGATTCCAAAAACAGCAGTCATTGCACAAGGACTTTTGCAACCAAGTTTTGGAGTTAATACTTCTCAAATGAAGCAGTATCTTTGAAAAGATGTACTACTTGACATGTGCAAAATGCTGAACCAGACTGTCTATTCTGAAATCTAAGTGCTCGAGTTTCTGCATCTCCCTTTCTCTGCTCGGGTGCATTCTTAACATTTGGAATTTTTTCAGCCATGGATACTTCACTGAGTTTATCTCCCATGAACTGTAGGGTGCCAATTCACTGCTTCTTAATTCTTCATGTACAGTTGTACCTCGGGTTACAGATGCTTCAGGTTACAGACTCTGATACCCAGAAATAGTAGCTCAGGTTAAGAACTTTGCTTCAGGATGGGAACAGAAATCGTGCTCTGGCAGCGCGGCGGCAGCAGGAGGCCCCCAAAACTAAAGTGGTGCTTCAGGTTAAGAACAGTTTCAGGTTAAGAGCGGACCTCCGGAACAAATTAAGTACCTGACCCGAGGTACCACTGCATTAGGTACCCACATTTGTATCCACCTTTCATCCTGCTCCTGGGCATCCATTCCTATCAATTTTGTATTGAAAACCCAACCCCTGCTTATATCTGCAGCCTTTGTACATGAGACCTAGTTGTCCCAAGCAGAGAAACCTACCAAGGCCTGGTCCAACAGGAGTATAAAGATGCAGTGGCGTAGTGTGGGGGGTGCAGGGGGGGCCGGCCGCACCGGGTGCAACATCTGGGGGTTAGGGTTAGGGGGCGCAAATCCATGGGTTAGGGGGCGCAAATTACTTGCCTTGCCCCAGGTTCTGACAACCCACGCTACGCCACTGTAAAGATGGAGCAGGATTCTGACCTTTATCTTCTTTCATTTGCCATTCCTCGTTGGAAGTTGTTTGCCAATATTGGTCAATGCAGCAGCTTTTGTTTTGCATGTTTCCTCTCTGTGACACCAAAGTCAAAGTATTCCTGGTTTATTAAAGGAAGAATAGAAAATTGTGTTCCTCTTCCTGCTCCCTACTTTTATGAGGCTTATTTTTTGCAGATCATAGGAAAGAGCCATAGCTCAGTGGCCAAACACATGCTTTGCATGCAAAAGGTTCCCAAGTTCAATTCCTGGTGTCTCCAGGCAGGGCGTCCTACTGATGGTCAATGTTGATATTAATGAGTTAAGATGAACTAATGGTCTGATCTGATAGAAAGCAGCTTCCTATATTCCTGTGTTCCAGGATTTTGGCTGCTTATCTAACAGGAAGAAATAAATTTCCCAAGATACATAACCTATTCCTTACTTGGTAGATTGTGTGTGTGTGTGTGTGGGGGGGGAGAGAGAGAGAGAGAGAGAGAGAGAGAGAGAGAGAGAGAGAGAGAGAGAGAGAGAGAGAGAGAGAAATTCGTAGATGGCAATGAATTGCTGTTGACCAAATCATACTGCTCGCATGCTAGTGACAGATGCCATGCACCAGTGTTTAGAAGCCTGTTCTGGATTAATTGCGACTGACATTTGTTCTCAGGCTGAGTCACCATCCTGCACAGGTGCTTTACTCAGCAGTAGCTATCTCCACAACTGGCAGTCGCCACAGTGCACTAGAAATAAACAGTGTTTTTCAAGAGGTTGGATTAATTAGGATGAGTATTAAAAATTGATGCCCATTTGTAAATGCTGCTACAGAAAATGAAAAAGCACAGCACTGAATGCATCTTTCTGCCTCAGAGAGACACTTGACTTACCATATTCCTTTTTATGTTCTGTTCTGCAGACAAGATAAATGCTGCTAATTAATAGCTTAATATTAACACATTCACATTTTTGTAGGAGGCACAACTAAGATTTAATCAGTCACAGTGCAAAAACATAGTCCACAATTATTTGCAGTTTTCTTTTAAAATCCGGTTTTGGAGTACAATTTAGGAACTTTTATTAAGATTCCTTGTAATATTTTTAAGATAAAATATTGTCGCACACCCAGAGACCTTCGGGTAAGCACACTGCAGGTTGAAATAAACAGTTCATCTGAAAACTGGAAGTACTACCCATCCAGCCCACACCAGAGCACATTTATGCTCCTTGGGTGATATCCAGCAGTGTCCATCTGCTGCTGGAATATATTTGTTAGCATAGAAGGGAAAGAGGCAACCTCTAGCAATTACTTCTCCCCCCACAACCCCCCATCCCTTTAAATCTGCACCAGAGTGCAGGGGTTGCAGATATGCCCCCGAATGCCTCCCTCTGATGGAATCTCTCCATCAGTGGACAGATGCCATTGGATACCACTCTTTGCAGATATGGTGATAGTTAGCAGTTGTTTATCAATTTAGCTGTGCCTGGCAACATCCAGAGATTACTAGCTGGAGCCTCACCCTAATAACTGCTCTTGATTGTCTGTTGCCTAGCAGACAGCTGAGTAAATTGATAGTTTTCTAGTTAGAATACGCAAAGAAACTTCCCAAAGTTTAAATTTCTGGCTTCTTTCATCCTAGCTATTAGGTTTTATTAAGTTGTTGTTGTTTAGTCATTTAGTCATGTCCGACTCTTCGTAACCCCATGGACCAGATCACGCCAGGCACTCCTGTCTTCCACTGCCTCCCGCAGCTTGGTCAGACTCATGTTTGTAGCTTGGAGAACACTGTCCAACCATCTCGTCCTCTGTCGTCCCTTTCTCCTTGTGCCCTCAATCTTTCCCAACATCAGGGTCTTTTCCAGGGAGTCTTCTCTTCTCATGAGGTGGCCAAAGTACTGGAGCCTCAGCTTCACGATCTGTCCTTCCAGTAAGCACTCAGGGCTGATTTCCTGAAGAATGGATAGGTTTGATCTTCTTGCAGTCCATGGGACTCTCAAGGGTCTCCTCCAACACCATAATTCAAAAGCATCAATTCTTTGGCGATCAGCCTTCTTTACAGTCCAGCTCTCACTTCCATACATCACTACTGGGAAAAGCATAGCTTTAACTATACAGACCTTTGTTGGCATTTATTAAGTAGAAATGCATTACTTTGCCCTAGATTTGGTAGATGGTCAAGTTGACTTTGTCGGGGTGGGTGGTATCTAGATTCAGGTAGGTAGCCGTGTTGGTCTGACACAGTCGAAATATATATAAAAATTGTCCAATAGCACCTTAGAGACCAACTAAGTTTGTTCTTGGTATAAGCTTTCCCGTGTATGCACACTTCCTCAGATACGGGGGTGGGGGGGTATGTTTGCCATTGTTATATTAACTAGTCCTGGTGCAGTTTAGTTATTTGAAAGTCTGCTGCCTGGAAACAAGATTCAGAAACTTTGATATCTTTTGATACTTTTTCTTGACGGTAGCAAAAGTTAACCATGACAGATGGGGTAGCATGCTGGGAATTATAGATGAGGTTTGAAAAATCAGCATGCTTACTATCTCTGATTTTAAGTAGAAAGCACAGAACACCATTTGTTGATGCAGAATTCAATTTTTTGGCCTTTTATCTAGTCTGCTTAAAGAAATTGTTGTGGTCAGAGTGATTTTGTGGCTTCTTCCCTTCCTCAGTTTCTTATTCGTGAGTGGAGCACATGTTGTCCCTATGAGCTTGTTAATTACACCCAAATTGCAATGGTTTAATGGTTCAGCTTGAGTTGACATTGCATGCTGAGCTTGTGTGTATAGTACAAGCTGAGCAGATTAAGCAAGCAAGGACCATACTCTTATCACGATTCAGCTACTATTCCTTTATTCCACTTAGTCATTTTGTCCTATATTGGACAAAAACGAACATATATTTTCTTCTGCGGCTATAGCTGGCATTTACACATGTATATGCCAGAAGTTTAATACTGCATTTATCAAAATTACTATTTAAAATGGGGGGGCGACGATGTGTGCCCCTCGCCTAATTTCATGGGGAAATCCTTGTGCTGAGCTATGGAAATGGGGGCGAGGGAGAGCTCAGAAGGCAGATGCTGAAAAACAAAACAAAACCATAGGGATGGATGGAGTTGCGAACCTGAGGAGGGGCAGGAAGCCCTCTGCATGTGATCAGAAAATATCACTTAACTGAATAACTCATTTAATTGAATCAATTACATTGAATCACATTTGTCCTTTTCTTGCCAGTTCACTTGCTATGGAGAGATCTTTTTATGGTCAGTCAAGGCTCTCTTTGGGTTTCGCCATCCTAAATAATTTCATGTTGCTCATAATCTTGGTACCTTCTAATCCATCTTTCTAAGGAGGAGTTAGAAATGGGGGCAGACTATCTGCAATATGCACAGGGGGGTGGAGCAATAGAAGCACAAAGAGAGACAGAAATGGGATAGCAATCCTGCAAACTCCATACACTTCCCTGTTGCACACATTGCCATTTACTCCAGTTCAGTGTGCTCCCACAGCTGGCAATCAAAGTTGTGTACTGTATACACAATATTGGTCACAATCCATCTGTATCCTGTAGGTTCTTGATAAATACCCCTGTTTTATGCACTTTCCCTCAAATCAGCTTCTACCCAGTTAGATAATGGAAGGTGCAGTTAAGCATGCATAGATGACAACTTCAGTGGAGTTCAGTGTGGGAAGACAGTGAATTAACATATGCAGAAATAACACAGATCAGAAACAGATTGATCAGTCCATCTCTGCTCTAAATATGATATGCCAAGGTCATAGAATGGGAGAGAACTGTTGCTTTCAAGCCCTGTATGTAATTTTCCCTTGAGTATCTGTCTGGCTAATATTCGAAACAGATGAACTAGGAGGACTCTTGATCTGATGCAACAGGTTTCTTCTTGTGTTATTCACAGATTACACTCATTTCCTCCCTATTTTATGATTTTGTATAGCTCATGTACATCCAGCTTAGAGCAGTAACAAGCTACACACTTCTATGAGAGAAAAACTTGTGCTCCCGTACGGTTCATCAAAACAGCAGTTGTGTCAGTATTGCAGGATGGATGGATGGCATTTTGGCAATTTATTTCATCCATGGAATATTTTATCTGCTGAGAGACAGGCCTAGAGTGAGGGACAAGAAGTAGCTTAAGCCCTTTCCAGGCTTCATGACTTATTACAGTGTTGTTTTTTAAAAAAATCTTCTATTTGTAATCTTTGCAAAATGAGACCAAACAATCAAAGAGGCTGAAAATAAACTTATCAGTCCTAGGAGATGTTAAATTATCTGGCTAATGGATTATCTAAACGCCAACAAAAAGCAGGTCTATATAAAGTTATCCTGAACGCTGATTTAATGGGCTCTCTGAGGAATAATGCCATAAATTAGGTTTAGCATGCTTATTGGTGAGCTAGAAACTGGGCTGAAAAGCAATCTTCAAATACGTGTTGAAATGAGTCACATTTGAGAGGGGACTTTGTTAGATTGATCTAATGTAACAAGACAGAAGAACAGACTAACGCCTGAAGTAACTTGCTCCTGGGTCAGAGTCTTGCCACCCCGGTGAGAGCAAGCACGATCTTGCCTGTGCTCTCCAGAGCTTGAGATACCTGAGGGATCTATAACAATACAGGTGAAACTTTGTTCTTTCTTTTTTTTGCAAATTAATTCAACTTCAAAGGAGAATGATCCTTGAAATTTCATTGTTACAAAGAGAATGATAGCTTTGATTCATGTTGAACTTCAAAACCAGATATCACCAAGCATTGTAATAACTCCTTACAACTCACATGAAAATTACAAGACACTTAAATGGAACACGAATTGCAGTCTACTAGTCCAGTGTTTCCCAACCTTGGGCCTCCAGCTGTTTTTGAACTACAACTCCCATCATCCCTGACTAGCAAGACCAGTGGCAAGGGATGATGGGAATTGTAGTCGAAAAACAGCTGGAGGTCCAAGGTTGGGAAACACTGTACTAGTCTGCTGAGTCTATAGGGATACCAAATGTTTTGGCCTTAGCACTCAGAACATAGTGTGGGAACTTGCATCCTTCAGATAGTCAAGAAATTGGGGGGGGGGGTGCTTGTGTGTTTCTGTATATGTCTTAAAAGGTCTTGCAAGCTAATGCTCCAATTATTTCTGCCTTTGCAAATATATATTGGGTCAAAATCTCAACCTGAGACCCCAAACACACAGGAAAAATTTGATGCTGGTGTATAAGAAGTTGCTTCTTATACAGCTTCACGCCTGACATGCAGAAAATTAGTGTGAGGAAAAGGGGGTGGGGTAAATAATGAAAGAGAAAGGAAGAGGAAATTGTGTTTGACAGCTCTGTCATTAGGCAAAGTGAGGTATTTGCCTGAGGTGACAGATGCCAGGGTGCAAAGCTGGGTTTCATGACACCTGCCCTTCAGCCCTGCAGCCTGCTGCCTGTCTGGTTAGTGCCTCTAAGTGAAATGGAGGAGCACCATCTCATGAGCAAATATAACATTTTAAGTGTGTTTTAAGTACATTGTACAAATTTGACACTAGAGCAGGCTTCCTCAACCTCGGCCCTCCAGATGTTTTGAGACTACAATTCCCATCATTCCTGACCACTGGCCCTGCTAGCTAGGGATCATGGGAGTTGTAGGCCAAAAACATCTGGAGGGCTGAAGTTGAGAAAGCCTGCACTATGGCAAATTCAATATATTTTTCAAAACATTTTTCAAAAAAGCATTTTCACAGTGTGAAATGCCATTTTTGCATTTCCTTTGAATTAGGGAAAAGGTCATTGCCATTTTTATTGCCAATTTATACTGAGCGGAGGTGGGGTTAGTGAATGAATGAAAAGAAGAAACACCCACAAACCTTTCTGGTACATGAGTGGAACAAAGCATGCTCAGACAGGAGCTCCAGGTGCAAATCATTCTCTTCCACTCTGATCAGTCCACTCCTGAAAAACGAGCAGTTCACAGGTCAGACAGTTTTTCCAAATCTCAATCCTGTCTTTCTTTTTATGTTAACAGGTTATGGACACACCGTGCCTTTGTCAGATGGAGGGAAAGCCTTCTGCATCATCTATTCGGTCATTGGAATCCCCTTTACACTGCTTTTCCTGACAGCAGTGGTGCAGCGCATCATTGTCTATGTAACAAGGCGGCCTGTGCTGTATTTCCATGTCCGCTGGGGTTTCTCTAAGCAGATAGTTGCCATCATCCATGCGGTGATTCTGGGCTTCGTTACTGTCTCGTGCTTTTTCTTCATCCCAGCAGCGATATTTTCTGTCCTTGAAGATGACTGGAACTTCCTGGAATCTTTTTACTTTTGTTTCATTTCGTTGAGCACCATTGGCCTTGGTGACTATGTTCCAGGAGAAGGTTACAACCAAAAATTCAGAGAGCTGTATAAAATAGGAATTACATGTGAGTAGCAAACTACTGGTACAAGTAAGAGGGTGAATATTTTTTAGAGCTGTGTTTCTTGGTGTTTCTTTTGTGACTTTTGCAAAGCAGTCCCATTGAGTCTAGCCATTCATACAGCAAAAGTAAATGGAAAAATCCAGATTGGATTTTTGAAATGTGTATCAAAACTCTGTTAAGTATGTTGTTGCTTTTTTAAGGTGTGGAATCACATGTTTCAGAGGTGCTCCCAAATCCTATTTGCTATGGAACTGTTATCCAAAACACCATTCTGAATGATTTGGAGAAAGAATAAGATGCACATATACTACATTATAAACAAAAATCAATGTTGTGGGCCACATGTAAGGACATAGTGGGCTACAAAGTGTCTACCATATAGATATTTAAAGATCCACATCTCTACGTGGAATTAGTAATAGCTTGTGACTCAAGCACAAGCCATTCCTACCTGGTAGCATTCATATGACACTGTAGATAAAGATTTTTTGGAAGCTTCAGCTGGTGCAGAATGACTTATTGGGCTGTATTCAACATAGCGCTAAGTTGCTGGTTCCACCAGCAGAAGGATTTTTCCTTGTGCATTGAAACATTCTCCTTCCCCCCGCCCTCTCCCTAAATCTGAGCAGATTTGGGAGTGGCATGGGGTGCACAAAAGGAGAAAGTCCTGTTACATTGGCAGGAATCCTTGCACATGCGCAACTATTTAAAGGAATGCCACACATGGTTTTCAAAAGAGCTTTAAAGACCTAAAGATTCCAGTCTGCTCATAACTGAATAACGCTGCGGTTTTAATTGTGGGTGACAAAAAAAATTATACTGCTGTTTCAATAGCTGTATTTTATACTTTTATTGTTTTACAGTTTTATTTGTAAATTGCACTGAGAGTTCTTATACTCAAAAGGCTGTGTGGAAATATAGTTCTAACTGGAGAGATAGAGCCCTTTCCATTTTGGAGACCTCTCTGACTTGGAGCATTGTAGCAGACATATTATTGTTTTACCAGTTCACATTTTAAACACTGTTTAAATGTCTTCCTAGGTTACCTGCTGCTGGGCCTCATTGCAATGCTGGTGGTTTTAGAGACTTTCTGTGAACTTCATGAGCTCAAAAAATTTAGGAAAATGTTCTATGTGAAGAAGGACAAGGAAGAGGACCGAGTACACATAGTAGAACATGACCAACTCTCCTTCTCTTCAATTTCAGACCAGGCGGCCTCTTTGAAGGAAGATCAGAAAATAAATGAACCTTTTGTGACCCCACAGTCTGCAGTTAACTGTGACGGCTGCATAAACAATTAACCAAGGGCTTCTGTTTCAATATCAACCGTGCACTTACATCCCTTCAGTTAGAACTAGTACCATTAATGAAACTATAGAGGCAGAAGGCTATGCTATGTTATCAAGTACTTATTGCTGGGAATATTTTAAAATGTATGAGCCAAATAAAGCTCTCTTTAGCTGGAACAACATTATGGGAATGTTGGCTGGGGGGGGGAATGTGCATTTGGGAACCCCTGGATTAATGGTGCGTACACGGAGCATACATCGGGGACTCTAGATTTGATCAACATTTCAGTTCTCATTTCCCCAGACTGTTGCCCTAAGTCCCCTCCCGCCCCCCTGAAAATCATGTTGTTGTTCATTTACAAAATAGGAGCTTTCTGATGCCATTTGCAACTTCTGGTTTTCAAACATGAATGGGGGACTGAAGCATTGAGTTGGAAGGGTTTGTTGTTGTAGCCCAGAAAACAGGAATAGTCTCTTGCCATGTCTCCTTCAGTGAGATTCCCAAATGACTGGGTTCATGCGCACTGGGCTATCTCTGTACACTCTCTCTCTCTCTCTCTCTCTCTCTCTCTCTCTCTCACACACACACACACACACACAAATACCCTAAAGTGGAAAGATCAAGAGCAAGTGCATTGTACCAGTTCTGCAGCTATTTTAAAGCTCAGCTGCATACCTTCGAAGCCTGGCTCAGTAAGGATAAAGGCAGACAGATATTCTAAAGTGTGGTGGGAAGTGGTTTGAACTCATTATTTGTTGTATGCCAATCACACTTCGAATGTATCTGATTTCACCCTCAAGTGTACTACAGTCATCAGTACTGAGCAAGAATTCTATATCCTGCTTCCTGTCAGAAATCAAACTGGGTGCTTTCCTCCTGGCCTTAAAAAAAAAAATTGCAAAAGGGGTGTTTTTGCAACTGATTTCAGTGGATATAGGATCAGGGACCCATGAGCACCAGCATATACAGCACTTGTAGGCACAGCTTAGGGGAAAGCCATCTTCCTTAGCACTCTCAGACACCCCTTTCGCTCTAATTTTACCCTATAGGCTGTGAGTCTCAAACCATTTCTTGTCAAGTGGTTTCAGAGATATGGCCCTATCTGTTCAAAGTAGTAGTCAAGCCGAGCGCTGAAGTATCTAAACTTCTGTGAGAAAAGAAAAATACTTGAAACCTGATCACCTAAAAACACTGTATATGAGTTTAGTTAATACCTAGTGTTTATTAATAGATTTTATACCTTTACTAGGAAAGTTGACTATTGATAAATCTGCTTTAAAATCTATGCGAGCTGAAGTTTATATTTGAGAAAACACAACTCAGAGATGCTTTTTAAATTTGATTTGAAGCGTAGTGTATTGGCATGTTCTCATCCAAGCGGATATTTTTGTACAGCCTAAGTTGGTTCTGTTTATAATGTTTTAACCTTTGTTTGTGTACATAAATGCATATATTTATATACTGTACATATGTTGTAGATCACCAGAATTTAACTGACTTGGCTGTGAAATTTTAAAGGTATCTTCACCCACAGATTTCTCTTTATAGAGAAGTAAAACTCAGAACTGTGGCGCTGAAAACAATGACTTAACTCCTGACCAAATGAATGTGGAAGGGTAAGTCTGTAGGGCTGCAATTTTAAAAATCATATTTTTTAAATAGGCCCAGCCCACCCATCTCGCTGAGGCTACTGGTAAGTAGCTTGTCTGCTGCGGCCTTCATAGTATACTGTATCATGGAATCCTGTTTTAAAGTGAAATCCTACTGACAGCCGATTCTGGTAAACAGGGAAAAGCTGCATTAATTTCAAACTTTCTTTTTTCAAGAATATGCTCATTTGCAATGACTATTAATACTAAAGCACAGAACTTAATAATGGACAAGCTGAATACCGTACCGTGTTATATATTAGCTAATCAGCATTTCAAAGTTGAATAAATAAAAGTGTGGCTCCAGTTGTGTGATGTCTTAACTGCTTGTTTTCATAATTGACCAGATGTATCTAAGGGCTTCGAAGGACTGCAGACTCACTGCTGTGCTCAAGAATCCCTTGCTCATTTCCTGCCAAATCGATCACCAGAACTGGCAGTGCTGACCACCTTATTTGACCGCGCAGGACAAAATTTCTGTTCACAATCCATCCTCACTGGATTTTGGAAAAAAGAAAAAAATATTTAAGAAAAAATAGCCATCCAAAGATCACAAGTCAATGCACACTTCTAATATGCTTAGTACTATTGGCAGCCCATGATGCTAAGCAGTAGGCAATGTAGAGCCCCATGATGTGGGATTATGGAGGTGGAGCAGAGTTAGCCATGCTAACTGGCTGCTAAACTCCTTCACATCTGGGAAAGGAACCAGTGTGAGAGCCAGTGTGGTGTAGTGGTTAAGAGCGATAGACTCGTAATCTGGTGAACCGAGTTTGCGTCTCCGCTCCTCCACATGCAGCTGCTGGGTGACCTTGGGCCAGTCACACTTCTTTGAAGTCTCTCAGCCCCACTCACCTCACAGAGTGTTTGTTGTGGGGGAGGAAGGGAAAGGAGAATGTTAGCCGCTTTGAGACTCCTTCGGGTAGTGATAAAGCGGGATATCAAATCCAAACTCCTCCTCCTCCTCTTCTTCTTCTTCTTCTTCTTCTTCTTCTTCTTCTTCTTCTTCTTCTTCAATCCAGCTGATGCGGGGGGTGGGGTGGGAAATGGCACAAAGCCCCCACCATCCCTACCATCTACCCTGGCCACTTCAAGCCAGTGGGACTTTAAATGTGTCCGCTCTGCCTCCCGGCTCCTGGCCATGGTTTAGGACTATGGTGCAAGTTATTTAGAACAAGATTGTTCACTCCAAACCCTCATTAGTTTATCTTGTCTAGGTTCTGGCAGAAACCAATGTTTGTGATGCTAGTAATAAGTTCAAGGCAGTGAAATAACATGGAGTTTGTTTCATCAGGACAGAGTTAGGGAGTGTAATGCTGAAATTCTTATTTTCAAGCATCGTTGCAGCTTATGGTAATAAGTTCTAGCTCCTGCCAGTGTAAAAAAAATCCACTTTTGAAGCCAAAAGTGCAATAACATAAGGCATCAACATGTTGATGCTAGTCTGGAGATTAAAGGAAAGAGAGGAGATTACTCTGCGGAAAAATTGCCCGTATAAATTGGAATTGTATTGTGTGTTGCTGAAACTAATCAGAAGCCAAGCTGACAGGTGTAAATTGAAATGGAGGGCAAAGGCAGGTGGACAAAATTGAGCTCTGTCAGTCCAGGCATATGACGGAGAACTGCAAGTTATATCTTTACCCAGCTTCATCACCTTCACAATATCCAACCTGTCCTTAAAGAATATTGCATGTTTGTCTGATGGCTGTCTCATGCGTCCTTTTGAACTTCCAAAGAAGGGAGGGTCCTGGTGTTCCAAAACAATTTGTTACATGGTGAACCTACTCTAAAAGTTAGGGAGCTTATTTTAATGTTTAACCTCATCTGCTGTAGACAGTGTGGTGGTCATTTCAGGGATAGATGCCATATTCTTTGTAACCTTGTTTTTCTTGAAATGGTAAATATTACATAAAGATCACAAAATATTTTTTGTCCTGCCCAGAGACTGTAATGGCAATGGCTTAAGTGCACCCAAACCTTACTGGATTGTGGCCACAGTATTAAGAGTAGAAGTATTTCTTTGACTTATTCAACCCCTTTTTCTATGAACATTCATATGAGAAGATTTCTAAACTCATAATTCAAATGCTCTGTCAAAATGCTGAAGATCTGGAGACCAGGTGGGCACATGTGAGATGCAAGTGGGGATGTGGTTAATATTAAGTGTCTGACCGTAGGCTGAAATAATCCATGCAATGAGTAGATCATGTATTTGTTTGGAACATTATAATCTAGGTGTGATTTGTTCACTGGTAGTGAAATGAAATGAATTATTTAGGGTATTTTTTGAAATTTCTGTAAATATATTATTCAACAGATTATAATAGGAGCAAATTTGCTTGCAGAGCCCAGCATTTTTGACCACCTACTTTAATGAGTGTTATTTTCCCAATGGAAATATTCTAATTTGACATAGTCTTCTTTCCAATCACTTTGACAACCAAAAAGAAATGCCGTAATATCTTTGCTTTCAATTGCAATCTATTGTCCTAGCCTTTATCTGCATTACATTTACCTTGGATTCTTTTTGAAGTCATGTATTCCTAAGCTTTCATCTGCAATGGCTTCATTTTGCTTTATTATCCGTGTTTTAGCATTCTGTATCCTTTATACTTCTCAACAGTTATTCTGAGAGTTGTTCTTAAATTGATTTATATATTGTACATGGGTGTTTGCGCAATGAATCAAAATTCTGGTCCAATCAGTGCCTAGGCATCCAAAATGTAAAAGTCTTTTACAAAAAATAAAAATAAAAAATTGTCGAGACGGCGCCAGAATAAACCCACAGAATGCCTTGGGGCGGAGGGGGGTTACAAATTGAGTTGATGAGGATGCATTCTGAGGCAACATGACACTGAACAGCTTCTGAGAGTATACACAATGCATCCCAATTTCAACGCACCCCATTTTTAATATTATTGTTAATAGGTTATTATGGTTTTCAGTCATATACAAACGAAAATTTGGAACCTATTTGCTTGCAGAACATAACATATGTCCTGATGACTTGGAAGAATCAATGACAACATCAGCCAAGAAGCTGCACAAAACTTAATTTCTCTCTCTCAAAGAACAGAAAAGATAAAGGAAACTTCTGACTTAAGCTAAGCTCAGTGCCCCCCTAGTGATTACTGATTGTCTCCACCACCCCTCTCTGAAGAAAGGTATGGTAATCAATATGGCTGACCAAGGCAGTTTAAGGCAGGGCTAAAGCCAAATTAAAATGGGTCGCAGTATCTGTAATTGCATCACCTCCATTGTTTTGAGTACCTTGACTATCACTATAGCTAGTTTTTATAAGCCATGATGGGCATGGTTTGAAAGGGCTTAGTGTAATGCAGCTTCCTCTGTTCCTATGCCATGTAATGTATATGTTAAGGTGATATGTAAGCTGAGCAATTAATGTGTGTAACAACCAGCCTTGGTCACCTTCAGCAGGCCTCTAGGAGAATGTGCATATAAAACATACCGTAAATGAAAAGGGAATTGTGCACATTTGTGTGTGTGTCTGTGTAAAATCTTCAACAGACCTTGGAAAATCTGCCTATATCAACTGAATTTTGTACTTTCTGTAGCCATTATGTACAATCCCAAATAAACCTTGGGGAATATGTAGATCACACATGAATTTTCTCCATTTTCTGGTCATTATGCATAATCCCCAACAGATAGCTTGTGCGGTTCTTAACTGCAGTTTGTACATTCTCTAGGCAATGTGCACATCCTCTGGTCAGTATGCAGAGTCTCCAAGAAACATGCCTTTTTTCTATCTTTTGTTCAGAAATGTACAGTCTGCACCCCCAGAAGGCTGGGTGAATGTGACTCATGGCTGGTTGTTTTGCACATTAACCACACAACTTGCATCCCCCTTAACACATATACAGCTATGCATAGTTTCCATTCTCTCTCTGTGTTATCCAGCTGCTTGGGTTTCATCACTGACTTCATATGGCTATTTCACCGTGCATAGCAAAGAAAGCTCATGTAGGCACAGCAAGACACTGATTTACCAGTGTTTGTGTCCGCAGAGCTGAAATGCCACATTGTTGTATAATATCATTTTTCAGCTTATCAGACAGATGCACTAGAGCCATTGCATGAGCGACAAAATTAAACTACCTTGCACTCTATGGATGTTGGTGAAGTGACAGATTCGATAATGAAGGCGGCAAATATGGATGAAAACATAGGGGAAAGCTGACAGTCAATCCGGTTGAGTGGCACGATGTGAAGGCTTCCTGGGATGAGATTGTAAGTCAGGATGATAATGAATGTCTTGGCGAAGACTTGCTGACATTTCGTTTAAGAGTTGCAAGCGATCTGAGCCATGACTGCGAGACTATTCTGCTGAAGTGAGAAGGGAAAGGAAGTTTGTGGTGGCAAGTCGTGAGTTCTTTGGGTGACAGATCTGCTTAGCAGAATATATTTGTACTGTATTAAGGTTTTCAAAATTCTTGGTGCAGATAAAGAACACAGGCAAGCCTACCAAAAGGCAGTAACTTCTGACAGCAGTGATAAGGCACCTTTTATCTGCTCTATCCTCCCTAGACCTAGTGAGTGCCTGAGGCAGGAACAAGATGTTTGCTCCACATCAGAGAGTAAACATGCTGGTGGCGGATGCATTGCCAGTGAAACACTATCTATGGCAGACTTTAGAAAGCCAAGATGAAAGGACCAGTGAACTCAAAGGTGCTGCTTAGAAGAATGATGTCAGAATGGGAAAATACTACGGGTTACACCCAGCATTAGTTCTGCTAAGAGTGATCCATTGAAATGAATGAACATGACTAACAGGTCCATTAATTTCAGTGACTCTGCATAGAAGGTGGTTGGCTATAGCCCTGTGAGTCCCCAAATATGCAACAGGTCCATTGTTAATATGGGTATATCCAATCCCCTGCCCTTTAGCAGGAGTTCTTCTTTGTGCCCAACTTGATGGGGAGAGAGAACATGGGAAATGGTGAGGCAGGTCTGCTCAGAGCCTAGAGGAGACACCTTGTCTTTGGTCCACACCAGGACAATATATCAGATACTCAACTCCAAATAAAGGTCCAGAGCACCATTTATAAAAGCTTGGGGAAACAGTCTAGGAGGGTAAGAAAGTTGAGCTGGAATAATCAAATACACCCAGTTCCAAAATATGCTGTGGAATTTGTACTTAATACCAAAACCTTTATTTATTTATCTGCTTGTTTCTTATACAGTGGTACCTTGGTTTTAAAATGCCTTGGTACTCAAACACCTTGGTTTCCAAATGTTGAAAACCCAGAAGTAAGTGTTCCGGTTTTTGAACTTTTTCGGAAGCCGAACGTCCAATGTGGCTGTTGGCTATTGTTTCTGGGGCACCAGCACCAATCAGAAGCTGTGCCTTGGTTTTTGAACATTTTGGAAGTCAAATGGACTTCCGGAACGGATTAAGTTTGCTGCTTTTGTTTTTGCTATTTATTTGGCATTTTTGTTTTTGAGGCTTTTTCGGTTAATTTGTTTTTGTGACTGCGTGGAACCCAGGCCAGCTACTGATTGATTGATTGATTGATTGATTGTGTGACTGCAGAAAAGGATAAAAGCCCCCCATGCAAACAATGGCTATCAATGCAATTTTAATTTTTATCAATGATTTTTATCTACAATGTTTTTATCTACAATGATTTATTTTATAGTACGCTACTTTGATTTTGCTTTCATTTTATGGCTCAATGGTCTCGTTAGATAGTAAAATTCATGTCAAATTGCTGTCTTAGGGGTTGTTTTTAAAAGTCTGGAACGGATTAATCCATTTTGCATTACTTTCTATGGGAAAGCGCATCTTGGTTTTGGAACAGACTTCCGGAACGGATTAAGTTTGAGAACTTAATATAGCTGTATAGACCTTTCTACAGCAGGAAGGTGAAAAGAATGAGAATGTAAGAAAAGCCTACTGGATCAGGCCAGTGGCCCATATAATTGAGCATCCAGTTCTCACAATGGCCAGATGCCTGTAGAAGCCCAAAAGCCAGGACTCAGGTGCAACAGCTTCTCTCCCCTCCTGTGGTTTCCAGCAACTGGTATTCAGATGCATACTGGAAATGGGTTGGGCATCTGAAAAGGGATTGTTTCTTATATAGCCCTTTCTGAGCAAGAAGAAAGTGGGGGGCAAAGAGGAATGAGGGTGAGTAAAATGAGGCAATATATTGTGTGATCTCCAACATAATCAAGGGAAGGGGTGAATTTCCAATGTGTTTCCTATGCGTTGCACTTTAAGCAAACAATTTTACAAGGTCCCTCCTTTCAATTCCTCCCTCGTTTAGATGTGGTTAATTTGGCAGGCCAGATGCACAGCTGGCACGCTTTCCAGTCCTGTGTGTATTCGGCAGCGTAAACATAAAACTTGGTCTAATTTGTATTCAGTCCTTAACACAGTATGCACAGGCCTGTAAAATCCTTGTCAAGGGAATTGCACAAAAAGTATTTGGGACAAGTTTTAAGGCTGCCACCTAATCAGGATAACAAGAATAACAGGTAAAAGGATGGGGTCTTTAATTTGGCTTTTGCAGCTTTGTGTGTTTAAAACAGGTTAACTTTTTACACAGATATTGGCCTTTAGAGACTGCTGGTTGACAAATTAGGGAATTTTATATGGTAGAACAGATCTTGAAGCTGAGGCTCCAATACTTTGGCCACCTCATGAGAAGACTCCCTAGAAAAGACCCTGATGTTGGGAAAGATTGAGGGCACAAAGAGAAGGGGACGACAGAGGGCAAGATGGTTGGACAGTGTTCTCGAAGCTACCAGCATGAGTTTGACCAAACTGCGGGAGGCAGTGGAAGACAGGAGTGCATGGCGTGCTCTGGTCCATGGGGTCACGAAGAGTCGGACACGACTAAACAACAACAATATGGTAGAAGTCTACAATCATACAGTATGTAATGGCTGCACTGTAATTGCTTCAACAAAGTTCTGTGATGGTGAACAAGCTTGGGATCTCCCTCTGGGACCAGAGAGAGGAAAGTTTACTGAACTTCAGAAAGGACTGAACCCCATTGTTTGCTTGTTGTGTGTGGGCTTCATTATTTTTTAACTAAAGGAAAAACTATTAAAGATTTTCTTGGTTTACAAAAGTGTGTGCATTGACTCTTTTTTCAGGTTGTAGAGTCTTTTCTACAGATCAGTTACATTGGATGTGAGACATTAGTGTTGCATACAGGATAAGGTTGGGGAAGAAGAGAAGGGGAGAAGGGTGGAGTGGTAAAGCTTATATTCTTTTATTTAATGTATGTGTGGAGCTTTTGCGTCAGCATCACTTGGGTAGGTTCTCTTTCTATTCATTTATTATTTTTCCTTGGCAGTGAGAGTGGGGGGAGGGCAGGGAATGGCTGCTGGTCTTTAATTGACTTCAGTGAGAGTTGTTAGTGGGGGGGGGGTTGTTGGGTAAGGTTAGCCATATCAATTTGTGTGCTTTCAGTGGGTTCTTGTTGTCTTGTTCGGCTGTGTATGTAATGAAGGGGAGCCATACTGGGGTGAATGCGTCCTCTTTTATTTCTCCCCATGTTAGTTTCAGTCGGATGGTTAGCTTTTCTAGTAAGGCTGTTTACCATAATTTTTAAAACATTTATCTTACTGTAATGAGTATTTAAGACCAGGACTTTTTTTCAGCCAGAACTTGCCAAAGCTCAGTTCTGGGCACCTCTCAGGTGGGTGCCATTGCCATTATAAGAGAATGAGGGAGGTGTTCATGATGAGTTCCGGCATCCTATTTCTAGAAAAATACTGTAGCACTGTTTCAGACTCTTCTGCAGTAAAGCCTTGACATGCATTCTTGTGGTGGAGAGAATTGATTTCTACACAAGGTCCAGAAAAAGGATTCTGCTGAACAACACAGGATTGGGTTTTCATTTTCCTTCAGCTCATCTAAGAAATGTGGTGCTGGATCCTAAAACCAAGCTTGCCATCTGACGCTATATTTAATTTGCAGAATATAAATCCTCAAATCCAAGCCACCCATTAGTTGTCTAGGTAATCATCCACTTGGGCAATTTTGCTCATTACCTAACAGAAAAATGGAAAGAAAGTGCAAGTCACTCCTTTGGCATCAACCAGAACGTCTGTTGAAATGCAAATATCACCTTTAGAGAAGTATTGGGGGGGTGGGCTGTGGCAAGGAGAGAAAGAGTTAAACTTCCCTCTTCCTAGTAGTTCCTGTTTACAGATTTAAAAAAACAGGTGTGTTTAATTGCATTAGCCCAATTCAAGTCACATCTTGTTGTTCCTCTTATATCCTCTCACATCACACTGTGAAATATAAATTCCCATCCTGAATAGTTCACAGGAAGCATAAAACAGAATATGTATGAGCCACTGGAATTTCCTATTCTGCTTTCATATAAAATGTGAAGCAGTAATAGCCTGGAGCCTCTTTATCCAGTTTATCTACCAGCAAGATGCCTCAGGCTCAAACTAGATGTGATATCATGAATGTAATTAATTTGCACATTTAAAAGATGTAAATAGCAGCTGTGGTGTGTAGGGCCTGGGAAGGGAGAGTTTAACCCATTTGCCCTCTCTGCCATGGTCCTGACAAAAAATCCCCACCCCATGGGACTGATCTTTACATTAAGTGATTGTGTATCACATCCTATACTGTCTCATCCTATACTGGCCCTAAATACCAGCTGTGAATGAGGAGCAATTGGTATTTTCTGCAAAATATGAAGCAAAAGGCCAACCTGGGATGGGGTGAGGGTCACAACAGCTCAATGGGTAACAAACGGAGGGATAAAGGTGGCCACCAGGAGTGACAAGGTGATAGAAATGAGCCTGCTGTAAAGGCCCAAGGCCCGCCTCAAAAAGACCCCAGTGCATTGCCCTTGTCAGGTAACTCAAGGCCTGTCAGTTTCTCTCAGAATTAAAACAGGAGATTGCCCTTGTTCTCAGGAGATATTCCTCACCAAAAGCAAATATGATGGCTGAGCCCAGCTGTGTACATCAGGTCTCCCCATTCTTCTCTCATAAAAGTTGAGAAAGTAAAAAAGAAGTAACTCCTCGGGGTTTAAGAAAGTTAAGAATTCTTTCACAGTAGTGGACTTGACACTTCAAGGAAGATGGATGGTTGAAAGAAGCAAGGCCCAGGGGGCCTCAGGTGACTGGCTTTTTTACCTGTCACCCAGACAGCAACACATTGCTCTCCTCATTGATTTGGGAAGGAAGAGGCAAAAACAAAGTGTTGCATTGTTATTTCATGAAGAATTCTTGCCATGGACTCTCTGTGTTTATCAGCAGAAACCAGGCTAGTGGTAAAACCCTGCTAGTGGCAAGATCTGCAATTCTTTCCCCCAGGCACTTGCTATGAGGGAAAATTGTAAGAAAGAAATACTAATGTAGTCTCACTGTCATTCGTACTCTATCAAACCCATATTCCACAAACCTCTTTAAAGATTGATTTGAACTGATACCGCTGTAAATCTTGAGTAATCACTGCTGTTGCCTTGATTGATACGCCACCTGAAAGCATTAAAAGCAGCAGAGAAAGTAACTCTTGACAGACAACAGACACACAGCTCACTATCTGCTGCCCAGTGATGCTGCTCCATCTTTCTATTGTTCAGATCTGACATATTTTATTATATATGTTCAGGACAAATATTATTTCAATAGTATGAAAGCAAGCGTGCTGTACCTTTCCAGCTGCCACTACACACTCAGTTCCCACCTTTCCAGTGTTAAAACAGTCACAGCTCTCTGCATGCACATTAAATGCAGCAAATTTAAAATTGACTGTAATTAAAATCAGAACTTTTAAAGCTCTCAAATAAATGTGCACTGCTCTGCTCTCTCTAAAAAAATACATAAATGTACACTGATATAAATTTACCACTTCTTCACCCTGGCATTCAACACTTAAGAAATAGCTAGCTAGATATAGATATTAGGCTCCACATTATTCTTCTGACTGCAGACCCTCCAAGTGCCCCTATTTTCCAGGAACAGTCCCAAATTTACAGACGCCATCCCAATTTCTGATTTGATCCAACTCCCATTCATTCCCCATCAACAACAACAACAATATTTATTACAGCCATAGGCCCATACAGGTAAAAAACAACACATAAATAACAGCTTGTGCACATGGGAAAAAAACAAAAAAAAAACAGTCGCTAAAACACCACAGTAACAATAAAATACTATAAAATGGAATGGCATACTACGCCTTAGTTAGTTTGTAGTGCTCCTTGGCGTCGCTTTTGGGTAAGGACAGCGACCAGGAACCTAGCCACATTCAGGGTCGTATGGGTATCCTTATCCTGCAAAATTTGAGCAAGGTGGAATTTTGGTGGGGTACCCTCTAGTTTCTGTATGATTGATCCCAACAGATTTACCCGTGGCACATTGAACAGGGGGCAAGTGAACATGATGTGCTGGAGCGACTCCGGCGTCTCCTTATCACATTCACACGTGGCGGGGGCTTGGCCCTTTGAGAATCTATGTCTCAGGACGTTGGAGGGGAAAACGTTGAACCTCGCTTTGGTGAAGGCCAGTCTATGGGCAACAGTCGAGAGGGAGGAGAGGTATGATGGAACACAGTAAGTTAAAGTGATACCAATGTTCTGGGGCGAACAAACACCTCCCCCCAGCATATAATTTCGCTGTAGATCGATGTCATCCAGTCTTTGGCGGATCAGTCTTTGAGCAGTAATTTGGTCTAGTTTTAGGGAATCTGAAGGAGAGATTCCATAGCTCAGGAGTTTGGCATGAATTCTACTAGTCCAAAGGCTAGCAAATTCATCTCGCCATAAGCACTGGACAAGGTAGTGGTTTGGTAATCTATGCCACAATGATAACCAATAATTGAAGACTTGCTTCCACAGGCAAGTTTCTAAGGATGCGATCTTCAGTTCTAGTCGCATGGCTGCGTTGCTTACGCACAGGGGGAGCATTAGGAGCCGCCGCAGGAATTGATTTTGCAGTGTCTCAAGAGGAGCAAGATCTGTCATCACGGCCCAAAGCGGGGCAGCATAAGCTAGCACGGCGACCACTTTTGCCTTGAACACCTTTAGGGCCGAGGGAACATGCAAAGCTCCATCCGAAAAAAAGAATCGGAGGAGCGCATATGACAAAGTTTTGGCCTTGTTAAGTAGGTGTTGAATTTGAGCTTTCCACCCCAAGTTGTGTTGAAAAATAACTCCTAGGTATTGAAATTTTAGGACTTGCTCTATTTTTGCTCCACCAAGCTTCCATTCGTATAATCTCCGGCTTCTGGAGAAAATCAGAATCTTGGATTTAGCATGGTTGATGGTTAATTGGTTGAGTTGACAATACGTGGCAAAGATCTTCAAAGCTCTGGTTAGTCCAACACGTGTATAGGATAGAATTACCGCGTCGTCCGCATATAAAAGGAGTGGGCAGCGATAGTCCGCAAGTCTAGGCGCGTGTGTACTTGGAGATGAGTTAACTAGGGGTGCTCGCATGTCGCTGATGAATAGGTTGAATAGACAGGGAGCCAATATGCATCCTTGGCGCACTCCCTTGTTTATTGGTATCGAATTTGTGAGATCGCCCGCAGGGGTAAGTCTCACTCTAGCAAGGGTGCCTTCATGGAGCTGACTTATAAGCCATAGGAGTCTTCTATCGATGCCCTGTTTCGCAAGTTTCTCCCATAGAATATTTCTAGGAACGCTGTCAAAGGCTGCCTTTAGGTCTAAGAAGGCAGCACAGAGGTAGCCCCGGGGGGGAGAGGAGTACTTTCGTGCCAGATGGTAAAGAACTATCGCATGATCGGTTGTAGAGCGTTTAATTCTGAACCCTGCTTGTTCGTGGCCAATCTGATTAGTCTCATCTACCCATCGCAATAGTTTAGTCAGCAAAAAGCTGGCATAAATTTTCCCTATGATCGAAAGGAGGCTGATGTTACGGTAGTTTTCCGGCTCCATTGGAGAACCTTTTTTGTGAATTGGTACTATAATGGCCTCCTTCCATATTTTGGGGATGAGGCCAGAAGCGTTGATTGCATCAAAGGTTTTGGCCAAGATGCCAGCCCACCATTTTGGGTGTAGTTTAATGGCTTCAGCAGGGATCAGATCGGGCCCTGGGGCTTTACCCGGTTTCAGCTGCGCTATTAGCTTGGCTATTTCGTCCGGATCGGTGGGAGGCCAAATAGGTAGGTGGGTAAACAGTTGCGTCAGGTGGTCGGAGGGAGCATCTGCCTGTGAGAAGCATTTCTTCAGGAACAATTCCCATGTCGGTGCAGGGATGACTGCCCTTCCCCATCATATAGGCCTTCTGCACGTACCCCAGCAATACAAGGGATCTCTGGAGTCTGGGTTAATAAGGAGGGTGATCTGGAGTCATTTGCAGGAAATGATTATTCTTGTTATGGAAATGATAAGTCAAGAGTACCACACAAGTTTCTATGCCATACTCCTGCTCAAGATAGTGCCCCAAATGAGCGCAACTATTCTCAGCTGCACACATCCATCCAGACACAGCCAGGCAGCATTTTGCTGCTGGCATGTTGTTGTTCTTTAGTTGTTTAGTCGTGTCTGACTCTTCACGACCCCATGGACTAGAGCACGCCAGGCACTTCTGTCTTCCACTGCCTCCCGCAGTTTGGTCAAACTCATGCTGGTAGCTTCGAGAACACTGTCCAACCATCTTGTCCTCTGTCGTCCCCTTCTCCTTGTGCCCTCCATCTTTCCCAACATCAGGTTCTTTTCCAGGGAGTCTTCTCTTTTCATGAGGTGGCCAAAGTATTGGAGCCTCAGCATCAGGGTCTGTCCTTCTAGTGAACACTCAGGGCTGAGTTCCTTAAGAATGGATAGGTTTGATCTTCTTGCAGTCCATGGGACTCTCAAGAGTCTCTTCCAGCACCATAATTCAAAAGTATCAATTCTTTGGCAATCAACCATAGCTTTAACTATATGGACCTTTGTTGGCAAGGTGATGTCTCTGCTTTTTAAGACAGCTGCTGGCATACAAAGGTTATATATGTTGCCACAGACATATACTGCTTACAGATTGCCACTTCTGCAGTGTGTTTTTCTGCAGGAAAGAGCTTTTCATTGATATCATACCTATGTGAGAGCAACAGTGTTTGAAATGACCCCCAAGTCTTGCCCGGTTGTGGAATCTCCACATTACTTGAGCTTGGCAATTCAACTGCTCTACTAATGTCGGGGTAGCCAACCCCAGCCAGCATGTCCAATGGCCAGAGATTGTGGTAGTTGTAGCTCACAGCATCTGGAGGGTAGCACATTGGATGCCACTGACTTCAGTGAAACCTGGACCAATCCTAGTTTAGTGACTATGGAAATAAGTAAAAATAAATAAAACATTGTCCAGTAGCACCTTAGAGACCAACTAAGTTTGTTCTGGGTATAAGCTTTTGTGTGCATGCACATTTCTTCAGATACCCAGCTCATACCCAGAAGAAACTTATCGGTAGTTGGTCTCTAAGGTGCTACTGGACAATTTTTTTAAATTTTTTATTTATTTCAACTGTGTCAGACCAATACGGCTACCTACCTGAATCTAGAATTATGGAAATAAGGCTAGCAAGCTGTCCTCTAAAATTAGCTATGCCCAAATGCCTTGTTTGTCCCACAAATACTGGTAACATCATGGAAGAGAAGATAGAGGCAACATTTCCAGCAATAAATTACAGCCTATTGTTCTTTATCCAAGAGCTGAGAAAAACGTCTTTCCCCCAGTTTTCTGAAATATGAAAGCACAACATAGCCCTTAGTATTATCACTCTTAAATCTGTTTCAGTGGTTGCTGGCGTTATCTTAGATGGCCACTTGACAGGTAGGGGCTCAGGAAAACTTGACATCCTTCCAGTTACTGCCAAGTTCCATGTTACCTTTCAATGAAAGGTTAATTATATGCTGATTAACAGGAAGCTCTTTTTCAAGTCTTTTCATTTTGCCACAGTCATACACTCAAAATAGTGCCTGTGTTTCCTAGCACGAATTTCATATTCCTTATTCCAAACTTTTAAAATATTTGTCTTTCTTTCTTGGACTCTTCCCTGAATGCTACTGCTTGCCTGCTCTGTTCTGCTGTCTGCTGTTAAGTTCATCACACGAAAAAAGAAAAAAGATTTTAAGTGCTATATAATTAGCCAGTGGTTTGCCAATCAGCCTTTATTCCACTGTCAGTTTGCATTTCATCTCTGCTCTGATTCTAGTTAATGATTCCATTCTTTTTGCTCTTCACTTAGGACTTCGTGTCACATGCTGCACACCACAACTCAGTCTTTTCTGCCTTCTCGTTAACACGCAGCTCATGCGATAAGATTTTCTTTCTTCACTTCCATAGCATTCACTTTCATAGAACACAAGCTGGTGTTTCCATATAGCATCTCCCTCTTCCTATAATGGCAAAACTTGGTGGTTTTTTAAATGGATGGATTTCTTCCACTCACACAATGACTTTGTTAGATACACCCCCTAGTTCATAGGTCCATTTAAGGGTTTGCATTTTGGTATGAACTATTAAATATATTAAAATGCACTTGTTTTTCCCTATTGAGAGAATATTCAGTGGACCACATACATCACTATAGACCACATAAAGCACTCTAATGCTTCTTTGCTCAGCACATGAAGGAAAAGTAGGTTTAATGTTTTTCTCTGAAACGCCACTTATGCACTTTGCTGTGGCTGAGGCATCTTGGGCTACCTTTATTCCTCTTGCAAGGTCTTTGCATCACAGTTCTATGATGGCTTTGGTGTCTCTGTGGTCAAGCCTTCTGTGCCGTAAGTCTGGGTCCATCTCATCCTTCTGGTGGGTTTTGAGGCACATGCAGACTGGGGTTCTTAAAGATTAGTCTCATATACACCATTGATTAGATGTGCTTCAGGACATATTTTCCCATCTCTGGATACTTGACACTTGCCATTTTCAAACAACACACTGACACCTTTTCTGTCCAAAGTAGACACACTTAGCATGTTGCAGTTCAATTCTAGAATGTACAAAATTGCTGCAAGGGGTTCTGTTTCACTTTGTTACTTAGCTAGCTGCTTAGAATTCCTGAGCCTGTTCCAAACACTTTTATGGCTTTGCAATTTGAATGTTGTCATTCACTGATGTATTAATATTGTTAATACCTCAAAATAAATTCTTATCATGTAACATGTGCAGAGAACTAGGAATTGAGAGCCTTGGAGCAGCTGGTGGTTTGACCGGGTGATGATTTCAAGCTCCTTCTTCATAGGGCTGAGTCAGCCCTGAGCTGTCTTTCCCTGAAGTGTCCTCCCCTTTGCTGAGGTTTGGGGTTTGCCCAGTCTTCTGGGACAG
This sequence comes from Podarcis melisellensis, assembly GCF_964234715.1. Taxonomy (NCBI): domain Eukaryota; kingdom Metazoa; phylum Chordata; class Lepidosauria; order Squamata; family Lacertidae; genus Podarcis; species Podarcis melisellensis. The sequence continues at coordinate 46,543,584 of NC_138530.1, read as the reverse complement.
GCTAGGATCTGGAATATTCCCTGAGGCAGGCTCATCCTCCTAATACAGTGGTGACTCGGGTTACAGATGCTTGAGGTTACAGATGCTTCAGGTTACAGACTCCACTAATCCAGAAATAGTACCTCGGGTTAAGAACTTTGCTTCAGGATCAGAACAGAAAGCACATGGCAGCGGCACAGCAGCAGCAGGAGGCCCCATTAGCTAAAGTGGTACCTCAGGTTAAGAACAGTTTCAGGTTAAGAACGGACCTCCAGAACAAATTAAGTTCTTAACCTGAGGTACCACTGTAGCTGTATGAGTTTGAGTTGCTTTCATCTCAGAATCCCTGTCTGTGGTATCCAAGGATGTGAGTCTGACAAAGGATGATCTAATATGTCATGAGTTGAGGGGGTGGGACTGCAGCTTATTATGCAAGCCATATAATGTAGCTTCTGATCTTTGACAACTATTAGAGTCCCCAGGGGTCCTTAATTCTAGGGCTCATAGTGTTTAGGAGTCTTACAAAAAAAAAAGAGCATAGAATCTAACATTTGTTAATTACAGGGATGAAATAAATATAAACAGGCATAGAAGGAAGATTCTGAACCAAAGAGAGGGGAAAATAAATGTCCCAACCCTTTCAGACTACTGTTGCCTGGCAAAAGACTTGTCCCCAGCCACAGTTGTTCAACATAATGACCTTTTTTGTTTAGTTTTCCCCAGTTTTTCTGCCTTGCATGTGTATAAGGGGGTCTGATGGGAGCCCGGTGATGAAATGTGCATGTGTGGTCCGCACATGTTTTTGTTTCTATCTTATTAACATTGTCAACAGATTTTGAAAAACGTTTGCATGAACTCCCTTACTTATTTTTTTAAATGAACAATTCAATAACAAGACAAATCAGTGTGGGTTGGTGTACACATGAAATAAAATAAGAATTTTTAAAGGGGAATCTTTTTGGGCTTAAGCTATAAATGTGCATGTGATTTGAACTGAGGACTAGGGCTGAGCAATATCTGGTTTTCCACATCATGCTATATCACCATCTAAGCATCATGTTACTGTATACTGATGTATCACAATGTCTGGAATAAGGATGGAACTATGTAGAGGCATTGGCTGGCTTCATGGTTTTCCCCGCATTGTGATTTTTGCATAGCGTGCACACACACACACACACACACACACACACACACACACAAACACCATGATCCGCAATATATTGCCAGGTCAAAAATTATTAAACCAATATCACAATATAGACTTCAAACCATATATGTATATATATGATGATATATTGATATCATCCAAAGCCCAGACCTATTAAGGACATGGTGTAAGGGCAAATAATTGGATGCTCATTTTCTTTGGATTTTTTTAAGCATAGTTGTTGCTGGTTTTTTAAAAAAGAATTTATATAGCTCGCCACAGTGAGTGTCACCCATATGGTTCACATTCTCAGCAGGAGCTACATGGCTGGTGTGACATATTAAACAAGACATAACTGAGTGTTCAGTGTTTGATTCACAGTTTAGCTATATTTGATAGTTTGTCTGCCCTTCTTTCATCCCAGCTCTGCTTTGGACAATATGCTCTGTTCCCTCTGCAAGCAGTTAGAACTCTCTTCGCAAGTCTCTATCTAGACCTTCCTCTCCATTTGTCGGCGCCACAATTTATCTTTCCTTCTCACTCTCTGCTATCTTACTCACTGGAAACTGGGGACATTGTGCTACGAAAAGGACAAGATTAAGAAAGAGATGCACAGTGTGGATCTTTTTGTACAATTTCACATTAGCCTCAGGACGCAAACATAAAGCTAGCAGCTAGTACCTTGATGTGGTAAGATCGACCCTTTTTTCTGTAGTGGGCTACACACTGTGACTGTGGCATTCAGATGGGTGAAAATAGTTATTGACTATGTTCACTTTTCATACCTGTGAAGAGATCAGAAGCTGCAACACGATTAACATTTTGGATCCATATTTGTAACAACGTATTATTAAATGCATTATATTCAATGTGTTTCAACTGAGCCTGGAATCTCCAGCTCTTTTGATTGAAGCTCAACGCTATGTGAACATAATTCTGCAATATTTGCCCTGTAGTGCTGGAGATAAGATGAGATGCCTCTGCAGCTGCGTGAAGACATGCTTTTAGAGACAACCTCTTGGACACATGTGAAAAAGCTACTCTCAGCCCAATTTTGGAGCATATTCTGAACTTGGAAGCCCATTATCAAGCTAGGTCAGAGTCGACCGACCCCCCACATTACAACATAAGGGGATCACTCTCTTCCCATGGCTGCCACTTAATGAACAGAATCAGAGTAAGAGAAATGTACGGGAACGGACAGGAGAGTAATCCTCGTTTGCCTGCTTCATTTGATGTGTATGAGCTGCTGAGCAGCACAGGTCAGGAATCAGAGCCTAGGTAGGAAGAGACAAAGGCTTTTCTGTTGCCCCAGGAACAGGGGCCTTTGCCCCAAACCACTTCGCAGCAAGCTAAGCAGGTCCAGTTCTGAGCTGTGCTTGGCTGGTGGGCTGTAAATCCCTTGCATTGCACAGATGAAAGGCAAGACACCAATGTAATAAATAAAATATTTCACAACCAGCTCCAGTTTTGAAATATTTTTAGCAATAAACCAGTACATATGTGGGTGTGCTTTGAACATGAGTTCATAAGAGTTTATGTGGGAGGCTTCCCTTCCCCCTTTGATATATCTAATTAGTTTTTAATAGGAATCGTGGGAAGATCTGTTGGTGTCATGCAGCACGAGTAGGTAACTCATTTAAAACTGTACTACATAATCATTCTTTTTTAAAAAATGTGCTTTCAATAAGAAGGATTAGCCTCGGGTTCAAAAGTTTTTCAGAGCCATATATGACACTTTGTAGCTTAGAAGACAGGTTCGTTAATTATGTGGCTAATGGCTCTTGTAGGCTGAAGTTAACGCAGGCCCTCATTAACAAGTTCCATTGTTATGCAAATGGAACAAAGAGAACAGCAACTTTCGTTATCAAACTGAATCTTAATAAAATCAGCATGGCTATGTTTCTAAATAGCTGCTGGTTTCTTTGCTGGAGTTTATGAAAAATCTGTAATAATGTTGGACTTCATCCTGAATATTCATGATGGCAGAGATAGATATACATGTACAGTGGTACCTCGGGTTAAGTACTTAATTCATTCCGGAAGTCCGTTCTTAACCTGAAACTGTTCTTAACCTGAAGCACCACTTTAGCTAATGGGGCCACCGGAGCATGATTTCTGTTTTCATCCTGAAGCAAAGTTCTTAACCTGAGGTACTATTTCTGGGTTAGCGGAGTCTGTAACCTGAGGTACCACTGTATGGCCTTCAGTTGCCATCTCTTAGTGCCAGGACTGCAATACCTCAAGAACCACCTCTCCCCATATAAACTGACCTGGACTCTGCAATCTTAAACTGAGGCCCTCCTTTGTGTGCCTCCTCCTTGAGAGGTCTGGAGAGTGGCAACACGAGAACGGGCCTTTTCTGCAGTGGCTCCCCATCTGTGGAATGCTCTCCCCAGGGAGGTTTGTCTGGAACCTTCATTATACATCTTTAGGCACCAGGCAAAAACGTTTCTCTTCACCCAGGCATCAGACTGATTAATATTCTACATACTTCTAAATGTGTTTGTGGGATAGGGGTTATTGTTTTTTTTGCTTCTGTTTTAGCTATTTATTTTGTGCTTTTATCCAGTATTTTTATCTTGTGAACTGCCCCGAGATAGTTGGATGGGGGTGATATATAAATTTTAATAATAACAATAATATCATACCTCACCCAGTGGCGTAGCGTGGGGGGTGCAGGGGGGCCGGCCGCACCGGGCGCAACATATGGGGTTAGGGTTAGGGGCGCAAATCCACGGGTTAGGGGGTGCAAATCCATGGGTTAGGGGGCGCAAATTACTTGCCTTGCCCCGGGTGCTGACAACCCACCCTACGCCACTGACCTCGCCTTCAAAATACTATAATAGAGTAGGAGAATATACAGTTGTGGCTCCTTCTACCCATTCCCTTTGCAGTCCTGTCATCTTGTGCAATCATCCCCCCCCCCCCGACACCTGCTGTGGTAAAGTAGATATACTTGGTTTGATTTTGAGAGCCAGGTCTATGTCTTAGAAATCAGGCTTCAATTCTTAATACCCTTCTTGTTTTCCCACCTCAAATCCTGCCCTTTTATTCTACATATGGTTCATAATCCACTGAAATCTCTCTTAAAAAACACCATTAAAATAATGAGGGTGTTGTTTCTTATCTGCATGTGATAACTATAGAATTCAATTTGGTACATACCTGATTCAAATGTTAATTATGGCTCTGTGTTAATTACAGTTCTCATGCATCTTGCACATGTATGCGATCAATAAGAATTGAGCCTTCTGTCCTATTCTGTCAAGTCATTTGTATTCCTAACTTGCACAGTAATCATCTGCCAAACTATCATCTCAATGAAAATGGCCCCTAATCGTATGAATGGTACAGTTGTTTAGAACAATGCAGATTTATATTGTCGTTGTCTTCAAGCATCCCTAATCTGAAAATGGGAGGCATCTGCTACAGTCACTTTGAGAGAAGTGATGCTATCAGTTAGCAATCCTAACGTCCATTGTCTTGTTTGATAGATGCCCATACTGGCTGAAATTGTCCACAAGGTTTGAAAGTATGACATGTTTTTTCTTCACACTCTCCATTTGCTGCTCGCATTCTTCCTTTTGTATACTGTGATGCTGGGATTTGCTTAAGGATCTCTGTGGACAAGGCTGCAACAGGAGAATAGCAAGGCATGGGGAAGGTTTCTCTGTATCTGTAGGTCCCAAAGACCAATACCTGAAACAGCTCCTTAAAAGTATTCAACTGTTACTACACTTGTAGTAATAACCATGAGCACTAGGTGGCAGCCTACTAAAGTTCTTGGCTGTTGGGGGGCATTGTGGTTCCTGAGCAGTTCATATCCAGTGCCGGATTTACATATAAGCTAAACAAGCTATACCTTAGGGCCCAACTCTCTTGGGAGCCCCCAAAAAAATTTAAAGGAAAAAAATTAATATTAATATGCTTCTTCTTAATTGTATTTCAGTTCATCAATTACTTTGATAAAATACATATTTTGTTATGTGCAAATGGCTTTAGATACCTATTAGGTCCATAAATTACAATATAGCATATATTCAACACAAAAACAGGAGAATTTGTTGTTGACAAAGGACAGCTGGACATATAAAGGGCCCCATTACCTTCAGTAGCTTAGGGCCCCATCAAACCTAAATCCGGCCCTGCTCATATCCCACCTGAGTGAACTATGCAAGTGCTTATATAGATGCTTTTGTGGTCTGGGTGGCTATTTGCTGGGAGATGGCAGCATCAATGGGATAATTTCTTTTCTCTGAAGAGAACCAATTAGCATTTGGAAAGCAGGCTACGATGATACTAGTGGGGTATACAGAGAAGCTGCCGAATTCACAATTCATTTTTGCCTCATTTCCACCACAGTTACATTGAGCCACCCCATTGATAGTCAATGCATATTCTTTCTGGTTTTCTTTCCCCCAATTAATTAAAACTTTTACATCGTATCCCACAGGGACCGGGTTTCTCTATGTCTAAGAAAGGGGAGAAATATCTGTTACATATTTATGACAATTTCAAATCAATGCATTTAATAATAGTAGCAAAATGACTCACGTTCTTACAAGCAATTCTGCCATGTGAATTTTGCAGTTTTTCAGAACTGTTAAAAATTGGAGGAAGTCATAGTCCAAAACAGGGACACAGGTGGTGCTGTGGGTTAGACCACAGAGCCTAGGACTTGCTGATCAGAAGGTCGGCGGTTCGAATCCCCACGACGGGGTGAGCTCCCATTGCTCGGTCCCTGCTCCTGCCAACCTAACAGTTCGAAAGCACATCAAAGTGCAAGTAGATAAATAGGTACTGCTCTGGCAGGAAGGTAAACGCCATTTCCATACACTGCTCTGGTTTGCCAGAAGTGGCTTTGTCATGTTGGCCACATGACTCGGAAGCTGTACGCCGGCTCCCTCGGCCAATAAAGCGAGGTGAGCACCACAACCCCAGAGTCGGTCATGCTCTGGCATTTCTCAAAGGAATATTGGCTGGTTGGCCAATTACAGAGTGGAAAGTCTAGAAAAACACAAACCACGAGGAATAAATGGGGGTCCCTAAGCAGATGGTGTGAGGCGAGGCAGGGAATTTCATGGTAGCAGATGTTGCTGCATAAAACAAGCAATCAGGCAGTAAGTGGACAACAGGTGTCAAAGAAAACTATAAACACCGACAACTGGGAACCACTGGCCTGTGAGCACGCCAATTGGAGAACAGCATTTACCAAAGGTGACATGGGCTTTGAAGATGCTCAAATTCAGGAGAGAAACGTGCTAAGAGAAAGGCATGTTTGGCAAACCCACACCATGATCAACTCCCACCCGGAAACCTATGTCCCCACTGTGGAAGGATTTGTGGATTCAGAATTGGCCTAAACAGTCACTTACTATTCATGTAAGACAATCTTACTCAGCCAAGAGTGATCACCACAGAAGAAGAATCAGGTGTCAAAGAAAAGTTCTTCTCCTGAGCCACATCTTCATGCTGTTTATTTCAAGGAATAGAGGAATTCACCTGATTTCCATATTTCACACATTTAAATTCCCCTCCTCCCTTCTCGGCCCATCTTGGCTGCAGCTGATTGCAAAACTGAAATGGAATATACAGTCTGCACAGTCAGTTCCTCACTCATTGATCTGATTGATTTATATGCCACCTTCACACATTGAAATGTGCCCAAAGGGCACTTATCAAAATATTAAGCGGGGGAGGAAGGAGAAAAACACATCAAGAAATTCAAAGAGGAGAAAAACCACCATAGGATAACTTCAATATTACAAAAGAAACAATAAATATAAAAGTACTGAGTGAAAAGAAAAAATTTAACGGCCAATAAACCTCCAGTGGCTGATGCTGGTCTTGCTGTAGTCCAAGAAACCTCAGCATCCTGGTCTAAATACAGTTCATAGAGGAGGGGTCTTCTCACCAGGCTAGATACCTTTCAGCTGTCTTCTTCATCTCTCCTCTAGAGGAGGCTGATAGCAGCAAAAGGAAAAGGCTAGAGATGACTGCGGTGGTGTCTTCTTCTTCTTCAGCCTCCTGAAGGTTTCAACAGCTGACACTGGTCTTATGGCACTCTAAGGAGCCTCGGCAGCCTGGTTTATAGTTCAGGGGAGTTGTGCAAGGATGTCCCTGTGTGCTTTCCCTGGGCCATTTCCCATTGTTGTGGCTGAGAGATACAATGATGAATCAGCCAGTTGATGTCTCCTCAGTGACTAGGCAAAGTTACCATATGCAAAATAGCTGGGCCAGTTTCAAGGACAGCAAGGCTGGGTGGTGTCACTCAAGTTTCCTCTTATTGTTTGTTGTTGTTGTTCATCCTTCTGGCTGATGTTGATCGGGATTCTGACTGCTGACTGCCTAAGTACCTTTCATGGATTCCATGCAACTCACAAACTGTTTCTTGGCTGTCAATATACCTGCCTGCCCACACCCGTCCACCACCGCACACAATCCTACATGATTTAAAAACTCATACATAATGTGAAGACGGGAGGGAGAAATCTAAGCATCAACATGACTTAAAAGACTAAGAAATATGGAGCCTATTCCCCCTAAATGTTGTAGGAGTTTGTTAAATCACTGCTTTGTCACCTAATGAATTGCAGCAAAAAGTAACAGTTGGTTGATTATTGGCTGCTGAAAAACTGATTTGTAACTAACAGGAATATAAAGGAAACTCACTTTGACATGTAGGTACAGGCTCTGCAGTTCTCTAACTAGGAGGAGGGGAAATTGTTTCTTTCAATGTGTATTGTTTAAAATTTGCTTCCACTACAGAGCCAAAGTTGTTAACAGGAAAGCACAATTCTGTGCACTTTATTTAATTGGCAAATGCCTTACCATTCACCTAGCAACATACTTCTTTTTGAAGGATTATGAAATTTGCATGAAGCAAGCTGTTGAGGTACAATGTTTGGCAAGTGAAAAATGTCACAGCTAACAGGCTAATCTGTGGTTTCTCAAAGGCAGCCACAAAGGATTTGTTCCCCAAGGTGCTGTTTACCTCCACTGACTTCTATGCAATATAATGGCACTGAGACAACTACAGTATGTCTTAGACCACATTAATAGCCACTGTGAGAATCAATGAAATCCTTGCTGATTCACTTTCTGAAACTTCAGCACAACTCAATTAAAGCTCAAAGTTATGATTAACAAAAAATCTCCTTCTTCTTCTTCTTCTTCTTCTTCTTCTTCTTCTTCTTCTTCTTCTTCTTCTTCTCCTCCTCCTCCTCCTCTAACAGTATGCCAGTAATCTCTCTTTTATTTTGCCCTATGATTTACTATTGTGCACTATTTTTTTGCACTTCAGCGTCTTCCACAAATTATGAAAATATTATAGTGTTTCTGACATATAGAAATCCCATTTAAAGGCCTCTAACAATGTTTAGACCTCATGACAAAAGATTATTGATATCTGCCATGGGTTAAAGATGATGGACTAATATATTTTTAGGCCAGGAGTTTCTTGGTGCCAGGTCAGAAAATTCTGACAGCTAATTTACTTGGTTCAGTAAAGGCTGAATGAGCAAAGTTGGGCTGGCTTTTGCTTTGGTTATTTCTGCTTCATCTGTAACATTCCAAGGATAAAATCAGCAACTGAATACCAATACAGTGGTACCTCGGGTTACAGACGCTTCAGGTTACAGACTCCGCTAACCCAGAAATAGTACCTCGGGTTAAGAACTTTGCTTCAGGATAAGAACAGAAATTGCACAGCGGCGGCGTGGCGGCAGCAGCAGCGGGAAGCCCCATTAGCTAAAGTGGTACCTCAGGTTAAGAACAGTTCCAGGTTAAGAACGGACCTCTGGAATGAATTAAGTTCTTAACCTGAGGTACCACTGTATAGTTTACTGGGCTTTTAACGAGTTCTGATTACAGATATTTCTTAGCCATTTAGCTAGCATCCACTGGCTATCTCGCTAGCAAAGATAGGAAGTCTGTAGACCAAATCTGCCCAGTAGGTTTGACCAACCTTTAAGTAGTCTTGCTGGTCCTAGGAGGATTGGTAGGTACTTAAAAGACATGGGGCACACACTTAATTTGCATATGATACAAACACTGTACTGTATGTGAATTGGACCTTCCACAAAGTAAGAAGGAGGTGGTTGGGATCTACACCAGTCCTTTGCTTTGCAACATGCCTAACTGACAGCAAAGTAAAACAAAACAAAAAGTTTATAAATGGGAAGGATATAAAGCTTGGGCTGCCTGGGTGGTCCCCTAATATTGCCATTAGGGCTCCATTAAACCTTTCTTGTTTAAACTCTGCAATCTCACAACATTATAACAACAACAAGCAGAACTGTTGCCAGTTTTTCTGCAACAGGGACACCTGTTGGCGGTACCCTGAATATCTCTCCCTGGTGATTCACAAGTCTCTCTGCCACTCACCTGCACCACTCTGAAAGAGCTACCTGTTTCCAGCTACCTTTCTGCTGTTTCGTTTGACAACTGAAGACTTCTAAAAGTGAAGCCTGTGTGTTCACTCCCCATCTCCAGCAATATTGTACATAGCCTCCCTGCTACAGTTAAAAGTGGAGTATTAACCTCATTGTCTCCCAGCAACAAGGCTAGCCCTGCTATTATCCATTCTGTGGAGATGCTGGTATATCGTGGTCAGCACAAGGATAGCCAATGCCTTCCAGTTATTGCTGGACTCCCATCAGCCCTAGCTATCATGGCCAATGGTCAGGGATGGTGAAAGCTGTAGTCCAACAAAATCTGGAGGGCAACAGGTTTAGCCACCCTTGAGTTAGTGCTTTCAGCAAAGTTCTAAGAGAAATAGCATCCCCGCAGGTAAAGGACAATGCTCACCAATCCCCACCAGGATGACTTGAGAATTAATCCTCAAACCTGATAACTAATTTTAGATCGCCTGACAAGGGAAGCAAATTATGCAGGATAAACAGGGCTGCTTGCTAGAAGTTAAATGCAGAAGTCCTTCATGGTACCAAATGAAATTGTCCTAGTTGGGCTCGAGGTGTCAGGCTGCCAGGTGGTTTCGATGACTCTAATAAATCAAATGTTATTTTTGGAAGTGCTCACCTGTAATGAGATTATGATTTAAAACATTAAGACTCCATTCATCCTCTGTGCCTCTTACCTGGAACCAAGCCCTCCCACCCTACAGGGCCTTGTGAGTCAACATGCATAGAGTTGCTCCAGGAAGCATGAAAAAGGAATATACTGTTGTATATTATACAGTAAGCAAGTATGGAACAGAAGCAGTAAGGAGGAAGCTTCTAATTAAACTTGCAGGAGAGCTTTGTTAAATGGGATTTCTCAGTAAACAAATAGATCTTGGCAGTGGGAATGGGCACTGTTGATAAGTGCTGTATGAGACACTGTTTTGCTGAACAAACCTGTGAGCGTGTACTGGAAGTGCATCTCATTATTTTCAGTTATGCTTCCTCCAAAGAGTAAAAATAAGGATGTTGAGTATTGCAGCAGCTGCCTAAAGAAAATGAAAGAGCTAGGCTCTGAGTTATTGTTCATATTGGGAATAAGACAGAAAAGCATATAAGAAGTTAGATTCTTAATTTGCCAGAGTGCAAATCTCAAAAATTCATATATAAAGAAGTCCAGGGGCAGTATCTACTCATAACTTTTATAAAACTACATGTCTCCAGGTCTTATGCTGAAGGATGCTTTAATATTGTACTGCTCCACAGTTTCCAAAATGCACTGCTAAGTCTATCATTTTTCATTGTTTATTTAAGAATCTATTATCTACACGGTGTGGCTATAAAAGGCAGATTGACAGCTACAATACTTACATTCTTTTGTGAACAATATATTAGCATGCTGTGATTAGATTATTCAGTGGTGTATAGATATCAGAAAATGCATTTACTGTATTTCAGATGATCTAGTCTTTTCAAAATCTCCTCTAAAGATATAAGGAATTGTGTGTCCCAATTAACATATATATCCTCTATATTCTTAACTATTCTCTATGGTCTTGTCATGGAACACAATGTGCCCCTCATAGAAAATACATGTGTTCCACTGAGCTCTCACGAGCAAGAGTCAAGGCCACAATCCAACTAAAATAAACATTTTTAAGCCACACTGATTTCAGTGGGGGAATTATGTATGTGCCTAACAATGTAGTGTGGAAATAAAGGAGATTAAAAAGTGCTAACCTTTGACTCTAAACTCTTGTGTTTTTGGTCTAGCAAGAGTGGACACCTACAACAGGAGCACATTGCAATGTGCCATAGTATGTGCAGCAAGCTGCAAGCAGGTGGTGTGTTAGAAATATGCCTTTCTTCAGACATGGTGCTATCCAGATGTTTTGGATAATATCCCATCAACTCCATGTTGAGGCTGAAGGGAGTCATACTTCAAAACATCTGGAGGGCACCAGGTTAACGAAGACTGGTTTAGACATATTGGCTGCCTCACTCCTCTACGAATCAGAATGAAAGGAAGATTCTCTGAACCCATCATGTCCTCTAATCTGCCACAAATTATGTTCAGGATTCTTACTGAGCTGCAATGGCTTGCTTGAACCAGTCCCACTGCTGCAGATCCTATTTTCATAAACTCTGGAAACTAGCTTGCAATCAAATGTAGCTTTTAATTTAGACTGGAAGCCATATAAGCCATGAAAGATGTGGCATGGGATGGATGAATCTGTTCATTTCAGTTGCTCTCAGTTTTTCAATCTTAAATACTGTTCTCCACATTTCCAGGTCAATTTGTGATTATTTTTTAAATCGTCATTAAAAAAAATGTGAATTTATCCAAAAGTTCATATTTTTGTCTAATATACACATTTTTGCAAGCAATCTCCTTTAATATGGTGCTTTTTAAATGTGATTTTCACTAATTCATGAATTTTTATGGAAATAATTTACCTAATATAGGCATTTTTGTATACATTGCTTGGTTGGAAAACTGTGTCACAAAATTTGGAGCAGTGCAAATCTGGAATGATAGCTTTGTTTTGGTTTGCACAAAGTGAGAATTAGGTGGTTTTTCATTAAAATGCATAGATAGATGATATAGATAGATAGATAATAGATAGATGATAGATGATAGATAGATAGATGATAGATAGATGATAGATAGATGATAGATAGATAGATAGATAGATAGATAGATAGATGATAGATAGATGATAGATAGATCTCTTCCCCAACCCTCAGTGTGGCACTGCTACTTAGTGATGTCTGTTTTCAGAGTTAAAAGTCCAGATACAGAGATGACACTAACTATACCATGAAAATTACAACAGTTGGTTTTTGATAGGTCATTGCAAAAAATAAAAATCACCCCAAGACAAAGAGCTAAATGAGAAATATATACAGTATGGGCTTGGGAAATGTAAGAACCAGCAGCAAAACAAGCCTGATACCAGTAACATGTTAGTGTCATAAAATAAAAAATAAGCCAAAATATAATAATTATTAGACTTAACAGATGACCCATTTTCATTTGTAGATGTAGGTCTTTGTTTCACCCCCTTGGAACCATCTCCCCAAACTGCAAAGTGTTCATGTGACACACAACCAGCTGGAGAGCTCTCACTCCTCTTCTCTTTCCTGAGCACTAACCACTAATTTGAAAGAAGCCTGTGGGAGAGAATATCTCTGGCATCTTGCTTTGTCTGCAGAGAAAGAACAGCAATAAGATGCTCTGGAGCTATGTGTTGTTTTTGCTTTTCTTGAACATTTTAGAATAAGGTTTGCTCAATCCTTTCATTCCCACTTGGAGAAGAATTTTATTTACTCTGTTGAGAGCTGCTTAGTATTCAATAGAACAACCATTTTTGACCAGTTCCTTAACAATCACTTTTAATTAGCCATTTTACTTAACTTTACTTAACAGTTTGTAGGAAAGTGCTGTTTGGTTCCCACTTACTAAAGGAGGGTGCAAGACCTGGGGGACTACAAAAAACCCCACAGTTGTGGAGAGCCAGTGTGGTGTGGTGGTTAAGAGCGGTAGACTCGTAATCTGGTGAATCGGGTTCACATCTCTGCTCCTCCACATGCAGCTGCTGAGTGACCTTGGGCCAGTCACACTTCTTTGAAGTCTCTCAGCCTCACTCACCTCACAGAGTGTTTGTTGTGGGGGAGGAAGGGAAAGGAGAATGTTAGCTGCTTTGAGACTCCTTCGGGTAGTGATAAAGCGGGATATTAAATCCAAACTCTTCTTCTTTATGCATTCCATGACCAGACTTAAGGGAGCAATTCTTACTCTCTACCCCTCAGCCTATAAGAGTGATGGAGCCATTGCATCCACAGCCCTGCCATACATGGCTGCAAGGGTAGAAGGCAATGCAACAACTGGGCCTGATGCTGTCATTCAGTGAGAGCCCTGTTCTTAACATAGAGCAGTAGTTGAATCCAGCAGTTGGCTTAGCAGTGGATCCCTGTGCAATGCTAAAATCCAGTGCCCCCCGTACTTCTTGCACTCCATTCTACAGCACTGTTGTGGTGCCCCCTGCAGTGTGACACCTAGTGTGGCCGAACCAGTCAGTCTACCATAAAACCACCTCTGGGCTTAGGGCACTGTAAGCATTGTGTCACGTTTTGTCCTGTTACACTGCTACTGCTTGTGCAAGAAAACTAGTTTGCACAACAATGCTAACTCTCCTGCTTCTTATGCTAACGTTATGTTGGATCTGGACCATATATCCCAGATGGAAGCCTTTATATCTGGACAAACCTAGACAGCATCTTAAAAAGCAGAGACGTCACCTTGCCAACAAAGGTCTGTATAGTTAAAGCTATGCTTTTCCCAGTAGTGATGTATGGAAGTTAGAGCTGGACCATAAAGAAGGCTGATTGCCAAAGAATTGTTGCTTTTGAATTATTGTGCTGGAGGAGACTCTTGAGAGTCCCATGGACTGAAAGAAGATCAAACCTTTCCATTCTTAAGGAAATCAGCCCTGAGTGCTCACTGGAAGGACAGATCGTGAAGCTGAGACTCCAATACTTTGGCCACCTCATGAGAAGAGAAGACTCCCTGGAAAAGACCCTGATGTTGGAAAAGATGGAGGGCACAAGGAGAAGGGGACGACAGAGGATGAGAAGGTTGGATAGTGTTCTCGAAGCTACCAGCATGAGATTGACTAAACCATGGGAGGCAGTGGAAGACAGAAGTGCCTGGTGTGCTCTGGTCCATGGGGTCACGAAGAGTCAGACACGACTAAACGTCTAAACAACAACAAATTTTTAACCTGACATCTGATAGAGTCTACCTCTTTATAACTATGAGCTGTCTGGTAGATCCAAAACACTAAAAGTTTGGTACAGTGCTACCTTGATTTCAGAACAGCTTAGTTTATGAAGAACTTGGATTAAGAACCCTGCAAACCAGGAAGTAGGTGTTTTGGTTTGTGAACTTTGCCTTGGAAGCAGAACATGTTCCGCTTCCTGTTGAGTGTGTTCCATTTGTAAATTGAGTCCCCTGCTGCTATGGGAAAGCACACCTTGGTTTACGAATGCTTTGGTTTAAGAACAGACTTCCAAAACGGATTAAGTTCGTAAACCAAGGTACCACTGTATTTTACTGTTTTATTGTATTGCACTTCAGAGAGTAATAGCAAATGGCATATTTCAAAGTTGCAGCAGGACTGTAACATTTAGGATGCAATCCTATACACCCTTATCTGGGAATAAGCCTGTAGGGGAAGACATTATGGCCTCTGGCTGGTTGCATTTCTGCTGCTTACTGGACAGTAGAGGGGGAAGGGCAAGGCAGTATCAAGGTTGGTAGGGTGCAAATGTGTTGGCATGGAGAGTACATTGGCTCCGCTAGTTTCTTTGCACTGCATTGACTTCGCTGCCAACTCGCCCCTCCCCTTCTACCTCCCAGGTAAAAAGCAGCAACACAACCGATAGGTCAAGTGATTGGCAGCACCCCAACATGCTGGTATAAACCCCATTAACCTCAATGGGGCATAGATTTGAGGGGGAAACAGTGGAGTCTAAAGCTTGGGGCCTCATAGATCAATGAGAGGGAGCACATCAATGTTGGCAAATAATAACTCCAATTCAGAAAAGAATATTCAGCCCAGCGGCGTAGCGTGGGTTATCAGCACCCGGGGCAAGGCAAGTAATTTGCGCCCCCTAACCCGGGGCAAGGCAAGTAATTTGCGCCCCCTAACCCAGGGCAAGGCAAGTACAGTAATTTACTCTCCCAAGCAGCAGCAGCGAGGCTTCTCTTTCCCCCGCGCTCTCCCGGAGCTGCCTCCTTTCTTTCCTTTTTTCCCTTTCTCCAAGGCTTTTCGCTTTCTCTCCTTAATTGATTCCCCCTCCACACCGCGGCGTTTCCTGGCTGCTCCCCCCCCTTCCCCTCTCTCTCCTCCTCGCTCTGCTTGCCTTGCCCTGCCCTGCCTGAGGGCGCCCTGAGGAGACTCCGCTCTCCTTTTTGACCAGGCGAGGTGGAAAAAAGGGGGGGAAGTCTCTTCCCGCCCCACGCCAGACTCCCTGCTCAGCTCGGCTCACTACCCAGGTGGCCAGTGGAGAGAGAGCCGCAATTACCATAAAGCTCCTCTCCCTCCGCTTCGCCAAGCTGTCAAAGCCCAGCAGCAGCGGCAACGGCAGCAGCAGGCGCAGCCAGACCCCCGCCAGCCAGCCTGCCCGGCTTCCTCTCCTTTTTTTGCCCGCGGCAGAAGGCTTCACTCTCCCCCTTCCGCGACCTCCTCGCCAAGCCAAACGAGCGCGGGCTCCCTAACCCGTGGATTTTAGTAGGGGCAGAGAGCTGCTAGTGCGAGTGCGCCCCCCGCCCATGTTGCGCCCGGGGCGGCCGGCACCCCTGGCACCCCCCACGCTACGCCACTGATTCAGCCTCAGGTGTCTTAGATTTTTAACAAATATTAAATGGTTAGAATAATTTGATCTGTTAAAAATTAATCAAGCAACTTGTTTGATTTTTTAAAAAATGCTAACAGTTTTTTAAATAATAATAAATATGGGTACTGAGAAAAACTTTGGTGGCAAGTCACTGCTTATAACAAGCATTCCTCCATCTTTCATAAAGACAGCAGCAAATGCTTCTTCTCAGATGGTGCTTGCTGTAACACAGGCATGCAGTCTCAAATAGGGAAATAAATATACTTTCCCCTCTTGAGCATTATCATTAACTGATTCATACTCCACCTTTCAAGAAAGTATTAGGCTGTAATGATAAGGAAATAATAGCATAACACAATAAAAGCATAATAATCACTGTGGTTGTGTTTTTTAAAAAAACTATTATTTAATTTGCATACAGATTTCTGAAGGTTTGATCAATTAATTAATATTTCTTTTGCCCTGTTTAAAAGACATCTCATGATTGCCTCCACCAAACTGGTTTTCATAGGTGCCAAATATTTAAAGCTGTTTTCAGAATTGGTTGGGATCTGTAGGAGCTCGGCCTCTGTGAAAAGCACCCTGCAGATGAAAAGGAGCCATCAAAAATCCTAGCAATGGCATACCATCAACAAACAACAACACAAGTCTGAGCTTTATCAGCCCTCGGGATCTGAGGGACTGAACTTGAAAGAGAAAGCAACACTGGGTTTTTTTAAAAAAAATCCCAAGAAACCTATTTACTTCCAAGAAGTGATTATAAAACTACATGTATAAAAAGTTTTGTTTTTTTTAAAGTGAACAGTAGGAAAGGATGGAAAACAGAAACTAAATCTGCACTCCACCTCAGATTGGATCAAGTTAAGGCCAAACTGAACATGACTATAAGTGCAAGTTGGCACTGAATGTTGTTGGCAGCTGCTATTCGCATTTTGAAAAAGTGCACAGCCAGTGCAAAGATGCATTTAATGGCCCAGTCTGGCCATTAACTGACATCATAGGATTGCAATGAGACTAAGCTGTGAGAAGGTGATTTGCTCACCCTGTGTGTAAGCAGGGGTCTAAACCTGGGCTTCCCACACTCATAATTATCACAGCTGATTCATGCTCTACACAGAAAACACATTTGCTGTATGAATATTTTTTGCAGTTGCAAAGTTGGGTTGCCATATGTCCTGTTTTTCCAGGACATGTCCTCTTTTCCATGGGAATGTAAAATGAGAGTTGTCATAGTGATCCATAGTTAAAAGCAGAAACTGGCCAATGTGTCCTCCTTTTTGCTCATCAAAATATGGCAAACATATGGGTACAAATAGTGGGATCATACAATTGGTCATTTGTTGTTTAGTCGTGTCCGACTCTTCGTGACCCCATGGACCAGAGCACGCCAGGCACTCCTGTCTTCCACCGCCTCCCGCAGTTTGGTCAAACTCATGCTGGTAGCTTCGAGAACACTTTCCAACCATCTCGTCCTCTGTCATCCCCTTCTCCTTGCGCCCTCCATCTTTCCCAACATCAGGGTCTTTTCCAGGGAGTCTTCTCTTCTACAATTGGTCATTGCTTGCATGTAAATTCCAATATATGGTTACAGAGATGGCACTCCCAGTTATACTTTAAAGGAGATGAAGGTGTTTAGCCACGGCATTATGTGATTAAAAGGAAGCAGATGCATTTGCTCCATGAACTGTGAATCAATGCTAAAGAGCTGTTGCTGGAATGCAGAGCCAGCTGTGTTTACAAACCGGTGACAGAATCAGGCAAGACATTCTCATTCTAGCCACAGGTCATTCTTCTCTTTTTGGCCTGCTGGGATTCAGAGCTTTATTCTTCCTCTGCTCTTCCTACATAATTTACGAATTCAGTGTTGATAGTAGAGAGAGTCTGGGAGGCCTGTTATGTATGATTTATTATGAGTGCAATGTTGATTGAAGACTCCGATCCCACAATCTCATCAAGAGGCACATTTTTGTCTGGAACAGAATTGCTGAGATCAGTGAAAAGGTGTGAGTTAAGATAAAATACTTTTCTGCCATGCATTTGTAAACCACCATAGTTTTCTAGCACAAACACAGGATCACAGAGTTGGAAAGGAATCTGCATATCATCTAAGAGGCCACTTTCTTTCTCATTAGGAGAGAGGAGGAGAAGTGCATGTCGGGAGGAAATGAATTCCACACTGAGGAGCGCACACAGCAAAGGTCCAATCCCTCAGTGAAATACGACACAGCCCTAGGATATCCCAGCAGCAGTTCTGCCTTTGATATGTATGTTCATTCTTCATAACTGCAGCCAGGGGTGGTTGAACTGAGTACTCGCCTGGGTTAATGTACTGTCTGCAGTGAGCTAGGCTAGCAAAAAGCATCTGTAACATTTTTTAAAAGGTTTTTAAAGTTGTTAGGGTAGGGACACAGGTGGCGCTGTAGGTAAAACCACGGAGCCTAGGACTTGCCGATCAGAAGGTTGGCAGTTCAAATCCCTGCGACGGGGTGAACTCCCGTCGCTACCGGTCCCTGCTCCTGCCAACCTAGCAGTTTGAAAGCATGTCAAAGTGCAAGTATTTAAATAGGTACTGCTCTGGCGGGAAGGTAAATGGCGTTTCCGTGCGCTGCTCTGGTTCGCCAGAAACGGCTTAGTCATGCTGGCCACATGACCCGGAAGCTGTATGCTGGCTCCCTCGGCCAATAAAGCGAGATGAGCGCCGCAACCCCAGAGTCGGTCATGACTGGACCTAATGATCAGGAGTCCCTTTACCTAAAGTTGTTGGGGTACTAGCTACGGAAATGACCTTCCTTCAAGTAGCTCTAAATTATCTTTGTTTTTCAATTTCGATGTCATCTGTGGAATGAAGCTTTACTTTGAGGCAATGTTACCAAGAATGTAGCACTTCAAATAACATAAACTATCTAAATGATAATAAAATAATGATGGTTAAAAAGTAAAGTCATAAGTTGTAAAAGGTAAGCTGGATACCATTTATACTTATACTTATTTTTAATTAAATTTATATTCTGCCCTTCATCTGAAGATCACAGGGCAGTTTACAATATAAAAACAGAAAAATACATACCATAATAACAAACCAAAACAATACTCACACACCCCGTTTAAAAGGCCTGGAATGTTTCATTGCCTGGTGCCTGGGGTAAATATATTGTTACAAAAGCCCAGTGCCTATCCCTGTCTCTGCCAAGTTGTGGCAAGAGCGCATGGGATCTCAGGTGCCTCAGATAATGTTGGCAAGGTCCAGGCCAGTTCATATGGGGAGATTGGGTGCTTGAGGTATTGCGGTCCTGAGCCATTTAAGGCTTTATAGGTCAACACCAACACTTTCTGCCTGGAAACGGACTTTTCATTATTATTTTTAAAGATTTTAAAACGTGACTTGCAGAGGGTAGGAAACATTCTAATCACCTGAGCTTGCATGAAGCGTTTGCGAATGTCTGTATCTGAACCTGGTCTAAATGTTGAGTGTAGAATCATAGAGTTAGAAAGGACCTCAGATTTAATCTACTCCAACGTTTCCTGACAATGCAGGAAACTCACTTATACAGCTTCCATGACCATCTAGCCTCTGCTTAAAATTCACTAAGAAGGAGAAACTGAGGCTGCCTGTTCTTCTTAATTGCCTCTTCTCCAAGCTAAATAAGTTCCTTCAACCTTCCCTGATAAGAGTAGTTGGTCTCCAAGGCCCTCACCATCTTTGTCACCCTCCTCTGGACCTGTTCCAGTTTCCTGATATCCTTCTTAAATCAAGTGATGTACACGGATATGTGAATCAGGCTTAATGGTCTTTCAGAAGGAAATGTCCTTTAGACATATGGGCATCAAACTGGAGGATCAGCTTAACTTTTATTTTTATACGTTTAAGTGTAGCGGTTAAGAGTTGGGATGTTAAGATTATAATATTATTGGCTTCAATGCAGGCCAAACACATTACTAATCATGAGAGGATTACTGGTGGGAGGTTCTGAATTTGCATTTTGATCTTAATGGGCAAAGAAAATACACCAGATGTGAATTTCAGTAAGATGCTTTTAGTAACCAAAATAATAAACTGCTGCTATTTGCTGCTTTTGTTCTGCCTGTTAAGCATCTTCTGGAGTGGTAGGGGAGGGAAAATACATCAGGATACCTTAGAATCAAGGTCCTCTCAGAAGGTCACCTGCTCCTGACTTAACTTTAACAAACATGATTCGAAGCTTCCTGAATTTCCACAGCCTGTGCCCTTTGGCAGAACAAGTGCAGGCTGCTGCCAATGCAGCTCAGTGCCAAGCATGTTAATGAAGCATCTCGGCATTTTATTTTTTTTGTTCGACAGGCAAAAAGATCAAATCAGTGGAAAGCTGTTTTCCAGAACTAAACGGTGGTGGTGGTGGACCCCACAAATGGAGATTATGGTGGGAAAGAGGCCCTGCTTCCTATTCCCTTAGTAGCTGTGCAGAAAAGGGAGTTGCAGCATGTGTATCTCGCTCATTGGTGTCTGTGCTCAGAATCCACAAGAACTGTCAAGCAACAGATTCAATGCACCTAAAACATAACTTCTTTGGACTCCAGCACAATGTTCCTGGAAGGATTTTCTCTGAGAACCAAAAACTTGCTTCAATATGGTTGCAGTATGATTACATTTTGCTAAAGGGGGGCCCCTGGGAGTGGGTTGGTGCAGGGTTACCAAAGAATGATGTCAAAAATGCTAGAGTGATCAATTCTAGTGCTTTATCGTAACCTGTGCTGCCATTACAGGTTCGGGTCGGACACTGAAACAGCAAGCTGCCGTCATGACTCGTCTGTGCCTGAGCAAATGTTTATACATTACTTATCCCCCCCAAAAAAATTTAAGCATATGTCAGTTTGGTCACAACCTCCTATTAGTCCACCTGCATAGATGGCAGATTCAGGTAGGTAGCTGTGTTGGTCTGATGCAATCGAAATAAATTTTTTTAAAAAAATTGTCCAGTAGCACCTTAGAGACCAACTAAGTTTGTTCTGGGTATAATCTTTCATGTGCATGCACACTTCTTCAGATACACTGAAACAGAAGTCACCAGACCCTTATATATAGTGGGAGGGTGGGGTTTTTCTCAGAAGAGTAGTAGAAGATGGATGATTGACTCAATGGGTATGGTAAACCTGTTGACGACTGTTAATGACTGCAATTAGTCCTATAGGAAAAAGCAAGGGATAGTATGCAGATGACCAAAAATAGCTTTAGCATATGTAATGAGACAAGAATCCAATATCTCTGTACAGACCAAGTCTCTCCATAGTTTTCAGTTTAGTAATAAGTTGTAATTCAGCAACTTAGTTTGCATAGGTGGCAAACATCCAATTTTTATGGTCAGAGCCCAGCATCCCAGGCCAACAGATATGCACAGCACCAAAGCAAACCAATTAGCACATATCAAAGCAAGTGAATAAACATATATGAGCTCATTCTTGCCTCAACTACCAATTGGTCCCGGGGTAACCTTGACGACCAAGATGGAGTTTACAGGCCTTCTGGAACATCTTCACAAGTTTACATTGCATAAGCCTGCCTTCTTATACAGCAAACATCTCTCAGTCAACAAATATTTACACTTAATTAATTTCCTATTGTCCCTTTAATGTGAACACATTGGAAGATAGTAAAGTTGTCCACTGTAGGAAAATGTCAGAAACAGAGAGACCTCTTCCTTGTTTTTAAAAAAGCTTGTTTCTGAGTGTTTTCACACTTCATAAATATTGGATTTATGCCAAATCCTGGGTGTGCTCATGTAGTTTTGACCTTGCCTCCACCCTGCCCATTTAGGAAAATGGCAGCAATGCCACTGCCAGGAGTGTATACCATCCTCAAGATACAGGGAGGAATTCAGCATCACACCAAGGCAATCATTCCACCCAACATCGCTCAGCCTGGACACTGAGGTTCTCCTCCGAGGGTCTTCTGGTATTTCCCTCACTGCAAGAAGCAACGTTACAGGGAGCCAGGCAGAGGACTTTCTCAGTAGTGGCGCCCTCTGTTCAGATGTCAAGGAGATTAAGAATAACACAACTTTTAGAAGACATCTGAAAGCAGCTGTGTATCAGGAGGTTTTTAATACTGGATGCTTTTATTGTGTTTTTAGATATGCTGTAAGCCAACCAGATGGGCTGGGTAAAAATAAAGTATTATTATTATTATTATTATTATTATTATTATTATTATTATTATTATTATTCCATCACAGCAAGCAAGTTCAGATTCCACTTTGATGCATTTCAAGAGCAAGATTCTCACCCAAGGTTAGAAACCTGCCAAATTTAAATTAGGTTCAGGGGTTGGTGTTGTGTCTGTGTGTCTGTGTGCTACACACTTTTAAGTTAATTAGGTGTGTGTGTGAAAAACTAAAAGGGGTTTCCTTCCCTCCCTGTGTTTTTTGGCACAACTATTTTATTATTAAAATGACATATATCATAGAGGTGCCCTGAGAAAGGTAACCTGCACAGTTTCAGAAGGTTAGGTGTGGGAGCTAGGGAATTATGATGGATGGGGGAGGAGAACCACTTTAAGCTTGTGTTCCGTTCAATTGGCGCCAAAGGTCGTAGCAACTAATAAGTGGAAAGCTGATTTGACAGGAGTGTTTTGACATGCAGCGCAGACAAAAAAAGGACTTGAAGATCCAGCATCCCAAGCAAGCATCACTAGCAGAACTAGCAAAGAGCACAGGATAGCCAAGGGAAAGGCGATACCCCAGCACTATGTGACTGGAGAGCCTTGGCACAATAATGCCCTCTTATTCACAGCTAGACCTGGCTGCTGCAGAAATCTTCTCTTTATACCCACCCAGGCACTTTCTTTATATGGCAAGCTAGGGAAGAAATGTTTGAGTTTTTGAAGACACACTGCCTTTAGGTGTGGGTGGGGGGGTAAGGAATGTTAATCCGGATATCTGAAGCACCACGAAGTGAACTTTGGTACAGGCAGCATTGGAGGGATCTTGTTTTGGCTTTGATACGTCCCTAGTCTGTTTGAACTGGCTGTGCTCCTGTTCGAGGTTTAGGATTCATCCAAATCCTTTGCACACCTCTAGCATATATCTATTTATCCTTCTTCTGAGAACAGTGTGGCATCTGTGTCCCTCCAAATGTTGTTGGACTGCAACTCCCAGTTGGGGCTGATGGGAGTTTTGGGAGTCCAAATCTTCTGGAGGAGTGCAGGTTTCCCCTTTTGTTCTAAAGGTTCATAGTGGCTGAAGTATTATCACTTTTTATTTGAGATCTTGAGAAACATCTTTCTCTTAACCGCAAGCAAGTGAAAAGGTGCATTATAGAGGGGAAGCAGGAGGGTCCTGGGTGTAGAGCTGTGTTTCCCAAGCTTGGGTCTCCAGCTGTTTTCTGACTACAATTCCCATCATCCCTGCTAGCTAGGGATGATGGATGTTGTAGTCCAAAAACAGCTGGAGACTGAAGCTTGGGAAACACTGGTGTAGAGTCTTGTGACAGGAGAAAAGAATGGCAGAGAGGAGAATGCCATTCCTATTAAAGTGCCAGGGGACAGCAAGGAGCGTGCGTTCTTTTGAACAAATGGTTGGGAAGGTTCACATTATATATATATATATATGCTTTCGTAGATTTTCACGGGTACAGGAATGCAGGTTTTGGTGTCCTCGGGTGTCTTCCCGTGTAAAAGTTGGGGTGTCTAGGCGACGTTTCGACGAGGTCTCACTCGTCATCTTCAGGCTGGTGCTTTCGGCTTCTTGTTACTGGAACAGAGCAGGATCTCAGTGTTTGAGTTCCTATAAATACTGTTGAGGGGGTGTGGTGTATAGCCTCCAATGTTCTGGGCAGAGAGGAAGTTCCCAGGCTAGTGTGCCTTTTCTTCTTTTGTTCCTTAATTACTTGAGGGATATCTTGAGTGATTTCTTGAGTGATATCCTGAGTACCACTTAGGTGGGTCATTAGGTGTGGATTAGTTGCTAAAGTCTTTGTGTCTTGACCTCTTGAACTTTGTGAAGAGTTTTTCTGAGAAGATGGCTGTACTGCACTTAGTTGTGCTCTGGCTTGGCTTCGTGTATAGGGGCGAGCTGTGGTTTTGTGGCCTGTGTCAGCCAGATCTGTGTAGGGATTGCAGGGGGGTGCAGCATCCGGAGGTGCCACCATGGTTTGGCTACTGGATGGTGTCTGTAATTTATCTGTGGAGAGGGTCTGGGTTTGGGTCTGGTGTGGTTGATTGGTGATGGCGTTCTGTGTGCCTCTGGATCTGGTGTCAGTTTTTGTGGGGAGGGCTAATTTCCAGATGTCTGGCAAGCGGGATGTGTCGTCACGCTTGTTCATGTTGTGAGGGTGTTTCTCTATCTCGATGGCTTAATCATGGAAGCCATCGAGATAGAGAAACACCCTCACAACATGAACAAGCGTGACGACACATCCCGCTTGCCAGACATCTGGAAATTAGCCCTCCCCACAAAAACTGACACCAGATCCAGAGGCACACAGAACGCCATCACCAATCAACCACACCAGACCCAAACCCAGACCCTCTCCACAGATAAATTACAGACACCATCCAGTAGCCAAACCATGGTGGCACCTCCGGATGCTGCACCCCCCTGCAATCCCTACACAGATCTGGCTGACACAGGCCACAAAACCACAGCTCGCCCCTATACACGAAGCCAAGCCAGAGCACAACTAAGTGCAGTACAGCCATCTTCTCAGAAAAACTCTTCACAAAGTTCAAGAGGTCAAGACACAAAGACTTTAGCAACTAATCCACACCTAATGACCCACCTAAGTGGTACTCAGGATATCACTCAAGAAATCACTCAAGATATCCCTCAAGTAATTAAGGAACAAAAGAAGAAAAGGCACACTAGCCTGGGAACTTCCTCTCTGCCCAGAACATTGGAGGCTATACACCACACCCCCTCAACAGTATTTATAGGAACTCAAACACTGAGATCCTGCTCTGTTCCAGTAACAAGAAGCCGAAAGCACCAGCCTGAAGATGACGAGTGAGACCTCGTCGAAACGTCGCCTAGACACCCCAACTTTTACACGGGAAGACACCCGAGGACACCAAAACCTGCATTCCTGTACCCGTGAAAATCTACGAAAGCACATATATATATATATATATATATATATATATATATATATATATATATTTGAATGAAACTCATACATAGTTGCTTTAGTTTAGCCATGTCTGAAGTCAGAGCAATAGCAGCAAGCCAGTGCTGCTGGGTTATTGAATTAGCCCCACGCTCACATTGGCACAAAAATGATCATTGCCAGTAATCAATACTATTTATTACTTTAAAGCCTCTATCCATAAAAAAATGGGAATTCAACTGATTCTCAATAAATAGTGTTGGATTAAACTGTTGACGAAATTATTTAATAATACTTTTCAAATCTAGAACTTGGCAATAAACTATCAAAACACATGCTTTGCATGCCCGAGGTACAAGGTTCAATAACCATCAATTCCGGATAAAGGCTCTTGGATAGAAGGTTGTGGCGGGGGGGGGGGGGCTGCCTGGTATCTTGGAGTGGTAACAGGAAATACTGATCCAGGTGAACCAATTGAAAATGGATGGGGAGTCTGTGACCCACCAGATACTGCTGGATTACAACACGCATAATCCCAGACCATGGACTATACCATCTGAAATTATGCCTGTGAGTAACAGTTGCTGGGAAGCACCAGTGAGCAGACTGCAGCTGCGCTCATGTCCAGCTTGCAGGCTTCCTAAAGGCATCTGGGTAGCCAGAGAACGGGATGCTGGACTAGATGGGCCATTGTCCTGAGGCAGCAGGCTTGTCATATGTCCTTATTTATTTAAAAGCATTTATAAACCATTAATAATTTAAAATCTCTAAGAGTTGGAATCCAACAACATCTGGAGAGCCAAAAGCTCTCTGTCTCTTTAGTGGAAATAACTTTTATATTACGTGTAGTATTGTGGCAAAGAAACCACATATGGCTCACTTATCTAAAGAACTGGAGGTGTTGGGCTTGAAGCCTGCAATCCTGTGCACATTTACTTGGAATAGGTCCCATTGAACTCAGTGAGACCTCTCTGAAAAGATCAGGCTGCAATTCTGAATATAAATATTTTATAAGAAGCCTATCTTGGAAATAAGTAGTATTGGTTTCAATAGGACGTTCATAGCAGTTTGCTTTGGACTGTGTTGCTGTAGCCTGTATGTTAACGGGGAATCAGGAGTGTTGGATATGAAACTCCTTGACTTTTGCATTAACTATTTTGTATTTCACATGTAAAAAATACATTGGGCATAGTATATCTTCTGTTTTAAAGCAGCTTCCTTTGTCCTGTCCTACATTAATGGCATGCACAGTGCAGACTAAAAGGAATATACTTAGCCTGTTGTCTTTACTCTGCATATGTACTGCTGAACGTAGGTAAGATGACATAATGCATCTTCTAACACTGGTCTAAGCACATCTAAATTGCCATTTTTGTCATGCCAGTCATACTATCTGCCTCTAGGTTGACTCATTTATTTGGTGAAAAAATGTTTGCTTCCTGGGGAAAACACTGACAAGCCAAAGTGAATGAAGGTGAATGTATTGTAGAACAGGTAGTGTAGTCATAAAGATGAACATGAACAATGCCATTTTCAAAGAAATGTCTCCTTAAAGATCCTGAAGGAGGATAGCCAGATGATTCTGGGCTCCAGAGAAAATATTGATACATAGCGTATTGATAGTTATACTGCTGTTTCTTTGAAATACTTACTTTGCAACCATCAGAATAAAACACTAGGTAGAGATCCATCCAGGTCTAAGCATACCAATTTAGATCTGTGTCATCCCCACCATGTTTATTAACACGACCGATAACTACAGATTGATCCGCCTTCTATTATCTCTGTTTTCACAAGCAAGATGATCAAGACATTACCACATGCCTCATACGTACTTACATGCTACAAGAAACCTCTAACAATCAAACAAAATAGACCTATTATTAGAGGTTTTTAAACAGAAGCTGAGTGGCTACCTGCCATGGATGCTGGAGCAGATTTCCTGCATTGGCAAGGGGGTTGGAGTAGATGGTCTTTCAGACCCCCCCCCCTGCCAACTCTATGTTTATAGGATCCTTTTAATTTTCCTTCTGAAGTGGGCATTTTTGTTGCCCTTCAGTTACTCCAGCCCTGCAAGCAGATCACAGTTAATGTGTTCTACAACTTCATCCCCTTGAAATCAGGTAGATGAATCTTTCCAGAGTTAAAATGTAGAACTCTATCCCGCATGACGATGACAAGTTTTGTTGTTTTTCTCCATGTCAGAGGAACAAGACGAACAGAATATGACGGAGATGTGAGCTGAACCAGTGTCTCACTTCACTGCGCCAATTAGTTGTATATACCTCTGTTCATAAGAATGCTGAACCAGGAGAAACTATACACTGCCAGTGGAAATAACTTACACTTTAGTAGAGGACTCACACAGCCAGGAAAAAGGAAGGGATGGCGCCACATGACGTATCTCATTACAAGTAAAAATTTTTAAAAAATTATCCTCTTTGCCTTCCTGATCTCTTGGTGCACACAAGTACCTTGTTGATCAGCTAGATCAGCTAGGCTCCTTTATATCAAATCTCCCATTTGAGGGCCAAACTACATGCTATGTTAAATATATGATCATGTTCAATGTAACTGTTTGTCTTATGGGTTTGGCTGGTGTCATAGTATGGGAGGGGGATCGGGATGGTGCTGTATGGAGAGAGGGGTATTATTCTGTTCTGCTGGGACATGAGGCCCACAAGGAAAGTGGGAATGGCTATTGGAGACTCCAATGGGTCAGGCCAGGAATATCAGGACCTTGGACAACTCCCAGTGGGCCCTACTAGACAAGTTTGTTGTTTCAGCAAAGATTTACAGGCAAAACACAAAATAGATATACAGTGGTACCTCTGGTTAAGAACTTAATTCGTTCTAGAGGTCCGTTCTTAACCTGAAACTGTTCTTAACCTGAGGTACCACTTTAGCTAATGGGGCCTCTCGCTGCCACTGCACTGCCGCCACGCGATTTCTGTTCTCATCCTGAAGTAAAGTTCTTAACTTGAGATACTATTTCTGGGTTAGCAGAGTCTGTAACCTGAAGCGTCTGTAACCCGAGGTACCACTGTACATTAAATGCAATTGCACACTTAATGTAACATGCAGTCTGGCCACTAGGTGTGATACATGCATGAATCTTGTCTCATTTTCCTAGTGCTAAGGTCATGTTTGGATGGATTTTGTTTGCCGTTTTTACTGGACAGTTAAAAAAACCAGAAGTCCTCCGTTAATAAGGAGCTGTCAGAGGAATATATATTTTCTTCCTCTGTAATGCATCACCAATAAACATGGTGCATTATAGAGGAACAAAAGCAAAAGAAGCAGATGAGGACTCGAATGCCTTTCATAATTTTGCAGAGGGAAGAAATTGGGTGACTGCTGCCCCCCCCCCGCCATGTTGTTTTGGCAACCAAGTATCAGGAACGAAGAGGCGCAACCCTGTTTCAAGCTCAGCCCCATCTCCACTGAGATGCTTGCCTCTGCTTCAGACCAAGTTCCAGGCTGCTGCTGAAACTGAATTCGAGAGGCTGCTGTATTTGATGGCTATCAGAGACAAACGGGCTGCAGAATGACACTTTAGGGTCATTCTCACTTTCCTCCATGAGCAGCATATCAAGAAGTTGCTATATAGGCTTTCTTGCTTTCACCAGCTTTTTAATCTTTCTGGTGTTATTGATCCCAAAGCAGCAAGGGATGTAAATCACACAGGACCCTGGAGACTGCACCGTTATCAGGAAAACAGAATGCTTATGAGAGACAAGCCATGTTAAAAGATACTACCTGGATTAGCTGCACTTGTTTTGCAAGGGTGTCCACTTCACACACCCCATTTTTGGTGTAAGCCTGTAATGTTCCAAATGTACACCTACAATGCTTAAAACAGTATGCATTGCTATGGCAAATGTATACCATGCAGGTAACACACTAGAAGTCAGGGATCCACCATTGCCTGCAGCTCCCTTTCGAGTAAACATTTTGCAGCAAATATTTGGAATGGCCCTTTGCATACAAGCTTGTGAATTGGGATTTAAAATGGCCATACCTGCATGGGTGCAGACTGCAGGCTTGTCTGATCTTCTTTGTTTTTTCTAGAACCCCAAGCTCATTCTACCACAGACATAGTTTTAAAACAAAACAGGATGCCTCTGAATGCATTCTGAATATGTAACACCCTCCCCACAGTATTATAACTGTACTGAGTTCACAGAGTTGTATCCAGTTGCTGCAGCTGAAGTAACTATTAATGGAAGAGGAAGGAGGGAATGTTTGCTGATTCTCTGCCCACCCACACCCCCACACTGCTGCGTCCCAATCTGTTCTGGATGGCTGGGACTCCTTGGAATAGATGGTGTGGGCATTACGGGAGGGAAGAGTGAATTTGCACCCTCCCCTCCTATTCTTTTGGAAGGAACCTCGGGGGGGGGGGAGTTGAAGGAGAACCATTTGGTTTCCACTTACAGTCCTTACACACAGGAGTTAACATAGGAAGTTGCCTTATACTGAGTCACACCATTGCTTCATCTAGCCTAGCATCATTGCCCAAACAGACTGGCAGTGGTTCTCCAGGATTTAAGGCAGGAAGATCACTCAACCCTAACTGGAGATGCCAGGAATTGAAGGTGGGGCATTCTGCATGCAAACATGTGCTCTGCACCACAAGCCTACAGCCCTTCTCCTATCCAGCTTTCTTCATTTCAGCATCTTACTTTAGGTGGCAAAAGCCATTTTGTTGTAAAACAGTAGGGATTCAATTTACTGCAAATCGCTCAGAAATCTACCAGTAGGTTCCAATCTGTCTTTTGCCTATGCCTGCTGTAAGGCATTCCTCTTGAAATTATCCACAGCTAGGGCTGCCATATTTCAAAAAGTAAAAACCAGAACACCCCAAAAGTTGATGAAGACCCCAAAATTGTAGACCAGCTGCTTTGCATGCCAAATATCTCAGCTTCAATCCTCAGCATCTCCAGTTAGGGCTGGGAAAAGATCCCTGGCTGAAGCCCTGGAGAGCTCCTTCCAGCCATTGAGTACTGTGCTAGATGGACTGTTGGTCTGATGCAATAGAAGTCAGCTTTCTACGTTGTGAATATAGCACCACCATGTTCTTGAGCAGCTCACACTGATTTCAGTGGAGACTGGGCAGGAGAACATCGCAAAACATTCTGGGCCAGATTTGCCTATATCAAGTTCATTCTGCCTCCTTTAATGGCACAATTGGGAGCTTGAGGCAGCTGCCTCACCTTGCCTCTCGATGGGGCTTCTGCTTTTGGCTTTGCCGTCATTATTTGTCATGTAATAGAAGAAGCAGTAGAAAGATCCCAAGGTCAAAGGAAGGAGCTTTCAGCTCCCATTTGGATTTTCACAAAAACTGGCTGATTGAGTAAGCATTCCTGGGCTGATTTCAATTGACCCTCATTTTGAAGATCATTCTCATTCTCCCTCCTTCTCTAGAGACATGGAGTGGCAGGGTGGTGGGAGGGGTGACAGGAACATAGGAAACTGCCATTGACCCTTCAATAGACCCTTCAGTTGTCTACACAAACTGGTAGTCGCTCTCCAGGGTTTCAGACAGGAGCCCTACCTTACCTGGAGATGCCAAGTATTGAACCTGGGCCATTTTGCATGCTATAAAGGTGCTCTGCCACCTTGGATCCTCTTTGCTATGACAAATGGCTGAATCACCAAGCAGGTTGGCCCAAGGCATTTTGCTGCTTGCAGCAGGACAGCAAATCTCCTCTCGCTGCACCTCCAAGACAAGATGCACAGTACCCAAGGCCAGCCAAGTCAATTTGGCACCTGAGGCCGAAAATACCACAAGCGCCTCTTCGCTCCTGGGTTGTAAAAAACACAATTACAGCTAACTAAATGACTAACCACTTGGTGCCCTTTCCTGACACCCAAAATGCGGCTACCTCACTCAGGGCCGCCACAACTTATGGGGGAGCTGGATCCGTAATATTTCCCTTCTTCCTCCCCCCCCCCTTTTTTTCCTTCCAAAATTATCCTCATCACCAATAACAAATGTAAGGACTGACTGCTATTGCTGCGCGAGCTAATTCTCCTACCCCTTTGGAAATGAACGCATAACCCCCCCCCCCTTTCTCTCTTCAAGAATATACAACCCGCTCCACGCTGAGATCAAATAGAAAGTAATCTGAGAAAAGTGTTGCGAGCCTTCGCAGAGGGCGCCTGCTGCCTCCCAGCCGCTGCCTTTCTTCCCAAGCCAGGAGGAGGGGCGCCGCTCTCTATGGCGGCCTCGTTCCTCCCCCTCCCCACGAAGTGCGCACGGGCTCCCCCTGTCGGCCGCCGCGCCACATTCACCGCGCGGAGGGAAAGCGAGAGGAGAAGGGCGAGCGGGCTCCCCCTGAGGGGCGCGCGGCATTTTCCCCCCGAGAAGAGGCGAGCGAGAGCGGCGCTTGCCTGCGAGGGGGGCGACGACGAGCGTTGCTCTCCTCCTTCGATTCACTGCTGGAGAGGCGGCGGCGGCGGCGGCGAGCAGCAGCGGTAGCAGCAGCAGCAATAGACACGGACAGCAGGTTGCAGCCGGGAGCCGACGCCTCGCCCGCACTGGGGATTCAGGCAGGCGGACTCTCATGCGGCGGCGGCGGCGGCAGCAGCTCTTCACCGGCCGCTCCAAACTCCGTGCCTGCGCGGCGGCGGCGGCAGCGGTGGCAAGCGCTAGCTCCGGCTCCGTCCTCCTTCCTCTTCCCGCCTTGGCGACCCGCGCGGGGGCCGCCGCCCCGTCTCTCCAGCCCGCCAGCCCGGGGCGGCTGCACCTTCCTTGAAGCCTGGGAGCCCCCACTCCCCCGCTGCTCTTCCCTATGGGGATTCGGGAGTTCCCCAACGGCACGGCCAGGGGCAAGACCGTCGCCATGTGAGTGGGGGGCGGCGGGGGGCTGGGCTTGGGGGGCGTCGCGCGCAGCAAAGGTTCCCTCACGCAGCCATTCCCCTTCTCCCGGGGGGCAGCCGCCGCCGCCGCCGCGCCTTGGCGCCGACCCACCGCCGACCCGGTGAGGGAGGACGAGGGACACGGGGAGCAAAGTTTTCAGCCTCTCCTCCTGCTTGCTGCTCACTTTCTCCCGGCCGCGCTCTTCTTTCTCCTCCTCGCTGGGTCTGAGAAGCGGAGGAAGCGGCGTGTTTGTGTGGAGAAGGGAGGTGGTGGTTTTGGCGCGGACAGGCGTAAAGTTCGCCCGGAGCCTTTCCTGGCCAGCTCGGCGGGGAGCGGAGGAGGAAGGCGCGCTTCCTCGCGGCAGCTTCGAGCCCCTCGGGGTGCACGGAGAGCGGCGTCGCGCTGGGCTCCGTCGGGGCGGGCTCGCAGCAGGAGGGGCTCGGCGCCTATTGACAGAAGACCAAAGTAGACCCCACGTTTTCTGAGGGGGGGGAAACCCCTCCACAAATCGTTGTACTAGGCGAAATAGTAGTAGAACTAGGCTGAGGTTTGCGCTTTGTGCCCAGTGCCTTCGGCGGGGAAGGACCGCAGCCTTGGCATGCAGAAGGTCCCGGGTTTAATCCCTATCATCTCCAGGTAGGGGTAGCAAGGACGCCTGCTCGAAACCTTGGAGAGTCGCTGCCAGTCCGTGTAGGCAGTACTGAGCTAGGTGGACTGGTGGTGGGGCTTGACAAAAGGCATTGCAGGGGGTTGGTTGGACTAGATGACCCCTGCAGGTCCCTTCCAACTCTACAATTCTGGGATTCTCTATTCCTCTTTGTTGCATTCTTAACACCTTGATCCTGAGAGGGTTTGCATTTATTACATTCACCTTTGCCTTACCATCGCCTCACCCACCTCTCTTGTCTCTGCCTCTAGTGGCATGAGGAGATCTCCAGACGTCAGCCCCAGGAGGCTGTCAGACATCAGCCCTCAACTCCGGCAGCTGAAATACCTAGTGGTGGACGAGGCGATCAAAGAGGATTTGAAATGGTCCCGATCTGTGGAAGACCTCACCAGTGCGACTGTGGGGCTCACCTCCATTGAGGAAAGGATTCTACGGATTACTGGCTACTACGGCTACCAGCCCTGGGCTGCCAGCTACAAAAGTAAGTCCCTTGTTTATCCCTGCCTCCTTCACAGCAGCAGTCACCATTCTTTCTATATTACACACACACACACACACACACACACAGTCCTCAACTTTCTGTCACAAGGAACCTTCTCAAACTGCCTGGGGAGGATTCAGGTTGTACTCTGGAATTAACCCCTTGATTCCTCTTCTAGGAATCAGTGGGTTTTTGTATCTTGTATTATCAAAGTAAATAAGAGATGGCCTTTGTTATTTGGCTAGTTTATTGCTCCTTCTTTTCCACAGCTGTCTTAGAATAATAGAATTGTAGAGTTGGAAGGGACTCCAAGGGTCGTCTATTTCAACTCCCTGCAGTGCAGGAAGCCTGCCCACAGCCGTCCTTGGGTGGGCTTGAACCACCAACCTTTCAGTTAAAAGCCAGATGCGCTGACCCATTGCGCGTATGTGTATATGCCATGCATTTTATATTTTTGTGTCAGTATAGCAAGACTGATAACAGATGGGTGGGTGGGGGTCAACTTGCCCTCTTTCTGTGTGTGTCGTTTCAAAAGGATGTGGGGACATGAGGAGTTAAATGCAGATCAACTGAACTTTCCGGTTGTCTTGAAGGGGGGGCACTGTGGTGATTATTATATAAAACATATAATTCTTCAGATTTAGGAAAGGATTTCAGCTTAGTGCTCAAGCTTGGATCAAATGTGAATTTTATGAAAGGTCACTGTGGCATAAAGGGCTTCTTTACGAATAAAAATTGTTAGATTAAATGGCGAAAGAAGCTTTTGTCTTCAATACAAGGAATTGATCAGGAAAATGTCATACAGCTGGATGATTTAATGAATTGCTTTCAACTTCAAAAGAGATTTGCACATATTGTATGAGTTTGGGGTGCTAGACTTCCCTAAAACCATGAATCAAGCAATGATTAAAATATAAGTCAGGCCAGCTTCCTTAGGAGAGACGGGCCATTAAAGGAGAGTGAAGGAAATGGGCTAGTAACAAAGTGAAGACTCTGTGTCAGACTCTCCCCCTCCCTGAGCTCTGAGATAATTAGTAGAGACAAAGCAGAGTGGAGAGTTTAGGATTGCAATTGCTGGTGATGTAACCTAGGAGGGAAATGGTTGCAGGCTGTGAAAGGCTAGAGCAGAGGGTCAGAGAGCCATGGCTGATTTCTGTTTGGATCCAAGGCTGCAACCATGAGAAATACAAGACCTTTTTGTTGTGTTAATGCTGTGAACCCCTCAGTTGTAGGCTCAGGTGGTATATATGTGTAAATAAACCATATATCATAAAGACACCACAGTCTCCGCTGTGCCTCATTTCCAAAAGGAAACACAGACCCTGGGTAGGTGCCTGGACCCCTGGAATCTTTCATTGCTCTGAGATTGGGGTGGCATGTAGCAGTATTAATCAAAGCAAAGTGGACTTCCATGCCAGAATCCTAACCTCACTTACCTGGGAGTAAACACCATTGAAGTTACTCCTGAATAGACATGGTTAGGATGCAGCCATAATGCTATTTACTGTATTGGCTTGAATATAAGCCACACCTTTGAAATTGGAGGGGGGGAATAAAAAAATCTGGAGTATAAGCCACTCTGCTCCTCACTGCTCCTGGCTGCATACTGGGCGCTGGGGGGGGAGGGGAGCCACGCTGCATTGCCAGTGGCCTTTCCCCTTCCTCACTCTCTCCCTTCCTGACCTTGGGAGAGAGGATGGGGGACTATGTGTGGGGCGGGCACCGCTTTGCTGCACCCCTGGCCCTGTTTGTCCTGTGCTCCTGGCTGCATACCGTAATGTCACGAATATATGCCACACTTTAACTTTTCACAGTCGGAATTTGAGAAAAAAGTGAGGCTTATATTCAGGCCAATACAGTATGTTAATTTTGGTGCTAAGGTATAGTTCTTTATTTCTTAATACCATTAATGTAATAAAGTGATTAGGCTTACTCGTGATGGATGGGGTTAAATCTGTACTTGTGAGAATATAATAAAGAATATATTGAACAGTCGCTGGGGAAACCCAGCCAGATGGGCGGGGAATAAATAATAAATTATTATTATAATAACAAATTATTATAGGATTCTTTTAACAACCACCGCCACTAGTTTATGCTGATGTTCCTACCAGATTGCAGTCCTATTCCCACTTACGAGGAAGTATTCCCCATTGAATTTAATGGGACTTCTGAGAAGAGTTGTATTGGACTGTGCTATAAATATGTACAATAATCAATACAATGTATTACACTACACTGATCATGATTCATGTTTTCATATTTCCAAAGTCTGACAAAATATTTCTCTAATATCTCAGGGCACTGATGGTTGTTACAGTGTGCCTATTTTTGTGTGTTTATCATACAAAAAGACAGGAAGATTCCCCCTCCTGCTCCATTTTACGAATCATCTGTAAGGGGTGCCAAATTCCATGTTATGAATTTTCTGCATTTGCATGGTGACATCACAGTAACATGCCTCCTGAGTTGTCCAGGAGGAAACATATTCATTCTTCTCATTTTCCTTTCTCCAAACATGTTGGTTCAGAAGACGCCATGTTACCAGGAGGTAAGTCTGGAATTTCTGCCTTCAATAATGGTGCAGCTTGGTTGTTCAAGAGCCAATCCTGTCAGCTCTGAAATATGGAAACAGGGCTTTATTCAAATTAAATAACCACTCAATCCCTTGGAAAACGGCTTGTGGAGTGTCGCAAGTTTCTGTTTTGATATCTGCATGGAGTCAGTGGCTGAAACTGTTTAATGTTTTGGAGTTGGATGTCATTAACATGCTGATGATACCCAGCTCTGTTTTTCTATCAAGATCCAGGAGCTAAAGCTGTCCCGTGAGCCAGTGTCTGGCAACTGCAATGGACTAGATGAGGATGTATAGGTTGCAACTGAATGCAGATGAGGCAGAAGTGATGACAGTTGGGGGTCCTTGGAGAGAAAAAACCCAGTGATGGCATTTGCCTTCTTTTAATTGAGTAGTTGTACATTATAGGGGATCTTTTCAACCCTTTTTTAGTTTGGATTCTAAGAATGCTTGGTTACTGCTTCTACCTATCATTTTTACTGCGCCCTTTCCTGATGTACAGGGACCTGGCCAATATCTCACACACTATTTGTAATATGAATGGACCACTATAATGCGTCCTGTGGGGCTGACCTCTTGCTAATGCACCACTTCACTTATTTGAGGGAGTAGGGCAATGGAAACAGATAAAATCTGTGTAATTGCTGGACACTCCTGGCAAAGATGAGTCCATAGGAGAGTCTGAAGCTAGCTAGAATGAGTTTAGAGCAGGGGACTGACCAGCAAGGAGTTTGTACCCACTTGAAAGCCATAGGTCAGAAAACAAAAGTAGTCAGGAACAAGTCTTTCAGTACCTTGGACAGGCCTCAGGGAAGAAACTCAGGTGGAGACAACTTCTTCTCAGAAGGACTAGTTGCTGAGCTCATGTAGTTTTTCAGCTTGACTACCACCTCACCAGGCTCTGCCCCCTTACTGGAAAATGGAGATCCTTTAAGGAGCAAATCTCTGGACTGGAACCTGACATTTTGTTGTGTCTCCGTTGCCAAGCACATTGCCTGTGGTGGCGAACAGATGGCACACAAGGCCATTTGTGTGTGGGTGAGGACCAAGGATGCTGGTTCTGTGATGGTTCCTGGATCCTGGACTATAGTGTCTGGGCATCCTGGCTGAAGGGTTTTAGGCAGGGGTCAGCAAACATTTTCAGCAGGGTGCCGATCCACCATCCCTCAGACCTTGTGGGGGGCCGGACTATATTTTTTTTGGGGGGAATGCATCGCTGATTGAATTTCTATGCCCCACAAATGACCCAGATGCATTTTAAATAAAAGGACACATTCTACTCATGTAAAAGCACCAGAGGCAGACCCCACAAATAACGCAGAGATGCATTTTAAATAAAAGGACACATTCTACTCATGTAAAAATATGCTGATTCCCAGACCATCTGCATGCCAGATTTAGAAAGCGATTGGGCCAGATACGGCCCCTAGTTTGCCTACCCATGGTTTTAGGTTCAAAGTGTCAGATTCCAATGGTTGCCAGACTCAGCTTGAGCTTCAGTTCCCAAATCTGGTGTTTGTGTGAGTAGTATTGCTGACTCATCTGATCTCTAGCCCTCAAAGTCAGTCCCCAAATTGCTTTTGGTAGTCTGGATCTTGACCATTGCAATGACACTGACAGATTTTTATTCGAGCCATAATTAAAGGGACTCACCTTGGCCTCAGAAGACATATAAAATCTGTGCCCTGAATAAATCTGCCAGTTGACTATGATCTTCAAAAGAGGCTTCCCTTGCCGGGTTAATTTTCACTTTTTGAGATGTTGTAGAATGAAAGTAGAGACATCACCTTGCCAACAAAGGTCCGTATAGTAAAAGCTATGGTTTTCCCAGTAGTGATGTATGGAAGTGAGAGCTGGACCATAAAGAAGGCTGATCGCCGAAGAATTGATGCTTTTGAATTATGGTGCTGGAGGAGACTCTTGAGAGTCCCATGGACTGCAAGAAGATCAAACCTATCCATTCTTAAGGAAATCAGCCCTGAGTGCTCACTGGAAGGACAGATCCTGAAGCTGAGGCTCCAATACTTTGGCCACCTCATGAGAAGAGAAGACTCCCTGGAAAAGACCCTGATGTTGGGAAAGATGGAGGGCACAAGGAGAAGGGGACGACAGAGGACGAGATGGTTGGACAGTGTTCTCGAAGCTACCAGCATGAGTTTGACCAAACTGCAGGAGGCGGTGGAAGACAGAAGTGTCTGGCGTGCTCTGGTCCATGGGGTCACGAAGAGTCGGACAACAACAACAACAACAACAGAATGAAAGTCTTGAGGAATTTTTAGTGGGTTGTTTCAAAATGCTCCTTTCAGAGGTTGAATTTTCTGTGCAATTTGTGCCTATTGTGCAACAGCCCCTAAGCCAAGAGAGTACTCACTCCCCTGAGATGTGGTCATTTGTTTTGCATGGTTCTCAAAAAAGGAAGAAGACTGCAGGCTACTGAGGCCTCTGAAAGACACCTCCCATGACAAGCAGCCCATCATGATCCTTCAAGTGCTCCCTGGAGAAAATCTCAGAATGTTGGGAACTATGCCCATGTACCTGCTGCCTCCAGCAGGGTGTGTAAAATATCACTATCTCAACTCCATGGCCCTTTAACCCCACTTCAATAACTAATAAGTTTACCAAAAAAAAAAAAAAAAAGTTAAAGGATGCTCCAAACATTATTTTAAAGAGATGAGGTTTTTTTATGGGAAGCTGGTGTTACACAGTGTCTGAAAGAAGGCGCTGGCTTTAAGAGGAATGTGAGGAAGAAGACTAAGCATTTAGAAACAGATATGGGTTATTTGCTAAATAGGTACAAATTAACTGGATCTCAAGGAATTTATAAACAACTAGAATCCAAAAGAAGGGATTTGAACTCAGTGCATAAACCACACTATGGCTAGACTGTTATATTTGGGACAAAAGTTATATGAATTTTCATTGGCTTGGATGTCATTGGATTTTATTGGATTGGAATTTGCTTCAGAAACACCCAATTAACCATCTTTTGATAGCTTCATCATTGCCAGGCCCTGGAAGGATCGTACTAACCTATATGCTACATTGTGGGAACAAATAGTGTGGCAAATGGCACTTCTAAAGAAACTCAGAAGGTAAAAATGGCATAGGGACAAATGAAGAAAGGCACTTTTGCAATGGTTTGGTTGAACTTTATTATTTTCACCAGTATTGCTGAAATATGTTTGTCCCCTACCAGGCATCCTAACTGTGACTGAGCATGTTCAGGGTGGCATCTCATTTGGTTGTCTCAACCAACTCATGGCTTAACCTAAAAATGAAAAATAAGAACATAAAAATTGTTTAAGATCTATTACATAAAGCAGCATGATCTGGACTTGATTTGCATCAACAAACCTTCCCACAGGCCAGTTTTGGGGTGGTGTTGAGTTTTGTAGCTGTCTATTTACAAACAACGTTTTGGTTTTGATTGAAATTGTCTATTTTGTATGTTAGAACAGATAGAATTGTAGAGTTGGAAGGGCCCCTGAGGGATGAAACCTGCAACCTTGGTGTTAACAGCAGCATGCTGCAACCAACCGAGCTATCCAGGCTATTTTGAAACTTAATAAAAATATAGTAAAAGGGGGATCAATTGTTTACAAATGAAATCTATCTTATCCTGATATCATTCTCAGTTTCAGAATTTTGCAACGGAAGTGAGGGATATTCTAAAGGATTGTGAGTGGTTGTTTTTACAGAGTGCCTTGATGTGTAGCTGTAGCTTGATGCACCTGATATACTGGTTTTGTTTATCTGACAGAGACTCATTATCGTGAAGGAGGAGGTGTTGAAAGTGTGCTGTGCAGGATTTTATAATTGTTCATTTTATTAAAAATGTTGCTGAAAGATACGTAAGAACTTATAACTTCTTGGATGAAGTGTTGCTTGCTTTGTTGGCAAAAACTGGCTTGCTGCTTGTACCTCTGCAGTAATTACTGCCTTGCAGGCTTTGTTCTTTCAGTCTTAAAATGAGTGGTACCTTGTCTCATGAATGGCCCTATTGCCCATTAAGAGAAATATCTTTATTGGTGTTTCTGCCAGATTGGACCTTATGGGAGGGCCAGCTTCTAAGCTAGTTGTTAATGCTCCTTTCTGACATGATGACTAATAGTCCAATTGACTTCATGTTGAGCAACTGTGGGTAGACTTGCTGAAGTAAGAAAGATCACATCCGTAGCTCAATTATAACCTGCTTTCTGGGATTTGAAATTTGTCTTTGAATGCTAATTGTAACCAAAGCTTAATGTGCAATGTTAATTCTCCACAGCAATATTTTAATGGCATCTGTTACTTGGAATCTGTTTAATTTGGCAGAAGTTATGACTAAAGAAGAGGTAGCAATGCTTTTGAATTTACATAGCTTTGAATTCAAAGCTATGCAAATGTTTTATCATATTGTTGAGATATGTTTTGCATATTACACCTGAAAAGTGCTGTGTGTTCTGAGAAAAACAAAGAATCGCCTGCACTTAACCACAACCATCAGAATTACTATGCAGAAATTAGCTGTGGGAAGAGCAATGTTCACTTTTCTGTGATTGCACAGCTATAATGTACAGAGAATATACAGTGGAATGCAGAGGAGGGGAGCACAGAGAAAGGAACAGGATTGGGAACAGCTGGCATTGTGGTGCAGTTCTGCAAGTGACCACTAACTTGTCTGTTTTGAGTTGTTGGGGGTTGGATGAACTGGTACCAGTTGTTGGTTTTTTTACATTAGCTTGGGCTGTAATGAATTCAGTTTGTGAGTTGGGCATAAATAAGTGGCAACATATGTGATTGTTGTTTATATGGGTCTGAGCTATCTGCTTCCAAAACTGGTCAGTCTTCTGCGGGGTTTGAAAAATGCTTTATCATGCTAGTGGTCACTCAGACTATAACTCAAAGAATGCAAATTTTCTCTAAGAAATTACTGGCTTAGTGTAATATACATGGAAGGAAGGTAATTTTTGTAAAAAATGGAATAAATTCAGTCAAGTTTTATAAAGGAATTGGCATGTTCTATCATACTTCTTAGGATCCCACCTGTCTGGTCTTTGACCACAAGAAAGATAGAGGTATTAAACTAATAGTATTAAACCATTAGAGGTATTAAACTAAAGATAGAGGTATTAAACTAATAAGCACAGAACAATGCATGGTTCAGTTTGTGTTCCTTAACTACTTTCTGTCACATTCCTGGCATGTACTGTGCCCACTACTTTGCATGTAGTAGAACATTAATCTGATTGCTATCTAAACATGAAAATGGCATGAAGCCTCATAATATGATTGCACGTTAAAACTTTGAAGGCAATTAGAAATTTCTTTATGAAAAAGTTTTTACAGTGTGCATTGAATTCTGCAGATTGTTGTTGTTGTTTAGTCATTTACTTGTCTCCGACTCTTTGTGACCCCATGGACCAGAGCACACCAGGCACTCCTGTCTTCCACTGCCTCCCACAGTTTATTCAAACTCATGCTGGTAGCTTCGAGAACACTGTCCAACCATCTTGTCCTCTGTCATCCCCTTCTCCTTGTGCCCTCCATCTTTCCCAACATCAGGGTCTTTTCCAGGGAGTCTTCTCTTCTCATGAGGGGGCCAAAGTATTGGAGCCTCAGCTTCAGGATCTGTCCTTCCAGTGAGCACTCAGGGCTGATTTCCTTAAGAATGGACATGTTTGATCTTCTTGCAGTCCATGGGACTCTCAAGAGTCTCTTCCAGCACCATAATTCATAATTCTGGAGATTAGCAATTCCCTATTAGATTGTTTTTAAACTGTAGGTCATGCAGGGATGGAAGTAATCTACACTGGTCCTCTGCCACCTGGGCCTGAGAAGCAAATGGCTTCTCCATCTGCCACCTGTTGGAAAGTAGCCTGCAAGCTGTTGCTGATCTATCTGGGAATCTGATAGTTGTAGGGAATGCAGAAATTCAAGCACTGTGCTTTTGTGTGCTTTTGAATACACTTTGTGTGCTTTTGAATACACTATGGTTTCATTGAGGACCTCTTCAGATAGCAGAAAAAATGTAGCTGCCTCCCTTTCTAGTAATGTTCTGCCATATATTTTTTCCTCTGCGTATAGCTCAACTGTGTTAGCTTATACTAAACTTAAGGGTTCTTTAGTGTACGTATTGGGAGTTGTCATAAAGATATTACTCACTATTATTATAGGTTGAATCCTAAATATTGTTCATGCGAGTAAGTATTTTAGGTGAGGTATGCCTTTATGGCTCAGATGTCAGTATTATGGCTCAGATTATAGACACAATAAAATAAGGATGCAGAGGCTGGAAAATGATGCAGCTGTTTAGAGTAAGCAAGAGGGCAGGGAAGAGCTTTGAACCATCTGTTCCTCTTCTGCATACCATTGCTTGCTGCTTGAAGATAATGGGCACGTATGGGCCATATTTTTTCCCTTGGGGTTTCCATTCTTCTTCATGAGCAGTGTGAGCCTCCGGATGTAAAGCTTCTTATATCGCCAAAATGGCACCATCCATGTACAAGAGGGGAGGTATCAGCAAGTATGAAGTAACTTGGCAGAAGTTTTTTTTAAAAAAAAACACTTTGAGAGGGGAGCGTAAGGATGGAGAACCCAAAACAGCCACATTAGACCTTTAAGCTATGGGACACTGGATGAAGGGACAGGAAACCAAGGGAAGAGTTCTGAAATCCTGGAAGAAAGCATGGATGGGCGCTTGAATAGTACCGCTTCATATTGCAACATTTTCTTGCAGGTCACACCTATACTTGTTTCTAATTGTACAGGTGTTGTAAAGGGCAGGATACAGGATGACCCAGAAGGAAAAGCAGAGAGCTTTGGATTGGCATGCAGTAGCTTGGAGTGTTGTGTTGCTAATCACAGCATCATTGGTGGAATATATGAGAGGCCTTGGGACGCTGCAGTCCACATTCAGAATGCCAGATCATAGCCTTTCATATCCCAAGCCTTATAAGGTATGGTTGATGGAGCTGGATATGTTTAGCCTAGAAAAGAGGAAATTGAGGGGAGATAGGATAGCCATCTTCAAATTTCTAAAGGGTTGTCACATGGAAGAATAGAAGCCGGACCAATGATTTTAAGTTACAAGAAAGAAGATTCCAAATAAACATCAGGAAGAACTTTCTGACAGTAAGAGCTGTTTGACAGTGGAACGGACTCTCTTGGAAGGTGCTGGACTCTCCTGCAAAGGTTAGATAGTCATCAGTCATGGATACGTTAGTTGAGATTCCTGCATTGCAGGATGTTCGACTAAATGACTCTCAGGGTCCCTTCCAACTCTACAATTCTATTGTTTTATCTAGGCTTTCATAACCCCCAGGTTTGATTGCTGTAATGCACCATATGTAGGGCTGCCCTAAGATTGACCAAGAAGCTGAAGCTAGTGCAAAATTCAATGGCTTGAATACTCACTGGGACAGAGTGTTGCCACCATGTCACAATGCTGCTGAAAGAATTGTACTGGCTG
Source organism: Podarcis melisellensis (assembly GCF_964234715.1). NCBI lineage: Eukaryota > Metazoa > Chordata > Lepidosauria > Squamata > Lacertidae > Podarcis > Podarcis melisellensis. The sequence goes on along the minus strand of NC_138530.1, from coordinate 46,500,541 downwards.
CCAGTTAGCTACTGAGGTGCTGGTACTGTTGTATAAAGCCCTACATAGCTTAGGACCAGGACACCTAAATGATCATATCATCTCTTATACACCAATTTGATCACTTCATTCTTCAAGAGAGAGCCTTCTGCAGGTATCTTCTCATCAGGAAATCTGCATGATGTAGGATTGGGTCTTTTAGAGTCGTGGTGCCTACCCTTTAGAAATATCTTACTACCTGAGAAGTATCTTCTCTGTTGTCTCTTTGGCACCTACTGAAGGCTTTCCTTTTCAACAAGCCTTTTAAGTGCAGATTCTTATCCCAGTCAGTCTCTTTGCTGAATTTTAAATTGTTTTTATATGTGTTTTATTGTTGATGTTTTATTGTTAGTAGTTTTGGGGTGTTGCATGGATGGAGTTCCTCAGTGAAATGAAATCAATAATAAAGTACTGCCTTTTACTGTATTAAAAATGGTAAAACTTTTAAAAATAATAATGGTATGAGTTGCAGTTCCTTTTTCTCAGTGAAAGAGGAATGCCTGAAAGCAATCAATAATGAAATTGTCAGATATACAGTGGTACCTCGTGTTAAGTACCGTCCCCCTTACAAATGCTTCGGGTTACATGGTCCACTAACCCAGAAGTAGATGCCCCTTGTTGCGAACTTTGCCCCGGGATGCAAGCAGAAGTCGCGCTCCGTCGGCACCATTAGTGAAACCGCGCCTCATGTTATAAGTGGTTTCCGGTTACAAACGGACCTCCAGAACAGATTAAGTTCATAACCGAAGGTACCACAGTATAAAAGTTTAGTTTTGTGTGGGTATCACATAGTCTGTTGCAAATGGAGCAGTGCTCAAAGCCAATTCATTTTCTAAGACTAGGAACTGCAAAACAGATAATCATTCCCAAACTATTCATTTTCCTTATAAACTAACTCAGTGGCTTATTTAGGCTCCTTAACATTAAGAAGGAGTCCTCATGGAACAGTGTGGGTGGGACTCAGTGGCGGAGCATATGCCCACGCTGCCCAGGGCGTACGTGCTCCCGAGGGGGCCAGGGCATGGAGGGTGCCCTCCCAGGTGCAGGATAGCTACTCAGGTGCACAGAGTGGTGCGCGTGCCCTGCAGCTGGGGATGGAGCAAGCCGCCGATGGCGGACATTCGGTGCACCGCTTGCCCACAACTCCCAAGCCTCCACCCCAGCTGTCAAAATAAAGGGGGAAGGGGGGAATGCCACCAGCAAAGCGGCGCAGCTCCCCCCCCATACTACGACAGCTTGGGATAGACTTGGGAGTCGCGGGCGGGCGGCACACCAAATGTCGCCCCCCTCAGCGAAGACACCTTGGGCGATTCACCCCCACCGCACTCCCCTTCCTCCACCCCTGGTGGGACCTCTAAGTAGAGAGGAGTAGGGTTGCAGTGTTAGTCATTTTGTATTACTGCAGTCCTGATTCCAGCTCAGTAGTGGCACCCCAAGTTTGGAATTCGCTCCCTTCTGAGGGATGAATCGTGCTGATTTGGTTGGGTTTTCTGTTTCAGTTAAAGACCTTGCTATTAGCCCAGGACCTTTACTGGAGTTTAGTTTACTGTCAGAATGGATTTCAAGTATTTATCCAGTTGTGATTTGTCCACCCACATTTGATTGCACCATAATATCTCATAGCAGCTATAAGTCAACAGGGTAGATAGAGTATGGTACTGAAGGATAAAAAATATCGTATCCATAAAGCAACAGGTATAAATGATCAAGGATATGCAAGCTCCATTGTAATATGCAAATATGCAAAAGAGGCATCTTGATCCCCATCATTTCTGAATTCCTGTTGTTCATATTGCTATCCTTAATATATATGGTTTCCTTGCATCGCCTTCAAATTTCCCATGAGACGGGATTCACTGAATTGTTAAAAACTTCTTCACTTTCCACCCTCAACAAGAGAATTGTGAAATAATGTAGGACAGAGCCTCAAATGTTTGTTTAGTGGTGCATGCCTTGTTTAATGTGTCCTAGAAGAAAATGTTGATGTCCTGTTTCTACAATTCTCTTCCCCTTTTTTTTTTTTTGAACTAATATAATTTAATTCAGCTTTGTTTTGTTTTGGATTGAGGGTGCAATCTCAGGATGAGAAAGGGGGAAAGGGAACTTGATTGAGCTAGTGGCAGCCCATCAGTGTACCAAGAGCTGTATAAGCTCTTTAGTCCCATCAAAATTACCCTTGTGGCGAATTTAAAGAATTACATTATTTCTATGGCCTTTTGCAATTTCTGATCAGGTCAATCAGTTGATTACTTTGGAGAAGAGTGTTAGGTTAGTAATCAGAAATAAGTTTATTAAAACATATTTAAACAAGTTCCCCACAAACTCAAAGCACTTTACACTAAAAACAGCAACACAAAAACAAACAAATCAATATATGATTGCTTAATGGTTTTGTTTAACTGCTTAGGAGATTCTGGTGTGTGCAGGCATAGGAGTCTTGTTGGGTTTTTTAAAGTTACTTGCCAAAAATGCTGTTAATGCAAAACAATGGAAATCTAATGGTCTGTATCAAAACTCAGTGATTGAAAAAAGCACTCTTGGTAGTAGCAATGGACAAGCTAACTGTATTGTTATGATTCTGGAATGATTTTGCGAATAATGAACTGTTGTAGCAATGGGATGCTTTGGCGACTTATTGGCATAATTACTGTAATTTGCCTCAGCTCAATAAACACCTCTCTTTCTGTCTTGTAACAAATACAGTATGTAAAATAATGATAGTTTTAGATGATACTCTTTTTGTTTCTTGTTTATTATTTTGTTTTGCTTATGATAATGGCCTCAGATGTGCTTGCTGTTGAAAAAGGGGAAAGTAAATGTGCTCAGTGCTTTTTACACATAAAACTGAGTCCACTAAGTGATACTAGAACTTTGCCCTTTTTGGAGGGTGGGAGTCTAACTTGTTCTATTAATAGTATATGGTTGAACATTTAACTTTTCTTTGTTTCTTTTTTACTAAAAGCGTTGTGACAAACTGCTGTAGCGAATCTAGTGACCCAAATCTATAAGCAGCTGGGCTAACACAGGAACAGATCATAGGATGGGGCATGAAGTGCAGTGATGGTTTGTCAGAGGGCCAAACAAGATGTGGCATTAAACATATATTTGAGTTTAATATGTAAGCAGCTTCTAGAGGCGGGCTATTAATTTCTGACATTGCAGTGTGTCAACCTCCTTTTCTCTGTTACCATGGTCCTAACAAAGCTTTGGAGCTACTATTTGTGTTCAGAGAAAATCTCTACTGGCAGAAACATGATAATAAGCAAAATGAAATATTTGTGAAATTTGCTGGTGCTCCTTTCAGCAGCCCTGGCTGGCAGCTGACATATTTATGTCCCAGAAAGATGACCCAGTGTCTTTCGAAGGGGCATTCTGTGACATAAGCTTGGCAGCTGCCAGCCAGATCAGCCTTCACCACAAAATAGGTGATGGTGGAGGAATCAGAGAAAAATACAGGGCAGGTTTGTTCCTCCTTTTATCCCTAAATCTCCCCCAAGCCCCAAGCAAAGACTTCCAGTTATGCAATGAAGCTTCCCCCCCACACACACACATGTGCCCCTATGTCCCCAATTGGCTGGGAGGAAGGTCAGGAGAATAGCACATGGGGGAAGGAGAGAGGGGTTTCGGTGGATCTGGATGCTTGTGCAGCTGGAGCATTCATCATGATGCAACACAGAATTCCACCCAGTGTTTCTAGAAATAGACAGTACTCTGCAGATAATTCATTCTGGAGATACTCGCTGGTATAACTCTGTTATGTATTAATGTAAAGCTGATTTATTGTCCATAGTCTGCTGCAAAAGTATTAAAAGTGCACCTGCACGCCATTATTCTTATTGCTGATGGATTGCAGGATCTCTGTTTATTTTGTTGTATGTGGATGATTTTAAATTTTTAAAAAAGTAATCAGTTTTTAAAAAAATGATTTTTAAAAAAAGGAGACTTCAATGAAGGTTAAGTCACACCAAAAAAATCTTGTGTTCACAACACGAGAGTTCAGCATTCACATCTAATACTAGAGGTTGTACATAGCTATTATTATTAGTTAGCCATTGACAGTCTTAATCACCATAATTAGTAGAATCCCATTTTAAAGCCACCTTTACTGAGTCTATGCCATTGCTATATCTTGTGTTAGCTAATTCTGTAGGTATGCATTGTGCAATGAAGTTCTCCCTTTTTTTGTCTGTCATGAATCTGCCACCCTCAGTTTCATTGGATGATCCTGAGTACTATAATAATTTCTCCAAACCATGTATAATTTTATATATTCCTGTCCTTCCCTTCCCTTCTCTTCCCTCCCCTCCCCCCCAAACCCCCTTATTACCAAATGTTGTGACCTTTCTCATAGTGGAGTTATTCCAGCCCCTTGAGCATGTTGGTTGTCATTTTCCACACCTTTTCCAACTCTATAAGAAACTTTTCTTTCCAGGAATTTTTTTTGTTTTTACAAAATGTGGCTTGTTTAAAGGAGGCGATCAGCAGAATGGAAGGGGGCTTTTAACTCTTTCTGGGCAGACAGTGGCACTGAGACCCACCTGAAATTTCTGCAGGTCCACTGGTGTGTCCTGGTCTAATGTTTGAGAAACACTGCACTATTTCCTTAATATGACTTTCATTAGTGGAATATTCATTTAGTGTGGATCCTAGTGCACATTGTAACCAATTCTTTTAAAGGTGCAAAGGGAAGTTTTTTTTCTCTTCAGAGTGCATATATACAAATGCTTTTTCTAAAATAAATAAAAATAAAAAACCTGCTCTTGAGGGCTTTAGCTGTGCATGATGCCCCATTCTAAATCCAGCTTAAAATCACAAGTTCTTTAGTGAATAATAGAATGCCAGGATCAACTTTAAAGACAAACAAATGAAACCAAACAGAAAAAGCTGGGTTGATGTGGCAGCCTTCTGGGACCTGGAGCAGGAAGCTGGTGTTTGAGTTTTTATTTTCCTCTGCTGGTTGGTGGGTGAAAGTATAGTTTTGTTTTTTTGCTGTTGTGCTGCCAGCATTGTTACTGCTGTTAGGGGTAGGGTTTGTTTGTTTTTTCTATTCTATTCTATTCTATTCTATTCTATTCTATTCTAATGTATTTATGTATATATTCTTCATTGTAAGTTGCTTGGAGACATGTTAGGTGGCAAGGGACAGATAAATTTAATAAAGAAATAAAACTTAAAGCGATATGGAAGTCTCTAAATACTGTAATGGAAATTCAGTACTTCATACTTCAATGGGCATGCCTCTCTGATTTATGCTACTTTATTTTTTATGGTCTCTTTTCAAAATTCAAAAGTAACTTAGGAGGATACAAACCTTGGCACACATACCCTGGAGTTAGCCCTGCTGAACACAGCAGAGGCTGTGTTCTTTTCTTGGTAAACATGCATATGAGTGTGCTATTAGAATATTCCTCTTCAACACACTGCCAGCAAAGGGAAAATATTATGAATAAATGTAGGTGTACTAGAATTTCCAAGTCTATATCCCTCAGCAGTTTATATGTTCTGGCTGCCTTTCTGTCTGTGCTAGCCATTGAGTGCTTGTTCCTAAGGCAACTGCAGCCAATTATTCCCACCCAAAGTATCTTTAAAATGTCTTGAACTGTGTTGCAGATCAGTCTTCTGAATGTGGAATAGCATCTTTTAATGGATGTGCAAGATAAAAGCAGACTTATCTTCCTGCATTCATCAAGCAATCATTTCTACTTTAAAGAGCAGTAGTGAACAATAGTTTATGCAAAAGAAAATAAAAATGCTTTCCTCCTATTCCTGGCAAGGATGGTTAGACTGGGTTTATCTTCGGTCTTTGTGCCAATGATTGGGAAGGTATTTAAGCTCAGTTTATCAATATTATTATTTGTATTCTTTGACCTGCCCTTCATCAGAGAGTCCTAGGGAGGGTTACAGCTTATAAAAACACAAAGCAATGAAACAATAAGCAACAACAATGCCACCCATGACCCCAAAAGAATACTCCAATACAACACATTACAAGGAGGGCAACAAAACCAATTTTTCAATTTTCAAAGGCCAGGGGATAAAGTAGAGCATCTTCAGCAGCTAATGGAAACAGATGTAGCTCTGTGGGGAGTTCTCCATTATTTTGGTTCATCACCAAGAAGGCTCTTTCACAAGTCACACACACAAACCTCTGCGGGCTTGGTGGAATTACCAGAAGTGACTCCTCCACTGATCTTAATTCCCTATAGAGAAAGAGGCACTCTTTCAGATACTTGGGACCCAAGTTTTTTAAAACCATAAGCACTAATGTGAACACCTTGAATTGGACTTGGAAGCTATTATGCAATCAGTGTGGCTCCTTCAGAACAGGTGTTATATGCACTCTTACAGATGCATGTATAATACATAGTGGGAACTATTTATAGAACCATACCTACCGTATTTTTTGCCCTATAGGACACACTTTTCCCCCTCCAAAAATGAAGGGGAAATGTGTGTGCATCTTATGGGGCGAATGCAGGCTTTCGCTGAAGCCTGGAGTGCGAGAGGCGTCGGTGTGCACCGACTGCTCTCACTCTCCAGACTTCAGGAAGCTATCCGCAAGCTTTGTGCGCCCGGCGGGAGTTCCCACGGGCTCGCAAGGCTTGCGGGCGGCAGCCTGCAGCACGGAGCACGGGGCGCCCTCCGCAGGACGCCCCGTGCTTCGCGCAGGTGTTGGCAAGCCTTGCGCGCCCGGGGGAACTCCCCCCAGGCGCGCAAGGCTTGCGGGCGGCAGCCTGCAGCATGGAGCACGAGGCGCCCTCCGGAGGACGCCCGTGCTTCGCGCAGGTGTTGGCAAGCCTTGCGCGCCCAGCGGGAGTTGCCGCCGGGCGCGCAAGGCTTGCTGATAGTAGCCTATTCTGGGGGCTGGGGGGGATTTTTAAAAATTCCTTTCCCCCTCCCAAAAATGAGGTGCGTCCTATGGGCCAGTGCGCCCTATAGGGCGAAAAATACAGTAATCATTCTGAAATCTCAGACCACTATTAAGTCTACCAGTTGGCATACTCACAGTGAGAATCTGGTTTCAATTTTTGAATAATGGATTATTTTTTGAAATTATCTACTTATACTAAATAGAGGAGGTAAGCTACATTTAATGAATAAACTAGAAAAAAGCATTTCATATTAAGTAAGCTCATGTTACTCACTGAAAAGGCCATGAATGTCTTTTGGGAAATAAAGAGGCAAAAGGGTAAACAGAGGAAATGAATGAAAAAGACAGATGTAGGATAAAATCTAGACTAAAGCAGTTCTTCTGCCTCTGTTTTATTTTATCTATTATATAAAGTGCAGCACAGATCTCTGCAGAGTTCACATTACTAAACAGTAACATGGAGTTAATGATTTTAGGTCCTGATCTTAATCTCCCTAATCAGTCAAAATTTACACTGAGATTTTGTAGAAGCAAATGAAACAATGACTTGGGCTCAGTATACATATGTTAGTGGCATGGAATCTGCAACAGCACATGACCACATGTGCATCTCCATAAGCTTGGAACCATGTGGAATACTCCAAAGTTCCCTGTTGCCTTTGGACAGACAGATTATCAGTCTGATCCCTCCAAGAAACGTATGGCAGCATACATGGGATTAACCCCTTTTATTTCTACAACAATTCTGTGAGGTAGGTTCGACTGAGACATAAATGACTCATAGTCACCTAGTGAGCTTAATGACTTGAGCAGGGTTTGGGACATGGTGCAACAGACAGAGTTACCACTGTACCACATTGTCAAGAAACAAAAATCACAAGGGTCTTTAATTTTTTTTATTTGCAACCTAAAGTAAAAAAATGGTTTAACTCATTAGATCATCATCCTACAATATTCATTTCTTATGTATTTAATATACATGTATATAACTTCCTTTAAGAAAGTTCTCGGGGCAGCTCAGTGGCACTGGCAAAGCTTTGTCACTCGGCCAAACCATATCTGAGTTAGGAAATCCATGAGTGTGTGTGTCCTTAAAATAACTACAACAAAAATCCTCCTTCTCTCGTAACTGCTTTAAATTTTGTTGCCGTCACAGCACTGAAGGGGATGTATGTTTAACCTTTTCTTCCTGCAGCATTTTCTTGATCTAAAGCTCACCCTTTGAAGCTGCTGTTAGCCCTGCTGGGGGCAGTCGTGGTTGGCGGAGTGGCATAGACCTGCTTTCTGAAGACTGAATTGACAGGAACTAGTGTCTCTTCCCATTCCTGAAAGGGGAAGGTGCAGGAAGCTCAGTGTGATGCTGTTGCAGCAGCAGAGCCATCCTGGCACTCCTGCCACCACACCTGCACTGTGCTGAGCTCCCCATGCCTCACTCCTCTCCCTCTCAGAAACCAGCAGTGACACTTGGTATTTAGAAGGCAGGTAAGCAGTGCTGCCCCACTGATTGCTGCTGGAAAGGGACATAGTTAAGATAGAAATACCTAAATATTTTCTGCTAGATGACTAATAGCAGCTTGGGAAAGTGTTCTCGTTCTGGAAAATGGCATAGGCAAAAGGGTTAAATACCATCACGGGAAATTTAAACCAATTTTTAACACATTAGGAGACCCATTCATGGATTTCCCACATTGCCTGTGGCTTGAGTCTTTATTGGCAGAATTGCTCTGCCTTCAATGAGAGCATTGTGTAATCACAGTCCCAACTGAAGAACTGGCTGATTTCTTTTCCCCATCCTAATTGCTACTTTCTTTCCAAGGTGGAAGAAAAATCAAGTAACTGTGCAGAACAACTACTTCTCTACATGGTACATAAAGTTTCCTTTCCTTGTATAGTTGCTTTTAAATTAGCCTTTTCCTCTAGTCTCAGCAGCGAACAAGACAACTTCAGCGTGAAGTTATTTCAAAACACATTTTAATTTTTGACTGCAGTTTTTAAGGGGAAATAAAAACAGACTAGGAGCTGTGGTGCACTGTGTTTTTTAAACAACCTTTCTTCTCCTACCCTTTTCATGGAGGGGTGCAGGACAGTGGTAGAATTTGCCTGCTTTGCATGCATGAGGTTCCGGGTTCAGTGTCCGCCATTTCCAGTTTGTTTGTTTGTTTTTAAGGCTCACCTACAAGTGATGGGAAATATCCTGTTCCTGGAACCCTGAAGGGCTGCTAGCAGTCAGAGTAGAAAATGTTGCACCCAATGGAGAAATCAAATAACCTGGGTTAAGACACCTTCTTGCATTTGGTGTGTTCACCAGCTCTGTAGAATGGAGATGGACAATCATTGTCATGATGCAAACCACTAGCAGTGACCTAGGCAGTGACCTCAAGGGAGAGATGCCAGCTCAGGAAGGCTGAGATAAAATATGTATTTTTAAGTTAATTTTTGATAATAAAAAATTGAGTTTTCAAATATATTTGAATATGAATCTAAATACAGAGTTCCATGGAGTTTTTTATTTTAAAAATTGCAGATTAATATAGAAACAAGACTTACAAATGAGCACATGCAAAACTGGCATGAAATGCAAATACAGTGATCTGTCCATCCCTGTGTCCAGCAAAAGAATGTAACCTAGGAGGAGTTGTAAGAACTGTGTTAGCACCAGGCACTCAGGGAAGAAGTAATTTGCTCCCTTGGACCTGTCCAGGGTACTGAAGGAGCTGTCTTTGATTACTCTTGTTTCCCCGATGTCATACTTTCAGCTTTAAAGTGAGCAGGCAGTTCTAGCTCATTGACCTCAGACTGTTCTCTATCCACTGACAGACTTTTCCTCCTTCAAACCTCATGTTAGATTCATCTTCAGTAGGACTGGACAATCATAGACCTGCTCTGCATCTCTAGAGTCAGCTCTTCAAGTTATACAAGGACACTTCACAAGTGTTAAAAACTTGTAGGTTCGACGGGGCAGGGGTGCCACCTGTTCACTTGAGTTATAGGAGTAGAACCAGAAATGTCTAAATTCCTGGGTTAAAATCAAGGTGGTTTCCTTGATGAACAAATATGCCTGTGCTTATGTGAATCTAAGGTCAGGTCAAGGACAAAGGAAGTTCTTTTGGTTGCACAAAAAGCGGGTTGTGAGAGCAGAAAAACAGTGACTGTAACTAACTTCTATGCTCTTATTTGAGGTAGAAGAGATATTTCAACCCTAAGTTCTTGTGGCCTCTCTGGATTGTTGATAGCTTACATTAAATTACTCAGTTAACAAATAAGAATAACATTCTTGTTTCCATCATTGGGCCTGAAAAACTGTGTAGCAAAACGGAAGACTGAATTATTGCAATGACAGCTGGTCTTCTTCAGGTTTTTGGTTGTTGTTGTTTTACAAATGGCCTAAAAATATTCACATTAAGTTGTACTAAAACATGTACTAAAGAGCAACTACTCTTAATAAAAGGCTTTGTGGCAAAGTTAGTATGATTCTTCACTGAACCTGATGTAATTTCTGTCTGTGTGCATAGCAGTAACCTACAATGGTTCACTGAATATGCTAAGCACTTGCAACAATGGACTTGTTTGTGTGAATTCTTCACATATAATTTCTTGGTGGTTGAGTTAGTATTAAATAGATGGAGGGCTTAGGTGCAGCAAATGCTTAATGCCTGCAATCTCCTTTCGATGTATGCTGAGCACTGAACAGGTTTCTGCTAGTCTGAAGAGTACATGAGATATAGCTTGATCAGCGTAGTGGTCCAGTGCAAAACAGAGGCTGTAGTTCAATTCTGTAGCTTCCAGCTGGTATCTTTATTTTGAGGAACAATTCTCTTCATTTGCAGTTTAGTGCTTCAGCATTAAATCAGCCCTATAAAAAATTGTGGCCAGGGAGAAATAAATGACAGGCACATCATAACTTCTCAGCTAAATGAAACAGCGTTTTCACTCAGGACAGTAAGATGAGGATAGATGCAAATATTTCCACTACATTTTCAAGTGGTCAGCAATGGACATTTCACTGGGTTCTAGCCAATGGTGGCTTTGCACTAGTAGAAAGCAGTTCTGTTTGTAAAAGGTGCAATTTTTCTAATTTAACTTATTCTCCCAGCAGCTCCTGAGGAAACAGCATGAGATATGACACAGGTGGCCACTTTGGAAGTGTGGAGGCAAATCACTGAAAATTAGGTAGCTTAGCTTGTGTGAGTGGAAGTGCTTTGTGCTAGCACAAAGCCACCACCATATACAACTCAATGGTAGTTGGTCAGAACTGTGTTGTATAAACAATAGCTTGATCTATAAGTTTGTTCTGGTATAAGCTTTCGTGTGCATGCACACTTCTTCAGATACACTGAAGCAGAAGTCACCAGACCCTTATATATAGTGGGAGGGTGGGGTGGGGTATTTCTCAGAAGGGTAGTAGGAGATGGGTGATTGGCTTAATGGGTATGGTAAAATGGGTATAAGGTGCTACTGGACATTTATTTATTTCTATTTCTATTTCGACTGCGCCAGACCAACACGGCCACCTACCTGAATCTTGATCTATAAGTCCTTTCATTTTTATTGTAGTTTGTGCTCTTTTAATTATCAGATTAAAAGGTTGGACTGTAGATGCAACAGAGATGAGGAGATGCAACACGGGAATCAAAAGGAATCTGTTTTCAATAAGGACAGCAAGAAAGAATGTTTGCCTGTCTTTTTTAAAAAAGGCAGAATGTTTCTAATTATCTTGTTTCTTTATTGAGGAAAATACAGTATTATCTGCATTTTGATTCTTATATTCCATGCTGTAAAAAAAGCACAATCTAGCATAGTATTGAATAAAAACAGCACTCCCCGCCCCCATGTTGGAGGAATGCTTGCATGAAAAACATTGTTTTAGATCACTGAGGCTTATAGGCTTATGAAAGGTCTACTTGGCCTACTTGGCTATGACCACTCTTTTGTCCATAACATACATTAAAACCCAATGAATAGCCCAGTAGAAATAAGTCTCCCCAGTGATGCAGTGGGATAGTAAACAATCCGATCCACATGTAACACTAAGCCATGCCATGGCTTAGCATAAACAGGCAAACAAGCAGGTTCCCAGAGAAAAGATCATTACTGATTTGCTCTTTCTTCAGTGTCACTGCCATGCAGCTGTAAAATAACCTATATTACATCTGAGTCTGGGCTTATCTCCAGACAAACCATGAGAGGTGGCCAAGGTTTGTCCTATGACTTACCCCTTGTGGTTTGTTTGGGTGAGAAAATGCTCAGTACCGATTTGAGTCCACCACCTCAGCAATACAATTGGATCCCTGGATGCTTTAAGCTGAAGTTCAGCATCAGCTGGAAATGTTACTGGAAGTGAGGAATTATCTCAGTCTTCACATAAATTGCACATACTCTAATGATGTTCTGCAACACAAGCAACAAGTATCTTGGCAAAAAAAAATGCAGTCTGAACAATGATCACACCCTACTGAGTGCAACAGAGCTTACTTCCTAGTGAATATGTTTAGGATTGCAGCCAATGCACTACAAGGACCATCTCTGCAATAAGAGCTGTGCAGAAAATTCACAGTAACAACTAGTGCCAGTTTAGAGAGCTCTAGCCAGGATGAGTCCTTTGTGTTTTTCTGTAGGCAATGTTAGGAACAGAAAATTAGGAACAATTTTCTGAGAAGTAAAGATTGTGTCTGCCCCATACAGGCAATACCATCACAAGCAGCTCTGCAGTGTAGAGGGTTTTGAAGGAGCTAGGGCTTCTGCTACCAGACTACTTCACTTCTTCATTATTTTTCTTTTGGTTGCCTTGGTTACTACAGTTAAACTCATTCTAGGTTTATCAGGCATTCTTAACTCTGTATCTTTTTGTTGCTTTTTTTAATCCCTGAAGATTTTGTATGGAACAATCCTATATGGGTTATTCTTGCAATAAAATTGGAACATATTTGAGTAGACAAATAATGTTTACGGATTTATTCTGATTTCTTGTTTTTCTGTCTTTCCAAACTTGATATGCCTTTAACAAACTACTTTTGGAAGAAATAAGCTTCCATTGAGGAATAAAAAGTTTACAAGGCTTTACTTAAACTACATGTTGTTGCATGAAACTACATGGTGCATGAAAATGTTGAGAACTGTAGCTTTGAAGATAGTATAGTTATTTTATTTTAAAATCTTATATCCCACCAATTTTTAAGAAGAAATTCAAGGCAGATAACAACACAAAATCAGCAGTAATACAAAAAATATTTCAAATCTTAATCAATTTTATAATGAATGAATTTAGAGTGTTGTTTGTACTGTACTTTTGTACTGTTTTATTTTTGTTAGCCGCCCTGAGCCCGGCTTTGGCTGGGGAGGGCGGGATATAAATAAAATTTATTATTATTATTATTATTATTGCCATGAAAATACACTGGGAGAGATCATATGGAAATTTGGGGTGCAGAGTCAGTCCTCCAACACCACCTTCTAGGTCCTGTCTCTTAGGAATGAATGGAGACAGATTATCCACTATGGCAACCAAGAGAATTTCCATGCCAAACACAGACTGAAAAATGCTTGGAGCTGTGCCACCCAAACGCACTCTCATACCTTACCCCAAAAGGGACATTCAATATTAGGTAAGGTAAAGGGACCCCTGACTGTTAGGTCCAGTTGCGGACGACTCTGGGGTTGTGGCGCTCATCTCGCTTTACAGGCTGAGGGATCCGGCATTTGTTCGCAGACAGTTTTTCCGGGTCATGTGGCCAGCATGACTAAGCTGCTTCTGGTGCAACGGAACACTGAAACCAGAGCAGCGCATGGAAACGCTATTTACCTTCCTGCTGGAGCGGTACCTATTTATCTACTTGCACTTTATGGCGTGCTTTTGAACTGCTAGGTTGGCAGGAGCTGGGACCGAGCAACGGGAACTCACCCCGTCGCAGGGATTCGAACCACCAACCTTCTGATTGGCAAGCCCAAGAGGCTCAGTGGTTTAGACCCCAGTGCCACCCGCGTCCCATCAATATTAGGTTATAGTTATCCAAATCAGAGGAGTCCAAATATGGACCCCCAAATATTATGTATTTAACAAAATGTATATAATACTTGATAGAGGCCACATCATTGACTCTTTCAATATGTAAGGTACCAAGTCATTGCTTGCAGAAGCATTTGTTATTCTGTACCAATCAAAATAGCTCCAAGCAATTTTACTTGCATGCCAAGAACTCTGATCATGACAGGCCCTTAGCCTGAGGACCAAGATGTGAGAGCTCCACTCTAGGTTTGGTTTTGGTTTTTTTAAAAAAAATAAAATTATTATTTGAAGTTTGTGTTTGATAACAAACTGTTTTGTGACACTTGATTTTATGAGTAAGAAGACTAATTTCCATTTGGCTCCTTATCTTACTCAAAGACCCTGGGATTATATAGGCTTAAAATCTAAGTAAATAGATCCTTCACCTCTTAGGTCATGTGGTAAAACTGATTACTTCAGGGAATGCATTAAGCTTCCATTCTTTGTATGTATTTGGAGGTGAGATGCCTCTTCTTTTCAGATGGGTGGGCATAACAGAGTCTGCCCTTACTCTCCCACATCTCTCTCCCCCCCAACACTTTGAAGTCATACCGCTTCCTTCCTCCCCACCCCCACCCCCTGTACTCCAGGAACTGACTCTACATATCCAGGTTAATGAAGGAACAGTAGTGTTAAATTCTTGATATACTTCATGCATGAAAATTAATAAAAAACTTTGTTACAAGAAGGAGGAGGGAAGCTGATCTGTGTACTCCCAAATGAGAAAAAAACTTTTGGAAAGGCAGCTTCTGAATCTTTGGCAGCAATCCATTTTAGAAATTAATTTTTAGGATATTTTCATTTGAAATTCTTATTTTATTATATGTCTAGCCTGGTTAGGGCAAGTTACAGCATTTTCACCAAAGCCAAAGTTTTGTCATGATGCATACTCTAAATTCTTGTGCTTCGCTTCCCCTTCGTTTTAAAGCAAACCTTGCAAGGACTGACTGAAATCAACATATCGGCATAACTGTTTATACAAGTAACCTGAGGGATGAGGCAGAAGTATCCAGAGCCTCTGAGGAGCACATTCAGTCTTTGCACTACACAAAACAGATACATTCACTGCAGTGCAACTGTTGAATCCACTGTGTTTTGTCGTTGTTACTGTACATGTATAAAACTATACTTTTAAAATATAATTCTTAACTGATCATAGATTGTAGGTAGTTTGTAGGCAGGTGTTTAAATGAGTGGAATTGAAGCAAAAATACATTTTTAAAAATCACAAGTTGTATGAGCTAGCATAAAACAAATAAGCTAAGGGGGCTGAAGGCTTAAGCAATGCAGACATCAGGTAAGGCTCAGGTTTCCAAACATTAGTTGCTTCCACCATCCACTTTCCATTAAATTTAATGAACAATGATGCCTTACCCTTAATAAGAGAATGATGGTGTACCGCTGTGCCTGCCCTCTGTCCTGCTGATGAGACTGATTTATTACTTCATGTTGTGTCTTGCCAAGGTTACAAGAAGTTACCTCAGAACTGAAAAGAAAAGGAGTGAGAGAAGGCAAGGGGAGAAAAAAAATACTACTAAAATTCTGAAGTAAAATCATTTACAATGCAAACTTACATTTGTTGATTGTGCAAATGCAGAAGGACATTTTATACTACAACACAGAAGCCCAGTAACGTACCTTATTTACAAGCTTTGGCTTATCTGGAGCAAGATAAACCGTGAGTCCAGGTTTGGATGTAACACTAAGTCAAACCATGGTTTATCTAGTGTGGCAGCAACAAGACTGGGGAGGAGTGCTGTTTTAGAGGCAGTTCAGAAGGGGAGATCAGAGATGCTCTAAACTATGCTTTAAGATTATGGCTTGTTCCAAACATGGTGTTGTACAACTGCTAGAGTTGGTGTTCAGGATTTGAGTTGGCCAAGAAGTTTTATTAGCAGTTTTATTACCAGTAGAACAACAAAGAACAGCAAAGCAGATTTTATGTCCTTTCATCGTTGGGAAGCCCATTGTCAGCAATGAACAAGCCCCAGACCACGGGGCATACTCTGCAGTCCTGAACAACAGTACTTGGAAGGAAGGGACACAGGCCCAAGGCTTGTTCATATCTCTGCTTATTAAGCCAATATATAACCATCTTGGTTTTAAAACCAGGCTACTTACAGTTTTGCTACTGCTATGTGCTCAACAATGATTTCAGTCTAAAACCAACCTCAGCAATACAGTAATCATATTCAGTTACAATAATCTTTAATTATACCCATCTCAAGAACAGGTGCAGATGAGTCAGACCTTTAACATGTTGAAGATTGTAATAACTCAATCTAAATTATTTCTACATTTCAAGGTTTCAAAGTCCTATAGTTGCCTGGCAACTACAGAGCATGAAAATGCAAGCATGAAAATGCTTTTAATTGTGGAAATGGCACTTAAAATGTTAAGAGTTTCACATGAAATTTTATTTGATTCCCTGATTCTTTCATCTGGAATATTTGCTTTAGAGCTCTGTTAATGCAAACCTATATCCAAAGACAAAAATAAATAAATCTCGGCAATAGGCAAATATGATAAATTAATATTTCTCCAGGTGTGCAAAGCTGGGATGGTGCATAGAGTAGCTCATATTGACGTAACTGTAGCAACATCTTAGTATAGAAAATGGTTTTTTAAAATGCCGTTATCTGCAGTTTCAAACTGTCCTACCCATCTTTTATCTAATTTTGCTTATAGGCACTGCTGAGCCACAGCATCAATGGCTGCTTCTAATCCCTGCCAGTGGGACAGCTAAATCCTCATGGATCCTGTGGCTGACAAAATGTCTAGGATGCTACATAAGAGAAGTGATACCCTGTCTACTCTCAGTAAAATCACATATCTTCTCTACTCAACTCTGTGTTCCATGGCACCTTTGAGTAGCACAGCACTACTACACTTAGAGGATGTGGCTGTTACTTCCCTAGAAGAATCAGCATACCATTTCACAACACCAGAACAATGCCACAGATGATTATGTTGTGTTTGTGCAACATCCACTGCACTCCATTCTGAATATGTTTTTATCAGCACTACTGCTTATAGCTCCTCCTTTGGTCAGTTGGGTTTGCCATCAGTAAGGCTCTGTGTTACTGTTATAAATGGAGCTGTTCTTGTCACAGGAACAACACAAATAAATTCAAAAGCATCTGAAGAAATCTTGCCTTTCTACTTCAGATCACCTAGACAGCTACCCGTAGATCTCAATCTACCATCTACTGCCTCTGGGTTATCAATTTGAAAAGATAATATCTGATTCATTTATTTGATCTGTGTGGCATTTAAAATCAATGATTAGCCTCACAGAGCTTAATTGATCGATTATCTTCAATTTGGATTTCAAGTAATTGGTTACATGAAATAGTTGGTTACATGAAAGAAAAAAATAGATTTTTTTAAAAGCATGAGCTAAAAATAGACCCTTTCATGTCAGATGCACCTGAACCTACTTATGTTGGGATTACTTTCCAGCCTTGGATATCAACAATGAAGCTTTGATCCTTCATATAATTTCTGCTTGAAGGTGTAATCATCTTTAGAAGTGCTGCTTTCTTCCAAAAGTGCATATTGTTCACCTCTTCAATAGCTTCATGGAGAACAATTAAAAGGAGGAAGCATAAAAATTGATATTAAAGTTTGCCATTGGCTCTGATGGGAGCAATATCTTGAAACCAGTAGTGGTGTGAGTCAGACAGATCCATAATCCCAACATCCTTTTTATTTCCTTGTAGTGGTGGCCTGGCTCAGTTGTTGGAGCAATCTGGATCTGTTTGCTCCAACATCACCTGTCTCCATTGCATATCCTTTCTATTTGTTTTCTGGATTGCATATGTTAATCTGTTATGGGTTGGTTTGTGAGATAGTTGCTAGTTTGTTTCCAGGCCCCGAATTCATGCCCCAAATACCTGAAAGGCTACCTCCTTCTGTAAAGACCCTCTTAGGTGCCAAGATCGGTGGAGGGTGCCCTCATAATTGTTTTACTCAGAAGCTTTGGGGGGTGGAGGCCCAGGAGAGGTCATTTTCTATGGCTGCACCAAACTTGTGGAACTCCCTTCCCACAGAGATACATCCAGAGGCATACCTAGGCTCCCTTGTGCCCTAAAACAAGGAGATGTTTTAGTGCCCACATCCCTTCCAGAGCAGCGGAGGAGCAGCCTGGGGAGCACATGGGAAGGTGGGCTCCTAGCCACGCCTAGCCAGATTTAGAGGCATGATTTTTACCAGCCCCACCCCCAGCACCTTCATTATACTTCAGAGAATGCTGAAGATGCACCTCTTTTGACAATTGAGGTTTATATGTTTAGGACCCACCTTGTTTTTTGTAAGTTGCTTTAAACTGTTTTTACTATTGCATTTTAATATTAATGTTTTGTTATAATAGCTGTAATCCACCCTGGGGCCTTAGGGTGAGGGACCTTAGGGTGTAATCATCATCATCCAGTCTTTTAGACAGGGACTTCGACTAGAGGTCCTGGATCCTTCAAGATCTAACCTTTGACTTTGATGTAGGAAAGAGGGAGTTGTAGGAAGGAACAATGGATGATTGGATTATAAATATTAACTAAACACAATTGTGATTTATTTCATTTCGTCCTTCCAGCTGGTATGAGCTTTTTTTTATTAATGAAGTTATTAATATTAATGTTTTCAATGTTATACTGCTGTAAAAGCCTATTTTGGACTTAATGGTCTTGCCAAATAATAGCGCTGATCACATTATTTTAATAGGCAACAGATGTATTCAGAATTCTGATGCAAAGGCAGCAATATTGTTCCTAAAAATGTAAATAGTACAAAACACAGAAGGAATTAAATCAGACCTTTTTTATTAAAAAAAAAACCCACCCCACCCCACCCCAAATCCGCGAAAATTGCTAGCAGGGAATTTAATGTTCAGAAAGCAAAATAAAGATTTATAGAAGGGATTTGTGCTTTTATGCCTTTAGGAAAGCATTCAGACCAAGTCAGAGAAGTAAAAGGCAACAATTTGCTGCTGCTAATTCCTTCATCCAAACTGACCTTTGTAATCTCTGAATTTAAGCTGTGATTCAAATCGAATGCCTGAGCTTTTGACAAGTGAGGCAAACCCTGGGGATTTGTGGTTATTTGTTTAAAATATTTCTACACAATCTTCTTTGTGCTTGAGGTCACTCACAACAGCTTGTGCACCATGTGTTGCTGGTAGAACTGAGTGGAACCATGGATCTCGTATTTATCTTGTGCATGTGTTTTGATTAATTTAAGCAGTAGTGCTGGTCTTCATTCCCCTGAAGAATTATTCATTTCCTGAAGAATTCGGCTGTCATGCCTGAGTGCTACATATCAGGGTATAGGCAGAAAACAAGTATTGTAGTTATCATCATAGGCTGAGGAGCAATACCTGGAAGTCCTTTTCACACATAACTGATGTTGAATATTATAATGATTTTCATCCTGGGGCAGTTCTGCCATAGCATTATCCTCTTGTGTAGGAAGAGACAACTGGACTGATTTCAGTTACCGGTACTCTCCCTCTTTGTCACTGATCGAACACAAGGAGGATAATATCCAGTCACAGTGGAGATTGGGTGGGGAAATGGTGTGACACATCACAGAAGGTGCGTGATCATTTAGAGGGGAAAGACTGTTCCATCTTGGGGTGCTTCGAGTGGAGAGTGATTTATTTACATTTATATATGAAAGTTTAGACTGCCGTACAGAAAATACCAGGCTGTTGTACAACAATAAAACAGCGTTAAAAACAATGCAAAAATCTTTAAGGTGATTGGTGAAGAAGAAGAAGACAGTTCATTTTTTAAAAAATAGAGTTAAAAATGGTGCATCTTTTGATGAAAGTGAGTTTAATCTTCAGTGAAGTCACAATTGCTATCAAACCAGTCAGTATCACTTAAGATTCCACCAAGCATTGGCATTTTACCTTGTAATTTTTTTGATTATAATTAAATAGAAATACAAATATGTAACTGAATCAGGGGAGAGGAACAAGCTACACAACATGTTACCATACATTCTGTAAACCAGCAAACCATTTTTCTAAAATGAAACAAATGCTCTACATTTATTGTTTTAAACTTATTTGATTAAATACTGGGCATACTAGCAGAGTAGGTGTGATGTTTTAATATAAAATTATTTGCCAAATTTTAATCAACCATTTTTTATGGTTAGAACCCATTTCTTATTCTAGAGATTCTTCCCCCCCCCAAAAAAAATAATAAAAATTAACATTAGCTCTCTTAGGTCATGCATTATGTAAACAGGGGTATAACCTAATAATAACACTTCAGAGGCTTCTAGCTTAGTGTGGGTCATTATTCAGCTGATACCTAAATAATTTCTTTCCAATGTTCAACATCCGCACCAGACAGGGATCTATGTACCTTTCTTATTGCTGCCTATCCAAGACAAATCTACACCTGCCATTTTTAAAATACTGGTGGTATCAGCAGCCATTTAGATGCTGCTCTTAACTGTGCCTCTTTCAAGATGGGACATTCCCATCTTCAAAATATATTGCCAAAAATTACCTTCCACTTCTCCTACTTTAGTATTTAATTGCTCTTATATTTATATATTTATATATTTATTTATATATAAATATATTTATATATAGATATATTTATATATTTATTGCCACTAACATCTTACACATTTTCCCAATTTATTTTAGCAGTGCTAAGTAGAATGAAATAACTACTTCACTCATAGTTTCTTCAGCAGCAGCAAATGTAACCAAATAAAAGTAAACAGAAACTTGAAAATACTGTACTCACCAGCTCCGTGTTACTTAAACATATTCTCTTTCCTCCCCTTTTCCTCCTCAAGCTTTTCTTTGCACAGTGAAGCACTACTTGCAAGTTGTTGCCTCAGATGCTTTCTGTCTTTTGAATTCACATGCACTCGGGGTCTCTTCCACTGTGTCTGGTGTTCTTCAACTTCTGTACCTGGAGTTGCAGACTCTTTCTTTGCATGCCTCATCAGCTCTGGCTCTGGCATATTTTTATCATTTATATGCAACATTAACTCAGAATATTAGCTGCCCTATTGATTTGTCATTTTGACTTTGCTGAGTCCAAGTGCTTTCTTGTTTTGAACTTGTGGCTGGGTTTGTTTGTTTTTTACTCAGATCATCTTTTTCACTTTACCTGAGTGACCAGGATTTGGGGGAGGGACCCTTGCTAAGCCCATAATTTGTTGTGACTGACGATCCATAAGTCCTGTCATCCCATACTTTTTTGCATCTGAGCAGCCTGGTTTAGTTATGATGGCAGCAACATATAAAAACTTCAGCAGGCAGTATTCCATGTAGCTAGCATTTTGTTCAAACCAGGCTGCCTCACCTGTGTATACAATGTTGTCTAGCAAAGAAGGTCAAAAGGTTAGCATTCAAATGCAGCTGGGGGTCTAATTTAACCATGAAGGCAATCTCATGGAAAGCTCCATAGCCAGCATGTCTATCTAATATAAATGAGTATGGTAATTCCTTTACTTCACTCACTACATGCCCTGTTGTGTCCCAGAATAACCCATAGTCAGAATTAGCCATTCATAACATACACTGTATTTTCCTTTGCTACATTTTGGATGGCTAGAAGCATGAACTGAAGTATACTCTGTTTATCAACAGCAAGCACTGATCAACCAGCTGCAGTGTGTTAGATAGCATCTCAATCTTTGCTATTGATTCTGCAAATCTCAGTTGCATTCTGCTTTAAACAGTGCTCTCTTTGGCTGTTGGTGCTCATGACCTCATCCGCAGTAGTAGAGGTGAACCCTTTTGACTCAGTAAAGATCATCCCATTATGGAGCCAAGTTCGTGATTCACCAGTGCTGGCAGGAAGAGATGAAAAGGCAACTGAGTACCTGCTGTTCAGAACCATTTACTTCCACTCCTGTCTAACAAGGAGCCTTCTGTTGCACTTCTTCTGACTGCTTTAAGTCACCCCTTATTGTTTCTCACTGTTACTCTGCTGCTCCTCCTGCTCTTTGGGCTGTGGACTCTTTTTGGATAATATAAATAGCAACTTTTTATATAGCATTTTCTTCAACAGTCAAAGCACTTACGTTTTCTTATGACAATGAAAACATGGACAGCAGCCGCCTTAACTATTCTGAAAATTGGAAGCAGCTAGATCTGTGCAATTGAGAAACTACGATGGACACTGTGCAACCGTGTATATATATATTAGCTTCCTGTTAGCAAACCGATAAGCCTGAGAGGTAAAATCAAGTATACTGGCAATGCACAAGTTAAGACAAATATCTTCTTGGATACTGCAGTGTGGTTTAATTTAACTAGGATATGATGGCCTGAAATCCTTGCTGAATGATTATGTACACACTTTGTGCTTTTCAGTTTTTAACTTAGAAATCTGCTGTACACAGAGTCGGAGACCACTTGTCCATCTAGCACAGTGCTATGTGCTGCAAATAACTCTCTGAGGTTCTTTCAGCCAACAGATACTAATCTGGATAAAGCTCTTACTTATGCAAGGCATGTACTGTGCTACTATGCTATGTCTGCTCTTCAAGGAAAAAGGAAACCCAGTGAAGTATTTTCGCTAAACGTCTTCTTTCCCTCCAAAAGGGAAGGTATTAACTTAGAAAACCATACTGGGGAAAGGCTTTGGCCATACCTTTTCTGGTGCTGTGGTCCCAATCTGACTTGCATGTTTATGTACGTGTAGAAGTGTGTTTGTGTTTGCTGTTAACTTTGAAAACAACTGCAGAAGGTATTGGTCATGGATCTCATTCCTCACATCTAGTTGTGCATTTAGTGTTTCAAATATTCTTAAATATTTATATATAGCCCACTCATAAAAAATATCAAGATGATATACAAAAGTATATAGAAATACAATAAAACATAAGACATAAAAAGGACTGGCTCATTTTTTTCCATTAGAGAAACAGTGACAGAGATCATTATTTTTCCCATTTCTTGTTAGAACTCCTATATTTAATGTCTGAATTGGCCCTAGGAAATCTCTAGGAGTCAGCTTGAGACTTAGAATTAATTGTTCTGGAAAATGCTTAGTTGAACAAATGTCTGATTTCAGCTAACTCCTGAATGGGCAACAGTCTTAGTAATTATCTCCTGAAATGCAAAGTTGCGCCTCTCAGGTTGCTTTCTTCAATACATAATGTTAAAATAATTTTATTTTAATAATCCACTTTTCCAATTTTAATTTAACTTCAGATAAATGGTGGCATTCTAGTTTTAAGCTAACAGAAAATTAAAGTTTCTTGAGACATGCAATGAAATTTTAAGTAGCCTACTCCCTATTCTCTATTGCTGGCTCTGTTGAACTGTAGCATCACAAGAGAAAAAGTAAATTCTGACTAGAGTATAACTAGGCTGTTTTAAATGACATGCTTTATATGTGTCAAAAATTTAATGCCCTTTTCAATTGGCTGTGAGTGATGCTCTAACTTACAAATCTGAAAAGATATTTTAGAAACCTTTGTCATTCCTGTTCTTCATCAGAGATGTTAGTGGAGCTTTAACAAGTATTTTAGATGATATTCCTGCAGTGTTTTCTGTGCAGATTTGGCATAATATTTTTTTTCTAGAGTCTTTGGGAGCAGTCCTAACAAATTACACTCCAGTAGCAAAAATATCCACTGAATGTAATGACATTAAGGTTGCATCCCATGACACGGTAAATAATGTTCACACTTACTAGTTATTTTCAGATTGATCCCTGGAGACAGGGAGGCTCCACCAAAATATAGAACAGGATAGTTGTAGATAAGAAAAATACTAAACCATATGCATGATGATATAACCAATCCAACCTTATCTGGATTCAAACTGCGTTGTTTAACTACATTTTTCAACTAACCAAAGAACGTTAAAGAGCTTGCATTAGAAACCTAAATAAGGGTACAATTCAGTGGTTACTGGAAGGGCATCCAAGGGACCATAGGACTGTGAACCTCTCCCTCTCCACAAGTGGTAGACCCATGAGGCAAGGTGAGGTGACTGCCTTGGGTGGCAGGATCCATGGGGGGCAGCAGATCTGGCTTCCAAGGAATGCATTCCATGACGTTGCTGTTGCTGGCAGCTACATCTGCATCCTCCTGGCAGCCCTTCCCACCCAATGCTACCAATACAGCTGCCTCCTGGCAAATAGGTCTCTGTTTCCTCCCACCCCTAGGGAGGAAATGGCGGGGGCTGCCCTCTGGGGTCTCCTGAGTCTACATTTGGCCAACGTGATTCAGAGCCCCTTCACCACACCACACCACACCACACCATCCCCTGTGACAGACTATGATTTCCACTGGGGAATGTTGATTTTATCTACTCCTCCCCAACACTTTGTTCCCAGTGTAGATCTTCATTCGTCCTTTCTTCCATGGCAAGAGGGAGGGGGCACCATTTTGTGGTCTGCCTCAAGCGCAAAATTTTTATTTTCCTCTTCGGGGTGGGGAAGGAAAATCATTTTCTTTTTTAAAAAAAACACTGCAGAAAGAGGGGAATGAAAAATGCAGCTTCCACCAGCAAGGCTTTGGACTTGGCAGTTCATCAGTTTCAGGTTCACCCTCTCCTGCCCCCTTTGGTTTGGCTTCTCCAGGTGATATTTATTCAGAACAAATTGAAACAATGATTTAATCCTTAGTAAATATGAATTGTTTTCTCAGTGTGCAAGAAAGCACTGGAATAAATTAACAAGCCTTCAAGGTCCACTTTGAATAAAAAGGTAACATATTTGTCGTTTGTGGGTGTGCGTTGAAGGATGAGCCTACTCAGAGAGAGGCTGTTTAACATTATTTCTCTCTCTCTCTCTCTCTCTCTCTCTCTCTCTCTCTCTCTCTCTCTCTCTCTCTCTCTCTGTGTGTGTGTGTACATGTACACACACACATAGGTACATATCCTTTCTACCTATTGTGTTCTATTTGAGGCTCCTTGAGAAACAAAGAATGATCCAGGACTTTATACACCACAGATGGAGTATTACTGACACCTATGGTTGAGTTTACCCAAGTGCAGTCATTTACAAAATTATTTTCCCCCCTTGTTTTTCTTGGTCTGAAACTTCCAGATCTGCAAAGGCAGCACCTGATTCTAAGTGGCAACATTGCACTCTCCTGCTTGGTCACTACTGCCTCCTGGTCAGCCACCCTACTCAGCTGTTCATAGCCCTCCCCAGCCTGCTCCGAGGCTCTCACTTCAGTAAGAAGGTCAGAGGAGAGAGCCAACACCCCTGCTCTCCCCTCCAATGAGGCTAAAGTCAGGGCAAAAAAGGGACACCCCCCCCCAGTTACTTCCTCCTGCTGGGTCTAAGCCTTCCGATCCAGGCCTGATCCTGACACTGCAGCAGGGCCAACAACACCCCACAACAACAGCTGATTAATTTTAGAAGCCAAACATTAGATCACACAGATTTATGGAGTGAAAGGACATTAGTGACTGTGCTGGATTTGAGACCAGCTCTTCTTTGCAATGAAACAGAAATGCAGACACATACTTTATATAACAGGGATAAAACAACTAATATAATGTGCATTTGCCACATGATAAATGAGCCACAAAGTACTACTGAACATATGTTTCAGTTCAGAATTAGTAAAAGACCTTGGTGGATTATGAAATATTGTCACAATCAGGCACTGGGACTCACAGGAGACCATTTAATTAAATACTGCGATACAAAACTCTTGACTTACACCATATGTTTCTCTGTCCCATAGTGCTCATTGTGACTGGCAGAGGCTCTTTAAGGAAGAGATATTTCCCTGCCCTGCTTTTCTAAAATCCTTTTCTCTGGAAATATAAGACACTGAGCTTGAATGACCATTCTTTTCCTATATGGCATGATTTTATTTCTTATATGAATATTGAGGCACACAGTTGCTCAATGCCACCAGCATATGCAATTATATGGCTCACCTAAGACTTTACAGAACTTTTATTTGCAGTAATGGAGGAACTCACAAGTGAAGCACGCTTTTATTTTTAGACATATTGTTTGCATAGTGATTTTTTGTAAATTCTTTATTATCCCTTTGCAGCTGTTCTGTATCTTTGTACTTTAGTCCTTGCAGACTGCGACGTGTTGTGGTTCACAAATTTTATTTTCTTTATTTTTGTTATGTTTTCAGTTTTTTAAAAAATCAACAATTTTTTAAAGTGTAAGACATTGAACCTAGAACTTTAAATAAGCAACAGAATTCCCTTTTCTGCAGCATCCATAGCTCTCCACCCTTTAGCCTCCTCTCACTTGTGCTTTCTTCCCTTCTTACCATCTAAAGTAACTCAACCTCAATATTGTAAACAAATGTTACATTTTATTATCCATTGATCTGCCAATGCCACTTTTAAATTTTTCATGTAGCCCAATGAGAGCTGTTTTCAAGGAAAAGGCATTATTATTATTATTATTATTATTATTATTATTATTATTATTATTACAAACTACTTCAGTCTGATCTGTATATCATGTTGCAATAAGAACAATGTGTGCAAAAGGCAATTCTCTCTATTTTGGAGATAAAATGAGGTCACATCTGTGGTTCTCTGGGTAATTGCTCTAACTTCAGTGAACTAGCCCTGAAGGTTCTTCACAAGCCTCCTGCACTTGTGACGCTAACAGGATTTTTTTTTAATAGAAAAAAGTATAAGGATACTCTGCTTCTTTCCATGAACATCCAGGTTAAAGGGGGAATGCGCTTTCTTTAATCTGTCCTGACACTTCCTGCTGCATAGGAAGCTCCTGGGAACATGCAGAACTTTCGTGCAAGCTTTTGCCTCATATTTTAGTGACTGATCAGATTTTATCTGTAATTTTAGTAAAGCTTGTGCATTATGTACTCTCTCTGCCTTTGAATAACCAGAAAGGAAATACACAGCTCCATAGATGCGGATGGGATTACCCAGAGATCTGCAGTGCCACGTTTATCAGAAATTCAGATTTCTTCCATTTCTGTTATTGTCAAAAGAGTTTCCTTTTATAGGGATGATTCATTGTATATCTGCCAGTCACAAGTGGCTTTTTTCTTCAGATAACATACCTTGCTTTCTGGTGCAACTTGACAGCTCTGCTTATCTACGCATATTCTTTCCTGCAAAAACAAGAGAGTCTTGTGGCACCTTAAAAAGTGACAAATTAATTATTGGCTAAGCACTTTAAAATCCATTTTATCAGATTTCTGAAGTGTCATCCTAAGTTAGCAGGTATGCATAAGAGGGAAAATGAAATGCAAAAAGTACAGATTGACAACTTTAATATCTGTAAAATAGGCAGAGTGACCATTCCGAAAGCATTGGTGATAACACAAACATCCTGGCATTGTTATGTTAAATATCATTACAGTGGTACCTTGGGTTACAGACGCTTCAGGTTACAGACGCTTCAGGTTACAGACTCCGCTAGCCCAGAAATACTACCTCAGGTTAAGAACTTTGCTTCAGGATGAGAACAGAAATCGTGCAGCAGCGGCAGCGGGAGGCCCCATTAGCTTAACCTTAGGATAAGAACAGTTTCAGGTTAAGAACGGACCTCCAGAACGAATTAAGTTCTTAGCCCAAGGTACCACTGTATTATCATTTATATGTATATCCTTCCCGTCCTCCCAGAAAGGTATAAGGCCAGCAAGCACACAAACAGTAAAATTTCTAAAAATAATTCAAATACATGTACAAACTGCAAAAGATCTCTACTTAAAATACTTTTTGGAAGAGGAAGGTGCCAATAGAGATGTAAACTAATATTCAATGGGAGGGAATTCCATAGGGAAGTACTACAACACGCAAGGCACAGGTTGCTAGGCCTATATTCTGCAGTATATATAAGGTCATATCTCCAGGAGGCTCTCACATGCAGAGCACAGTGCTTATATAAGGGGTGAGACAATATTTCAGTTTGTCTGGTCTTAAGCTGCATTGGGCTTTATGCACCAAAACCAGCACCTTTAGCAGCTAACAGGCAGCCTGTGCAATTCTTTCAGCAGCACTATAACATGGTGGTGGTTTCCCCAGTGAGCAGTCAAGCTGATGCATTTTGCACTAGTTACATATTCCAGACCAACCTCCAGGGGAGCCCACAAAAAAAGCATATTGTAGTAATTAAACCCAGAGGTTTCTAGTGCATGGTTGACAGTGGTCAGGCTATCCCAGTCTAGAAACATCCATAGATGTCTTACCAGCCAAAGCTAGCAGAAGGTACTCTTAGCCACTGAGGTCACATGGGTCTCTAACAACAAAGATGGATCTATGACATTGCTCTTTTGGGGATGTACAACCTCATCCAAATCAGGCAATTGACTAATTATCTGGATTCAGGAACCAACCATCCACAGCACCTCCATCTAGCCAAGATGCAGTTGGTTGACCCTTATCCAGCAGACTACCAAGTCTAGACACCAGTATTCTTGCTTAGTTTTTCAGCCTTTTAACAGGAGTGAGCATTTTCCCTTAATGGCGTTAAAGTCTTCTGAAAAGCCAGTTAAAATGCTTTTCCTGCAGTGGTACAAATAATGGGTTGTGATAGTATAACTAAAACACCAAAATATGCTTGTCAAGTGCAGCACATTTTAATTCTGCCCTTTTACTAAAATGCCAAAGGATAAATACATTGTTTTTCAAAAAAATTCCCTAAATTACAGAAGTAGAAACCCAATCATTTTAACTTGAATCCAAATTGGTCCAAATCAGTAAAATCAAGAGGGGAAGATGCTGGGGCAGTCTAATTTCACATGTGCATGATTCCACTCTGCTTCTTGCTTCTGTTACCTAAGCCAATAGTTCTCCGTTGACTGTTTACCCTCTGCTTTCAATAGGGATCTTAGGTCTCTGTCTTTTTAGCCTCTTCTCTCAAAAGGGAGATCTGCCTCTCACACCAATACATTGATAATTGTGATCCTACTGTCTGTGGCCCTCTAAATGTCACTGGACTCCAACTCCCATAAGCCCCAGCCAACATGACCAATAGTTATGGGAATGATGGGAGTTCTCATCCAACAACATCTGGAGGGCTGCATGTAGTCCATCCCTACCCTAGGGAAACACTTCATTGTAAAAGTTTACCAATGTAGATTCTGGTGATAATTCTCTAATGCCATTTGGACTTGAGGAATTGGCACAGCCTGTGTGTGACTTTCTGCTCTAAGCAAATGGAGATCTCTGTTTTATGAGCATATATCAATTTTTAACAGTTTAACTGCCGTACCTTACCCCATCCAGGTAAATTTGGGAGAGATGCTGAGAATACAAAAGGCATAATAAGTCCCAGACACTGAAAAATCCCTTTCCTCAAAGGCTCCTAAGTTAAGGTTACCAGACATCCCTGTTTCCCGGGGACAGTCCCCGGATTTACAAATCAGTCCCCTGACAAAATCCATCTGTTTAGTAGGAATTTGAAAAGTGTCTCTGGATTCATTAAAAAAAATCTGGTAACCTTATCCTAAGTGATAGTGATAGTGCAATGGCTTTTGGTCTAAGTTTGAAATGCTGGATAGCATTGCTGCCAGAAAGATACCTAGTCTGTGCTCAGAAAATCAGTACATGACTTTTGAACACAAGATGGCACCAGAAGACTAGGCTTTCTTGACAGTGTGCTTTTCTCCTACTGTGTGTTCTAATGTATTCTTGGTTTGTTTGTTTGTTTGTTTGTTTGTTTTAATTTTGTACATTATAATTTTTTTGAAAGGTTTGTTTTTTGTGAGTGTGTCATGTGCATGCTCTTTAGTGGAACTTTGACTCAGGGCAATCATATTTTATGGAATATGGCATACAAGCAGTGCTCTTTCCCCATGGGTACTCAAGGGTACGCAGTACCAGCACACACCAAGAGAAGAAAAGCACTGGTTAAAAATGTGATACTTACTGTACCAACTTCATGGTGAATACTGGCACCCTTTATTCAAGAAGAAAAGTACTATATACATATTCTGAAAGTCAAGAAAATCAACAGCAGCAACACTGAAACTGTAAAAATAGACACATGGTGATGTGTGTATATATATATATATATATATGACTATCTTAAAGTAGCACCACTTAGCTGTGATTTTAACACACACTAATATGCAAGTAATGTTACACAATGTGGCATTTCAGTAGCACTATACACAAGTTAGGCCTATATTGCATCCAGCTTATATAGGTGGGGATACGTGGTCCACCTTTTTGCATGTATATTTCAAGAATAAAAGTAGACGATGTGGGTACAATATAATAATAAATGCATTACCCAAAGTGGAGAAGCATTAATGTTAGAAAATCTAGAATAGAGTCTCCAATGCTATTTAGTATTTATATACTGTGCTAGGTGCTGGATCCAAAAATTACAAATGGGTGAACAAGCATTCATCCAAAGTGGTTTCAATAAGTCATTTTATAAATGCAGTCACTCAAAACCGAACAAAACAAAATTGGAAACCTAAGTTTTGTCTTGAGGGGAAATGTTCAGATGGAAGAGATCTCACACAGTGATAGGAGACCCAAGACCCAAAATGGAGGCAACAACAACAACAACAACAACAACAACAACAACAACAATAATAATAATTTATTATTTGTACCCCACCCATCTGGCTGAGTTTCCCCAGCCACTCTGGGCGGCTCCCAATCAAGTGTTAAAAACAGTACAGCATTAAATATTAAAAACTTCCCTGAACAGGGCTGCCTTCAGATGTCTTTTAAAGATAGGATAGCTGCTTATTTCCTTCACATCTGAAGAGAGGGTGTTCCACAGGGTGGGCGCCACTACTGAGAAGGCCCTCTGTCTGGTTCCCTGTAACCTCACTTCTCGCAATGAGGGAACTGCCAGAAGGCCCTCGGTGCTGGATCTCAGTGTCCGGGCTGAATGATGGGGCTGGAGACACTCCTTCAGGTATACAGGACCGAGGCCGTTTAGTGGCATTTAGTAGATTCTTTGGATCCAAGCCAGTAGATGCTTGCCATACAGTCATAGAAGCCATAGGTCAGCCATAGGAGAAAACTCCTAGGGGCCAAGGTCCCCTAAAATATTTGAGGGAGTAGCCTCCCCAAAGTTGATGGGCACTACCATTCATATGGTGTGTGTGTTTCTTGTCATGTGATTGATTATGCAGGATGGGGTTTACTTGTCCCCTCTCCAAAGAGGAAAAAAAAATACAGCATCCTTAATGTAGTCTACACATTAAGAAGTGGCCAGTGGTGACTTAATGGTATTTTAAATCTAGGAACATGCATGCCTGGTAAGTAATATGAGGGTGCCGGACTTCCGGGATAGCGCGATCCGGTAATGGCGGATTCCCTCCGAGCTCCGGAGGGAATCGGCTCCGCTGAGGACGGGTCTTGCCGTGCCGGCGACACGGGGACCCTTAAAAACCGCAGGCGCTGAAGCCTGCGGACTTGGTGACTCGGTGGGCACCTTAAACGCCCTCCCCGACCCGCGAAGAGCCTTTTTAAAGGCTGCGGAGTGGACTGGGGTGCGGCGCGGTGCTGAGAGTCCATCGCTACCTCGGCGGAGCGAAGCCGCGAGCCATGGCCGGAGAGCGCTGTCTTCCTTCCTGAAATTTGGACTGAAATAAAGAACCCGTGAGTAAAATGGAAATTTGATATTAAAATTTTACCTTTGATCGGAGTACGACCGGGGGATGTGCTAAAAGGAAGTCCACACTCCCCCCCCCCACAAAAAGATTTAAGCAAGGAGAGAAGCACTGAGGTGGAAAGACTTTTGTGCTTAGAAAGATAACTCGCACGAATTGGATTAAAAAGCTATTGTGCTGGAGAGGAGAGAGGAACATTAGAAGTTTTTATGTAATTCCCCCCCCCCCCATTCTGGACCCGGGAGGGTCCTGCGTGTGAGCCTGAGGAAAAGGAGAAGAAAGTTTGACAGCTGTCAAAAGAGCTGTCAAACGGGCGATTAAAGGCTGGAATTGAGATACTTAGAAAATCTTTTTTGGATTAAAGGCGATATATTGTATCTGAACTGATTGGAAACAAAGTATTTGTGAATAACAAAGTAACGAACTGTTGGAAAAAGAACTATTGGACTGGTAATCCCCCTGGAGGGAACCAAAGATATTGCAATGGCAGCAGAAGGAAAATTACTGGCAGAGATTGAAAGGATGTTCTTTTTCGTGGGAATTCTACAAGAAAAGACTGCAGATATGAGCAAACAACTCGTGACCTTGAATCTGAAATTGTGCAACTCTGCTGACGACAAAAAGTTGGGAAACAACCCGGCAGCCGAAACAGAAGAGACAGCTTTGGAAATAGGGGGAGAGGACGAAGAAGAAGGAGAGGACGTTCAGAGGGAAAGTACCAACCAAAAGCCTACAGCTTCAGAAAATAAAGGACTTGATGAACAGGACCAGTGTACCGTAAATTTGCAAAAGGAGAGAAGGACAAAGGAAGAAGCCCCTGGAACATTTGAAATACTGGAACATAAAAGAATAAACAAACATGATTGGGACTTCTTCCTCAAGTTTGAGTATGGTAGACTGGCAGACCCTTGGTGGCAATTGCTATGGACTGACTCGGTGGAAGGAAAGAACAAGTATGACTGGGACCCCTTCTTTAAGTTTGAGCATGGGAGACTGGCAGATCCTTGGCAGCAAATGCTATTGACTTTGGCGGAAGGAAAGAAGAAGGAGCTTGGGACACAACTCCTTCGAGAATTGAAGGCCAATAAGCAACAAAATAGACGGGGAAAGACTAACTGGGGCTTGAGAGCCTCGGATGTGAGAAATCCGGGCTGAGACTGATTTTTTAGAATAGTAATGTGGAAAGGGACAGAAACTGGGCCAGGGAGGGAGGGGGAGAGTAGAATAGTAAGAATTTTTGATTTATGATCTTTTAATTTAGATATGTTTTGTTTAATATAAAAAGGGAGGATTCGTGTGAGAGAAGATAGGTCGACCTTAGAGAAAGGAGTTAATGTGTAAAAATTTATAAGTAAATTTGAGTCTAACAAGAGATGCTAAATATAAAGAACAGAGGATAACAATATAATAGAGAGAAGAGGAAATAACTTGCTGAATTAACTATAGAAATTGGAATGTGGGAAGGAGAGATGTGGGGAAGTCAAGGAAAGAGGGTAATGAAAATTATATATGTATTGTTCTGTGTTTGGTGTCTGTGTGTGTGTGTTTGTCTATAAAAAATTTGAAAACTCAATAAAAATTTATAAAAAAAAAAAAGTAATATGAGGGTGCCATAGTAAAACTTGCAGGCTTGCAGGCAGTATTAGATTAACGCATTTGTTCGGTTCCACCAGGATTATAAAGTTAAGAAACCACATAGCACCCCTGTCAACCAGAAACAAAATTCAAAACTATAGCCATTTTCCTAGCAAGCACAATCTCCTTCTCCCTCTCAAACTGGTTTCCCTGGCAAGTGGATTGATTTGTTATGTCAGCTTAATGGTTCATTGGTGCTCTCCTTGGTGGCCAAGCTATAGAATGCCTAGAGGAAGTCTCTGCATAATAGGTCTGCATGAAACTTGATCGTATTCTAATTATTCCCAGTGCTCTTTTAATCACATAATTTTCAGTACAAGTACCCATTATGATGGTACTTCAGTAATTAAGACTATTGTATTACTTAATGTAGCTGCATTAAGTAGCAGAATGTGCATCAGATCCTTCCAGGTTTTACTGGGTACAGATGTGTGGTACCAGCCAGCACCCTTTTTGGGTTTCATTTTGCTTTGCTCCTTGTGCCGATCTTTATTTCCCTTTCATGTGTGCTTTTCATTACTATTCTCTCTTTAACAAATGCATACAAGTGGGTGCTCTTGAAGTGAGATTGTTAAGTGGCTGGGTATTTGGTGCCTACTAAACAAATCAGAAAAATAAATTAAATTTTATATAGGATGGCTCAGACTCATTGACTGTGATGTTGCATTAGCAGCATTTCTGAATGAATAGAATTTCAGCAAAAATGGAAAAAGCTATGGGACAGTGGCTTGAAAAGAGCCATTTCTCTTCATAGGCATCATAAGAAGGCTTGTCTCTCTTTAACAAAGTGCAGGAAATATTTCTTCATTCTTTCCATAAATACATTTATATGATCTTTTACCAAATCAACATATTCAATACCATACTGAGTTTTGTATCTGCTAACTAGGAAAAGGACAAGGTGTTTGCAGAGGTAACTGCTCTCCCATTGCTCACCAGCTCAGAGCAGGCAGAGCAGGTAACTGTCAATAGTAGTAAGAAGAAGCTGCAGGATCAAGATGGTCTAGGAATCAGTAGTTAACTGCTGTCTGTTAGTATATAGATTCCTTCATAAAGAAGAACCCTAGTACAGCAAAACTAATGTAGCTTGACAACTCTAGATACTCTGTGTGCCTCACTGTCTTACTTTTTATGGAGAAGCAAAGTAAAATAAGGTAAAGGTAAAGGACCCCTGGACAGTTACGTCCAGTCAAAGGCGACTGTGGGGTTGAGGTGCTCATCTCGCTTTCAGGCCTGCATGGAAACACTGTTTACCTTCCTGCCACAGCAATACCTATTTATCTACTTGCACTGGCATGCTTTCAAACTGCTAGGTAGGCAGGAGCTGGGACAGAGCAACATGAGCTCACTCCATTGCGGGGATTCGAACCGCCGACCTTCTGATCGGCAAGCCCAAGAGGCTCAGTGGTTTAAACCACAGTGCCACCCGCGTCCCTGCAAGCAGCAAGGTAATATTATGGTAAAGTCAACTATAAGTATATTATGAGTGTGCACATGAGTCATGCATGTCACAGACCTATGACATATTATGATGAGTGGGCAGATCACAAGGAGGCAGATTCCAATATGATCTATATCAGATTTTTCTATCTTGATTTAAAAAATATATAATTAGAAAATCTAAAAATAAATGGCATGGAATCTATTAGTCACATTGTGATGAAATTTTGCTGTTTTGGAGATTGTCTTGCCTTTGATAATAGTTTGATAATCCTTGGTGACAATGCCACCTTGATTGACATGTCTATAAAGCCAATGAAAATTTATATCTGTTTGTAAACACAGGATTTCTCATTTACTAAGCAACGTAGTAGTGCTGTTCTTTTAAATCTTGTCTGGAATTACCAAAATCTATCTTTTTAAAGTTTTATTGGTCAAAGTTGTGGGGCAGGAGAGTAGCAAAAGCTATTTCTGGCAACCAAGAGGCTCTCTTTTTTTCAGATACTATTATGGTAACACACTTTGCTATCATAGTGTGTCTTTTGCAAGCAGCAATGCAGCAGATGAGCTCCTTCCAGTGGCTACCATGTCATCTACCTTGGTTGATTACCTTCACACAGCAGTGGTCCATAACAGGATGGGCAGAGGCAGTAGTGTCCTCTTGATGACACTATGTTTATTGGGATGTGGCAAGCTAAGGCAGGGTAGTTGTGAAGCTGTTAAAAAAAAAAAGGGTCACACGGGGAGGGATTATCACAGTATCTGAAAACAAAAGGACATACTGAATGCCAAAGGTTAAGCATTCTTTTTGTTCTTCTAGCCCAGTATTGTAATTGTATAGTGAATTTACTATATGATGCATAGTTGCCAGGAATACTGGTTTACTGCTGCTCAGGGAATTCTGCTCTTAAGCACTCTTGCTAAATATTCCAAATTACATCTGCTGCAGAGTACAACTGTGCTGTCTCTTATATAATGAGACACACTATTTAGGTAATAAAAAGAGCTCAGTCACATTTTTAATTGGAGCTGTCAAAAATGCATCTAAACTACATGCCCTTGGCCTTCTCAAAATATGCTGCAGCAATAAAAGTAAATCCGATATAACGAAGGCACTTTTATGAAACCAGGGGCTGGTTCACACAGGTGAGGCAAGAATCCTGTATATATAAGTGGCAGAGCAGTAGGCATGTGTGCACCATGCTCCCAACCACACAGAATGTATGACATGACACATATTTGCATATATCTGTATGCATGTGGGGACACGGGTGGCACTGTGGGTTAAACCACAGAGCCTAGGACTTGCCGATCAGAAGGTCGGCGGTTTGAATCCCCACGACGGGGTGAGCTCCCGTTGCTCGGTCCCTGCTCCTGCCAACCTAGCAGTTCGAAAGCACGGCAAAGTGCAAGTAGATAAATAGGTACCAATCCGGCGGGAAGGTAAACGGCGTTTCCGTGTGCTGCTCTGGTTCACAGAAGCTGGCCACATAACCCGGAAGCTGTACGCCGGCTCCCTCGGCCAATAAAGCGAGATGAGTGCCGCAACCCCAGAGTTGGCCATGACTCGACCTAATGGTCAGGGGTCCCTTTATCTTTACCTTTATATGCATGATCCCTTTAGGATGAAAAGATCATGGGAATCAAGCATACACATATTTGCTCCATAGTTCAGCTTCCATCATATGCACAGGAGGAGCATACATCTACTGGTCTAGTGCACAATTGAGTACAGGCTTTCTACCAATAGCAGAGTGGTGGTGAGGTTGCATGGATGCACTGGGTCAGTTGTGGCACTCCCACCAGCAGTGCTCTACTGCTTTCTGTTTCTTAAGCTGACCAGGCTTGGTACACTCTGAGTTAATTGGTTTTAATGCACCTAAGCCTTAACGAGGTTAAAGAGCATTGCATTTCAACATAGCATAAAGGGGGCGGGGTGTGCTGATCCTGTTGAAATGAGTAAGATTGTGTTCTGCATTATTCCTGACTGATTTATCCTTTGTGCCCACATTTAACTTGTGCAAGACCTTGTATCTGGCAAGATGCCCCATGGCAATTGCTGCATCCCAAGTTGCCTGAACCCTAGGCGTTCTGCTGCACTAATGCAATTTCAAAGCTGGGTAGGTTGTCAAGTGTTAAAGAGCTCGTTCTGCAGCCTCCAATAATAAGTAGAATTAGAGAGTATCAGCAGCACTTAAGGTCTAAGCTACATGCTGCAAGCCTCCCATTAACTGATGCAATGATTATTATGAGATTAGCACTTGCAGGTGATTCAGGTGTTGCAAACAGTATATATAGGCAGCAGCTTTGTTAACTTCTCTTTAGAAAGACTTTTATAAATGTACACTGTAGTTAGTCAATGGGACTTTATAATTAGGCTACTAGTCAAATAATGGATTACTCTGAAGTTCATTTTAAGACGATCAGTGAGATTTCTAATGAACTTCTCTGAAGGTCTTCAATACTAGGAAAGCAGTTGCAGAGGGAGCATGGATTAAGGGATGAATATATGTAATATATAACACTGATCATGTGCTATAATTTTAGAGTTATCACCTGAACATTTTAATATGTTTTTTATTTATTAAATTTCTATACTGCCCTTCATCCAATGATATGCCCTCATGTTTAGTGCTTTTGCACTTGCTAATCTGTATAAAGCTTTCTCTCTTTTTTTCATTTGTTTGGTAGTTAAAGCAATGATGCTGCAAAAAAAGTTAATAATTGCTGCTAAGTCATTTTTCTGGAATACGGTAACTTGGTTGTGTTTTGTAGTCAAAATAATGTATAACAGGGAGTTAATTGAAGGTATAGTCATGAAATCAAATGTCTTACACTAGTATACTTTCCTTCACATTCTGGGTGGAGTTGTTTTGTTACAGGAAAAGTAAGTCTCTGATGAAAGAAGTGCCTATTTCCCCACAATATTCAGTGTAATGTCTGAATCGACATTGCAAGGAACATTGGATCAGTTTACCATAAAGGATATATCTAATAGCTGATAAAGGATTTGCTGCATGTAGCAGCCTGCAGTCATCTCTTGAATCTACTCATCATGAGTAGCCTTCCCAGGTGGGATTCAATTACCAGCGAATTCAGGTTGTACAATTAAAGCTAATTTGGAGTTCTATGATGTATACAAATTAATTGATAAAACAAAATACACAGTTTGGGAATGTATGCACACAGATTTTATAACTACCTTGACATCCAGTTGGGAAGGTATGTGTACATGATTATAATACAACATGTCCTTAAAGGTATCTGGCTGTCTCTAAAATAGATTTTCAGTTTGTCATGCATTCGACAAAAATCTTATCTGGAAACTAAACTGTAACAACCAGCACAGTCCTGAAATAGGCTATGTTCTGCAGTCTGTCTGCATTTCGGTAGTAAAATATATATTAATTCCGGTCTCCCACTGTGGCTTCTGTGGAATGAGCAGTTGGAAATTAAAAATGACGTCTTGTTCTTTTCTAATCAGGCCAGTCTTCAGAATTCAATATTAAACTTAGCCATAATGCAATAAAACACTTTCACTAAAGCTTCTCTGCATAAATTTCATTTCTCAGCAGCTGCTCTTACAAATAATGTAGCAGAAACTGTCTCCAAAATAAAAGAGGTGTTCTGGATTTGCACTGTAGGGTTTCCCTAAAGGCTAGAGGTCCAAGGTAAAAAATAATGGAAGCACAGTACTAATGCTTGCCATTCAGCAGAGGGGAAATGAGAACATACCTGAAAATGCTTTCATGGTTGTTTTTAATATGATGTGCCCATCCTTGATTTGTCAAGGCTTTAAATTGTAGAGAAAGTATGGGCTGTTACACTGAATCTTAGCAACCTTTGCAACAGGAGTACAGTACCTAATTATTCAGGTCATTGTGTTTTGTTTGTGGACACCTATATACCTGGTTTGTTTTATTTATTTATTTTATAGCTCACCATCCAAAAAGTTCCCAGAATGGCTTACTCGATAAATTAAATTACAGACCTTCTATGTATATCTATATTCCAGGGACAGTCCCGGATTTACAGAAGCCGTCCCGGTTTCTAATTTGATCCTGGAATGTCCCACTTTTCCTTAGGACGTCTTTATTTTCATCAGAGAAATGTTGGAGGTTATGGAATTATGTGACCTCCAAGCCAAGGAGATAAGTATATAGCCTTTAGAAGACACCTGAAGGTAGCCCTGTATAGGGAAGTTTTTTAAAAAAAGAGTTTAATGTTTTATTATGTTTTTATATATGTTGGAAGCCACCCACAGGGGGTGGGGCAACCCAGTCAGGTGGGTGGGGTAGAAATAATAAAATTATTGCCATTATTATTATTATTATTATTATTATTATTATTATTGAATAGGATGTCCCTATTTTCATCAGAGAAAGTTAGAGGGCATGAAATTACGATAAAGCAAATTAAACAAAAACATGAAAACATTTAAATATAAAAGAGAAGCATGAAAAGAGTAAGTGGAATTAAAAAAACAACTAAGCAGCATAGAGAGGATTTTAAAGGCTGGGAAAATAAAAAGGTCATCCAATTTACATTAATGTGAACCTCAGGGAGAGGGTGCCACCACTGAGTGGGCCCTTTCCCCTGTAGATAGCTGTCATAATGGGAGCACCCAAAGAAGGGCCTTGGTGTTATAGGTAGACACATATGGAGGCAGCAGCATAGCATCAGTTGTTGGTGCCTGGGGTGTGCATGTGTACCTGGTGGGGGAGGCAGCATCCCAACCCTCGCTGCCATTGCTGGCAGAGTGACCCCATCCCCACTGGAGCAAAGCAGGGTGACACAGCAAGGAGCCAAGGGGGGCAACGCAGCCCTTGGCGGGTGGAGAGGAGCACCGTGCTGCGCTGGGAACCCCTGTGTGGGGGTGCCTGGTTCACACTCCCACAAAAAATTGTGCCAGGGGCTACAGCCTCCTGGCACCTGCCCACACGATGCCCCTGTGTGGAAGCAAGTGGTCCTTGAGGTTCTATGTCCCAAACGGTGAAGGGCTAGTCTAGTATTTGAACTAGTCTAGTATTTGAACTAAGCCTGGAAATGAACTGATGGCCAGCGCAGCTGAAAAAGCGTAGGTGTTATTATGTAGTCCCAGGTCCAGTGAGAGGTGTGGCCTGTAGAAGGGACATGGCTTGGGCAGAGTCCTGAGAGCCAGACAGAGATCCCTGGAGGACTACATTCTGACTGAGGTTCCGTACACCAAGCTGAAAATGTCAACAGGCTAAATTTTTAAAGCAACAACTATTTAGACCTTTTCTTCAATCCTCTGCATGCAAAATGAGTAAGATTTTCTCAGAGATAAATCAACCAAATAATCTGAGAAGAACAGAGAGAGATAATTTTATATGGGAATTTCACACTCTAAACCTGTGCAAAATACCTAAATTTAGAGCAGCAGTCCTGTTCTGCTGAATTTAACTCACCTAACTTTAATTCTGAAAAAAGGTGTATTAAGTGGTAAATACCTAGCTAAAGTAGAACTTTTAAGATCACATGTTGAAGAACAAGAAAGTTCAAGGATAGTGAAATAGCACCTTCATCAGGATGAGAGTTCATAATGTGGTATGTGAGCTTCTGAGTGACATGGAATGCTTTCCTCAGGCTCAGTACAGTTAAAAAAAGTGGAGTTATACATATGTTGTATGATACGCAGTTCTGTCTGCAGCCCATTTCAGTTATCAATACCAGTATTAAAAGTTCAAGCTATACATGGTTTTTAAAAAATAAAGATTGCTATGCAGCTTTTTATGTGTAGTCAGAACAATTTCCCAGAGCTATTTGCATAATATATTAATAGATAACAATATCTTATGCAAATTTATAGTATCTTATGCAAATTTATAATAAAATGACAAAAGCAATACAAGATTCATTCACTTTTCTTATTATACTGAGGCCTGCTGGGCCAGAGTCCTTTGTGGGCAACCACAAATAACAGTTGGCTTCCAAATCAGCTCATGAGGAAGGGCTGTAGGGCATCTGCTTTGCAAAAGGTCCCTAGTTTAATCCCCAGCTTCTCCAGGTAGAGCTGGCAATGTCCCTCATCTGGAACCCTGGAGAGCTGCTGCCACTCAGTGTGGACAATACACAGCAAGATGTGCCAAAGCAGCTTCATGTGTTGTGGGTTGCATTTGCGCATGACATATAGTTGTAGAACTAACAAATATATGGAATGAATGCTAAACTGCTGTGGATGGCTCCCTAGCTCTTGCTAGTTTTATGTATCCAAAATATGGATTTGAATCCACAGAGCAACTTCCTGGTCACAGATGGCTTAGCAAAAACTATTGTGCATTTTTTATTATTATTATTTATTAAATTTATATACCGCCCTAAACTCCAGAGGTCTCAGGGTGGTTCACAGAACAAGTTCAACATAAAACACCACAATATATATACTAAAAATATAAATATAATATTTAATCAAAATAAAAATTAGACTTATCTAAGTAATAATTAATTTCAGTTGAGTGATGATAAGAAGTTACCGGCTCTTTAGTATTTAGTGAAAACCCAGGTTTTGACAGCAAAATGTTGTACTATGAAGTATTTGTTGTAAATGTAGCAGGACTTATTGCCTGTATATCCTGCCTTCATTTTATGGATATTATATCCCATCTCCAGTCCTTTTGAATATTTGGCTAATGGTATGGAAACCTCATCCATTCTGTCAGTGCTGGGAACAGTGCAATTTACCATATGCTTAGCACCTAAGGGCAGCTTCCACGCTGGAAAAAAGCTAAGCTGAAATTTCAGA
This sequence comes from Podarcis melisellensis, assembly GCF_964234715.1. NCBI lineage: Eukaryota > Metazoa > Chordata > Lepidosauria > Squamata > Lacertidae > Podarcis > Podarcis melisellensis. Next base: position 46,459,246 of record NC_138530.1, on the reverse strand, counting down.
TGAATGCAGTATTCAAGTTTATTATTGTTGAATCTAGAATGTCTGATTCTGCTGATGTCTAACATGATAATTCACTGAGCACAACTGAGTCTGGTCCTTAAACAATACATGCATTATGCTGACTGCTTTGCTGATGCAAGTTTTTAAGGAGGCCATGCATAAATCTTTAAGTTAGTATTTTAAAACTCTGTTTTGTTAAGCTTCTCTGCCAGCATTCAAGCAGCACTAAGGCAGCTGTTAATACGTTACAATGCTTCTTACTGAGTCATGCACCAAGCAGGCAAAGCAACAATCATGCTGTCTGTGTGATTCATATTTTCCCACAGTTTTTATGCCATCATTCTGGTATATAAAGCAGGTTTTCAGAGTGACAAGATTTTGATAGTTCCAATGTATTTTTATATTCCAGTGTATAAAGAGAAAGGAGATTGAGGAGAAGCACAGGAAGGTGGCCTTAAATGGAGCATTGGGTTGGAGAAGGAGTGGGAGGTGGATCCTTGAAGAAGACAGGACTCCTAGTAGCAGGATGGAGAGAAAATATAAACTTAGAGATGGTCAGGGAAGTGGGCTAGCTGTTGGAGCCTGGTGGTCAATTTGGTCTTTGGATTCTGCTGCAACTTCTGCATGTCTAAAACCGCCATTATGTTCCCAAGTGTGAAACACATTTTTCCTATACATCTGGAATATTGTTTCCTTCTCCTCCCATGCATACGGCTTACTGCGGGAACAAGGACATACAACCAATCAGTGACTGACGAGGCCAGCTTTATAGTATTATTGGCAATATATGAACCTTTTGTTACTGATCAGACCATCTTGTGTGGCCAGGGCAGGCCCTATGATTAGGCAGAGTGAGGCAGCCACCTCAGGTGGTAGATGCTTAGGAACAGCCCCTGGTTATGTCTCCTGATCCCCTGGTAATTCCGTTCTGTTGCCACATGGCCTCCTAGCTTAGCATGCTGCATCAGGTGGGCTGAGGGATGCTATCCCATCCCATAATCAGTGTTGGCATTAGATTCAATTGCCAGTCTGGTCAGCTTCTGAATTAGGAGAGAGTGTCCTCTTGTCATTCACCTGAGAAAAACTGTCTTGGGATGGTCCTGTGTGTGGCTGGCTAATATTTCAACTGTGTATCCATCACACTGAATGTTAGTCTTGTATACAGAAGAATGTTTGTGTAACAAATATGATAGTTGGAATATGAAAAGATCTTAAGGTTGTTGTTATTTTTTAAAAATGATAGCACGGTGTTTCATTCAATGTGAGTTGTTAAAAGCTTTCTCGGGATCCCTTTTGTCACAAAATGCGTTATAACATACTGCAGAAGAATTGCTGTATTGATGTTGAATAGTAGCTGCGTTTCACTTATTGATTGGCACATGCTTTCTCCATGGCATACTTTGATACAGAAAATAATACAATTTCATTATCCTTTCCCAAAAAATGAATGATAATTCATATCATCTGTCTGTCTGTCTGTCTGTCTATCCATCCACCCACCCACCTCAGTATTTTTTCACTTAAATAATGCAGCATACCCTTTCTTGATGACAGTGATGTTTGCATCTAATATATCCTGGTATATAATGCAATTCTGAAGAATTAATGATTCAGTACTTGCCATAATCAAAAAGTAAAATTGAAGTGACTGCTAGAGTTAGAGAGGTTGAGAGACTGCAGAAATCATGAATCACTGTGGTACTACAACATTATTTGGGAAGAATAAGGATATGTATGGACAGGACTTGGAGAAAAATCTCCTTACTTTCTTATGTCCAGTCATTTTTTAAATAAGACCAGTGTCAAGAATGCAAATCATCATGCCTGATCCTTTTAATTGGAGATGCTACTGGTAAAATATAAGACCTTTTGTATTGTAAAGTTTGTGTGCTAACCCTTCCTTTGTCTCCTTCCTTTTATAAATTAATATACAACACAGGGACAGCACTAGTTAGCTTAATGAATATTTGAAATCCTAATATATGTGGTCTCATAATCAGAAGAGGAGTTAAATAAAAAGTACACTCATTTTTAAAAGAAAGAAGGATTATGACCATAAGATAATTATCAAATATGTTGGCAACCAACTGTCTCAGAAGACAATGGAGAAGTGTGTGATATCAATATTTTATGTATGATGATCTTATTTAGAAAATGGTGACTACTTCCTGAGTAGTTTACTCTTTTTGCAAGCAGTTTCCTACTGTTATGTCTACATTGGCAAACAACCTGAGCCACAGTCCCATTAAAGTGATTTAACTTAGTTTAAGCTCATTGTTAATTACTTCAGTGCATCTTGTTCTTCAAAGATGGGGAAGTGGGTTATGTGCTGCACACTCCCAAGACCCCAAGCAGCTCCCTGTAAAGCAATGGAAGACAAGCAGCTCCCTGTAAAGCAATGGAAGACAAGCAGAGCCACTAAGGTGGCTTACTGGCTAGCACAGGGAATGGGGCTGGTTTTGCAAAGAGGGGATCCCGAAATTCTTCACAGCATACATTTATCTCACCATACGCATCTCTACCCTGTGATCAGTGACTAGTCCTATCATTACAACTAACTAAATTAATCTGACATGTCAAGAATTATGAAGTACAGATAAAAATTGGCAATGATAATAAGTTAGTTGCTGATATTAGACATCCACTCCTTATAATATGGTCTAAACTACTGGTGGAATAGGTGGCAACAGGTGGCTTGGATGCTGGTGCTCACATTCCATAGAGTGCCCTTGTTCCTTTGTACATTGTATTGAGACATATATGTAGAAGGTGATTAAATAAGAATAGTTTAAGCATGCTGCTGCTACCTCAGTACCAGGTATGATGTGTTAGGAAATCTTGATCTTTGCAGTACCAGTAGGAAAAATAGCTATCCTCCCTGAAAGATCTCCAGGAAAGGATTTTGAACCTTGCATACTTCATGAATATCTGTAAATGGATCTATGCCACTATTCTTGCTCTATAGTGTGAACACATAGCTTTAAAATTTTGTTGCTGCATATATAAAGGACTGAGCTCCTCACATACCAGCTTTTCATTTGCTGGCCACAACCTTTCTGACATGCTGGCTGTGGCTTTACTTCATTTTCTTGCATTTGTTTACTTTAGTTTTTCAGCTGCTATTTGGAAACTCCAACCACAAGGGGGACAGACAAGTGTCTGAAGTAGGAACAGCAGCACAGAGGAATGCAACCAGCAGGCGCCTTGTTAATTGGAGCCCAGTGGAAAAAACTGTTGCTGGATTTTATGTAAAAACAACAACATGGATCCCCCCCACCGCACAAAAACAAAAAAATTCCTATGGTATCTTTGAAGCTGTTAGGTTTGAAGAATGGAGCAATGCTGTAGTTTTTGCTTTCTATTTTGTAATTATATATATATTTAAAAAGACTGGATTGCAAAAATAAAAATTCCCAATAAGAAAAGATATACAATTTCAAATAAATTTCAGATTTCTGCTAAGAAATCTTTTTTTCCCTCCCAGTGGGCTGTTGATCATGTGGAGTCAGGTATCCCACTCAGTTCATTCTTCTCACATGATGCTAGTACTGTATACACAGAGACACACTGAAGCTGTGGGGAAATCTCACAATGGGGATCATATGCCCATCTTGCAACAGGTGTGCATGGAAACAAGGCATGAGTTGTACTGTGTGCTTGTAAATACATGGAAGAAGCAGAGGCAGCTATGGGAAGCCTTTTTTGCCAGCATAATTGCTTCAGAGTTGGATCTAAGTGCAGTAAGTGTGTTGGCTCCACTAAAGTGTTGATTAAACAGCTAGTTACAGAAAAACCGCCTTTATGAACATATTGAATTGCTTAAAGATGATTTCATTTTGGAATGAGAGTGGTCCACTTAGAAACTGGTTGTGCAAATACAGTAAAAGGTTCCATTTTTATTACGTTCAGAGATAAGGCCACAGACTTAAGCAGCTACCAAATATCTCAGCGACGACTACGCCTACCATACATACGTGAATTGGAAGAACACCAACTATGTACCTTGGATAGTGTTACATCGAGGCATTCTAATGGATTGCAAAGTATCCCTGCCCTCGTGGAACTCAGCTTCTCAGACGAACCTTACAGTTTCTGGATCAGCCTGATAGCAAGAGCTAACCTACTGCAGAGATTAACTGAACAACGAGCTTCACGAGTTAACAGGCGAGACAAACTCTAAGCCTCGCAGCTGCCGCTGAGGACTCGTCCTCTTCGGCTGGGCCTGGAAGGAACTCGTCGGTCTTTCTGGGCACTTGCGGGAATACCCAGCCAAGGCTGAACTGCGGCTGGTAACGGGGACAGCCTTTCCCTGAGCGTGTGGAAGAGCCCGACGCTCCAGCCCCGCCGCCGGTGGAGGGAGGGTGGGCGGAGGGGATGGCTGGGCTGGTGACGTTTTGTTTGCTGCAAGTAAAGGAGAGCGTGCGGGCGAGGAGGCGGCGAGAAGCTGCTGCAGCAGCCGAAGGTACGCGAGGCCGGGCGAGCCAGGCAGGCAGGCTGCCGCCGAGGCGAGCTGATAGCGGGCCGGGGAGCCGAGCGCTCAGCTCCAGCCGGCGTCAGGATGTAGGCGCTCGGCTGACGGGCTCTTACTGGCGGAAGGGCTCATCATGAAGAAACACTCGGCCAGGGTCGCCCCTCTCAGCGCCTGCAACAGCCCCGTGCTGACTCTCACCAAAGTGGAAGGTAATTTCGGCGCGCCAGCCTCTGCAGCAAAACTAGTGCTCCGAGCGGGCTTCCTCGAGGGCGAGACGAGCCTTGGGAACGCGGCATTCCCGCCGGCGCCGGGCCGCGCCGAGCTCCTTCGCGGAGGGTTGCGCTGGGAAGCTGAACACCTGCTCTGCGGCGGCGGGCGTGGCGGGGCTGAGGGGACGCGGGGCTGAGCGGCGGGCTGCTTCGCCTGCTGCAGTCTCCGCCGCTGTGCCGGCGAAGGGCGCGGGAGAGGGAGGAGGGGGCGCTGGACTCCCTCAGAAGGGAGCTTTCGCCAATGCGGGCTTTGGGGATGCCCTTCTCCTCCGGCTCTTCTCTCCCTCCCTTCGCCTCTCTCTCGGGAGAAAAGTGAGCGGAGCGGGAGCCCCCTCGCCGCAATAAGTTCTCTCGTCAGGTACGAGGCGTTTCCTCCGGACGGAAAGGACCCGGGGGCGCCTGAGGGAACTTGGTGCATTGGCAGGGGCGCAGCCCACGTCGCCCGGCGTCACCAGTGGGAGATGGAGCATCATAGCGCTCCGCTTCGGGGTTTGGGTGGAGAGAAGATGTGAGGTAATTTTGGCGGGCATCCATTCCGAGGAAGAAACTCCGCGTCCTTCTGTTGCGTTTCGCCGCCAGCCAAAGATGCTGCCCTCAGGCTGCTGCGCCTTCGTTTAAGATCTGTCTCCTCCGGTGTCCTGGTCCTTTTTGGGGAGAGGGGAGAGCTTTCTGGAAACGCTTCCGGGCGGAGGATGGGGGTCTGGATATAGGCGAAGTCCAAACTCTGCCCGCAATTTTATGAGAAGGCGTCGGGTCGCCTGGGCTCACCGAAGTCAGTGAAGCAGCTGTGATGCCAGGTAAAAAGGACCCGTTCGAGCCAGGCAGATGGATGGTGCCAGTCTCTGGCAGGGGAGCCTTGCCGTATTTCAAGTTGGGCTGCAGCAGTTCCGAGAGATGCTCTGCTGCGCTGAGGCAACCGCACGGCTGAACTTGGAAGTTGCCTTTCAGAGGCTGGCCGGCCTGTGCCGTGGATACAGGGCGCTGGGAGAAGAGGGGCGTCGCGAGAGCAGCCCGTGAAAAGCCCGGGCGGGGAGGAGGGGATGCTCCCAAGCCTCGGGCGGGAGGAAGAAGCTGAAGGGCGCCTGTGGAGGAGGAGGGGGGGAAGGGGTGCATGGGTGAATCAGGGGTGGCGAAGGGAAAGAGAAAGGTGGACATTATGAAAGGCGAGGAAGAAGATAGAGGGGCCAAGGGGGAAAGTTAACTGTTGCAACTGCGGTGGAAAGTGCTGATTCTGCCCCTAGAAGCATAGGGTGGGGTGAGGTTTGAATTGAATTTTATTTTATTATTACAGTCACAGACCAGTTCCGGCTCATTTACAATATCAGGAAAATCATAAAACAAAACAGGAATACATTGAATTGCAATTGGGTATAACAGGGGTGAGGTTTGTCCTTTTTACTTTATGGCTAGACAGGAGCCAACTCCTAGGGGCTGAGGTCCCTTCTCCCACCCCGCCCCCCCAATAAAATATTTGAGGGCATTGGGGCCCCTCCAAAGTTGATGAGCATTGCCATTCAAATGGTGTGTGCACACTGCATCATGTGATCAACTGTGTGCACGCAGCTGGAACCCCTGTGGCTGGAGGAGCACTTCAAGAAATCTTGTTTACTTTGTTTTTGTTTACTCATTGTTGTTACCTGGCTTTTAACTGCTTTAACTGTTTTGTATTTTTTCCCCATGTTCTAAACTGCTTAGAGTCTTCATTTTTCTTTGGTATAAAGCGATGAATAATTGAAACTAGTAATAGTAGTCTTTGAGAATAAGGAAATTGGAAAAAGAGAATGGGTCAGAGAATAATGTTGGGGGAGGTGGAGACATGGCTCAGGAGAGAGTAAGAAAAGGTTTGAGCCTTGCAACCCTGACTCTCCATGTCTTGAGTCAGAAGTAAGTTTTATTTATTTCACTGTGACTTACTCCTAGCGTGAAAAAGTATGTAGGGCTGTAAATGTAATTTGAGTTGCAAGGGACTTGATGGACCCTTTGGTCTGACTCACTCCATTGTCTTTAAACAACAACAAAAAAACCCTCATGTAACATTTCCCTCCCCAATGTCTTTCCCATCATTTCCTGAAAATCTCTGAAGAGTATTTTGCAGCCTTTCTATACAAGTTATTTATTGATGAAGTGCTTTTGTAGTTAAGAAATGCTTGGTAAAAGAGACAATGATGAAGTGAGAGAATTCAGGAGAGGATAACGTCTTGAAGGAAAAAACTGGAATGTACAGAAACAAGGATAGAGGTAGCTTATATGTAGGTCTTGTACTGCACAGCTAGAGGATGGAATAGAAACCATGATTTTATCTTTGAGTGTTTAAAGGAGGAAAACTAGATTAGCACGTAGAAAGTAAGTCATTGCTGAAAACAAATAAGGAACATTTGTTAACATTTGTCTATTCAGAAGCAAGTCCTACTGAGTTCAACAGGGATTATTCCCAGATGCAATCCTATAAATATACCTGGGAATAATTCCCATTGTATTCAGTGGAGATTATTATTTCTGAGTAGACAAGTACAGGACTGTGTTGTAAGAGAGAGAATTTTTAAGCTTCACTGGGCTGGAAACAAGTGTTCTTTTTTGTCTCATCACAATACTAAGAACTCTTCCATGGCCATAGAGATTAAAGGTAAGAAAAATGGGAAGAGTCATACTGTCACTTTTTGAATGGTCAGCTTCATAGTTATGTCAGAGTGTTGTGGTTTTTCTCTGTGTTCTGCAACTTAAATTGTATTCACGTGGCTTTTGTGTGTGTTGGCATTGGTTAGTGGCTAACTTTCCAATACCAAACATAGGAAGAGTTCTGCTAGATCAAAGCAAAGGCCTGTGTAGTCCAACATGCCAGCCAGATACCAATGAAAAGGCCAAAAGCAGGACAATAACACTCTCTTGCTTGTGGTCCCCAGCAACTGGTATTCAGAGATGTACTACCTCTGATACAGACGTTAATACAGACATCCATGAATTTGTCTAATACTGTTTCAACATCCTCCAGGCACTGAACTGAGCTAGTAAGTACCTGACGTCTTTAGTTGCTGTAAGTCCAAATCCTGCTGCCATTGTAATCATGGGTAGAACTGTAATCATGGGTAAGCTGCCCACCCCCCCAGGTTCCAAAGCTAAAAATAGAAACTCAGTAATGAATAACTTCAGGATCTGTGGAATTTAGGCACATTTAATCACTTCAGGCATTTATATACTGCTTAATATGCAAGTTTAAAAGCCTTTTGACAATTTCTTCTATCAACCATGTATGTGCTACTCTTGTTATTTCACACAGTGCACAAAATTTTATCAACAGTATATTTTTCTTCCTGGAAAATATGAGGGAAGAGGTTGCTTGAGGGATGATTTACTTCAAGAGGGAAGAAGGTTCGTGTAAAGGTAAAGGTAAAAGGATCCCTGACCTTAGGTCCAGTTGCGAACAACTCTGGAGTTGCGGTGCTCATCTTGCTTTATTGGCCGAGGGAGCTGGCATACAGCTTCCATGTCATGTGGCCAGCATGACTAAGCCGCCATTTACCTTCCCGCCGGAGCGTTACCTATTTATCTACTTGCACTTTGACATGCTTTCGAACTGCTAGGTGGACAGGACCTGGGACCGAACAATGAGAGCTCACCCCATCACGGAGATTTGAACTGCTGACCTTCCGATTGGCAAGCCCTAGGCTCTGTGGTTTAGACCACAGCGCCACCCATGTCAAATATGAGTGAAGAGGTTGCCTGAGGGATGATTTGCTTCAAGAGGGAAGAAGGTTCATGTACTCTGTCCTATTTCACCTCAGCAAAAGCATGAAGCTATTGTGGTGGTAGTTTTTCTCACTAGAATGGTGCTAGAATGGAAATGCTTAGGATTCTGCAGTAGGAACTTAGCAGGAAGTCATCAGCTGCTTCACTGGTTGCCCCTCCCATGGCCATTGTAAGATTGATCCAGTTCTAGACAGAGGAACTGGATCCTGAGTGGATGTGGCACCTACCAGATGGAGTGCCTAGAGGAATCTTTCATTGATATGCATGCCCTTAATGCCTTCAAGCATTTCCCTCTCTTTGCTTGTACAGTACCTTCTTTGTCCCCAAAGGGAGAGGAGAACGTCCTGCTCTTTCCAGTACACAACTGCCATTTCAAATTATTCCTCAATACCCACTGAGCCTGTAAAACCACCACTTCACATACCTGTGCATTATTCTTCAAGGCAGCAAGTGTAGTCTTTTTGTGTGTGCGTGTCTACCTCTGTAGCAATATATATATATAGAAGCTGCTTCAAAATTTAGGTTTGGTGTCCCTTCATGTATATTTATGGGAAGGGGGATGAAGCAACTGTCTAAAAGCTTTGTGCTCTCTTACATTTTCCTGCTGATTATTTTCAGATTTCTACTTACTCCACAATGAATATTTGCCCCTAGATCACAGTAGGCAGAATTTCTAAAGCTCCTCAGTCTTTAGTGATTTCTTCCAATGGCCATCAGTATTTCTGTGTTGGTGGAAACATTTTCAACATTAGTTTGTCCACCACATAAATTATATTCATTTTTTTCAGGTATATCCTAAAACACGCCCAATGTCTTCTGTGGTGCTTGCACATTGCAGTAGCTGTGGGCAAACTGTCCTTCAGAGAAACTCCCCACCATTATTGATATTCTAATTGAGAAACCCTGGGGTTTCCCATAACACAGGCTGGAAATCATTTTTGTACAGCATAATGTCATGCATGTTTACTTGGAAGTAAGCCCCATTGAGTTAAATGGTGCTTACTCCCAGATAATTGTGCATAGATAGAATTGCAGTCTCAGGTGCAGTCACTAGAAAAAGGTGAGTAATATACAACATTCAATTCATATTGTCTCCCTTCCTATCACAACTCAGTTTCCGGCTGCTATGTCTGCCAAAAATAATGCTCCTCTTGTAGGATTTCTGTACGTTGATTTGAAATACCTTTATTTATTTAGCTTGGGGTATTTTTTCTTAAAATAGTTTACAAAGATTAAAAGCAGCATCAGCAAACAACAGAACTGATTTAAAAGAGGTTTCAAGTTCTTGGTGAAGAATTGCTGTCCTTCAGCACCTGCCATCATGCAGTAGCATTAAAATGTGGATCTTTTGGCATATGAAGACATCGAAACTTTAATTTTAAAAAATTATTTATTATTAAGGAGGTTTGCCCTCCTTGATTTATCAAAAAGCCATTCCTCTTCTATCATTCTTCTTATCAGTGACAAGTTCTGGGGAAGGTGGCTTGAAATAAATTATCAATCTTCCTTTTGCTTGGGATATTGGTTCTTTAAGGATTTTCTAAATGTTAAAAAAAAAGTTTTAATGAACTTTGTTTATTTTATTTATTAAATTTATAGACCATCTTTATCTTCCAAGGTGGCATACATGGTTCTCTCCCCCACCTCCCACTTCATCTCTCATCAGCTCTGTGAGGCAGGTTAGGCGAAGAGATTTGTCACTGCCCCAAGGTCACCCTGTGAGCTTCATGCCTGAGTGGGGATTTGAACCCTAGTCTCCTAGGTCATTGTCCAACACCCTAATCATTACTCTACACTGGCTCTCCTAGTACTTCTAGTACTGAACAATTGCCCTCCACTCCTCTATGGCTCATCTGGTACCTTGAAGTATTAATGAAGTCTAGCTATATAGGAACTTTAGTTGGGAGATTCTCTTTATCTGACATCTTTGGTTGGTTGGCATCCATCTGTCTTGGGAGATAATGGAGGGGGGAGAAGTCAAATTGTTAGTGGGTTACAATGCTCGCTGTGACTGTAGAGACTAATATGGGAGAGACATGTTTTGACACAGCTGGGGCAGATGAAGGCATCTGGTTGTGCTGCTGCAGAAGCACAATGGCATTTATTCTCACTGCACTCCTTCCAGTGGTCATTACCCGACATTAGATTAGATATTTAGCTCCTGGGAAATTTAACTTTACTACCCATCTGACTATGGGAATCAGGTCAGCATTGATCCAGGAAACCACCTGGTTTGTGAGATTACTCACCACTCTCAAGTGTTGCTGTGTTTCAAATGTCACTGATAGAGAATAACAAGGAGAAAAAGTGTAGAAGTTTACTACCTGCTCTTGGTTCTGCCTGTTGTTAGTTGGGGTTATCTGTATGAATAATTAAGTGCCTGTAAATCAGTGCTTCACACTGTTATGAATATTTGAGGGGGCCCTTTTTTGCTGCGTGCTAATGGGCACAGGCAGAGAGGCCAGGTTTAGGGCTTCAGCTTTGAATGACATTGGCTGTGGGGGAGGTCCTTGGAGCCTGTTAGCAGAGAGGAGGAGAAGGAGGTACAGAACTCCAACTGAACTGGGGATGACAGGCTGGAACAAAGAGACACAGAATATGGCTTTTTGCTGTCCTTGGAATCTGATGCTGCCCTTGTGGGGAAAGCCAGACCCTCATAGGATGTGAATGTTCTGCACTCCCTCCATCTAGATGCAGGTTGTACATATGTGTAAATAAAACCATATATCATAAAGACACCATCGTCTCTGCTGTGCCCTATTTTCCCAAAAGGGAACACAGACTCTGGAAAGTGTGCCTGCAACTCATGGAATCTCTCACCGCTCATGGAGATTGGGGTGACATGTAGTAATACTTTAAATATTTCCACCTTTGGGGTGGAGGCAATATGTAGCAACTCTTCCTCACATGGCACATGGTTTGGTTGTGCTCCTACTATCTTTTTGTGCCTAAAATACAGCTAGACTTTCTATGAGATTCACTTTTTCACATTGGGCTCAATTCTTGTTAAGAACTTGATGACTGTAAAACAGCCTGAGTTTACTAATGCTTGGGGTTCTGTATGTAAGCCCATAATGGTCAGATGCTGCATTGGAAGGGAGAAAAGAACTTTTATAAATTAACTCTGTGTCTTTTGACATCATCAAAGTAGTTTCTGTGGGACTAGCAGTGAGTTACATGTGAATGCATGTAAGAGACCTCAACACCTTTTTAAAAAACCGTTTCAAGAAAGGAAATTTTTAGAGTGGGTAAAATATAGGGAGAGGGGTAATATGGTTCCCCACCATCATCATTTTCCAACTCTAAGCCACTTACCCTTCCACAGGGTTCGAGTAGCATGCCTAGCTTTGCATTTTGCATTACTATACCGTTATCAGCAGTGTATTGTAAAATAAATTGCAGTGAGGCTTACAATGCTTAGGAAATCACATTTGCCGAAAGTTGTTGCTTATTTATAAATCCAGAAATCTGTTTGTACTTCTTTCCCATAAACAGATACTTTTAAGGTCTTGAAATGGGGTTATGTGTCAGGATTCACTGGGGAATTGCATCCTGACTGTTAACAGGATCAGAAGCCAAAGTTAGAAAGGAAGCAACCATCAGCTAGGTGGAGGCCAAAGGCAAGCAGCCAAGACTGGCAAAGGTTAGGTTACAGAGACAGCAGCTAACAAGCAGATGTGCCAGAGCAAGCAGAGTAGTAAAAAGAAGGCAGGTGGCCAAGTTGCAAAGACAGAATATAGGAAAGGGTGCTGAGCAGGCGCTTAGTCTGGCACATTGTTCTCACTAGGAACCAAGATGCTCAAAGATCAAGCTGAGGTTTTATACATTGGTTGTCTGGGTCTCCTGATAAGGTACTGAGTCAACTGCTAGGGCTTGTAATGCTATCCAGGTGTCACCTTTAAACAACACAGGTCAGCCTGCACTCTTTTCAGCAGACATACTCTCTTGGTGAGACAGGCAACAAGACACTAGAGCCTGCTGGGTCACCTGGCTTGAGAGGCATCCTTACACTGTGTGAAATAAGAAAACTAACTGTTGTCCCCTGAGGCTTAACATCAGTGAGTCTTCACACATAAGAGGGAGTGTGTGTAAACTTTGGTAACGCATATAACTTCCACAAGCAGTTGAAACATATTAGATGAAAAAGAAATTAGTTCTGTTTTTCCTTCCTGACACACAGTCTCTTATTATTATTTTTGTTGTTGTGCATTTGAGCTTCGTGCCAAATATATCCCTTTATCATCATCCAAGTTTCATTATTAGTTCAGTTTTATAGCTGCTTTTCATCCTCATCCTGAGGCTCCCAATTCACTGTGCATCTTTATTTCATCAATCTTTCCACAAAGATTCCCATTTTATTTCCCAATAGCATATTGACAAGGCCTTATTTTATTATTCTGAGATATCTACCCAAGTACCTCTCACCCATTGTATCGTCTACAACGGTAAACTTTTTGTATTTTCCCCAATCTAAAATGAGATTTTGTTTATCTCAGCCATAAAAACAAGAAGCTCTACTCTTTGTCTTCAGTGTTCTTTATTCTAAGCTGGAGAGCATTAGTGATATTTAAATCAACTTTGCTTCTTCATAAACACACAGCAGCTATTTAATTAATCCTGGATAATAAGTGCAGATTTATACAATCTCCCATGGGGCTGATCAAGTAACCACTGTTTGATTTATCAAGAGCTAGTACTTCAAACACTGTTTACAAATGAAACTTGGAATAAGAGAACAACTCAATTAAATTTTTGTGTTGTACATGTTACAGATATACATATTGTAACCAATGACTCTTCCTTTCTTTCTGGGAAACCTGTAAAGAGAATGAGAAGTGGCTGGTGTATACAAACCGTTTCGTCTGCTATTTCTTTGTTCCAAATAGACCTTCCTAAGCTGCCCTTTGAAATTAGTTGCATCAATGCAACTAATGTTTTTCCTTAAATTAGGTAGATAATCTATTACTGGCCATCAGTATGTACCGTATCTTGCTGAGTTTGTACTAATTAGAGTTGCCATGTGTCCTCTTTTTCCAGGACACATCCTCTTTTTCAGGGGTAAAATTTGAGACAAATTGCATTTATTTGCTTTGAATGGCCATCACAGTGTCTTCTTTTTTTGCTCTTCAAAATATGGCAATCGTAGTACTTCCTGTTGTCTCTTCTGTTGAAGATGCCACCTGTAGAGTGTTTGAATTTTTTGCTTTCCATGATAAAGATACGGTCAAATAGATCCTCTGACTGATATGTGGCACCAATTAAAGAATAGTAATAGTGGTGATTTTAGAAAGTATAATGGCAAATACTGAAAGTTTTTGATTCAATTTTAATGGTCTCCCTAGTAAGTGATGCTATATGTCAAATGAAATGTAAAAAGTGTACTAGTATACTGTGTGGAATGTTCTTCAGAAATAGTTGTATTAATGGACATAACTTATCTGAGATTCCATTTGAGGGGTTTTTTAAGGCATTCTCAAATTAAAGGCTCACTGTTAGGGAATCTTGTTTCAAATATTTCTAATATGGGACTTACATTAATAACAAAAACATGATGTTACTGATAACAAAATAATAAAACAGGCATTTTAAACAATACAATAAATTCAATATTGATCCCACCCCTACCACAAACAAACAAACCCAGGCATCCTCCTTTCTATTTCATTCTCTTCTCATTCTCCCGCTTGCAGTTCTATGCAAAGCCCAGTCTCAGTTCTATCCATTCAGTTTACCTGTGTCCACTAAATATACAAGAATACTTAAGAAAGTTCCAATCCAGCTCTTAAGGCAAAATAATATATTTTTTAAAGTTTGCACAGATATGTCAGACTACTCTCTGTGTTCATCATCCTGTCTTTGTAGTTAAGATTTTTCTTCTACTTACTAAATAACAAAATTAATTATGCTGCTATTAAATCTGGCTTACTAACTGGGATTTATTCTTGTATAACTCTGCACAGAAATCTCAGCCTCTAGCTGTGATCCTTTTCAAGCTCCTTACTTCATGTTTATCTAATATTAATCACATAGACTTGACTGAAGCAACTCTCATGATGCTGTTAGCCTCTCTGAATAAAAACAACATCGGATCTGGAATTCTTCAACATTTATTGTGGGATAAGCTGTTCATCAGTTTTGTTAGAATACATCTTCTACTGGTGATTCTTACAATTCAAGGGCAAAGGACCCTCCTTTTGGCGTGTGCACTTAATCCTTCCACAATGTGTGTGTACAATGAGTCAGATAGTCAGGACTCTGAAAGCTGGCCATTTGTTTAGTCTCTGTTAAACAAAGACAAGGGTACATGAAACAATAATTCAAAACACCCATTCCCACTTTGGTTAGTGTGTTTAGTCCAATGGCAGCACGTTTATTTTTGCAAGTAGTGTTCCTGCCCAGTAGTGTACTGCCAGAAAAGGATGCATAACATAGTTTTGCTAGCTTTCCTATGTTATGTCTGGAAATATCTGGATAGATGGATAGACACATGGTTCACATCCTCTTTCTACTACTGTTAGTTATAGTGTCTTCTGATGGCATAGGATGACACAGAACCAGTAGTGCTGATTGCCATCACTACATGCAGCAGGAGTCTGTGGCCCTCCAGAAGTTGCTGCACCACAACTCCCATCACCCCTGACCAAGCTGGCTGCTGCTGCTGGGTTTGGAATCCAACAGCTGGAGGACAGCCGGTCTCCCATGCCTGTCCTATAGGGGCTGCATCAAAATCTATGGCATTGCAAAGAGAAATATAATATGCAATGTGCCATAGCATCAGGTAATTGGGCAGATGCTTAATATGAAATTGGGCGGGGGAGAACAAAAAACAAGGGAGGGGGACAGGTCCACATATAATACTAAGTCAAACCATGCCTTGGCACAAGTGCGCAAGTGTGAGGCTTCTCAAAGAGATCACAGCTGCTGTGCTCCTCTCACAGTCCTGCAGTTGCTGCACTGCTGTGATCTTAGCCATGCCATCCAAAAGCCAATCTCGTGGTTTGTCTTGCTTGAGACAAACCACAAGTTGCAAACCCAAGAACAAAGCTTCAGAAGGCACTGATCTGCTTACATGAACCCCCCACCGTGGGATAAAATTGTTTATGAAGGCAAGAATTAGGTTTGGGATAGGAGAGAGAACTGTATTGAAGTGCAGTTATGATGCCAGATCAGGTGAAGATAGTAGGAATAATTCACAGTAGGCCGTCAGATTTGGATTTGAGTAGGCTATGGTTTCCAGGGAAACATAACTGTAGGCTACTTCCATTCTTATCTCATTGTATAGGGTATGGGCTAGTGTTCAGTGAGTTCAAGCAATACTTGCTAAGATGGTTGAATCTTTCATCTTTCTTCCTTGCTTCTATCCCCTCTTCTTGTTTACTTTTCTTGATTCTATTGGCTTACTTAGTCTGGTATCACAGCTGGACATGCTTTACTTTTGCAAGAGAGTCAAAAGCTTGTACTGATAGAAATCCCAGATATCACGGTTTCCATTCCTGTCATTGGCTGTGCTGCTCTGACATTAAGATGGTCTTACACACTAGGGGCTAAACAGTAGGCTGTATAGGGATGATGGATGAAGTGTATTTATGCCATGATATCAAAGCATATTATCAGAAACAGGCAACACTTGTTTTTTTCCTATTACTGAGTAGGTAAGGAAGTTTTAATGAAACTCACTGCAAACAAAGACATTTTGGGGAGCCCAGGTACTACTTCCCAAAATGGTGCTGTGTGTTTTGTCTGGCATGTGCTTTACTCCTTCCAGTAAGAGATCAGAAGAGTATCCTTGGAATTCAACTCCTGATGTGTGAGATCATTTTCACAGTAAAGTGATACCTGAAGTATTGTGTTTCACAGTATTTCTGCAGTGTAAACAACTTTGCTAGTGTATTTAACACATGGCTAAAAAGTGCACATAGAAGAGTTGTATGTAGCACTTGGACAAGTAAAGTTTACATATATATGATTTGTGATTGGTATAGCAAATTTCAAGAGAAATTGTATTTCCTTCTGCTCCTAAATGGCCATGACTTCACTGGGTGCTTTCAAAAGATTATTAAAAAAGTGACTCAGCTAGAGCAAAGCCAATAAAATCTGAGTTACAGGTAAAGCTCAGTAAAACCTGCTGCTAGTAATTCTAGGATTCTTTTTCTTCAAATATGTATATCAATGGTGTGATATGCATCTCATAGAGGTGCCTTCCTCTTTTGTTATGTTTTTTGGTTGTACTCCAATGAAAAAATCAATCAAACACAGTAAATATTACATTTGGACTGGCTATAAGTCTCCTTATAATACCTACTTGCATTTATTGTGATTGCTGGCTGGTTTGGCAGTAATATCCTTACTCATTGTATTCTAGCCTTCATTCTTATTTTTTCAGGCTTTTTCTTTCTGTGTTAGAACTAAATAGTTGTATATTTGGACATTCCCACCAACCCATAAAAAACTGCAATGCCTAGAATTCTTTGAAGGAGGAAAAAGTGCTTCAAGTGTGCTTTAGAAGTATAGCATGTATATAGAAGCACATTATCTACTTGGGTAGAGAACCATGCATGAAGTATCTCAGGAATTGCTGCTTGTAAAATAAAACTGCAGAATATTCTTTGCTGATTCCAACATCCATATCTTGTCTTCTCTTCTCCCTTTTTCCACAGGGGATGAGCGTTCCCATGATTCCCCAGCCCCAGCAGAAGCCCAGGCACAAGCTGGGATGGAAGCTGGTGGAAGAGGGAGCCGATGTTGCTGGACATGCTCCGTGACCCAGCTTAAGAAAATTTTCTGGGGTGTATTGGTGGTGCTTGGCGTCTGCTCCTCCTGGTCAGGTTCAACCCAGCTAGCAAAACTGACCTTTAAGAAATTTGATGCGCCCTTCACTTTGACATGGTTTGCAACAAACTGGAACTTTTTATTCTTTCCTTTGTATTACATTGGACATGTTTGTAAGTCAGCTGAAAAACAGTCTCCACAACAAAAATACAGGTAAGGCAGATTCATGGCTTTACTTGTGCTGCCTTATGTTATTTTCATTGGTAATGTATTAAATTCTGCTTCATATTGTTGCAAGATATGATTAGGAATTGTTTGATAAACAAAAGAAAGGAATGGAGGGGGTATGGGTCAAAGGAGAGAAAAATAAAAAGGGAAATAGCAAAGGTTTGGCGGTGGGGAAACAGTCCATGTAAATGAGATGTCTTTAAGTGTGACAGTATTACTGTTGCTTCAAAACATCATGCTACAAACACAGATAGCACCAATGTATCCTTCCCTTGATATTTCTAGTGGTCTTCAAAAAGTGCAGCCTGCATTCAGACAGAATTTTATTCCATTCCCCCCCCCCCTCGACAGTTCCTTACCTGATTTGATTTGTGTTTTATGTGATATTTCACACAATGTAAAAACTTCATCTGAAAAAGTTGTGGAATCTAGTGGGAGTTTAGCGCACATTTCAGTTTTAATTGCTTCCAGGAAAATATCATTCGCAACCCTGTTATTCCCCACCCCGACCCCCCTCAAAAAAAATTGCTTGTTGACATTTGATGCAGTTTGCCAGGATGCCATTCTTTCCAGACATTTTCATGGGGGAGCAGAAGTGCACATGTACATAAAGGGGGAGGAGTTGTGCCATGTCCAATGATGTCTGCTGTTATGCCACACCACATCCCCTGGTGGGAATGAAAATTAGTGTGACATGGTAGTATATCTATCAGAAAGCCACAGTTCCATAGTGCAACCAGAAATAAAGTGTAAAGGGAATAAATAAAGTGTAAAGTGTTAGAAACCAGAACAGAAGTGCATTATAACCAGGAAAACTAAAGCAATAATTTACATATCTGAATGTGGTGTAGTAGTAATTATTTTCTTACACAGCTGAGAGGATTCCCATTTTATAAAGCATAGAATCTGCTGAGACTTTTTTCATATTTTATCCTTTTCCTATTTGATCTATACACTTTTCTAAGATTTGGGTTTCTACAATATATTTTGTGGTCCAGATTTCTCTCTTTATTTGATCATGGAGACATTACTTGTGGACCTGCCAGCAAGGTCCATCAGGTGGATTGATACAAGATACAGGACCTTCTCAGTAGTGGCCCCATAACCATGAAACACTCTCCTGTGGGAAGTGAACCAAGCTCCCCCATTGATTGTTTGAAAATGGACTCTACAACATTGAAACATTTCCATCAAAACTGATGAATGACTATTATAGATAGATAAAAGAGTATTTATTCTACTTGACTATTTTGAGGACAGGTTGTAACAATGTATAAAAGCCATAGAAACTGGTAATTGAACAGGTGTAGGGAGAAGGGATGAATGTATTTTGAAATGATAGTTGGAAAAGTTATTTTATTGGGAACAGCAAAGGAAGGAGGAAAATAGAGGGGACATTGGGGGGAGTCAGCTTTTTAAATTTGTATTGAATTTGTATTGTTGGTGACAATTTGTTAAAAATTATGGAAAATCAATTTTAAAAAAATTAGTTTAAAAAAAGGACTCTAAAGACCTGACTGGTTACATCCACTTTTAATTAATTTGAGTTTAGCCTCAGCTTTATGTTGCAATTTCAACCACAGCTGCTGTTTTACTGCTTTACTTCTGGCCTTCGGATTGAATTGTTTTGAGACTACAAATTTATCCTTTTTTATTGGTTTTATTATTCTTATTGTGTGATGTCTTCTTGGGAAGGTTGTGTAGCCCTTAACTACAGTATATAAATAAGATGCTCTGCAAAGATTAGAAAGATTTCAATAGGTGAGAGATCCCTGTTTCCTGGATCTACCCGAACACATGCATAACAGTGCTAGGAAGCAGCCAGAAGGACTAACCTAATTTAGGACTAACCTAAATTCTGTATATACTTTCTTACTGATTGTTAGTCAGATACATTACATCCATATTACTAATATGTTGTCTAACAAAAATCAAATGCTACTTGGCTGCTGATTTTTCTCACCAGGACATTCTTTGTTTTTGTTTTTGCATTTTATCTAGAGAGTAGTACCTTTTCTTCTATTGCCTCATCTAAATATATTGCGCTGCTTAGAGAAAAGTAAAACAAAATTACATTGTAGTAGGACTGAGCAAAACGTATACCAAGCTCTTCTTAGAACATTGACTTAGAAGTCTCACATTTCCTCAAGTTTAGTTTGCGGTTGTGAAGAAAACCAAGATTATGTTTACAGTCAGGTTCTTAGAAATCCAAACGCCAATAAATTGACCACATGATTGTCTATGAAAGGTAGACAACGTGTGGAGAAACAGCTGGTAGAGTTTTGAAGATGGTATTCCAGTCTTGATTGTGGAACAATGCTAGAGAACAAAATGCCTGTGTCTAAAATCAGCTGAATAGCTCAGCTGGTTAGAGCGTCCTGCTGATAACGCCAAGGTTGCAGGTTGGATCCCTGACAGCTGCATATTCCTGCATTGCAAGGGGTGGACTAGATGATCCATAGTTAGATCCTTCTAACTTTGATTCTCTTCTATTCTAAAATGTCTCTATTCTATTTACTTTCTAGCATTTATATCCAGCTTTTCATCTATCATGGAACCCATTGCAATATAAATTTGGTTCCCAGGCACTGACTAGACCCAAACATCTTTAGTTGCAGCAAGATTGGCAGCCTCATGTTCCTTCAGAATGTACCCTGGGAGTCAACAGACCTGGCACAATGGTCTAGCTTCCCCATTGCATAGCAACCTACCTAGCACATTTCAAGCATTATCCATGTTCATAAGACAGAACTCACTCCATATAAATCTTATCTACCAAGAGTAGACTGGAAATTTCTCTTGGTCTCACCTTTTACTTCCACCTTCCTAATTACTGAAGCATGCCAATGGCCCGACTCCCCAAGGTGCTTATTTTGTGTGTGTTGGACATATCACATCCAAAGTGTCAAACTTTGCCCCTAAAAGTGTGTCCCAGCCCACATGCTAAAGCTTGGTTGACAAATCCACCTGCTCCATCAAAGTCCCTCCTTTGATTCCACTGGGTTAAATAAAATGGGCATTATTTCCTATAAAAGTTTATCATCTATTGAATATCATGGGTAATTCTTACTCCTACATGCATGAGATTCCCCGTTATGTTTGTCTCCAGTAGGCCATTTAGACAGTAGATTGTTTTGATTCTTGTTTTTATATATGTATTTGAAATATTGCAGGCTAATCTTCTTCTCTTCAGGCCAGGCAAGCAACTCCAAACTGTTTAAAAATATTACTAAGAGTGTTTCTCAGTAAGTTTCATACATTTCATTTATTTAGCCCAGCCCCATCTGGTGCCCTCCAGACATTTTGTTGGACTACAGCCATGCTGACATGGACAGGTGAGCAGTTATAGGCCAAAACATCTGGAAAGGACTAGGTTGGAGGGGTTGGTTTAGCCTTTAGAGCTGAAAACTTATTTATTTTTGCAGACATGGGGCACTACACTAATCTCGGAAATCCCTGATTTAAATCTCACTTCAGCCGTAAAGCTTTACATTATCTCCAGAATGCCTAAGTATGCCAAATTCATAAACAGATTTACAGGCAAAATCAAATCATAACACAACTGTGACAGTGATCCTCAGTTCTTCCCAAAAACCTCCTACAGGAAACAGGCTGAGAATTAACTACACATAATTACACTATTCACCATTTCTTCCTGCTTTTCAAGAAATCTCAAAGTCATCTACTAGTTCTAGTCAGCTGACTATGATTAGGTTATGGGATCTGTTGAGGTCATAGCTGGGAAGGGATAGCTTTGGAGCAGTTTTATTGATTTATATGTCCAAGTACGTGAGTCAGTACATTATTATGCCAGAACCTGGTTTTCAACTGACAGTATACTATACTGGATTGATATTTCTGATTCTGCCAGGTTGAAATAGATGATAGCATAACTTAATTAATTAATAAGGCAAAAAATACATTAATATCTGATACATTTTTAACAGCTTAAGCAAGAGTTGTCCCAAAGTTTTCTGTTACATAATGGTCATTTGCTTTGTTTGTTTTTGGTCATCTGTTTTGTACACCATATGAACTCTGTTTTGAGAACAGCCATGGTGTCTTAGGGCTGTTTAAAATGTTATTGAAGAGTTACTTGATGCTTAGAATAAATGGCCTATGAGGTTTACCAAGATGATTCACTCATATAATATTTTATAGTGTTGTTGGTTTTATAGAGGCCTTGGCTTTATGGATATGTTCAAGGTTATCAATTACTTTATTGACTACTTGAATTTTGACTTGCATGAGTATTAAATTTTTACAGGTGATAGAGTGACTATATAATTGTCTAAACTTAGAAATGTCAGAGGTTCTCTGTCCTGCTCCTCACCTAACTTAGTTCTCGCTGAACTTCTCTTTGTAATGGTTCTAAGTGTTAGGCGTCAGCACAAGAGTGTCAGGCACTTTGGAGCTGATTATTCAATTATTAAGTTGTCAAGTGCTTAGACTTTTATCAGCAATTGTACAATTGTGGCTTCCAGACATCCTATTGTTCTGTTTCCAGTTCTTGCAAGTTTTACCTTCCATTTTATTGTTTATATTCTAGTATTAGGATGTTAAAGCTTTGCCATTTTTATTTCTCTAGTTTTGGTCTTCAGTGGTATTCCAGTTCAGCCTTCTCTAACCAGGTCCAGCCCCCTGCAATGTAGAAATCTCAACTAAATCATACATGAAAGAGGGCCATCCAGCTTCTGCTTAAAAACCTCCAAGGAAGGATAGTCCACTACCTCTTGTGGGAGTCTGTTCCATTGTGAAACAGTTCTTATTGTCAGAAAATTTTCCCTATTTTTAGTTAGAACCAGTGGTTTCCCCCCCCCCAAGGGTACTCAAGAGTATGCAGTACCAGCACCTCTTTTTGTTGTTGTTGTTGTTAAAACATGTGGCACTTACTGTAACAACTTCATGGTGAGTACTGACACCTATTTTTCTAGAAAAAAAGCACTGGTTGGAACCTCCTTTCTTGTAACTTGAATCTAGCCTGGTCATTGTTTGTGCACACACATGTATACATGAGGGAGAAAGACTGCCTAAAATAAAACCTAAAAATACGGTAATTGGATTTTTATAAGGAACTACAGTGGTGCCCCGCTAGACGAATGCCTCGCAAGACGAAAAACCCGCAAGACGAAAGGGTTTTTCGGTTTTTGCGACGCTTCGCTAGACGATTTTCCCTATGGGCTTGCATTGCAAGACGAAAGCCCATAGGGAAATCTCGGGGACCTTTTTTTAAATGCTGGCGGTGGGGAGCAAAGCCTTTTCCCCCCCTCCGGACTTCAGAAGAGGTCCAGGAAGGCCGGCGGGGGCGAAAGGCTTTGCTCCCCACCGCCAGCATTTTAAAAGCGTCCGGGATAGCAGGGAAGCGCTTCCCGCTATCCCGGACGGCTTTTGAAGGCAGGCAGGGGGGGCAAAGACTTTTGCCCCCCCTGCCTGCCTAACCGGGGGCTTTTAAATCGCCCCGGGACTGTCCGGGGCGATTTAAAAGCCCCCGGACAGCTTTTGAAGCCTCCCCCCGCCGCCCGGCTTCGGGGCATCGTCCCGATGCCGGGCGGTGGGGCAGGAACGCCTCCCCCAGCCGCCCGGCATCGGAACGATGTCCCGAAGCCGGGCGGCCGGGCGGGAAAGCCTCCCCCCGCCGCCCGGCTTCGGGGCATCGTCCCGATGCCGGGCGGTGGGGCAGGAAAGCCTCCCCCAGCCGCCCGGCATCGGAACGATGTCCCGAAGCCGGGCGGCCGGGCGGGAAAGCCTCCCCCAGCCGCCCGGCTTCGGGGCATCGTTCCGATGCCGGGCGGCTGGGGGAGGCTTTCCTGCCCCACCGCCCGGCATCGGGACGATGTCCCGAAGCCGGGCGGCCGGGCGGGAAAGCCTCCCCCAGCCGCCCGGCTTCGGGGCATCGTTCCGATGCCGGGCGGCTGGGGGAGGCTTTCCTGCCCCACCGCCCGGCATCGGGACGATGTCCCGAAGCCGGGCGGCCGGGCGGGAAAGCCTCCCCCAGCCGCCCGGCTTCGGGGCATCGTTCCAATGCCGGGCGGCTGGGGGAGGCTTTCCTGCCCCACCGCCCGGCATCGGGACGATGTCCCGAAGCCGGGCGGCCGGGCGGGAAAGCCTCCCCCAGCCGCCCGGCTTCGGGGCATCGTCCCGATGCCGGGCGGTGGGGCAGGAAAGCCTCCCCCAGCCGCCCGGCATCGGAACGATGTCCCGAAGCCGGGCGGCCGGGCGGGAAAGCCTCCCCCAGCCGCCCGGCTTCGGGGCATCGTCCCGATGCCGGGCGGTGGGGCAGGAAAGCCTCCCCCAGCCGCCCGGCATCGGAACGATGTCCCGAAGCCGGGCTGCCGGGCGGGAAAGCCTCCCCCTGCCGCCCGGCTTCGGGGCATCATCCCGATGCCGGGCGGTGGGGCAGGAACGCCTCCCCCAGCCGCCCGGCTTCGGGGCATCGTCCCGATGCCGGGCGGTGGGGCAGGAACGCCTCCCCCAGCCGCCCGGCATCGGAACGATGTCCCGAAGCCGGGCGGCCGGGCGGGAAAGCCTCCCCCCGCCGCCCGGCTTCGGGGCATCATCCCGATGCCGGGCGGTGGGGCAGGAACGCCTCCCCCAGCCACCCGGCTTCGGGGCATCGTCCCGATGCCGGGCGGTGGGGCAGGAACGCCTCCCCCAGCCGCCCGGCATCGGAACGATGTCCCGAAGCCGGGCGGCCGGGCGGGAAAGCCTCCCCCAGCCGCCCGGCTTCGGGGCATCGTCCCGATGCCGGGCGGTGGGGCAGGAACGCCTCCCCCAGCCGCCCGGCATCGGAACGATGTCCCGAAGCCGGGCGGCCGGGCGGGAAAGCCTCCCCCAGCCGCCCGGCTTCGGGGCATCATCCCGATGCCGGGCGGTGGGGCAGGAACGCCTCCCCCAGCCGCCCGGCTTCGGGGCATCGTCCCGATGCCGGGCAGTGGGGCAAGAACGCCTCCCCCAGCCGCCCGGCTTCGGGGCATCGTCCCGATGCCGGGCGGTGGGGCAGGAACGCCTCCCCCAGCCGCCCGGCATCGGAACGATGTCCCGAAGCCGGGCGGCCGGGCGGGAAAGCCTTTGTCCCCCCTGCCTGCCTTCCCAGGGGCTTTTAAATCGCCCCGGACAGCGGAGAAGTCCTCCGCTGTCCCGGGCGATTTTAAAATGCCGCCCGCCAGAAGAGGTCGGGGGAAGGCTTTTTCCATAGGAACGCATTAATTGATTTTCAATGCATTCCTATGGAAAACCGTGCATCGCAAGACGAAAAACTCGCAAGACGAAGAGACTTGCGGAACGAATTAATTTCGTCTTGCGAGGCACCACTGTATATTGGAAGCTTTAAACCTGCAGCAAGTTCAAAAGTCAAGTCCTGTTATTGGGGTTTCATGTTTCTCTGCCTAAATTGTAGCTGGAGCAAAATAAAGCTCTAATCAATAGATAGGTGACTGACTGGTATGTTTTCATGCAAGCTTATTATCATAGTATAATGTAATGGGAAAAGGGGGCTGCTCGTGCGTAAGCGTTTAAGTCCTCCAAGCTTTACCATCAGTTCCTAAACTTTCCCAATTCGAGGAGCCATGGGTGCGTGGCTACCTCAATCGCTGGCAGAATCCGTCAGTGGGCGCTTCCGGAATTTACGCCAACATAAGAGTTCTTTGACGGAAACTCTCCTTCTGGATTCTCTGCGTGACAGTTTCCTGCGCGGAGTAGGCGTCCCCAGCGGAGGTCCTGAGCCCTCCCCGCTGTTCTCACTGGAAACATCTTGGAGCCCTTCCTCCGATTGAGTTTCTGCAGGAACTCTCCCTCTCCCCCTACTGGTTCCTTCCTCCACATCCGAAGGTCTCCTAGCCTCCTTGAGCCCTTCCATCACCTGACTCTCCGATGGCAGTTCCCTGACATATAATCATAGCATTTTGAAGTTTTAATTTAATTCACTTAATTCTGATTTAAAGGCACTGTTAGGCTATTTTGGTAACATGTTATTAGTTTAGTAAATAAAGTTGATGGCTCTGTTTCTCAGCCTAAACATCTTAAGGAAGACAGACCGTTCCAGTGGCTGCTGCAAGTCATAAAAGCCCATGTGACAGATGGATAGGTCTAAATTCTGCTTGTGATCAGCGAAATAATTTCTATTCCTCCTTCCTCTGAAGATGGAAGGATTTAATTTCAACCACAACTGCACAGCATATTTAAATCGATGTAGTTCCACAGCATCAATGAAAGTAAAATGTGTTTTCCCATTCAAGTTGCAAACATCTCATGTTAATGTACAAAACAGCTCTGATAGTTGAGATACAACAGAAATACAAACTGCTTATGAAACTGTTTACTGTTGTGATAACCAGCTGTCCCCCAAGTGTTGTTGGACTGCCTAACCACTTTGTTGGGGCTGACAGGAGCAGTAATCCAACAATAGGATTCATAGGTTAGCCACCCTTCGCCACTCTAAGGCACACAACAGGTGATCCTGACAGAAATTGCACAAAAGTATAGCCAAAGCTTTGTCCAGTCAGTGTGCTTTGGTGGTCAGCGGAGACAGCAGAAGAACCTAGAAAGAGTCTGAAGAAGAGCCAAAATCTCTTAAAAATGGTATTTGTGACAACAACAACAATAAACTCCACATTTAAAGAGAGCTATTCTTGACCAGTATTTGGGTGGCTGAAGATGCAAAAAGGGCCTATACATATACAGACTATAGCATCCATCCGCATGAAAGTTTCACATAGCTTACAAACACAGTTTGTATGTGTCTAAGCTTTTCCTCACACCTTTACCCAAGTGTGGGTACAAAGCGAAAGCCAGGGCAGAGTACACAGGGTACACTCCCCTCACCTTCATAGTTCTGTTTAACATAATGTGTGAAATTATTAGAGAAGCACAACCGGTATATCAGTAATATAGATAAGCAGAGTTGCAGAAAAGATTCAGGTCCCAGTGTATTGTCTGAAGACTCATGTGACCACCATGTCAGTGATGCTGAGCAGGTTTGAGTCTAGTCTTTGCTTGAATGGGGGACCACCTGAGAAGCCCATGTTATGCCTTGGTTTCCGTGGTGGAAGAAAGGTGAAATAGAAATGTAAGAAAATAAATAAATTTTATTAGCATGATTGTGGGGGGAAGTGATGGTTTTAAACAATGACAGGTTTTATTAAATACTAGAGGTCATTGAGGGACGCGGGTGGCGCTGTGGGTTAAACCACAGAGCCTAGGACTTGCCGATTAGAAGGTCGGCGGTTCGAATCCCCGCAACAGGGTGAGCTCCCGTTGCTCGGTCCCTGCTCCTGCCAACCTAGCAGTTCGAAAGCACGTCAAAGTGCAAGTAGAATAGGTACCGCTCTGGCGGGAAGGTAAATGGTGTTTCCATGTGCTGCTCTGGTTCGCCAGAAGCGGCTTAGTCATGCTGGCCACATGACCCGGAAGCTGTACGCCGGCTCCCTCGGCCAATAAAGCGAGATGAGCGCCGCAACCCCAGAGTCGGTCATGACTGGACCTAATGGTCAGGGGTCCCTTTAGGTCACTGAGTGTTGAAATGGCAGTTTAAAACAAACTTTGAATATAGTGTAAAGAGAGCAGGAAAAATATTTTTGTGTTACCTTCTGTGTTGTACTCATCTCTGCTATATCTCCTTGTTAAAACTGTTTTTAAAAGAAAGAAAAATCCTCAGTGTTGCCCCATCCCTGCTTTATTCAAGCATCTTCTGCTGTTCTGCACCATTTTCATTTCAGTGCTTCTCCACTCCTGCTTTACCCAACTTTCTGCCATTGTTTTAAATCGCTGCTTTCCACCCTCTCATCCTTTCCTTGGGGCTGATGGAAACAAAATGTCTAAGTTGTGCTCAGGTGATAAATCAAAAATAGTGGGTGAGGTAATTAGACAGCACCCAGCAAAACATCTTACACACACACACACACACACACACACACACACAAATCCATCCACACAATGTGCTCCAGTGTTTCTGTATTTGGATAACATACCATTTTGTGTTTGTTTTCCCCCTCCTTTATCACGTTACCCATGAATCAGAAAAATCCAAATTGAACTGGGGACAGGGCAAGAGTGCAGGCTGTCACTTGAATGAGGCCAGTGTTATGTGGACAGTACTAAAATATGCAGACATGGGATGCATCAAATCCACTTTAAGCTGTTGTGTGCGGTGCCTCTCAGTTCCATGTTTTTCAAACCTTCAAATAAGCATAGCAAGGCTCTCTTCCCTGCAGCACTGTTACCATTCCCTCATCGATTACTTAGGTGCAGGACAGGATGTCGGCATACTAAAGGGAAGAGCTAGATTTTTTTAATCTTCTGGGAAGATCTTTAATGAACTCCCCTAAAGGAATGGAACTCTTTAGAAAGATATACGGTAGTTGGTTAGGCATTTACTTGAATGCTCTGCTGTTTCAATGTCTGGAATTGTTACTGCATCTTAGTACTCTGGTGTTGGCACCTTGCCTACACTGCAGCAAATTCCTCATACTTCTCAGCAAGGAAGATTTTGCTTTTCTTTTTCATTTGGATCACTTTAGTAACTTTTATGTTGATCCCTTGAGGAACACAATGGCATTGCTGAAGACAGGGCATTTATTTTGCTCTTGGGATAAGACCCATGCATACCACCTTGAGCAACTTGGAGGAAAGGTGGGGGAAAACTAATATTTAAGAAATTCTGACTCCCACAAAGTGCTACTGGCAGACTGCACTCCATCGCTCCCCCCACCCACCACACAAATGCTTTGCACTTGGATAAATACAGTGAAAAGCCCTCATTACTGAGTATTGAGTGATGGTGCATTTGACTCCCTTATGCAATTCTGTAAGCATTTGCATTTACATTATAGTGTTTGATCCACCTTCCTGTTCATTTCCCCCCCCCCAGCTAAATGTGAGTATTACTGCACCAAATATGCTTTGTTAGCAGAAATAAGTGGGCCTCATCCCTTTGATGACCTTGCTATACTGTCAAGAACTTCATCACAAACAGAATCTGACATGTGCTCTGTAATATTGGAACCTTGAGACCTTTTGTTCACGCAATAATTTAAGCAGTGTTATTCTTTCTGTTCTGCTGTGTTATAAAATTAATTTTCCTGCCATTCTTTTGAACCTACTTTGCAATGAAGTGATATTGTGTAATTTGCATTTCAAAAAGGCTCGTTGGTTCCTTAGCACACAGATCAAATTTGACTACATTCACATAAAGATGTCTAATACAATTTACTGCATGCAAAGGGGGAAAGGGAAGTTAAGATCCGTGTTTCATTTTTGTTACATCTTGGAATTTCATTGGAAACTTTAACTCCCTTTTTTAAAAAGAACAAAAAACCCTTGCTTAATATTCATGGTGAACCAAAAGGGTTTTTAATGTAAGTTAGCATAGGAGCCATCAGTCCAAGTGTGTCACTGAACCTTCTCTGCATTCTTACAGCCCCATCTGTAAGGTCTCTGAGATACTTTTGTCATAATAAACTACAGAATTATTGTTTGTGTTCATTGTTTGTTAATGATACCTTGTGGGTTGGTTGAACTATTTCAGATATTGTTTTGGGAGAAATGGACAGCATATGCTTATAAACTACTTTCAAGACCTAACTTTTGTTGCCCTTAGAAAAGCTTTTACTGCCCTTCATTTCCAAACAATGCCCTCACCCTTTTTGGAGGGAAAGTAGAAAGGGATTCCCTATGCACAGTAGACATGTATCTGTAGGTTCTTCAAAGTAGGTTCTTCAAATATTCTTAAATTATTCTGAGCAACTGAGTCAGTCAAGACTCTGACAGCCACATTCTGCACTAGTTAAAAAGGTAAAGGTACCCCTGCCCGTACGGGCCAGTCTTGACAGACTCTAGGGTTGTGCGCCCATCTCACTCTATAGGCCGAGGGCCAGCACTGTCCGAAGACACTTCCGGGTCACGTGGCCAGCATGACAAAGCTGCATCTGGCGAGCCAACGCAGCACACGGAAACGCCGTTTACCTTCCCGCCAGTAAGCGGTCCCTATTTATCTACTTGCACCCGGGGGTGCTTTCGAACTGCTAGGTTGGCAGGCGCTGGGACAGAGCAACGGGAGCGCACCCCGCCGCGGGGATTCGAACCGCCGACCTTTGGATCGGCAAGCCCTAGGCGCTGAGGCTTTTACCCACAGTGCCACCCGCATCCTCTGCACTAGTTAAAGCTTCTAAATTGTTTTCAAGGGCATTACAATAGTCTGACCCAATACTGCCTTCAGGCAGTGCTCTAGCATCTGCCCAGTCTCACCTGATTCAAGTGACAGGGAGAAATAAGAGTTGGGTGTCATTCACATATTGATGGCACTTCAATTCCTGAATGACCACTCACTGCACAGCTTCATATGGAGGTTAAAAGGCACAGGAAATAAGTTGGAACTTTGCAGGATGCCACAACACAACTCCCTTGGGGCCAAGCAAAAGTCCCCTACACCGGTCACTGGAACTTGCTCCTCAGCTAGGTGTGGAACCATTATATTACTGTGCCTCCCTCTCCCAAGCCACCAGGTCAGCCCAGAAGAATATGTCACTCCCAGAATAGGGCAGAAAGAACTAAATAAAAGCCACACATGTATTAATTTTCCCAAATATGTCTTAATTAATTTCTGATTGTTCTATAATGGAACTGGCAATAGAGGGAATTTGGAAGGATACAGTATCTTCTTTAATTCCAACTCTTCTCTCATCTTGTAACCTGAACGTTTTGTTTTTCAGTCCCAGCTGAGGCTCTGCAGAAACTTACAAATAAAAATTAAGGTTTTTCAGGTTTGAAAAGCAAAAGAAGTTTAACCAAGTATTTGGTTTGATTCTACAGCTGCTACAGAATATGAAACCTAGAGGGTCTGATCATTTTCTTTTCTTGTTTTAGGGAGTGCTGTCAATTTTTTGGAGATAACGGCTTGACACTGAAGGCATTTTTTACCAAGGCAGCACCCTTTGGTGTTCTTTGGACACTCACAAACTACCTGTACTTACATGCAATAAAAAAAATAAACACCACGGACGTCTCCGTGTTGTTCTGCTGCAACAAAGCTTTTGTGTTTTTGCTTTCGTGGATCGTTCTCAGGGACAGATTCATGGGAGTGAGGGTAAGTGATTATTGACCTGTTTTTCCACCACTCGACTTTTCAGGAGTTTCCCTACTGGGAAAACATCACTATAACAGATTGCATTTTACTCTTTAAAGTGGTTCTTCCTCTGTTATTTCCTAAAATTTTGAATGTTCATTCCAAAACAAAGTTACTGGTGAACATAATCATTTTAACCTCCTACTTTAATTTATCACTACCTGATACATGACTATATGATGTTAAATCTATTGCTTTTCTATTCTAGTTGAAAAATATATACTAAAAATAAAGTGAAGCCTCCTACAGCCAAAATTTAGACTTTGTGCTTTGCCGGCCTTACTAATGATTTGCATATTTTAAGAGGATTTCATGCTTAGTAAGTTCTGTGGTAAAGCAGATTTATCTCCTACTAAGTATAAATCTCAACCCTTCCTGGACTACTGGCCTTCACTAAAGTGCTTTTCAGATGGTCTTTGAGTATACAAATGTACATGCTCACAGGGGTGCAGGTTAGTGCCTCCAGTTCCCATCAAGCCCAACCAACATGACCAGTAGTCAGGGATGAAGGGCAGTGTGGTCGAGCAATATGTAGGGGGCAAAGGTTTGCCATTTCTGATTATATATATATATATATATATGCTTTCGTAGATTTTCACGGGTATATATGTATGTATGTAAATGTACACTCATAACATGCACCCCCCCCAAAAAAAAGTGTAAGCTGAAATGTGATTATAAATTCACCCTCTTTCATGGCCATCAATTGATTTTAAAACCTAATGCAAGCATGTTTAAAGCCAGATATTCTCTCTTTCCACATGCAGAGCAACATAGGAAAGAAGCTCAACTGTGTATAGCATTATGAAATCAGTTCAAGAGTTTGAGGCTAAAACTTTCTTTTTCTAATTTGTAGAGCTCAAAAGTATTGCAAGAGGTCAACATAAGTAGCAAAAAGAATCATGCAAAATTTAGAATACATGGTGCATAATGTGTTTGATAGATTTTGCTTTTGAATAAAATTCTTTATAAATTGTACTGATAAAGAAACAACATAAAGCTCATACATATGAATACAGTATATATTTTTGTAATTAAAGAAATTAAATTTTAGCAAATAAAATAAACTTTCATTGAAACATAGAAACATGACTTGTTAGCCTGTTGTCCTATGCTATCTTTGTATGTAGCAGAGTGTTACAACACTGCTATGGTCAAGTTAACTATTCCTTTTGCACCTATTGGTGGATGTTATTTTCTTCTGTAATGTTGCCTCTATGCCAGTTACACTATTTCCCATGAAAAACATTCAGCATTTTATTAAAAATGTAAATATACATGCCTTGTTATTTATTTAAAACATATATATTTAGACTTTCTGCCTCGGAAGAGAAGCTCAAGACAGCTTACATCACAATCATAAATTATTTCAAAATATGCACGCTACAACAATCAACACACAGGAGACAGCAGGTTTTTTTTTAAAAAAAAACTATAGCAAATCAATAGCAGCAAAAGGGGGGCAAAAAGGTACAACTTTTATTGTACTATATAGTACTAATATAGCAGGCTAAATAGGGGTAAATGGGTGTTAAATATGCACGAGTGAAAACTCTAGACTCCATAAACCACATCCATGGGCAAAATCTGAATCAAGGTACGTTGCACACATTTTGAGCTTCTGCATTTTTTGCATGATGAGTCCAGTCATTATTTCAATACATTCTGTATCTTTCACCTTATTTTGGGCCACCTTCCACCCAAATTAGACAAAATGAGTGAACATTTTAATCCAAACTTTGAAAACCAGAAGGCTGTCAAAATGGGTTTTATTACCTATAAATACATCTTGACAAATAATTTCAAGAAACCTCAAAGGCTATCGGGTGAAGTTGTTCCTAAACAGTGGAACCAAATACTCTTTGTGAGCATATGGTCTTGGTGACTCTGATGAATCTAGAATTTTAGTTTGCACCTTTTCCCACTTATTTTCTATTAACGATGTGACAGAACCTGAGTTGCCAGAAAATTAGTAGTAAACACAGGCCTCAAATACAGGGGGGTGGGTAGTAGAGGAATGCTCTATGTTCAGTTGAGAGTTCAGTCATACATAATCACCCACCCACTTAGGTCAAGCTGCCTCCAAAGGAACTGAATGAAAGCAAAGAAGGCACATTCTTCTTTCTTGGGTGGGAGGATATTTTAGTTGTGATCCACACTTCTTGGAATATGTCTCACAGAGATCAATGGGGATCATAGTGCCAAAGGTGATTGATTGAAAGCTGTAATGTTCTTGGTAAAGCTGAATTAACATTACTTCCTTCTCCTGGAACATTGCCAGCTTTCCCTTGAGTAAATGATAAATGGTAAATTAAAGGTAAAGGGACCCCTGACTGTTAAGTCCAGTCGCGGAAGGCTCTGGGGTTGCGGTGCTCATCTCACTCTATAGGCCGAGGGAGCCGGCATTTATCCGCAGACAGCTTCCAGGTCATGTGGCCAGCATGACTAAGCCGCTTCTGGCAAACCAGAGCAGCACACAGAAACACCGTTCACCTTCCCGCCGGAGCGGTACCTATTTATCTGCTTGCACTTTGATGTGCTTTCGAACTGCTAGGTTGGTAGGAGCAGGGACCAAGTAACGGGAGCTTAACAGTAGTGTTACCCCACTGTGATATTGTCATATCAAAAGGCATTTTTTCCCTCACCACACCCACTTTTACACTTTGGCCGCACCAACCTTTACATTTCAACCACAACCACTTTGAGATGTAGCGCCTAGAGCATTGAGCATGGCTGAAAAAGGTTAGTCACTTGTTTTTGAAAAAAAAGATATTTCTAAGATCAAGTTACTAAATGTGCAGAAATAAAGACATGAATTAAGTTTAAATTAGGCATGTAGTCATAGAAAAAAGTTATGAGAGCAATAATTTATGGGAAGATAGGAATCAAGTAAGTATTAGAAATTCTAGAATGTTATAGATACTGAAAATATTGAAGAATAGTAAGTATATTGAGAATTCTAAAAATATTAAGGACTGGGTCATAAAGTAGAATGGAAAAGTCAAAAGGTTGTATCCTATCTTCTATTATTCCAATAATTTATGACTAGAGACCATTTTTCAATACATTTATCATTATGTGTGTTTTGTTTGGCTGTTTTAAATCCTATTTCAGATGCCCTTGCTGCAAATGTTTATGTTCCCGTATAGCACACACAAAAGTTTAGAGATGACTAACCAAACAGTTGAGATTTTGATACTTGCATTAGTACTAATGATTGCAATACCCTGTAATTTCTTTGTCATGGAGCATGGTACTTCCAACTGCAGACTGTGAATCAACATGCTCTAGTGACCGTAAAGTTACCCAAGGAATATTCCAGTTACAGATAGGTAGCCGTGTTGGTCTGCCATAGTAAAAAAAAATAAAAAAAAAAATCCTTCCAGTAGCACCTTAAAGACCAACTAAGTTAGTTCTTGGTATGAGCTTTCGTGTGCATGCACACTTCTTCAGATATCTGAAGAAGTGTGCATGCACATGAAAGCTCATACCAAGAACTAACTTAGTTGGTCTTTAAGGTGCTACTCCAAGGAATATTGTACAGGGAGATTGTACTCTGAAGAACAATACTCTTGCTTGCTATGTTGGGATTTCATAGAGCCCCACTGTGACTGTTTTTTCACTTCTTTTGCTTTTTTAATACAAGCAATTACTGTTTAAAAGTTCTTAATACTGGTCACAGTCTTACAAAAGATACAAATTAGATGTCTTCTTTGTTAAGGTAGTCCTTTTTCCCTGGGCTTGAGAGAACATTAACATGTTTCTTCTATGTATCCAAACAGATTGTGGCTGCTATACTTGCTATTGCAGGGATAGTCATGATGACTTATGCTGATGGATTCCACAGTCATTCAGTTATTGGAATAGCACTTGTTGTGGGATCTGCATCAACATCAGCCCTCTATAAGGTGAGTATGCTTCAGTCTTCTGATGGCCAGAAGGTAATAAATGGGTTCTCTTCCCATTTTATATCTCTCTGTGACATGAAGATCTAGTATGTAATTTGGTAAGCTGTGCTTATTTATGGCTTTTAAGAATCTTACAGTGTTATTTGTTCAGATTGTTGAGAATCTATTCAGTCATGTTTTAGACAGATCAGGGTTGTTTCCCTACTGCGCATAGTGAAAGGCAGACATAAGAATAGTGCATGGAAGAGAAATGTCTGCCACCAGCTGGTGGTTTAAATCCTTTGCTGTCATTTTTTCTGCATTTGATCGAGACAAGCTCTTTCCTATGCCTTCTTTCCATTGCTGTCTTATTTCGGCGAAACAGCTATCAGGCAGGTTGCCTGTGGGTGTTAGGAGAACAGCAGCTGAAATTTAAATTTAGAACCTTCTGGTCCATAATTGAGTCAGCATAAGGAGCAGAAAATATGGCTACAGTAGCCAGCTCTGTTTGCAGAAGCACTTCTGCTATTCTGTCTATAACACTCCTTCATGTAAAATCAGAATGCTGTCAGGATAACAAAAAAGAAGAGGGTTGGAAAGAGGGAGGTAGACATCATTAATACTGATTGTATAAAAATAGGATAGTAGGCACCAGAATAAGCAGGGCTCTTTAGTACATTAGCTACATTATTGGGGATAAATAGCCATATGAGCTTCTTAGTAGAGATGGGGGGGAGTTGATTTTTGCAGGACTCCAGAATAGAAACTTTATACAGTGTTCCCCTCATGACCTGAAGCACGTCTTCTGAAAGTAAATGGGGGCAGTAGATGTCATCCAATGTCATGTTAGCATTTTACTCCTAAGCAAAGTTGTCAAAATTAATTTTCTGTATATCTGCTGTTCATCTGAAGGCTTGCACTCATTCTTCTTACAGTGTATAGTGAAGAAATAGCCACTGTGTAATGCCAACAATTATACCTGGCAGGTCATGGGGGTGGTGGATAGTTATCACAGGCAGCAATCAAAATATGCCATTTAGAGAATAATGGTTTCAGTATCAAGAACAGTGGAAGGTGTCCTGGCATAGCCTTGGGCTATTCAGTGCCTTGTGCCACTTTGTATGATACATGTCATGAAGGTAAGAGCAGCAGCAGCAGCACACTGCTAACTCAGTAGCCTTCTGAGTGCCAAGTGCACTGAATCAGCAAATCTGCCACTCACAAGCAATACGGAAATCTATGGCTTATGCATATGTTAGGCCGAACAGCAGATCCAGAGATAGCATGAGTGGCACAATCCAAAACAGGGTCTATAGCACAATACCCTCACATTAGTCAGCTTTCTTCCTTGAGGGACCTTTGCTCCAATTTCTGTTTCTACATTCCAATATTAAAGTCAGCTGAGGTTGGAGCAATAATAGTGTTGTGGAAATCATAACAATAATATCTGCTGCTCTTCAAAGCAGTGCAGAATGAATTATGTATATCTCTTTCCACTGGCAACAACACTTTATCTAAACTGCATGTCACATTTGGGTGAAGGAACTACCCATTTTTAACGGTGCCTTGTGGTAAAAACACAAAGCTGACAAAGCCCGAAACTACTAAGGATTGGCATTTGCAACTGAAGGCCTATCATTGGCAATGGGCTTTAGAGTTCCTGAGTAATAAATATGAGGTAAAGGTAACTGTTCAGTGAAATATAGGCAGTTTGCATTAAAGAACTGCATCAGAGTTTAGTGAAATTAGCATCCTAGCTAGAAAGTTGCTACATGTTAGTTACAGTAGTGCAGACACATACACAAGACCATGTAAGATAATTTGCAAGTTCCTTGGAAGAACCTAAAAACAATTTGTATTCATTACCTCTAAGTCTTAAGCTCATCAGGTTGGATGCAGTCTTATGTTAGTTGCATTTAGATCCCCTTAAAATCAATTAAACATGACTTACCTCCCATAGGTGTTAGTGGGAAATAAGGGCATTTTAATATTGATCCAGTCCATTAGGATTGCCACCAGTTCCCTAACATTCCCTAACATTGCTGCCAATAGCAGGTAATTAAACACCTGTTCTCAGGCTGGCATAAGATCATATAGATCCTTAATGACCCCAACACACTCCCAAACTGAGCTGTTTTCAGCCCCATCTCCAGTGAAGCACTGATGACATTGTAACCATGGGGGCAGAAAGCCCCAGCATCCATAGCTATTTCTTGCTCGTTCACAGAATACAGAAAGCACTAACCTGCCTTTGCATGATGGTACAACCTATATATTCTCTATCCACTATGATGTTAGCACAGGGAAAACATGATTTAAATGGGAAATTATATGCTTTGAGTTAAGGTTTTAAAACCAAATATAGATAAATACACCTGGTTTTCAATCTGTTTATCTTTCTGTGTTACAGGTTTTGTTTAAGCTTCTCCTGGGGAGTGCTAAATTTGGAGAAGCTGCCTTATTTTTGTCAGTGTTAGCAGTCTTCAATGTACTTTTTGTTACCTGTATTCCTATCATCCTTTACTTTACCAAAGTTGAATACTGGAGTTCTTTTGATGACATTCCTTGGGGAAGCATTTGCGGATTTTCAGTCCTATTATTGAGTAAGTGAATGCTGCGTTTCTGATAATCTTCCAATAATAGCAGTGCCTCTGACCCGTGCCAGACCAGCTGGCCAACTGGGTTGGATTGAGCCCTGCTGAATCAGGCCAAAGGTCCTTCTAGTATAGCATCCTGTGTCCCATAGTGGCCAACCATGCACCTAAGGGAAGCCCCACAGGAGGACAGGAGCCGCCTCCTGCTGTTGTTCCTCAGCAACTGATATTTTGAGGCATGCTGCTCTGATTATTGAGGTACCACATAGATATTGAGAACCTTATCCTCCATGAATGTGTCTAATCCCTTTTTAAAAACATCTAAGTTTATGGCCATCACAGCACCTTGCTTCTGTAAATTCTGTAATGTAACAATGTGCTATGTGAAATACTTCCTTTTGCCTATCTTGAATCTCCACCTTCAGTCATCTTTTTCAACACCCCAAATTCTGTAATGTAACAATGCGCTATGTGAAATACTTCCTTTTGCCTATCTTGAATCTCCACCTTCAGTCATCTTTTTCAACACCCCAAATCAAATTGCATATCTGCTGGAACTTTTCCTTTTTATACAAGAAGTTAGACATGAGGAACCTCTTTATAAGGGCAAAATCTAGAGAATTTTGATAGATTTTAATCTTTACACTTTTTACTAGCAAATGTTCACACTGGTTGAAATGAGACTGCTTAAAGTGAACATTAAACCTGCATGACTAAAGAGGATTGGTTTTACAACTGCTCTCTCAAAAATGAAATAATTTTGTTTCTTATTTCAGCATTCAATATTTTATTAAATTTTGGGATTGCTATTACATATCCTACCTTGATATCTCTTGGAATTGTACTAAGTGTACCTGTAAATGTCGGTAAGAAAGCTTTTTAAAAATTTAAATTATATGCACATGTATGTATAGCATATACTTGGTTTATACTTAAAGAACTACAGAGTTCTTATTCTTTCTATATGCAAGTATAGTATTGGTCTTTAAATTAAAAAATTAAGAATGTCAAAATAAATTGATTTCAAGCATTTATCTCTAATTTTCTATTAGCACAATAATAAGGTTTTATGCATGTCCCTTTTATTTCAGTGCCAGGTGTGAAAGTGATGGTTTGAAAAAGTAAACTGATTGATTCCTAATGATATATTAATCATTAATCATATTCAAGAAAATGGAAAAAGATAGCCATTTCAGTAGACAATATGAGCTTTGAGAATATGAATGCAAGTTTTGAGTGGGGGAATCTGTAAGGAAAAAGCCGTTTAAAATACCCATCCTAAACTACTAGTAGCTGTAAGATCAAACTCAGGGTTCATCCACACTTCAGCTTGTCCCATACCCAGAAAGAAAAACTGATTGATGTTTGCTCTGATTCAACAGTAAACAGCAGGTTTACTGGGGGAAAACAGCGGGACAAGGAGGTGACTCCTCAGTGAGATAAAAAGCAGTATCTGATAGGTACTTTTGGCTGGAGCTTAAAAGGTAAAGGTAAAGGGACCCCTGACCATTAGGTCCAGTCGCGGACGACTCTGGGGTTGCGGTGCTCATCTCACTTTACTGGCCGAGGGAGCCAGCGTTTGTCCGCAGACAGCTTCCGGGTTATGTGGCCAGCATGACAAAGCCGCTTCTGGTGAACCGGAGCAGTGCACGGAAACACCATTTACCTTCCTGCAGGAGTGGCACCTATTTATCTACTTACACTTGACGTGCTTTCGAACTGCTAGGTTGGCAGGAGCTCATGACTGTGCTATTTCTGCAATATTCTTTAGCACCTAATGACATTCAAGCTTAATTGATTGAGGTTTCTGGAAGTGTGATCATCTCTATCAGAAAACCCTTCTGTCACAAATTAGGCCCTGTCACAAATTAGCCTCCATAACCCCCGTGTGCTCCAAACAGAGAACAGGAGCACTATGCCCATAAAGCAATCCTTTCAAATGTTTTGAAACAAGGTATCTAAACCACATGCAACAGGAGATGACCAAACAGGCTTCTAGGCAACTTATTTCTTTATAGGATTTATATTTCACCCTGCATCGTGTATGAACTTGATTTGAGGAAAAATTAACTGCCGCTGCTTGTGTAGTCTAACCCAAATGCAAGAAGCAAATGAATGAGAAATGCTTTATACCGACAAGAGTACCTACAAGAATACATGCCCTTGAGTATGCATGAACTAGTTATTTGTATCCAGGCCCATGCAATATTTAATGCCACTGATAATGTTTAGTTTCATCAGTGTTGTTTGGTTGCATGTTTGGGGCCTTAAAGTTGTGAAACTGAATTGAAATGCAGGCTCTTTGCTATTAGTTATATGATATTCTGTTGAGTATGTGATACTTTGTACCCTTTAATGATATTAGTTCAATGTTTCATGCAGTTGTTGATCACTACTTGAGTGACATTGAATTCAACAGTGTCCGCGTAATTGCCATTGTCATCATTGGCCTGGGCTTCCTGCTGCTGCTTTTACCAGAGGAATGGGATGAGTGGTTGATAAAGCTCCTCACTCGCCTCAAAGTACGAAAGAAGGAAGAGATACCGGAAGGAAATGGAGACATTGTTTCAGGATTACAAAATAAAAGCAGGAGAACACGCCCATCCATGTCATCATTCTCACATTAATGTTGTTTTTTTATGGAAAGTCTTAACATTATATGCTATAATTCACAGATCTTTTCTTGCAAAGCACATATGTTCAATACAGTGTACATAGATGTACAGTTTTGATAATAATAGAGTCTGAGGCATCACGTTTCAGCATGTCCAAATTGCTTGCACTGTTTCACATCAGATACTTCACTTGAGAAAACTCATTTAAAAAGGCAAAAACGGAATTCTTTTTAAATGAATGTAACGTATAAATGAATTATATTGTGTATATTGTTTTAATGATCATGAAAAGCAGGGCATATAATTTGAACATTAAGTACTGAATGACACATCGCACACTGTGATTTACAAATATATATAATATATATATAGAGAAAAACAGATGCTATACTATGTCATAAGCTTATTTTTTAAACAGAGCTGTACTCTATAAATGTTTTCATATAAACCAAAAGAAAATCTTTTGGTGGTGGGGGTGGGGGAGAAAATGGGGGGGGGGTTGCTGTGTGAAGTTTAGTGCCCTTGGTGCCAGAGCAGAGGCCGGATAAAATGTTAAGTTTTGCACAAAAGCATGAAGGTGAAAGCAGTCAAGAGTATCAGGGCACCATTAGCCAGGGATTTTTCCGGTGAAAGCCACATTGAAGTGAATAGCAGGTGTGCAAGAACATGGCAGGCTTCTTCCTGCGTGGTGTCTTGCATGACTCCCATCCATCTCAATAGAGTTTGTGCAGGAAAAGTTCTCTGGGGTAGTGCATCCAATCTTTATAACTGTGCATGTTGACTGCAATCCATGCTTTTTCTCATGCAAGGGAAAATACAGTGCCTTCTACAGAAATCTAGTCCTTTGTCTGTGTAGAATTAGGTCACACTGCAAGTTGCTTCTGCATTGGTCTTTACAACATGAAAAGTTTGTTCTGCAGACACAGTGCTCTTGAAACTCCCAAAGAAATCAATGAGTGCCTGCTTCAAGCCACTGATTAATGGGAGTGCTGAACACTTGGGGACTTCAAGGTCTCTTGCCAGGTCAGATTTGCTTCCCACTTACATGGGTCTTGAGGTGGGACTCTCCTCCTGATCTGTATTTCTGTGAGTGTGAAAAGAATCAAGCCCTGCATGTAAGAACCTTGCTTAAAAATCAACAATAAAGCTAGCAGCCACTTACAGGGAACAGAGTTTATGATGTATACAAAAGGGGACTAAGAGGTGAATTGCCACTTGCTTTTATTACATTGCTTTGAGGGTGGGTTTTTTTTAAAGAACACACAAGATATTAACATCAAACCTAACACTTTTTACAAAACTTGTAAGCACCAAACTGTTTACTTCTACAATTTAGGTTCGCCATTAAATTTCTATCTGTGATAGACTATGTGATATGTACAAAGAAAGAGGCAAAGGTTATAGTTTACTATTTTTGAAGTTTACATTGCTACATACAAATTAAAAATGTTATTTTGAAATGTTGCCATAACCCAATGGTACATGCTGTCTCTGTGGCATTTTTACATGTCAAATGGAGGTGGTGTTCACTTCTCAAATTTTTATTGAATCAATTTCAGATTCAATTATTTGCTTGACAAAACTAATAAAACTACTGAAAGTTCATACCAAGTCAATGGCTCCTGCTTCTGTTTCCCATCTTCTGGTGAGATACAGTGTTATTTTTACTAAGAAATATTTTACTTGTGTGGAAGTGACAAAAGTAAAGAAAGGGAAAACAAGCCCAGTGCTGTGACCCTGAAAAATACTTTCTCCAGGTTGTTTCAGCTACACTGATTTTGTTTATATCAAAAAAGACTTAAGTGGGAAGAGCAGTACTTCAAGGGGGCCATGGAGATGTACAGCAACAGATCTGCATGCACAACCATAGCCCTGCCAGCTCTTGCTGTATAAGGCAGATGGTGGGGTGGGCATTTTCCTTTCCTTTCCTTTCTTTTCTTTTAAAAACTGCATCAGCTCCAGTCCAGAGTAGTAGATGGGGCCCAGGAGCTGGACTGGCTTACAACAAAATGGATCCATGGTCCAGCCCAGCTCCAGCCCCAACCCAGACCCTGTAACACCCCACTTGGGAGCCATCCCCTGGACCAATGTCTCCTCCACTATACTTGCTGAGGCTACAGTGGGGGGCTCTGTGGTGGCAGAGACTGGTGGGCAGGGCTATTCACTGAATCCTACACACACACACGCACACCAGCAGTATGGTTGGGGGTTAGAACTGCAG
The DNA here is from genome assembly GCF_964234715.1 of Podarcis melisellensis. NCBI lineage: Eukaryota > Metazoa > Chordata > Lepidosauria > Squamata > Lacertidae > Podarcis > Podarcis melisellensis. The sequence continues at coordinate 46,417,331 of NC_138530.1, read as the reverse complement.
CCTCAATATTTTAAATACACTTGGGAATAGTTAAGGGAGTAAGGTGTACCTAATTTTTGCTAGAGTGCACCCATATTTTTCTAGTTTTCGAGACCTACCAGTGTGTCACTGACCCGAAACACTATGCATAGCCAACATTGTGCTAGTGGTAGATGCACCATGCAGATAAGAAGGACCTCCCCAAAGATCTAGATATCAAATAGTAATACAAATTTATCTACACAATTTATTATTTCCTGCCTTTGTCTTGTACATTTCTTAAATTAAAAGCTAGGTTGAAAATGTTATCCAGGACATGCAGCCCAGCCAACCATGTGAGCAATGAGTTATGTAACACCCTGTTAGTCGGCAAGATTTAGGTGACAGGAAAAAAGCCTGAATGTGGTTGTTCTATTTGTTAATATTTCAAAACCTTTTAGAAATTATTCTAAGCAAGTGCGCTATGTATACATACTGTCTAGAGATTTTACATATCTGTAATTCCCCCTCCCCTGCCCACCAAAAAATATAGTTGCCAGAATTAATCTGCACAGTTCAAATGAAAAATGTGAGCCATTTGCTTATTCAAGTGTGCATTAATTCATATGGAGTATGTGCAACTATGATCAAAGCAAGGGTGTTAATATTCTGACTCACTCAAAACAGAACAGTCCTCTGTTCAAATGTCAACAGAATAGGGCATTTATTTTGTTCTTGCATGCACTAATGAAAATTAGGTTTCTAAAACAGAACAGGAAAATGTGTGCAGTAGTTAAACTCTTTTCTACAATAATTCACCAGGCTCATGGATTATTTTACTTTATTAAAAACTCTGCTCAAGTCCTGAACACACAGTACTACTTACTCCCAAGGAACTTGAGAGCTGTAGTAGTTTGGCCCAGCAGCCCAGTTCAGGATCCAGTGCAAGAGTTATAGTATGATGCTATGGAACACCTCAGCCCTTGACTTTGGAACTGTGGGCTAGCCTGCCTACCTTCTTTGCTTATACAAGAGAATTGGTGGTTGCTACTGTGCCTGTGCTCTGGAGAAGCCTATGCACTGTGCAGTTGTGTTACACAAGGAGGGCAGAGAGGATCGAGATGGAGACAGACACAGGTGAGAGCTTCAGCTAAGAGCAGCAGGCCAGCTCCTAGCACAACCTTGTGCCATCAAATTAGTACCGGTACTTACTGGGAGAAGAGGGAAATCTGAGGGCATGAGGCTCCTAGATGTTATGCTGCATGCATAGCAAAATGCCACTTAACTGCAGTAAAACAAGGCTTTCTAAACTAAACTAGTACTAAAAGATACTGTAGTCGGTGGTACTCTGTGGTATATAGGTAGTTTCCTAAGGCAACAAGGAATTTTCAGTGAAAGCAATGGCATTAATTCAAAGACCTGCACATCTTTTCACATACTGATACTGCATTGTTAAAGCACAACAGACCTGCACTTGAAATGGCTAGTTTATTTAGCTACTTAGCCGTCTTCAGATTCTTATTACTATCTGAGAAATGTTATACAATGACTTGGATATAAGGAGCTTCCATCATCTAAAAGCCATTCTCAGCATGAAGACTGCCGCTCAGCATGCTCCCTTACCAAAATAGTTTTCAGGGCAATACAATAGGCACACAAAAAATGAGGCTGCACTCTGCTGGGAAGTTTTAATACCGAGCAGAGCAGAGCATGATAACTATTGAAAAATTAACAGAAGTTTAAAAACTTTTAATTGAAAACCCTAAAGTGCATCCAAAATTCAAATTTATGTAAATTAAAATATACATATTTTTTTTTGTTGAAAGCAGTACTTGGCAACCTTTTTAGCTGTCACATTCACAGTAAGCATAGTACAATATGAATCAGTAGACTTGCTTATGGGGTAGGCTGCCAGCCAGAAGAAGAAGTACTGAGCTAGATAGATGAAGTTGCTTTGTTATGTCAGACCTTTCATTGCCAGACAACCCCCCATGATACATAGCCTGGCTCAGGGAATATAAGTATACAGTTAGTTTGACTAGGAGCTTTCTTTCTTTAAAAATGTCATCATCCACCATTGCCAAGGAACTTCTCTTGAATTCACATGAACAAGAAGCATTAAGTTAGTGTTATATTCCAGATATATTCTGTAATGAGAGGGAACTCCCTGCTCCAGTGACAACCCTGTGGTGTAGGCTAATAGTCTTGAGGGATCTGTCCTAGTCCTTTCTCTCTGCTGCCACTGCTTGCTTATGCATCATCAAGGCCTTACCGTGGTCTCCTCAAGATCTCTGGCTTGGCAACTTCAGCCTGTTTCCCCTCCACTTTCCTAGGCACATTAACAATCAGTAGCATAGGCCTTGAGTGTGTTCAGCTCTAATTAAGCAGTTTATTCAAATGGAGTATGTATTAAAAAAGGGAGAAGGGGGAGAAATGGCAAGTGTGCAGCTCAAGATACCAGAATATTGGTCTAACTAATCCTATACTTAATCCAAACTAACATTGCCAACTTACTCTCAGTGGTCACCCCTGACACTGGCAGCTTCAGGCATGAGCTGCAGGTTGGGGAAATCAAGAGGGGCAAAGGCTGAATGGCCACAGACCCCTTTTTAAGGATTTAGGTTTTAGTGACAACTGGTAGTTTCAGGAATTAGGGGAGATGGTAGGCAGCTCCTGGGGGACAGTAAAAGAGGGTTATCAGTGGTAGAAATTACCCCCTGGGTTACACTATATTCTTGCCGGTCAGGATTTAATCAATGACTTTGTGCACTGGAAGAGGGATCTGCCGTCTTTACTAAGGTAATGGGGGAAGAACACCAAACCCAGATTCTAGCATATCTATTCTGAGATTTTTGCTCCTTGTATAAATTTAACATGGTTCCTCTGAGAATGACTACTATTCATAGGAAGATGCCTTACATCCTGACAGAGTATTATCACACATACTATCAATTCTGAGTAGCAGCCACTCTTCACGGTCTCAGGCAGAAATTGTTTCCCTCACCTGATACCTATCCCTTTAAACTGGGGATGTGGGGATTGAAGATGGGATCTTCTGTTTGCAATGCATGTGCTCTGCCAATGAATTATGGTCACTTCCCTAAATAAGGAAATGAAATAAGCCTGGGATATTTATTTAATTACCTATATAAAAGTTGAAGCTATTTTTTAATAATGCACAGGTCTCATTCTTCCTTTAGAAAGCTCAGAGGAGCTTACATGAGGTATCCCGTGGTCTCCAATCCATCAAATGAAAAGGTATATAATTTGGTAGCTTCATCATTGCTATAGGACTTAATGTAAAACATTAATTGGGCCTCTTCTGACCACTAGGAGTTATTTATCTGGGAATACATAGGACTCATTGCAACAGAGAGATGCTATTTTCATGTAAATCATGACAGGGCAACTCATTCTATAAGACAATGAGGAAAAAGAGAACAGAAGGGCATCCTCTTCCAGACAGGGGAGCTTGTCTATAGATAAGCATTTTTCTGCATTTTTTTCCAGCCACTAAGTATCAACAATGTTGCTTTAGCTTTATGCCCCACAGACGGCAAATTATCAACAAGCCTCCAATTTTCTACAAAAAATCATACAGCAAAATAAAAAGAACCTAAACAAAGCAAGTACATGTATGCCAACTAAAAAGATAATATTGTACGTGTCTGTCCTGGGAGTTCAAAAGTGGCATAGACCTGCAGTGTTTTATGGAAGGCTTTTAAGAATTATAATCATTCAATACTTTTCAAGATCAACCCTTACCTCAATGCTGTGAAAAAGCCACACAGTTCAGAAGTGCAGCTCCTTGGTTCCCATGGAAACGAGCCAGCACTTCTTATTACTCCACTAGTAGAATGTAAAGGTGTGTGGGGTTTACAATCAGTTTAGGAAACTGATAAATTAAGACACTGGTTGCTTTGGTTTCAGACTAGACCAAAAGACCATTCTGTCCAGCACCTGCCTCAAAACAGGGTCAGCAGCAGCCAAGGGTGAAAACTTGAATAAAACATCGGGGCGGGGGGAGAGATAATCACATAATGCAGCACACACACAAACACACTATTTGAATGGCAATACCCATCAACTTTGGGGGAGCCAGCCTCCCCCCAAAAATATTTTATTTGGGGGTGTTGAAGAGACTTAGCCCCTAGGAGTTGGTTCCTATGTCAGAAGCTTCCTGTCCCTCAAAAGCCATAATCCCATTCACAGTACTAGAAGAGTAGGAATCAAGCTTCACCACCAAGATACCTGCAGAGCAGATAGATCCAGTTCAGTTGCATTGGTCACCCTACAATCATTATTTAATCTGACTTGGGGAGGTGGGCAGAATCGGTCCCGAGCCCCATACTGTGATCATTTAGATCAGACTTTAGGCTTAAGGACCCATCTGCATCAGCCTTTTGCTGCTTGGGAGGAGAGAGTTCACTCACACACGAAGGGAAGATTTTTGGAACTCTCAGCCTTTAGAAATAGGCTGTGACTGAATTGAGAAAATCTACTCAGACTTGGGGAAGTAGTTGTTTTTTCATTGGTCCTTCATGGTGTACCCCGGAACTCCTCGGTTCCTGGGGTCCATGAATGCTTCTCTCAGGGATGAAATGCAAATCTCAAGCCACCAGCTGGACACTCTGCCCTCCTTAAACTGTCAGAATATGGGAAGTCTGAGCTCCTATGTTGCTAGATCAACCATAGGCGGCGCTGCGTCCAAACTGAAGCCGCCAGCGCTGCTGCTAAATCAGGAGGAATTAATAAAGTTGTTCCGTTTTGCAGCCGTTTGTGGCCTCGTCTCTGTCGCGACTCATGGAGGTGACCTGAGAACTACAAAGCAAAACCTCCTACACAATCCCTGCTCGGATGGTGGCGGCGCAACAAAGGAAGGCTGCCTGCGCCTTCGGAGCCTCCCGAATTCTCCGCTTCTGTTCCTCGTCTTTTAACAAATTCTGGCCTGCCGTGACTTCGGAAAGCGCGTATAGTTCACCACACACACCAGGAAGGAATTGTTTTTTAAAAAAATAATAATAATAAAAATGTGGAATTTCACGGGCAGCACAATTGCAAGCACGGCGGGTGCCAAAATGACGTAAGGACAGTCCTGTCCGTTTTCTACCAAAATCAGCTGCAAATGTCAATTTAATTGGTCTGCTTCCAGCCTCAAAAAAGCCCCACCTGCTAATGCAGACGCCGCTGCTTTAACGCTGAAACTTAAAAAAAATACATGGTGGCAATTTTGAAGATTTTCACTCGATTGCCGAATTATACTATTGCCATTTATTCGAAAGCACCAAAATATTAACGGCTAAATTAGGGCTTCCAAACCTGTGGGGACGCACGAAATGGAACTGCAATTCATGTCTCTTACGTCCCAGGGCTTCATCCTGAGCTCATTTGTTTTCCCGCCCGCAGAGCAGCACTGAAGGGGGCCGGGCAGTAGCCTAGCAACAAAGCCGCCAAGCAAGCTGCGTAAGTGCGCACGCGCAGCCAATAACGCAGCAGGCGGAGAGAGACATCCTCTCTTCTCCGCCTCCGCGTTGTCATAATAAGCTCAGGCGCTCCATGTTAGCTGCGCATGCGCTTCCGGTGTATCACCTGGATGCACATCCGGGCATTTCAAGCTCAGCCGGAAGTGCGGCGGGTAAGTGAAGGCGACGAGTGTAGAATCCTCACCTTGTCTGGAGGTCGGGAGCCGGCTTCCCGCAGAGGAGTCGGGCGGGGAGACCCTTCTGAGCTCGAGAAGGCGGGGAGACCCCTCTCAACCCTTTTGCGGGCGGAGAGGAGGAGGTGAGAGCGGGCGCTCGCCCTGCCCTCCGCCTCCCAAGACTGCAGCAGCCGAGCGTGGAGGGCGAGCAGAGCCTCCTCCGCGCGCTTCCCCTGCCTTGTGCCCACTTGGCATTGCTCTCCAGGCGCGGCGAGGGCGCGGGACTCGGTCACGCGGCGCCTTCCGTGCAGGCGGCTCCGAGGGGCCCCTGGAGGGAAACGGCGGGAGAGACCGCGCTCACTCCTTTCGGCGGTGCACGGCAGAAACTGGACTTTGGGGATAGGTGCCCTGGGGAGCCCCGTTCTTTAGCCCCGAGTTCAGCAGCTCAGGTTGGTCGCGTGCAATGTGGCAACTGCCCAGCAATACAATGTTTTGGGGGCTTCTTAAAACTCTTCACCTGACAACCTGGGATTATTTTATGTGCCCAATGCAGGTGGCAAACTGTAAGGTTTCTAGTGTTCAGTACAGTTTTGTACGCTGTTTGTACGATGAACCAGTCTTACATGGTGTTAGTGTTTTTGAAATACTAAGTAACACTGCACTGTAGACATTGTTGTCTGCTTTTAAGAAAATCGTTTATCAAATGGTGCCTCCTTAAACATAAGGTGTGGCAGCTTGTTTTACTTACAGTTAAACTCTCTGGGCTTTAGACTCTGCTGTGAACCAAACAATGCCAACCCTGGAATCTCAGTATATTTATGTATACTGGCCCACACAATTGCACCCCCTCCAAAGGTTCCCAAAACATAAGAAGCGCCTGCTGGATCAGATAGATGGCCCATCTAGTCCCGTGTCTTGATCTCTCATTGGCCAACCAGATGCCCATTGGAAGCCCAAAAGCAGGACACGAGTCAAACAGTGCTTTACATGCTAGAAAAAAAGCCAACTCTAACCCTAGCGAGCTCCACTCCTGTGACTAGAAGAGGTGGTGGCAGGTAAGGGCTGCCAGCAGTTGCACCAATCTCCTTATATAAGGGGCAATATATGCAAAGTATGGTAAAAACAAAGCTCAATAAAGCAAGGTGTGCCGGAATCACCTGAATCTTGGTCAAGAATTGCTCTCTTAAAATGTGAAGGCTGTTACTGCTTTTACGAATTCAATTTTTAAGAGATTTCAGCTCTTCAAACTCTTTCTGGGTTCTTCTATCTCCACTGACCACCAGACCACATTGACTGGACAAGGCTGTGACAGTCCTTTCGGGCAATTACTGTCAGGATCATCTGCTATATGCTATAGGGCGGGGCAGCTAATTTATGACCCTTTTGATATTGTTGGATTACTGCTCCTATCAGCCCCCACCATGGTCAAGGATGATGGGAGTTGGTAGTCCAACAACCCCTGGGGGGCTGCTGGTTAATCACCCCTATTTTAGCCGTTCACAGTTCTACTTCAGATAACTGACAGGTCTAACTAAACCACATAGGCCTTTAACTGCTTTCTTATAACTGTAACAATGTTGACAGGCTGCACACAAAGTAACAGGCTTCACAGCTATGATTATCTTTTCATTTCAGTATTGCTCCCTTATAAATACAGTGCCTTTCAAAACACTTAAAAACATTTTACATTCAACATTAGACTCAAGTAACAACAGTTTAGGTGCAATAAAGTGTAGGATTGGTTGGTGACTTGTTAAGTTATAGAACACCAAAGTAGTTCACGAATAACAGTGATCTTTTGTTTCTTGTGACAGAAATGACAGCTCCATCAATGAAGGAAAGGAAGGCTTGCTGGGGAGCTCGGGATGAGTACTGGAAGTGCTTAGATGATAATATGGAAGAGGCATCGAAGTGTGAGAAACTTAGGTGCTCTTTTGAAAATGTGTGTCCACAACAGTGGGTAAGCAGCACAAATCCCCCCCTCCCCAAATATTCCAGCATCTCCTGTTAGGACTGAGAAAGACTTCCTGTCTGAAACCCTGAAGAGCTGCTTCCAGTCACTGTAGACAACATTAGGCTATGTCTGACTCTTGTTAAGGTGGCTTCCTAGAGTTCTAGTATGTACTTGTCTTAACCAGCAATGAGATAAACCCTATAAACTTGCATAGCACTGATGGGGGTGTAAATTGTAGTGTTCTGTATCAAATACCTCAAGGGTTGTGTGAGCATCTCCGAGATATTTGCCTGACCAATTAGGTAGGGTTGATTGTGGCACCCCACATTTCACTGTAAGAAGACATTAGAACTGTTTGGTAATAGAACTAGGGGAGAATTCTCTCTTAAGGGAGTTGAGGACCCTGAAATGTTCAGAGTAGATCAGCATGGTTACATGCTGAAATGCTGCAATGATAATCAAAAGAGGTTCTTCCTGTTTTCATTACACTAGAATTTTACCGTGTCAGTCTCATTTCCTAACAGCGATCTTGTTCCAAACAGGTTAAATATTTTGATAGAAGAAGAGATTATCTAAAATATAAAGCAAAGTTGGAAGCAGGAGAATTTCAGCCTTCAGAGACAACTGAGAAGTCATAGCTACTCATCAGCTTTTATAAATACAGCCACGACAAAGGAGCTTGCAGAAGAAGAGCACTTGAATGATACTTTAAAAGTATCAGTAAAGGACAGTGATGGCCTATAAATAATTTCAAAAGCTATACTTGTTTATCTGGCATCGGCGTGAAGGCTCCTAGTCTGTATGTACTTTGAAGTGCATGGTGAAGAGAAGAGGCTCCCAACCGCACCTCACTGAAGTTGCTACTACCAATAAAGGGCGAATTGGTGCACTGTATCTACTCAAATGTTACATTGTGAGTTCATTACCAGTTTCTTCTTTCAAGCAGTTTCCTTTGTATTAATAGAACGCTCACATCCATTTTGATAGTCGATCTTTACAAGTGAATAAATAAAATTAGCCAAATGCTAGTTATTGTGCAGTCATGCCAGTGTACACATTGAGTCTGTTTGCATATTCATTTGATAAAATTGGAGCATTGCCCCAGCAGCTCTGTGTATGGTTGAAGGGAACCCAAAAACTTGAGTTGCCACCCTGCTACAAAATGGTCATTTGGAACTCACCTAAGAAGAATATAAAGAGATTTTTTCAGCAACATAATCTACACCAAGAAACTTGTGTACTGAAAGAATATTTATCATCAATGAATATTTCAATACAGTCATGGTTTAAGGCATTTGAGTTATTTTAAAAAATGAAGGCATGCAAAATACAAAACTTATTCTTTTGTGCGGTATCTCTACTCCATGAGTTTCTTAGCACCATCAGAGCAACAGTTTTGACAAGATTCATGTATTTATCTTCATTCTTTTTCCTTGACAATCTGTTGCCTAATATATTCCCAAATGAGCAGAGCTCCACTTACATGGACATTAAGTGACCGGATAACTCCTTGCTGAGGAATTTCTACACAGGTGTCCAGTTGCTGAATTAGATTTGCAGGGATTCCCTCATGCTCATTTCTGACAAGAAAAGCACACAAACATGTATCACAGTTAGCAGAGAGGGTGCAGTTCAGTCCCAGAGCATCTACTCAGCATGCAAAAAGACCTAGGTTTAATCAAAGGAATATCCAAATAAAATGATACTGGGTAACAAGACCCTGCCTGAGGAGCCACTTCTGCTACTGGGCCAGATAATGTTAATCAAATATTTAGTAGAGAAGACAGCACTGTGATACAGTGATAACATTTCCTCAGTCCCCTTTCATAACTAATATTGCTTTTAAGACAGATCAAGTGCAGTTAATATGACTCCTGCTTCACTCCCTAAAAAATATTGCTCAGTGCTATTATATGGTGTAATTAGCTGATGTGTCACTGTTTTACATTCATTTCAAGCACATGAAAATAAGCCTACAGCCCTCTTGAATGGGGAGGACAAAAATATCTGGAATGAGTGAGTTCTACACCAGGGGACCATCAGAATTAAAACGACAATGATGGACAGCTGGGTGGTTGAGGCCTTCATATATTTCTATTCTAGTCCTATTCAGCCACTACAATAAATGGGAACAACAATTACAGCTGATCTTTTCATTTTCCTCAAACTCTACAATTCTCAGCTTTCACTACCAAAAAATTATTTAGAATTATGTTATATTTAAAAAGTTTCGGTTTTCTTATTTACCCCAGCAGCAAGAGCGATTTCTCTGGGAAACAATATTCTGTCAGATCACAACTTTTAGCTGTTTGCTCTACACCTATTATAGTGTAGCCTTCCATTTTCTTCTGCTCCAAATAATCAGCAAGCTGGAACGGCTTTACCTGCACATTTATTTATTTTGAAAAACGTGAGATTAGTTTAGAAATGTTTGAATGCAAACCTCTATTAATATACAGTACAAATAGCTGTATCAGTCAAAATATGTCAGATTTTGATCAGCTGAAAGGCTAACATGTGGACCGATACAGTATCCTTATAAGATTCATAAAGCCACACAGCTAGGTTCAATCAATCAAAACAAAAAAAGCAGGGATCAGGTTGGGAATCTAGTGCAGCAACTCATTTCCAACTGATAGCCAGATGCCTCCATAAATGCCACAAACAAGCTATGAAGACAATAGCCCTCACTCCCATGGTTTGCCCCCCACTCCGGCAATGCTAGGAACACACATGCTTAACGTTCCCATTGAAATCCAAGAAATGTCAAAGTGCTTAACTGTAGTAAAACAGCCAGAAGCTTAACCCAGTCAATCACAGGAAAGAGTTGTAAAGGTAGCAGACTAATACATAACACTTCAACACTAGCATAAAAAATTTTAATCCCATACAATGTTAGGCAAGCCCATTCATGAAAAACTGAGGCAAGTTAAGTTACATTTAAGTAGTCTACAAGTTTACTCACCTCAATAAGGGAAAGCCATTGTTCAGCAGAAACACTGAGGTACTGAAATTGTTTGTCATTTATATAATGAAGGCTGCCAACAATGAGAGCCGACACCCCAAATATTTCACATGTACGGCACAAGCCTACAAAGAAGCAGAACACTTTCATTCCATATGAGTCATATTTCATTAATTGAATGGGGCACTTAGATGCTGAAGAAGGGCATTCATGGTGGGTCTATCAGGCTATACAAAAATACAATAGCATGACTCACTCTTCCCTTAAAGATCTTAAACTAAGCATCCTCATCAGCCTATAACATGGCCCTGCAAACAACTAATTACTACAAGTGGCTAAAGTACACTAATTTATGGTAATGTCAGGGGGAAAAGTGAAAGGCACTTCTCTTTTGTGCTGTAGTTTGATGATTAAATGCAATTTCCATTGGAAATCCTTTATATATAGAGGTTGAATATATAAAGTTTGCTTTTAAAAAAATGTAAGTCACATAACATACTTTCAAGTACTAGTAGTTTCAAGTGGGTAAGATCTTACCTCCTAAATTGGTAGGTTTATCAATGAGTGAAGCCACTACAATCAGTTTATTGTTTGCTTTTCCAAGTTTAGTAGCCCGATCTTGAAATACAAGCTCCAGATCAGGAGTACTGTCCTTCCAAGGAATTATCTTTTTTTGAACATCTGTCCATTGTCTTTGGCTGCTTGATTCAGCTGAACTCAAACCTAAGATTGAATATTTAGTTACCTGAATGCAACAAACTCTGCTGAGAATCCTAGCATATTAGATATTAAATACTGAGGGCAGACAATATTCTTCATAACCATTTAACATTTTGTGTTGTTAAAATACTGCACAATTAATTTTAAAAGAAGTATATAAAATATACGTGACTATTTAAGCCAGCACTAGTTATTTACCCAAATCTTGCTGAGACCAGTCACACTGCTTCAGATCAAGAAGTGAAGTTCGAGAATGAGAGAATGGAAATTTTGAGCTCAGTGGGATGTCTGTGAATGCTTTAAATTTAGATAGAGAAATCAATTCCTCTTCTGCAATTTCTGAAAGTTGCGGCAAGGTGTAAAATATTGTCTGAAAAATAATATTTGGAAAATTGAACTAGCACTGAAAATGCCGAAATATATTAGCCATGAACCAGTCAAAGTGAAGCATTAGTGCCCTATTATAATAAGAGAAACAAAATGATGGTTCGGTCTGTCCCACTCATATTTCAGTGTACAGTCGTACCTTGGATCTCGAATGCCTTGGCTCCCGAACAAATCAGCTCCCAAACGATCGAAACCCGGAAGTGATTGTTCCGGTTTGTGAATGTTCTTTCAGAAGCCGAACATCCGCCGGGGCTTCCGCGGCTTCTGATTGGCTGCAGGAGTTTCCTGCAGCCAATCAGAAGCAGCGCTTTGGTTTTCCAACGTTTTGGAAGTTGAACAGACTTCCGGAATGGATTCCGTTCAACTTCCAAGGTATGACTGGGCTTAAATCTCATTGACTCTAATGGAAGGCAAGCATATTTAGAGTACAACCCCACCTGCAATGACAGTAGGGAGATAAAATGGACATCATATGGGTATATTAAGAACATCTGCCGTATCCAAAACCTTCCCACTCCCCTGACATTGGAGGGAAAATACCAAGAGTTGGTGTACTTTGTGTCTTGCCCCCCTGGTTAGGAGGACTCTGGATTTGGCGGTTCTTTCACCATAAATACTCCACCCTAATTGAACTGCTCTGCCCACCTTCTCTAACTGCATAATGGCAATCCATAAAATAAGACATGTTCCAAGTAAGTAGTCATTTCCCAAAGCACAGGCTTCTATATGAGGTTCAGGGTTGCGTACATCCTGAGGTTGCAAAGAAACGTTAAATTCAGACCCTGGACTTTCATTTTCTTATTTAATGTCTGTTTCTAGCTTTTATGAATGTGTACAATATTGGATAAAATTTCAAGAAACAGAAGGGGTTTAGTGAATTTCTAAATATCTGGGGTGCGTGATTTAAGGGTCCTGTAGCAAAAGCTGAATAAGGAAGCAATCATGTATTATCTGGAAGTAAGTCCAGTTGAGAACAATGGGGCTTATGCCTGTGAAGACATGCACAGGACTGAACTGTACATTAGGCAAAGTAAGCACACATATAAAAACAATATGGTGCAGAATTAGGATGACTTTGGCAGTGAGACTGATGTTTTCAACACACACACAAAAATGCCTTTGCTTAATGACCCAAGGTCATCCAGTTAGTTTCTTGAATGAGTGGAAATTTGAAGCCATGTCTCCTTGATCACACTAGCAGTGTCATCAATTAGACAGATCTAAAAAAACAAAATAAACAAAGCAGTGAATATTTATGTACTTACCTCAACACAGTAATCCTTAAGTGGATGAAAGTTTTCAAAGAAAAAGTGTTTTTGGATGCGCTGCCAATTCTTTTTAGCATTCCTGCATTGTAAGCATAATAGTATGATGTATGACAAGAAAATGTCTCAATAAGCCTCTTTTTAGAACGTTACCAAAAGGCAATCCTAACCATGTATATTCAGAAGTAAGTCCTAGTTAATTCAATGGGGCTTACTCCCAGATAAGTCGGGTAAGGACTGCAGCATAATTCTTCTTTTCTATTACGATTTGGTCACTTTCCAACTAGTAAGCACAAGGGTAATTATGAGGTATTACACAACATCGCCTCGATCAAGGGAATTTCTTTGTGGTGCAGAAGCACTAAAAGAGCTCCACGTGGTTTCAATAGAGGGACCTGATCTCCACATGGTTTCGTTTCACACTAAGCTGAGGTCTCTCCACTGAATAAATCACATTTGAGCATACACATATCTGTGAGTTAGATTCTATGGCTGCGACTCATTGATTCATTGATAAAACTCATTGTTTTAAGCCATATGCATCACAATTCTTCTAGCCCTTTTCTGTGCTGAAACACTTGGGGCAAATTACATATTGCAGCTGCTTTTTATGGAATTTAAACAGTAGTTCCATGATTTGGCAGTGGAAGCTGCTGCAGAACAAACAGCTGGGAAAACTCATTTGTGGGTCTGTGAATCACAACAAATATATATATATATATATATATATATATATATATATATATATATATATGCTTTCGTAGATTTTCGTAGATTTTCGTAGATGGAACATCACCACAAGAGAATAATCATGGAAGCCATCGAGATAGAGAAACACCCTCACAACATGAACAAGCGTGACGACACATCCCGCTTGCCAGACATCTGGAAATTAGCCCTCCCCACAAAAACTGACACCAGATCCAGAGGCACACAGAACGCTATCACCAATCAACCACACCAGACCCAAACCCAGACCCTCTCCACAGATAAATTACAGACACCATCCAGTAGCCAAACCATGGTGGCACCTCCGGATGCTGCACCCCCCTGCAATCCCTACACAGATCTGGCTGACACAGGCCACAAAACCACAGCTCGCCCCTATACACGAAGCCAAGCCAGAGCACAACTAAGTGCAGTACAGCCATCTTCTCAGAAAAACTCTTCACAAAGTTCAAGAGGTCAAGACACAAAGACTTTAGCAACTAATCCACACCTAATGACCCACCTAAGTGGTACTCAGGATATCACTCAAGAAATCACTCAAGATATCCCTCAAGTAATTAAGGAACAAAAGAAGAAAAGGCACACTAGCCTGGGAACTTCCTCTCTGCCCAGAACATTGGAGGCTATACACCACACCCCCTCAACAGTATTTATAGGAACTCAAACACTGAGATCCTGCTCTGTTCCAGTAACAAGAAGCCGAAAGCACCAGCCTGAAGATGACGAGTGAGACCTCGTCGAAACGTCGCCTAGACACCCCAACTTTTACACGGGAAGACACCCGAGGACACCAAAACCTGCATATATATATATATATATATATATATATATATATATATATATATAATAGTTATCAAATTTAGATCTTTAACTTGTCCCATTTCAGAGGCTCTGGCCAGGTTATAATAATATAATATAATATAATAATAATAATGAAATATATTCAAAGGATTAAACCTTCTTCCCCAGACCGGGCATAGTTCAAATTTGTAATTCTAAACATAATCACCTCAAGAGTAAGATCCACTGAACTCTATGGGGCTTTCTGCTGAGTAAAAATGCTTAAGATTTCATTATGATTTGTGTTTATATACAATGCTCTATACAAGAGCAATCCTACTTTATACAGCTACACTGTTATTACCTGCCTTATTTGGTTCACCACTCAACATTCTTCCAGACATTAAGATCAATTTAACCTCACAGTCTCCCAAAGAATAAACAAATTGCCACACTATGGGTCTCTCCCCTTTACTCCAAAAGCCACCAGTATCTTCTATCTAATCCATCAATAATAATAAGGAAGTGATTGACCTATATTCAAATAAGTGGAGTGCAAGTCAGTTTATTAAAATTCAAGAGACAAGCAGTCTAGTTTTGTTTCATAGGCCAGGTATGCTTCTGATGAAAAAAAAATCCCCAGACTTTTTTCATAATTTCACTTTATCTGTTATTGCTGGATTTGGTTTATTTTAAAATGTTCTACCTTGTTCAGATGAGACAACACAACTATGGGTATAACAAAGTGCTCCTTGAGAAAATTAGATTCATCCGTAAGTGGTCTAGAAAGTGTTTTCATTTTGGAGCATCACTAGTTTCATAGCAGTATTTTAAAAGAATTATGTGCTACTAACCCTGTTCCATGCATGCTTTCTGCTTGATTGAGACTACATTCAATAACTGGAGCTAAAGCTTCAAAATCTTCCACACACAATGCTTTGCACATTCCCCAAATTTTCTTAAGGGCAATTAAAGCATAAAGTCGAACACTGAAATTGTGATGGAAACACCACTGTAGAACAACGACGAGGGCTTTCTTTAAGGCTGGTGTCTAGAGGGAGAAAGGCATTCCTTTAGTAGTTCATACATTTCTTGTAAGAAGCAATACAACTATATGTAAGAAGTCGTATAACTATAACTCATCTAATTCCGAATGTGAAACATTTTAAATTGACACGGCAATGAGCTGGAAGTTCAACTGAAGTTTTATCAAGAAATCCTACGTCCAAACATAAGATTTACTCTAGCTTTTAGTCCATATAGAATTATATTTCTATGCATAGCCTTCAACTCTTAGCTAACTTGCAGCATTATAAACCAACATATATCTGCAAATGTATATTAATTTTAATAATTAATAATAAATTGTCTTCCATCATTCAATAACATATTTTCAAAGTGGCCAACAAATTAAAAACAGAACAAAACGCCAAAACATTGCAAAGTAAAAACTATTAACATTTCTTAATATTGCTAAATAACAACAACAACAACATTTTATTTATACCCCACACATCTGGCTGGGTTTCCCCAGCCACTCTGGATGGCTTCCAACAAAATATTAAAAATATAATAGAACATCAGACATTAAAAACTTCCCTAAACAGGGCTGCCTTCAGATGTCTTCTAAAAGTCAGATAGTTGTTTATTTCCTTGACATTTGATGGGAGGGCGTTCCACAGGGCGGGCCCCACTACCGAGAAGGCCCTGTGCCTGGTTCCCTGTAACTTCACTTCTCACAATGAGGGAACGACCAGAAGGCCCTCGGAGCTGGACCTCACTTGACAGACCAAAACATTCTAAAGCAGGCACCTGCAAACTCGTCCCACCAGATGTTTTGGGACTACAATTCCCGCCATCCCTGACCACTGGTCCTGTTAGCTAGGGATGATGGGAGTTGTAGTCTCAAAACATCTGGAGGGCCGAGTTTGGGGATGCTTTAAAGTGAACATCAGTGTTGTGATGTTACAACGTAGTTATTAAAAAGGCTGGGGGGGGGGGAGCTGTTTTCACATGCAGCCTAAAACTCCTAAGTACAGATGCTACGTGCACAGACCTGGGGAGGACATTCTAGAGCCAGTGCATCACTGCTGAGAAGACCCGATTCTCAGTCACCATTCACTAACTTCTGTAGGTGGAGGTATCTAAAAAAGGGCCTCTCCAGATGACCTTAATGAACAAGCAGGCTTGAATGGGAGCAAGTGGTCTTCAAAATACTGATCTTTACAGGTTGGAACCACTTATTTAAACCTAGAAATGCATGGGGAACCAGTGAAACCTTTAAACATGCAAGATATGGTCCAAATGACCTGTGATAGTCAGCAAGTGAAGGCATTGGGGGGGGCATTCTACCAGGAGGGGTAAGATGAGTAAGGTGTGGGGAAAATGGATACAGAAAGGTTTTTCTCCCTTTCTCAAAGTACCTGAACCCAGGTCATCTAATTAAGTTGAATGGACAAAATTAAATTGACCTGAACCCAGGTCATCTAATTAAGTTGAATGGACAAAATGAAGTACTACTTCACAGCATATAGCTGAACTATGGGATTTGCTGTGATGGTCACCAATATAGATGGCTTTAAAAGGGGATTAGACAAATTCATGGAGGACAGAGCTATCAGCAGCTACTAGTCATGATAGCCATATTCTACCTCCAGAATCAGGGGCAGCACATCTCTGAATACCAGCTGCTAGGGCAGGCATAGGCAAACCCGGCCCTCCAGATGTTTTCAGACTACAATTCCCATCATCCCTGACCACTGATCCTGTTAGCTGGGGATGATGGGAGTTGTAGTCCCAAAACATCTGGAGGGCTGAGTTTGCCTATGCCAGGCTAAGGGATTAACAGCAGGAGAGACAGCTACTGTACTCATACCCTGCTAGTTGGCTTGTAATTGCTATCCAGTGGTTTGCCACTGGTTTGGAGTAGATAGGCCTTGGTCTTTAAAGTTTCTGAGTGGTCTTGAAAGGCAGCCCCATAAAGCACATTGCAGTAACCTCAAGAAGATATAGTTAGCAGATTATTATTATTTGTTCCCTACAGCCCATTTCTTAGTTGCAACCCAAAAAAATGTACCTTCTCAGATATATTTTGGAGAATTACGTCAAAATGTGACATCACTGCTAAAAATGTGCAAATGCTAGTTTTAAGCTGGTCTTCACCCTGAAAAATAAGCCATTTGTTAGTATCAAGGTTTCCCAATGCATGTAGTTCCTTATAGTTTAATTACAGCTTATCAACCAATTTTGAACCCAGAAACAGTCATTCATGCCTCCATAATACAGGGGCTTAACTGTTTTAACACAATTATTACATATATTCAATGGTAAATGTTACCCCTGTCCCTGGAATCCATTTAAGAAAAACAAAATTAATACTTGAAAAGTACTTAAGGACTCAATAAAAACATATATGATTTATTCACAATTGAACAACCAAATACCTTACTACTCACATAGTTAAAACAATCCCAGAACTTTTGAAGAAAATGAGGAAACTTATGTAGAATCAATATGATATTCCATTCTATTAAGTACTTTACTGATGCTTGATTATTACTATGTCCAGTTTGTAGAATCCTGTCAATAGTTCTTGTTAAAATATCCTAGATAAAATAACAGATATGAAATCAATTATACTTTGTAAACCTACATCAACCACACACAAACACACTACTCTTTCCTTCCTAGGGTTTTAAAAGGGTTTTCTTTCAAAACAGACAACAAACTAACAAAAATAAAAAGCAGTAAAAGAGCAAATGAATCATTTCAATTTAGCCAGTCAATTAAAAAACTAATAGTACAGCCACAAAAGCAGCCTACCTTCTTAATTCTAAGCAATTCTTCTTAGGGAAATGATATGCTGGAAGGAAGTCTTACATACTTGTGGTACTATGCACCCCATTTTATAAATAGAAAAGCTGTTTTATTAATTAACTTTCCCTTCATAAGTAATAGAATAAGTAATAAAAACAAATGCTATGAAAAACAGTACCTCATGAAGTTTTGGAAACAGAACTAGCAATGTCTGCCACAGTCGATTTTTAATTCTGTGTTGTAAGGAGTTCACATAATAGCGGTTTTTTGATTTGGTCATGAGTTCACCCTGCAGAGAATATAAATTTGCTCAAGCTGAATGCTTTGGTACTTTAGTTTCTTTCAGTTCTGGTTAAAAAGGTTAATCACAAGGGAGAGTCTAGGTCAAAAGGACAGCAGATGCAGGATACTTCTTCCTAGCATCTCCAAGCTAGATGAAAGATCACTGAATGCAGCAATTCGCAAGTAAGGAAGACCCTGTACACAACTCTCATAAAGATGACAGTAATCTAGCTGCAGAAATACATCCTGGATTTGAACGCTGTAGATATCTACAGTATACACAGAATGCAAAGAGGAGTTTTGGTTCTCAAAAGCGACAACCATTAAAGTTTAGTGTAGCTCAATCTAGTTTTGGAACTGGTTCCTTCTTCAGGAGCAACCTTACATATTCTGAAGCAGCTAACACAAATATCTGATGTAGCTAACACAATGCTGCTGTATATCTTGCCCCATGATTAATAGGTGTCATATAAGCAGCAACTTTTGGATAAGCTGCTTCATTCACACACCCCAGGCTTTCACATTTTCCATCCCTTATTTTCCATCATTTTCCATCTTATCTTTATTACAAGCTACAATGACAGCAAAGCAAGCAAAGAAATGAAGGGCATGATTGCCACAAAACAATAACAGTATGGAAATAACCTCTGTGAGGGTACGGGGGCTGCTATGTCCCCAGCAACCAGAGCAGACCAACTGTTAAAGCCAAGACATATGCACAAAGCACCATAAACAGATACCTACCCTATCAAGTAGTTTCATCACAAAGTCTTCTATAAACTTATTGTGCAATGTATTTGTCTCATCCAGCAAGCACAGAAATTTGATGGCGCAAACTCTCACATAATGGTCATCTCTGTTCGTACTGTAATACAATATATTACTTTTCTTAATCCTCTGACCGTGTGCTCCCTTTTTTGCATAAGCCACTCCCCATTTCAGCTTTATATTTCAGTGGTGCAAACATCTACTTAAGGGAGCCACAATAATTGCTCCCCCCCCACTTCTAATTTGGCTGGGCTGCTAGGATAAATCAAACACTTGCATTTTTACAGGCAGATGCCCTACCAGGATCAAGTTTGAAACTGTGAAATTAATCTTGTTGAAGCTATCCAGCATGATTTATGCCATAGATCAGGAATGAGGAATCTGAGGCTGGGGGGGGGGGCAAATGTGGCTCTCATAACAAGATTAAGAATTTACCTAGCTCAACATGCTGTCTCTGTCTGACCAGATCATGGAAACAAAATCTAAAGAGCCATTTTATACATGTCCAAAAGGCTTGGGACATGCCTTGGAGGATTTTTCACTCCCCATCTTCAAATGGCAAACAACTTTTGAAACTCTGCTCAGTTTCAAAACCATGGAAGACTGCTGTTGAAAACACACAAGCCCAGAATCTCATTGGATGAACAAAACTAGCTGTGCAGTTCTCTGGATCCTGGCTATAATGTTTGTAAGAGCACAGTTTCCTTGTTATTTTCTTTTTCATGATGACTTCCTAGCACCCTACTGTTTAGATAATTTTTTCTGAAACACAATTCAGGAAACAGTGATTCAGAAGAAACAGAAGTGGGGAGATGAATGTTATGAAGGGTACAGATACAGTGAATTATAACTATTATAAAATCAGGTGATGAAATACCGACCTTTCTGTAACAACATTTGCTGCACATTCATCTCCAAGATTTTCTATAAAAGCACATACTTCCTGAACGAGTCTTGATGTATTTAAAAGGAGAAGAAAAAAATAGATTTTTTTTCCAATATTTACTTATTATAGTTTAAGGTTCCATGCCATCATAAATCCACAAAAAAGGGAGAAATTTCTTTGTTCTGCATTATTAACATAAACATCATAATCATACCAATCTCCTTCACCCCCAGCCTATAAATGGATGATACAATAAAGCGGGAAATTTGTGCAGAGCTTCAGAAACTAAGGTTTGCTGGAAATGCAGTTCACTACCCTGAGAAATTAAGGAATCTCCATGTTAATTATGTTTCTATTTTTATAGACTTGTTATAATTTCTATTCTTTGAAAAGTCTGGTATGTATTGTTGATATCTCTGACCGCCATTTTGTCTCTGCTTCAATATTTCTAACCTGTTTCCTGTGAGGATTTTGTTTATGCTTCATTTTGCATTTAATAAAATAATGAAAAAATAGATAAATCCATAAGGACAACAGAAAGTCTTGTGGTACAGATCCATGCAAAATAATACATAATAAATGTACTAATCTTTAAGATGACACAAGACGCTTTGAAGTCCTGCTTGCACAACAGGATATCCTCTTCCTCCAGGCTCAATTTCTCCTGAGGAGGATCCCTAAACCCTCGAGCCAATACAGTTGTACCTTAGAAGTTGAATGGAATCCGTTCTGGAAGTCCATTCGACTTCCAACGCATTCGAAAACCAAAGTTTGGTTTCTGATTGGCTGCTGGAAGCTCCTGCAGCCAATCGGAAGCTGCAGAAGCCCCATCGGATGTTCGGCTTCCCAAAGAATGTTCGAAAACCAGAACAATCACTTCTGGGTTTCAATTGTTCGGGTGCCAAAATGTTCAAGAACTAGGCTGTTCGAAAACCAAGGTATGCCTGTATTGAGGTTATGCAGAGAGCTGGAGGCAGTAGAAGAGGAAAGGGAAGCCCCGTTGCTCAAGTGAAACTTTGTTCCCCTTCTGTATAGACACCATTGGATACAACCCTTTGTTATTTTTGCTACAACAAAAACCAACTCTGGAAATTATTACATAAATCAGCAATACATTTCCCAAGTGCAACACAAAAGTAACATTGCTTTTGTTTTTACCTTTGATCACGCCTGAAAACAGTTCCAAATAAACAGGCCTCTACTACAAGTTCACTGTAATTGCTAGCATTTGAAAAAGCCTTTTCAACAGCATTCGGGTCATCAGAAGTAGGAAATAGCCAAGACTGACAGCAGTAAGTCAACAACATATTAAAGACGCCAGTCCTCGTTGAAGACATTTCAATCATCTGAAATATGATCTTAAAGAGGGGGAAAATCATTTCAATCATTTACTGGTTTTAGCATATTTTTAAAAAAGCAAAACCCACTTGTTTCAGTGGGTACAAATGAGTACCTCTGTAAAAGCAAGTTAGCATTAAAAGTTCACATTTTGCATACTACTATTTAAGTAACATTTTCTCCTATACGTTCCTGCATTTTAAGAAGTTTAAGAAACATGGATTTGAAGTAAAACAAAAGCATACATAGTTTATATAGTTATACAGTTAAACCTTGGTTGCTGAACATAATCTGTTCCGGAAGCCCGTTCGGCTTCTGAAATGTTTGACAACCAAGGTGCGGCTTCCGAATGGTTGCAGGAGCTTCCTGCACTCAGCGGAATCTGGGAGTGGGCGGTCCTTATACCTTCCCCAGCATAACAGTCATGTGACCCCCATCCTTCTCCTCCCCTCTCTGCGCCCAAACCTACTGCGCTGAGTGGGCGCTGGCAAAGGGGGACTTGCCTCCCCTCCGCTTTGCTCAGCCTCGGTGTTAAGGCTCTCCCTAGCATCTTCTGATCTCTGCGCCCCTTCCCCACTGGAGGCGGGGCTTCCCTCCTTGCCCGAGGAAGAACTGCTTCGCAAGATCTTCGGAGGCTCCCCACAGTTGCCCTTCCACCTCTCACCTCTGAGCTGATGGCAGTTCCCTGACAGGTACATAGGAGGTGGCCTTTTACCAAGTGAGACCATTGGTCTATCTTCCTCAATACTGTCTACACTGAGTGGCAGCAGCTTTTGTAGTTTCAGGGAGGAGTTTCTCCCAACCGTACCAGGGATTGAACCTATGACCTTCTGCATGCAAAGCATATTCTTTACTACTGAGCTACATCCCTAGATTTAGTGGTTAAAAACATAACAGCAACCAAGCTTCCATATACTTGCTTCATGCTGACCTGGGGAAAGCTCAATTAAAGATTATGAGCAAGTTTTGAAAATCATAGTTCTTAAACAAGATAGCATAAGATTTTGCCTGGGCACAGGGCCCTTTCACATGAGCTGCCATCATATCAGAAAGTCTCTAATTGATCGAAGAATCTCCGAACTGGGAAACCAGGTTACCAGCTCCAGAACAACCTAGGATATTAAACCAAATTAAAACAATGATTTGATTCTGGCTTCTTCCCAAGTTAGTAACCATAGTTTCCCAGTTAACCAGGGGATTCCAAGTTTAACCATGGCTCAAGGGCTATGTGCAGAAGCAGAACACTTGTGCACACCTAACAGATTAAGAAGCGGAGATACAATAATCTGAACACAACTGCCAAGAATAGAGATTGCAGGAAGAACAAGAAATGTAAAACATTTACCTCTTTTATCCTGGTGTATGCCTGACTCTTGTTCTTTGCTGCGGCAGCAAGAATTTCAGGATCAAACACAAACTGAACAAAAGCTTTTAGATTGGGCCAAAAGATCAGCTGTGTGTTACTAAGAGCAAATATAATTTTCCATGCTAAGTCAAAAGCCTCTATGCACAGAGATTCAGAGGATTCCAAAAGCTAAAGGCAAAAAGAAGTAGCATTTAGTTTTTCAAAAAATATAAAGCCATGTAATAAATTCATACAATGTTTTAAACCATTTACCTTGGAAACGACTATTTTCATGGAATGAAACACAGGTAAGATATGATCAGAAGGAAGAATTGCCACTGCTTCCAGCGCAGACTGTAAAATTCTTGTGCATTTTTGAACATCTGGCAAAAAGTGCTCCATATATTTGTCCTTAGAAAGCTTTTGATAATTATTTAGAACAAAATGAAGACAAACCCACTGATCATGTATGTAACACGCTACAATTTTCCCCCATCCTTGATGAGATGCTGGCTCTTCAAGATAACTGTAATAAAAGTTGAAAAATATTTCAGTTCACCTTTGCTTTTTTAAAAAAAGAGAAATGTACTGTATTGTACTCCAAGGAAAGGAATAGACTAAATTAAATGTCTAGCAACAGCTCAGGACCCAATAAAATTAATTAACAGCACAACCCCACAGACATAACTGGGAACATACTTCCAAGCTCATGATCACATAGAATTTAACTAAGGCTGCAATCCTAACCTCACTTACCTGGGATTAAACTTCATATAAATCAATGGGATTTATTCCTGAATAGACATGGTTAGGATTGCAGTCTAAATCCTAAGAGGAAAATGCTTACATATTAGGAAATGGGATAATAGGAGCACATCTAGAACAGGAATGGCAGAAGACTAAAGAAGCCTTTAAGGTATTCTGCTTTTATATATATATATAAAGGTAGGATTTAAGAAAACAGATAGAAGTTAGAATAGTAGATTTCTCTCCAATTAAAATTTGTTAAACAAAGTGATTAACACAAATACCTATCTTTTTCCATACTGCAAGGCTTCTTTAATACATGGTTAAGTTGAGCACAGGAAATAGTTGTTTTTAGGGTTTCAACAGCTGGGAGAGATTCAAGCTGAAGATCTGGCTTCTGATCAATAATTTCACAAATCACACTTAGCGATGCCATACTCACTACCTTCTGAATCTGTTCCCCAAGTTTTACCTCCTGAAAGCGAAGTTACACAGGTAATTTTTAAACTCTTACAATGTGTTCTAATAAAGTATGGAAAAAATAAATATCAATAAAAATAATTATACTAGTCTGAATATAGAATAAAAGGTCTGTTCCACATAGTAGTTTAATTTTAAAAACTCAGATAAGTGACATATTTTATATGTAGCTGTTCAGCAAATGAGGTAGATGAAGAGAAGCCCCTTTTCCTCCCCCAGTATATATCCAGCTGCCAGGTGGTTTGAATAGATTAGATTAACATTGTGAGGAGGAAGCATGGCATGTTCTACATAAGATGGAGACAAAGGGATGTGAACAGGGCCTGTACAGCGAAAGTAGGATATGAAGACTGGGCCTGAAGAAAGGTGTTGCCTTTGGGTTGGAAGAAAGCAGCAGGCTGGGTATGGAATTAGGCAGGGACTCTATTTCCTTCTAATGTCAAATCGTAAGGATTTGTATAATTGCCATGTGAACCATCTAACAAAAGATGATTATCAGAAAATGTGGCCACTTTTTATTTCAAGGTTTTCTTCTTTTTATACCTATTGCCCAAACTCTTGATATCAAAGCAAAAAGAGATAAGTGTGTGAGTCTCACTTTACATTCCTTTTCACTAGCTACATTGAGGTATTTTGTACTGGCTTGGAGCCAAAGCGGCATCACAAATTCTTTTTGAAACTTCCCACCCACTTTCAAAAGCAATTTGCCATTAGACATGGGCACTTGGCTCACGTAATCAGTTTCACGGCTCTTTGGACCCTGGCCCTAATAAACTGATCTGGTCTTATTTCAATACAGCACTAAAAATTGGGATATCTGACCATAGTCTGTTTTCATTACTTTTAGACTACACATCAGAAAACTGGAAAACATTAGCTGGTAAATGTATCTGTATCTATTATGGCATATCAAGAGTATTTGGTTTTCTACTGTAAACAGAAGAGTGCCACAACATTTTAAAATCCAAGCTGCTCTCCTCTCCTTTCAAAAGTAGTACAAAGGAGTATTTTGTGAAAATATGTGCACTGTGCCTAAGCATTATGACTCAATACCTTTTCACTATTTCCCTCTTGAACACTGCAGAGAGAGGTCTTTATCAGAGAGGAGATGAAGCTGCAGATCGATGGTCCTTTTTTCCAGCCATTGACTGAGCAAATGTTCATCAGCTCTGACAACACTTCTAGATATAAATTACAGCGCTGCAGATCTGAAATCTGAAGGGATATGTTATTACAGGTGTCCATTAAAACAAAACCTAGGAGATACTGTCTGCACAATTAGTTACTTTAATATTAATGCCAAGTTCCAAAGTAGCTGCTTTAGACATGCTCAGTATAATTTTTGACTTTTCTTTAACTGGCATGTTGCCTCCAGGCCATACTATGGACTGCCTTGAAAACAAACAAACAAATCTATGTTTCAAAAGCAGATTGCCATGTGACACAGAAGGCTGCTGATATAAGATACATTTGGGCATGCAAAACTATGTTGATGGTTAATTAGATCCAGATCTAATCATTCTTGTTCTGCAGAGAGCTCTTCAAAGCATTAACAGAGCCCTAATGTCCTTCCGTCCCCCTGCTTGGCATGAATGCACGAATGTGCAGGCAGGCAGCATGCAAGAGCAGGTCACAGAATCAAAGGTCTGCATGTCCCCATCCATCCCCACATTCTGCTCAAGTTATGGCAGGCAACTGCTTCACATTAATCTAACAGCCTCAATGGCCTGGTTTACACTAAGCCTCAGTTAAAAACCAGTGTGAATACTACACCAGCTCCTCCATTACAATAACTTGTCAACCAACATACTCATTTTAACTGTGTGACTGGATCTGCACTTTTGCATTTGGTTTCAAATATTTTTACATGGCTAGAGAGAAATTTTAAAACATCTGTTTAAGTAAATGCTTTTCAAAATGTTTGTTGACAAAGCATTTCTGTTTTAAATAGTTTTCTGAACATTCCAAATGAATACACTTTCACAATATTGCTACCCTTCTGAATTAAAATAATAATAATTCCAAGCCAATATTTACACTAAGTACTTACAGTATGTAATTCATTTGCTGTAAGTCTTCTGAGGAGAAAATCCAAAATACTTTCTGTGGCAGTCATAAATGAATTCTGGAGAAATGCTATTATCCCATCTGTATGAAGATACATGTAATTAAAATACTGGTAGTACCATTATTCCCAAAGCTGAACAGTAAGCCTGCAATTTATGCAAGGGTTGCATTCCGGGGATTGCCCCTGAAACCAAAATTGTGTCTAGCCAAAACTCACTGGGTTCAAGGGCAAGTAGGATCGCCAAAGTCCAGAACCCTGCCTGCTTTCTGCCCCGTTTTATTTAGTGTTTGGGGGTTTTGCCATGTGCGTAAAAGCTGAATGTGCACAAGTTAAATGTTGCAGGCTTACAGTATCTTACACATGTGATGTAGTACACAATGAAATTACCATGGTAAAACATATAATAGGATATATCATTCAAAATGACAGACACACACCCCAAATCACAGTTCACAGTCCCCAGTTGCATGCTTTTACTTTTAAAAAAAAAGTAGACTGCATTATTGATCCCCCCAGTTTCCAAATGTCTGGCATTCTAAAGGCAGCTCTTGGGGCCATTTTGAATGGAAATTTTAAAGAATTAATCCAGAGATAAAGCATGCTGAAAGGGGCTGGTAGAATCAAACTTTCCCACCCTCTCCCTCCCTGAAAAGCCTCTTCCTGTGCCACAGGGCAGCCCATTCAGCAGGGTCCCAGGACCTTCAGTAAGGACTTTGGGGTGGGGTGGGGATGTTGGGGGCCTGCTGATGGGAGGATGGGGCAGCAAAGCACTTCGACCAGCCCCCTTCGCCTTTACCAAACCTCTTGATCAAACCCACAAAGATGTTTAAAACAACAGCTATATTTTAGAAGTACTTTTTATTCTGTATGCCTCATTCTGAAGAAAAATAGAACCCCTACTTGTAAGGCAAAACAGGACAAAGATTACCAGGTTTATCAACACTAACTGTATACCACACGGTAGCTTAATATGCCTGTTTTTTCTGAGGTATCCAAATTATCTCTGAATTTAGGTGTTTGTTAAGAATATAGTAATTCCTTATTAGATGCATTCTGGACATTTTTAATATGGCCATCTGCTTTTAATGTGAATTCCTGTTTCAAAGCAACTTACTACAATTTGTATTGATGAGTCTATTAGCCTAATTTTGTTACACCAGTTAGAAGGGCAAAATTCATAAGAGCAACATACTGAATATACCACTAACCAACTTGTGGACTGGAACATTTGATTGAACAAGTCTGCAGTAGCTTCAATAGCAGCTGTAGGCTTTTATCGGTTTTCAGTGATGAGATGTAGGGATTAGTGCCAAGTTTCAGCAAGACATCCAGTAGAGGGTTTAGGAGAGCCTTCAGCTCAATACGTTCTGTGCTGCCATTGACACTACACAAAACAAACATTAAAAAGAGAAACATATTCCACTGTCTGTATTGCTGACTTCTGGGTAGATAAACTGCATTCACCTTCCAACTGAGCAAAAAGCAGGAGAACATATCTCAGCCTACATTGTACGCTATCAAGCAGGAATGGTGTCACATTCGAACACCCAGTGCTGACACTGTTTATTTAGTTATTTTTAAAGAGTGGATAAACCAAAATTAATACACAAAATGTTCCAACATTTGTTTATACTCTGGGGAAACACAACAGTGGTTAGTGACAGATGACAGGAGGTTTTTTTGATAGCTGAAGGCACTTTGAAAGACAGAAAGCTGCTTGTACTGGAGACACATAACCAACTTTTGGCTCCCTCTCCGTCTCTCTCATTCTCTCTTGTATTATTTAGAAAATCTGTAAAGCCTGTTTGGCCAGAGACAACAGTGGAACAGAAGAAACACATGCAATGTGGTCTCTCAAACCACTTTCAATTCGCTTAAAAAACAAATGCCCAATCAAGTCATTTTTTTTCTTATGGTGCCAGCCTCTAGGAAGTAATTAATGAATAGACAATAAGTCAACACTCCACCAATCCAAGTTGCACATAGGAATTATGAACTCAAAGCTCCTGAAATACCTCTGAATTCACTGGCTGTGTCACAAAAGTTTGTTATTATCTGTACAAATCACTTTGTCCACACACACTGAAAATAAACAATAAATTTCTATGCAAGATGTAGGCAAGGTAATCCACAAAACATTCAAGCAAACATCTCTGTGCTTAAAGCCAATTTGTGAGCTGCCTTACACCAAATACGACCAACAGCTCATTTACAGCGAACTCAAAATGTCATTGTTAAGAAAGTGTTTTAAGAACCCAATGGGTTTTTTGATGCTATTTCATATATATACAATCTTTACATTATGCCACTTAGCTCTAACCTTTCCTTGGATGTAATATACTAAAGCTAATAGGACAAAGCCTGCTCAAGTGACTTGTGGTCCACATCCAAAGCAAATGCAAAGAAAACAAGGTATCTACCTGTATACATGTTTCATCTCTTCCACATCTGCAGTCAGCAGAATCATTGTAGCAACAAGTTTAGCTTCAAACCAGTCAGGCATAAGGCAGTCTTCTGCAGCTGTAAAAAAAAATACTAGTTTTTACAATGTTGCAGAGCTCTGCCTGAATGAGTACATCATGACGTTGCGGCACGGGTGCAGGCACGCTGGACACCCACAGTCTGGGGCCCCGAGTCAGCACCGCTGGCTTCTCCTGTGCCCGCAAAGTGGTTCTGGAGGGAAAGGGAGAAGGATCAAGTAAGGGGCTTTCCTAGAGAACACATGCTGAGATAATGCATTCTGTAGCTAAAAGTCTCTGACAGAAGTGTCACGCACAGAAATAAAATGAAATAAGCAATGAAGCTGATTGTTTTTATGAATGCTGTTGTACAATATGCTAACAAGTAGACTCTTTAGTTAACAGAACATGGAGACAACTGAGATAAGAACTGCGC
This sequence comes from Podarcis melisellensis, assembly GCF_964234715.1. Lineage (NCBI taxonomy): Eukaryota > Metazoa > Chordata > Lepidosauria > Squamata > Lacertidae > Podarcis > Podarcis melisellensis. The sequence goes on along the minus strand of NC_138530.1, from coordinate 46,388,310 downwards.
TTGAGAACTTCAGTCATTTTAATAATTTACCAGGATTTTGGAAATCCCATTACCAGTTAAATTAGTGAACAATATGCCTAGTGATTTTAATGAGGGATAAACCCCAGGAAATTAATACAAAATGACTAGGAAGCAAAGAGCTACTTTATATATGCTGAAAGGCTTGTGCACACAAAGTGGGATTTTTGACATTTTTGCTTTGAACAGCATGTCACACTAGTGCTTTTCAAACTCCTCTTGGATTCAAAAGTGCTTTGCCAAGAGGCATGCACGGCTACTTTTCCACAAGCACAAATCCAACCCCCTTTTTGATGCATGTAATTCATCAAATCTGAGTCTTTATAAATATTTGCAAAGAGCTTCTATACAAAAGCAAACTTGGTGGCATTGTCCCAGCAGTAGGGCAGTAAAACCAACAAAGAATTTCAGCATAATTGGGGGTTCTGGTAAGGTGTGCAGAAATCTATTACATTGCAATCTACCTCTGATCTTCTACCCCTCCTCACAAAGCACCACCTTCAAAACAACTTCATGTATGAACCAGCAAGTGTTCCAAACACTTTTATGCAGAGCTAAATAATGCTTAATCCTTAGGAACAGAACTATTTAACAAATGTGCTCATTGCTTACATAAACAGTATTATATATAATATTTGTAAAACTACTTACAATTGGCTATAGGTGTTTTCAGATAATCCTCCACAAGGGATTGTGCATAAACACTTAATGCAGTTTTGTCTTGAGGCACATTGCACTTTAAAGGCTTTCGAAAGTGCTTGTCATTTGCATGCAACCAATTACAAAGCTAAGAAAAACAAAATGAATTTTTTATTTATTTTTGTTTTATTTATTAAATTTCTATACTGCCCTGTATTTAAAGATTACAGGGCAGTTTATAGCATAGAAACACAAAAGGCTTAATCGTAATCATAATAATACACATCTAAAATGCCATAATGACTAACCAATTTCACAATAGTTTGCTTTCACTTCTCTCACCATTGTCCACAAGACAGTCCCTCTGCCTAATGACTCCTCTGGTTTCAGAGATACAATGAAGTTTGCAATATCTGAAAGGGACACTTTCTCCTAAGGAAAGAAATGTAAGTAACATTCATTTGAAACCAAGAAAAACAATATTTAGGTTCAGAGCTGTGTTAATCATTTTGCAATGTTACACATCCCTCCCTACTCCAAACTCCTTGAAGCTTAATAGCAAAGTACCACAATGCAACAGAACGAAGCGCAAGGTGCAATATGCAAATATGTCATCGCAAGTCTAACACAGTACTTAGGGTAGTCATGTATTTTAATGCCACAATGCTGTGTTTAAGAATGCCCAAGCCTTTGTTTTCTGAAAACTTGGCATCTAGAAAAATGAAGCAAAGGAGGAAAACATTTCACCTGAGATTTAAGAATGGTAATCAAGTGATTCTAAAATTCTGTATCTTTTAATCCAAAGAAATAGCAAACCTTATCCACTAAAGCTTTATAAAAGCACTCAGCTATATTTGATGTCTTTCCCAGTGCAACTATATTTCAGAATAGGAACACTTACTACATCTGTCAAGAGTATAGCTGCTTTAAGAAGATAGCACTGAGCAGCTCCCCGTAGGAGAATCTGATGGGTGATCATGGTGCACTGCAGGACATCTCTGCAAACGGATAAGATACATGCTTTGAAAAGTTAAAACAATGAACTGAGGACTAGTCACACGAACAACACTCAAAATGGTACCTCAGAGCTAGGAGTCCTTCAGTATCTAGTACTCTATATGCTGGAATATTTGCCAGTGCCATGGACAGAAACAAAATTGGAACAGCACACCAGTGCCTATTGCTCATCTTCTGTATAAACTTTAACAAAAAACTACCTTTAAAAAAAGAAGAAAAACAAGATTTTTGTTAAATCATCTAACATAAAACAATGCTTTTTTAAAAAAAATCATTTCAATTAATTTCCCAATAAAAATCATCCAATTAATATATCCAATCATAATCTAGTTAAAACTAAAAAAACTAAAATAAAAAGACCAAATTATAATCCAAATTATAATTATTATTTTTTCAGAGCTCCCCACTGTCTGGACCTCGGATGCATATCTCCACATCTCAGTCCTGCCTCTCCTCATTGTTTCCATATTTTCCACATCTCAATTTTAACACTTTAAAATTCTAACATAAAACAATGCTAACCCCAAAAGTAAGCCCAGCAGTAGAATGCCATTTTTCCAAGTGGAAAAAATGGATTACATTCCCAAAATCCAAATGATCTCTTCATTAATTCCAGCCTCAACAGCTTATTTGACTGAGGGCTCAGATGTACGTGACAGCAGAGAAAAACATGGTAGTACAGGCGGTAACCGTTTTGCACATGTCCAATTGCTGCATGACCGCCAACGTGCAGGTCCTTTTGGACCCAGAAGAAGGGCGGAATGGGGACAGAGTGAAACAGGGCAGCACAGGCTCCCCCAACATGCACAGGGGCCAGGAATGCAAGCCTCACACAAAATTGTTGCTGTCTGGTATGTCACATAGCAGGTGCAAGACAGAGCAGCATTATGACACTGTACACATGCTGACTTACATGGGCAGAAGAACACCACAAACCTGCTATGCACTGTGAATGATTCCTGAGTGTACACGCTTTCACCATCTCCCTCAGATTCTGACCCCAACCACCACGGAAAGCATAACTAAAGGAAAGTCAATGTAGGGAAGTGCTTAGAGTGTATGACTAGTATCAAGGATCCTATTTCAGGTATGAAGCTCATTGGGTGACCCAGAGCCAATCATTCTCTCTCAGCCTAATGTTTCTCATGGGCTTGTTAGGAGCTTAAGATGAGGCCTGGGAAGAGACACACGGCACCCTATATTTTGGACAATGGGATGACAACATAATAAATGAGAAAAAGTAAAGGTCCCTTCAGGACCTCCTATCTCCAGTCAGGTTAGGAATAATGGAAGGAAAGAAGCAATTCAAGAACAGAGGTAGCTCTGTGCCCTTGCACAGCAGTTGCCAGCTTCTCCAGACTTTTCACCCATACTCAAGGGGAATGCATGTAAACAAAGCTATGAGAATGAAGGCTAGGCACTTTTGGCATTCAACTGTGCTAGACTCGTGGCATAAGCAGGGTGGAAGTCTAAGTGAGATGGCGTTATATGCTGGGCATACACAGCCACTTCCTCTCTTTCCAACCACCTCCCTACTTTGGCCGCTTGGCATGAATGAAGCAGACAGGTGACTTCTATGTAATTCCAAATCAAAATATTTTAAATAAACATACTTTTTTCTTTCTCAGGGAGGCTTGTAAAAAAGGTAGCCAAGAACATTTGCAATTTCGTTCCTAAAGGAGGACAGGTTCCGATAATCTGACCTGATAACCTGTTAAATTAAAAACAGAGAAATATGGTGGAAGAAATTCAAAGACAAAACTGTCAACTTTATCAACTAAACAAATACAGTTTACATACTACTAGAACCTCTATACATATATTTGTTACACTGAAGTAAAAAATAACTTACAGGTTAATTGACAGAAGTTTTCATTTTGTTAAAAAGGCAGGTCACCTTTAATATAAGACCAATATGTCGGAACCAAGCTAGTCTCTCTCAAGCAAAAATATTCTGAGCTAGAAAACCACTGATTAACAGAGCTGTCAACCCCTGTTCTAACCCCTGTCAAAGGAAGATACATCCATCCCAGAAACCTCCCAGTACATCCACAGAAAGCTGTGTAAGTGTATGAGCACCACCACCTGCTACTGCCATAAAAGGTAAAGGGACCCCTGACCATTAGGTCCAGTCGTGGCCTCCTCTGGGGTTGCGGCGCTCATCTCGCTTTATTGGCTGAGGGAGCCAGCGTACAGCTTCCGGGTCATGTGGTCAGCATGACTAAGCCGCTTCTGGCGGACCAAAGCAGCGCACGGAAATGCCGTTTACCTTCCCGCCTGAGCAGTACCTATTTATCTACTTGAACTTTGACGTGCTTTCGAACTGCTAGGTGGGCAGGAGCAGGGACCGAACAATGGGAGCACACCCCATCGCGTGGGGATTCGAACCGCCGACGTTCTTATCGGCAAGTCCTAGGCTCTGTGGTTTAACCCACAGCACCACCTGTGTCCTGCCATAGCAAGGGCCAAAATGGAATAGGTTGGAATGTGTCAGAGTCCCCTGTACCCCCTGTAGATTAGACCCCATAACTACCCTAGCCTTAAGCTGGTGTAGTTAATTTCCATTCCCATTGGTTTCAGTGGGTGGGACAATTTAAGGGTAAGGAATACAGAAATAAAAAGGCAGAAAAATGCTGAAGCCCTGGTCAAATCAAGCCTCTGGATGTGGCAGTGCTTCGCCCCAGATTCCCACTTCCACTCCAGAACTTAGAATTGCTCTACTTAGAAAAGCTTCCACCCCAACAAAAGAACATCCTCCTAACACACCTAGGAAGTTTTTTTTATAATTATAATCCTCATCATTTAACACTAAAAATCTAGAAATCTGAGAGAAATGTTTTCTGTACTTGCTCCAGTTCTCTCTCATCTTTTGTGGGATAGGACACTTAGAACTGCCTGCAGTACTGTAAATGTGGGTGCGCTATATATTTACATAATTCTAAGGCAATGGAACCTGGTGGGATTTTTTTTCAATCCCTGTCCTCAATGGAGGAAAATTCATAAATACCTGCAAATATTCAGCCCTATGTAGGTGGCATTTAAAAATCTGGTTTAGTATCTATAGAAATTCAACAAGTTGTCGATGAATAATTTATTACCTGCTATAGAGAGAACTTTCCGAAAGAGCATCCATTAAAGGACCAATAGTAAACTAAAGAAAGAAAGAAAGAAAGAAAGCGTGCTTGTATTAAAAGCTGTAACACAGACAAAAATGGTATTTGTCCTGCAAAACATGTATGGATGTTTAATCAGACCTGTATTAGTAGAAAAGTCAGTATGAAACTGTAAAATTTATTTTTGCTACAGAAAACCAGTGGATCTGGCTTTACAACACATTCAATATACAAAATGGGTAAAAAATCAGCCTTATATACATGCTAAAGAAAATAATATTCCAAAAGATTTATATACCTGACAGCAGGGAGTAAAAGAAACAAAAGTATTTCCTGAACTGTATTATGTAATGAGGCTATTCCCCTAAAAATAAAATAAAAAGTGCAGATCTGTTACCATTACAATTTATCACCAAAAATGCTATGGCTAGAAGGATGCTACTCACTACCACTTTTCCCGCATCTCAAAAAAATGAACTTTACTAGGGTAATGGACACAATTGTTGCTCTCTGCCCTTATAATCAGAGCAAACCAGGCAGTGTGTACCCTAGACACTGTTGGACAAGCTGGTGTGCTTACAAAGAGAATTATGTTTTTCTTAGGTTCCCTTCAAGAGCAGCAAGCTTTTAACATCCCCCCACCCCCCGGATAATATAGACAAAGGAGCAAACCTCAAGAGGTACAATACAGGAAATCTTAGGAGGAGAAAGGGAAGAAAACGTTACCTCTGAAAATCCTGGTGACATAGGGATATGTTTCATTTGCCAGATGTCAAGAAAGTGAATTACACCTTCCTTTGTCAATGTTTTGTTTTCACTCTTAAACATTCTTTTGTAGATGCACATATGCCATGATGGATGAAACACCCAACTATCTGTTGCAAAAAACAGAATTTTTACAAGGGTACACAATGACAGTAATCTCGACATATATTTTATCTGTATGCAGGAAGGAGGAAGGGAGGGACGCATATTATTCATATGTACCTTTATAGGTTTTCACAATATATTTACATCTAATCACATTTTAAAAAGAGTTTTAAGAAACTGTCATTTCATTGTGTAGCACATCCACCTGAATCTGGCTGGGAAGGCCCGTTATCTCCATGTCTCTCAACTTTCATATTGACTTTTGTCCTAATATGCCCTATACAACTGAGGGATAATTCATGCAATTAACTGCCAATTTTTTTTCTACATTATGTAAATGTGGCAGGGTATCTCACACACCTCTTATCCCATGAACAATGTAATATGTGAGTATGAAAATATTAGCTTGCAACCCTCCCTCCATTGTGGTTTTTTTCTTCCACCATGGTTTTTATGGGAAGGAATTGCAGAAAGACTACTCTCAGGCCACACACATTATGTTGAATGTTTAATGTGGGGTGCAATTCTGATGTCCCATTGTTCTGTACTGAATTTCTAAACTGATATTGTATTAAACTGGCCTTTAAACTGCGTCCATTTAGAAATTATCAATGTTACAGCCTATGAGATGAAAAAGGCATTATTTAGGCTGTTGAGCAACCAAGTGCCAGGAATTTTTGCAACATATAAACCAATCCTTTGATTCCTGTCAAAGTTATTGGCACTTTTCTTTAAAAAAAATAGCCTTACCATTTTGCTCTGATACTGCATGTTCATATAAACTATTTAGCTTTGGCAATACTGGCTTTATAACATGTATCTAAAATTGAAAAACAGACATTATTACATTAATTTGATTTACTCTGTAACTGAAAAGTATCATAACTACAGTTAAGAGCTAGATATTGACCTCAGGCATGAAATTATATAACATAGCGACTTTACAATAATAGAAATTATAACGCAGTGTCTCAGTGTAAGCAAGATTCAGCCCCTTGTGAACAGCAAATCTATACATAATTCTGATGCTGTGATCGACTTCAGTGGAACTTGGAAGAGTATAACTTAAGACTGAGGTGTCGTTTTCATTTTTTAACTCGTTTCCCCATAAACATGCAAAGGGAAATTGATACATTCAAAATGCATGGAAGATTTTTGTTTAAGAAAAAAATAGTCTTATACTTCCTGACTTCAGCGTTCAGCATTTGTTCACTGTATAGAACAACCCTGTTATTTTGCGAATTCATAGCAACAATGAAGAACAGCGACTCTCAGCAGCACTTTGTAAAAATGTTACATATTTACCTGATTTCCTTCCAAAGTCTCCATAATTAAGATGTAATTTTCCCAAAACTGAATAAGTTGATCATTTTTTTCTGCACACCACCAGAACAGACATGGTTCTGCAATACAATACAAGCATATTAGAGGCATTTCTTCTCTTCCCTCTACTCAAAGGGAACATATGAATGATACTACATCCAGTTTAATGTCACTAGCATGAAAAGGCTATTATATCAAGCCTGTAAGAACAGTAAGCACTGAAAGCACAGGCTGTAATTGTTCAGTATTAGTGGACAAAACTTTGCATGGAAAGCAAAAAGTATTAATGTAGGTCAAGAGCATGACCCTTTCCTTCCCATGCAGAGGGGAATGCAACCTATTTCCATGGAAGCCTCCTCCTATCTTGGCGCACTATCACTGTGTCAAGCATAATATAACAGGGAGTGCAATGCAGATGTGATTCTATTGCAACTCAGATCTTACCATCCAGCAGCTCCACCACTTGCCATCAAACTGGCCACTCATGTATCTCACAAGTACACCACATCCCATGAGTTTTCGTTTTGAAAAAGGCTCCTCCCCATAAGTATATCTGAGGTGTGGAACAACATTGTTGCCAGGAAAGACTGTGATAGGAGGATTGTGCCACCAGATTTTTAAGTGTCTTTCTTCTATCCTTAATGTTTATTTCGTTATAACCTTGGGTTATGCTTTCATTGGCATTTCTCTTCCATTCTCAGTGAAAAGGTAAATTCATACTTAATGAGGTATTGCATGAACAATTAAGCAATGGCCTTCACTTTGGTTACTGTTTCGCCCATCCTCCTTCACAGTCAAAACCTTTTTAAAAGGTTGTTATCTCCCTAAGCAGTATCTGCAAGAATAGACCATTGACAAAAAATGGTGGTTGGGGATAGAGCTGTAGCTCAGTGATAGCGTGTCTGCTTTGCATGCAGAAGATCTGAGCGTTCTTTCCCTTGTATTTCCAGGTAGGGCTGGGGGAGACCCTTGACTGAAAACCTGAGCTGCTGCCAGTCACTGTAGACCATGGGTAGGCAAACTAAGGCCCGATCCGGCCCAATCGCCTTCTAAATCCAGCCTGCAGACGGTCCGGGAATCAGCGTGTTTTTTACATGAATAGAATGTGTCTTTTTATTTAAAATGCACCTCTGGGTTATTTGTGGGGCCTGCCTGGTGTTTTTACATGAATAGAATGTGTGCTTTTATTGAAATGCATCTCTGGGTTATTTGTGGGGCATAGGAATTAGTTCATTATTTTTTCCCAAAATATAGTCTGGCCCCCCACAAGGTCTGAGGGACAGTGGACCAGCCCCCTGCTGAAAATGTTTACTGACCCCTGCTGTAGGCAATACTGAACTAGATGGACTGATGGTATGATTCAGAAAAAGGCAGCTAGCTTCCTGTGTGGCTCTAGAACACTGTAATTCCATAGTGAAGGTCCTCCCATTTTGTTTGCTCATCTAACTAAGTTTATAGACACCTTTAGAGGCGCACCGCTGTGGTTTTACTATCCACATTTGCTATGATAGACAAACTCCTGTTTTCGCTAAAGCAGAACCAAAGAGACTTGCTCACTTTCTACCAGTCTCTTAAATTTAACGCTACTAAGAGCATCTCACCAATGGGCCATTCAAGAGGTTTGGGGGCTGCACCTTTTAAGTATGACACAACAATCTGGGGCTACTTAAAACTAAAGCACAAGTGAAGATGTCACTTCTTGTGCCTTAGCAGTGGCATACAAGGGACATTTTTACAAGATACAGCATTGTGGCAAGACGTGTGTACATGTGCCCACGTTCTCTCTTTGACAAACGCTTGAAGGAGACCTGTTCTTTTATTGCATTCCAGCTAAAGCACACAAACGTTATGCACTGATTCTAATCTTGTACAGATGCAGACAAGATAACTGGTAATGGAATTCATTTCTGAGTGTGGGAGTCATGGAGAAAAGGCCTGTCTTTCACTTGCAGCCTATGGCTTGCTGGTCATGGCTATCCTCTACCATATGTAAAATTCAAAGTCAACACTAACCCATATTTAGAAAGCTCTGTGGAGCCAAGCCGTAGGTCGGATATTATACGTGGTGAATAATACACATGTCCAGCCTGCCACGGGTCACAGAGCTGACCAAGGCAAGGCTTTTCTCCACAACCTACCACATGCTGAAGAGAAAAGAAATTGTTGTGTGTGTGTGTGTGGCATGGCATTTGTGGAAGCAAGTTAAGCAAGGGTGCTACATCACCAGGGCTGTACCATTTCCACTGTGCCGGTTGCACCTGCACTCCAGGCGTAGTTTATCAGAGACATCCACTGCTCGCTTCAGCAAATAACGGGCTCTTTTCCTGCACAGGGCATCGCTCTCCGTCAGCCCCTTTTGCACCACTTCCCAGAAACTGCTGCACTCCCTGGCGTCGAGTAGCTGAGCAGCCGCCTCCACCTGCGCGCTCGCGGGAAACAGCGCGTCTGAGAGGGCGCTCAAGACCAGCAGGGTCCGGCTCACCCGCTGCGGGGCACCCTTGGGCGGCGGCGGCGGCGGCAGCACCATCAGCCCTTCCCACACGAGCCCCAGTGCGGCGCTATTCCGCCCCAGCGCCGGCAGCAGCCTCCCGGCCGCCAGCAAGGCTTTCTCCTCCTCGTCGTCCTCTCCATCTCCCCTCAGCAGCTTCAGGGCCGCCGCCACGGCTCGCCCGAGCAGCGCCGGCTCCTCCAGCCAAGGGGCCACGGCGGCCAGGACCTCGACTGCCGCTTCCACCTGCAACCGCCCGCTCCCCGCGCTGCCTTCCAGGGCCTCCAGCGACTCCCGCGCCAGCCGCTCCGCCAAAGGGGCTCCGCCAAGCGAGGCGCAGCAGCGCAGCGCCCCGCACGCGGCTCTGGCCAGGCGCAGCCGCTCCTCCGGGGACTCCCCCGGCGAGGAGGCGCCGCCGAGCAGCACCGGCAGGCAGCGGCCCAGCGCCGCCTCCCAGGCCACGCGCCGAGCCGCCGCGTCCCGCTCGCCGCTCCGCCCGCCCGCCGCCGCCGCCGCCACCCGCTCGAGAAGGAAGCGCAGCGTCTCCGCTTGCTCGACGGAGAGCGGCCCGCCTTCGGCGCCACCGCCGCACACGGCCCGCAGCAGCGCGCCCCAGTCCGGGCATTGCGAGAGCAGCGTGTCGGCTAGGACCGCGTCCATGGCGGGGAGCGCGCGCGGCCTAGCAGGCCTGTCCGACGCCTCTCCTCGCGCTTTCTGCTCCCAGCAGCCCTTGCGTTTAAGGTGGCTGCGGGGAAAGCGAGGGCTAGCTTGATGATAGGCCTGCCTTGCAGTCGATGCTGCACCTTTCGCACGGGTTGCCTTTTCGGTACCCCTGACAGGCAGAAATTCAGCAGGCGAAACTACACAGCTTCCCCCTGCCCGCATTTGTCGTCTCGCCACCCCGTCACCGTGCGGGGTAATGAATGGGTTTCTAATGGAACCGCTAGCGACCAGGATTGGGTCAAAGTTTTGAACGTTAAAGCTGCGGGGTGTAAACTAAAGGACAGCTTGCCTGGGAAGGCTGCGTGTATGTCATGTGGGTTTCGCAGGCCAGTCTTCAAATCACTTATCTGGAGTATCCTTGCACATGCAAAAGAGCTGCACCAAAGTATAGGGTTTGTGCACTACAACTAGTGACAGTTTTTAAAAAAGTTGTTTTCATTGATTTTCAAAAATAGCACAAAGATATAACACACACATAACAAATACTTCCCCTCTGTACCCCACTCTTCCCCAAACTACAGAGTCCTAGAGGAAAACGTTTTCCAAAGTTGTGATTGTAAGTCTGGTGGTTGCCAGCCAGTGACAGCTTTGAATTAATCAGTAGGCTCCACCTGCCAGAGCCATTGATCCTTTAATGCTGAAACAAGACCAGTTGCTGGGGAATGACAGCAGCAGCAAGAGACGGCTTTTGCCCTCTTCGTGTTTGTGTGCTTCCTGGAGGCATAGAATCACAGAGTTGTAGAGTTGGAAGGGATCTTGAGGGTCATCTAGTCCAACCCTGCCTACAGCCATCCCTATCATATGGACCACCTTGGGAAAGAGGATGCTAAACTAGAACGGCCTCTGCTCTGCTCAAGCAGAACGTTTATGTCAGAATTTGTGCTCCACAAAATTTACCTTGAAGTGACAGTAGACCCAGTAGTGTTCTAGGCCCTTTTCAAAAACTTGCACTGCATAACTAAGCAAAATCCTAGCATAAACAGACACATGACTGTTGTCCATTCCTGTCCAAAACACAGAGCACGAGGCTCTTAATCTCAGGGTTGTGAGTTCAAGCCCCACGTTGGACAAAAGAAAGAAAATTCCTGCATGGCAGGAATTGGATTAGATGATCCTCATGGTCCCTTCCATCATTACAATTCTCTGATTCTGTGCTGTAATTTTGAGGGTAGGGTTGCACTCGGTGTTCTGGCTAAATCAAAATGTTCACACAAGTGGGTCTAAGGGGATATCAGTGGGAAGAACCTAATTGCTATAAGAATTGTCCACAGCATCCTTGTGAGGTTCTTCCCACCCTTAGAGGAGCAGAGCAACTCATGAACTGGATCATACTAGTTCATTTGCACCCAAATATATGTCTGTATGTGCAACTAGTGAAAGGCTGTGCTGGATTATTCATGCTGGAGCAAGGTAATTGTTTTCACCTGCTGCACTGAAAGACACAAGCAACAGGGTACGTTGGCCTTGATACGGAATGTGTATTTTATTTTTGTTTTGTGTCTGAATCCCTGTGCATAAAGAAGGTGTGCACTCAGATTTTTGTAACATAGTAATTTACAGTAAAAGATATGATTTCACTTTCTCTGTGTCTCTCATGATAGCAACATTACTATAAATGCTGATATGGCAAACTGACATAGTGACTAGAATAAATCGCCCCAGAGATAACCTTATTTATATGAAGTGGAGTGATTAAAATTGAATTAATACAGCACAAAAGGAACTTGATACCAAATGGCATTTAGGGGCCAACACAAATATATTTTCTCATGAAAAGACATACACATAGGATTTGTGTTATATGACCTTGTTAGATGAACCGTTCTTATCCTTCAACATGGAGAAGGCATTTTACCATAACAAGCTTTTAAATGAGCATGTGACTCTCATAGCAATCAGTAGCCTCTCAATGAGAAATTCAAGAGCATGGCATCTGTCCCATTTTGTTCTCTGCTATTCTTTTTATCTTTGAAGTCTGTTCTTTGGAATTCGTTACAACCCCATGACTGCGTTAGAAACAACTTGCTGTGTTTCTCTCAGAACACCAGATGGTGCTATCGTCAAGACTTCCTACTATTTTGCACACACACACACACACACACACACACACACACACAGACACACACACACACACACCCTGTAAAAGAACAGGTGAATGGAAATAAAAGTTTAATAGCCTTTCAGAAATTTATAATCCTTAAAATAAAAAAGAGATAATTTTGATCTGTATCAACCTTTTTAAAGAGCCTCATAAAACTGGTCCAGGACCAAGATTTTTGTGCCATGAACATGTAGCAAAATGGAGACAAAATTTAGACAAAGGCTATTCAACATTGATTTAGTTTTTGAGGGGTGTTTTATTAAACATTTGGAGCAGGATTTACCTAACTAGCCATGTCAGCAGAACATGAACATTCATGAACATTCAACAGAACCTGAATACAAGGACTTCCACTTGTGCAAGAGGGTTTTACCCCCTCGTCTCTCTTTAGACAATAGAATTGTCTCTGGTATTGGTCAGGAGAGCCCCCAGAACAGTGCGAAGGGGGCAGAAGAGTGGGGGGAAGCTGCAATGCTTTCACAAATGGAACAACTGGGAGTGGAATTCTACCCTTAGGAACTTACTCTTTAGATCCCACATGTTCTCATTGGCTCATTGAACTGAGTCAGCACAAGCCTTGTTATACAGTGGTACATAGGCGCCGACTCCATGGGGCTTGAGGGGGCCCGAGCCCCCTCAAAAATTCGTTTGGGGGGGCTCCGCCCCCCCAATAATCTCCGGCGCCTCTCCAGCAGAGCGCCATCGCCGCCCCTCCCCCAGCCCAAAATGCACAGGGAGGGGCGGGCTGCATGCCTCCTGCCCTCCCTCCCGAGCAAAAGCTCCACCCAATTTCCTTTGGAGCTGATTAATAGGCGCAGCACGCTCTCCCCTATTCGCTCACGAGGAGGCGGCGCCACTTTATTTGCATATTCATGAGCTTATTTATTATTCATGAGCTTTCCCGGGCCCCCCCAATATTTTTTATAAGTCCGCGTCCCTGCAGTGGTACCTCAGGTTACAGACACTTCAGGTTACAGACTCCGCTAACTCAGAAATATTACCTCAGATTAAGAACTTTGCTTCAGGATGAGAACAGAAATCATGTAGCGGCACGGCAGCAGGAGGCCCCATTAGCTAAAGTGGTGCTTCAGGTTAAGAACAGTTTCAGGTTAAGAACGGACCTCCAGAACGAATTAAGTACTTAACCCGAGGTACCACTGTACTGTGTGGAAAATAGCTAATACTGAAATGCCTTCTTTTATGGAAGTTACAAAGATAAAAACATACTTTTCAGACATCTGCTTATGAACAACCTGTGGACTGTAGCTTTTCTATACAAACCATTTCTTTTTAGAAATGCTCTCCCTATGCATTTTCTGCATTTCACAAGCACATGCAACTCCCATCTTTTTTTAAAAAAGTTGCCTATTTTTAGAAAGGTATCAAATAAGCATGCTACTTCACATCTTGACTCAATAAAGCAAAACACAGTACAACTAGGGCCTAACCATCAGGGCCATCTGGGGGCAGGAGCAAGGGGTGGCATTCCTGATCTTTGTACTTTAATGCAGGACACACCTAAGTGCTAGCCACCAGGAGGAGAGCTTGGACAGCAGTAGCAGCAAACAAAAATGTAATCCATGGATGAGAGAAAGAGAGAGAGAGAGAGGAAGAAGTCATTGCCATTAAAGTGACCACAAAACAAAAACAAAAACAAGGGATGGGGATATGCTACCCACAAAGCAATGCTATATGCCAGTGGGTGTAGAAACAGCCCTAGAGTAAATTATATGTTGTTATTTTTCTGAAAGCTACCCTGAAAACCTTCTGATGGCAGGAATCAAAACAAATGGATGAATGAGTAAGGATTTTTGTGTCAATATCACATTAGTTTGGCTTGTGCTTCAAACACCAAACTTCAAAGAGTTCCTTGCACTTCCTGTGATCCCTTTGAAAGTTTTTTCCCCCCAGGGTAAACATACAAGTGTCTCATTTGTTTGGTTGGGGATGATGGCCTACAAAAGAAAAGAACCCCCCACCTGCTAACAAATGCAAAAGCATTAGAAAACAGATCCTAATGCAGGACTTTCCCTTTAATAAGTGGCTAATCCTCCCAGTTGGCTCATATACACAGCAGCCTGGGCCCAGCTGATCTTTGCCAATTGCTTTGAAAACTCCTGACTCACTCCAATATCACTTAGAGTCTCCTTAATTGAGCATCAGAGGCAGGCTCTTGATGGATGCTATAAAAAGGCTTTCTTTGAGCCTTCTTTCTTCCTTCTTGCATTTTAACTCAGAATAGGGGTGGGGAACCTTTTTCAGACTGAGCACTACTAGCAGTGGTGAGCTAAGGCAAAAATGGAGAGGGTTGAAGAGGAGGTGTGGTTTGAGAAGAGTCCCAAGGACCAGGCAGAGAGGCCTGAGAGTGGTGATCACATTTGGTTCCAGGGCCTGTGGCGCCCCACCCTCAAAGGCACCAGGTTCAGAAAAAGCCCAGGATCCAAGAGTGGCAGTTGCTTTTTTAAGGAATGCTCACTCCACTAGTAAATGCATTTACTGTCTATTTTTAAATTCTGTGTACAAGTTCTACTTTTTCTTGACCCACATATTTAAGAGCACGCTACCCCATTTACTAAGCTATTACTAAAATGCTAGTATTAACTGTAGACTGTTAAGTGCATTGGGGTAGCAAAGTCCCACAGAAAAACTTGCTGTTGACAGTGCTTTAGATAGCCTGGATAGATAGCACTCTTTACGGATGAGTTTCGTCACTGTTAGAGGTATGGCCAAACAGTGCCCGCCATTGTGGAAGGATGTGTGGATCCAGAATTGGCCTACACAGTCACTTACGGACTCATTGTTAAAACCGTGTTTATGGAAAACAATCTTACTTGGCTAAGAGTGATCGCCAAAGAAGAAGAAGAAGCCATTACATTCTCCTGCTGGGATGACCAAATGCTGAGAAATATGGCCTCCAGCATCTTTTGTAGATGTGCAGAAAATTACATTTTGGCAAGTGTAGCTGGTCCTACAGAGGTAAAGCACTTGCAGCTACTGTTTGGCAGAGTGAGGTAGCTGTGAGACAGAGAACAAGGCATGCTTAAGGGGGCGCACACATGCCCTGCTATGCATCCCCTAAGCAATGGATTTTTTGTGTCATGTTTTCACTGTATCATTGTTTATTGGATGAAAGGAAGACTGACATCAATGACATTTTTCTGACTAAAAAAATTCCTTCCAGTAGCACCTTAAAGACCAACTAAGTCAGTTCTTGGTATGAGCTTTCGTGTGCATGCACACTTCTTCCGATACACTGAAACAGAAGTTTCCAGACCCTTCTATATAGTGAGAAGGTGGGGAGGGGTATTACTCAGAAGGGTGGTGGGAATGGGTGATTGGCAGATAGCTGTGATGAGCCTGTTGATGACTCTTAACGACTGCAATAGGTCTTACAGGAAAAAGCAAGGGGTGAGAAGGTGAAAAATGGCTTTGTCATGTATAATGAGATAAGAATCCAAGGTCTTTGTTCAGACCAGGTTTCTCCATGGTTTCTGACTGGCACTTTAAACTAAATGGTTTTATGGCCCTTTGGCCAGCCATTCCCTTTGTTAGGTAGATTACTGGTTAATAGCCTTGGATGGTTGGCTGATGGTTCAGCAATGGGTGAGGAGAGGGTTTCCTGATAATGGGAGAGAAGCATCAGAACTTAGCTTGAGGGTTGTCCTGTTCTCTGAGGGGAAAGGGCAGGTATGTGTGAAAGAAAAAGAGAATGACCTTGAGTAGTTAGGAAACAGCAGCAATTCCACAGTTTGAAAGAGGATTGGCAAAAAAGTGGTCCGTTGGCCTTGTGGGTGCAGCACCTCTCTCTGGAGTTAATGTGGGGTAATATCTTATAGGAGTACTTGCTGTTTGCTTCTACTTAAATATTTGTAAATAAAGCAAATATCACTATAGTTTTTGTCCTAGGGGCAAGCCCTAGGTGCAACAACCTGAAACCTGTAAAGCCCCGTATCTGTTCAGATCTTCTATGCTCTCCCACATTCCGTCTGAAGACTGTGACTAAATGTGGATTCCACAACTTCAGTATGTCAGGGTCCCTTCCCCACTGCTACAAAACCCTTGTTTTCTTTAAGAACCAGTCTGAATCAGGTTTTGGAGAATTCGCTCACTTGCTTTTCTGTGAAATTTGTTGGGAAGGTTGAGGGCACAAGGAGAAGGGGATGACAGAGGACGAGATGGTTGGACGGTGTTCTCAAAGCTACCAGCATGAGTTTGACCAAACTGCGGGAGGCAGTGGAAGACAGAAGTCCCTGGCGTGCTCTGGTCCATGGGTTCACGAAGTGTCGGACAAGACTAAACAACAACAAAAAATAGTTATTGCCTCACCATGAGTTTTGGATAAATCTCCATTGCTCTTTCAGCAGAAAGAAACCAAACTCAGGTAATGCATCTGCCCCAGAAATTTCTCACCACTTGGGGAAGTTGGGAGTGCAGGAGTTGATAATAGAAACAAATCTGAAATGTTAAGGATTGAATTTGAGGAATGCCTGTGGGCTTAACATAGTCTATTGAAAGCTGTTAACAACTGAGTGCTTTACAACACATGTTCTACATCCTTCTTACATTTGAATGCACCACAGATACTGAGATTTTGCTGTGAAAATTAACCATAGAGGGGGAGCAACTGAACAGCTGGTAGTGGAGCAATCTTGTAATGAAATAGCTCAATTCAGAGTAGAGGATATAGCAAGAACAGATTGAAGGCTCTATGGTAAGAGCAGGACCAGAGGAGCCGGGCAGGAGAGCTTGGCTAAGCCTTTGCTAGTTGCGTGGCGAGTTCCCGCCCCCCGCCAGGATAAATAAAGACACGAGACACCAAATTTAAAGTTAATTGGGCGAATTAGGCCACAACTTTATTGAATTCAGGAATGAGAGGCATTGGCATAGGCATTGGTCCTAACGACTATCCGGCTCCAGCCCATTTGCTGGAGACACGGGGAAGGGTTAACCTTATATCGGGGGAGACTCCCGCGAGGCACGTCGACTAGGAGCTCCCCCGGGTCACCGCTCTGGGGCGTGCCTTTGGCCCACACCTCCATAGGCTTCGGACAGTGCCACGCCCCCCGGGGTCCTTTAACGGACCACCCTTCGCTCGCTGGGGGGAGGTGATGGCGTTCCTCCCCCCCCCACACATCCTCTTAACCCCTTCTTACAATGCCTACCGCCAAATGCCGAGAAGTTGTGACGAGTTGCTACGAGGTAGGCGAAAAACCAAAAGGCCAGAAATTGCCAATTGGGAAAAATTCCTACCATGCCCCTTGCGGCGACAGACCGAAGTCCATAGCAAAGTCAAAGACCTACCTAAGCCTACTTAAAGGGAGGGAGGGTGGGAAAACGTGAGGGCGAGCCGGCGAAAAGAGGGCGAGCCCCCTCCGTGCCGGCTCTAAATAGGGCAAACCACGCCCCCCCCAAACAGCCAGTGAATGGCTGGCTGGGGGGGGGCTGGCCCGGCCGGGATTCCCCTGCTCTCGCGGGGGCTGGGACCAGCCCCCACTCATGTGGGGTGGGCATGAAGCCCGCAACCCCACCTCCTGGGCAGGCCGGAAGTGGCTTTGCGTGGCGAGTTCCCGCCCCCCCCGCCAGGATAAATAAAGACATGAGACACCAAATTTAAAGTTAATTGGGCGAATTAGGCCACAACTTTATTGAATTCAGGAATGAGAGGCATTGGCATAGGCATTGGTCCTAACGACTATCCGGCTCCAGCCCATTTGCTGGAGACACAGGGAAGGGTTAACCTTATATCGGGGGAGACTCCCGCGAGGCACGTCGACTAGGAGCTCCCCCGGGTCACCGCTCTGGGGCATGCCTTTGGCCCACACCTCCATAGGCTTCGGACAGGGCCACGCCCCCGGGGTCCTTTAACGGACCACCCTTCGCTCGCTGGGGGGAGGTGATGGCGTTCCTCCCCCCCCACACATCCTCTTAACCCCTTCTTACCAATGCCTACCGCCACACGAGCAATCGCTCGCCGCCAATACTCTCATGCCTGAAACCAAGCCCTTATCCCCTTTGCCACATCCATCAGCCAAATATCATTTCCAGCATACGAGAGATGCACGCCATCAGCCAAATATCATTTCCCGCATCCGAAAGATGCACGCCATCAAACCGGTAGAGGGCCTCACACATATGCCCGGGTGGTCAATGACACTCCCACCCAGGGCTGCCACTCTACGCACCACCGCCCCATTTATGGCTATCGGGCACCTGCCATCTCTCCAAACCTGCCTCTCCATCCACGAGGCCCAAATAAAATAGTAGTGACGTTTGGGTAAGAGGCCTTAAGTTCCTCAAAATCACTAAAGATGTGCCACATCAAGTCGACTGCCTTTCTATAAGCTAACTCTTTTCGCCTAATTGGATAACCAAACATCTGGGGGGCCCTCCGCTGTCACTCTGGCCCTAATAGCGGGCAACATTTCGGCCCAGCGCATTCCCCTTTGAGAGATCCAAGATATATTGATGTAGCTAAGGTGCGGCCCGAGACCAGAATTGATGGCGCGGACCCTGGCCCAATGCACCATGCTGTGCCCGATTATCCAGATGCGCGCCCTCATAGCCCCTGCACCCTTGGTCCCCGTTAATGGCATAGTTTCTATCCCAGTGGCCGGTGCAGGGCCTATACTCCAAATATGCATCACAACGTCACCTGAAAGCAAAAGAAGGTAACAAAGCCAGGTCAGGTATACTGTGAACAATCACAAGGACTTACTAATATATCCTTTATATGCATCAGACTTCCCTTAATGCATCAGACTTCCACTGCCCCCAAGTCCTTCATCCTTTCAGATGAGAGTCCCAAATGCACCGCTGTGGTGGGTAAACCGCTGAGGGTAAACCGCAGGCAGCAATCGCCCCTCGCATAACGTGCATGGACTGATGCCGTGCCAGGCCGGAGCCATCCCAATGTTTGAGGAATGGACCTGAAACGGTTGGTCTCACGTACCTGAATTGTTTAGTGTCCTTTACTGCTGATCGGTTTTGGAACATTGGACATGCAGGACTAAATTGGATCTGAACAAGGTCAGGTCTCTCAAACTACCTTGGGCAGCGGAATCTGGTTGGCCCTTACAAACCACTTCGCATAGCGCCAAAGGCAATGGAGTATGCAGCTGTAAATAACTGGGCCTTGTCCTCGGACCAATAGATACTTCTTAATAATTATTTTTTTAATTTTTTTTTTAATGTATTTATTATTATTAATATTATTATTTTACTTTTATTTATTTATTTATTTAAGAATTGGCATAGAATGTCATAAGTTAAGGGCCTTCTACCATCACTTTTAGGAGGCCGCAGCCTGCGCCAGCCCTACAGTGCCCCTCACCCTAAGAAGGCCACACCAGGGTCTCTGGATTAAACAACCTTACAGAAAAGGAGATTGCCGCCTACTGGATGTTTAAGAGTCTTTGCTGCACGGCCCAACACCCTCCAATGTACCAAGTATTGCAGAGCTTCAGCCTTGGTAGGAGGTGTGTCAAGCCTAGGATTATTTTTTTAAAAAAAATTTGCCTTGCGGTGTGTCAAGCCTAGTTTTTTGTTGTTGTTTGTTTGTTTGTCTTGTTTGTTTTTTACTATTATTATAATTATTATTATATAAATTTGCCTTGAAACTCCATAACGTCCACCCAAGCCTTTTTATAAGATCTAAGCATGGGCGGGGCTCCTGAAGCTAATACTCCCTTCAGGACATCACGTTCCCAAGGCTCCAAAGATGCTCCCGGAATGGCTGTGGCAATTTGCTGCACCTGTGCATCCATGATGCCCTTGATAACCCCAGGGTAAATTTGGTAGAGAAATAAATGTTTAATTCTAAGCACAAAAGGACAAAGGTCTGGGACAGATTTGCCACCCTAGGAGAGTGCGAAAATTGTTTAGACAGGACACTGCCAACCGTTTGATTGTCGGCCCAGAAGCATACCTGGTGATTCCTGAACTCTGCAGCCCGCAAATGCCACTGTACTTTTCCATGCACTAACCTTCAGGTCCGACTTGACCAATTAGAGAGGCGCACTCAGTGTTGCGGAGCGCGCAGTCCAGCTTAGCCAATCACCCGCAAAAGGGGTGGCCAGGGGACACTACCCAGCATGCAACGTTGAGGTGACCGAAGCGTGACTTTACGCTGGCCAAGGGTGACCTTCTTGAGGGGAAGAAGTTGCAGGATTAATTTTTGAGTGCTGCTAGCCTCTCCCTTGGTAGGTGGGATGTCTGTGCAATTGTGACCAATTCAATATCCAAAATAGGTTATGGTCAAAACTGGACCCTCCGTTTGTCCGCCACCAAAGGTACACCAAGCTCCTCAGGTGAAAACCTCTAAAGTAGAAGCGCAATCAGGGCTATTACTAATGATGGGGGAGAAGAGTTATCGAGGTAATGGGTCACCCCTTCAGAACCAGTTCTAAAGCGAAGAGCCCAGTCCAGAATTGCACTAAATGACTCAAAGTGCACAAGCTACTGAGCACGCTATCGGCATAGATTTGTCTATGGAATAAGCCCCCTCAACAGGGTGAATTGGCAGGAGACGGAAAGTCAACTCGATGTCGCAATTAGCCAAGAGCGCGCCCCTGTTGAACCTGCGCATACGCTTTATAGCCTGATCAAAGGAGGCATATTTCACAGAATAAGGCTTCTGTGGTATTGCATCATTGACTGAGCCACCTCTAGGGTAGGGTAGGTTGTGGATCATAGGATACTCTCCTGGAGTCTATGGGGGGACCATGCCTAAAGGTGAAATGAGTAAACCCGCTATAGGTGGCTCCCTGAAGGGACCGGCCACCCTCCCAGCCAGAAATTTCTTTTAATTTCTATTTTGCAATAGCTGGCATTTCCCAAGCTGGTTTTGGGGGGGGGGGGTTCCCTAAGTTAGGGAGTAATGAAACGAGGATCTTGAAGCCATAAGAGAAACTCTTTCCCAGGGTACTTTGCTGCCTCTATTTTAGGGTATTTATTGAGAAGGGTTCTAAGAGGTGAGAGCTTAACAGAAGAGAACATCACAGTCAAGGGCCAAATTCATACCAGTTTGAGGCTGTTCTTTTTGGCGGGTCTGTGAGCTTTTCAAGACCCCTGGTGGAAATGCGCCCCTGCTGCCCGGAAAGGGCTGTTTACCTTTAAAACATGAAGACGCTAGGTGGTTACCTAGGCACTTCTCACATTCATACGCATACTTACAATTTGGCCCCTGGCACACACCCGTGTTGTACTCCCAGCAAAGTGGTTAGGGACTCGATTAGCTTCAAATTTTCCAAATTTCCTTTTTCCACATAGGGACCCATATGCTCCATCCAGTAATTCTGGTCGCTCAGAACGCAGCAGGTGGTGGGCAGCAGGAAGCTCTTCTGAATCGTCCTCGGTATCAGAAGGCTTACTTCTTTTGCTCTTCTTGGTCGAATGCTTCTCCTTACTTAGACTTCTTTCTCCCTTGCCCATCATTGGAGACTGGTGCTGTTCTGCAGCCGCTGACACTCCCTGTTGCCCCTGCGTCTCATCATCCGATGATGTTTCGGAGCCCCCTTCTATGGCAAAGGCTGAGGTTGTGAATCCTGTAGAATACTGTGAAAGTCTGGGGTATACTGAGAGGCAGAAAGGTTATAATTGTAAGCATGAGCCCTACGTGAGGGCAAGCCGGCGAAAAGAGGGCGAGCCCCCTCCGTGCCGGCTCTAAATAGGGCAAACCACGCCCCCCCCAAACAGCCAGTGAATGGCTGGCTGGGGGGGGGGCTGGCCCGGCCGGGATTCCCCTGCTCTCGCGGGGGCTGGGACCAGCCCCCGCTCATGTGGGGTGGGCGTGAAGCCCGCAACCCCACCTCCTGGGCAGGCCGGAAGTGGCTTTAGCATGGGGTTTTGCATAGTTTATATAAGGAACTTTAGGCTGCAATCCCAGACCCATTTACCTGGGTGTAAGACCCATTGACTCCAATAGAGTTTAAAAGGCATCAGGATGGCATTGCTGTTGCTTTAATTTTGGCCTAGGCTAAACCAACCAACCAAGAGTTAAGACAATATATTTTTTAAAAAACTAAACTCATTCTGTATTTGAGTTGTTTCTATTAACAAACACTTTCATTTTATCCATAAATAAATCAAATAAAGGGAGATAATGTCTATACAAAGAGGTATCTTTTCACATAGCAGTCACCTTTATAAAGCATATTTGAAAATTAAATGTACATTAAATGCAACTCAGAGCTTTCCCACATGATCAAGGAGCAAAGCCTCCTCAGCTGCTTTATATCCTATACAATGGGGATGCAAGTCCCAGCAGCCTGGTAGCTCTCCCAAGTGCAATGATTTGGGGGAAAGGTCAGGAATGGATAGTCATCATGTTACATGTAAAGACATGCTGGGTGATGCATATTCCAGTGCTGGGAGCGCTCAGCCTTCGAATTCCACAGGAACTGGTATGACTCAAGGCTTCTCCATTTATTTATTTAGATAGTCTTGGCAAGTGCCCCAGCAGACATTTTCCACCCTCCCTTCCCGGCTCCTCCTCCTTAACGCTTGCAATTCACTTTTCTTACAGGTTTGCCCACCACGAAGATCTGGATGGTGGGGCAGAGCATTGTCCACTGGGTGGTGGATTATGCCTGGTCGCACCATGGGGGCCATAACCTTAAAATCCACCCCAACGTGGGGCATGCATTGGCCGGGCTTGATGCCCATGCTGAGTAAGGCCGCGGCGGTGCATGGCACTCCAAGAGTCTTGATTTTGCACCTGGGAAAGAATGACCTAGTTGAACAAAATGGCATTGCCCTGACCCTTGCTGCAAGGCCAGATATAGAAAGCTTGCATGCCTTGTACCCAACAATGACCATCGGCTGGTCCAATCTCCTCCCCCGCCTGTGCTGGAGAGGGGTTTCCAATCCCTCTCGCATCAATTATACGGTGGAAAAAATCAAGAGGGCCATGCACAATACCATGCAGCTAATTGGCGGATTCTCTATTCCACATCCCACCATCAGGGCAGATACTGCCAGCCTATTCAGGGTGGATAGAGTGCATCTGACCTCTGGCTGCACAACTTGCAATAAGTCCTCAGGGACTGGGTAGACAGCAGGGTTTGAGGTGATTGTTCCTCGGTTGTGGGACACTTGGCGGCGAGGCCCTTAGGGAGCCTTGGGTGGCGGTTTTAGGCCTTGGCAAGGTATCCTTTAGTCCAGTGTTTCCCAACCTTGGGCCTCCAGATGTTTTTGGCCTACAACTCCCATCATCCCTAGCTAGCAAGACCAGTGGTCAGGGATGATGGGAATTGTAGTTCAAAAACAGCTGGAGGCACAAGGTTGGGAAACACTGCTTTAGTCTATCATCAAGTTGGGGGGGGGGATGCATTCATGTTCCCTTCCCATGTGGTGATGCTTGCAGGGCCTGTTAAAGGGCAAAAACCAGGAGTCCCTGGCCCTAGAGTGGCAGCATATAGGTCAAACTCCCGGGCCGAGGTTAGTGGAAGGGCATGCTGTGTAAGTTTGTGCTTTACAGCCCCCTCCCACTGCACCTCAGCAGCCTGCGTATCCTCAGCCAAGGCCTATGCCAAGTTTCCCACTTCTGAGGCTCAATAAAGTTGTGGCCAATTTGAACCCATACTCTGGTCTCTTGTCTCAAGCTTGGGGGAAAGGGGTAGGCACCACAGACAGGGTTTAGCGCTTGTGCCTACAATTGTTTCGGATCCACTTTAAGGACTCACTGTGGATTTGATGGGATTTCTGCAAAGTTTGCCTTAAGACTTGCTGTCACTGTCAGTTTGTGCTTGGTGTTGTTGGGCATAGAAGGATACAGCCTCCTGATCATTTGGATGCAATGGAAGATTAAAATAAAGCAGCATTGCAATTAACCAGCATCATGCTGAATTTTGGCAGCGGTGCACCAATGTCAAGCACCAGAATCTGCTTTGAAAGCCAGCATCAGGCTCTGGAATGCAAACCCTGTATCACATTATCTGGGAATGTGTTGCTTTGTAGATGTAAGGTGGATGAAGCTATCTTCCCCACGTATTGGGTAACCCAAGCAAGCCTTGCGTAGCTGAGATTGGGAAACATGTCTTTAGGGCAGTCTTTGGCCTCAACAGCTTTCCTGTGCAAGTTACGCAACATGCTAACTGCAGTTTCCCCAAGAAGGAAGGGCAATTATTTTATTCCCCAGCTACTCCCACTTATGACCCAATAAGTGGGAAGGAGCCAAAGACACTTAAGTGAAATGAATTAGTATACGTATAGACTTTGAAGAAAAGTTGGAGCACTCTAGCAATTTGGACTGCTGTTGCAATTACAACTACAATCCAGCAGGTGGCAGAAAAACCATAATCAAAGAGGTTTCCACTGAATGTAAAGAAGTTCAGTACAGTACTGATCTCGTTTCATTTTAAAGCGACTTTTGGATAGGGTGGAAGAAATCAAAAAGTATTGTAGCAAGAACTGAACTGTTTGAGATATGGGGCAGTGCATAAAGACACCCAAGTTAAGAGGAGCCATCCAAAATATTTGTAAAAATGAAATATGTTTGATTAGATTTTTAGTTAAGTTTTAATACAAACATGATATCATGTTATTCAGTAAACATAATGGTTGTAGGGTGGATATGCAGCTGCCCACCTCCTTTTAGGGAGGCTAGGTGAAAAGGACTCCTACCCTTTAACAGATGTGAAATAACTTCAGTTTGACATGCTGTTCAGCTCAACTATTAAAGGTGCAAAAATTCCATAGTTTATTGAATCTGGCTACCATAACTCCCTTAAAGTTATGGGACTACCAGCACATGCAAGGCAAGGGGGAAGGGGCCTGTGTCACTGAAAAAAGAGTTGACGCAGACACTATCCAATAAATGCCATTTATGGTTACAAATCATTGCAGGAAAAAAGTTGTGTCTTTAACAGTGCAATCCTGCATGTCTACTGTCAGAAGAAAGGTCAGTTGAATAGACCTTATTCCCAGGTGAGTGGGTATAGGATTGCATACTTCCCTTATAGAGACAGATGCTGTGTGACAAATTATGAGCAACTGTGTGCTTGTTATTCTGGTCTTTATTGTTTGGAAAGGACCTCAGACTTCTATTTTAGCCAGTTCATAGGGGAAAGAGTCTTCTAAATCTTAAAAGGTCTTGTGTCTGGAGTTGAAGAAAACTAAGCAAGCCAAGTTATTAGTCATATCAAATACTTTTAGTTGCTTCCAAAGAGCAAATGTATTTTAAAGCTATAGGAGCTTTGGGGCAAACGGTTTAAAAGGGGAAAGGCTTCCCATACCTTTAAGTTATGTAAAAGAGATTTCTAGACAGGGGTGATGGAAAGCTCTACCTGCTGAAATCCCCTCTTTCCCACTAGTAAAAGGTGCTGCAGCCCTATATTCACCAGGTCAGTCCAGGGGAATTCCAAGCATTCACTCCAATGGATGCTTGATGGAGAAAACAAATGCTTAAATATTTTCTGTGATGTTACCACCCTCAAGAGTTTACAAAGTTCTGCCTCTTGGCTGAATGGGCTTAACTGAATTAATCATGCTGCTGAAGAATGAGAGCTGTTGCACTGTGTGACACAGGTACTAAGGGCAACTGGCAAACCATCAGGGAAATTAAACAATTGCTTCAAAATATGAGGTCAGCAAGTGAAACAAGAAAAAATATAAATAATACAGCATGGTCAAGTAGCGCATTAATTGGGGTGTGGTTTGGCTATGCCTTGACTATTTACTTTCACCATACTTTCACCCCAGCGAAGCTTAGATACTGGAGTTTGTTAAGGGGGCTGGGAATTGTAGCTCCCCAGGATTATTTGGGGAAAGTGATATGCTTTAAATATATGCTGTAGATGAGAATGGGCTGCATTAGATGGCTTTAGAGTTTCTTCCAGACCCGAAGCCTGGAATGGTCTTTATGCAACCCTTGAAAATGGTAAAAACAAATAGAAATTCTGTTAAAATATGGTGGATGCTTGAGGCAGGGGCGAAACTAGGCTTTGTTTCCCCCGGGTTGAAGACCCAGTTTGGCACACCCACCCACCCACATTTGTGTAGACACACACACACACACAAGTTGGGAGACTCAGTGGCGCCCCTCTGGAGGCTTCACCTGGGGCAAAGCGCCGGGCTAGCCCCCGCCCCCTCCGTAGCCACAACTCTGCTTGAGGATCAACTCCTAAAGTTGCCTGAGTGTAACACAGTTACACTGGCCCCTTTAAATCTCTACAAAAAAGCCACAGCCCAAGCAAACAAAACTCTCTTCACACTGGATGCCTGAAGGCAAATGCCCCTTCCTTTTTATTATCTGATGCATCAGACACTCTGCCTGTGAAACCTGTTTACTGTGGGCCACCAGTGCCTGCATCATCATATTTCTGTTCATGTATTATGCTAGCTTTTAACAACAGAGATAGTTCATTTGTATACGACTATCAAATGATCCAATCAGTTCATTTTCGTTTAATGTGTGGTTCAAATGGGCATTAGATTACCAAATTATGAAGGAAGGGCTTGAGCCGTAACACTCGGTCAAGGGGGTCTGATTCAGAGGTGCCTTAGTTTCATCTGTTTGGTTTGTTGTTTTGTCAGAGTCTATTCCTGATACTGTAGCAGGTTGTAACCAGTCAGAAAGATGAAACAAGAGCTACTAATTACCAGGTTTTAAAGCCTAAGGGTTGGGAACAGAAGGCATTCCACATGGCTTTAATTTAGGGGACCAGATGCCATGATTTAGCAGATTCTAATTCAATCCTGCACCTCAGAGACAGGGCTCTTTATCCCCAACTGGCCTTGTCCATGCAAGTGATGGGTGTTTCAATAGTCCTTATCATATTAGCAATATAGTGCTATGTTTTCCTCACAATATGTACACCTGAAATCTAGCTTCGGTCATCAAAATCACCTGTTACATCAAACAGCACTTAACAAACTGGGTCAGCATTTCCCTAACTCTGATGAAACAAGCTGAAAAGTCTCTTATAATGCAAGTGTCATTTTTCTGAATTGCATGTTTTCTTTTTAATATGTTTTCTTTTGCGGTGAATTGAAAATGGCCACAGATCTTTACTTTCCACTGACATCATTTTTATTTTCTACAGCACCTAATGAAGAGATAATGTTTTGCTTCTCCACTGCTTTAAGTCTTTCCACTGTGGCTGGTCATTATAAGAACTTTGTAACTAAAGAACTAGTGTGTTGTACGACAGGGTTAAAAAAAAACCCCATGAACCCTTCCCACTCCCTTCTCAGCAGAACCTAAGCCAACAGTTCTAACAGACTCATGTACAGAAAGTCAACAGCCTGTGAAGCAAATCCCTGTGTCAAGAACCTTTCTCTGCAAACTGCCTCTAGGGTATCAGTGTTCAAATCTAGGTATTGTTCAGAAAAGATGTCATGGCAGATTGTAACCACCATGATGTGACAAAAGGAACTAGACATAGAGAGAGGGACAGAGAGTCTTTCTCAACACCTGAATAATTCCATTCAACTCTCTCAAACAGTGCTGGTCACTTTGTGCTTGCCTGTCCATTGAATAACACAACTGGGGTGGTATTCTCTCACCTCAACTGGGGTATTATTCTCCCACCACTTTCCTAACCTGCTGCAACCCCTTGTTGTAGAGGGGATAGATGAGGGGAGACAACGACCAATCACTTTCAAAAGTAGTGCACAGTACCTCCAAGCCCACCAGCCGCCATGTTTCTTGGGTGGGTGGAGAAACAACCAGTGAGCATCTTAATGGAATGGGGGGGTGGGAGGACAGTGCTTTTTTTCTTAAAAAATGTTTAGGGGTACTCTCATTTTCCTATTCATATTGAAATTATACTCCTCTATGAGGCCAAACTTAGATTCACAAAATGTTTGGGGGTGTGCGTACCTCTGTGCCCCCCCCAAAAGCACTGGGTGGAGGAAAAGGCATGTAAATTAGACTAACACAAGCATGTTCATGCTGGTGCAGAATCTATTTACTTGCCTTATTCTTTCTTAGTTTTTTCTCAGAGGGAATTGTGATTTTATTCTAAAGTTGGCGTGCTCTGCAAGGAATGACATATTAATAGGGGTGGCTATTTTATATGAAGAGAGAGAATATATTCAAAGTGCACTTTGGGGAAGCTACATTTAAAGCAATGTCAAACCATCCTTAACAGTTCAGCAAATTATTTATGGAAGCTAGAGGTCACTGCTGTCACAATTTTAAAAACCAGAGAGCTTTCTTTTTTCGAGGCATCTTATTTAGCACCCATTTTTGAAGCAGTGTCAGAGAGCACCGTTTAAATAATAAGAAAAACCGAATGGACATTCTTTCATTCTCTAAAACATAGAGTAGAAATGGGGGGAAAGCGAGCAAGCGAGAGAGAGAGAGAGAGCTGTTTTGTCAAGATGCCGTGCGTTTCTCCTTAATGTACCCAGCAAGCCAATCTTTAAACAGAGGATTTGCTTTCCTCCAGCATAAATATAAACCTTAAAAGACCATAATGACTTTCAACGTTTATATTCTTTTAACTGGACTTGTGTTCTGTGGAACACACTGCAAAATCTGTCACCTAACTGTTTTGGGTGAAGGAAAAGAGCTATTCAGCATTAAAGATTTAGGAATGTCTGTTGACATATTAAGGAAACAACCTCGGGGGACAGCTGACAAGGCTCCAAGAAGCATTACCAAGGGAACAGTGACGCAAATGCATTCCATTTTTACAGGCTGGCATGCTGCCAGATTCTCTCGCCTGATGTCTGATGTAATGCTAAGCCCTATCTGGGTTAGTGCTTAGCTATCAACCACAGCAGCTCTCTGCTGCAATCAATATTCTGTAGGGCTCTTTTTCACAAGAAAAGCAAGAAGCAAAGCAGGTTTCTTTAAAAAAACGGAATGCCTCCAAACACATAAGATCATGAAAAACATGATAAGAAAGTCTGTAATGATCAAAGTGAAACATTCTCGGTGCTTTTGCATATGTGGCCATGGGTTCGTAAATCTCTGCATAGAAAGATGGGGAGGCTAGTTTACAACCTCCCCGCCCACTGCAAAAAATGAAAATGAAAAATGAATGGAAGCCATTTCATTGACTTCAGCCGACTCTCAACCAGGAAGAATAGAGTGCTTGTGCTAGAAAGCACAGAAAGAGGAGAAAACAAGCAGCGTGAATCTGGAAAAAATAATATTTGTTTTGTACTTAAAGCGTGGGAAAGGAGGGTTCTAATGTAATCGTTTTCCTGTTCTAACTCCATACATCAAAGTGATAAACGTTAATTATGCTTTGCAAAAGCCAAGACATACTAGAATGCCTGTGGAGCTGGGTGATTAAAATTTGGACTGAAAGGAAAAGGATATAATGAGAATTATTTCACTCGGCGGCTGTTGCCCCATGGAGTGTCCAGTGCTGCCTACTCCTGGTTTTGTCAAAATCTCCTTGAGTTGGGATGTTGTCTTGCATATGGAGGAAAGTGTGTATTGTGAACACTCAAATCTCTCTTTATTTATTTTGGTGTAAATCAGAAGTGAGAAGATAAAGGATAAACTAATGATACGGTAGCTTTTCTCTATAACTATTTTGGAAATGTAGCAAAGCATCTCCTTGAGGTCACAAAGGGCAGGGGGGATTGCAATAGCTAAGAGTTTTAATTTAGAGGTGGTTTGTTTTGTACAAATGTTTGCAGTCCCATGATGAAAGAATAGTTAATACACAATCTTGTTGGGTTACCAGCTTGTCCACCTTAAATCAAACTGCAAGCTACAATAGCTGCAATTTGCCCTTTTGGTCAAGTTGATAGTGTTAATGCTCGCTTACTAATTAACTGACCAGACTCTATTCTACATTCCATTGGTTGGCCTCAAATTAGCATCTGGGAATCATTGGCTTATTGGGAATGATAGAAATAAGTCACTAGGCAT
The DNA here is from genome assembly GCF_964234715.1 of Podarcis melisellensis. Taxonomy (NCBI): domain Eukaryota; kingdom Metazoa; phylum Chordata; class Lepidosauria; order Squamata; family Lacertidae; genus Podarcis; species Podarcis melisellensis. The sequence goes on along the minus strand of NC_138530.1, from coordinate 46,358,185 downwards.
CTCCCTTTTCTCTGAATTACCTATGCTGTGTTCTCATTATGCTTTGATTCTATGCAAGCAGAGGATGGCAGAACAGAAAGCTATAGTTTGCTATGTTTGAAATTTTGCAGAAATAGGAGTGTGATGCTTCAATATTAAACGTTGTCCAGCTGTTTATAACCCTGAAAGCATCTTCAGCCCTCTGACAGGCATTGGAGGTACTGTAAGAATAATGGAAGCCTGCAAAATAAAAAATTATCTCAGTACCAAACCTCAAACAGAAACAGAATATTAACCGAGCAGGCTGGCAGTCTTTCCCTAACATAGAAGTGCAAATAAACCACCCAGAACTAAAAACTAATTTATGCTTTTTATAGAAACAAATATTAGGGGAAGCACATAAGAATATATGTTTCATTGTACAGCGTGCTTATCTAACACCATGCAATTTTAAATTCCTTGGATGCAGTAAGAAATCTAGGGCACACGAAGATTAGAGCAGTGTTTCCCAACCGGTGTTCCGCGGCACACTAGTGTGCCGCGAGACGTTGCCTGGTGTGCCGTGGGAGGGAGGCGGGCGAGGCGGGCGGCGGGAGCGCAAGGCTTGCGGGCGGCAGCTGGCAGCGCGGAGCACGGGGCGCCCTTCGGAGGACGCCCCGTGCTCCGCGCTGGTGTCGGCAAGCCTTGCGCACCCGGGGGATCTCCCCCCGAGAGCGCAAGGCTTGCGGGCGGAAGCCGGCAGCACAGAGCACGGGGCGCCCTTTGGAGGACGCCCCGTGCTCCGCGCTGGTGTTGGCCAGCCTTGCGCACCCGGGGGATCTCCCCCCGAGAGCGCAAGGCTTGCGGGCGGCAGCTGGCAGCGCGGAGCACGGGGCGCCCTTTGGAGGACGCCCCATGCTCCGCGCTGGTGTTGGCCAGCCTTGCGCACCCGGGGGATCTCCCCCCCCCGAGAGCGCAAGGCTTGTGGGCGGCAGCTGGCAGCGCGGAGCACGGGGCGCCCTTCGGAGGACGCCCCGTGCTCCGCGCTGGTGTCAGCAAGCCTTGCGCACCCGGGGGATCTCCCCCCGAGAGCGCAAGGCTTGCGGGCGGCAGCTGGCAGCGCGGAGCACGGGGTGCCCTTCGGAGGACGCCCCGTGCTCCGCGCTGGTGTTGGCAAGCCTTGTGCACCCGGGGGATCTCCCCCCGAGAGCGCAAGGCTTGCGGGCGGAAGCCGGCAGCGCGGAGCACGGGGCGCCCTTTGGAGGACGCCCCGTGCTCCGTGCTGGTGTTGGCCAGCCTTGCGCACCCGGGGGATCTCCCCCCGAGAGCGCAAGGCTTGCGGGCGGCAGCTGGCAGCGCGGAGCACGGGGCGCCCTTTGGAGGACGCCCCGTGCTCCGTGCTGGTGTTGGCCAGCCTTGTGCACCCGGGGGATCTCCCCCCGAGAGCGCAAGGCTTGCGGGCGGCAGCTGGCAGCGCGGAGCACGGGGCGCCCTTTGGAGGACGCCCCGTGCTCCGCGCTGGTGTTGGCCAGCCTTGCGCACCCGGGGGATCTCCCCCCGAGAGCGCAAGGCTTGCGAGCGGCAGCTGGCAGCGCAGAGCACGGGGCGCCCTTCGGAGGACGCCCCGTGCTCCGCGCTGGTGTCAGCAAGCCTTGCGCACCCGGGGGATCTCCCCCCCCGAGAGCGCAAGGCTTGCGGGCAGAAGCCAGGAGCACGGGGCGTCCTTTGGAGGACGCCCCGTGCTCCGCGCTGGTGTTCGCCAGCCTTGCGCACCCGGGGGATCTCCCCCCAGGAGCGCAAGGCTTGCGGGCGGCAGCTGGCAGCGCGGAGCACGGGGCGCCCTTCGGAGGACGCCCCGTGCTCCGCGCTCGTGTTGGCAAGCCTTGCGCACCCGGGGGCGCGTGGGGCGCCCTGAAACAGAGGGTTCCCCATGCTGCGGACTGTAGCCTGCCGCCCGACGCGCGGGGCGCCCTGAAGCAGAGCGCCCCTCGCGCCAGGCAGACATGGGCCAGCTCCACAAGCTCGGGGGACAGCGGGGAGGCGCAGCACCGCCATCCCACTGTTCCCCGACCTGGTTTTGGGGGGGAAATAAAGGGAAAAAAATTTTCCTTTATTTCCCCCCCCCAAAAAAGTAGGTGCGTCCTATTTCATAATAAAGTAATTAAAAAATACTTTCTTTGTGTTTATTTGATGCCTATTAAAGAGAGTTACTTTATATATAGTCAATATAGGCACACAGTCAATTTTTTAAACATTTTCTAATGGTGGTGTGCCTCGAAATCTTTTTCATGAAACAAGTGTGCCTTTGCCCAAAAAAGGTTGGGAAACACTGGATTAGAGTTTATTCAATATTGCGCTCTCAGCTTTATCCTTTCTGTAGAGCCTCAGTGTGTTTCTACTCAGGTTATATCCTGGTCAATGGAACAGCAACTGACCTTCTTTATCCTTGAGACACCTTGGAAGCATTTTGTCCAAACTGAAAATCCCAATGTCAATTAAACATAACCTGGGGTACCACTGACCAGGTAAGTACTCTGGGGGAACCATATTACATGTCCACATTTGTTCATTCCCAGAGAAATTACATCTGCACCCTTAAAGAGAAGGCCTGTATGAATACTTTCACAGCTAACACAGGAACTGCAATGGCCAGGAAGTAGCTGGATTTTCCCACATCACCTGACTGTGCATCACCACAGTTTTACTAAACCAAGTCTTGACAGGTAGCAAATTAAGAAACGAGATTCAAATTCCATTAGAGATGACAGGTAACCACAAACCACATGCTGAGTAGCCCAAGTTACTCAGCGACCCTGCACAAGCTTATTCCATTCATTTGCAATACACACAGAACTCTTGATTACAGTCATTGTGCTAAACTGTGCTTCCATTACACCTATTTAATGTGGTCCATGAAAAAAGGTTTCTTCAGCTGAAACCTGGATCTGCTCATCTAATGGTGCAAAAATTATTTCATTCAGTTGCTTCTCTCTTTGCCATCACCTGTGTTGTAGCTGGGCTTCTCCCAGTTTTTCTCCATTCAGATAAATGAAGCAACTGAGTTCTGTGAAATGTGTGTGTGTGTGTGTGTGTGTGTGTGCGCACACACACACACACACACACACAAACACACACCAATCATTGCAAATAAATGAAGTGGTTTTCAAAGATAGGAATAAAAACTGCATTAAAACAATTTCAACAATAGTATAGGCAAGGGGTGGAGAACCTCTGACCCACAAATTAAATTTGGCCTGCCCATTTGGCCCATGAGGATGTTTTCCAAGACCTACACCCACCTGCCCCACACCTGATACATGTGAGATCATGTGTGGGGCAAGTGGAGATGTGCCTGGTCTTGCTCACCTGCCAGAGTGCCTGTTTATTGCAGGGGGAGGGATAAAGATCTGGTCTCCTGAGCCAAAAAGGTTCCCCACCCCTGCTATGGGAAGCCCAAGCAAACAAATGAGTTTTTAATAAACTATGGAAGCACATAAACAGTCATTGCCTCTGAATTACAGGAGAGCAGGCATTCAATAACCTAGGTACCACTACAGAGAAGGACCTTTGCTTGAGGTTGTTGCCAGATGACATTATACAGGTTGTGGCTCCATCAGCTAGAACTTCTCTGAAGATTTGTGTGCATTGTGCAGTCCTCTGTTCAGTATTCTAGCCACCAAATTCTGCACCAGCTGCAGCTTCTGAACCAAGCTTGAGGGCATATAGAAACAGCAAATTTGGATTTTTGTCCCACTCATTACTCAAGGAGCTCAGGAGAGCATATGCAACCATTAACCTATGTTGCCTTTCCTACGGCCCTCTGAGGTAAGTGAAGCTGAGAGATGGCAGCTGAACTTGCTCAAGGCCTCTTAGCAACTCAAGTGTCATGGCTGGGTAGAGATTTGAACTTGACCTTCCCATACCCAGCTTTCAAGCCTCTGCATCATAGGAAGCATCTCCAAAAGTCACTCTGTCAAAGTGACGCCTGGTCACCCAGCCAGTTGCCCATTCACCAAAACGCTTAGCCTGCACATCATTCATGTCCCATTTCCACAGCTGGATATATTTGCTTCACAGCTCGGAGGTCTGTCAAACTGGGAGTCCCCAGCCTCCCAGCATGAGGGACTCTTTGGAAGCTTCCTGCTTTCTAGCAGATGCACTAATCCCAAGGACACTTCGTCTTGCAATTCAGAGGGAAAACTTGAAGATTCTGAACGAGTCTGCCTGGGTTTCTGAGTAGGCACGGAGTTGACTCCAGGTAAGGGTGTGCTCAGAATATTAAAAACAAGATACATATCAGTCTCAGTGCCCTGAAGGGTGTGTTGCCTTCTTAGTCTCTCTCACACAGAGAATGCTCCAATTAGTATGACTCAGGTGTTATCATGCAATGCTTCTTACTCATAACACCCCACCTCGCTGGTGTCATTCTGATATTACGGCATGCCTCGGAGAGAAACTATTTGAGAAAGACGATGATGTCAAATAACAAGTGGTAATTTTAGACAAGTCATCTCATCTGGGTGCACAGTGTTAAATACAGTGGTACCTCGGGTTAAGAACTTAATTCGTTCTGGAGGTCCATTCTTAACCTGAAACTGTTCTTAACCTGAGGTACCACTTCAGCTAATGGGGCCTCCCGCTGCTGCTGTGCGATTTCTGTTCTCATCCTGAAGCAGAGTTCTTAACCCGAGGTACTATTTCTAGGTTAGCAGAGTCTGTAACCTGAAGCGTCTGTAGCCTAAGGTAAAGGTAAAGGGACCCCTGACCATTAGGTCCAGTCATGGCTGACTCTGGGGTTGCGGCGCTCCACTGTATTATTTTTCCTACACAAAGCCTGCTAATGTGCATCGCTTACTTTGGTTCTCTGTAACCTACATCCAGTGGGGTATTCTGTGCAGGAGGTGGATTGGATAAGGATCTTGTACCTCCTGAATGGCAATACCACCCAGGCATGGTTCCTGTACCATTAAAAGTCTGTGGCAGACCTAAATTCAACAGGAGCGGTTTCTCCTACTGTCGATGCAGTGATGGAGAAAGCTTCACCTGTTGGGGTATTTTCATGCCACGTGAGCCCCTTCCACCTCCCCAGTGACAACCTCACCAAAAGACCTATAATTGTATAAAATTACCATGCAAATCCTGATTTGCATTTCATTCCTGGCAAGGCCACAATCAAGACAGGAATGTCATCTACAGGGAAGGAGGATGTGGCAACTGTTTGCAGTGTCCTCTGACTATATCACACACACACACACACACACACACACACACACACTTACCCTTTCTGTTTGATGTCATCTTCCTTCAATTGCAGACTAAACACATGTCTTTCTCATGCACAAGCAAAACAAACCAGGGTGTGGTTTGTTCTCCCGCGCGACAGAAACTTCTACTACTACCGTGTGAGGTGAAGCCCTGTAATATTCCACCTCCAAAATTAGAATAACTGCAGCGTTGTGACAAAAGCTGACTCAATGGGAAGTTGGGTGGACATGTGAAACGTCCATGCTAATAGGAAGGTCAATGCTGCCAACTGAGAACATTAAATGGACACTCCCTTTAGGGTATGTCTTCTTACACCCACAAATCCCAGCTGAGAGCTGGTTGTTAAATACAAGTCAGCTCTCATACTTTGAGGTGTGACAGCACCTTGTCTTGCTGATCATTTAAGTTTGGTACAATTAAGGAACTATTATGGTAAATAAAGGAAGAGACTGTGTAGCAGTAGGGATTAAGAGAAGGAGCTGTAAGGTCCCTTGGTTCAAATCTCACCTCAGCCATGACCTTCATGGGTGGCTTGAGGCAAGCCACTACCAGAGTCTAAATCAGGGTTTCCTAAACTTGGGTCTCTAGCTGTTTTTGGACTACAGCTCCCATCATCCCTAGCTTGCAGGACCAGTGCTTAGGGATGATGGGAATTGTACAGTGGTACCTTGGTTCTCAAATGCCTTGGTACTCAAACAACTTGGAGCCCAAACACTGCAAACCTGGAAGTAAGTGTTCTGGTTTGTGAACCTTTTTTTGGAAGCTGAACGTACTCCGTTTTGAGTGCCACGCTTCCGTTTTGAGTGTTACACTTCTGTTTTGAGTGTTACATTGAGCTCTGTCTGTTTTTGCCATTTATTTTGCATTTTTGTGGCTCGTTTCTTGTTTTGTTTTTGTGACTGTGTGGAACCCAGTTCAGCTACTGACGGATTGATTGTGTGACTGCAGTACATTGTTTATTGCTTTCATTTTATGGATCAATGGTCTCATTAGACTACTTTCTATGGGAAAGCACGCCTTGCTTTTGAAACGCTTTAGTTTTGGAACGGACTTCCAGAACAGATTAAGTTTGTGAACCAAGGTACCACTGTAATCCAAAACCAGCTGCAGGTCCAAATTTGGGAAACCCTGGTCTAAATGAAATGCGCCTGTTTTCCCCCTTTAATTAGGGCAGCCAAGGCTTAAGCCTCCCCTCTGCCATGAGCACACAAAGGGCTCATCCATACGCCCCATGATTTCTAGGCACAGACCCTCTTTCCCTGGGAAACCCTGCCGTTTGCTGCTGAATCAGAACAAACGTCAATAAACAGAAAACCCGACTGATGTTTGCTCCAATTCAGCAGCAAACAGCAGGTTTTCCTGAGGGGAAGTGGTGGGTGGAACAAGAGGAAGTGTACAAGAGTCTTAAAGTTCATCCCAAGAAACTTCCAGGAAGATTCAATTGGTGTCAACGGAAGTTTCCCTTCCAGAGCAAATAAAAGCTTGCGAGGTGAGGGCGCTTTAGCAAAAGAAGGGTTATCATCCCTCTCCTGAATGTCATTCTTCCAATCCTCCCCCTCCCTCTCCCCCATGGCTGCTGTCATTAAACAGGCACGCTAAATGCAATTCTCACAGAATGACCCTCTCTTTCCAGAACTGTCTTATGCATATCTACTTAGTCACTGAGTACAATTGCTCTCAGGTAAATAGGTATAAAATTACAGCCTTGGTGCCCAACCAGATGCGATGTGATCTCACGGCCTCTATTACCACCTGTACTATATGAATGATGACACTTGCCTACCATACATGGATACTGTGAGGACTGCTGACTTAATGGCAGCATCAGCACGCCACAGTAAACCAAGACAGGGATCTATAGCCTTCAGACTGCAGATCCCACCATCTCCTCATTGCCCATTCCTTAGGGATGAAGGGTGTTGGCAGAGGTGCTGAGTTGCACCCAAAATTGGGGGGTGGGGTGTCACCATGTATGTCTGTTGCAGCTGATGAAAAATGGGTTTTGAGTCCACAAAAGCTTAGTCCATGAAAGAACATAAGAGCCCAAGTGAATCAGACCAAAACATCCTTTTTTCACAGTGGCCGATCCAATGCCTATGGGAAGTCTGCAAAGGAATGTATGAGGGCAACAGCAACTGCAGCCCAGAGGCAATATGCAGCCATCATGACAAGTAGCGACTGAGAGTCTTAACCTTCATGAAATTGTCTACTCTAAACCCCCTTTAATGCCACCCAAGATGGTGGCCATCACTACATCTCATGGTAGCAAATCTTGCAGTTTAATGATGTGCTGAGTGACAATGTGCTTCCTTGTGTCTGTTTTGGATCTTCCCACATCCAGTGTCATCAGATGGCAAATAATGCAGGTGTCGGTCTAAAAGGTGCCACAGGACTTCTCCAGGCAGAAAGAGATGCCAAAATTAAATCAGAATTGATGTAAACCTATGCAACAATGCTACAGTTTCAGGCAGCATCTGGGGGGCAGCTTCCTCCTCTCAGTGCTGAACTGAAAGTGAGAGGAAAGGTGTCTCTAGAGCAGGGGTAGGCAACCTAAGGCCCAGGGGCTGGATGCGGCCCAATCGCCTTCTCAATCCAGCCCACAGACAGTCCAGGAATCAGTGTGTTTTTACATGAGTACAATGTCTCCTTTTATTTAAAATGCACCTCTGGGTTATTTGTGGGGCATAGGAATTCATTCATCCCCCCCAAAAAAAATATAGTCCAGCCCCCCCACAAGGTCTTAGGGACAGTGGACTGGCCCACAGCTGAAAAAGGTTGCTGACCCCTGCTCTAGAGGGTGATTTGCAGTTTGAAGATAAGCTGGGAAGCTGAGTGCTACAGTCAGTGGGGAAGAATGCACCCAGGCTATTGTCCTTGCAGCGGACGGCAGCATGGGAATCCTCACAACCGTCATGTGACTTTTAGGTGCAAGACATGCTGATCATGCCTGACATCAACAAAACCGAAAAGCCTCTGTCTGGGAACACCCTGAGTCAGAACTTGTCCAAACTAGCTGCTCACTTTCTGGAAGTGCTGGTTTGAGGCTCTGGGTTGTGTACATCAGACAGGGAGCACCATTTAAAGAGGGTGGGGACAGTTGCCTCCCCACCCCCCTCCTCACCCCATTGTGCTTCAGACCACACACCATTATTCCTCAGGAGCACCTCTGCATTGCTGGTGACTCTGTGGTATAAAAAGTAACCGCAGCAAATGCTTTTGAACATACTGCAGTTCAGTTTCGCAATTTAACCCTGAGCGAGTCTTTGAACCTTGCTGTGAATCGCCTCTAAAAGGCCAGCTTCGTCATGCTTCTGCTTCAGTTGTCATCTAGCACAGGCCATTCCATCAGGCTACAGGGAAGTGAGAGAGGATCTGCTCTGGGAAAGATGGGACTACAGGTCCAGTGGCGTAGCGTGGGGGGTGCAGGGGGGCCGGCCGCACCGGGCGCAACATCTGGGGGTTAGGGTTAGGGGGAGCAAATCCACGGGTTAGGGGGCACAAATCCACAGGTTAGGGGGCGCAAATTACTTGCCTTGCCCTGGGTGCTGACAACCCACGCTACGTCACTGTACAGGTCTGCTCTGTTGGCTCTTGTGAAAGACCAGCACCTTTTGGCTCCGAATTGCTCCATTCCAGCTATTCACTGCGAGAACTTTGTGACTTAAACTAGTTCTTAAACTTTGCTTTTTTTTTCCTCCCTCCCAGTACCTTTTCCTTTTGTGTCATATCTTTTAGATTATTAATCGGAAGGAAGGAAGTGCCATAACTTTGATATTGGAAGCTGCTCTGGACACCCCTTTCAGCGAAAGAATAGGATAAAACTACTTTAGATAATATAGGGAGGGCATAGGTACTATGCTTTTGCTGGGTGTGGGTGGGTGGAGAAGCAGGATTTGTGGATTTCATTAAAGAGCTCCTTCTCCACTACCACCTGCCAAATTCCAAGCCCTGAAATAAAATATAGCTGAGTTTGCCCCCAATCCCCCCCCCAAGTAAAATGATGCAGCTAATAAAAGCACCTCCATTTGAATGATCCGAATATTTCTGACTCAGTTGCATTTAAAATGAGCACAAACCATTGCTAGCTACCATCATTATCCTTTCTGGAGAAACTGTCCCACCGATTAAGGAGACGAATTCCTTTTGCCTTATGCGTGCCTCTGATATCCTGTGTGGTATTTCCAAGAGAAGGGGGCTGGTGGGAGGGAGGACAGGAGGGGAACAAGAAAAGCAGGAGGAAAGGGAAAGAAAACATGGTCTCTCACCCAGGCTCATTTACTATGTGCCCCTGAGGAAATTTGTTTTGAAAATATCTGACACTCACTGTAGAATCTGATTAATTCCCAAGGCAAAGATTTTACTCTTCAAAAGTACTTTCATGAGTTCTGGGGATCAGTCATGTCTGGCAGGGATGATTAGGCAGAAAGAGAAGCAAGTTGCTTGACTCCATCAGAGGCAATGAAATCACCTCCAGCTTCCCTTTGGTTTGGTGGTGGAATCTTAACAAGATGCCCAGAGAGCCCCCTTCACACACACACACACACACACACACACACACACACACACACACACACACGAGTCTTAGCTAGAAGGGTCTGATTCATACAACCATGTTGGTGGGAAGTACACTGCCATTCAGGGATAGACAACTCTGGGATGGTTTCTTTCCATTTCTCATTTTTCCTGTCTTAAGTTCGGTTCTCCACCTTTCTGCATCAATTTGCATTTTTGTATATACCATATTTTTCGCTCTATAAGATGCACCAGACCACAAGACGCACCTAGTTTTTGAAGGAGGAAAACAAGAAAAAAAATATTCTGAATCTCAGAAGCCAGAACAGCAAGAGGGATTGCTGCTTTCACTGCGCAGCGATCCCTCTTGCTGTTCTGCCTTCTGAGATTCAGAATATTTTTTTTTCTTGTTTTCCTCCTCCAAAAACTAGGTGCGTCTTGTGGTCTGGTGCGTCTTATAGAGAGAAAAATACGGTAAATAAATAAATAAATAATCCCACACACATTCAGACAAGCAAAATTATCAATTAAGACTGCAAATGTCAGGGTGGCTGTAAAGGAAGCTGAGAAATGGACCAGGTGTAAGCCAGTTGGGAGGACTTTTGTTAATAATAATAATAATAATAATAGCAATAATAATAATAATAGCAATAATAATAATAATAATAATAATAATAATAATAATAATAATAATTTATATCCTGCCCATCTTGCTGGGTTTCCCCAGCCACTCTGAGCAGCTTATATGCAACAATGCATCAAACATTAAAAAAAACAACAACAAACAAACCAATAAGAACAATAATAGCAATAATAAACAGTTTACACTTATACCCAAATTAAAATAACCGCCAACCCCAATTAAACATTTAATCCACATGAACCTGACAAAAACAAAAAGGAAAATTAGACCCTTTTAAAACATTTACCCAGTTGTCCCAACCCCAGAGTTGTTCCAGCAATGTCTCTCCGACCTCCCAGGAGCCCCTTTGAGAAAGGACACAAAGTGACTTCAAATCAGTGTGAATGTAAGTACAAATATGCATCCATGAATACAAGGGAATAATGCAAAAATGAAATTAAAACAACAGCAACAATAAAAAGTACTGTGTATTTTGGGTCTATGGACCGCAATAAAGTTGTGTGTGTGTAAATAATAAAAAAAATACAGTGCCATGCATTCCAAATTCTAGTATGATAGGATGGTGGATTTTTACTGTGGCCCTTATTGCTAACATAAAAAATAAGTGAGTGCAAAGTCAAAACAAATTTATGTGATTTTTTTTAATACCATGAAGAAATATCATTTTGAGTCACTATTTCCATGAGGGCTAAATATCACACCTGTAGTCCAACGGCACACATTATAAGTATTTCCAGTGTTTGGACAATGCAAATCTAGATGCAATGAACAATTGGCCAATTAATTTTTAAGCTTTTGTTTTTTATTTCAATATACAAGTGCTTTCAGCTTGCTTGGACAAAGGGAAGTGAATGCTTCAGTAAATGGAAACTCTGAACAACCACAAGCAACATGCGGCTAATAATGTACTGACAATAAATTTATAACATTATATTGTTTCACAATTCATAAACAGCAAACATGTAACACGTGCATAAAGTCACAAATAATAAGAGTCAAATAAATGTTCCATGAACAGAAAAAGTATGGTAGGCGTGGCCAGTCATATCAAAGAACGCTAAGATGGAGGCAAAATGCCTTTCAACAGTCAATATCCTGCAAATATGCGGTGACAGGTGCTCCAAACATAGAAATAAGGTATTCCAAGCACAGCAAAAGACAGCAGCAAACAGAACAGTTTTTCCTGGATGAACTGTTTCAAAGATGATTCTTCATCAGCAAATAGATTGTCCCCAGAGGTATATCTAATAGCAATGGATCAGCAATCACTTAAAAGTAAATGGAAAGTCAGGTGCTGATCTCAAACAAAGGCACTAAAAGAACAAACTTTATTGAAAAACTTTAAAATATACTCAATTAAAAGTTAGAAAACAAATCTTACAGTAAGGGTAACCCTGGAAGGCATTGGCCTATCACTCAACATTCAAAAAACCAAAGTGCTGCACCAACAAGTACAAAATAACCCCTCTACAGCGCCACAAATCCAACTCAATGGTGTAATATTGGAAAATGTCAATCACTTCTCCTACCTATGCAGTTATCTTTCCACAAGGGCCAACATTGATGCCGAAATCCAGCATCGCCTGAGCTCTGCAAGTGCAGCTTTCTCCCAATTGAAGTGCAGAGTGTTTGAGGACCAGGACATTCACAGGGAAACCCAAATGCTTGTTTACAAAGCTATTGTACTACCAACCTTACTGTATGCTTGTGAAACATGAACCACTTATAAACGCCATCTCCAACTCCTCAAAAGAGTCCATCAGTGGTGTCTCCGGAACATTTTACACATCACTTGGGAAGACAGGTGAACTAATATCAGTGTACTGGAAGAAGTAAAGATCACCAGTGTTGAAGCAATGATTCTTCAACATCAACTTTGTTGGACTGGTCATGTTGTGCGGATGCCTGATGATAGTCTTCCAAAGCAACTACTCTATTCCGAACTTAAAAATAGAAAGCGTAACGCTGGTGGTCAACAAAAGAGGTTTAAAGACTGTCTCAAGGCAAATCTTTAAAAATGTAGTATAAACACCGACAACTGGGAAACACTGGCATGCAAGGGCTCCAGTTGGAGAACAGCCTTTACCAAAGGTGTCATGGGCTTTGAAGACACTTGAACTCAGGACGCAAGGGAGAAATGTGCTAGGAGGAAGGCACACTTGGCATATCCACACTGTGATCAACTCCCACCCGGAAACCAATGTCTCCACTGTGGAAGGATGTGTGGATCCAGAATTGGCCTCCACAGCCACTTATGGACGCATTGTTAAAACTGTGTTTATGGAAGACAATCTTACTTGGCTACAAGTGATTGCCAAAGAAAGGAGGAGGAGGAGGAGGAGGAGGAGGAGGAGGAGGAGGAGGAGGAGGAGGAGGAGGAAGGCATTGGGAGAAGGAAAGATATTGCTTTGCTGCCAACTTTGGTAATCTTCAGACAACATTTGTATGGGGTTTGCAACTTGATAATCCTCATTGGCAGTGTGCAAAAACAGATCTGTTCAGGGCAATTCTTGAGATGGTTGCCACAATTTTTTGCTCATTATAAAAATTGCAGGAGACAGAACTGGTTGTTTTCCTGGGAATGAAAAAATAATTGAGCCTGCAATTAAAGTCATTAATTCATTTTAAATGACTCAGGTAGCAATCCTTTACATGCTTACCTGGAAGTAAGTCACATCAAGCACAAAGGGACATACTACTGCGTAGGCATGCACAGAATTGTGTTATTATTTGTCCTTGCCTTTGTTGTTCATTGTTGAATATGGTCTGTATTTTACATGTATCAAGCAAATACAGTTTCGAAGAAGTAAAAATGTCTGCCAGATGTTCCTGAATGTTATTTTCTGTTTCTTTCTCTTCTTTTTAATGAAGAGTTCCTTGCAGATAAATAAGAAAGCCTTCATTAGAACAAAAGAAGATACAGTACCTGCTGTCTAAGGCCTGTGGCCCATCTAGTCCAGCATTCTGTTCTTACAGTGTCAATTAGATGTCCACGAGAAGCTCACAAGCAGGACCTGAGTCAAACAGCATTCTCACTTCCTATGGTGTTCAGAAGCATTACCGCCTCTGACCGTGGAGGCAGGGTACAGCCATCATGGCTGGTAGCCATTGATAGCATTATCCTTCACTAGCCTGGTCCCTCCAGAGGTCTTGGCCTGCAATTTATAGTCCAAAACATTTGGAAGGCTCCAAGTTGGCAAAGGCTAGAATAAGGCATCAGATGACCAAAAGCTAGCTACTATTCTACCTTCTTACAGATCAACATCTCCTAGCTCAGTCCTGCAGGATCCCTTAGGTCATTTGCACATCCAAGGTTTGAATTCTCCTTGGTTTTAAGCTGATTTGTAACATGAATGCAAAAGTAGTTGGCCTAAATAAATATTCACTCCCCCGCCCCTTGTATGTTCTAACCCGCATTAACAATGTTCTTATGTGGAATCAGTGGATTGTATCCAAAGCTACTCCTACTTAGAGTAGACCCACTGGCATTAATCATGAGTAACTTAAGCCCATTAATTTTAATGGGTCTACTCTGAGTACTTAAGTGGATATAACCCAGTAGACCAAGACAGGCTCCAAAGGTACATTCATGTCCCGTATGTTAAGCAAACAAAAAAACCAACACAACCTCTATGGCTTTCCCACATGTTGTGGTTAACCTAAGAAGAGCTATAGGGCACAGGAGCTTATGAGTGGGGCAACTGCTGTGTATGCAATCCAATAATTGGAGTTGCTGGCAAGCTGTAAATCTTGTCGTGGGTGTTTTTCTGTGGGGATGGTCATGTGATAATGCCTGTGACATCATTGCTGGGTACATAACAAAGCCGCCTCATTGCTGCACCATGCACTGTTGCAATTTTGATCAAAACTTTCCCACTTCTTTCCACTTCATAAGCTGTTTGCTCGTCTTATACAAGTCTCATTCATGAACTTCCTGCTGAGAGGGGGGGGGCTACCCTGGCCCCAGCCGCGTCATAGTGGCAAATATCTCACTGCCTTTGACTAAGACAGCTTCCCGTCTGCCGCTATTTCGCAAGCAGGATTCAGCGACTACCGGTAAAATCAAGTTGCACAATCCAAGTGCATTTGGCACTCTTGTGCAACAAACCTGCTTAAAAAGAAAAAAGAAAAAAGAAGCTGGACCTTTCTCATTAAAGAAAGTCATGGAGAAATGCAGCAGAAATGGTGGAGTAACAATTGTTTCTATGACGTCTCATAACCTCTCCACAAACAAGTCAAAATGGATGCTCATTAAGCAGTCGACATTGTCTAACCTGCTTTGTGCAAACAAGTCGTGATAGACGCCAAACGAACAGGTCTTCTGGAAGCAACTTCATACTATCAACACCGTAAAATAGTATTTACCCAATATTTTATTAGATTAACTTCAGTCTGGCAGGTAACATTCTTTTATTTTCAATGTTCATTGTGGCCACCTATACCTGAAGAGGAGTGTTGTGCAATTTGAAATCTAGTTCCCCATCTTCTGAACAGTAGTTTGCTCTGCTTTCCTTATTCCAACAAAGTTGTCTGACTCTGCACATGTCTAGCTTGAAGAGCTCTGGATCAAAGCCAGCAAATCCCTTTTCTATGAATTGCTGATGAAGAGGGAAATTCTGAAATCTTGTCATGAATCAAAATCTTGCCATGAATCAAAACCAAACAAAGGTTGCTGTACCCACAATATCCTATCCACTGAACCCTGGGGGAGAAAAGAGACTTCCCTCTTGTCAGCTTCCATGATTTCACCAGCCATTGTTTGCATAATTTTAATCCTTAGAGCAGGGCTGGAGATGTTGTGGAACTCCAACTCCCATCAGCCCCAGCAAGCATGGTCCATGGTCAGGGATGAAGGGAGTTACAGTCCACCAACGACTGAAGGGTCACAGGGCCCCACCCCTGCGTTATAAGCTAGAACTCTGCTTTTCAAATGTTGATGTTTTAAGGATGTCAGATTATTGGTAGGAGCACTTTTTCTTAAAATTAAATCGCTTTATCTTAAATATACATGTGTGTGTGTGTTTATATATATGTATTCCTTCCCAGATGCTGGGCAGTATCCATGAAATGAGACAGTTTTCCTTTCAAATTTTTCCAGGAAACAGGAGTTCTCTTCCACATGTTACATTTAATGTAACTCAAACAAATGCTTTAGGAAATTCCTACTAATTCATTGAAATGGTGACCTTGGCAGTAGAGACATGGAAATTTGACTCAGAGATATTGTATTTCTTTTTAACTGTACAGGCGAGCAAGGACTTAAGAGCCGACTTGCTCAAAGAGAGAAACTCATGTTACGCATAAAGGACCTGGCAGGCCCAAACACAGAAATTTCCAGAAGTGTTTGCGTGGCAAGAACTCTGTGCCAATCCACATATTTTAGCTATTCTGGCCGGATGCCCAGAGTACAAGAAGGTTGTGGAGCTGCGCAGCTCGCCGGCTTCCCTGATGAGTTTCCATCCTGCATGGCAACACTGGGTAATTTTGCATGCCAAAATCTCCTGCTACTTATATTGTTACAAAATACCAGATGTGCTTAATAAAGAGTAAGTGAAGCCAAACCTAGGGTAATCACATAACCTATCATTAACATTTTCTAAAAACAAAACAAAAAAATAAATATGCAATCGGAACGCCAGATTACTGTTTTGCTTTGTTTGCTTTGCGCCCTGTTGTTGGAACCCCCCTAGGGTGATGGGAACAAGACACGGTAGGAGTAGACAGTTCTGGAGCATTTGACAACATTGTTTACAATCACACCCCTGCACATCTGAAACATGTGTGAGAAAAGCAAAGGCTAAGCAGATTTCCTTTGTGATCAGCACGAGGACCGAAAGGGAGGGGCTGGGGAAAAGGCTGCGGGAAGAAGTCTGCACAAAAGGAAAGGAACGAAAGAAAGAAAGAAAGAGAAGAAGAAGAAACATGAAGTGCGAGGGAGTCATGTTTCCTTATCCCATGGAGAGGAACAGAACAGAACAGAACAGAACAACAACACTAGCTTCATTCTCTGTCCCTTGGACATCCATAACTCACTCATGGGCAAATAGACCTGGTTAGATGAAATTTGAGGACAATCAAATCTGCCCAGCCAGCTGAAGTTCTGACTTGTACAGGCCAGGCATCCAGTCACGAAGGCCGCTGCACACACGCACGAATGCCTCTTCAGATGATCCCAGTTTCAGGAATAACAATTAAGGATGCAATCCTGTACTGTAGATCTGTTAGCTAAGCAGTTTGAGTAATCAGCAGAAGCCTCATGCCTCTCTTTGTGGGAGCCTAGGCCTCACCACCAGTTAATATGGGGGACCTGGGTTACTTCTGCTCTTACACAGTTAGGAAGTCCATCATGCCTGCCTCATCATTTAACTACCTATCTGCTTCAATAGGCTTTACATAAATAAATACAACTTGGTCCCCCCAAGGCCCCTGCTGATATATTCCCTAACCCACAGAACGTCTCCAGCTCCTTGGGAGTAGGGGACCGTAGAACGCTGCTTTACGCTGAGTCAGGCCATTGGTCTATCTAGCTCAGTTTTGTGTACACTGGCTGGCAGCAGCTCTCCAGGGTTTCAAGCTGTGAATCTTTTCTGAACCCTGCCTGGAGACTGAAGCTGGGACCTTCTTCGTTGCACAAAAATGCACCTTGGCCTTACAGCACATTTATTTGAGCCTGCTGCTAACGCTTCTCTGTCTAGAACCCCAACAGATGCACTGCCTCAGAACTCCGGGCACAAACAGCCAACACAAAACCCCACTCCAATGACTGGGCTGTGATGGGTAGACTGTATTTTCATGTCTGTGTACGTTTTTCCTGCTGCCCTTGCCTTGGATCTAATGGCTGTTCTGCAGCAGCAGTACATCTCCAATCGTGGTACAATGTAACTGCAAGACTGCTCTGCAAACAAGTACGGTACTAGCCTCTGCTTTAGTAGGGAGAAAGCGATCCAAGCACAATGTTTTTCTAGGCCCCCTTTAAAAAACACATAAATTTCCTCTAATGTAACAGGAGTACCAGAAAATACACAAATCACTTCTTCTTTTTTTAAAGGACTCCTTTGGATATAAAATGTATGTCAGAAGGAAATGGCCATTTTCTCCCAATGAAAGGGTTTGTGGTTACAGTTAAGCATTTTAAACAAAATAAGCAGGGAAAGAAAAAGACAAAGAAATATCTATGTTTATCTAAGTCATTTTATTACAGTTATTATCCAGACTGGCAAAATTGCACAGATCTGAAACTCGTCAAGAATCTTAATTATAGCATAAAGGAAAAATGTGTTTAGTTTTTCATTGTAGAAAAGTGATCTCTTACATATGATGAATGACAAGGCTATGCTATGTTTGGGGGAAAGGAAGGTGTGAATATTTGCGCTCAAAATGAAAGCCAGGAGAAGCTCCTACAAAGCATACAAGTGTTGCTGCATGACAAATGCAAGGCCGGTGATGAAAATGAATCACAGCAGGTGAACCAGTTTTGATAGGGTTGAGTCATCGCAGCCCAGAGGGAGCAGAGTCAACTCCTTGACTTGTTCTCACAGTTGCATAATAGGATGCCAGCCAAGCATTCAAGAATGCAATAAAGGTTTCTTCATAGAGACACAAGTCCGGGTGGAAGAAGTGTGCTTTCCTTGGAAGGCTTAGGGCCTCTTCATGCTATAACCCTCTAAATTTGGGGGCTGGTGGCACGTTCTCTCTGCTCCCCTCATCACCATTTTGATCACATTTCATGAGTTGTAGGGAGGCCTTTTGAAGTGGGGTGCCTCCTATAGTCTTGGAGGACCCATACACAGTTGAAAATACAAGTACAGGGAGCTCCCCGCTTCTGAAGATTGTCCTCTATCTTCTGTGCAAGCTTCTGGGGGCCACATGCCAGTGTTGGTTGGGGCAATGAACATAAATATCACCTTTGTACAGCACAAAGTTTTTTGTGTTTGATTATGTTTTTATATGTGTTAGAAGGTGTCCAGAGTGGTTGGTGCAACCCAGCCAGATTGGTAGAGTATAAATGCTGCTGCTGTTGTTAGTTGTTATTTTCTAGTTTCTAAACACACCCAACAATCTATCCTTCACCCAGTTAAGCAAGAGGCATTATCAGAGTTCAAGGACACATTTCAGCCAGGTAAAAACACTCCAGGAGGGTGTGAATCAGGTCACTGGGTAGGTGGGTGGGATGGCGGGGAAGGCGCATGGCCAAGAGACGGCTGTGAGGGCAAGATTCAAAGACACAGAGGGCCTCATTCTGCTCTCAATTCCCCACCTGTCATGGAGGGTGATTAGAATGGTGATAGCAGGGGCAGGCAGCTCACTCACACCTTGTGTGTTAACAAGAACACTGAATGCCGAAAGAGGAATTTTATGTCCCAGTAAACTGATTCATGATTGCCGTTTGTGAATGGTGTGCTCATCTCTAGATTCCTGTTTTTGCAGGCAAGCAGCGGCAAAGTGAGAAGCAGTACAACAACCCCACTCCTCCCAGCAAACTGCAGTGAGTGTGTGTGTGTGTGTGTGTGTGTGTGTGTATGCATACCTCGGTTTGCATTCAGAAATTATGCTGATCATTGTGGCTGCTTTTATTGACACCTCGACACAGAGGGAAATCTTGTATATAATATACTTGTACAACTTAAGTGGTCGCTATTGGATTGTGCCTATGACATTATCACTGAGAACGCTGACACAGACATGCACACAATTTTCTGTACTTTAAAATGGTTTAAATGTTCTTTTTTTGTGAGTGTTGGAACTTTCCAGGAGGAGCGTATCTCTCTGATCTATTGCACAAGTGCCCGTATGGCTCTTCAAAGCTGGGGGAGTGGAGAACTGACAGCTGTGCTCTCTGCAGCAACGTCCTACATTTCAGCAGACATCCTTCTTTATTCCTTTGGAGAATTTTTGCCTCCCTTCGACTCCAGCATAGAGTGCACACCTCCCATTTTGTGTTTGTTTCTTTGAACTTTCAAGCTAGAGAGGGAAGGTTTAGCCTTCTTTCCCTTCCTCTGTGCCGCAATCTCCACGAAGATTGTCCTCCTCTAGCAAATTACTCTTGAAAAAAAGCTCCAGTGCTTTTTCCAAGCCTAATTGCTGTTGAGGAGGGGTTAAAAAGTGTGTGTGTGTGTGTGTGTGAGAGAGAGAGAGAGAGAGAGAGAGAGAGAGAGAGAGAGAGAGAGAGAGAGAGAGAGGAAGGAAGGAAGGAAGGAAGGAAGGAAGGAAGGAAGGAAGGAAGGAAGGAAGGAAGGATTGCATGTGAATATGGATGTGTGTGAATATAAAGTGTGGATGTGTATGAATGCATCTCTCTGTGTGTAGCTGTATCCAAATGGGTGTTTAAGAATGAGAGGTGACTTCATCCACTTTTTCCATTTCCCCATTCATTTTTTGCATTGGCCCCCACCCACGACTGTTCTATCTCCTCCTGCCTGGCTATCAAAGATTAGGCACAAGGGAATGCCGCCCTTGGGCTAGAAAGGATTCCCCACCCATGGTTTAAAGGGTCACGCTGAATTTTCTGTAGCAGGAAAGCAATCTGCTTTGTTGCAGCAGGATTCCTCCCCTCTTCTCCTTATTTCTGTAGGACAGAGGCTAGCACAGTTCATACTGCTACAAAAGAAGCCGCTGCCTCTGCATTAGCCTTAATAGCAGGAAATGCCACTAATTTCCACATTGGAATCATACCCTTCTTGCAGATTTTTTGTGTGTGAAGTGGCAAACTGATCTGCAACCTGCTGGCATTACAGAGAACACAGCAAAGTCCAGTGCTGGCCCTTATGGTTTGGGGGAACCTCAGAAAGAGAGAAACCCAGGGCCCCTTGAAAGTGTGAAAGCATGTCAGGCATAAAAGAATCACTTAATTCCATAAATGAAGCTGCAAGGAAAGTATGGATGAATGTATCATCATATATTCATTGTGGTCAATTTTTTTAATTACAATTGGAAATGAGACTTCTGCTTAATACGTCATATCAACCCTACACAGTAAATACATGAACACAAGTCCAAAACGAAACAAGCCACGGCCTTGATATGTGATGCTCTTACATAAGCCGAGTCAATTCTCTAGTACTCCGTTTGACCTCCCACCCCCCGCAAGGCCACAGCTGACAAGTTTGTGCACGTAACTGACTACAGGACTGCAGCCTGAGATGCTCTGGATTTGAATACAATACTACAGAAGTCTGAATAGGCTAAACTAGAAGCACTCCATTATTCTGGCCAGTAGCAATGGTTTTAGTTTCACAAGTGATGAAAGATGCTCAGGCTCTGGCCTGGAAGATTATCCAGAAAGCAGAGTAGAGGTCAACTGGGTGTGTTGGGTTTCTTTGCCAGACAAAAGACACGGCAACAAAGAGGCAGATCACTTACATATTTCCAGTGAAACTCTGTCCACATTGACTTAGGAAGAAGTTGCATAGGCTCCATGCTATAGAACTTGCTACACAAAATGCCACATAAAGCTGCAGCAATATAGGCAAAATACACTTTCTGAGTGCACACACACACACCTTGATTTTTAACACAACATATTACATGGGAACTAATTATGGAGCTCATCACACAGCCATAGCCCTTGTTTGAAGTGAATCACACTGCCAAGGACATATTCTACCTGTTCCAGTCTTTAAACAACTTCAGAAACTCTCTAAGCATAATCCCAAGAGGGCTCTGTATAAGTAGCTTGTATAATGTTCAAGCTACTGAGTCAGAACCCTTGAGTCAGATCAGATAGCCAGGGAAACCTTGATCAAAAACCACCTCTCTGTGGGATCTAAGAACTGGGACAATGCAATCCAGAGTCTATACCACACTGTCCCCCAGGCCTCCTATTTTTTTTTTACGGAAAAGAATAATTATTATGTGAGCATAACAAACAGCAGACAAAAATCACAGGACCTCTTAAAACAATGAAAATGGTACACAATGCGATTTGTGGATATTTATTAGTAACTGCCCTTCACCCTAAAGTTCCAGGGTAGGTTACAGCATCAAAACACAATGTTACAAACAGTTTAAAACAACTTAAAATCACAGAAATAAGGCAGGTCCTAAAAAGATACAACTCAGTTTCTTTAATTCATTATATATCATTTCCCAGAAAGCTTTTACCAGTGTACATGTCCACCACATATGGTAAAAAGTACCCTCCTTCCCTTTACATTTCCAACACAGATTTGAACTTGTTTTGTACATTTTCGCAATTTTACTCGGTGTTAGGTACCAACGATACATAAACTACCTCTCCCCAAACCAGGAGAGGGAGCTCCCTGGATGCAGAGTAACCAGGTCAACTGCGTGACCACTGTGGCAACATCATTTACAGAGAAGCAACTGGCTTTTCTTCTGCACAAGGCAAGTAAAGGAGATGTGCTGCTGCCATGTTAATCCGTTGCTCACGTTCATTGCAAAGAGGCTTGTTGTAGTAGGAGAACTTCCTGGTAGATTATTATATCGGCATCCTTTGAAACTGCCATTCACTGTTGCAATTAGGCAAGATTCTTCAGATTCTTCAAGGCCCAGTCGTAGGTTGTCTACACCCAAAACATTTAAAGTGTGTGACTTTCCCCCAACAGTTCTGGGGTAGTTAAGGGTGCCAGGAATTGTTGCTCTGGGAAGAAAACAAAAGTTCCCAGGATTCTTTGAGGAAAGCCATGTTCTTTAAATGTATGGTGTGTGCACAGCCTAAATAAAGACCATGTCACGGAAGTCCTGTGTGTGTGTCACCACAGCTGCATTATTTATTCACCTAAGGAAAAGCTGCTTCTGCTGCTACTGTTGCTGCCACTCTATAGTTAGTATGTGATGTCAGCGGATTGTTTGGAACCCTGGAAACTGGCAGGGAGCCACCTCTCACATGATATATGAAATCACTGATAAATGCTTCTTTTCAGCGAAAGAAAAACAGCTTAATAAATGCAGCTCTTTTCGGCTTTCATCTTTCCTCCCACCACTTCTGGGATTTGTCTCTCTGTGGCATGGCTCAGTCGAGTCTGTGAAGTGGAAATGAGTGCTCAGAATCACAGATCAAAATTAGGCATTTGGTATGCTCAGGATGCTGTCCCTCCTCCCCCCCCGCCCCCACCTCCTGGCCAATCTCCTAAATCTTGGAGTGCTGCCAAAGCCCTAGTGAGTCAGACAAAAAAGAGAATTGGTACAGCAGAGGCTTTGTGGGGATTCTGAATTTCTGGTATGCGGCTTCGTTTTTATTGTTTTGGGGCTGCTTTTTTTTTTTAAAAAAAGAAAGAAATATAAAACTGATATGCAGGAGTGACATTCAAGAGCAATTCCTTTGCTATAAAAAAAATAGAGAGGCATTACTGCCAAGTCAATTAGAATCAGTAACAAAAATCAGTCTCCTCCCATGCCTGGGTTTAGCTAGACAATGTTATGTTGAACACATATACAGAGAAGCTTCTATAAGAGGCCATTGGCTGCCATGTCTGTGAAAATAAGAATAAAGGGCTTTTGACAAAGGAATACTGTTTCGCCTAGGCCAGACTCTACCCCGTTGGAAGATGGCACAATTCCACCGAAGGCAACTGAGTTGATTTATCGAGCTCTTTTATACCCAAATTAAAATATACATTTATAAAACTACAACTTCACAGTCTGGCACTTTAAATACATCCACATCAGTAAAGCCATTTGCTATAATAATGAGCGAGAGGGAAATGAGTGCCTCCAAAAAAGGCTCTGTTCCCTCATTGATCATGGCTTTCTGTGAGTGGATTTGTATAAAAGCCACAACTTTGGTTAGAGTAGCAGCATGTTATCAGCAAGTCCTATGAATAATGCTTCTGTGCTGGATTTGTCTTTGTTTTGTTTTGTCATTTTAAATGTTACCTGTACAAATTAATAACATGGTTTTCCCCACATATAACGCTCCATGGCAAGAACACACTGTTTGTGCTGATGGGATGAGTTGCAGCATGGTAAATGAGGCATGAGGCATTTTAAACTCAAGGGTGGGGAAGAGATCTAACGCATAGGCCTTAAAAACAGGCAAGTGAGACGGATGGACTGAGATTGGTCATTTTTGTAAGAATGATACATCGGGGAGAGTTGCAGAACTGGAACCGTTCATTCGTTCATTTTTTTTAGTCTCATAAATTTTCAGTAAAATTCTTTACTGCTGCTATTAGTTGTGCAACTGGACTGAATACATTTACTCCAATGCTACTGCAGACCTATCAAAGCAAAGGTGGATAAGAGACTGTATCGTGCATAATTACTGAAATTCCAGTAGTTTCTTGTAGATGGGAAATGTTAAGGGCCAAAGTATGTGTAACACTACAGCTGTGTTGCAGAGAATCACAGATCTCTCAGGGAGGGGCAGCTGTGCCAACATGTCCCAGACCCTTGTTGGTTCTGTGCATGGCACATGGCTTATGAGTTTGACTGCTTACATAAAGCCAGTGGGTTTTTTTCTGGGGGGACATAGGGGTTGTTGTTGTTGTTTAGTCGTTTAGTCATGTCCGACTCTTCGTGACCCCATGGACCAGAGCACGCCAGGCACTCCTGTCTTCCACTGCCTCCCGCAGTTTGGTCAGACTCATGTTTGTAGCTTCAAGAACACTGTCAAACCATCTCATCCTCTGTCATCCCCTTCTTCTTGTGCCCTCCATCTTTCCCAACATCAGGGTCTTTTCCAGGGAGTTTTCTCTTCTCATGAGGTGGCCAAATTATTGGAGCCTCAGCTTCACGATCTGCCCTTCCAGTGAGCACTCAGGGCTGATTTCCTTCAGAATGGATAGGTTTGAACTTCTTGCAGTCCATGGGACTCTCAAGAGTCTCCTCCAGCACCATAATTCTAAAGCATCAATTCTTCAGCGATCAGCCTTCTTTATGTTCCAGCTTTCACTTCCATACATCACTACTGGGAAAACCATGGCTTTAACTATACGGACCTTTACGTAGGGGCACACATACCCTAAAACATTTTGTGAATCTAACGGGAGAATAAACTAAAAAATTTAGTTTCTTCTCTAGCATGGTGAATTGTCAGTTCTGCTGCCAGGGGCAAATGAAGGCGTCGTGACACCCAGGACGGGATGTCACTACATAGGACACATGTGCAGCGTTGCTACGTATGATGCATGCACCGTACGTAGTGACGCTGCACACGTGCTGTACATAGCGGTTTGCCAGCGGTGCCACTCCAGCACCATACGGACAGTGGCGGGATCCCTCCGTCGCCACTACATGCGATCCTCTACATGCAGTTGCGGCAGCGTGATGGCTACTTGCGCTGCCACGAGCCCCTCCAGGGTGCCTTTTTGTCACCCCCCAGACATGGCATCCGCGGCACACCACCCCTCACCCCCCGTTGCGACACCACTGTCTGTTGCTACCCCCTCATTTCCTGTCACAGTGTATCCTGAGTCTCAGAGGAAAGCGAGCATTTAACGTGTGAAGTAGAAGTTGGAATCTTGCATGGTGATTGGTCAGTTTTGTTGTATTTACTGTATTTATTTTCCCCCATTTGAAGTATAAAATGGTGGTTTTCTGGAGTCGAGAGTACCCTCAAACATATTTTTTTGTAGAAAAAAAAGCACTGCATACAGGAAGAACCAGTTGACAACTGCAAAACAAACACAGGTTTCATCACACCTGATTACGGCCTGTACTCAGGTTTCAATTCAATTTCCAAAAAGACAGCCATGTTAAATGAAAACAAGCAAGGAAGCTTCTAAGTCTGTTACCCTTAGTAGTCTCCATGCTAGTCTGCTGCAGTGAAAACAGCAGAGTCTAATGGCAGTTTAAAGCTTCATGTGGGTCGTGTTTGTTTGTTTTTTAAACACAGGAGCAATTCCTTTGAGTTGCTTCCTTGATTGCTGTCATGGTGGTCGAAAGAGAACTGAGCAAGATCTCACTCAGGCATGCATAGAGAATCCCAGATCTCTCGAGGGGAGAGGCAGCAGCACCAGCCTGCCCAACATTCTTCCCTAGCATGTGCCATGAGTTGGTTCTCTGCAGATGCAGGACTCATATGAGGAACTTCAGAGAGCCATAAAGAGCTGGCACAATCTCCTAGGAAGTCCTCCAGCACAAGCTTCATTCAAATGCATGGCAACAGCACATGAGCTTGGGAATAGTCGAGGGCCATAGCTCAGTGGCAGAGTCTCTGCTTTGCTTGCAGAAGGTTCCTGGGTCAATCTCCAGCATCTGCAGGTAAGGCTAGGGACGTTCCTCTGTCTGAAAATCTGGAGAGTTGCTGTCAGTCTGTGCAGATGATGTTGAACTAGATGGTCTGACGTGGTAGAAGGAAGTGTCTTATGTTTCTAGTCTGTGCGCAACTCTTATTCATTTCCTCAAGTCTCATGCAGGAATATCTTCTGGTGGATTTCACCCCAACTGGCTTCCTTTGTCATTCATTTTTCAGGGCACAAATACACACACCCAAATGTCACTGCATCACCAGGTAGTCCACAGTGCTCCTTCCGACATCTTTGCCTCTACCTCCTCCTAAAGGCAGGTTCAAAAGACGAAGATGACACACAGCATGTGGCCGCTTGCTGTGTGTGGGTGTCTAAAAGCTACCGTTGAATCAGGCCAATGGTAAGACAGCAGCATCTATTAATGTGGGATGTTTTCCTGTAAAAAGTTTACTTTCCAAATTCCTAGCTGGCTTTTAAATGGATGCCACACACTGTTAATCACTTTTTAAGTCCTCAGATATGATTATTTAAGGGCACCCGTCTTTAACACGCACTTTAATTGGCTTTGTGGCATTATTTTCCACCCATGAAGAAGCTAAAGAAAGATTAGGAATTATAATTAAATTCATGATCCTCCACCCACCCCCAACTTACCCAGATTTAAGAGACTGTGCAGGAGGGGCGGCTTCAGAGCAGGCAGGGATGGGAGAAATTAGAGCAGGAAATAAGAGGACAATGCACCGTACGAGCTGCCGCAAGGTGTCAGATCCGCATGAATCCTTTTCTTCTACTGTCTTAAATACAATAGAGCCGGTTGCTATGGAAACAGGCGTAAAAGCACCCACACAGGCAAGCAGGCAAAGGCTAGAAATGAAAGGGAACATAATATTTTTAAGGCCACTTATAAGGAATGATAAAGAAAGAGATTAGCTGCATTCATCATTTGCACCCAGGGTATAACACCTTGTGATTTATGCTAAGGGGAGCTAAATGAGGATGTGCAAGTTATATTGGTGAATTATAAAGTCTGCAGTAAAGTGAATTTAGCAGAATATTGGACGTTTTCTGCAATCAGCAGCTAAGGGATGTTTACTACAACTATGCTAATCAGAATTCGTCATCCAGAACGAGAAATGCTATGCAATGCCAATGATCATAATGCTGTCAGGAAGTAACAATGATTTATTTTCCTGCTACTATGAGATGTGAATAATTTTCTACATCTTTAGGAACGGGAGGGAGATCAAAACTGATTTAGCTGCAGTCTTAAATAGATATGCCCTAACGCTTAGAAATAGACCACATTCATCTCTTATGGATGAGATGCATGCTTGTTGACCTTCAATGCAGGCTGTTTACTTCTAATTAGCACTTAGCTTGTACTCTGCTTCCTTTCGCATACAATCTCTGCCCCCTAATCCCAGATGTTTGGGAACAGTGATGGTTAATGTGCACATGCTTAAGTACACTCTCAACGACTAGCATTTTACATAGGCCTGCCTTTCAAGACATGTACTGGACGCAGCTATGGATGAAATGAAGCCATCATTCTAGGCAACCTGTCAGCATGTCAACAACAAATTGGAGAGGTAAGCCAATGAAACAAAACACCTTCCCGCTCTTAAGCAATTGGGGGAGGGGAGTAGAAAGGTAGATCGGTCCACAACTGAGGATGTACCATGGCAGCTTGGCCACAGCTCTGCCCATAGTGGGCTGGTCTATGATGCTGCAAGAAAGGAAAGCTCACTGTGAATAGTAAGCAAGGCTATTAAGGACATTTTGAAAAGACTTAGGTGCATAGAGCACTGCGTAAACAAAGGGGAATTTGTCCTTACAAATGTGATCAGATCAATCCTTTGCTCTTACAGATATAGGTGAAGGAAGATTAACAAGAAACTAAGTAATCTATGACACGTCCCACTACGCTCTATAAAGGGAGGGTACAGAGGGGAGTAGCTTCTAAGTGAGCGGTGTAGAGAAAATGGTTTGGTCTTGTTTGCTTTGCATTGCAGTGCCGGCACGTAGCGTCCGCTGCTGCACTTGAGAGACCTGAATTGCTATTCAAGTCACAGCGCCAGCAATAAAAGTTAGAAGGATGAAGCCCAAAGGAACATGTTTCTTGTGACTGAGAAACTTTGAGTCTGCTCACCGCACCAGAATAATGATTAGTGCATGTCATGCTCAGCTAGAGAATACAGTAGCTGTCACTGTTGTTGAAGCCCTTCTCCAGAGCCAAGCAAGAGCTGAAATCCCCAATTCACAGAGGATTCAAATTACCATAAATAATTAGCTTCCTGAAAAATAGCTTCCAAAGGCTTGCAATCAAGTTGGAGTAGAATCATGTTTGTCTCCTCCAAAAGACATATTGGCAAAAATTCCTCGTTGCATATAAGATGGCAAACACCTTTTTTTCCTGAATCGGTGCAAAGCTGTGTTCAGTTATTCATGAACGGTGAGCACAAAGATCACCTTTCTGAACACACACGCACACATACACACAATGATTCAGTGCATGTGATTCTCTGCACTGCATATAAACTCTTTCACTTTTGAAGACTCTGCTATCAAGCCTGCCAGCTTAAGATTAGGTAGTATGTAATATTTGGCCTCCTCTTTCTTTACTTCCAATAGCAGAGCTAGCGGAACTTAACATTGGAGACCCTATTGCAAGCTTGCTGCTATATGGATCAATGTCATTTTCCAGGGCCGTCTTTAGCATATACGCAGCTGGGGTGCAAAGATCTGCCCAGTGCCCCCCCCAGCGCCAGTGGCCCCGAGGTCACTGCACTCTGCCGCTGAACCCGGACCTGAGGGAAGTGCCTTCCTGCTCCATCCCCACCAGCAAAAGGCAGCGACCTTCTGAGTTTCCCCTTCAAGGGGGAGGCCAAACTTCTAAGGGGGTCGCTTCGGGAACACAGCGGGGGCTGTCTTGTCGAGACTCCATGGCAGTGACATTGCATTCTCTTGTGCTGCCCCCCAAGGGTTGCCTTTGCAGTTTTCGCATTTGTTCCTCCCAGTGGCGGGCGCCTGGCACACCCCAGAATTCGGCACCCAGGTGCCCCGCACCCCTTGCACCCCTGGGTAAAGACGGCCCTGTCATTTTCACATGCGCATATGAAGGTGCTGGCTGCTTCTGCTCCACTGAGAATGTGTCCTGGGGATGATGTGCTTCAGCCCCTTAATGATAAAAGAACACACACTGCAAGCCCTGTGTGGTGCTTTGAAGTCCTGAAAACCCTTACCTGACATCATTGTCACATCAGGTGACTGACAGGTGAGCAGCCCTGACTACCTTTCAAACCTGGTCCACAATAATAATAATAAATTTTTATTTATACCCTGCCCTTCCCGGTTCAGAAAACCAGGCTCAGGGCGGCTAACAACAGATTTAAAACACTTAAGTGATGCAACAAAAAACAGCATAAAATACACAAGGGGCCCCATCTCTGAATTAGAGAGCGAGGCAGACTCTTTGAGACTCTCAGCCCAAGAGAAAGAGTGCTTCATAACTGAGCATTGCCAAGGAAATCATAGCAATACATGCTTTGATGAGGAAAAGAAGCCATTTGAAAACAGCAACAACAGAAAGAGCAATGGTCGCAAGGGAAACAGCAGCCAGCATTAAATACCTCAGCCACTGTTGGTGACTAGCACACAATAAGGCCTCAATGTATATGGCACAGAATCAGTAGAGGAAAGTCAGGCTGGACAAATGACATGGCCCCGTCACGGCAAGCAAGGGTCCTGAAAAACTGGGGGCCACTGCTATAGACTATTCACCCCAAAGCATCTCCTTGGTTGTCATGCAGACATTTCCTCCTATAACTACAAAAGGGCCTGGCAAGTACCTCACACAAATCCAAGCGATTATTCCATCACTTTTGTCATGTAACACATTTTGCTGCTTCTCCCCTACCAGAGACCTTCCAGTCAGTTTTTGGTTCTTGCTGTGCAAGTGCAGTAGTCACGTTGACTGGAGAAAGGATAGCAGATCAGGTATTTGGCAGAGTACAGAGCAAAAAGGAATGTATCAGTCAGGAAAGCAAAGGGATAAAGCTTTCCTGCAGAAAGAGAGATGCTCTTGGCAGTGGGTAAGGAATCCACTGATGCACTTATACTAGTGCCATATAATGTTAATTCTGCATTTGGGGGAGTCTCTTAGTGTGACAGCACTTGTGTGTTGGAACTCCTAGCCTATTGTCATTAGGAAGGTGCCTTCACTATTAGACACCTGCTGAAACGTGTTTTATTTCAGCAAGCCTACCCAGACATATTTAATGTGTGCTCATTTTTTAAAGTTGTGCTGAATTTGTAATAAAAATTTCTGATTAACCATATTTTTCCCTAAATGAATAAAATAAATATAAACATGTAGCTTATATATCTTAGTTCAGTAGTAGAATTTTTTCGTGTTTTCTCACACGTGAAGTAAACAATATTCATTAAAGAAATCTTTAACACAAATGTAAAAACTGCTTTCACTGCATCCTATTTCTCTTCAGTGGGTGCCTTCAGGCTGTCACTATTTTGCAGGAGAGATTTGAGGGCATAGCTTTCCAAATTTGAAGTGGATTAAAGAAATCTGTTGCTCTAGCACAACAAATCCTTTTTCTTTCTTTCTTTTTTTTGAAAAAAGGAAGCAACAACACCTTTTGTGGTCTGTAAGGTGATGGGCCAATGCATTGAAAAGTGTGAGATGAACTAATGGCTGACAGGAAGACATGTAAACAACCCACAAGCAAATCAGACTGAGTGCAGGATGAATGCTTCATTGTCATATAATGGCTCGGGGGGGGGGGGGAATCAGAATGAATGCTCAATAAAGATGAGATATAATCTAACCTCCACATAAACTTTGTGCAAGCTAATTTGGATTTCTCAGTAAGCAGGTTGTTTGGAGGGGGCCTATGTCACATTAATTAGCCGATGGCACAAATTGTATACAAGATGCTGAAAAAATAACTTTTCAGTGTTTTGTTCTGGAAACTGATTGCAAACAGACTCAGGCTTGTAGCTAGACCATAATATATAATTAAACTTGGATTTATGTTAGAAAATGCACAGCCTTGTTGTGCAAATATCTTTGCTCATCTCCAGTCCCTTATGGTTTCTAACATTGTCCTTGCATGTTTTGTCAGCTTTACAGAGTGCAGGCTGAGACAATATACTCTGTGATTCTTGGAGCTGGCAAATCCATACCAGTTGTGGCAGATTCTCCCTGTTCTGAAGCATGGAGTGCGCTCTCTGTTGTTTGGGAAAGGTATAGGGCTGGTGGTAGCCTTAGAGCAGGGGTCAGCAACCTTTTTCAGCCGTGGGCCAGTCCACCGTCCCTCAGACCTTGTGGTGGGCCGGACTATATGGGGGGGGGAGGAATGAACGAATTCTTATGCCCCACAAATAACACAGAGATGCATTTTATTTTTATTTTATTTATTTTTCTTTCCAATAATATTTATTAAGTTTCAAACAAATACAGCACATACTATGAAGGCACTAAAAGAAAAAGAAAAAAAAGAAAAAAGAAATAAAGCAAATATAACAAATGATAACCAACAATATAACCACAAACAGTAAAAATTAATTAATTAATTTAACTTCCAACTTCATAAACATATTGACTTCCTCTAATCTCTTCCATCTGAATTTCCTTGTAACTGAATGTAGCAGTTTTCCAATATAATTATTCAAAAAACAATATTCTGATTATAATCAAATTTCTTAACTTTTCTTAACATTCTATAGCTCATTTATTTAATTTATCCTAATTTAATCCTAGGCCTATTTAGTACTTTCAACTACTAATCTTTAATATTACAATACTTATTCAAATAATCTCTAAATTTCTTCCAATCTTCTTGATATTCCTCTTCTTTCTGGTCGCGGATTCTCCCAGTGAGATCAGCCAGCTCCATAAAGTCCATCATCTTCATCTGCCATTCTTCCACAGTTGGTAATTCTTGTGAAGATGCATTTTAAATAAAAGGAAACCTTCTATTTATGTAAAAACATGCTAATTCCCGGGCCGTCTGCAGGCCGGATTGAGAAGGTGATTGGGCCACATCTGGCCCCTGGGCCTTAGGTTGCTTACTGCTGCCTTAGAGGAACTTCATCCAGGTTGGAGTGTCTGGAGTCAGCACTGCTGCCGATGCCTCAGAGAGGGAACAAGTGAAGGTTCATGTGTACTGTTTATAAGCCGCTTGAGTCTGGGTGCAGAGAGGCAACCGTGTCATAGAGAGAACTGCCATATAGCAGATAAATCTGTATTGCTGTCTGTGCAGGGCTCCCAAAACAAGAGAGCAGTAGCAAGCTTTCTCTTTTGGGGAAATAGTAAAATAGTGAAAGCTTCCTCAGCATTCAGAAGAGAAAGACTATATAATGTGCACAATGGTTTGGAAGTGCCAGAAACAGGAAAGGATGCTTCCTCCTCCTATTTTTGCTTGTGTGCAGAGTTTATGTTGCTGATGTGCTGGTTAATAATCAGTCCACTGTGCCAGTGAAACAATTATAACCAGCAGGTTAGCATTGCACTAGACTATAAATTAGAGACACATTCTTCCAGTAAATTTATAACTGATGGCATTGAACTTAATCCTCAGAGAACATGTACATTGCAATAATATACGGTATGTTGCAATAAGCCGTCTAAAGCTTTTTAAATTTCTTGCACGGCAATTAAAAAGCCAAAGTGTTACTGGAAGAAATTATCCGGTAATTAACAGCAAGGTTACTGCATCCAGTAGAGATGTGTGTTAGTGTTATCAGAAGAGTTTTTTTTTTTAAAATGTGACTCTTTTAATAGATCTTCACACAAAAACTGGCTGCACTAAGCCTAATCCTTGCAGCTAACAGATGGTAATATGAATTTTCTGCAGGCTGCAGGATCAGGTCCTATGGGTTATTTTATGTGGATAATTTAAGAAAACTGGGAAACAAAAACACAACTGATTCCAAAATCAATTGTTAAATATTTGATGACATAATTAAGCCTTATTAATGTAGTGGCATTTATTTTGCAAATTAAAATTCCACAGGAATTCATTTTTATCATGTTGGGCCTGTATTTGTCATATTTGTTTGCTAAGTATTTGATTAATATTAGAAGAGCTAAGAAAAATAAGTTCATACTTTAGATATAGTAGCTATGTGGAAATAGTATTAATGAGTTAGTATTTATAATGCATACAAGTTCTAAATATTACTTTTGATATTTTTATTGCCACCCAGGACAAATACAGTTCATTACAAATGAGAAATTGTTTAATCTCCAAGCTCCATGAAATAATCAGCAGAACAAATTATTTTAGTGCTACTTTTGTATTCCTCTCCCTCTGCCTTCTTCATACTTCTAAAAAAACCCATTTTTGCTTTTGTTTCCATTTGCCCATCTTTCATCTCTCTCATCTCTTCCATTTTGATTATTCTTGTTATTGCTGCCCTTGCTGTGATTTTTATCTCCTCCTTTTATTTTTTTTTATGTTTATGATTGTATGGGTTTGTTTTTAAAATTTATATCATTGTACCCCTGCCCTGGATATCACATTGTGATAAAGGCCAGATTAATAATGTTTTAAATAAAATAAAAAGGGAAAAGAAATATCCTATATAGCTTCTGCCAGAGCCCTGATGCTAGCAGATTGATAGCTGTAAGAAGATCTCATTTCCAAGCTGGGCTAGGAATGGAGTTAAGGGATCAGGCAATGGATGAAGTCTCCTTTTGGGCAATGACACATATATCCATGGAAAGTTAAATATCGGCTCCTCCAGATGACCAATTTATTGAGCACTCATCCTGATTTTTTCCTTGAACAAAGCTCATGTGGAGGTTATATTGCACTGTCCTGTTTGTGCAAGGAATTCTACTTCTTCTCTGGAAGATTTGTTCCTCTGCACAGGTGTTTTTTTAGGGGGTGTGTGCATCAAGGTGCACAGGGGGAGGAGAGGGAGTGGAAGGTCCTTGCATGGGCAAGACAATTTCATTGGCTACAACTAGGGATGGGGCAAATAGGTCACTTTTGGTTTCTCTTCAGCTGCAGTCAGAAAGCAATTTATTCAGTTTTCACAATGTTTCCTTGCCTGATATAACCAGGAAAACTAGCAAAATCTAGCAGAAGATTAGCGCTCATTTCCATGTTATTTGCTTCCAGGGAAAAAAAATCTGTTTGCAACCCTATCCTGGAAAATCGAAATACTTTTGCATTATAATTTTATTTGACAAAATTTGAGTCAATATTCTGGCATACAGTTATCTCCACCATAACACAACAGGGAAAAAGAATGATCGGATTCAGGACAGAGGCACTAGCATTATAATCAGGAAAACTAACACAATAATTCTCACATCTGAATGCACCCAGAGTTGCTCAATTCTTCACATTATTTCCACATCAGTTTTCAAATTCTATTTGATGGATGAAAACCCATCAACAATTTTAGTGTGAATTTCTTCTAATAAACACATTTTTGTATGCCATTTTGATTATTATTTTTTCAATCAGTTGTTCATAATGCAATATAATTCTGCCTAACCCTGATCTCATTGCCCTCCATGACCAAAATCTGAAATTATGCCCTGGCCAAAACTTTAACCAGGTCCAATCCCCCCCTTCCAATGTTGCTGGCTCTCACACAAATAACTTTTTCTTTCTTTGCCATCCTCGATCAGAGGTAGGTTGCACTTTCCAGATGCCTAAAGACTGCCCAGGGAGTTTCTACTGCAGGTAGAAACAACCCATGGAACATGTTGAACTGGTGCTAGGATTCATCAATAGCTAGTCATTATTTTTTAAAAGGTTGAAATGTCTTAAATAATACCTTAAAATAACACCACAGTAGCTAAGTGTAGGACAGAATTCAGGCCTGTTATTTACATTTCATTATTGAGTTTGCTAGGTTTCAACACGGCTTTCCATAAAAACAGAGCCATTAACTCCTGATCTCACGTATATGGAAGGAGGGAAAGAGCCTGCCCAAGACTGAAAGAATTATTAATACATTACCTGATCTGTGGCAGGTAATGTGTGGTTTGCCACTGAATCTCCATGTTCCATTTGCCAACATTTTTAATTTTATCTGGATTACAGCTGAGTCTATACTAAAAATGTAAAACTTAATTTCCATTATAAACGGTCTCCCACGTTTTGTTTTTAACAAACCCAAACACCTCTACCCCACAAAACCTATTGTCACTGCAACCAGAGTACCATGCCTGTACAACAGCATCTGCTGTTGCTTCCCATTTGTTGTCTCTAAGAGGCAGCAACTGCCCTTGCTTTTGGCACTAAGAGGAAACAATATTTGAGCCCTTTGGCACAGTTTGCTAATGGTGCTTTCCTAAACCCTGCAGCATTAGCATTGCCAAGACAAAAAGAAAAAGGCAACACCATAACACAACTATGTCTCCTCATATCTTCTAGAAGTGTTTCAGGCACCCTGATATCCCCAATACATTACCTTGGATATATTTAGTTTAATTTCATTTTCATTCATTTATATCACACCTTTTTTCCATTATGGATGTCAGGAGTGCAGCCTATACTCAAGTAGGGCTCAGGCAGAGGCACATGCCTGACTGGCATGTTCTCTCCCTCCTGGTCGATCGTTCGGGAGCTTCAAAAGCTTTCTTCTGCCAACAGACATCGGCACACTTAGAGATCCGCAGAGTCTTTGCAGGTTGCATGACAGACCTCAGCAACTCAGCATTTTGGCTAATCTACTTTATTTACATATAAACACACACAGAGCACTGCAACATGGCTCCCTCTCTCTCTAGCATCAGACAGCAAAGAGAAAAAGAACAAAGGACAATAGTCCCATTTCACGGAACACAGTAACACAAACATCCTGTCTCCGTCACTTCCCGCTCTGTGGAGTCAAAACATAGAGCGTCATGTGATAGACAAAAATCCCATGACTGCAATCACGGAGCAGGAATTCTAACATCGGAATGCAAGGTGGCATGTATGTGGTTCTCAGGAAGCCTCCTGTCCAGGCACTTACCTGATCCAAAACTGCTTATCTCTCTCAGGTGTGTGTGTGTGTGCCTTCAGCCCCATAGGGGACAAAAAACACTTTCCGGGATAGAAATATAGAAAGTTGATGCTACTGAACTGAATCAGACCCTATGTCTATCTAGGTCATTATTGCCTACACTGACTGGTGGTGTCTCTCTGGAGTCTCAGGCAGCGATATTTCCTAGCCTGCCTTGGAGGTGCTAGGAATGGAACCTGGAAGCTTTTGTATGAAAGCATGTCCTCTACCAGTCAGTTTACAGCATTTCCACTCAAGTATGTCTGGAAAGCAGTCCAGAGGACAGGGAGGTGGGTGCTTTCGCTTCCATTTTCAATTACCGGTGGCTTATTGTTTCATCTGAAACTGGTTAATCTTAACTATCGTGCAGGGAAACAAACTAGAATCATAATCTGCGGTTTATTCGTTTCCCTAATCCAGTTTTTCCAGATTCTGAAGTAACAGTAAACAATGGTTAGTTCAAAAAAAGGAGGATATCCTCCATGCAGCTTGGCTGGAAAGGGATGGAAGAGCCTAGGAACCCTAATTCTTAACTGAATAAGGCCAAAGAGTCACCTCTATTAGGCTATGATTATTGCTGACTTTTTGTAATTTAGGTGCTTTGAACCTAATCCAGCCAATGTCACTGACGTTGTACACTGACTAGGATATGAGCCCCATCAGACACAGGATGACACTATGACTCCTATTAAAATCAGCTGGACTCTGTCATAGCTAAGTCTCAGGAAACTCGTGCAAATACCTCCATCTCAGTAAACCGGTAGACAACTCACCTGAAATGTTCCTGGGAGCATGAACAAAATATCATACTCGTTTTACAGCTTCCCATTTTAAAGGGGGAAAGATGTGTTCATTCTAGGCTGAGCTTGCCTTATGAAACAAGGCCACACTTCATCAGCAAAAATCTTCCACGTATAGTCTTGTCAAGCTTTCTATTAAATCAGTCAACTTCAGTCTATTCCAAATCCTGCAGATAAGATCTTCCAAAGCTGCCTAGATCCATCACCAGCTTGACAGGTCGTATCCCCTTCCTTCAGCATAAACCTCTTCTCTCCAGTACCTTAAAAATTCTCTTTGACACTTGTGGGAACTTTCATGATATAGCCCAAAAGCAGAGAGACATGCTAAACATCCTATACACTGTGGCTACCTTGGTGTCCTCTATGCACAAGCCAATCTGTGTGAGAGAAATGTGGCGCTTTCCTATTTGGCAGCAGTCTTATTCCTCTAATGCTGTTTCTTTATGCTGTGCATCAAACTAGACAAGATGGGAAATGCATTATTGCTCTCCCATTTCTAACAATAACAACAACAACAACAACAATAATAATAAATTGTTGCAGGAGCTTCCACCCCACCCCGCATCGAGATCATTATTGTGGTGTCGAGAGTTAATTATTCCCCTCCCCAGCACCATTCAGGGGATCTACAGGGCACCTGTGAAAAACACTTTACAATTTGAATTGTATAGCATTGTATAGAATTCAAATTGTAATAAAATATAATACAATATAAGAAATAAAAGAAGCAATAAGTTGAATTTAAAAAACCATACAGCACCTTACAACTGTTACAACAGGCAGAAATGAATATTAAGTCATCCACCAACACCCTCTATAGTCTCTGAGGGGCAAAGTATCAGGGGATTCGTGGATGCCACCAGAGGAAGACCTCAAGCATAGGCGCCAACTCCCTGGGCCCCTGGGTGCCCGAGCACCCACAAAATTCCCCATGAAGGGGCCGGGCACCCACAGATTTCAGTGCCAGGGCCATGCACACTGAATGGCACCAACGGCCTGGGCACCCACAGTCACAGAGCCAAGCTGGCACTCCTGACCTCAAGCAGGCCAGTGCGCCACATGAGTAACCTCTGCCTTTGCCCAGACTGCTGGGTAAACTCTTCTGACTCCCCCCCCCACTTCCAGGTTCACAGCCAGGACATGCAGAGCAGAACCAAGGCAACCAGAGGCAGAATTTGAACGCTGCTCCCACCATTGGATGAAAATTGTCCTGGCAACAATTATCTTTCCGCCAGCCTGTGCTGTGCGCAAGATGAGATTGCTGTGAGTGAGATGATGATGCAGCTGTCATAGACCCCTATTGACTACTAGTGCCTATGATATCACTAATGGAAAAAAGGCACATGATCCCTTGCCCTGCCCTGTGCAATCTTCTGTATTTCAAAGGTTTTGTTTTTGGTTTTCATTCTTTTCAGGCAGAGCACTTCCCCTGCTGTTTTGCCTGATTGCACATGTAGTCCTTTAAAACAGAATAAAAGCCACCCTTTCCCTTACAGCAATTGCCTTGCAGTACAAGGGCCTTTTTAACTAATGGCACCCCTGTCTACGCAGACCTATTCACACACCACACACACAGGCAAACAGTCTCTCCATGCTAGACGCTCTCCAATTCAGTAGGGCTCCCATCCTATCCATTTCATCTAACCAGTTATTCTGCTATCAGTGCCGAATGAAGGACTCAGTAATAGAACTGCTAAGAGCGTGTGTGTGTGTGTGTACATACTCTAATTGCTCTGACAAAATTAGAATCTGTAATCAAAGTCCAAATGCTCATGTTACAAATTATACCAGTAGCTCTAGTATAATGACTGGGCAGTTCTCTCACATTCCAAGGGAAGACTCTCCTCTAAACCAGGCTCTGACTTGCTGGCCCGCTCAGTATATAGAACCTCTTTTAATCCCTAGATAAAACCTTGCATTTATTAGCAATCTCAGATATGGTTTGTGCAATAGTAAGTCACAAATTTCCAGCAAGATTCAATTCCCAGAATGTGGGCTCTGATAAACATCAGAACGTGCATCTGATAGGCATCTTTAGGCAGAGTGGAGAAGGTAGAAGGAGAGATTCATTTTTTACTTAGTGAATTTATATACCGCCCTATATCTAGAGCAGTGTTTCCCAACCGGTGTTCCGCGGCACACTAGTGTGCCGCGAGACGTTGCCTGGTGTGCCGTGGGAGGGAGGCGGGCGAGGCGGGCGGTGGGAGCGCAAGGCTTGCGGGCGGCAGCTGGCAGCGCGGAGCACGGGGCGCCCTTTGGAGGACGCCCCGTGCTCCGCGCTGGTGTTGGCCAGCCTTGCGCACCCGGGGGATCTCCCCCTGAGAGCGCAAGGCTTGCGGGCGGCAGCTGGCAGCGCGGAGCACGGGGCGCCCTTTGGAGGACGCCCCATGCTCCGCGCTGGTGTTGGCCAGCCTTGCGCACCCGGGGGATCTCCCCCCCCCCGAGAGCGCAAGGCTTGTGGGCGGCAGCTGGCAGCGCGGAGCACGGGGCGCCCTTCGGAGGACGCCCCATGCTCCGCGCTGGTGTCAGCAAGCCTTGCGCACCCGGGGGATCTCCCCCCGAGAGCGCAAGGCTTGCGGGCGGCAGCTGGCAGCGCGGAGCACGGGGTGCCCTTCGGAGGACGCCCCGTGCTCCGCGCTGGTGTTGGCAAGCCTTGTGCACCCGGGGGATCTCCCCCCGAGAGCGCAAGGCTTGCGGGCGGAAGCCGGCAGCGCGGAGCACGGGGCGCCCTTTGGAGGACGCCCCGTGCTCCGTGCTGGTGTTGGCCAGCCTTGCGCACCCGGGGGATCTCCCCCCGAGAGCGCAAGGCTTGCGGGCGGCAGCTGGCAGCGCGGAGCACGGGGCGCCCTTTGGAGGACGCCCCGTGCTCCGCGCTGGTGTTGGCAAGCCTTGCGCACCCGGGGGCGCGTGGGGCGCCCTGAAACAGAGGGTTCCCCATGCTGCGGACTGTAGCCTGCCGCCCGACGCGCGGGGCGCCCTGAAGCAGAGCGCCCCTCGCGCCAGGCAGACATGGGCCAGCTCCACAAGCTCGGGGGACAGCGGGGAGGCGCAGCACCGCCATCCCACTGTTCCCCGACCTGGTTTTGGGGGGGAAATAAAGGGAAAATTTTTTTCCTTTATTTCCCCCCCCCAAAAAAGTAGGTGCGTCCTATGTCATAATAAAGTAATTATAAAATACTTTCTTTGTGTTTATTTGATGCCTATTAAAGAGAGTTACTTTATATATAGTCAATATAGGCACACAGTCAATTTTTTAAACATTTTCTAATGGTGGTGTGCCTCGAAATCTTTTTCATGAAACAAGTGTGCCTTTGCCCAAAAAAGGTTGGGAAACACTGATCTAGAGGTCTCAGGGTGGTTCACATGAGGGCAATTCAGATGTGACCCTTTCAGGTGCTTTGCAGGTTTTGGGTTGCACCCAGGCTTCTTGGGGAGGAGAAAATACATAATGGATGATTCCCCCATGATTTCTTTCTGAAAACGCAACAGCCACAAGAACTGCTATTCAGTTCTGCTTCCATCCTTAGGTGAAATGAGCAGATTCCTTTCACAAGAGGCACCCCCTGCACCTCCCAGCCAGCCAGCTGCTCTAGTAGGGCTCCCCCCCCACTCCCTGTCCCGTGATCTAGGGAGGAGGAGGGGCAAAGGGACCTGGGGAGCAGTGGGTTGGTAGCAGGCACAATGGCTGCTTCTTCTTGCTCTGACAAAGCTTCTCAAGAGACAGGTGCCATCAGTTGTAATTACCTGACATTAGAAAATAAATGTGTGATCCTCTTTGACTTCTCAAATGGTTTCTGTTATGTACTAAACTTGGCTCCCAGAACAGTAGGCAGGTAGGATCCTAGAATGCAACAACTGATTGGCCTGCAGGAGAAGACCAATCAGGCTCCAGGAGGGAAGCAGAATCAGCCAATCAGACGGGACTCATTGTGTAAATAATGTATATAAAGGCCTGAGGTTTTTGGGGAAATGCAATCACTGTTTTACAAGCTGCACTAAAGAGCATGAAATCACTGCAGGACTCCGAGTATATTTCAGTTTCCCTCCCTGTATTGCATCATGGCCAAATCTCATCTTTTCAACAAACAAGTAAATAAAACAATACTAGCACCAGCCATTCATCTGGAATAAACTCCAGCAAATTCAGGCCTAACAAAAGAAAAGCAGATGAGAGAGAGAGAGAGAGAGAGAGAGAGAGAGAGAGAGAGAGAGAGAGAGAGAGAGAGAGAGAGAGAGAGAGAGTGTTAATGGCCACAACTGCTACTGCCTGCTTTTTACCCTCACAGGCTGTACTTGAGAGCCATCATGTAGCTGATACTTATCTAGTGTTTCTATATTCAGCACCACTGGGGAACTCTCCAGAAAAAGAACAGCATCTTTTTAGTGCTGTGCACTGGACTGATTAAACACATCGTGTTGTTTAACAACCTATTTTCCTTTTCTCTGTGGAATGATAAAAGCTTGAAGAAGACCTCAGAATCATTGCTCGATTATGCTTCTTTGGGGTCGGAGCTATGCTAGAAACAAAGGAACCTGGATCCCCTAGGCAAAAGCCTATTTCATAAACCCAAAGGCTGCCATTCTAAACACGCTTTCCAGGAAGTAAGCCCCATTGAGCACAGTAGGGCTTCTTCCCAAATAAACAAGAACAGGGTTGTACTGTGTGGTGCATCCAAACCCATTGACGTCAAGTTTCCCCAGCTTTGCACAAAAATGGGCTGTCCTTTTTCTACTTTTTGCTGATGCCAAGAGATAAGTGACTGGCTACATCAGATTTACTCTTGAGCAATTGCAATGGTAATTCATCACTGGTACTCCTGTGCTGTGCTGTATAAGCATATAATCATTACTTGCCGCACAGAATCTAAGCTAAGAGCCTACCACAGAGAGAGGATATTAAGAGAGTCTAAGTGTCACACTGGGAGACCCTACCATGCTATGTAGACATTATTTTTTGCAGCTAAAATGATTGTAAACATGAACACATCTTGGATAAAAATGCACATCTTCTGTAGAAACGAGTAAAAATAAACCAGGGTGCTTCAAACTTAACAAAACTGCTGCACAAGAAATACTTTGGTATATGAATTAACATGCAGCCCTGTTGTTATATATGATGGTGACATATACAACATATGCTGTCTTAACATATGCAACATATGTTGTATTGACGTGTGCTGTGGAAGAGGATGCCTGTTGTCTTTGTCCATGGAGTTTTCTTGGCAGGGATACTGGAGTGGCTTGCCGGTTCCTCCTCCACGGCAACCTATGGCAAGTTCTTAAAGAAATGGGAGTGCCAGATCACCTCATCTGTCTCCTGAGAAATCTCTATGTGGGACAAGAAGCTACAGTTAGAACTGGATATGGAACAACTGATTGGTTCAAAATTGGGAAAGGAGTACGACAAGGCTGTATTTTGTCTCCCTGCTTATTTAACTTATATGCAGAATTCATCATGCGAAAGGCTGGGCTGGATGAATCTGAAGCCGGAATTAAGATTGCCGGAAGAAATATCAACAACCTCAGATATGCAGATGACACAACCTTGATGGCAGAAAGTGAGGAGGAATTAAAGAACCTTTTAATGAGGGTGAAAGAGGAGAGTGCAAAATATGGTCTGAAGCTCAACATCAAAAAAACGAAGATCATGGCCACTGGTCCCATCACCTCCTGGCAAATAGAAGGGGAAGAAATGGAGGTAGTGAGAGATTTCACCTTCTTGGGCTCAATGATCACTGCAGATGGTGACAGCAGCCACGAAATTAAAAGACGCCTGCTTCTTGGGAGAAGGGCAATGACAGGCCTAGACAGCATATTGAGAAGTAGAGACATCACCTTGCCAACAAAGGTTCGTATAGTTAAAGCTATGGTTTTCCCAGTAGTGATGTATGGAAGTGAGAGCTGGACCATAAAGAAGGCTGATCGCCGAAGAATTGATGCTTTTGAATTATGGTGCTGGAGGAGACTCTTGAGAGTCCCATGGACTGCAAGAAGATCAAACCTCTCCATACTGAAGGAAATCAACCCTGAGTGCTCACTGGAAGGACAGATTGTGAAGCTGAGGCTCCAGTACTTTGGCCACCTCATGAGAAGAGAAGACTCCCTGGAGAAGACCCTG
Organism: Podarcis melisellensis; assembly: GCF_964234715.1. Lineage (NCBI taxonomy): Eukaryota > Metazoa > Chordata > Lepidosauria > Squamata > Lacertidae > Podarcis > Podarcis melisellensis. Next base: position 46,315,714 of record NC_138530.1, on the reverse strand, counting down.
ATGTTGGGAAAGATGGAGGGCACAAGCAGAAGGGGGCGACAGAGGATGAGATGGCTGGATAGTGTTTTCGAGGTTACCAGCATGAGTTTGACCAAACTGTGGGAGGCAGTGGAGGACAGAGGTGCCTGGCGTTCTCTGGTCCATGGGGTCACGAAGAGTCGGACACGACTAAACGACTAAACAACAACAACAACAACAACGTGGAAGAGGATAGGAAAGTTTCGTTTAAAATTCTTCATCCTTTTTCAAGAGCAGCTAGGACAAAAAGGCTATCTTCTACAGCAAAGGTGAACAAGATTTATTTATTTATTTCTTGATTTACAGAAGTATGTGTAATGTATCTCTCTTGTATTTTTTCCATGTAACATTTTTACAAATCAGTTTCATTTGTTGAGACATTAGGAAGAAAAGAGGGAGAGGGGTAGAAGATGGGTGGGGGTGGAGTTGGGTGGCGATGTTTCTATTTTGCATAATGTATGTAGGGTTTGGTGTCAGCGTTGCTTGTTCATGTTCTCTGCTGTTCACTTGTGTTCCTTTGGTGGTGAGAGAGGTTGGGGTTGGCCTTGTTTGTTTGGAAGAAGCGGACCATTTGGATCCCTTCCAGTCGGGATTCAGGCCTCATCATGGGACTGAAACTGCCTTGGTCGCACTGGTCGATGATCTCCAGCGGGCTAGGGACAAAGGTGAGATCTGTTTCCTAGTTCTGCTGGATCTCTCAGTGGCTTTTGACACCATCGACCATAACATCCTTCTGGACCGTCTAGAGGGGCTGGGAGCTGGGGGCACTGTCATACAGTGGTTCCGCTCCTTCCTCCTGGGCCATGTTCAGAAAGTGGGGGGGGGATGAGTGTTCAGACCCCTGGGCTCTCACTTGTGGGGTGCCTCAGGGTTCTGTCCTCTCCCCCATGCTTTTCAACATCTACATTCAGCCGCTGGGAGAGATCATCAGGGGGCTTGGGCTGGGTGTTCATCAGTATGCGGATGATACCCAGCTCTACCTCTCTTTCAAATTAGAACCAGTGAAGGTGGTGAAGGTCTTGTGTGAGTGTCTGGAGGTGGTTGGAGGATGGATGGCGGCTAACAGATTGAGGTTGAATCCTGACAAGACAGAAGTACTGTTTTGGGGGGACAGGAGGTGGGCGGGTGTAGAAGACTCCCTGGTCCTGAATGGGGTTATTGTGCCCCTGAAGGACCAGGTGCACAGCCTGGGAGCCATTCTAGACTCACAGCTGTCCATGGAGGCACAGGTCAATTCTGTGTCCAGGGCAGCTGTTTATCAGCTCCATCCGGTACGCAGACTGTCTCGCCAGAGTGGTGCATGCTCTGGTTATCTCTCACTTGGACTACTGCAATGCACTCTATGTGGGGCTACCTTTGAAGGTGACCCGGAAACTACAATTAATCCAGAATGTGGCAGCTAGACTGGTGACTGGGGGTGGCCAGTCCACATAACACTGGTCTTTAAAGACCTACATTGGCTCCCAGTACGTTTCCGAGCACAATTCAAAGTGTTGGTGCTGACCTTTAAAGCCCTAAATGGCCTCAGTCCAGTATACCTGAAGGAGCGTCTCCACCTCCATTGTTCTGCCCAGACACTGAGGTCCAGCTCCGAGGGCCTTCTGGCGGTTCCCTCGCTGTGAGAAGCCAAGTTACAGGGAACCAGGCAGAGGGCCTTCTCGGTAGTGGCGCCCACCCTGTGGAACGCCCTTCCACTAGATGTCAAAGAGAAAAATAACTACCAAACTTTTAGAAGACATCTAAAGGCAGCCCTCTTTAGGGAAGCTTTTAATGCTTAATAGGTTATTGTATTTTAGTGTTTTGTTGGAAGCCGCCCAGAGTGGCTGGGGTGACCCAGCCAGATGGGCGGGGTATAAATAATAAATTATTATTATTGTTATTGTTATTGTTATTATCTGTGATGATCTTTGTTTTCATGTGTGAGTGGGGTGGGTGGGTGGGTGTTTTGGATCAAGTTAGCCATATTGATTTGTATGCTGTTGGTGGATTATTGTCATTGTCTTGTTGGGCTGTGTATGTGATAAAGGGGAGCCATACCAGGGTAAAGGCATCTTCTTCTCTTTGTCCCCATGTCAGTTTCAGTTTATTGGTTAATTTTTCTAGTAAGGCTGTTTCCCATACTATTTGGTACCATTGGCCCATGCTTACTCCTGACAGGTCTCTCCATTGTCTGGTTATGGTGTTTCTGGCTGCTGAAAGTAGGTGGGTTATGAGTTCTTTGTGATGTAAATGGGCATTGTTGTCTTGGAAGATGTTTAGTAGGGCCAATTCTGGGGTGATTTCTAATGCAAAGGTGAGCAAGTTGAGGTTCGGTGGGCAATCAGAACCCTAGCAGTCATTATGGTTCTAAGATGTCAGTGACTTTAAAATATGAAACTGCACATGCACAGAATCTTTTCACACGGCTGCAGAAGGGGCGTGGACTAAGATCATTGCATCCAGGGTCTAAGCGTACCCTAGCTGCACCACTGATTTAGAGGATAGAATAAAAGCAGAAATTGAGGGAAATTTGAATTATAGTTGTACCTGGATGTGAGGTGTTGCAATACAAGATGTGAGTAGGCCTCTGTTACATTGTCTTTTAGAATATAAACTGCTTTGGTTCTAACCAGAGTCTGCAGGAATACAGTCTTCTGGGATATTAGCAGTCTTCTGGGATACAGATAAGAATTTTTGCACTATCATGTGAAGTCCCCCTTAGCAAGTTAATAGGAATCATTAATCAGTTCTCAACTGGTAAATTCAAATCATTCCCCTCTGCCATTTATTATCCTTCTGCAGTCAAACACATCCATAATATTTCTTCTTCTTCTTTCAGTATTTTGTCTATTACTCAGATACTCATTAGGATATGAAGTTAGCCGATGGCAACTCCCACCACCTCATCCTTCTCTATCAAAACAACAAGAAACTTTAATTGTCATTTCCCAAGCACTACAAGTGACACAATTTACTCTAAATAATTTACATTACATATTAATGAAAATGCTGAAATATAAATCTGCTCTAATTTAAATGATGAATAAATGATAATAATGCTCTTTGTAATAAACTATAATTCCTATCTCAAAAAATTATTACATATAATAACATTTTCCATTTAAAAAAAAGATGATTGGGAAAGGACAGACTGAGGAATAGAAAATACGATTGGTGCTGCTCCTCTAGGTCCCAATCCTGCAAATACAAATGTGAGGATTTTCAGCCTGCAGACACTTATTGGCCTTCTGAAGGCAGCCCTGTTTAGGGAAGTTTTTAATGTTTGATGTTTTATTGTGTTTTTAATATTCTATTCTTACTGCCTGTAAGAAGCATTTTCTCCCTCATCGTAAAGGTTGCCATCTTTTCACTTGCCCTGCTTGCTTCTGTGTCTTTAGCTGGCCTGACATTCAGAAGTTTTCGCTGCTGTAGCTACTCTTGGCAATGACAGAAGTCAAGGTGGAGAACCTTTTTCACCTTCCCTTCTGCCTATGTTGGAGGCTGAACAGCTGCCATGGGGAGCCTATCCTCCTTGGGCAGTCGTTGTTTCCCCCTTGTGACCTTCCAGGTTTCCAAATCACACTGGCAGCTCCCCGCTGCAGGCCAGTGAAAACAATATGATAGAGCAGGTGGGACTCCATCCCTGCTCTCTCCCTCACACAACAGCAATTGCATGCCAACTTGGGGAGTCATCTGCAGAAGGTTTCAGTAAAACATTTAAACCATACAAGCTTTCTCCTGTGGCAACAAATTTTGGGTGCTATTGAAGGGTAGTAAATATGTTGTTGTTGTTGTTTAGTCATTTAGTCGTGTCCGACTCTTCCTGACCCCATGGACCAGAGCACGCCAGGCACTCCTGTCTTCCACTGCCTCCTGCAGTTTGGTCAGACTCATGTTTGTAACTTCGAGAACACTATCCAACCATCTCGTCCTCTGTCCCCTTCTCCTTGTGCCCTCCATCTTTCCCAACATCAGGGTCTTTTCCAGGGAGTCTTCTCTTCTCATGAGGTGGCCAAAGTATTGGAACCTCAGCTTCAGGATCTGTCCTTCCAGTGAGCTCTCAGGTTTGATTTCCTTAAGAATGCATAGGTTTGATCTTCTTGCAGTCCATGGGACTCTCAATGTAAATGTAATATAACAATGTAAACATATATTTACATTTATTATTACATTTTAAAAATGTATATTTTTGCCATATGTGGGGGTACCACATCATGTGCCAAATGTCTCAGACTAGCCTTGTGCTCAAAAACCACTGCCTCAGGAGAAAGGGAGGGAAAGCCCTCCATTTTTCATGTTGTCCTCAGACAAACTGAATAGGCCTGCGGGTTTCATCACATTTAAGGTCAAGGTGTATCTGTGGAAGTGAAGAAAACAATGCCGGTTAATCCTGTCTTAGCTTGTAGCCAAACAGACAACTTCTGTCTTCTGAACTGCCTCTCTGGCACCTTTCATATGCACTGAGATCACACACAAAATGTTTTTAAAACCCCAAATCCATTACTCTTCGTACTTTCAGAGAAGTGGCGGAAGGCCAAAGTACTAACCACCAATTCAAGTGCAATAATTCCCAGAAATACTCTGCCTGGAAGATCTTGTTGCTATTATGACATGTCCTTTTTTTTCCATAAAGAAGAAAGACAAGATCAAAGCGAGAGCCGTCTGCTGGATTAGTTATTATTTATATTGGCTTGACAACAGTGAGTGGCAGCCAGACAACTTTGTGTTCAATATGGTAAATCCACTGTAATCTAAATAAGTTTATGGTGATGGTGATATTTAAAATAACCCCTTCAACTGCCAACAGGAGAAATAATTAGCAAATGACACAGTTGTTACTTTATGGCAAGAGATGGGTGCAAGTGAGATGTGTTCACACAGTTATTTGGACTCACTGTCAGTCACCTGTTCTGTGCTGCAAACAGATTTTGCAGGTTGTCCAAACAATACCAAAAAGGAATAAAAAGGAAATGCAAGGCAGCAATTCTATTCACATCTATCTGGGAGCAAGTCCCGGTGAAGAAAAACTGCAAATATTTTCCCATGCGCAAACTATTGGTTTGTACATGTCACATCACTTCAAGGTCATTAGACTGGTGAGATTTTGATTATTATGTTTAATTTGATTTTTATTATTGATATTATAAACTTCTCCTCCCTTTTCCACCCCCAGAAACTGTGCACTCATCTTTTCCATGGCTTGATTAGTAGTATATTCCTCTCAACGCAGCAACACTTTCTGCTAGCAGATGTATCCCAGCCCCCTTCCTCATATGGCTAGCAGTGCACTAGTAAGATGCTAAGAGAAAAAGTGTTCCATTTTCTATTTGGCCCTGCCAATGACTTGCTCTTTGACCTCAGTCAATTTACAAAACCTTTCTGCGTTTCTGTTTCCGCATCTGGAAAAAGGCCCTAATGACATATGCCTGCTTTATGTGGGTGGTATGAGGATTAATTAAATGCTTGTGAATCACAAGAAGATTCTGTGATTAAAAAATGGCACACGTGTGCACAGTATTATTTTACTGAAAGCATGCGTAGTCATTAAGTACATCTTGTGCTTACACAGCTTTCGCATACCTTTTTGGCTCCATTGGTTACAAGCTTCCCATGGCAACTCTGGGTCTGATGCAGATGGAATGTTGTGATGGTGCTTACAACCATTAGCAAGAGACACTTTGTAATGACTGTTTTGTATCAGCAAATGATACTCCATGATTATTTGGAGACAAGGTTTCCAGATTAGGCTTTGGTTATGTTCACTAGCAGCATTGTCAGATTAGACAGAAACTGTAGGAAATCCCCAGATTTGAGAGGGGAGGGCATCAGAATGACTTGTTTACAGAGACTTAAGGATCAGTTGGGTTCCGGAATGCTCTGAGGAAGATTGTCCGACAGGGATGGGGAACCTGTGGATCTCCATGTGTTGCTGGACCACAACTCCCATCAGCCCAAGTCAAAATGGCAGATGGCAAGGATGATGGGAACTATAATCCAACAACATCTGGAGAGCCACAGGTTCCCCATCCCTATAGGGCAAGGGGCAATTATGGCAAGGATCTGGTGGGTGAGCAGGATGGATAGCTGACAAAATAAGATGGTTTATTTATTAAAATATTTATATTCTGCCTTTCTGTAATATAGCCACGGCATTTTAAAGTAACATGATGCAAAGCAATATTGTCAATTTTCAAAACATTCTAACAGAAAAAGAAGAAACGACAGAAATTGATGGAACTGCACTTTATTACTCCCTCTTCTGGCTCAAAGTCCCTTGGTATACAGAACTCATGGTGATAATTTTCATGGTTGATGAAACTCCTCAGCTCTGATCCATCTCAGGTGCCACCAGAGGAGTATCAGAAGCATCCACAATCTCCAGTGCTTGGATGACTTCAGCTTGCTTACCTTGAAGGTAATTACCGGTACTTGTGAGCTAAGTACTTGTGGACTAGTGAAAGTCTAGGGCCCAGAACCCCTTTCAGTTAGGCTTCTTTCCTGGCTATGGTAATGAGACAGCTTTAGTAGGCATTGGATCTGTAAAAGAAAGAAAGAAAGAAAGAAAGAAAGAAAGAAAGAAAGAAAGAAAGAAAGAAAGAAAGAAGCAAGCCAAGGTAACCATGTTATCCCATAAGAAACATTCCAATATCCACATTGGGGCAATACCTTTATTAGGTCAGCCAAAATATTACGAAATTATGTGCAAGCTTTTGAGTTCTCCGGAACCCTTCATCAGTCTAGACAGTAACCAAGACCATCTAAACTGACAGGTTATAAAAAGTTGGCTGACGCTGATGCCCCGGATGGAGTCAGAAGTTAAACTTAAAGTGGAATGTGGGAGGGGACAGCAGACATTCAAAGGAGGCCTATTAGGTGTATTTCTTGAGATCCATAAAAGGAATAATTCTCTGATGGCACTTCTAGACCTCCTAAGTTGCATCCAACATGGTGGACTTCTTGTTTACAATGGCTAGAACAGGGGTCAGCAAATTTTTTCAGCAGGGGGACAGTCCACTGTCCCTCAGACCTTGCGGGGGGGGGGCGGGCTGGACTATATTTTGAAAAAATATGAACAAATTCCTATGCCCCACATGTAACCCAGAGATGCATTTTAAATAAAAGGACACATTCTACTCGGGTAAAAACACGCTGATTCCTGGACCGTCCACTGGGCCGGATCCAGCCCCCGGGCCTTAGTTTGCCTACCCATGGGCTAGAATTTACTGGAGGATTATTAGAATACCTTTATTTAAAGAGACTCACGCAAAGAGGGATTCTTATTAATAATTACCTGCCTAAGGTCCTAGGACTGGTTACAATGTTAAAACACAACAACTGAAAACTGTTCAAAACAACATATAAAGGTAAAGGTACCCCTGCCCGTACGGGCCAGTCTTGCCAGACTCTGGGGTTGTGCGCCCATCTCACTCAAGAGGCCAGGGGCCAGCGCTGTCCGAAGACACTTCCGGGTCACGTGGCCAACGTGACATCGCTGCTCTGGCGAGCCAGAGCCGCACACGGAAACGCCGTTTACCTTCCCGCTAGAAAGCGGTCCCTATTTATCTACTTGCACTTAATTGTGCTTTCGAACTGCTAGGTTGGCAGGCACTGGGACCGAGCAACGGGAGCGCACCCCGCCGCGGGGATTCGAACCGCCGACCTTTCGATCGGCAAGCCCTAGGCGCTGAGGCTTTTACCCACAGCGCCACCCGCGTCCCAAAACAACATATAATCCCCCCCCCCAAATAAGGTGGGTCCTAAAAATAGACACCGCAAGCCAGGGTAACGAGGTGTGTTTTCAGCATATGCCGGAGGCTGTATAATGAAAGATGACTGACAGGGTGATGAGAGAGGGAAGATCAGCCCCTCAAGGTCTGTTATTTAGGGGTCAGTATTGGCAACAGCACTAATATCTCTATGAAGCTGCTGGATGAGATCCTCCAGAGCTTTGCAGTTGCATGCCATCCATATGCCTATGACACACAGCTCTCTGTTTTGGTAACTAAGCAGCTGTGAGCTGCTGCCTCAGTGCTGATTCAAGTGTCTGGAGGCTGTAGCTGAGTTAAAACACGTTGAATTCAGATAAGAAAAGGGTGATGGCAGTAGGAAGACTGGGTGCCCTGGCACAGCATATCTTCCTTTGATCAATAAGGTAATTGTTGGAAAAGGGAAATTGCCCCATAGGCTTCATTTGATGAAATTAAAGAGCTACATTTTATTAAATAGTTTCTTATCATATGCTTGCAAAACGTCTAGAACTCCCTGCTAAAACAGACCCTCATGTGAATTCCTTTTTTTTTTTTAAGCTACAGTTGAACCTTTCATATGTTCTTGTATGTAAACTGCCCTGCTTGGTAAAATTCTATTTGATGGGTAAGATAGAAGTTTATTAAGCTGAACATTTGTTAATTGCTTTGCAGAGCCAGTTGCGAAAAGTGGGTAACAAACAGTGCCAACAAGAAATATTAGCATTGCATAAGTTTTAATTCTACTTCTTTTAAGCAGAGAGGATATTTTAACACCGGTTTTCAAAAAGTTAATAGCTACAGTAGGAACTGCCACTGGACCTTTAAAAGGAAATTCTACAGTTAGGTTGGCAACACAAGTCTATGACACCCAGGATTATTCTCTGCTCTAGAGACCAGGACGCGCAAAAGCATGTGAGAATATCAGTTTACAGTCCTGCTCCGAAATGAATAACTATAAATAAATATAGGGCAGGTGTTCCCAAACTCTGGTCCGGGAGCTTCATTCAAGTGCTTTGCCTGTAAAAATAGAATCCAAAAGCAGGCAGCGTCTAGCACAGCACTTTACGATTGCTACAAGGGGCACAAACATTACTAAGTGATCCTGGGAGTTTGGGAACCAGGCAGTTTCCCGGACTCTCCGAAGAGTGCAGTCACTTGCATGCTTCTTCCCAGGCCAAGCTTGCTGGTGTAGCAATCTCCAAACCAGTCCATCCCGGGTAACCCTTGCTGACGCCTGCGGCTCTATTACTGTGATGAGTCAGGCAGGCAAAAGCGCGCGCGGGGGGGGGGAGACACCCCAAAGCCCCAAATCCACCCCTTGGCCCTTTGCAGGCCTAGCCTGTGGCGGCGCGCCACGTCACGCCTTTGCCCTTTCCCCCGGGTTGCGCAAGGCCGCGCGACTCTCGCTTTTGCAAAGCGGCTGCTTGCCAGGAGCTGCTTGGGCCGCTTGGCTATATTTGGTTCACCACCAGGTGACCCGTCCAGATCAAGAGCGGAGCCGGTCGGCACGATTCCTTTCTTGGTCCTTCTCCGGCAGGCCCGAGGGGCCGAGCGAGGGAGCTGCTCTCCCGCCGGGGCCTCGGAGGAGGAGGGGCCGCCGCCACGCCTGCGCCGCTCGCTCCCTCGCTCTAATTATAGCGGGCGCAGCTGGTGCAGTTTCCCGGCCCGGGAGGGGCTGGCGGGAGCTGCCAGGGGAGGCTTCCGGGGTGGCGGCTCCCTCGTCCGGATCGCGGCCACGCTGCTTTGCTCCAGGGTGGTCCAGCGTATTTGGGGTGGCTATGGACTGATCCGAGTGAAAGTCTTAATAGAGATCCAAGCCTCTGCATGAATGACGCCCCGTGGAAATGCCAGGGTCTGTCTTCTCAGCTGGCTCTGCCCAGCGCACCCCCGTTCCCGCGACGGCATTTCTGAAGGTGGGGGCGTTTATTAAGACAGGAATATGCAGCTGTCCCATACAGGGATCGAACCTGCAACCTTGGCATTATCAGCACCACGCTCGTCTAACCCAACTGAGAGTGGGAAGGGATCACGGGGTCATCTAATCCAACCCTCTGTTGTTGTGACATATGTACAAAAAGTTGCTGGGAGTGGGTGTGTACCTGGGCCTCTTCTGAAGGTTATGTGCTTTGGCTCTCCCCCTGCCCCACAAAATGTATTCCCAGAACTACCTTTTAAAAATGAAATGGGGAAAAAAAAACAATTTATTTTGAAACAAAAAGGTCAGTATGTGATGTAAAGAAGAAAGTTGCACAACTCAAAAAACGAACAGACTTAGGCATACACTTGCAAGTACTGTAACTACAACAGGGCTTACAAAATCAAAAGGCCTTATATGTGGATCTATATGGCATATGGCACATAATTGCAGCAAATCCCAGGCATGTTGCTCAGAAGTAAGTCCTACTGCATTCACTGGACTGGCTTCCTAGGAGTTGGCATCTCTTTGTCTTGGGGAAACAATGGATGAGTGTGCCTTTGGGGGTGAGGTCAAGCTGTTGGAAGTCAAGGTTCCTCATCATTGTGTTCAGAATTGCAGTCTCACTTGGGCATTGCTGCAGGCACCTCACACAGAACCATATCAATCTGCTCACGTAAGCTGACTGGTAGCTTTCCAGTGATTTGAGCTACTGTTTTTTTTTCTGGTTACTGTTTATCAGGCAGAAATCTAATAAAATCTGGCTTTTCCTGACATGGATATTCACTGCCTTTTTACCTGTAATGCAACACTTGCGAGGTCTCCTTTCTGAAAGAGAGTAGCCACCTTAGCTGAGTTGTTGTTGTTATTATTATTATCTAGCAAATTTGTAAAGTGCTTGACAGAAAGTATCAAAATGGTGAATTAAAACCACAAGTTCTGATCTCTGTGCGTGCTGAAACAGTTGCAAGTGATCAGAGGCACAGCTGGATAGCTCAGTCAGTAGAGCATGAGACTCTAAATCTCAGGGTCGTGGGTTTCAGCTCCACATTGGGCATTGCAGGGGGTTGGACTAGATGAGCCTTGATCACTTCTAACTCAGCAATTCTATGATTCTGTGATGACTCAGCAGACGTCACTGTGGCACATAAAGTATAAAACAGGTTAGATGAGTCCTACACAATCTGAGTTCACAGCCTGTTTTCAGAATTTTGATCAGATACAGTCATCTAGACTATTTGGCCTGGTTTGTCCCAATAGAATCTGTATTTTTTTTTACCTTACGACTGGACAGGTTGTTCTTCGTAGGGGCCGATTTAACTACCCCATTGTGGAGTGCTGTGGTTGCGGGGCAGAGAGGGAAACTAGCAGCTGTGTGGAATAACGCTTGGGATGGCAGACCTGTAAGGAGAAGGTGAACTTGGTTGTGTAAACATTACTGTTTGAACTTAGGACTTTGTCTGGCACAGTGAGCACCTTGAACAAACCTTAATCACAGAGAACACATGGCTAGATTACAGCTCAGGTGCTTGCTAAGGAAATTAATCATTTACTAACCTACACAATCTCTTTCTTTTCAAAGGTAAGGGTTTAAAAACCTTTAAAAATCACAAGACTGCAGTTCGGTAAAGCACCTCTGATGCTGGGAGTTGGTTCTAGGAACGCTAATGCAATGTTAGCATGTTTTCCAGTGACTGGAGCACTGGCTTTTGGAACTGCCAAGATTTTAACAACTATTTTTCATTAACTAAGGGCTTCACACATTAAAAGGGATAGGTTTTTAAGTGTGAGGAATGGCAGCCAATCATGGCTTCCCAATTGTGCCCTTGTGTGGCACACCCATTTTCCCAAACACAAGTCTTCCCTACACAAGTAATAGGCAGAGTAGCCCTTGCACCTCAGTCTACAACCCAGTTAAACTGAAGTACTTGTATTTACACTAGATCATACCCCAGTCCTAGATCATGTCAGATGTAAGTAAATCCCATTCATTTTCAGCGTGGCTTGTAATATGGTTAAGATTGTGGCATCAAGCCCATTGTCTTCACTTAGAACAGGAATCCAAGTATTTTTGTTTTAGATCAGTCTGTTGACTCAAACATGTGTAATTTTTCAGCCTCAGATCTTTATCCATGTAATGGGACTAATAGTAATTGTAGATCCTTTTTTAAATTTCCAGTACATAGCCATAACTGTTTGAGGAGGTGTGTTTGTTTGTTTATTTGTTTTTGGAAATGTGGCAGAAACCTCAGATGGGTAAGAGACGGTAGCTTAGTGGTAAAAGCGCAATTTCCCCCTGTAAAATGGGGATGGAGAACCTGAGGTCTCTAAGTCTCTCCCCAGGCCACTCTCTTTACTGGCCCTACTCTGCATACTCCTTGTATGCTTTTGCCCAGCCGGAATACATTTTTGGTATCTGATAATTCTTCTTTGCTTGTCATGATGAAGGATACAGAGGGGAGTGTGGAAAGTGTGTAGAATCTAGCCTGCTGCACAAAGGTAAAATTGGTTGCCCCGGCAGCTTTGGCCTATGGCTCTGCTTGCCACAGGGATGCTGCCCTTGAGATTAAAAGGATTCCCCATCTCTGCTATAAAAAGTTCCAGATTCAATGTCATGTGGCTCCAGTTAAATGGTCAAGTAGCAGACAATGGGGAAGATCTGCTGCCTGAGACCCTGGAGAGCTGAAGCCAGCAGAGAGTAAACAATGCTGAGTTAGATGTACTAATGATCTGACTCACTCTAAGGCAGATTCATCTGAGTTGATTATTTTTTAGACAAAAAACAAAGCTGGTTGTTGTTGAATTACTAGGCAGAGTCCCTACACCCTGTTATTCCCACTACCTCCCAACCTGCAAAATTCATAATTGCTGATTGTCAGCAGCACTGTGGGATTAGGAAAACTTCCCTCTTGTTTCTTATTTTTATTTCAGATGCATCTCCTTAAAGGAGGATGGCTTCCCCCGCCACTGTGCTTAAGGAAGAGCAAATCCTCAGTTTTATGCCACACTCTTAACTTTCCATGGCACAAGCAGATTGCAGTCCTTGAAGTATTTTTAATTGAAAGCATTTGAACTTTATGCCGCATAAATGTGTCTAGGACTAGGTGGTTGGGGAAGCCTAGATTCTCTTTGTGTTGGCAGTCTTACCCTAAATGTACACAAGTAAATTCCAGTTTTCAAAAGGATGTATTTCTATGTATAATTTGCAGCCCTGGCATTCTAAGATAAAATTGGATTTGCAGTCAGAAGGTGCGTAACTGAAATTGTTAAGCCAAGAATATGCTTAGCATACGCTTTGCTTTACACTCCAATTTACATATCACTACATGGGTGGGGGAGGTAGGAATATGCCTTCCTGAAGTAATATACACTGCTATCAAATCTGCCATATGAGCTTGTAAATTCAATTGGACAGAGAACTTGTTTCTGACAAATTGTTTTCAGGATTGGGGTGCCATGCTGCAGGCCCCAAACCATTTCCAGTTTCTGTAGTAATAGCTGCACTGAATCCAGCAAGACTTGCTTCTACAGAAAAGTGCATAAGATAGAACTTTAAGAGGGTGAAGGACTGGATTTTAAATTGTGTGAAAGCCTTAGAAAAGTAGTTATAAATTTATAAATGTGACACTGATTATTTATGGTTCCCCCCAAGTGCAGTAAAACTGTATAAGCATTGTGGTAATTTAAAATGAGGAGAAATATATATATTTTAAAACACATTGCTCGTTCAACTTGTTGCATGATATTAAAGTGTCACTTATAGGTTGGGAATTTGTTCAAGATAAAAAATATCATGGTAAAAACAAATGCTTTATCAGGATTTCTGATGACAACAGCTTAACCAAAGGCAGTCAATGAGTTAATAGTCCAAGTGTCCCAGCTCCAGTCTGGAATGATGAAACGGATAAATATGTATTCCGTTCATCTGTTAGAATAGCCTGACCTTGGTCTATGACTGAGGAAAGGCGTGTCCTCTCAATCTGCAGTTCTTGAACAAAGGCAAGCAAATGAGGGTGACTCAGGATTTCGTGTGGCCTAGATGCAGCGAACGTTTTCTGAATGATTACACATCTACACTCAAGAATTAGGAAGAGAAACCTATTACCCTTTACCAAGTAAAACTATTTTATAAGCTGCCTGCAGGATTTTTTCTCTATCTCTAAATAACCTTGTCCATTTGCAAGAAGAGTTTGAAAAACATCTGACTTGCCTGGTCAGTAACCTGTAACAGTAGATTTGATAAAAATCAAGGGCACTTTTATATGTAACAGTAAGAAGAGTTTCTTTTACAGCCACCTTTATTTTGTAATCTCAGATACAGGTAGGTCTACTAAGAGTGGGCAATAATGGGCCATTCAATTCACCCCACTGCTTTCATACACCTCCTAGCTATTTATTAGAACTCTCATCTGCTAATGTCTTTAAAAAAACAACAAAACAAAACAAAAAACTAGAGTTGCAGTCTTTGGCAGGAGCAAGCTTTAAATAAACTACTTTTCAGATCTTTCCATGCATGCAGTCCTAAATAGTCACACCACAGAAGCAATCCCATTGAAATTAATGGGCCATCCTTTCCACATAAATGCAATTGGTTAAAGTTAAAAAAAAAAATCGGCTTATACCTGTATCACTTTTTACCATTTAATTATTTATAGCATTGCATATGCACCATCAGCCAAAGAATATCATGTAACTGTAAACTGGAACTTTTCAGTTCAGTCTGAAGTGCAGGAGCCCTTGAATTTTTAAAACAAATTTAGTCCCACTGAAGTCATTGGCTTAAAAACACATTTTGACTGGGCTGTTTGTGTAAACTGTCTTTAGCTAAACTCATTCCCCCACTTTAACAGTGCAACTTTTAGTGTTAAGCAACTTGCAACCCCTTATACCTCTGCAGAGTATTGTATTTGCTGCTCATGCAGAATTCCTATTTAAATAATTAAATTATATATTATATTAAAATATCCAGTTCTTATAAAACTAAGAATAATATATCATAATCATACCTTAGCCTTTCCCAATATTGCGCATAACCAGTAACGTTTCAAATAATAGTTTTTCTACTTGGTACTTGTTTTGATTGGGAGCATCTAGGCTGCATCTGTGCATAGTAGTTCATGGTTCTCCACACCACATTATTGCAAGGAGAAAGTCAAGTACCCCAATGCTATATATATTTAGCCAGCATTTCAGTGCTAAACTTATTTATTTGGACTGAATTCAAGGAAAGATTATTCCACTTGCATATACCTAGGATAGTTGTTTGCCACCAGCCTTGTTTGTTATTTATATTAGGGTTTAACACCTCCAGCTAAAAGAACCTTTTGCAAAGCTGCAAGGTAGACAGTGAAATCACCTGCCCTCAATGACTCTCTCATGTCAGCAGAACACTGTGTCTGTTCTTCTTGGTAGTAAGGTGAGAAGGCTTTGGCCCTAGTACAGAGAAAATTTCCCAGGATCCTGTTACCATAAAAAGCCATTGGGAGAACCCTCCCAAATAAACCTCTTCCTAAATGTGATTTCACAAGATACATAGCTCAAGGCTTCATAGACCACCATACAATTGCTGAGCTTCTTTCTACTTTTATGTCAGAAGGATGGTCAGCCCTCCTGAGAAAAAAAAATAGTACACTTACAGTTACGCTGCTGTACTGCTCTTAGCCTAGGTTCTGTTTTTATGTCTAGCAAAAGAGAGCAATCTGTTAAAAATCCAGTTGATTTGGCTACTATGCACCTCAGTAGCTGCAGTATTTTTTAAAAAATGAAAAGGGTAACAAAAACTCGCAGAAAGTGTTTAAAGCTCCTAGTTTCATTTTATTCAATGCAAAAGATAAAAAATAATAGGAAAAAATAGTAATGTGTTAGTTTAGTAACTATAAACAATGAAAGCATAGTGCAGGTGATATTTCAATAAAAGTAACTTAAAAGTGTAAATGAAGGTGAGATTTTGACAATCACACTCTCCATTAAAACAACATTTTGCTTTATTGCTATACAAATTATCACCATTAAAAACTTCAAAAAAGTAAGGGTGCAAAGCCTGACTCCATTGAAATTAATGACTCGGTTCACATTAGCTGCAATGGAATCAAGGTTTGCATTATTATCAGAGATTAATGGTAGTACTGTTGCAGCTAAAGCACTTAAAAAAAACGTTGTAGCCAAGAAAACATATAGTAAATATAATGTGATCCACTGTGGTGATGTCATAAACTTGTCAGGAAACAAACTAAAATTACAATAGGCCCAATTGATCCAAAAATCATGTACTAGTTTATGACGTTTCTGTATTATGAATTTATAATGCATGTTAGAACCGGTCACCTTAACAGGTTTGGAAGGAGTTGACTGAACAGGTGGAGAGCTTTGAAATGTGTTCCAGCTGTCATCATGTGGTATGACAAGGCCTAAACTTTCCCACTATTTAAACTACTTTAAAGAACATACAGTGATATTACTGGGCTACAATATATGAAGACACTTATTCAGGATATAAGTGTAGTAAAAGAGCTTTTGTTGGAGATCTAGATCAAATGCCTTTCAATACCTTGACATGCCTGAATAGTCTTAGCAAGAAAAAAGTTACTATCATCCCCACTTCAAGTTAAGAAGCTCAAATCTGAACTACATGCCAAGACATCACAACGAACTTTCCAGGAAAATTTTGGTATGGATATTCTCTTACCTAGAATGCAGTTTCTCCATACAAATTGGTATAATACATGAGGTATCATGTCAAAGAGATTCTTAAGAACTTGTTACCATCTATCAATTCAAAATCCAATTTTTAATAAAGTGCCTAAATACATATTTCCACAGACTATAGTGGTTCCAAAGAATCCTTTACAGTTGTATATATGTGCGTTTTTTTCCTCTCGAACTGTCTAAACATGTGTTTACATAAGACACCAGTCTGCACTATATGTATTTCTATCATTTTAAAGAGCATTGAATTGGTTTATCATGCAAATCTTGTTATTTAATTTACACTGACCTGTAATATGGAACACAATGCTAGTGGGTGTACTTAAAACACTTCAAAAAAGAAAGGTTACTGTGCATGTGCAGTTTGGATTTCCAAATGTCATGACCATTAAAAAAAAGAAGCCTACCAAAATCTATTCTGCATTCAATAGCAGTCTGAACATTAACACATAAGAACAGTCCGACCCAACAGCATCAAAAACTGTTAAACCTAGTTGAACAGATTCTCTCAACATCAAAATGTATAGTGTTATTTGCCACAGAGATGGGGACCGTATAACCATCTTTCTGCTTCAAACAAGTCTATGTGACATATTATAAACACTTAGCACAAGGGCTTGCACAGCAGTGTTGCTAACACAACTGTAAACAGCACAGAATCACTACAGTAAGGCTTAACTATTTCTAGTAACTGATGATTTATTGATTAAAAATGTTGCTGTCTGATGCAAAAAAAAGTGTGATCAAAATAATAATTTTACAAAAGAATTCTTGAAAGTAGTCTAAAAGGCAAGAAACTGGAGTTGATTTAAATCCCAAGCTGTTCCATTTAGATGAGAATTAGTTCTCTCCAACACAAGTATTATGAAATTTCAGGTAGAAT
This sequence comes from Podarcis melisellensis, assembly GCF_964234715.1. Lineage (NCBI taxonomy): Eukaryota > Metazoa > Chordata > Lepidosauria > Squamata > Lacertidae > Podarcis > Podarcis melisellensis. Next base: position 46,298,466 of record NC_138530.1, on the reverse strand, counting down.
TTTTCACTAAACTCTATGCTGCCGTAATAGGCAAGCCAGGTAAAAGCCTCATATGCTGCTGTTATTACCATACTGTTATCTGCCACAACCTGGCAACATGTCAGCAATAGTAACAATCACAACATTATCATACTTGATAAGCAAGATCAAAGCCCACCTGCACTATATTAAGTAAATAAAATAAAATAAAAATCTGCTTCAGAGTTTTCCACATGAACATGGAGGAAGTGGTGATGTTAAATGGTGCTGAAAAGGTATGGATTTGTTTTTTTTAAAAAAATGGCAGTGCTATTCTGTCTGCACCAATGCACGGTTAGACAATAAACTAACTTATCACAAAAATTCTGCAGGAACATTACGTAATTGAATAAATGCAGTTTTGCAATCTTACAACCAACCGCTCGAACTGTGGTCAACTCTGCCTTTAAGAAAAAAACAAACTCCCCAATTCCTAATGCAACAGCGCCTCACTTAGCGTAATGCTCTGAAGGCATCTTCCTTATGGAAACAAAACTACTTGAAGAATCTGGCCATTTTTGCAGCAGTAGCAGCAGTAGCAGCAGCAAGGGAATGATGTTTCCAAATGAAACCCCTTGTGCTTTCTCACCTGTCTTTGGACTGGACTGAGTGGCATTCCCACTTTAATCCTATGAACACCTTTAATGCCATGTTATCTCTAAAACCTGCATGCCTCCAGCATGTATTAGTGAGGGCAAAAAATAAGGAACCACCAACAGTAAGGCGTTCTTTACAATGTCAGATGTATTTGGCATTTTAAAAAAGAACAAAAAAAAGGAGAGGAAGAAAAAGAAGAAGAAAAAACAAGTGCATACAAACACAGCTAGAAGCATTTCTGGTTTGCCAAGTGCTCTCTAAAAAAAGCAGCGCAAGTCACAGCCTACACTGAAAACAGTAACTCACCAAGGAAGCACAACAAATAATTGCTATAACAAAAAAAGAAGGGGAGAAAGTACATTAAGTACATACCTTTCGTCTTCAAAAAAATATAGAAACACAATGTATTCAAAAAAAGAAATCAAAATTATACAGCCATGTTTTATGAAGTCTACATTTCCCTTGTCTTGGAGATATATATATATATATATATAATATATATATAGATATTTATAGGTATTTATAGATATATACAATTCAAGCAGTTTTATGTTAAGGTTGACGTTGCATTGAGAAACTGGGAAAGTCAAGAGTCCCTCTCCTTTTTCACTTTCACATCTCCTGCAAGAATGGTTGCAATCTCGCCCTGCATGAAGGCCCAAGGGACATTGGAGCCCACCAGAGGGCACTTCTCCCCACTGGGACAATAGACCTCCCCACTAGCTCCTTGCTGTTTGATGCTCTGTCTGGAGCAAGGGAAGCAAAATTTGTGGGATGGGACGGAGGGGCACTGCACAAAGTGGGTGTCTTCCAGGCGCTCGTGACACAGGGTGCAGCACAGGGGGACGCTAGCTGCCAGCGAAGAGTCTGGGAGGCTGGCGGGGTGCACAGGCTCCATCCCTCCGGCATTTGCCCCTTGGCTCTGCACCTCCCGGGTTGGCCTTCTTTGGTTCATAGGGGATGGCGAGGGCGGGCTACTGCTATTCCTCCTGGTGGTGGAGTGGACCTGGTTGGCATCTTTGGAGGCATGGTTCCCCCCAGCATTGTCTGCAACTAAAATGAGCGCCGCCATCGGGGACTGGCCGTTCTGGACTGCCTCGGGTGGCGTGGTCCGGTTGGAATGAGGCGAAGCGGTTGGCGGCGGCGGGGACATGAAGGACGCAGCTGCCATGGAGATCTTCATCCCTTCTGACGAGGTTGGTAGCCATGACTGCGCCTCGCCATTGATTTTGGGAGGGCCGGCTTCACCTTCAGGCTCTGGAGAAGGCTTTCTCTTCCTCGCAGCCCGGGCCCCTATGGAGCAGATCAGGAGAGGAGATATAGTGTCGCAGAAGCACAGAAAACGTGTGCAAAGCGTCAGGGTCAGGATGCCACACAGCCCGGTCAAACCAAGCACTTGGGATTCGGGCCAAGTTGCTCGCTGAATTCTAACGGATCAAACCAGCTTAAAGCCCCAGTAAATTCAGCTTATCTGGGGCTGTGGATCGGCATGTGAACACGCCGTGCCAGCGCTTACACTACAGTACATGCTGCATGCATTCAAATGTGCCCACACTGTACCACCCTCCCACGCTGGCTGCCGGCCAAAAGAGCCGCTCGCAGCTTGGTAATCTTCCACTCGCTCCGAGCCCATTCAGGCTCAAGGCAAATCTATGCCCCAGCCGAGCTGCAGCCGTGAGGGGCGCGCGGGATCTGCCGAGCCCAGATAACTCCTGCGTCCTCCTTATTTGCACGCCCAAAGCGAGCGCCTCGGAGCATATGCGGAACATATGGCGCCTGGCTCAGGAAAATGTCTGCTGTTGCTCGCAGCAGCCCTGCGCGCCTCAGCTCCCTTCGCGAAAGAATGCGGCCAGGGCAAGGGAGGGGAAACCCTCTGTCAGTGTCTGTCAGCAAAGCGCCCTGACTCATCCATGTTACACCAAGCACGCCGCTGGGCTTTCAGCACCAGGAAGTTGGGCCGAAATGGCGACCCTGGCTCGTCTTTTCCATGAGGGGACGCGGGGGGGGGGGAGAGTGCTTCTCTTCCTTCTCCCTCAGAAACCCACCGCCAGCCCCTCCCCCTGCTCAGGCCAAGAGCGCGCCCCCGCCCGCCCGCCCGCGCCCCCCACTTCCCCCTCAGCGCAGCTCACCTGACTTCGCCACCGCGCCGTTGCTGTCGTAGCCCAGCAGCCTCCCGCCCGCCATGCCGGGCTCCTTCTTGAACTTGCTCTCGTAGGGCACCGCGTGGCCGCCGTGCTGCAAGGCCAGCAGGGTGTCTCGCACGGTCTTGGGCTTGCCCATCCACTCCTGCTCGGCGCTCGCTGCTGCCGCCGCCGCGCGGCTTTTGCTCTCCGAGCCGAGCTGCTCCAAGTTGTCCGCCGAGCCCCGCGCCTGCTGCTGCTGCTGCTGCTGCTGGCCCTTCTCCTTGCCCTCCAAGTCGCTGGCTCCGCTGCCGCCGCCGCCGCTACTGGACGACGACGAGGACACCGAGCCGGGCCGCTTGTGCCCCCCCACTTCCCCGGGCTGCTGCTGGCTCTGCTGCGCTTGCGAGACCGACACCTGCAGCGGGGTGGGCGCTCCGGAGATGGCGGCCAAGGAGGCCGCGGCCGCCGCCGCAGCGCGACTATTAATATTGATGGCGGCGGGCAGGGAAGCTCCGTTCATGAGGGGCACCAGGGTGGGCGCCACGGCGTGCGTCCGCCGCGGGTTGGGGCTCTGGCGGTTGAGCTCCGGCGGCTCCTCGGGCTTGGAGAAGCCGTTGGGCACCAGGATGCCGTTGACCTGCCGGCTGCCCGCTCCGTACTCGGGTCCCAGGCGCGGCGGCCGCTCGGAAGGCGCGGCGGCCGCCAGAGAGTAGCGCTCGTGGGGCTGCGGCGGAGCGCGGGCGGCCGCCTCGGCTGCAGCCACGGCGGCCGAGTGCATCTCCTTGGCGCTGAGCGGCGGCGGCTGCTGCTTGGCGTGCGGCGGCGGCGGCGCAGCCCGGCCTTCCTGGAAGCTGTGCGCCCGCTTGAGCTGCCGAGCCGTGTCGATGACGAACTCCACCCGGTCGGCGCCTTCGTAGTTGACGCAGCCCCTGCAGACGGGCTCGGTGAAATCCCAGATCATGGCCCAGGGCATGCGGGGCAGGTCGCACAAGTAGCACGACTGCCTGCGCGAGGCAGCCGCCACCGCCACCGCCGCCGACGACATGGCCGAGTCCAGGGGCAGCGAGCGCCCCGCGTCTCCTCCCCTGCCTCCTCTTCCCACTGCTGCTCTGCGAGCCACCGGGGAGGCTCTGCGCTCTGCAGCCGCTGCAGCCTCTTGCACCGACGGCCGCCTCCTGCCGCCGACAAGTGCAGCTCCAAGACGAGGCGAGGGCGAAAAGCTTCTTCCCGGGCCCCGCTCTCCTAGTCCCGCAGGCTGCAGTCGCTCACCGGGACGCGGCGAGACGCATCGCCCAAACCAGGCGCTCTCCGACCCCCCCAGTACAGCGCGCAGCTCGCTCTGCCCGCGCCGCGCTCTCGCTACTACAGCGCTGCCCGCCGGCTGCCGGCCGCCCAGACACTCGCATTGGGGCGGGGACTCCAGAAGCCGCCGCCGCCGCCGCCGCCGCTGGTGCGCTCTGCTCCAGTGACTCGATTCTTCGACAGTGCCCAGGAGCGCCTGCGTGCTCGGCTCTCCCCCTTCCTCCTCCTGCTGCTCATTGAACTTCTGCCAAGACAACAAGAGCTGCAAGAATAACCAGCTCTCTTCTAGTCAGCACACGGGAGGAAGGGAGGGGGGGGAGGAGGAGGGAGCGGCAAGGCTTTCGCATGTGAATGGATGCAAAATGGGGAGCTGGGGGCCTTCCTCTTCTCCTGCCTTCTTCTAGGCAAGGCTTCCATGATAGTAATGTTGGCTGGACTCCCCCCTCCCCCAATGCACATTTTGCGTCGCATTATTATGGCACTACTTGTTGTTTCAAACGGGTTTTTTGCATACTGCAATGGCCGCGTTTGGGAATCTAGGTTACCATTTGATCCTTTGGTCTAATTCGAGCTTCGACGTTGACTCTCATCGTGTGACCTTCGGCAAATCGCTAGGGGTCTGATTCTCTAGATTGGAAAGCTCTCCCTTTAGCTCAAACCCCTGATCTTCTCTTGCCTCCTCCCGCCCCCTGTAAAAAGGCTTAATTATAGTACACGAGCTACAGGAAGGGATATTGTGAGAGGATTATGAGTGAATCTTTCGGAGAGCAGCCACTCCCTTCAGTTGCATCAGGATTTATTTATTTTTTAAAAGCCTTGTGCAGATTTACTGGGAAGTAAATCCGAGGAGAATTTTTTTCCAACACCACTCAGATCGCAAACATATTCACACTGCAATCCTAGAAATATCTACTCAGAAGTAAGCGCCACTGCATTCACCATCTCTGGTAATTGTGAATAAGATGGTAGCCTTACCTGGGAGTAAGTCCTACTAAATTCCAAGAAGGGTAGGCTCGAGCATGCCTACAGAGTACCACTAAGAACGCATAGAATCAGACAACCTGAGGCTACGATCCCAAGTATACTAACTTGACAGTGAGAACCATTGGAATGATTTGATTCACTTGCCATATAAATGTAATTTCAATTAAGACGTATGAATGCTTTTCCAAAGTCGCTTCCTTACGGTAAAGACTGCAACCTGACCTAGTCATCCATGTACAATTTGCCAGCGCAACCCTATGTGTTTACTCGGAAGTAAAGTCCCACTGATTTCAACGAGTCTTGTTCCCAAGTAAGTGCAGAGGATCGATGCATGTGTTCTATTTGGAATTAGCAGCAAGTGGAATATTTATATTTCGTAACAAAACAAGGCATAGGAATAAATAAATCCCTTGCGCCAGAGAAACCCCACTGGGGGGGCACGAGAAACCTGCGAGGGGGCGACGGTTTCTAGTATTGCAACGCAGGCAATATTCTCAAAGCTCATAAATCTATTATGCTTCATCACTGCTTTGGCTACGCTTGCTGGTAACAAAGTTCATTATGAATTCATCTCTTAAAAAAATGAAAAAGCAATTTCTTTCCCAAATGGGGACATCCCGTTTTCTTTCCTGGTATTTTTAACCATGAAACAGGAGCAGTGTGTGCTGTGCAGATGGTAGAGGTAGAGCGCGTGCACCCGCACCTCTCCGTGTAACATTTTCCAAACAATTGCTTCCTTCCCACCCCGCGTAACCTTCAGATATTCTTCTTCCTTCTTCCACGAATAGCTCATCCGGTATTTGCATACGAATAATAACCCAAAAATAAAAACCCCAAGCGAAACCCGTTTCCCCTGCAGAAAAGGCGTGATCCTACTGTGTGTGTATATGTTAGTGTCACTGTGTGCGCGCATGGGATTGTGCCGAGTAAACAAAGTGGAAGCGTTTCCCTAAAACTCTTGCGTCTAGGTCACCATTCCCACAGTATTGCTGTTGCTGAGTTATGTAGGTTACAAAGGGGAAGGGAGGGAGAAGGGAGCTCTGACGTTCGCATTTTGTTCAAGGGCTTCTGCTACACTCGGCGTGCGCAGCCGCAGTCGGGAGACGTGACTCTATGCCATTGGCACTTGATGCCTTGTTAACGAAATGCACATTCCAGGGACGGAGAAAGACTTACAGGCAGCACCACCGCTGCGCCGTCACAGCGCTAAGCGCCGCCCTCTCTGCTGCTATTTCTGGGCGATGAGCGCTCCCTTCCTCCCAGGCTTAACTTTTTACTTAAGGTAGTATGAAAACCTCCTTGTAGGCTACTGTGGAGGACGGGTGCAAAATGGCGAAATGTGCTGCGCCTTTCTCCCCTAGGTCTTGCACGCCTTTGCAGCGCTCGTCTTTCATTCAGACTTCGCTGGGTTGTGTGAGAACGATTTGGCATTGCAGATCCGAGTGCTACAACCTGGCCAGCTTGCACATTTTTGTTGCTGTTGCTGCCGCCGCCGCCATAAGACCGATTTCTCCCTGCTGCAGTAGCAGCAGCAACAACAACAACAACAGCAGTTCTTCGTACCCTAAGCCTGCTTTACGGTTACAGACCCTCCTGGCGCGTGAGCCGATTAGCAATTGCAGTTCAGCCCGCGCTGGCCTTCAGGCTGAATTTGCAGTATTTCGCTATTAACTCTTCCGCCATCCGCAAACCCAGTTACATGAGCTGTCAACTTTCCGACCTCCTTTCTTTTTCTTTTTTGCAAACACGCCCCGGGCAGATTATTTTTTTTAAAACCAAACTCATTTGAACTGGAATGAGCTGGTTGTGAGTTGGAAGAGCAGAGTGTAGATTATTATCTTTACAACTGGATTGGCAAAGCGAGGGAGAGAGGAATCTTGCTGACTGTGTTGCTATTGAAAATGCAGTTACTGTTTGAACAGCTTTTCCTAATGAAGCGGAAGGGTTTGTTTGGCTCCCCCCACCCACCCACCCCGAGCAAACCACCCTCGGTTTTATTGACCTCGTTAGATCACATTAATAAACCTGTTCCGAAATATCGTGGAAGGCATTTAATCCCGAGTCAACACGTTCCGTGTTGTTTTTCACGATCATTTATATATGGCAGGACTCCCGTGGGGATTTCCAGAGTCGGTGCTGTCGATGCGTTTTCAAGGGCTGCCAGCCAATCCCATCAGCACACAAACCAGTGCAGTGGGGTTGCTGAAGGCTACCCGAACCGAACACACGCCGACTTGTGCAAAAGAGATGGTGCAAAGCCCCAATTCTCTTCCCTGTTAAACTGAAGGAGACTGCAGCCGGTGATACGTTAAGAGAAATTCGATCCCCCCGCCCCGCCCGTGCAATGAGGGGTTAATGGTTTCCTGCCCTCTGATGCCTCCCCAGCGAGGCTAGATGAAACGTAAACATTGCCCTTCCTTCTTCGCCTAGTTATGCTTCCCCGCACAGCTCTGAGCCAGTCATCTACGCCCACTCCCGCTCCTTCCCCTCCGTGGCCCCGTCAAACAATGCGATCGTTGTCCAACCTCATAAAACAGCCTTGCAGGATCATTTTGTGTGTGTGTGTGCACACGAAATGAAATCGGCACATCTATATAATATTTACATTTGTGCGGGCGCTGTTTAACCAGGGAAGCCGGGATCTCCCTGAGAAATGTATTTCTTTTCACAATGGACGGCCATCAGTAACGTCTGGAATTTCTCTGAAAAGAAATGGCAACTGCGGCACCGCCTCCCTCCCCACCTCCGCTTCATTTTTTTTGTTTGGACAGGCAAGAGTTAACGCGGCTTGTTTTCAGTTCCAAAGCCGCCATGCCTTTTATGTTCTGTTCTGCCGAATTCTTTGTCAGCTGCGTTCTCTGCCTTCCTCCTCCTCCCCCCCCCACCCGAAGAAGCTGTATACTTTTAGTAAACAGATCTTTGTTTTTGTCTTCCACCCTCTGCCCTCGTTCTTTCTCCAGAGTGAAATTGGATCCTTTCCAAGCCGGCTGCCGCAACTGCTGCCTACACATAAAGAGGAGGGGAGAGGGAGGCAGAGGGGAGAGGGAGACGGGTTTCTAGGGTGAGGCAATGCGTCTGCAATTCACAGAGACAAGGCTGGAATTGTAATTGCTTCCATCATGTGATGGGCTTATGAAAGAGGAAGTTCGGATGTTTTAGTCACGTACCTCTGTGCCCTCTTGCTCAGCCCCCAGGTTCTGTAAAAGGAAAATTGCATGTGTAGTTTGCCTATACTGGCGAGGAGCCAAGAACTAGCGTGTTTGAGCACGGAGAGAAAATTGTGACGGTTCTGAACTGCTAGCGAAAACAGGGAGGGAGAGGCACCTTTTTCAGATGTGTACGGGGAGGCACGCATCGGGTTCCTTTAATATAGTGTATTGACAAACATCAGACACAACGCTTGTAGGCTTTGACGGAAAAGGTAGAAAAATATATAGTCCACATCAGCAAAAATGCTTCCACACTTCTTGTCCTCCTCTTCACCTCAAAGCCTGACTATTGTTGTTCTTTTAAAGGCGTCGAATGCATTCCTAGAACCAAACAAAGGTCCTTTTTTGTTTGGGGAGTTTGCTCTGTAAAACTGAGCTGAATCAAAGTCCTTTGAGCTTAACCCGTGCAGGGCTTCCATTGTTACATGGGAGTTCTATACAGTACAGTCATGCCTCGGGTTACAGACTCTTCAGGTTGTGCGTTTTCGGTTTGCGCACTGCGCTGAACCCGGAAGTACTGGAACGGGTTACTTCCGGGTTTTGGCGCTCATGCATGCGCAGAAGTGCTAAATCGCTCTTTGTGCATGCGCAGAAGCACCAAATCGCAATCCACTTGTGCGCAGACGCGGCGCTGCAGGTTGCGAACACTGCAGGTTGCGAACACTGCAGGTTGTGAACACTGCAGGTTGCGAACGTGCCTCCCCCACGGATCATGTTCGCAACCCGAGCATCCACTGTCTTTAGGAATTGTTATTGCTAGAGGACACCTAATGGTAGTTGGCTGTAATACCATCCGCCTGTTAAAAATGAAAAAGAAAGACCTTGCACAACTGCTTGAAAAAGACAAACATACTAAACAACTCAGATTTTGCTTTTGGCTGAAGTATAAAATGGCAGGATGATTTCTGTAGGGGACTATGGAATCGCTTTATGATGTTCTATAGAAATGAAACAACCCTTTTAATAAAATAGCAAGATAGCCCCTGAAATAATGGATATAATTTGCTCAAGCAGTTGGATCAGTTAGCAAAGCAGTTGATCAAGATTTGGCTGCAATACAGAGGATTCTGTAGCTTCAAGCTGGAATTGGAAAAATAATCTCTCCCTCTTCATTTTGCAGAGGGGCAATCTATACCTGACTTTTTCCTTTATTGTAACTGGAGTGAAAATTATCCAACATGTTGGGGTTTGGGACGAGCTTTTTAAATAGGGCCTTATTACCATCTCTTTAAGGCCCAGTGGAACAGCTGCTCCTTGCAGAAAGGTATTCACCATCCCCACTACCTATTTAGCGGGTTGCCCCTTGATGGCTTTTATATACCATGAAGGGCAAGGGCATACACATCATGGGATCTGTCTCACTTCTCCAACAGTTCTGTGCACGTCCTCAAGATCCACAAACTGAAAAATATCCATAACAACTGGATAAGTTAAGAGCAAGCTGTGAAACCTAGATCTGCAATAACCATGGTTTGTGTTCTTATGGCATCCAAGACTATGATCATTTTGGCTGAAAGGCTTATTGCACTTTGGTCACAGCATGTGGTTACCAGATGTCCCCGTTTTCCGGGACAGTCCCCGGATTTACAAATCTGTCCCCGGACAAAATCTGTCCCCAGAATGTCCCCGGGTTTCATTTAATGTCCCTGGATTTGTATTTTGAGTGTTGTAGATTTATTAGTAGGGAATGAATGTTGCATGATTGGTTCAACGGCACAAGACACATCATATGGGGACTTCCAGCAAGGCAAAATGGTGGGTGCCACAGCAGTGAGCAGCTCCTGAAGCCAGCCAGAGCCAACTGCGCTACCAGGCTGGCTCCGGGCTGCTGAGACTGCCGCTGCCACTGTCATGTTTAACTCATTGGAGTTTTTTTGTTTTTGTTTTTGTTTTTCCTCCTTTTTTGTGAAGTAGCCGGATTAATCTCTCTTTGTATAGTTAGAGAGAGGAAAAAAGTTTGGCTTGTATATTTTTATTTTTTTCTTGTTGTAATTTTTTCTTTTGTATTTGTTTGTATCTGTTTGTATGCTTGTTATGTATATAATGTTAATAAAAATGTATTTGGGAAAAAAAAGAGAGACTGCCGCTGCCACTGCTGAGGGGAAACGGAATGCCCGGCGCGTCAACTGGGGGAACCACTACCCCCCCCCACCATGAGCCAAATCGAGCTGGGAGCAAGAGCACCTGGCCCAATGCCCAGCGGTGCTCCGGGGCCAGTAAAAACCCCAGAGCCGACTCAGGGAGGGGGAGGAGAAGGAGAAGGAAGAGAGAGAAAGAGGAAGGAGAAGAAAGGGGGAAGCCCTGACCTTGCTGCACCGCCGCCGCTGAGGAGGAGAGGTAGGAGAGCACTGGGCGGGCAAGGACATGTGGCCAGCCCAGGCCCAACCCAAGCCTACTCCACGGTGGCTAGAGCTCCAAGAGATCAGGCCAGAGCCCAGAGGAAGGCTGCGCAACAGAGGAGACCACAGAAGAAAAGATATTACTTCTTAATTTTTTTAAAAAATAACTTTTTAAGTAACTTTTTTTCTTTTCTTTTTTAAAAAGTGTCCCCGGATTCTTTGAAAAAAATCTGGTAACCTTAGCAGGCTATTGAATAGACCTCATTACCATCTTGTGGGCCTGGGTGCAATAGGCCCCTGACCACCCAACTCTGTGCAGAGACAATGGTGGTGGAGAACAAAAATGTCTTCATCACTACCAGTGCCACAGATTGAGCCCTAAATGGGCTCTAGACCATGTTTGATCAGGCTCATCCTGAGTTTTCCACCAATATCACTCTATATGTTGTTCCATTTGTTTCATCACCCCAAGCTCCTCATAGAACCAGGGAATTTACTTGGCTCTCCTACATAAGAGAGGGTGGTCAGGAGCAATCGTGCCAATGCCTCAGTCTATTTTTGTGTTCTAAAGGCCTTCAACAAAATTAAGTGACAGGGAAATCCCTAAGATTTGTCAGGAAACCACTTGGATACATGAGTCCATTAGGAGGGACCATGCTAGTTGGTACTCTATCCCTGGAGAGGCTCCAGAAGCCTAAAATGAACCTGATAGTGATCTTTTCATGACAACAAAATTACTGAAAGTTCCACCACACCCAGATCACTTTTGTTTTATTGAGCACCAAAAATAAAAATAGTAGCAGAGGCAGGTAGCCATGTTGGTCTGATGCAGTAGAAATATATATATATATATGTTCAGTAGCACCTTGGAGACCAACTAAGTTTGTTCTTGGTATGAGCATGAGCTTTCGTGTGCATGCACACTTCTTCAGATACACACTTCTTCTGTGTATCTGAAGAAATGTGCATGCACACGAAAGCTCATACCAAGAACAAACTTACTGTAGTTGGTCTCTAAGGTGCTACTGAACAATATTTAAAAAAATTATATATATATTTCAATAACAGATTGATGTTGCTTCCAGGTGGGTGATATGTGGTCTTCAGTGACCTCTTCAGTGAGGTCATCTTCATCAACCGAAGCATCAAGAAGTATACATTGATCTTTTTATTAACACCAAAACACTTTCACCACTTCTCTCTCTCTCACACACACAGATAGATTGGTAGGTAGTATGGAAGCATATACATGTGTGTGTGAAATGGTTTTTTAAAAAAGCATTTTCTAAATTAGCATTTTTCTGTTATACTGCTATAACACTCATTTAAGTGGTGTTCCACTAATATTAGAGATAGAGAGAGAGAGAGCAAGAAAAGTGTTTTACTGCTAATTAAAAGACCGATTAAAAATAAACAGGGTGATAACATGGTGCCTAGCGCAAACGGTATGGATGAAAGAGTAGTGTCAAGGGCATCTTCTTAGGAGAGACCAATGGAAGCCATGAATTCCTGAGGAATTTCTGACAGGGCACTCACATCATGAATATTAAAAGTTTCCCAATGATTTTTTATTGTGTCCCAATGGTTTTTATCCTGTCCCTGTAAATCTCTTTGGGGACCCTTTTTTTGTGAAGCAATACATAAACTGAATGAATCTAATCTAATCCCAGCAGCCTGGGAGGCTCCACCATCAATGCTGAGGGACCCCATCTCCCAGCTAGTTTGGGAAGGGGGAATGATGGGGAACAAGGATTTACAGGTCCCTTCAGTAAATCAACAGAATCTCTTTCAAATACTTGAACTCAATCAATATTGTGTTTAGTATTTTTACATACACACACCAACTTCTTGAGGAAAGATAGCCTTTTACAAATCTATCAAATGGCTTTAGGATCTGGTATGCTGCTTTGGCTAGGGAACAAAAGGATTGTGTGGGGGGGGGAATTGCTAATTCAGATGTAACGATGACACCATCTGTTTTGCTTAGACTACTTGATTAAGTCAACCAATTCAAGTCACTGGATTGCAAAGGATCCTCTTGGGAACAGTCCAGCTGGACGTTCTCCTGCAAAACCCCTCATTTAAATGAATGGGAGCAGCATACACTTGCATAGTTCCTATTTCTTTTGAAACGAGACCTGTGCAAAAGATATTCCCAGTGGTTTACCCATAGTCATCTGTTCAATTCATAGGATAACATATATCCAATAGATGCCAATCCATTTTTTCTTTGGCAGTCATAAAGGAAGGAGATTCTACACCATTCATGAGAAGCAAGTTCCACAACCACATCTAACCTGATTCCTTTATTCTGAATGGTATTTGTGACTTTGGGATACAAAGGGGCTGCATGTTCATGTTTTAGATTTCTTCTTCTGAAAATAAGTTAACTTTACCCCCAGCTGCCTCTTTTTCCTAATTAAGTTTCTGGGAATAACCTCCACAACCCTTTTACAAATAAACAGGAAGCTATGGAATCTGTGACCCTCATGTGACATAGTTCTGGCTCTATTCATGACTTTAAACGCGTTAGTTCAATAGGCCAAAAAAGAAAAGCCTCACAGAAAATGGGAACAAGCCAAGAATTTATCAGGAAACACATTACAAAATAAGGGGAAAACAGGGAGCTAAGAATATCACTTGGCAGATGCATTCATTTTGCAAAGCTCTTCAATTAAGTTTTCATTAAACAAATAAGTTTTTATTTTCTCAGAGCGTAACGAAAATAACAGCAGTATTGCATTTAATTTAAAAAAAAAGTTTAGAACAGTCATGTTTAAAGCTTCTGTAATCATGAGAGATTTTCTACTTTGGAGGACCCAAACTTAGAAGTCTGTTGTTCTGGATCTTAGAAAGTTTGGAGAAAGGGTCACATTTCTATCAAATAGTTTTGAATATTCCAAGCCAAAGACAAAACTTTCTCAGGGCCTTTGCCAGAAGTGTTGAGCTTTTTCCAGTATAAGAGTTCCTGCATTACTAATTTGTTTCCCCAACTGCAGCAAAAATAAGGATAGGCCAGTTTCAGATGAATGGTGTCAAAACTACTGGTGTCCTTGTGGATCAGTTGCAGAAGTAGTAAGCAGTGTTGCGCTTTACAAGCTTAAAGGAGGACATACACATCTTGAAATCAAGTAAACGTAAGCAAACTGTTGAGAACATGGCTTTCCACAATCACACTGTGGATGCACTACAGGCAGTTTTTTTAAATCATTCTCTTTATGACCCCCACCTCCTCCTTTCCCTTCTGTACATTCTGCCATACCCTAAATCCATTACAGTACTAGCAACCCACCCTTAAGGCTTCTCAGTGTCTTATGCTTGCTTATCAAGTGTTGTGGCACAGGGTGTCCTAAGAGTGAAAAGCCAAATGCATAAGAATAAAGATTGAGGGTAATTAGTTCAGAATAGCTAGCTCAGTTGAAAAGAATCTGGGCCTTCCTTCTGAACACAAATTAAATTTGAATGTTCTGCAAAGAATTACAGCAAGCCTGCAATTTACACACAATTTACACAAAAAAGAACGAAACCCCTGCTCAATGGCGGGCCTACTGTATGACGCTGTTTGATTGAGTGTTATATCCAAAGCATGGAAGTTACCTCACTCAACTTGATGCAGTAAAAAGAAAAGCTTTGCCAGTTTCCAGCTGATGCCAGATTTAGAGAAGGGATTTTAACAAGAAAGTTAATGGACAAGTCAAGCAGTTTGGTAGGTACATTTTCCCCCTACAGTAATTTTACTGGGCTCTTCTGGCGTAGTGGTTAGAGTGCCGGACCAGGACTTGGGAGACCCTAGTTCAAATCCCCACTTAGCCATGTAGCTCACTGGATGATCTTGAGCCAATTACTGCCTCTCAGCCTAACCTACCTCACAGGGTTGTTGTGGGGGTTAAATAAGGAGCGGAAGAACCATGTACGCCACTTTCATCTCCTTGGTTAAAAATGTGGTATACAATAAATAGGTGCAAAACCAGGAGAAGGTTGTTCTTTGTAGCGTTTTATAGGGCAGTCTCTCCTTAATGATCTGATGTTCTCTGGCTGATCCAGCAGGAACCTTTTTTGGTGTGTTTCTGCCAGCAACTGAAGACTTCTTTTTAATTCACCCGAGCATTTACAGACTATTGATCACCTGCCCACTCATTTCTTTCCGCTATATGATGTTGTATATTTTATGTAGTTTTAATCATATTTGATGGTTTAAATTATGTTTTACACCACTTGGCTATACTGAGTGAAAATCAATAGAGACATCTTTGTATGAAAACAATTTGTTGGCATCTGTCTGTCTTGAGAGACAACAGAGTGCACCTCCAGGAATGAAATCAAACTGCTGTGTTAGCAGCACCGAAGTGACCCCCCTGGGGCACAAGCCTGGGCAGTGTATATGGCAGTCCTGAGCTGCCCAGATGACAAGACCCCACTCTCAGCCTCACTGGTGTGGTTCAACAGAAAGCAGAACAATATGTTTGGCACCAGCTTGGCTACAGGAGTTGCTGGAAGGAGGCGTGTAAGGCGCCATCGAACCATTTTTGGGACTCCACTCTAGATTTGTCTAGGGTTTACTCTTTAGCCTTTACAAACAGGTTTCAAACAGGAGGTTTCCCATCATCCAGAAACTCAGTTGGTTTCTAACCTACCCATAAGGTTTCAACAGTTTGGGTTCAGGTAAAAAGGTAAAGGGGAGACTGGACTATTAGGTCCAGTCATGGCCAACTCTGGGGTTGCGGTGCTCATCTCGCTTTATTGGCCGAGGGAGCCGGTGTACAGCTTCTGGGTCATGTGGCCAGCATGACTAAGCTGCTTCTGGCGAAACCAGAGCAGTGCTCGGAAACGCTGTTTACCTTCCCGCTGGAGCAGTACCTATTTATCTACTTGCACTTTGACATGCTTTCGAACTGCTAGGTTGGCAGGAGCAGGGACTGAACAACAGAGCTCACCCCGTTGTGGGGATTCGAACCGATGACCTTCTGATCGGCAAGTCCTAGGCCCTGTGGTTTAACCCACAGCACCACCCACTTACACAAGTGCTATTTCATAGGGACCACTATTCACTTTTAGATGACCTGGATGCAGGAATGGAGTATATTGCTACAGCTTTCGCAAAATTAAAAGGATAGGATTAGAACGCAAAATTCCATTAAGAGACTCAAATGAAAGATGGAAGTCAAATCAAGCACATTTGTAAACAAACCTATAATTTCACTGGCCCTTTGCAACAATTATAAGTGCAAAGTAGGGTGTTTAATTGTGAATAAATAAAGTTATGTGCATGATAATAATGGAGATGGTTGGATTACATTACATATGTACTTTCATAGAGACAAACAGGGTAAGAAATTCACTCTTGCTGAATTGGAACAAATTCAATTTAGAAATGAATCAACGCCCAGACTGCCAAGGAAGGCTGGAGGCATTATATTACTGGACAGCTAGCTTTTCTAGGAATATATTTGGGGGATAATGAAACATTACACAGAACCGTGTGGAGCATAACTCTGACAGCCACATTTGTTATAGAAAATCTGCTTAGGAAGAGGGCAAACTGAAGCAGAGAAGTGGTGTGGGGAGCAGGTGATTAACCCTTTCCACACCACCCACATTCCCACTCTAATTCTCTCCTCAAGTCACACAACATGCGTTTCCCTCTGCATGTGAGGTTAACTTGGGCTCTTAGTGAAGTGGAATTAATGGTTTCGGCACACAGGCCAACCACGGTCCTCCTGCATAACTAGGGTAATATTCTGGCCTCGTATACTTCAAACCTTGGATCTATGCTGTGAATGCTTTGTAGTTTTATAGAATTTATATAAAGTAGATAGATAGATGATAGATAGAGAGGATAGATCGATCAATCGATAGATAGATAGATAGATAGATAGATAGATAGATAGATAGATAGATAGATGATAGATAGATAGATAGATAGATGATAGATAGATAGATGATAGATGATTTATATACTGCCCTTCATCAAAAGATGAATACAAGATAAAAACACAAATAAATAGTTCAAACAAACAAACAAAAAATAGCCCCCTCTCCCACAAACACATTTAATAGGCTATAGAATATTAATCAGCCCAAGGCTTGGTTGAAGAGGAACACCCAAACAATTCCTTTGCAGTCACCACACCTTGAACTTTCCTGCACCTTGACATCAAGAGTGGCAAAGGTGGGCATGTCTCACCAAAAGTGTCTGAGTGGGCCAACCTCTGAGGCTTGGAGCACCCAATTACACCTGCAGGCTAGGGATTCCCCAAAACTCCTTTATGTCCAGTGAGGAACCTTTTTTAGTCACATCCTGTTCTAGTCAACAGTCCTGGAAGAGGAGCTCCTGTTACTGGTGGGCGGAGCCAGAGGCAAATGTCAGTGGACCAATAGAGGTGACTCTTCCGTTAAATCAGTAGGCTACATTCCATCCATCCAAAAGCCAGAGGTTCTACACAAGCAAGCGGCACCATCTCATGTTGAGGACACACTCCAGACTGGTGCTGGTGAGGGATGTGGCCTGGAGAAGGAAGAGTGCCAAGGGCTGTATAAAGCTATTTAGATGGCCCTATCTGGCCCCTGGGCCTGAGATTGCCAGCCCCTGCTTTAGGCTGTTTGTGCATGTTGCAGGGCTTTTTGATGTGTTTCAGTTGATATTCTTATTTTATGCAGAACCCCAATTTCTAGAGAATGAACAAGAATATTTTCTTTGCTTATACTTAAAAAGCTGTCTCGCAGAAGTTATAAAATTATGGTTAACGCATCTCTTGAAATATTAAAGCTACTTATGGATTTTCCCTCTTGTTCTTCCATAATATGCATATCCTTAAAAATTCTCTTTGATTTGAATTTTGGTTCAAGGCTAAACTTCTGCGTAAGTTGATCTTTCTGATCTTCTTGAAACTCTAAGAAAAAAGAGCAGAGATTCATGTGAGATTTATGCAAGCCCACACTACACACAAGGCCTCTTCGTACAGGGATGCATAATTTCAAAGGGCACATCCAGACAAAGTTTGAGAAGCAGGAACCCTGCTTCAGCATACTCAACACCCACATTTGCAATGGGGACTGTGTTGGTCACTGCAAGGCCAAATAGCCAATTGGGGAGATGTCTACCTGGATCAACAAAGGCAGCATAGTCTTATATAGGTGCTGGCATAAAGCTCCACTCTATGTAGTGTTCCTTTTCAGTACAGCTTTAGATGATGATGTTCTCAGTTGATGTCTGGTAGTGTTGATGTGCTGTAAATGGTCAAATAAGCTAATCAATACATAGGATCATAGAGTTGGAAGTGATCTGGAGGGTCATCTAGCCCACCCCCCTGCAATGCATGAATCTCAACACATGGTCCCCCATCCAGTTTGAAACCATACTGGACCCTGCTTAGCTTTGCAAATGTGCTAGCAGTTTCATTGCTGCACCACTAGCTTAATCAAGGCAATTGATTGAGTGGAGGTGCTCCTAGTAAAAAAAAAAAAGGTGATGGGCCCTGGAATAATAACTCCTGTTAGGATACTCTTTGCAGAATGTCTGCAGTTTGGGGGCACGCTAGGATTCGGCCGTTGAATGCACAGGTGATAGGAGTACCTTAAGCTGTTTTGCCAACTGTGTCTGACCAAGACACCATCCTTATAAATTCAGTATAGAGAAGGAAGGCAGAAAGCCCATTTATACATTCTCTTTGTGGTTCTTCATGGGTTAAAAGCAGAAGAGAAAGAAAAGGTGGTGTTTAAACAGGGTGGGGCTATCTCCTTGGGGAGAGGCAGGTCGGTTTTCTGCTTTGAACATGGCTGCCAGGCTTTCCTTCCCACACATTACTACACTCTTGTAGATTCCACATCTAAATAAACCCAGAGGGACTTTTTATGAGTCATAATTACAGCATAAACACACAGACTCACACTGAGATAACAAATGCCAAGGTAGTAGAGAAGATAACAGGTAAACACGGATACTTCTTTTTCACCTTACTCTGCTCTTTGAAGCTAATGGCAAATTTCCACCTGCCTTGATCTCTTTGTTTAGTTAAGAGCAGAAGAAATACATCGGAATACAAACTACAGTCAGGGTTTTACAGGAAAACATTGACTGGAGGTTATTTGCAATTTATTGCCTCTTGATTTATGGGTGAGTTTTGGATGAGAAGCAAGTAAGGCATCAAATCTTGACACAGTGGTAGGGTGTACAATCATGTTAACAATGCACCCATGTTCGTTTTAACATTGAAACAATTCATTTTAACATTAAAATAAAAATGAATAAGGAAGCATTTCTTCTTTTGTTCTTTGCCTTTATTTTACATGGGGACTCAGAAATCTGGCAGTGGGAGTGGTATGTTGCCTGCAGATTTAATGCCACCTGGGTGAAAAACAGCAGCTTGCAGCAAAGGCAGCAGGAGACAGGACGAGTTTCCACTGAAATCAGTAAGGAAATCAAAGAGGAAGGCAATTGAGAAAAAAAGATAAAACAGAAGAAGGCAGTTAAAATAAAGGGAAACAAAAAGGGTGTGACTTTCAAAACATTTGTTTTCATTGCATGGCCATTTTCAGGAGCAATGTAGATGCTGGATTTACCATGGAGTTTGAACTGGCAGAGCGTGAAATGATCCAGTCTACATGAAATACTTTTAAGTGTAATTGGATTTCAGGACATGTTTAAATCTGTCCCCCTGATAGCAATGGGGTGGGATTCAATCATGTTTAGCTGTGCATGGATCATGCCCACTCTTTGCACAGGGATTTTTATTTATTCTCTTTTGTTGCCAGTTCATCTCCCCCACCCGCTTCACTTACTGCTCTTGGAAGTGATACTAAGACACAAAAGAAAGCTACATTTCGCCATTTAATTTAATTTAATAGAAGCTAGTGTTTGCACAGAAAGGTCTGCATGATCTGCGGCGTCTCAGTTAAAAAAGAAAGTTCTGTTGGTTTTAAGACAATAATAAAAAAAAACCAACAGAAAATGTTCTTATGATCTTCCACCTCTTTCCATTTCTACCTGGCAGTAAACTCTGAAATACTGTTGTGTCGTAACCTTTTTTTATTACTCTTATTACAGTTTTGTTTACAAAGCTAAACGGACAACCCACATGATTAAAGGAACCGTATTGCTGTCACATAGCCCCATCCAGAAATTGCCTTAGCCCTGGAAAAATAACAAGGCTTGCTCCAGTAGTGTAATTTGAAACTCTGGTTTCTAGACAGCAGATGTGGCTGTTAAATACCTGGGCAAAGTCTGAGGTCATAGTGTCTAAGAAATTAACAGGATATATTATCTCTTATCAAAGGACTGGGGAACCTCACATGCGGGGGGACAAATGCCAGGGACTTTTCTTAGGCTTTGCCCCAGCCTGTGCCCTTGCTGAGCACTTTTGTTTGGCTGGAACGTGTCAGCGCAGAAAGGAATGGTGAAGAGAATATAGGAGCATTAGAAGCTGCCTTACTTATACCAAGGCCACATTCACACCATACATTTAAAGCACCATGATATCACTTGAAGCAACTCAAAGAACTCTGGGAGCCATGGTTTGTTATGGCTGCTGAGACTTCTTAGAAGAACATTTCCCCCTTCCAGAGCTACAGTTTCCATAGTTCCCTATGTTAAATCAATCTCCAGAACTGTAAGTCTGGGGAATAAGTGTCTCCTAACATCTCTCAGCACTTAAACCACTGTGGGAATTGTAGCTCTGGGAGGGGAATAGAGGTCTCCTAACAAGTTTCAGCACCCATAACAAACAACGGCTCCCAGAATTCTTTGTAGAAACCATGACTGTTTATAGTAGTATGATACTACTTTTAATGTATGTGACTGTGGCCCAGGTCAGATGATTGATGCATCTAGCTCAGAATTGTTTGGGAACCAGTAGTTCCCATTTTTTCTCTCTCTCCTGGATGCCTTGAAGATTGCTGAGGGTCTTGGTAGACCATTTAATGCAGCTGTAATGTGCTGTGCTAGGTGCTGTGTTCTTTTTAACTGTATTTTTATTGCTCCTTTTATTTCTTATATAATATTTCCTTGCATTACAAATTGAATCCCATAGGATGCAACTGATAATGCAGTCAAATGCAAGGTAAAAAATAAAAGAAGCAATAAAAATACAATTAAAAATCAGTATGTATATTTAATACTGGCACATCACAGACCACCGGAAGGGAACTTGTGCACCACAGTTTGGGAACTCCTGGTCCACACTGACTGACAGCTACAACTCAGGGCTTCAGGCAGGAGTCTTTCCCAACCTTGCCTCAAGATGCTAAGAACTGAACCTGAACATGCAGAACTGGTTGTGGTACTTCTGGCAGTGGTTAGAATGAAAATTGCTAAATGTTGGAGGTCAGTTGGTGGGCCCTCTTGGGAGGGGTAGATAAGTACTGTTTGGACTGAGCATTTGGTGTATCACCAGGCACTGCAAAACATGACAGATCTGATAAGATCCAGTTGCAGCAATAACTTCATAGATCCTCACCTGCCTACAGCACACCATAGGATAATGAGGAAGGGTTACCTGCCTGTGAATTTGCCTGCGGATTGTGTTGCTTAGTGATAGTTGCATTGCAACAGGAAAATAGATTTCGCGTTTGTGTGTACACTGTCGTTAAATCACACTGCAATAGTGTCGGGTTGGAATTGATTTATTGTTTAGAAATGTTTAACAAATACATTTTTGGGGAGGGGAGAATTGAACCAGGAACTTTCTGCGTTCAAAACAGTTTCTCTGCCTCTGAGCTGCAGCGGTTCTCCCACAGAAAATGAACAAACTCCTTTAATCATAGTCTGGGGATCACTTATCTATATTACCTTTATGTTGCCTCTTCAGTAAATGCTGGCTCATGTTTATAGCAGAGATATACAAAACACAGAAGCCATGAGGGGGAAGTGTAATGGAAAGGTTTAATCAGCAGGAGACTGAATGACCTACCGAAGAAGAACTTGGTCAGATATTATCGTAAAACTCCTATTGGCTCTCACTGCCAGCAGCTCACTTGTCGTCGTCGTCTTCTTCTTCTTCTTCTTCTTCTTCTTCTTCTTCTTCTTCTTCTTCTTCTTCTTCTTCTTCTTCATTTGTCAGGCATTGATTTACTCTGCTATTTTTTCCGCCTTAAGAGAAAATTAACAGTGCCCTTTTTATCTTTAGATAATTTCCATTTACTGTAGGTGGTTCTTTTTGATGCCAAAGACCTCTTTGTACACTTGCAACAACAATCAATGCCATCGCCTCCCTTGAATAATTAAGGTCTACAGTCACGCTTCATCTATTGACCCTGTGCGGTAGACACAAACATAATTTTGAGATAGAGGTTTTGGATAAGGCACAAGATTTCCCCAAAATATCAATGTATTTAATACCTGTCAAGAAGGCATGGCCTTATTTTACTTCTTTTGAGAAACAAGCCCCGGCTTTGTCCTTAATGACCATTATTAGCGCTGGCCAAGAAAGCAGCCCTAAATGCAACAATACAGTAAAGCATAACAAAGAAACCTTCAAAGGATAGTATGAATCAGCCTGTTTCAGAGTAAGGATTCCCGTGAAGCAACACGAATTAAAAAAACAAAACAAAAAACTGCATCCATTAGAGAGGCGAGATGAAACAAACATTGTCGTCAGTCAGACAAATGGCTTGTGACCAAAGTCCTGAACATATTCGTTTGAAAGTAGATCTCATTGATTTCAAAGAGGGTTACTTCCAAATAACCACCAGTTTGTGCTTAGGGCTCCAAGCACGATGCCATACTTGCTTACATACCATAAAGTGGAATGGTTTGTTGTGATTTGAGATTGTAAGTCTATAGGAAGGGCTTGGTGATTTTTAGTTGTGTCTGTACTGCACTATCTGCAGTAGTATTCTCTAAGTGGTATAAATTATGATGGTTATGGGTTGTATCCCAAGTTATGTGAGCAGAAGGCCATTCTGGCAATAGGGGTTTCCTGCCCCCTCCTGCCTACCATTAGCTGCCTCTGATTTTCACCCGCTCCTGCTGCACAACACCCCAGACTTCTAAGTGGCCCTGCATTCCCAGAAAATGCTTTGGAAGCCCCTCTGCGTGAGCAGATGTTTTCTTGTGTGGCTTTTGATAGACAACTCTACCATTTGAATGTACACTTACCAACACCTTAACCACAGTAGAACCAATTCAGACATGTTTGAGAGCAGCAGCAGGCAATTTCTGTTCTCACATTCCCCCTCTTTCCGCCCCCCTCCCAAAGGATGCTCAGTACTTTCAGCCAGTGCATGTCCATTACATACTAGAGCAAAAGAGAATGCCTGGAAAGATTCAAGTCATCTAGTATCCACCTCCCTCCACCTCAAACTTGGTAGCGCGGACAATAATCTCTTTATCAGGGTGTGCAGTATTCCCTTTTGCACTGGGAATGAGCAGTTCTGCAGATGGGAATCTGTTCTGCTTTCAGTTTTCTCTTGCTGTATCTGGGCAATGAGTTCATAGTTCCATGTTCCTCTTCTTTTCAAAGTTAAATGCTAACGTCTTTAATATTTTGTTAGGCAGTTCCTCCCCTATTCTAGAATGCCTTTGATCAGGCCATACTGACTTAAGGCCAGACTTTAGGAGCAACAGTTTCATATAATGGGATATACCAGCATCTAGAAAACTACCTTCTGGCTGCCTGGGAATATTTTATAAGTCCTTCCAAGGCACGCTGCTCTCAGACCTGGCTGCAGCCAGCAAGTTAGACTTCTCTGTCACAATCTGCCTAACCTTTCTTCAGCTCTGCGCCTATTCAGATGGCTATTTTATTTTGGAAGTATGCAGCAGCATGTTGTTGATGCATTTGTAGTGCACTTGAATTCCACCCCACTTTATCAGTTGCTCTGTGATGCTCTCTGGTGTTCCTGCATTATTGCATCCACACGTGAACTCCCCACCCCATATTCAAGGTTCTTTGTTCCTGCCCTCCCCCATTCACCCCCTTTTTTCTGAGTGCAAGTTAGTTGTGCTAAGATGCCATGCTACTGGACTTTCGTTTTGGTGCTTTTTAAGTGTTCCCTGTTCAGGTTATATGATGGCTGTGCTAAATCATCACTCATCTCCAGACCCAAAAACCAAAGGAATGCCAGTATCCATCATCAACAGTATATGGAAGCGGCTACACCACAAAAAGCAGTTACAATCTGGTACATTGCTAAGGTGCTCTTGCACTATAATGCATTAAAAATGGCAGGGGGGGGGGAGAGAGAACATCATTTACCATATAAAAAGTTATGAGATTTTAACAAGAGACAACAGGACAGGCACCTATTGCAATAGAAGCAGTATAACTACGGTACCCCAAAACGTTTCCAGCTGCAAGTTGTATTGAAAGTGCAGTTGCATATAACTGCTCCAATATCATCATGAGCATGATATAATGATGAATGCACAATAAAAAGGATGTCTCAAGGGACCCCTGACTCATAGCCTTCCTTGCCCACTTTTTGGTGAGCTGTGTTCCTGGAGTTTGATCCGCTCACCTGGCTGCAACCTGAATGAAGCTGTTATGGGACCATATCAACCTGCTTCCTAGATTCCCAGGCCCCTGCTGGGGGAATTCTGCTATGTCCTGACATACATCATGCTATTCTGCCATTTCAAGGCCATTAGTACACACAAGAAGAAGACATTAGCACAGATTACGTCAATGATTTTTCACCTGCTTCTTATCCGCCTAGCTCAGTAGGAGAGCACGCCTCAGGTTCAATTCTCCAGACAGGAGCAGCTGCCAGACAATGTAGGCAGCATTTAGCAAGATGGAGCAGTGGTCTGCCTTGGTGCAAGGCAGCTTCCAGTGCTCATTCTTTCCCCCATTTGTCTCAGTTTTGATGACAATCTGATCACAAATCCCCCTTTTAAGACAGAGGCTATGTAAGCATTGAAGAATTCAAGAATGGGCTCTGTGGATTGAGAGTTTGAGGAGATTGTCTATCCAGAGTTGTTAGCTTATTATTACTGCAGAGTCTTAACATTTCCATTTGCATGTCCAGTTCTGATTAAAAACATAGAAGATTGAAACACACCTTTTCATTGACCACTGGCTACCAGATGCCCTGGCGGAAACTGCTGGAAGCATATAGTGATTTAAGAAAGCTGCTATAGTGCATGGCTTAAGGATTCATGGTTGCTGTGAATGATTGTGTGGGCCTGACTTAGGAGGTGTTGCCAGACAGACGGTACCACCAAATAAGGAATAGTGTGATGCACAGAGCAGGCAGGCACCCACATGGCAGCTGCACTTAAATGGCACCAATGCACAGTACATATTTGTGTATCCCATATACAGATGGCTTGCGTGTTGAATGCAGAACGTGAATGAGTATCTTGTGAAGGCTGTCTCTTTAACAGCATATAAGCAACATGCACCCAATCTGTGGGGCTTTCCTAGTTCAAAGAGCTGCACAAAGAATCTCTGGACAAGGAGGAAGGGTTTGCCCTTCTCAGAAAGAAATCCACTGACACAGATTCCCTTTGCTGTATTTTCTCTAGTGCACTGCATTCCTTGGCTACACTCCTGATTGCTATTATTGTATTCTGAATCTTATCAAAGTCATTGGAGACACAACACACGAGTAAGTAGCTCTTTGGAAACCGCTCGACTTCCCCCAACGCTGTAAAACTGTTTTCGAAATAACATTGTTACTCTCCTGCATACAAATTCATTGCTGCTATTTAGTGTCTTTCTTTCAGTCCAAGTGTTCTGTGCTTGGTATGGTTAGCTGTGCAATGACAAGGGAGCTGCCCTCCCGCTGCAGATCTGTTGCTTGGTAAAGGGAGCCGCCAAAGATACTGCAATGTCATGTCTTTTTATCTCCACGCCTGGATTGCCAAAGAGCCTCCAGGAGGAGTGAAGGACAAGATCGTTGTGAGGAGAAGAGGAAATAGCTCAGATCTTCTTCTTTTCACAAGAGAGGCATGCAACGACTTGTGGCAGAGCGTTTCAGAACATCTGAGCTTTAATCTTCGTTTTCAGTTATTCTCACTGCAGTTAACAGAAGCTTTCAAGGCAATTTCATATAAAACTTATTCTTGATTCACTTTACAGTATATCCTAAAGGCATGTCTGCAGTACACACTGAAAGCAGTTTAAAACCGTGCCGTGTTGGTGGTGCATCTTAGACCCAAGCCCAGCACTTGCAGTATCCAAAAGGTAAACACAAATTGCCCTGCTTTTCTCTATTCCTCTGTTATGGGAGAAAGGGAGAAAATGAGATATATCACTAACAACCCATTGACATTACTATCATCCTGGCATGTTCTGACTGGGCTGAGAGCCCACCAAGATGGGCAGGACCCAACTTGGAGCAGAAGGTGGCCAGCAACAGGTGGCAGGGTGCAGTCGTGTTGCAACGGGGGTGCAGGAGGGGGCGGTGCGCCCCGGGTGCCATGTCTGGGGGGGTGACAAGAAGGCACCCTGCAGGGCTCACCCTGCCACAGTGGTGTGAGCAGCCATCGCGCCGCTGCAGAGGCATGTGGAGGATCCTCTGTTCACGGCTGCAGCCGCAAGCAGAGGATCCCAGCACCGTACATATGGCGCTGAAGCGGTGGCACTGGCAAACTATGTACAGTGCATGCATCATACATAGCGATGCCACACATGTGCCCTACGTAGCGACGCCCCACCCTGCTCCGGGTGTCACAATGCCTTCGTTCGCCCCTGGCAGGATGTGGTCGTTAGGAGCAGAGAGCAGATCTCAGTTAGCACAGCCAATTTGCAGGTGACTGGCCAGATTCTGACACCAGAGGACATAGGAGAAAGAGTTCCCAGGGCCAGCAGCGGGTGGTTTAACAAGGTCCATAGCCCTGTAGGGCCTGGCGATGACTCCCAAAGCCCAATGTCTCAATTAGGGAACTTTTAAAGGGGCTGCCAGTTCCAGATTCAGAGTCTGGTAACTCCACATCTTTCTTTCCTCAGGGAGATATATGGTGGCTTCAGGCACTGCAACGTTGCCACAGTACTCCTGGGCAAATTGCTCCAGCTATAGTTTATTATCAGAAGGGGTTATTATTGGAAGAATCTGGAGCCAGAAAACAAAACCTCATTTGAAGGCAAAGGCTGCTTCTTTCCTCATATGCCTTCCTATAGTTCACACTTTGTGTGTGTGTGTGTGTGTGTGTGTGTGTGTTTTAACTATCAGCTGTGGCCGCATGGGTATGCAACTGCATTTTAGGGATCAGTTGAAGATTTATGTGAGTGAATCAGGGACTCAAACATTTGTTTAGTTTGACTTCTCTTTGGGTTCAGCTGTGAGTGAAGCAGGCTTTTTAATTGAATTCCAATTTTCTATTTTTAACTCATTTTAAGTCTTATTGTACTGGATCTCCTGTACACCACTTAGAGACAACTGTGATTACTGCAATGCATTATACATACGGCTGCCTCTCAAGATGGTATGGAAAATTCAAGTGGTGCAGAATTTGGTGGTCAGGTTGCTCACTGGGACAAGACGGTTTGAGCATATTACACCAATCCTGTCTGCCAATTAGTTTCTGGGCCCAATTCAAAGTGCTGATTTTGACCTATAAAGCCTTAGGTGGCTCAGGACTGCAATACCTGAAGGACTGCCTCTCCCCATATGAACCAACCTGGACCTTTTGTTCACCATCTGAGGCCCTTATTTGTGTAGCTTCCTCACAAGAGGCCCAGAGGGTGTCAAACGGGCCTTTTCTGTGGTGGCTTCCCACTTGTGGAATGCTCTCCCCAGGGAGGCTTGCTTGGCATCTTCATTACATATCTTTAGGCGCCTGGTAAAAAATATTACTTTTCAACCAGGCTTGGGGCTGTTGAACATTCTATGGCATTTTAAATGTGTTTGTGGGAGGGGGGTTATTTGTTTGTTTTTGTTTTGTGTTTTGTATTCTCAAAACACAAAACAAAACCAGTGTGGTGTAGTGGTTGAGAGCGGTAGTCTCCTAATCTGGGGAACCGGGTTCGCGTCTCCGCTCCTCCACATGCAGCTGCTGGGTGACCTTGGGCCAGTCACACTTCTGTGAAGTCTCTCAGCCCCACTCACCTCACAGAGTGTTTGTTGTGGGGGAGGAAGGGAAAGGAGAATGTTAGCCGCTTTGAGACTCCTGAAGGGGAGTGAAAGGCGGGATATCAAATCCAAACTCTTCTTCTTCTTCTTCTTCTTCTTCTTCATTTTGTGTGTTCCGTTGTGAACCACCCTGGGATGAAGCAGTGGCATAGCGTGGGTTGTCAGCACCCGGGGCAAGGCAAGTAATTTGCGCCCCCTAACCCGTGGATTTGCGCCCCCTAACCCTACCCCCCAGATGTTGTGCCCGGTGCGGCCGGGCCCCCCTGCATCCCCCACGCTACACCACTGGGATGAAGCGTGGTATACTATTATTATTATTATTATTATTATTATTATTATTATTATTATTCACCTAGACCCACAATTGGGTTGATCTGATAAAGAGGGAATGGAATGATCTGTGCTTGTCTGTGATATGTGTACATGGTTATTATAGGCTGCTGTACACTACCTGCTCTGCTAGATTTTGCAATGGAAGGTGTCTTGCTGGAGTGTCAAGCAGAGCTCTCTTGCATGTGGAATGGTTTTCCAACAGCAAAGGAGCCCTGCCACACTCCTAGTAGGCCACATGTCCAGTAACAAAGGTAATTTTGCATTTTGGAAATGTACCTTAAGCCTACCTAAACTGATGCATTTTAAACCCATGAAGGAGTGAGGCTTATTGCTGTAGTTAGGCCTTCCGTGCATGCTATGACATTTTTAGTAACTGCAAATGCATAAACTTTCAAGAGGTTTTTGTTATCATGGGCTAAACTGGAGGGGAAGAGAACCTAGTTAACATTGGCCAGGTTAGCCATTACTTTGCCTTAAAGAACTATGGTGTAATTAGGGCCCCCAGCAAAAGTATGGCTTCATTGTAGGAGAATTATTATATAGATAAGGAAACAGTTTATTTACAGATGGGAACAAGTGGAACAAGAACAGACACTTCCTTATATGGGGATAGGGTGGAGAAGCGGACAAAATTACATGGTGACTGGGTCAAATTAATACCATAATATGATTCACCAGCAGCCAACAAATTTGTGGAATCTGGACATATGTACTCTCTCTTAATTTGTCCTTAATTTCCATGAAAAAATGGCGTGTTTGGTGTGTGTGTGTGTGTGTGTGTGTGTGTGTGGAGCTGACCTTCAGTTCTGTCCAATTATAATAAAGGTAAAGGTAAAGGTACCCCTGCCCGTACAGGCCAGTCGTGACCGACTCTGGGGTTGCGCACCCATCTCGCTTAAGAGGCCGGGGGCCAGCACTGTCCGGAGACACTTCTGGGTCACGTGGCGAGCGTGACAAAGCTGCTCTGGCGAGCCTGCACCAGCGCAGCACACGGAAACACCGTTTACCTTCCCGCTATAAAGCAGTACCTATTTATCTACTTGCACTTAAGGGTGCTTTTGAACTGCTAGGTGGGCAGGAGCTGGGACCGAATGACGGGAGCTCACCCCGCCGTGGGGATTCGAACTGCCGACCATACGATCGGCAAGTCCTAGGCGCTGAGGTTTTACCCACAGTGCCACCCACGTCCCTTTCCAGTTATAATATTGTATACTAAATCAAAGAGCTATCTATAATCAGAAATTGCCTTGCTCTTATTATGAACCAGAGTCTGCTAAGGAAGAACCTCGCAAATCTTCTGTGTAATCAACTGTTCTGTGTCATCAACATAAGTGTGTGGCTGTGGTCCAAATGTAAATACTCTTCAGTGACAGAATTTATCAGACAGAATGTGAGGGCACTGCATTTTTATTCTACATTAGGAACATAGGAAGCTGCCTTAAATTGAGTTGGACCATTTGGCCCATCCAACTCAGCTACACTGACTGGCAATGGCTCTCCAGGGTTTCAGGAAGGGGATGCTGAAGATGCTGATGACAGAAGCTGGGACCTTCTGCATTCAAAGGAGATGCTCTGCCACTGAGCAACAGACCCTGTTTGAGCTGTAACTCCTAGTGTTGGAAGATATAGAGCCACTAGTGGCTCAGTCCATCTCTCCTAATCCTCAGCACAACTCTGGCATTAAGGGCTCTATGAACTTGAGTGTTCTTTGGGCATTTAAACACTTTGCTTATAAAAAGCAAAGGTAGTCACGAGAGCTGAACCATACAGCACACATAGAAGTGAAATTCCTCACCCATGTAACTCCAGTTTTCCCCCTCTTCCATTGTGCTATGTGCTAGAACATTAGAGATGCCACAGAGATGAGCAGGCAATTCAATTTTTTCAGTTTGTAGACTATGCCCCCATTGCAAAATTTTGTGGGTGCTTGTGTAATTTTGTAAAACCAATGCAGTTGCAGAACAGCTTTCACCAGAGAAGCATACAGCTCACCGCATTACTGTTACAACTTATTGCATTTCCACTTCTGTTTTCTCCTCCATGATAGGATCTCCCTTGAAGGACATCAGACGACAGCCTTTTTTTTCAGGGAAACTGATGGACACACGCTGGCCACTTTCATTGGTCATCAATTCTCCTGATGGTAAGCAGAAATTACAGAACTGTAGAGTTGGAAGGGTCCACAAGGATCATCTAGTCCAACCCTCTGCAATGCAGGAATCTTTTTGCCCAACTTGAGACTCAAACCCACAACCCCTGCTCTACCAACTGTGCTATCCCACTTGAGCTATGCAGAAGGGCTTTGGCTCAGTGGTAGAGCATCTGCTTTGCATGCAGAAGGTCCCATGTTCAACCCCCAGCACCACCAGATAGGACTGAGAGGAACTTTTGCCTGACACCCTGGAGAGCTGCTGCCAGCCAGAGCTAGGTGCACTAATGGTCTAACTTGGAATGCGCCTACGTAGTGACAAGAGTTCCTTTCACTGATATTCAGAAGCTGTCAATAGGAAGAAAAAGGTGATCAGGTAATAACATTATAAATATTTGTAAAATAATAATAATATAATAATAATTTATTATTTATACCCTGCCCATCTGGCTGGGCTTCCCCAGCCACTCTGGACGGCTTCCAACAAAAGATTAAAAATACATTAAAACATCAGTCATTAAAAACTGCCCTAAACAGGGCTGCCTTCAGATGTCTTCTAAACGTCAGATAGTTGTTTATTTCTTTGACATCTGATGGGAGGGCATTCCACAGGGCAGGCACCATTACTGAGATGGCCCTTTCATCTTTCAATGATTCACCCCTTCTGGTCAGGTCCATTTGCCCTTGTCCCATTATATCCGTGTCACCTTGAAGGCCACGTCCGCCAGCTTGAAATCTCCAAGTGTCGCTATTGTTCACAAACACTCCTTATCCTAAGGACATAAGAAGAGCCTGTTGGATCAGGCCAATGGCCCATCTAGTCCACCATCCTTTCTCACAATGGCCATAATGGGAGCGGGTACATTATTGGGTTGTTGCTGCTGTTATTTTGATTATGGATTTTGTGGTTTTATATTTTTATTTTGTTTTGTAAACTGCCCTAAGACCTGCGGGTAGAGGGCAGTATATAAATTAAATAATAAATAAATAAATGAACCGGATGTCTATAGGAAGCCTACAAGTGGCACATAAGTGCAACAGCACTCTGCCCCCCTCTGATTCCCAGCAACTAGTATTCAGAAGCATGCTGACTCTGACAGCAGAGGTAGAACATGACCACTATGGCTACTAGCCACTGATAGACTTAAATCCCTCCTGCAAAATACTGACAGTCTGAGGGCATCTGTAAGTAGGCAACAGGGTGACGATTCTGCTGCATCAGCTTCTCAGAATTATGGTGCTGGAGGAGACTCTTGAGAGTCCCATGGACTGCAAGAAGATCAAACCTAACCATTCTGAAGGAAATCAGCTGTGAGTGCTCACTGGAAGGACAGATCTGGAAGCTGAGGCTCCAAAACTTTGGCCACCTCATGAGAAGAGAAGATTCCCTGGAAAAGACCCTGATGCTGGGAAAGATGGAGGGCACAAGGAGAAGGGGATGACAGAGGATGAGATGGTTGGACAGTGTTCTCGAAGCTACAAACATGAGTCTGACCAAACTGCAGGAGGCGGTGGAAGACAGGAGTGCATGGCGTGCTCTGGTCCATGGGGTCATGAAGAGTCGGACACGACTAAATGACTAAGCAAAGTCCCCCAAAGACTGCTCCAAGCCCAGATTATTCAAGCAGCAGCAGCAAAAACATGACCCTCTCAGCTTTTTCTCAGCTTTTAGAATGCCAGTCTACAGATAGTCACATCCACACAATACATTTAAAGCACATTCCCCGCCACAAAGAATTCTCAGAACTGCCATTTGTTAACAGTGCTGGGAACTGTAGCTCTGTAAACTTTACACCTATGCTGTGGATAAGCTGTCTTTGTTCTTTTGCCAGCTTGGATGGGTGTTATATTCCAAAGACTGGAAAAGAGCTTTCCAGCCCGTTAATCATCAAGTCTTTTGTTAGACCTCAACCACCCATTACTTTGTCAGGCAAAACTAGAGCGATAAAACCCTTCATGTCAATCATGACAGCCAAACTCATAACACCATAGATACTTCACTATGAGATGCAGGCATTTGCAAAAGCTTAGGTGAACTTCTCCCCACCCGACCTGTCTGTGGCCTAGCGTGGGGGGGTGCAGGGGGGGCCGGCCGCACCGGGCGCAACATCTGGGGGTTAGGGGGCGCAAATCCACGGGTTAGGGGGCGCAAATTACTTGCCTTGCCCCGGGTGCTGACAACCCACGCTACGCCACTGCGACCCGTTCAAGAAGCAGAGCACAGAATTGTCCAAATACACTTGAAATGGCAGATAAGATCACTGGAATCTGTGAACCTGGGACTAGAGACTAAAATCTTATACAAATAGCTGTACTGGAAAGAGCCGGTCATTTGAAATGACCTTAAGAGTCTTATCTTAAAAACAAAAAACAAAACACCTTGAGTGGTACCCAGACAGGGACAGGAAATTATTCCCGTCTGAGGCAATAGGCTTCAATTAGCCAGCACCATTAAGAACAGGAAACACTCACCCACTTTGTCCAGAGTATCTTGGGAAGCACAGAAGAGAAGGTGAAAAAGGCAACTATCACAAACAGGCAGCCACCAAAATGTCACAGCAAGAAGGATCTATTTTTACATTGCCGCTGTCCATAGAAATGAAAACAAGATGCTTATAATAACATAATGTCATTATTTTCACAATGCCACCAATTTCATAATGGACTGGTGTCTAAATCCAAAGATGCAAACCCAAACTACATGTTGCATGCCAACACCACAACAGAAGTCTGGCAGTGACACCCTTTTGAACCAGAAAACGTCCCTTCCAGTGGTTGTGATTTGGAACAGAGAAGCAGGGAAAGCAGGGCCAGCCCCAGATTTGAAAGAGTCCTGGGCTGGTGGACTCCCTCCTTTGTTGATGGGTCTTGGAAAAGATACTTGACAGTGGCAGTAAGCAGAAGAAACAGCAACAACTCTCCAAGTGGCTGGTTATAGCTGCCATTTACATTTCCCACAATTCCCCAGAGCAATGGGGCATTGGGGGCTTTGTGGGGGCTTCCCGGTGGTCCATGACAGCCATCATCAATGCTCAATGGGCCCTGACAAGACACTGTGGCCACGAAAGCTGCCCAAGGATGCCAGGTGTTGATCCTGGTCCCATTCTTAACCCTTTGCCCACCTGCCATCCCCCCTCCTCCTGACTCCAAATAGCAACCACCTAAAAGTAGTTTTCCCAGTTCAAAAACATTCTTCCATTTTGTGCAATTGTCCAAACATGATCTTGTGTCTTAGAAGGAGACAAACCACAAGCCTGTGAATCTTGGCTTAGCTGTGAATAGTGTGGGGGTGGCAGGACCAGGGAATAAGCAGTTGTGATGTTCACTCCAGGAACTTGCATATTTGCTCATTCACACTAAACCATGGTTTGACTTAGTGTTGCATACAAACTGGGCCTTTCTTACAACCACCCTGCAAAATATGCAAGTATGCAAATCCTTCTATTTTATGCAGGGCTGAAACTGAATGACTGTGGCTTGTCTTGTTTCTCTTTAAGTAGCAACTGCATACTTTCTCGGGTGTGACTAATACAAAGCTTAAACTGGTAAAGTCTATGATTCTTGTAAAGAATCAGAAATTTTAGACAACCACCTATTTATACATTTGTAGAGGAAAAGTATAAGGGAGATGAAAATGCACAAATGTACATTTTTATCCTGGCTCTACCAAAATAACATCCCGTTTGAACATATTCTAAGGAGATGCACCACGAAAATTGTTAATAATATCTTTGGAAGGGAGAAATGAAGAAAACGATAGCCCATTTTATATGCAATGGCTCATTAGGAGAGTGTTATAGCTGCAATGGATTTAGGAGGAAAGCTGTCACTAAGAAACAGCAAATCTTATTCAATCTGGAATGTGCAGGGCTGGGTTAACCACTATGGACACATCTTCACTATTCAGGTGAAGCTATATCATGCCACTTGGCGTCTCCCAAACTATCTTGGGAACTATAGTTTGTGAGAATTATTGGGAGACTCCTCTTTTCCTTACAGAGCTACAATTCCCAGAGATGTTTTAACAGTCAGTCCCTGTTCTGAGGGAACTTTGGGAATTGTAGCTTACTGAGGCGAATGGGGTCCCCTAACAACTCTCAATGGCTTTAACAAACTAAAGTTCCTGGGAAGGAGACCATGAGGGCCAGGATCAGTGCCCATCCACAGACCAGAGGGCTGACCCAATAATAATAATAATAATAATAATAATAATAATAATAATAATAATTTATAATTTATACCCTGCCCATCTGGCTGGGTTTCCTCAGCCACTCTGGGCAGCTCCCAACAGAATATTAAATACTTGATAAAATATCAAACATTAAAAACTTCCCTAAACAGGGTTGCCTTCTAAAAGTCAGATAGTTGTTTATTTCCTTAACATCGAATAGGATGCTGTTACACATGGTGGGCGCCACTACCAAGAAGGCCTTTAAGAGACTTTAGATATCCAGAAAGCGACGTGGGGTGCATAGGAGAGGTGGACTGACTGCAGAGGCTCAAAAAGACCTTGGTTCACTTCCAGCCCTTGTCAGAGCAACACTGACTAGCACAGGAGCATTAACACTTGACCCGGACTAGAGAGACAGGGACTCTTCTTTACCAAATCTATTTGGCCCCAACAGGGAGGGGGGAGCCAGCAGACGTCTTACTAGCCTTCCAAAGTAACGTGACGTGTGATAACTGAACCATACATCCTAAATATATTATAAAAAAGATGGCGTTGGCCATCCTTCCTTGTGCAGAGGATAGCAAATTAAAAAACAACAAAGAATTGCAACTGTGCATCAAGGAGCTGGTGCTTTTGAAAATGAAACATTAGCTATATATCAACCTGTACACAGTATGTGATAAATCAATCCTATATTGTACATCTGAGGAAGAATAAACTAAATTATGAATCTCATTTGTGGGTTTGAAATACTCTGCACAGAAATACTTCAGGGCAGAGGGATGGAACTGAAACCAAACTCCAGAAATAATAATAAAAAATATCTATCTTTTTGTAGTTTTCATGCTATTTTTCTTTTTCTACATACAAGCCAACGTGAGAGCAGATAATGTTTACCTAACTGTCTCTTGTTCTAAGGTTCTGGTCATGAGAGTCAGTTGACAGCAGCTGAATTGCAACTGGCAAGTCTGGCGTGTGGCCAAATGATTGTTCTACTAAGTGCTTGGCTCCCAACTCAAGCAACTTTTCAAAACTGCAATGCCAGTGTACCTGTTTCCACCAGTTTTGCAGCATTGTGGCAAGCTGGCATGGGAGGGAAGCCACCACATGACCATGTCAAGCACTGCCCAACTTGTCATAGAGCCACCCAACCCAAAAGAAAACTCTGAAAGGGCCCTGAACAATATGAACATGCTCTACAACGGAGAAGGCAATACACTCCTCATGGGAAATATAGTTGCAAACTTTAGCTACACCAAATGCACCCCTGTGCAATAATATCAGCTATATGATACAAACCAGTGGTTCCCAATTAGCTAAGTATTGTGGATCCCCTGTTTTTCAAAAGCCAAGCTATAGACCCCTTACTTTTGAAAATGTTGATATCTCTATGCAGTTTTTGTTATGTGAATGGTGCCATAGATCCCCTGGCCAACCAGATGCCTATGGGAAGCCTGCAAGAAAAACCTAAGTGCAACAGCACTCTTCTCACTTGTGATCCCCAACAACTGGTATTCAGTGGCTTCCTGCCTCTAACATTCGAGTTTTGAGCTAGCCCTGACAGTGGTACCTCGGTTTAAGAATAGTCCAGTTTAAGAACGATTCAGTTAACAAACTCCGCAAAACCCGAAATAGTGTCCCAGTTTGTGAACTTTACTTCGGTCTAAGAATGGAAGCCAACAGTGGAAGGGCACCAGCAGCGGGAGGCCTCATTAGGGAAAGTGCGCCTCAGTTTAAGAACAGTTTTGGTTTAGGAACGGATTTCCAGAATGGATTAAGTTTGTAAACTGAGGTATCACTGTACTTCCTAAGAACTCAATGTGGCTGAGTGAATGTACCGTAATTTGCCACCAGTCTTCAAGGCTCCTCAAGTGAGATTTTTTGTTCTTGCCTTTTTTATACTCTAGACCAGGGTTTCCCAAACTTGGGTCCCCAGCTGTTTTTGGACTACAACTCCCATCCCTAGATAGCAAGACAAGTGGTCAGGGATGATAGGAATTGCAGTCCAAAAACAGCTAGAGACCCAATTTTGGTAAACACTGCTCTAAACCATCCTGTTTGACTTTATGTATATAACAAAAGGCCATCTTCATGACTGGTTGGGATTGTTCATCAACTGCTTTTCTTGTAATATAAAAAGTATTCATGGTTTATAGTTAGATAATGCTGCTTTATTGTTTTCCTTGAGGAGTTCAGTTTGTGTTTAAGATGAGAGGAGGGGAGAAACAAGAGTTAATCAGGAGGAGGAGGGGAACTCCATTCTTAGGCAGGCATGTGTGCCTTTGACATCCCCAGCTCACTTACTCCTCCTCTTTAAAACTCCATTATTTAGCGGAAGGACACACATGCTGAGTCACCGGCAAAGGTTAATAAGCGCAAGTGTTGCAACAGCAGACACCCATTAGAGGAACAAAGGAACTGTTGACAGTTAATAGTGCATAGCTAATTCTGATTAAAAAGCTAGACTGGGTGCCTTTAAAGGTCCTATAGTGAAAGGGGTTCAGAAAAGGGCATTGGCAGAATGAACTCCTGCAAGGATTCTGACTGAGCTTAGGCATAACATTTCTCCTGATTTTGTGTTGCAGTAGAATCCATGAGACATCTCTGCGGAGTGCAGCATGCATTCCACCACATCGCGGGCGAAGTCGCACCATTCTTCTGCTTGAAGTACCTTGATGCACTGCTAGCAACTCCAGAGGAATTTTATAAACAACATAGTGAGGGGTGGTGCAAACAATCATAATTATTAGGAGAAACGCTGTTGTAGAATGCATGGAGAAGGACTATCATGAACTGGGCAAGGAACTGCCAACCCCAGCTCAGATTGGGGCTACTGGTAAAAGTGGCCATGGAAAGGGCTGCTGGCTCTCTTCATATATAACCCAATTCCCACAAGCCTTTCTCCAAGTTATCGGAGAACTTGAACTTGCATGGACAAGTCTGACTATAAGAGCTGGATTACAGACGACACATTAAATGATATCTGGGTCTCAGCTTTCAACGTCAAGGGGTGGAGGTGGAGTGAAAGCTATCAATCTTGACCATGTTGTGGCTGGGGAAGGGGCTAGTAACATGTGTCCAAATGCAACGTACGGAACAATGGGGGAAATTCCATCACTGGGCATGTGGGATGGGGTACCATCTTGTCTTTCACCTCAGGCAGCAAAATGTCTAGGACCACCTGCCAAGAGGAAGCTGTATCTTCATGGCACTTTTAGGGGAAAGGGAATCAGGGCATTCATTCAACTGACCTATCCTCCCCCCAATTCAAGTCAAACGATGCCCAGAATTTAGCTTCAGCCCCTTATTCCTGTCAATAGGAGGCTGCAAAGGAACAATTGAAAAGTGCTACTGGCACCAGTGGCACCAGTGATGGATTTTTCAATGGCATATTTTGTTACTACTTTAAAATATATTATTTCATACTTTCTGTTTAGCACTATAGCACCAAAGCACTGGGTGCGCCTCTGAAAGAGCACCCTGTATGGGACCCTTGTGCTTTGTAGAAGCATTTCCACTTGAATTTATGCAAGTAACCCACCCAAGAAGCCTTAATGGAGCCAGAGCAATAGACTGCACAAAATGTTTTGTAATGGCTTACAAGGCTGAGTACATTTTGGAAAACTGGATGTCAAGATGACAAAGTTTCAGATTGGCCTCCTACTTAAAATGCCAGCTTTCTTTGCACTGGGATTTTATTTGGTTTGATTGTGCAAAGGAGCACTCAGCCATGGGAGCACTTTCCTATAGTCTGAAGACTTACAGTCCACAGGCAGATTTGTGAGAACTAGGCTAATATTCTGGGTGAATAAAAAAGCAAGGATACTGCCATTACTTACTGAGAGGTCACAACCACACCATATACATCTAAAACACATCTGAGGCCAATGGCTTCCTCCAAAAGAATCCTGGGAACTATACCTGAGACCTGTGGGTATAGGGTGGTATACAAATTGTTGTTGTTGTTGTTGTTGACACCCCCCCACAGAACAATGATTTCCTGCTCCCTTAACAAACCAGAGTTCCCAAGATTCTTTGAGGATGCTATGGCTTTAGATATACGGTGTGGAAGTGACTTTGGCTTCTGAAAGACTAGCAAGAGAAGAAGAAAGTATGGCTCAAAGGAGGGGGGTGGCTTTGTTCATGGATGCCCCTCCCCCAAATAAAAAGCATTAAATTGGGGAGAGACATGATGGGACTTGCTTGACAGTGGTTGTCACAGTCTGGTTTCCTATACACACAAGCATTGGATCTGCCATCTCAAGAGGCTATGTGAGAAGATGAGTGAGAACAAATGATAAATGGCCTTTAAAATGGAAGAGAAGTAATTTCTGATTGAAGCCAGCCAGATGATAAGATGCTATTAACAGAAGTAAGTTCTGACGGAAAGGCACGATAGTTGGGAACTCGCAACTTATGTAAGGTTCTTATGTAAGGCGGTCTATGATTCATTTACACAAAAAGTGTCAAAATTCAATGCCTCTGATGGAGAAAATAGAAGCAATAAAAAGTCATCTGGAAGGAAAGCATGATTCATGCTGAGGACCAGCTCAGCCAGAGCAGAAATTCAGGGATGGCCCCCAATGAATGAATCTCTTTTTTAATGAAGCCAACTTTGCCATGAAGGGTGTCGTTACTTCCAAAGGAATATGCTTCACAGAAAAATCTTACAACTGGGATTTATGGTAATAGTCCTGACTCATCCAGGTAGTCACACTGAAGCCAACACAATAGTTCAATGTGGTTTTGTAAGCTAAGGCTGCAGGTGAAGAAGAACCTGCAGTGCTGAACATTTCTTTTTCCTTTTTGGCAGTGAGTCAGTATGAAGCCCAGGTTTCTCCTTATTAAGTGTAGCAATAATGCTGTCAGCTTTGCCTGTTCCTGTAATAACACCCCCCTGCCCCAAAATAAGCCAAACTGGAAGACAGGCTTGAGATAACGAAAAATGTATACTTAAAGTAGTGCAATCTACATGGTTTCTAATTCAGCTCATCTGAATATCACCGGCAACATGCTGCAGCCCGCAAAAGTCTTGATTTGCCAGTCCACATGGCTGACAAAGATCATCTAGATCAATTTCAATCTGGCTTCACTGAGAGTGGTGGCTTTAAACCTGTCCTGGGCAATATTGCACATCCTCTGAAGGTCCAGGTCCTCAGTTTGGCTGGCACTATTAAATCTGACATGCTAGGCGAGTGCTATTAAATCTTCTGTGGCACTCAGCACCTCTCATTAGCTTAGGCCGGTATGCCAACTATGGCCCTTCCTGGCTAGAGAGAGTCTAGCCTGGTAATTTATCCTCCAGCATCATCATGTTTGGACTACTTACCATGGGTGGCACATGAGGGTGGGGCTGCCTTTGGAAACTGCAATTGGCTTAAAGGGTGATACTGGGACTGGGACAGAGTGCAGCAGATACCGCATATACCACCTTGAGCTCCTTGGCGGAAAGCTGGGATATAAATGCAATGAATGAATCAAATTTCTGCTTGTACTGCAGGCGACGCATCATAGGAGCAAACTCCTAGGGGCTATGGGGGCTTCAGCCCCCACAATACACTATTTGAGGGGGCCAGTGCCCCCACAAAGTTGATGGGCATTCCCATTCGAATGGTGTGCGTGCACCGCATCATGTGATCAGTTATGCAGGGTGGGGCTTACTTGGGCCCCCACAATATTTCAATCAAGTTGGAACCCCTGCTAAGCGTATGAGGTAGGATATCCCTGGTTCAAATCCCAAACTGTAAACATACTGACTGGTTTTTGTGAAGGCACTCTGAGGCTCAGCCCCCACCAGTAAGAGCTCGCCAGGTGGGGCAGAGTTGTTACACAACTTCCAGGGAAGTGGGTTGATGTTGGTTACTGGGAGGGAGAAGAGAAGGAGCAAGGCAGCAGGAAGTCTCTGAGGAGGAACACCAAATTGGCTCTACCAGTGTATTTCCACCACCTCAGCCCCTCAGTCCCAGTCCCTCTCCTTCTCTCTCTCCCAGTAAGCAACAGTAGCTCACTTGCTGGGAAGCTAGTGTCATGCCTCGGCTCCACCTGGTAAACTGTGTCTGGCCCACATTACTTTATGACTGATTTATTTTAAAGTACTTATATGTCATCTTTCAGGGCAAAACCCTCCCAAAGTGGCTTTTACAACTGCCAATATAGCTTCCCAAATGTAGCAGGAGCACTGGGCTTCTAAGTAATTTACAGGGCAATCTACTTGCAGTTTTTCCAGTCTCCCCAATGATATTCCTGTTATCCTCCACACTGCTGTGCCAGTGTTGTATTTTCTTTCCTGGGTAAAGTCCACACCCCCTACATTTTCTCAAGCTATGTCTGTGGAACAGAATGTGGGTTTCCATAGTGTGGAGACCTCCAGAAGCTTTGGATTACAATTCCCATAATCCCCAATCATTGGCCATGCTGGCTAGGGCTGATGGCAGTTGCAACCCACAACATCTGGAGGGCACCTGGTTGCAGAAGGTAGGCGTGGAGCGTTCTGCTTCACAAAGGGGAACTTGTCTATTCAACAGACACTTTACAGTCATAGAACAGGGTGATCTTGCACTTTTACAGGGCTACACAGA
The DNA here is from genome assembly GCF_964234715.1 of Podarcis melisellensis. Lineage (NCBI taxonomy): Eukaryota > Metazoa > Chordata > Lepidosauria > Squamata > Lacertidae > Podarcis > Podarcis melisellensis. The sequence goes on along the minus strand of NC_138530.1, from coordinate 46,257,653 downwards.
GCACAGTTCGTTTGCTAAACATGTTCTTTGGGAACATGTTTCTAAGAAATAATAAATTATGGCATCTGTACAAAAATAGGATCTCAAGTACTTTCAGAACTGAAAATTAGAGGTACAGTAAAAAGGTAACCTCTAGGATGAGGAAGATGACTCTTCAGTATTCCATTCAAATTGGAGGAAACTGGCGTAATTGGTCTTGGGGTTTCAGCCATGCCATCAAGGTTAGCTGAGTGATGTTTGATAATTGTTGGCTTCAAGATGCCGACAGAACCTGTATCTCTAGCACAGTCTGTTGTCACTGTCATTTCTATTAACATGAATTTACACTGAATGCCGTATATTCACAACACAGTGGTACCTCAGGTTACAGATGCTTCAGGTTACAGACTCCGCTAACCCAGAAATAGTTCCTCAGGTTAAGAACTTTGCTTCAGGATGAGAACAGAAATCGTGTGGCAGTGGCAGCGGGAGGCTCCATTAGCTAAAGTGGTACCTCAGGTTAAGAACAGTTTCAGGTTAAGAACGGACCTCCAGAACAAATTAAATTCTTAACCCAAGGTATCACTGTACTCTTTGGTGTTTGTGATGTTTTGCTGGGCAGTTCCTTGAAAGCTTGTTTAGGCTACAACTTGCTGATCTGTCCATCTCCACTGTATTCATTCGAAGGATTGGTAATACTGATGTAAGGCTGTGTGATGGTCACTCATCCCCAACCTCTGTATTCAATGCTAAATACTAGTAAATGGTTTAAAAGTACAGTGCCATGGGTTTAAATTTATTCTTCTGTTCAGCTTCCTTGTTGTTATAGAACCACAATCACAATATTTGCTTTGGGAAGTGTTTCAAGACCCATGGTGAGCAGCACATCCATTCACTGCCACAGTGTTTCTGCCTGGTTTGAGGATGAAACCAGGCCATTCATTCAAATGTGGTGGCACAGAAGGAGCTCTGGAAGAACCACACAGTTGAGGCACTCTCCAAGAAGGTGCCCACAAAGTACGGCTGTGAATGGACACCATTCCATGCTCAGTTTCCAGCCCAACAGTCCCCCAGAATCTGCTGTTCTTTTGGACAACAAGGGGTATGTACAGATTATTTACACGCACTCCACACAAAGGCAAGCATGCAGGAACTAGCAAGATACTCATCATGTCCAGGTGTTTAAACATGAAATGGCCCACTCATGTTTAAAGAGGGAGTGGGGGTCCAATTTTAATAGCAAGAGTGACAGACAGCTGCGGGAGGCTAAATGCTTTTGACCCCTGCCTGCATTTACTGTCACTGTAGACCAGGATGGATGAATTAGTCTATTTCAGGTCTATGTTAATTTGGAGTATAGAAGAAAACACTCTGGGAGAGAAGGAACAGACATCAGAACCTGCATTCTAAGGCCATGAACATGGAGTTGTTGATTTGTTCATTTTATAAATGAATGTATCATTATAAACTATCATGGCTCACAACATCAATTAAGAATATCACATAACCAAAGCAATAACAATTTCAAAAGAGGAGGTGGAGGAGGAGGAGGAGAAGAAGAAGAAGAAGAAGAAGAAGAAGAAGAAGAAGAAGAAGAAGAAGAAGAAGTAGAAGAGCTTAAGACAAAACAGAAAAAGGGTTACCAGATTGCCAAAAAGCTATTAAGAAGTTATGTTCCAAGGAAATTTGCTTCAAAGTAAGTCATGCATCTAAGATAATGAGTGTTAATAAGATGTTTGGAAATGTTTGCATGGGGTAAATGTACCTTTAAGGCAATTCTGGTGTTCTGTTCAGGGGAGCAGCAGAGCGAACAGTTGGCTCTTGAGCACTGAGTAATAAATTAAAATGTCCTATAAATCAAGTGTTTTACAAAAGCATGAATGGCTGATTTCATGATGTGATTAAAATCATCAAGGGAAAAGCATTCCAGTCAACAATACTTCAAAGTTGTGCACCTGTACCTTTGAAAGTAACTTTCATGATACACTTTCCGCAACTCTAAAGGCCTCCTGATCCAATTTAAAGCCATCTCTTCCTGTAGTTTCAACCAATACTACTGCCTGGGTGGTAGACTTTGACTTGGGGACTGAAGTGGCCCATCGATTCTTGGCAAACTAGATGTGTTACAGGAGAATGAGGGTCAGAATCCCTCATGCTTTGGGTTTTGTTTACAAATTAGGAACCGCATGTGGATGCATTGAAAACCAGGGAAGTGGCACTAGAGCAGGCGAGTTTTTCCTTCCATGCTGTTTCCCCTGATCTAAATTGTCCCCTCTTTAAAAAGCTGCTATTAACTTTGTGAGGAAAAGATATTCCTGTGTGATGATATCTATGAGTGCTTCCATGAGGGATTTTGTTGGGGAATTGGTCCCCTTGTGCACCCATGATTTTCACAGGGCCCATCCAATGCCATTGACATCAAAATACCATCCTGTACATTTTTTTACATTTAAGGCAGATTTGCTCTTAACCCGGAAAACCTGGTAAATAAAAATAACCAATTATCTAGATCAGGCATAGGCAAACTCGGCCCTCCAGATGTTTTGGGACTACAGCTCCCATCATCCCTCACCACTAGTCCTGTTAGCTAGGGGTGATGGGAGTTGTAGTCCCAAAACATCTGGAGGACCGAGTTTGCCTCTGTCTGATATAGATTCAGTCGCAGCTGCTATGGAAGCTCATTTTGGAGGGGTGGACAGTTTGTCCTATGTGTGCTAATGTTTTGGTGGGTGAGCTCTAGGGATGGGGAAGCAATTTGATTTGGTGAATCCATCAAACTGGCATTTTCCAAAAGGACATGAGAACCAAATACAGCTATCTTAAAAATTCACACTTATCTTACTTTTGCAATGTATTTCTCCAACCAAGGACGTGGGTGGCACTGTGATTTAAACCACTGAGCCTCTTGGGCTTGCCAATCAGAAGGTCGGCAGTTTGAATCCTTGTGACGGGGTGAACTCCCGTTGCTCAGTCCCAGCTCCTGTCAATATAGCAGTTCAAAAGCACGCCAAAAAGTGCAAATAGATAAACAGGTACCGCTCCGGTGGGAAGGTACGGTAAATGGCGTTTCTGTGCGCTGCTCTGGTTTCACCAGAAGCGGCTTAGTCATGCTGGCCACATGACCTGGAAAAACTCTCTGCGGACAAACGCCAGCTCCCTCGATCTGGAAAGTGAGATGAGCGCTGCAACCCCAGAGTTGTCTGAGACTGGACTTAACCATAAGAGGTCCTTTACCTCACACTAACATGATGGTGAATTATCAAAGTTTAACTGGGTTAAAAAAACAATCCTGCATAAATGTGAATAACTTAATTTAAAATTGGGAAAATTAGAAATTGAGAGAAGTGAAATTGACAGATCTTTCCAGCTTCAGAGGCCACTAATGCCAAGTCCCTACTTTTGTTTCTGCAAGTTAGCCATTTTGATTCTGCTGACCCAAACATACAAGTGTGCCTATTTCTACTCAGTGTTGTCTGCTGAAGACGCATCTAATTTTCAATAACCTGTTTCAGAGGAACTGTTTTGTCATATTTCCACATTGTACATATGGGGGACTAATTCAGTGACTGTAATTAACTAACCACAACAACAGTGGCATTGTGCAAGCTTTCCCTTTTGCATGGGTCTCAAACATACCAGAAAAATACAGCTAAAGATAATTTTTAAAATAGCACAAAAAACCTGAAGAGAGGTGTTCATTTTACACTGTTTTAAAACCTAAGGCAAAGCCCTTTTTACACAGCTGGAAAAGCTTGTTGCAAATGTTTATTCTGAAATGTAAAAAACTGAAACTCAATAAAAATTATATAGGATAAACATGACCATATAAACCTTACAAGTCTGCAACATGGGATGGGGGAGTGTCTTTCCCATTTGTAAAATGTATCTACTCTTTTCAGGAAGACTAACTTTCTACATGCATACAGCTGATTATCCTTTTGTGTCCTGAAAATCCATAACTAATATTTCAACTGGACCAATGCTGATTTTTTTGGGTGGTGACCACTTGAATCTTAGCTTCTTTCTCAATTGTCTCTGTTACCTTATGGTTCATTTTGATTTGTGACCCTGTGCAATACCCATTTATGTCCTGATCTCTGTATTGTTTTTATTTTTGAAAAATACATTTTAATAATAATTCTATCACTTCTATAGTGACAGAACAAGCCAATCATATGTTAATATAACCATACAGTGGACAATCTATCAAAATTTGATCATACCTAGGAAAGATAAACAAGATGGAAAGTGATTAATTGTAAGCGATGAAGGGAAATTTGCATAGACAAGCATCACCTACATGCAAGAGAAAATAATATCACCATGGAGTCAATGAAGTCTGAGAACACCTGCTGTGTCTGATTGAGGATTGTTAGCATCCCCATTCAAATTTACATTTGCATTCATTTTCTGGAACCATTTGTTAAACATTTGGGGGTAGGGGATCTTTTCCTATTGCACTGGCTCACTTGTAAGCTTAGCATTACAAGAAGAGGCCTAAGTGAGCCTCAGGCTCATGTGCTCTCCCCCCCACCTTTGATGCAGCTGCATGGAGGAGTTTGGAAACTTTTGCTACCTTTTAGATTACCACAGTTTCGTATGCCATCCTACCCAGATAAACCGGTTAATCTTCACCATGGGTAGGCGAACTAAGGCCCGGGGGCCGGATCTGGCCCAATTGCCTTCTAAATCTGGCCCGCGGATGATCTGGGAATCAGCATGTTTTTACATGAGTAGAATGTGTGCTTTTATTTAAAATGCATCTCTGGGTTATTTGTAGGGCATAGGAATTTGTTAATTCCCCCCCCCAAAAATATAGTCTGGCCCCCCCCACAAGGTCTGAGGGACAGTGGACCAGCCCCCTGCTGAAAACGTTTGCTGACCCCTGATCTTGACTGTGGTTGGTGTGACCATGTTGGAGTATGCAGGCTCAACTAGTGCAGCTCATCCTCATAATCTAAACCACGGTTTAGCATTGCTTTGCAAGCCAGGCCTAAGTATTTACTGAATTGTTAATAGACACTACCTACGTAACTAGGAAGACACAGACAACACACATTTTTATTTTTTATTTTTAAAAGTTTGGGATAGGGATTGCTTTTGTAGGAATGGAAAACAAACAGGTATAAAGGCTGGGGTGGGTACTGAAGGATAAGCAAAGGACAAGTTGAAAAAATGTCACTCAACTCTTTCTAACATTCAGAATAAAATGGTACCTTGGTTCTCAAATGGCTTAGTTGTCGAACAAATCGGCTCCCAAACGCCACAAACCCGGAAAGAGTGTGCTGGTTTTGAACATTTTCTGGAAGCCAAACATCCGACGCAGCTTCCACTTGAGTGCAGGAAACTCCTGCAGACAATCAGAAGCCATGCCTAGGTTTTTGAATGGTTTCAGGAGTCGAACAGACTCCCGGAATGGATTAAGTTCAAGAACCAAGGTACCACTGCACTTGCAAAAACAGGCAGTGGGAATTCCTCTTAAGACTTCACCATCCCTACCCTCAAGCATGATGACTGGAGAGCACTGGGGGAGAAGCTAGAGCTATCAATGAGCAAAGTCCAGCTCCCGTGTTCCCTTGCCTTCTCTCTCCACACTAGGGTTCTCCTTATATGTCATTTTAATTAATTGCAACACTTTGGAAACAGGTTGTCTGGCTTTCTTAGACAGTGTTTTGAACTCTGGATCTGCTTGAGTTCTTCCAGAGCTGCCTTGACCTGCTCCAGCCCAGCCCTGATTTGGTTCAGGATTCAGCCAAATGGGTTGCACAGCTCTATTACCACAATAGGTTGAAGGGAGAGTGTGCTACTGATTCTATGTGGCTTGCCCTGTACTTGCCTGTTTTTGTTACACGGGAATTAAAAAAGGAGTGTAGCAAGGCTCCTCATGTCCCCATTGGGCCTCACCCTTAATAGCAAAGTACAGTTTCGCTATTAAAAAGATGTAGGCTGCAATATACCAGAAGTAAGTCACATTGAATTCAAGGGGATTTACTTGTGACTAGACAGATATAGGATTGCACTGTAAAAACTGATGAGAAAATCATAAAACATAGAGCAGTAAATGAGAATATTAAATATTGATAAGCTAGTCATGGCAATAGTGAGTGAGGTGAATAGAGATTTCTGGAGTAAGGCTATTACAAGTGATATACTGAGGCGGAGAAAGCAAAAGAGAATGTTTCCTGTTGTTCTTGGGAAGTCTGCTCACCCTCACTGGTGGGGGCAGGGTTGCAGCCAAATCCTGGGCCCACAAGTAATCTGACAAATGGCAGGCTGGATCACCCAGCTGCCGGCTATTGGCCAATGGTGGATGGGCGTTCCCCTGGCAGCCAGCCCAACCAGCCAATGGGGACATTTAGGCCCACTCCCAGGGGTCATAAAATTGCAGCCTGCCCGGAAGACTTTCCTGCCTTTTTCATTGGAACTTTTGGGATACTTTCCGGGACTCCTGTGTGTCGGTTCATCGTTTCCCCCTCAGACTTACCTCTGCCATCAGTGTCCCCTCAGTTGGGCCGCACCATCCATCCTACAGCTACTGCCACCTTTTCTTGATGCTGTGCCTGCCTTTGCCCTTGCCTATTGAAGGTTTCAGCTGAATCACTCAGGGACAGTGAACCACCTGAGCGTCAAAAGAGAATGTTTCCTGTTGTTCTTAGGAAATAATGCAGGGATGTCGGAATGGAAGCATAGGAGAGATCTCAGGGCATGGATAGGTGAGACAGTTCCCTGGGTGAGGCTACTGGTCCTTGTGACTAGTCCCTCTGATTGGATACAGGCTGCACTTGCAGAAGTGTGTGCATATGTGCCTCTTCCTTGCCCCCTTTCCCCAGGAACCCATAGCGAAGGCTCAAATCAGTGACTTATTATGTGCTCTGCTTATCTTTGCCTACTAAGCCTATAGCTCTATCTGGAATCCTATGGAACTAAGCTATATGACCCAGACTTATGATTTTGTCATAAGGTTTCGCAACACACCATTTTGATGCAAAAAAATTCCTAATATATTTATGCATCTTCAGATCAGGATGAAGAAATGTTTCTTAAGCTGAAGTCCAACATAGCATCTTAACAGCAGCAGATTGTTCCCATAGGGTAAACCAGGCTGTGCAACGTGTCTTACTAAGTTGAGTAGCTAAAATTGCAAATATGTATCCATGCTGAGGGCTCAAGCAGTTGATTAATCAATCAAAACATTTAATTTACTAAAAAGATGATATTGTTAATTTGTCAATTAGATGATAGATAGATAGATAGATAGATAGATATACAGTAGATAGATATAGATAGATATAGATGATAAAGATAGAAAGCACCAACCCAAGATAGGAATCCCTCCCCACTATTCTTTCTCACATGGGAAGGGATGCCTATTCTAAAATGATGTGTGCATTATTTCAAAACAAAGCGTGTATACTTCTCGCTCTAGAAATATTGTTTTACCCATATGCAAATTTAATCAGTAGACTATAACTCATATAATTAGTCTATCTGACCAACCATTTTCTAACAATAAGCTATAAAACCTACTGCCTCCTCCCTCTTGGATTTCTCACTGTAATGGCGGAATGCAATTCAAAAGACTCAGGGTGCTTCCAGATGACCTGTTTATTGAGCATTCATCCTGATTTATTTGCAAGGAGATTAAATGATGTTCCTATTTAATGAACATTCAGTTTGATTTATTCACAGGAAGGTCTGATGACGTTGCATTCAAGCATTATCCCACACTTCCTGGCACACTTCCCCGTCACTTTTCCTAAAAAGTCTGGTAATTTGAGGAAGAGAATTTGTTGCACCAGACCACCAAATCAATTTTAAACGCACAACCTGAATTTGCACACATGTAACTGAATCCCACCTGAAAATGGTGACAGCCTTTACCTCCACCCTTTACCTCATAGTTGGAGATATGCTGTAGATAGACACAGAGGACTTGTGCTTTGATGAGAACAAGAAATATCACAATATGGCATACCCCAAAGAAATAAATTGGCTTTGTACAGATGAGTAAGTTCCATTTGCCTCAAAGGGCTGGTTTACAGAACTGATCAATTAACTCATTATCTTGAGCAATGGTGAGAACTGTTTAGACTGACATTGTAGAAGTCTGTTTTCTTGGATGTAAAAGACTAGGACTTTTGTCCCTACTCTTTGCATATGCATACACAGAAGGGTTTTTTTTATGGGACTGGTTTGTTCTTGGTAGTAAGTCAGGTATGCCTTCTCTTTATGGAAAATGGAGTAGAAAACTCTCGGTGTCCCAGTATCTTATGAGACATCCAGAACATAAAACTTTCCCACCACAGCTAAAATTTTCTTAATAGCCTAGAAGGTAACAGAAGCTGTGCAATGTTTGGGGAAATTTCCCAGATGAGAATGGCTTCAGTGTCTCAGATCAAACAGGCCATCTGTGACCTTGCCAGTGAAATGTTTTGATGTAAATGATAAAGTTGTCAGAGTCACAAGGACACAGGTCCGCATAGGAACATGGCATGCAACTGTTCAAAGTGGATTTTGTTCAGTCCTTTGGTGAGATACATAAATCAGAAAACATGTCTACTCCGTGGGTATATACTGTATATAGATGTACAGACCAATTTTTATTTAAGGGTATAAGGGTGGAAAACCACATTGAGATATAAGCACAGGGTTTTCAACTCCCTCTTTACCTTGTAACAGAGATGTAGTGAGTGGGAGACATTAGCAGGAGAGAATGTGAGAATTTCTCACAACCCCTCAATTTCCCCAATTTTTCCTTCAACTAGTTTTAACACTGGAAATATGCCAGGCCTGTTGGTGGTGGTGGAAGATCCAGGGCGATAATGACTGTGCTTCAGAAATGAAGAGCATCCGCCCTCCCATCTGCCAATTTCCCCTCCCTTCTCATAGAATCATAGAATCATAGAGTTGGAGGAGACCACAAGGGCCATCGAGTCCAACCCCCTGCCAAGCAGGAAACACCATCAGAACACTCCTGACATATGGTTGTCAAGCCTCTGCTTAAAGACCTCCAAAGAAGGAGACTCCATCACACTCCTTGGCAGCAAATTCCACTGTCAAACAGCTCTTACTGACAGCAAGTTCTTCCTAATGTTTAGATGGAATCTTCTTTCTTGTAGTTTGGATCCATTGCTCCGTGTCCGCATCTCTGGAGCAGCAGAAAACAACCTTTCTCCCTCCTCTATGTGACATCCTTTTATATATTTGAACATGGCTATCATATCACCCCTTAACCTCCTCTTCTCCAGGCTAAACATGCCCAGCTCCCTTAGCCGTTCCTCATAAGGCATCGTTTCCAGGCCTTTGACCATTTTGGTTGCCCTCCTCTGGACACGTTCCAGTTTGTCAGTGTCCTTCTTGAACTGTGGTGCCCAGAACTGGACACAGTACTCCAGGTGAGGTCTGACCAGAGCAGAATACAGTGGCACTATTACTTCCCTTGATCTAGATGCTATACTCCTATTGATGCAGCCCAGAATTGCATTGGCTTTTTTAGCTGCTGCGTCACACTGTTGGCTCATGTCAAGTTTGTGGTCAACCAAGACTCCTAGATCCTTTTCACATGTACTGCTCTCAAGCCAGGTGTCACCCATCTTCTATTTGTGCCTCTCATATTTTTTTTTTGCCCAAGTGCAATACTTTACATTTCTCCCTGTTAAAATTCATCTTGTTTGTTTTGGCCCAGTTCTCTAATCTGTCAAGGTCGTTTTGAAGTGTGATCCTGTCCTCTGGGGTGTTAGCCACCCCTCCCAGTTTGGTGTCATCTGCAAATTTGATCAGGATGTCCTTGAGTCCATCATCCAAGTCGTTGATAAAGATGTTGAATAAGACCGGGCCCAAGACAGAACCCTGTGGAACCCCACTAGTCACTCTTCTCCAGGATGAAGAGGAACCATTGATGAGCACTCTTTGGGTTCGGTCAGTCAGCCAGTTACAAATCCACTGAGTGGTAGCATAGTCAAGACCACATTTTACCAGCTTCTTTACAAGAATATCATGGGACACCTTGTCAAATGCCTTGCTGAAATCAAGGTAGGCTACATCCACTGCATTCCCTTCATCTACCAGGGTTGTAATTTTGTCAAAAAACGAGATCAGGTTAGTCTGACATGACTTATTTTTCAGAATTCCATGCTGACTATTGGTGATCACAGCATTCCTTTCTAGCTGCTCACAGACTGTTTGCTTAATGATCTGCTCCAGAATCTTCCCTGGTATTGATGTCAGACTGACTGGGCTTTTACTCAGGTGACATGCAGTTCCATTCTAAAAGAATAAGCAAAGTACAGGTGAGTGTTTGGGTTGTGGCTGTTTAAATAAATAAATAAATAAATAAATAAATAAATAAATACAATTTCAAGCACAGTTTTGCTTCTTTTCAAAATATAGAGCTGCATGTATTTATTGTAGACATGTAGATTTAGTTTCAGGACTACTTCTACTAATATGCTTTAAATGTACAGCGGTACCTCGGGTTACAGACGCTTCAGGTTACAGACCCCGCTAACCCAGAAATAGTATTTCAGGTTAAGAACTTTACCTCAGGATGAGAACAGAAATCGTGCTCCAGCAGCGCGGCAGCAGCAGGAGGCCCCATTAGCTAAAGTGGTACCTCAGGTTAAGAACAGTTTAAGGTTAAGAACGGACCAGAACGAATTAAGTTCTTAACCCGAGGTACCACTGTATAGTGTGGATGTGGCCAGATTAACTGCAATGGGGGAGCGGGAAAGGCTATGGCCAGAAGAAATAATCCTTTTCTTATTCTTTATATAGCATCATTGATGTACATCATAACACTTTACAGAACATGAATAAGAAGGCAGACCCTGCCTGAAGGAGCTTATGCCCTGCCTTAAAAAATGGCCCTCATGGCAGCTGAGAATAGATTACAATACCACAATGAGAATGTGTCACTAGGGGTCCTTGCTAGAGTGAAAACTATTGCTTCCAAGTAACCGCAGATTGAGTACTGAGAAGTGGTGGCAAAAGGAAGACAAGAGGAGTGCTTGCCTAGCAAGTCCAGCAATTTGTCTGGGTAGCTGCACTGTATTCCTGGAAAAAACACATTATCTGGATCAGTCATGATTCTTACTAACACCCTTCCAAAACTAAACAACAATAAAAGCAATCCTGTGTAAAAGCTAAATTGATAGAAGACAACGCCAGCAAGCTAAAACCTAAGAACTAATAACTAAAAACATGCTGAAACAAAATGCCCTGACCCGTGCAAGACCTGTTTGCTGACTATGAGAAAAGTCAGTGGACGAAGACACACACCGCCATGGAAGGAAGTGTTCAACATTTCTATGGATTCTAGAGTGATGGTGTCATGGTGATGGACAAGGCCCCGCTTGTAGGATACAAGGTGCAGGTGTTCCAAAGACAATGTAACTCAAAGCAGGCTCTCCTCAGCTGCCCTTAAGTGATGTTCATATGGGAGTAGGCTTCCCCTGAAATACCCAGGGACTCAGGTTAGGGTATCATAGGTTGAAACCAGCATGTTGAGTTGAGCCTGGAAATATATTGATAGCCACCGTAGTGGCTTCAGCTGTGTTCGGTATGATTACGGCAGCTTATATTCAGCACTTGGCAGCATTCCTTACTAGCTGTAACTTCCAAACCATCCAAGTGTATGACAGCCGTCTAACAGGGATGCTTGTACTATAAGCTATCGTAAAATAGATACTTTGATTTTATACTGGGAACTGAGGCATCTGCTAATGCCTAGAATAATAAAAGGAAAGCCTGTCTGGAGTGGTGGTAAGCTGAGTACTAGCATATTTTTAAAGAGCGCCAACATTTTAACCAAGAACCTTTCTAAAGGGGCAAGGCAAGGGTGCTAGCAGAGTGGCAAGCAGAGGGAAGGGGAGACTTGTTTTGATCCCATGTTCCCAAAATAACAGTTCCAGTGGTCACTGCACTAAGGCAGAGGGCATGACTAACTGGTTGGGCTGATAGTCACAAGAAATGTACAGGAACAGGTAGATCCTTTGTTTTACTGTATCACCCTCAAGCCATAAAGAAGGCCACCGAAGAATGGATGCTTTTGAATTATGGTGCTGGAGGAGACTCTTGAAAGTCCAATGGACTGCAAGAAGATCAAACCTATCCATTCTTAAGGAAATCAGCCCTGAGTGCGCACTGGAAGGGCAGATCCTGAAGCTGAGGCTCCAAGACTTTGGCCACCTCATGAGAAGAGAAGACTCCCTGGAAAAGACCCTGATGCTGGGAAAGATTGAGGGCACAAGGAGAAGGGGATGACAGAGGACGAGATGGTTGGACAGTGTTCTCGAAGCTACAAACATGAGTTTGACCAAATTGCGGGAGGCAGTGGAAGACAGAAGTGCCTGGCGTGCTCTGGTTCATGGGGTCACGAAGAGTCGGACACGACTAAACGACTAAACAACAACAACAACATCGCCCTCAAGGCATATACCCCGAGAAAAGCTGTTTCAAACCTGCAAACAGAGCGCTGCTCCACTGGTCCTTGTCTCTACTAGAAATGTGGGGCTAGGGGTGCTGAAGCAACTTGCTTTGCCTGCTGATGCACGGGCCAAGGTGTATATAAATTAAAGTGAGGCTCAGGGTAGGAGGGTCACTGTGAAGTTCATGCCCTCCCTAGCAACCATCCACACTTCCTCCTTAGACAACCCTGAGTATAGACTAATATATACAAATAATAACACTGCCCTAAGCAACTGCAGCTCTGGGGAGTGATTATGACCAAAGAAGGTAAAAAGCATGGTTTTGTTGTCCGTTGTAATACCAGAAGGAAGAAGCTATCAGTTAGGCAATCAAGCAAATGAAAATCTTGGGCTAGCTCACGGAGCCCACAAGATTACAGACAAGATTTTAAAACTTCTCCTAGGGATTTGTGTGTATGAGTACACTCTATTTATAGATGGTCAGAGATTCATCTGTAGGGATAAAGGATTCGTTCCTGTTCAGTCATGAACCCGGCTGGGTGGCCTCGGACAAGCCCCTCTCTCAGTCTAGCCCCTTTTTGGGGACAAAAAAAGGCAACAACTCTGTATAAGAGGTTCCCCACCCTGTGGTAGACATTGTGTACTTATGTGCTTCGACTTTCAAAAAGCTTTTGAGAAAGTTCACCACCAAAGGCTCCTAAGGAAACACAGCAGTCAAGGGATAAGAGGACAAGTTCTCTTATGGATCTGTAACTGGCTAAAGAACAGGAATAAAAACAGGAGTTGGAATAAATGGAAAGCTCCCACAATGAAGAAATGGGGGACTCCCAGAGATCTGCATTTTTAAAAATCTTGTTAAAATGGAGGTTGGGGTGAACAGTGAGATGGCCAAGATTTCCAATCACACCAAATTATTCTGGACAATAAAAGGAAACAGGGTGAATGAGCAACCAAATGGCAAATATGGTTCAGTGGAACAAAACATGATGCAATGAAAGCAAAAAATCCATACTTCACATATACATTGATGGGGTCTGAAGTGTCAGTAACCAACAAGGAAACGGATCTTTATGTTATGGTGAATAGCGTAATGAAAACGTTGACTCAGTATGCAGTAGCTGTGATAAAGGTAAATTCCATGTTAAGGATCCTTAGAAAAGGGATTGGAAATAAAACTGCCAATGCTGTAGTGCTTTTATACTAATCTATGGTGTGACCATACTTGGACTACTGTGTACAGTTCTGACTGCTGCACCTCAGAAAGTATACAGTAGAGCTGGAAAAGGTGCAGAAAAGGGCAATGAGAATGACCAGGGCAGTGGCGTCAAAATGGGGGGTGGCAGCGGTGCGCCCTGGGTTCCATGTCAGTGGGGGTGATAAGCCACCCCGCGGGGGCTTGGCGCAGCACAAGCAGCCATCACACCACTGCAGCCGCATGTGGAGGATCCTCCATTCACAACTGCAGCCACGAGCAGAGGATCATGGCACCAGTGGCAAACCACTAAGTACAGCGGATGTGCGGCGGCGCCCTACGTAGCGACATCCACCCCGGGTGTCATGACGCCTTCCTTCACCCCAGGACCAGGACACTGTAGCAACTTCTCTGTGAGGAAAGCTTGCAACTTCTGGATATTTTTAGTTTAGAAAAAAGGGGGAGAGGCATGATAGAGGTGTACAAAATTATGTATAGTGTGAAGAAACTGTATAGAGATAGGTTTTTCTCCCTTTCTCAAAATAATGAAACCTCTGGTCACCCACTGAAGCTGAGTGGGAGAAGGTTCAGGACATACAAAATGAAGTACTTCTTCACACAGTGCAGCGTTAAACTATGGAATTCACTTTCACAAAATGCAATGACTAGTATGTTCAGAATCAGAAGTAGCACGCCTTTGAAAACCAGTCACCAGTAACAAAAGAAGGCTATTCAAGCCAGAGCTTTGAGTAACTAAGTAACCTAGGGCCAAAGTAGCTGAGGTGATAGAGATCTGTCACCAGATCTTTCATCTCTTTCAAATTTTGGCAGCAATTAAATGATATGGTAAAAATACCAGGTGAAACTACCTGTTTGGTACTGGGGGAGAGGAGTCAATATCATATCACTCCCCCCTCAATATTGCTATTTGCACAGTTAGGGGCCTGTATATATAAATTCTCCTCAATGAAGCTAGTATCAGCTGGGGGATGTAATTTTAATCAGGGAAATCATGCAGTATAAAAGAGTTATATCATCTTTTCTGAGCTCTGTAGTCCCACTCTGTTATCTGCCAACTGAGTTGGACGTTCCAGCCACAAAACTCTGTCATCTCATCTAGATGGCAGCTTATTTTCTTGTATCTGTGTTAACTGCTCACTGGCCTTTGCAAACAGGTTGTCTCATTTATCTCTGCCACAAGCAGAACCTGAAATTAAAAAAATAAATACCCATCACAACACTATGCAACTTCTCATGTCTAGTTTCCTGGTTACACAGTCTCATACTAACACTACATTGTCAATGATGTCAAAGGGTTGTTTTTTAAACCTAAGACTATCAATAGGCTACACACAGTCTCGTGAATGCCTAGATGAAGAGCATTAACCATGGCCACAAGTGAATATGCTGAAAACGCTTACATGGGGAAAGCCAACATATGATGGCACTGAAATGATCCCCCACCCCACAAAAGGCATTGTCATGCAGTTCTGTCTATTGTATATAGGAGGGTAACAAAACATTTAATCACCAATTAAGATACAGGACAAGACTGGCAAATATATCAATTGCTCAGAAAATAAAGTGCAAAGGATGAGCTGAACTGCCTAGTCATTATTGTTACTTAGCAATTTTATTTCAGAGATACGGATGACCTTCCCTGTAGATGTTGATAGAGTCTTTTAGCTTTTTAGGGTGGAAATGTGTTTTCCTATTTCTTACTCTGGCTTTAAATTATTTTTGCCACACTGTAGTGCAATTACACCTTTTAATGTCCTTTCATTGATTCCGCATTTATCTTATCTGATTTTCTACAAGCAGACTGATTATGAAGTTAAAGAGAGATGGATGGAAGGGGCAACTTCAGCTGTGAAATATTGTAGCGCACTCAAATGTAATTACATTTTAGAGCTACACTTGAGTTGTATTTATGTGAAATGAGATCAGCAGATTCAGTGAGTTTTAATTAATTGTGTCCAGTATGATCGTTAAAAAACTAAAGATGGGGAAGTAATATAACTGAAGAACGAGACAATATGAAGCCTGAGCAAAGTTTAAGAAATATATTAAATTTGAAGAAGATGTGGCTGTCACACCATTAGTTTTCCAAGCAAAACGGGATTTATGGAAAATTCAGGTATAGATCCTGATTGCAATCTTTGAACTTTCTGCGCTCTATATATTGGACTTTTATTACTGAATAGTAATTTGGAACTCATCAGTCAAACACAACTTTATATATTTCAAAATACTGGGTATTTGCTTGTGGTATCCTTGGGATCCAGGACCTTGGGCAAGGCCCCCTGCCCTGAAACCTCATCCCTTTAAAAAAATATACAGCTAACCTTGGCTTAGATCAGCACAGCATGGGAATTAAAAAGTGCAGAGCAGCAAAACAGGTTACTGTTTCATGGGAAGTATATCCCTCCAGCAGCAATTATTCAGATTTCAGATAGAATACTTTTCCAGCCCTACCCAGAGATGCCCAAAATTGAACCTGGGACCTTCTGCATACAAAGCCTATGCTCCACCATTAAGCTGCAGACCTTTCCTTTAAGAAAAAAGTGGAAAAGCTTTGACTCTCCAGATTTTGCTGAACTACAACTCCCATGAGCCCTTGCAAGCATTGTTAATGCTCAGGGATGGTGTGGGTTGTAGTTCAGCAACATCTGGAGGACCGATGGTCCCCCACATCTGCTCTAAGACATTACGGGTAGTGGTTGGGGCAATCCAGTCAGAAGGGTGGGGTACAAATAATAAAGTTGTTGTTGTTGAAGAAGAAGAACTAGACTGTACTCAGAACAGACTCACTGAAGTTAATAAGTTATGTCCATTAAAATTTAGATGGGTCTACCCTGAGTAAAACTTATTTGGATATCATTCCAAGGAAGCATTTCCATTGCATATTTACCAAAATGCTATTTTAGGGTGAGAAAATATGCCTCTAATGACCGTTTCAGATTAGAATTGTAATAATAATAATAATAATAATAATAATAATGCATGTATATTAACTAGAATGGTAAAAGCAGTTCCTTTAAGTGATGGAAACAGGGAGATTTGTCTCACTCCTCATCAGTGATGTTAAAATCACAGTGAAACTCCAGCAATTACTTCGCATTGTGACGGCATAACTTAACTGGAGTCATTGCAGAAACCACATACAATCATGCAGTTGTCAGGCTAAGGTATTACAATATCTCCACTGCAGAGGTGCCACCTTCAAAAAAGATGTGTGGTCTGGATGTTATGTAACAGACTGTTTTTGTTGCTTTTGCTATGTTATCGTCTGATCTTCTAGAAAGTCCTCCCCCACCCCCGCCACTGCCATATGGCTTTCCAGCAATTCCAAACTGTGTTCTGTCTTGCTCTCTTTCAAGCCTGGCCTGAACAATGGGGTTTGGAGCTTTGTATGAGACGTCCGGACAGGACTTGTGGTTTTGTGTCTCTCTTGCTCTTTAATGTCAGCTCTTCCACAGACAGCCCCTACGGATTCATCAGTTGATGCAGCATTTTCTTTCCTGACTTAAATGACATGACATTGGTAAACATGTTAAATAAGATGGAAATTTATCATTCATATCTATCATAGAAAGCCATCAATTATTCAAAATGAGGGAATATCTTAAAAAGAGCCTCTGAAGTGTCTGTATTTATGGATCCTACATTGCCTCCTTCCTGGTTTATTGACATGTGCATTATCAAACAGTTTATTAACTGTGTTTGTACTAGTATGAAAACATAAATCAAGAGGATGGAATGAGCAGTCAGCTGCAGCAGATACAACCAGCCTTTTGAGAAATGCTGGAGAAACTTTTGGAAGGTTATTAGCAGAGGACTATGCCTTTATAGGTGGGATGCGGGTGGCACTGTGGTGTAAACCACTGAGCCTTGAGCTTGCCGATTGGAAGGTTGGCGGTTCGAATCCCCGCAATGGGGTGAGCTCCCGTTCCTCGGTCCCTGCTCCTGCCAACCTAGCAGTTCGAAAGCATGTCAAAGTGCAAGTAGATAAATAGGTACTGCTCTGGTAGGAAGGTAAACGGCGTTTCCGCATGCTGCTCTGGTTTCGCCAGAAGCGGCTTAGTCATGCTGGCTATATGACCCGAAAAAACTGTCTGCAGACGAGAGTGCCGGCTCCCTCGGCCTGTAGAGCAAGATGAGCGCTGCAACCCCAGAGTAGTTCGTGACTGGACTTAAGTGTCAGGGGTCCTTTACCTTTTATGCCTTTATAGAGCATTGGTAAGATCTGAGGTAGTGTCTAAAGAACAACTAAAAATAACTTGCAACAATGCAGTAAGTTACGTTGTAAATCTTCTTGTGTTTCACATTCATTGTAAGAATAATGAATGCTTTAATGGGGGAAATGTTACTTTTTCCAAGCGTGGTGATTATTTACCCCTGAGCTCCCCCTACCCTTCACTATTAAAACTTTTGCCTGCTTAATCTCCCTGCCTTCTCAATGGCTGGAAGGAAACAGGGTCCCTTTGGGAAACAAACTAGTCATCTCATTCCAGTTAACTTCCTTTGTTTCTAACCAATAAGCTCCTTAAAAAAACAAAAAACTATAGGAAAGAAGAATAAAGTTTCCTTTCCAGATACAGTACTTAGTCAGACATGCAAACAGCCCCTTTAAAGTTGTGTAATCTGCTCTTCTCCAACCTGTACCTTCCAGATGTTTCTGATGGGGGTTTTAGGGAAAAACACTTGGAGAGCACCAAGTTAGTGATGGCTGGCGTGTAATGTAAAAGAAAGGGGAAAAAAAGAATCGGCCTTTATGTCTGAACATGGAATAAATGATCTACCTCTGATCCAAGTCTATATAATCGGCATTCGGTATACACCTCTACACCCATCCACCCCTCCAATAATACTATGCCAAGAAAACTTGGTTTTTGCAGCCTGCTTGTACAGTATTGTGCAAATCAGACATTTGCCTATTTTGTGTGCATTTATTCTGGTTGGAATTTTCATAACTCTCTCCCATGAAGAGGACAAATACATCTCCAAAACATTGCCCTCTGATCCGTGTAAAGTGTCAGAATTTGACAAGGAAAGTGCGTAAAGGACTGCTATTCACTTTCCTCCAAGAGCTCTTTTTCTGCTCCAAATCCCACCTCCCGCTGCTTTTGTCCACTTTGGGCTCCTCCTGAGGCATGACTGGAAGAATAAAATGAATCTGGAACCCCATAGCAGGAAGAGTGGCTTGGATGGGGTGCTCTGGAGGAGAAAAGCAGCCTGCTGGAAAAAGATAGGTGCCCCTTTCTCCGCTGGCAATTCTCGAAATTGCAGCCTCCCCATGTTGCTTTTCTTAACAAACCAAATAGCCCTCTGCTGGAGCATTGCTTAGCATGTTAGCATGAAACATGTAGGTTTTACCCCATAGAAATGATCAAAATTCAAGTATAAATGCAAACAGTATAAGGAATATGGTAGTAAGATTTACTACTAATCTAAATCGAAAAGGCTGCTCAGCCCATATCCCCTTTGTTATTCGAGATTTTGCTAGCTATTGCCAACACACTGTGAACTCTTTCTTCATAGCCCTAAGGGACAGAAACTTTTTTTGAAAAAAGAAAAAAGAAAAGAAAACTCCATATGCCAAATGCTCTGCCCAGTATCAAATTCCCCTCTTGTACATTCCGATTCACATCAGACAACGCCCAGCCTGGAGGAGACATGTCTTCATGTTAACGCTTACCACCTTGTTTTCTTATAGTTATTTAGCTGTAATTAATTATTTAATGATCTTAATTCTTTGAAAAGAGCCCTTTAATTCTTGAACAGGCAAAATGCTTTTCTGGATTAACTGCAGGCTGGCAGGCAAATGCAATCTGGAGGAGCTCCTACATGCTGCTCAGCCATTTTGAAACAAGTTAGGTTTGGGTGTCCTTGTTTAACTAGCCATGAGCAATTCATAAAATTTCAGATCCCTGCGTAACAAACAGCGACTTCTTAAGTTTGTTGTTAGAAAATCCTTCTTCCAGTCTGTTATGAAAGAGAGGTTTTGATGTGCTGCCAATTTTTCACATGGTGCTCTGGAAGCTGAGCCATGGCTGTGCTGTAAAAGCTGAGCCACTAGTTACATAAAGCTTTCCTAGCAACTCAGATTCCTCTCTCTCTCTCTCTCTCTCTCTCTCTCTCTCTCTCTCTCTCTCTCTCTCACACACACACACACACACACACAGAGAGAGAGAGAGAGAGAGAGAGAGAGAGAGAGAGAGAGAGAGATGAAAGGCAACGGTAGCAAAATTAAAGAGACCCAGCACAAATTATATTCCTGTTTCCAAGGAACAACAATTGTGAAACAGCCCTCTCAACCCAAAAAAACAATAGCCAACGAGAAGGAAAAAAGCAAAATGCTACGTTTTGGTATACTGTGTCCTACCTATGTGCTCACAGTGAACCTAGAAACAAATGCTGATGCACTCAGATAAATATGGACGTTGATGCACACATTACAGAGAAGCAGTTTCAAACGTCCCTGACCAGCAGTTTATTTCTAGCGCATAAAATATATCCCCCCTTCTTCTGGCCTCTCCCTCTGCCTCTTGTAGTGCTGCGATAAAAGGAAGTAAACATCGCAGCAGCAAATACGTGCCAAGTGAAACAAACATGAAACGGCAAAACAAAGCAGCCCAGCACACTTGGAAGCTGCCAATATAATAAAAGTGGATGCAAGATATATGCACAGACATATATGTGAGCATTTTGATGTACATAACTTGCATTCAATTTTTCTCTATAGATAGAAGTAAGTGAAGCTGTTTTTTTCCTAGATGGGAAGAAATGAATATTTATTGCCAGAAGAAAGGGTTCTGACAGTCGGGGAAAAGCCTTGTTATTCTCCTCCCACCGAAACCCACCAGGCCTTGCAGAGAGTGAAATCCTTCTAAATAAAACTGTTTGATCAATAGACTGCTTAAGGTCTAGATGACTTGATACATTTCCATCTGTGGAGCCAATCTCTTCTGAGGTGATTTTTCCAGCACTGCCATTTTTTTCATTAACAAAAATGACATTCAAACCCCAGTAACGCGCCTCCAAAACCTGAAAGTACCCAAGGGAGGGAGGGAGAATCACTGAACTGAGTTTTATTAAAAACTGTATATGTGCCAACCAGTTTCCCCCATGAATCCTTTCTGATGAACAGAGCGATGAGGGTGGGGCAATTTGCAAAAATGGCCTCAGCATGTTAGCGCCTGCATTCAGTCTCTGATTTCTTATTGTTACGGAGCTGATGAAATCAAAATACAAAGCCAGCCAATGAATTTACATAGGAGGCAAAATGAGGTTTGATTACACTAAAGGTAAATAAAGGATGATAAATGAGGCAAAATAAGGGCATCTCAAACCAGAGCAGCAGCAGCAGCAATGTGTAGGTTTGGAGAGAAAGAACATTGGCACTGCTTTGTTTTCTCTTTCAAATTTGCAGTGCCATCGTAAGTACACAAATCAAAAGAAAATCAATGAGAAAGAAGGCCTGCAACCTCCTGAAGGATGGAGCTAATTAATTTCAGCAGACATTGGACCAGGCCCCAAATGGAATAAAACAAAGAAAAATGTGCTACATAAAGAAAAAGAGCAATTATCTGCTGAACACTGCAGGAAGGGTGTATTCCTTCCTTCAGGCAATTAGCAAAGGATGCCAGAGAAGGAACACTTTTGCCCTTTCCAGATGGACAAACAGTGCAGAAATTAATGTATAGGGGGACGATATCACTCCAGCTAGCCCTGATCCCAACCTTCAGCTTGGATCACAACTTATGAATGGAATCTATACCTGTTCACCGCAATGTAAACTCCGTTTTTGCAGGGCATAGATGAAAATTGTACATTCAGGACCTTCAGCCATAGGCACAAAGGACAGTCAATGCAAGAGGTCAGGGATGGGGCAAGCAGGTGTGACACACAGAGAGAGCCCACATTTCTACCCTGTTTGGCCATCTACGCAACATTTGTTGGCAAGCAAAGGTGCATGGGAAGAATCATGGGAGACGTGCTTCGTGGTGCATCGGAGCATCTGGCAGCCATAAGTCTAAGTATGGCTCTCAGCCTTTGATTAGCTGCTCATAAACCACCCTAAGTAGGATCCAGTTTTCAGCATGCCTTGATTCCTGTCTAGGTAGGCCCCAGAGCAGGAAAAGTGGTTCACTCCCAAATGGACTTCAGCTGGTACCTGACTCTTTCAAGGTGTGCCCCCTCCCCGAGGCAGGGGTAGCGTTTTCTTTCTTAGTAGCTTCAGTAGTGCTGCTGAGGCATGCCGTTGTTGGAGCAGTCCAGGACCCCACTCTGAGCAGGAGAGTTCCCAAAGTTTGCAGAGCTTGCTCACCATATTTTGAAGTAAACAAAGCAATGCACATGCATCTAAAGTGAACCCCTTTTCCCTGCAGAACTATTAAACCCAGAGGATTAAAATTACCTAACTACATGACTGCATAGACCTAGCTGCTTGTTTTGCTTTGGTAAATACAACATGGGTTCAATATGCAAATATCAGCAGGTTAAACATTTCACAGAATGGAAAGAAGTATGGTTAAGGGACCCCTGACCATTAGGTCCAGTAGTGACCAACTCTGGGGTTGTGGTGCTCATCTTGCTTTATTGGCCGAGGGAGCCGGCGTACAGCTTCCAGGTCATGTGGCCAGCATGACTAAGCCACTTCTGGCGAACCAGAGCAGCGCATGGAAACGCCGTTTACCTTCATACCAGAGCAGTTCCGATTTATCTACTTGCACTTTGATGTGCTTTTGAACTGCTAGGTTGGCAGGAGCAGGGACTGAGCAACGGGAGCTCACCCCATCACGGGGATTCGAACCGCCGACCTTCTGATGGCAAGTCCTAGACTCTGTGGTTTAGACCACAGCGCCACCTGTGTCCCCAACCTGCTAATTATTGCAGATCAAATGACCATTAAAGGCACAGTAGTGATGGCTTGCAAATAGTTGGCAACCCTGTATAGTGCCCTTAACATTTTGCTCATGGGATTCAGCTAGAGGTGCTCCATCTTCAGCCCTGAAGTAGTGTTATTTCTCTTTCGGCAATCCAACCCATTTCCTGACCTCTCTGCAAGCAGCGAAATCACATTGCACAGATTTCTACTGAAAATTAGATCAATACTATACTCATTCGCTGCCCAGGTTCCCAAGTGATTCATGAATCTCAGAACTATTTCATGAATCTGAAGAGGATTGGGAGAAGAGACAGAGGATGAAGAAGGTAGAATATCTGCAGTCAGCAGATTTCAGGCTTCCGTCATAAGTTCAGGCATTAGTTAAACAGGAGCCAGGTTTGCATGAAGCAAACTATGGCTTTCTGTGAATGAGCAGCATACTGGTGCATTCTGCTCAAAACTGCGCCTACACTACTTCCTTTGCCAAGCTGGGAGAAAACAAACAACAGTGCTGGCTTAGTGCTAGGTGCAGATGAGCCCTTGTGGTTTGTTTCTTTCCAAACAAACCACAGGAGGAAGCCATGGTTTGCTTTTGCCTTATTGGTTGTGGTTTGCTTGGGGCAGTTCTGTGGTTTTTCCCCTCCTGGCTTGGTGACAAGAGGTGAGGGGTTTGTGCAGTTGAGTAGCATGCACCAGCCACACTGCTCGTTCACACTAAACCATGGTTTGTTTCAAACTATTGTTTATCAGGGTTAGTGTTGGATTCTGACGCTTACTAGCTGAAGCCAACGTTTGAGGTGCTGTTCTTTAAAGGTTTGAACCTAGAACAAATTAAGGTAACACTTTTCTCTTTTCCATTTCATGCACACACCCACAGATGTACAAGAAATCAGTTCCATTTCATGAAGCAACCACAAGTGAGCCAATGCTAGACATATAGCAAGGACGCTTCACACAAGGTGTTCTGAAAAGCCATATATTGGTGCCAAGCAAGCAAACACACACACACACACACAGAGAGAGAGAGAGAGAGAGAGAGAGAGAGAGAGAGAGAGAGAGAGAGCAGCTAAAACTATGAAGCACTCACAGAGCTCTCATAAATTTGCCATGTTACTAGTATGCAGAAATCACACAAGGGCGTTTGATGGATGAAATGTGCCAGCTGCTCCATGCAACTGATGTGGGGTGCATGCATGCACCTACAAAGAAAAATCAATGCTATGATACATAGCGCCAAGCATTTGCCTTGGACTCAGAGAGGTCACTACTTAGAGGCCCTTTAAATCTGTACAAAAGCCAAGTTCATTTCTCCGAGGAGTTTCATAAGGAAGCACGTGACGAGGGCAGTTGGAAACCACAGCTCTGTTGGTGCTGATTACAGCCTGCTGAGGAAAATGAACTTCCTATTGTGTGTGTGTACACACACCCTCTCTCCTCAGCAGATACACACAGAGGCACAGGCACGCACACACACACACACCAGTTCCTCCCTGTATTTGGCTAAACTTATTGCCCCACAGTGCTTTCAAATTTATCAAAAAGCTGTGGGCAATAACCTAAAATACTGAAGGGGTTAGAGGGGGAGGGTGTCAGGGAGAGCAAGGAAGGGGGAAAGTCACCCTGCTGGCAAATGAATGCAGCAGGGATGATGTCATTGGAACAGTTGGTGGAGAAAAGAGAAAAACAAGTCTGTGTGTGCTAATCCTGTTTGCTGCCCTAAAGGGAATGGAAAGCAGCCAAGGCAAGGAGTTCTGGGAAACCATATAAGGGTGCCAAACAAGCTTTGCCGCCAACATTAGGAACTGACATCTTTGTTCTTTGTAATTTGGAAGGCTGCCAAAGGCCTCATTTCAGCTCTGCAGCATGATTACACTGGACGCTTGCCAGATGAGCTCTCTGAGCCTCTTTTCTTCTCGGGAAGCTTTCTGCCAAACACACTGCAGTTACCATGGCAGTGGAAAGGAAAGTTTAAAATTATAGATATATAATTTTCACACATTTTTTGAAAATAACAACAAAGTTGAGGCATGCTTTTATCCAGATGTGGCATACACACACATGCTTTTTAAAAAAGGGTCCCCCCCCCCAGTAATGAATGTATCCATAGCATTAAAGCAGAAGAGGTGACTGGAGGAGAGATGTACACACACACACACACACACACACACACACACACACACCATGTTCTAGCCTCATCAAAAGCATCTGTAAGAGAAACGTTTTCCTCCTTAGCTATATTCAATTGAAATAACTGATTAAAACATCCAGCTTTTCCAAAACAGTTAAAAGGTGAAAGTGGGTGTGTAGTTCCAGGCTGCTTAGCAAAAGGAAGCTAATTGATATGACTGGTGAAAAGGACACTGAGAGCCAGTGAAGTAGTATGAGGAAATGGTACACTATTTCAAGGTGCACCAGGATTCCCCACATTTAATCATATATTAATTTTAATCATATTTTGATTAAGGAGGAAAGCGCTGTCAGAACCTGATTTCACTGTGCATACAATGGGAGAGGTGTGGTTCAACTTTGCTTCCTTCTCTTACTCAGAGAAGCATCCAGCAGTTTCAGTTTACAAATAGGAAAAGTTCTTTGCTCAGGGATTTCAAGTTCAGCCGGATGCTATTTTTAACCAGCTTCATTTTTCACCTGGTTAGAAAGTAGATCATCTCCTGGGAGGTGGCAAGAATCTATCAAAACCATCTCTCAAAGCACATACAGCCAGCATATTTCTGCAGTCAAGGTTACAGAGAAACAGGGATAGGGTTGCAAAGCATCCTCTCTTCCCCTGTTGCAAAATCTGACACTTAGCAGCATGGTGATCTCCTCAGAATAGCCTTCCCTGAAATCCAGTAACAATGCAATGGGATCCCCCTTCTGACTTGCCTTGGAATTATTGGTGTTATTTTTGCAGCATGAGTTGTGTGTTCTCTCTCTCTCTCTCTCTCTCTCTCTCTCTCTCTCTCTCTCTCTCTCTCTCTCCAGTATAAAGAAGAAATATTTCTGAGGAAGAGAAGGATACACAAACAGTAAGTTACAATAGTCATAACCCAGCTTAAATGAAACATTCTTAAATCCCACTGATTTCAGATGGAGAATTAAGGAAGTGCTTACATCCCTTGAAATCACTGGGAAGTGTGCAGCTTAACTCTATGCAAGCAGTCAGCTGGAGTTCAATGGGACTGAACAAGTGTGCATAGGATTGCCACCCTAAGGGCATTTTACTCTGGCTGGATCGTTACTTCGTCCAAAGCATGCCTCAGAATTACTGGTTGTGAAAATGGAAGGCAAGCTACAGAAAGCACCCCCCCCTCTCCTGACCTAGTACTTGGGTCACTCTCCGTTGAGCTGGAAGATCAGTTTCAGGACTTTCCGACTCTTGGCTCCCAATCAGCAGAGATTGATTTATGGCAGCCATCATCATTACTCAGACTGGGGCCGATAGGAGTTGCAGTCCAAAATATCTGGAGGGCACCAGGTTGGAAAGTTGGTTTATAAGGCTGTCAAAAAGGTTACTCACAATCACCACTACCCAAGATCATCATAAAATGGCAAAAAAGAAGAAACCATATGGCTATATCAACTATAGTAGATGGTTCTGTGAAAGTGACCAGTCCTGAATAAAATTTCAAGTGATCATGGTATTGAAATTACTGAAGAAAAGTGTGTGTGTGTGTGTGTGTGTGTGTATAAATGATAGATAGATGATGATGATAGATAGATAGATAGATGATGATGATGATAGATAGATAGATAGATAGATAGATAGATAGATAGATAGATAGATGATAGATAGATGATAGATAGATGATAGATAGATAGATAGATAGATAGATGATAGATAGATAGATAGATAGATAGATAGATAGATAGATAGATAGATAGATGATAGATAGATAGATGATAGATAGATGATAGATAGATAGATATAGATAGATAGATAGATGATAGATAGATAGATAGATGATAGATAGATAGATAAATAGATAGATAGATAGAGATAGATAGATAGATAGATAGATGATAGATAGATAGATAGATATAGATAGATGCATTGACAAGTCCATTTAAGACTGGGAGCCGCTGCTAAGACCACATAACACCGGTCTTGGAAGACCTACATTGGCTCCCAGTACGTTTCTGAGCACAATTCAAAGTGTTGGTGCTGACCTTTAAAGCCCTAAATGGCCTCGGCCCAGTATATCTGAAGGAGCGTCTCCACCCCCATTGTTCAACCTGGACACTGAGGTCCAGCTCTGAGGGCCTTCTGGCGGTTCCCTCACTGCAAGAAACCAAGTTACAGGGAACCAGGCAGAGAGCCTTCTTGGTAGTGGCGCCCACCCCGTGGAACACCCTCCCATCAGATGTCATGGAAATAAACAACTATCTGATGTTTAGAAGACATCTGAAGGCAGCCCTGTTTAGCCCTGTTGTTGTTGTTATTGTTATTGTTATTGGTATTGTTGTCATTGTTATGATGATGATGACATGCAGCAGAGGAATTACCTTAGTGTCACTTTTTTCTTCAAAAGCAGCTGAAGACAAGGGCCCCAATCCCACAAATGTTCCTGATTCACTACTGAACCCTCTTCCCCTCAGTCCTGTGCTGCTATTTGCTCCTGACAGTACAGAGGCAGTAATTGGAAACATTTCCCTGACCCACTGACCAGCCACTTCTAAGGAACCGAAAACATGACAGGGATGAGGAGAGCATTCCGAGGGAGACTCAAAGAGATGTTGATGTTCTTTTAAGGAAGGGAAGTGTTAGAAGGAGTCGGAGCATCAGGTCAGTAAAGGAAGCAGGATTAAGTGAGCTACAGAAGTTTCGCAGATAATAAGATTATTTCAGGTACCAGAAGATAATGAAAAACTAAAGCCCTGGAACAGAAATCATGGAAGAAGAGGAAGAAGAAGAAGAAGAAGAAGAAGAAGAAGAAGAAGAAGAAGAAGAAGAAGAAGAAGAAGAAGAAGAAGAAGAAGAAGCAGCAGCAGCAGCCGTCGCCCAAGGGTGGAAATTGAAATCTCCTCCTCTACACACTCAGCTCTGCTGCACACAGGGTGGCCAGATGCAGCAGAGGCTGGAGCTCTTGTGCCTTTAACTGTTTCACAGAAGACATTTTTTTGACAGGTACTATTTGTCATGTCACAATACTGCATGGGTAAGGGAAGCTGCATCTGCCAACATTCCCTGTTCTATGCAATGCAGGGTCACTTTCTTTTATTTCATCAGGCCACATTCTCAAATATTCTGGAGTAGGTCACCAAAGGACTTTGTAACTCAGCTTCCCCTTTTGTCAAATGGGATGTTACGCAAGGGTTGCTTTACCCACAAAAAAGAACTTGGTGAGGTAACAGTTGCAATGTTTCGGATTCTTAGATGAAAATAGGGCTGCCAACTCATTTTCAGTGGTGCAATATATAATTTTTAAACCCTGGATCTAGCGGTCCTACAGGGAAGCCTCTTTAGAGGGCCACGTGTATTATTCCGGGCATGAAGAACAGTATTTAACATTTCTCTTCTCCCCTTTATACCATTCCACACTTTGCAGCTGCTGCTACATTCCTGGCATCTTACAGCAAAAAAATAAACAAAAACCAGTTTGCCAACCCCGATTTTAAAAATTGAAAACACTCTGAGCATGTTTCGCATTTAAAACTCACTTAAATTATAGCTCCATCATGACTACAGGAACAAAACAAATCTTGCTTCTGTTGCCCTACACTCAGTCATTTGGGAATAAGCACCATTTTGTTGTATGTCTGTTTTAAAGTAAAACTAATACAATGAAGGAAGGAAGGAAGGAAGGAAGGAAGGAAGGAAGGAAGGAAGGAAGGAAGGAAGGAAGGAAGGAAGGAAGGAAGGAAGGAAGGAAGGAACGGTGCTGCAGAAACCAAGGTTCGTCTTGGTGAATCCTGACATGCCCATGCTGTCCCTGGTACTGATGCTGGGCATATTAGTTGCCATCACCCACTGTTCTCTGGGTGGTCACTGGGGGCTGAACTGGGCTGCCAAACCCTGGTCTTCAGCCCTAAGGTCCCAGTCTACCTGTGTTCAGTGCTTATTTTACCTGTTTCTGTCCTGTGCCTTTAACAGGCGTTTGGCACACAGGCATTAGCCAGGGATAATGCTCACCTCCATGCTGTGAGGAGCTTCAGATGCTGATTCATGCATAACATGCTGCAGTTCAAGGAACAGGAACAGAAGGCCAGTTGATGCGTCTGTGTTTTCCCGGCCAGTTGGCAACGTTAGATGGACAACACCGGAGCTGAAATGAATATCATTCACAATTTGCTAAATTAGTAATCAGCACACAGCATTCATCATCATACCTGTACTCTGTGCTTGGCTGGTCATGCCACTGCAATGAAATTTAAATCTCCAAAAGCAGTGGCTGAATCTGCTGCCCTGTGTCTGCTGCCAACGTGTTACGGTAGCCGATACAGAAGCAGCACAATGTCCCACTCCCTAACAAAGGAATAGTAATTACAAGATTTCCAGCTGGACTGCAATCCCCAAGCCCAAGTTAATTCCTATATTCACCAGCATGATGAAACTGAATAATATGCAGACACAAAACTAGCATTAAAAACCAGTGTACAGGCAAATTGCTGTTTGTAGGCTAAATCATTAGCCTCTGGAGCTGAAAGGTGAATTATAACATTTGTTGCTTCTTTCTAGCTCTGTAGTTTTTCACACATTCTACCACAAACAGTCCCATGAGGATGTGGAAAGGTCCAGGTGACATCCTGTGATCTCACACTCTTGCTTCCTGGGCCATTCAGCAGGTACACATCTTCCCATGATTGGTTCTGTTGACCCCAGGGTGGAGAACCTGTCTGGCCCTCCACATGTTGCTGGTCCACAGTTCCCATCAGCCCCAACCAGCATGGCCAATGGTCAATGGTTGGGGATGAGGGAAGTTGTAGGCCCAACAGCTTCTGAAGGCCACAGCTCTCCCTACCCCTGCCCAATTTGGACCAAACCCTTGTGATGTTTCCTTCCTCAGCTATTGCCCTGCCATTCCACCTTAAAAAAAACCCAACCCTCTTTATTTAATTCCTTTCAGATTTGCATCACACAACAAATACAGGAAACAAAAATCAAATTGAAACAATAACAACACCTCCCTCAGTTGTTGTCCTGCCTCTCTACCTTGGTTATCAGAGGGAAAAATATTTCTATTTCTTTTTGGCAAAAAGAATTGGTAACATGGCAGCTAGTGACCATCAATACCTCATTAATTTATTTTGCAAATTCACAAAAGCTAAACCAATACACTACGTAATCCCAGTTCAAGGATCCTTCCCCTTGGGGAAGGGGGACAAACAAAAAGAACCACTGGTCCAGAAATCCCTTTGAGACATATTATTTATTTAACAGGATTTATATACCGCTCAGTCATCAACACCTCTAAGCAGTTTAAACATGGTGGAAATTTTACATTAAAACCAATAAAACCAGATGTTAAAAACTAGTTTAAATATGTCAAAATTTTTAAAAAATAGCATTTTAAAAGAAGTTATAAAATAAACTTTCCTGTTAACATATATGTCGTGGCAGGCTCACAGTGCAATTGTTTACAAGTCTTCTCAGAAGCAAGTCCCACTGAATTCGACAAGACTCACTCTGAGGTAAGTGTGTTAGTATAAGACACACTTTATTTCAAGTGAGTTCCAAAGGAAAAGCTGCTCTGGCATCCCACTGATGTTTGATTTGTCCTCTGAATTTTCTTCCATAGTGACAGCAACACAAAAAGCCATAGGCAGGCTCAAATGTTTATGTGGCATATGAAACTTCCCCCGAAGTCTCTCCAAACATCTGGGAGGGCATTAACATAACACAGTTGTTAGCGCCTGTCATGGTCAGTATGGCAATTCTCCCTCTCTCTTTCTTGCTTTCACTGGGCTAGGGAAGTGCTGTGGGAATGTGGTGGTACCAATGACCAATAACCGGTCTTTTAATTGGAACCAATATTGATGGTGTCTGAGATGCAGCTGGAGATAAACCACAGAGTAATTGGTGGTGTCAGTGCCTGAAGGTATATATTTAAGCTGCGCTGTGCCTCCACAGAATCTATTTGTTTAGGGCTGCAGTCCTATTAACATTTACTTGAGAAAGGGAGTAATTGTCATTGAACTCAGTGGGACTTTGGAGAAGGGGTGGGGGAGGAATTCAATTC
Source organism: Podarcis melisellensis (assembly GCF_964234715.1). Taxonomy (NCBI): domain Eukaryota; kingdom Metazoa; phylum Chordata; class Lepidosauria; order Squamata; family Lacertidae; genus Podarcis; species Podarcis melisellensis. Next base: position 46,226,990 of record NC_138530.1, on the reverse strand, counting down.
AGTTGGTATTTAAAGATGGATCTACCTAACTCACTATTTAAAAAAACAACAACCAACTATGAGAACCTTAACAAAGAAATCCTTCAAAATTTGCACTTCTCCAAATTTTGCAGTGCAGTTACTCAGTCAAACATTGTTCACAAGAATGTATATACTGGAGTAAAGTCTGCCTTAAAATGCACGTATTAGAGAAAATAACCTACAAAGTTTCATTCTGTTAGGCAAAATTGCTTTGCAGAAATGTGTATATTGGCATAGCTGTCAACTTTTCCCTTTTCTTGTGAGGAATCCTATTTGGAATAAGGGAATTTCCCTTAAAAAGGGGGAAACATTGACAGCTATGATATTGGGCAAAATTCCATACATAAATGTGTATATTGGGAAAAATTCATACCAAAATGCTGATGAATTTTCATGGGGACAGAAAAAAATGCGGAAAGGCAAAGAACTGGATGTAAGACTGGGGGGGGGGGGGAGATAAACAGAGATATTGAAAATGGCAGATTTGCCCCCTCCCTACTTCTGAGTAAACATGCATGAGGTGATGTAGTTCAATGCCAAATAGAAATGTGACTGTTTAGTTTTCTGCCCTACTTTATATACTTTTAAGAATGAAACATACGTACAGGGTTGAGATTCCTGCCAGCAGTAGGACTTCTGCATACACAGTGGGGATTTTCCCCTCTCCTCCGCCTGCACCCCTGGAACAGACGGCAGGGGAAGAAGAATGGGTGTTGTTCCATCTAGCAAGGTAAAATGTTTAACCTGCTGGAACTACATATCACCTTAGTGTCATGTTGAATTCCTCCCGTAATACTCCAGCATTGTACTTACCATTCCATGTGGTAGCTATAAGGTGACCAAAAATTCCATGGACATGGGCAATCAGGTGACCAGGTGAAAAAGAGGACAGTGCCCAAGCCCTGACCTCTTTCACATCTGTCTGCCCTTGCATGCAAACAGGGGTAAAGGAGGGGCAAATTGTTTCATCCTTTCTCTGCCTGATTTCTGCTAGCCACAAAATATAGAAAAGCCCTTCTTCCATGAACAGCATGGAAATGTATTGGGCAGATGGAGGAGGGATGGAGTTATCCATCATTTTCCTGCCAGTCCACTTGGTAGAAGGCTTTTTAAAAAAGTCCGTACCAGCCTGCTAAAGGGCTGTGTTTCCAGGCTTCTCCTTCTTCATGGGTAGCATTGAGACCTGAGCTACTAGCTTCTAAGCAGGCTAGCAAACTCCGTTGCAAGCTAGAAACATGATGGGCATTTGGAAAGCTGTAAAAATGGTTTCCCCTCAAGTTGTCAGTTGGCTGGAGGTGGAGGGAGAATAACCTGGCCTGCTTTAGTTCCATTAACTGTTTGTCAGTGCTGCATGTGGGACATTGCAAACGCCCTTTCGGCCAAGCTGCATTTTTACCTGCTGCACACCTAAAGTTATATATGGTGGGTTTGGCTTGGCAGGACAATTGGGGAGGCCTATGGGGCCTCATTCCACCTGCAAAGTTCCTCACTGCTGCTTTAACAGCAGTTTAGTATATGGGAATCAGCCAGCGAAGTTTTCTGTAGCATAGAGAAAGATGAGCATCACCACCACATGAAGATGCTAGTCAAAGTGCAGTAACACAAGTTGGCAAATCCAGTTCCTTTCCTCATGAGTGTTTTGCAAGCGGCAATATTTATGCAGCCCTTTGAATGTACAAAGTATTGAGCATTGTTATATTATTAAATTAATTTTGGTATCTCAGCTTTGATGAGGTACAGTTAAAAATGTTTTCTTATTATTATTTAGTGAAGAAATGTACTTCCATCTTATTTTGCCAATAAAATCTGGGATTTTTTAGTAAATAAAATGCAGTGTTCTTTATTTTAAAGAATGTAGACATCTGAATATCAGAGAAAAGAATCTTCTTACACCATATGAACAAGACCTATTATAAAATAATGTTTTCTAACTTTAGGCAAGGTAACCTGGTAAGTCCCATTACCACCTGAATAATATATAAAAATTATCCCTCATTATAAAACTTGCTATACTCCAAACTGGATATAAATAGAACATTGGTACAGCATTGGCAGGCCTCATATTTCTCTTGGTTCCTATTAAATGAGCCACTAAATTACAGCGTCCTTCTTTATAATAACCTTCTCAGAAGCCAAGCATTTCATGTGTTATGAAGGGCTGTTACAGCATAGGAAATTAGCATGGGTGGTTTATTATGGAGTAAGCACTTAGCTGCACATTAGTGTTTCGGGAGAGTGTGTTACAACAGAGGAAGAGTGGGCAATTTCATTATCTTTTCAATAATATGTCATGGGAACCTGGAAGCTCAGCCAGGATTTGAGATTCTGCTGATGCAAGACTTAGAAGAAGAAAAGAAGAGAGGGAAAATACTACAGCCTTTGGGAATAGACTCGTAGCACTGCCAGTCCCAAATGCTTCAGAAATCAACAAATTGGGTCTCTGAAAAAAGCGCATGCAACCGTAAGGTTGATTTAACATTTTTATTGCAGTATCTAGGCTTCAATCCTAGACGGTCACCTGGGACTACATTCCATTGAACTCAATGGGGATTACTTCTGAGTAGACACATACAGGCTTTCACAGTCAGTGTAGAAAGTGCTTTACCATTCTTATCCATGCAGCCATTCTCTTCAGTAAATTAGGCTGCTATGTAGCAATTTAAGATACAGTCCACTGGAAAGTACGTCTGTGCAAGCTTCATTTCAGTGCCTGGGGGTGGTAATGGGCTGGAGAGGGGGTGCTAATAAATTTAAGCTTAATGCCGACAAGACAGAGGCATGCCATGTAAAATGGCTGCCGACTTGGACAGATAAGTAAGTAACTACCTATGGGTAGATGTCCAGCCCCTCTAGGCACTTGATGGGGCACTGCTAAACTATTTCTTTACTACTTTGTCCCTCAAATCCCTTTGGTGAAGCTGTTACTTGCATTTCAAGGGCATCTTTCATTGGAGCCAACGGGATAAATGCAAAGAGCCACTGTGGAGAAGGAATTTTGCCTGGATGATGTAATGGAAAGAAAGAGTTCTGGTTCTGAAGCTGCTAGGTTTTCCCTTGGCTGCTATTTGCATAACATAAAAAAGTGCATGCTAATTGCGTTTGTGAAATTATCTTTACACCTGCTTTGGCCCTTAGTCCTCTATGTCATACCATCCGTTCTTTCTGTTGTGAGAAGGATCTGAAAGTATGTGTGCTTTATGGGGTGCCCTGCAGTGTGTTAACTTTTATTAACTTGACGGAAGTATTATATTAGCTGTTTCATCTCATCTATAAAGACAGAGCAGGGCTCTGCTAAAGTTCCTAAATTTCATTTTCCATTGGTGTGCATATTTTCTATTGCTTATATAAATTCCCACTGTTTAGATCACCAGAACCGGGAACAATCAAACAGAAACAGACAAAGCTGCTTTCTCGGGCCAAGCCAAGTGGATGGCTAGTCCCCTTTTCCCATCTCTGCGATACCCCTAAAATACACCCAAGCAATCGGCATGAAGGAACGGAAGGGGCAGCCTAAAAGCATTTCATTGTTAGCAATCTATGGAGTATAATGTTAACTAAGCGAGGAAATTTGGCATCCTTTATTATTGTGAAAGTGTTGAATGTCTCTTTAAATGTTCTGGTAGGCTATCTCTGTGTGGCCTCTGAGAATGCGGAGCATAACGAACTGCCATGAATAATCAATGAAAACTAAAGGCTTTTATTACCTACAGTGCTTTGAAGCAGTGAAAGATAATGTAAAACTGCAAGCCAAGCAGCCCCGAGTAAATGGAATAAAACTCCTACAGTCCGACGCTTGGCATCATCCTCTCGGCCTAGTAAAAATCCTTAAACAAATTAGGGCTGTGCAAGCTGTGAAATAGCCAGACTTAGCAGCGAAAGGACGGAGGTGGCTGCTGGGGTTATGTTCTGTCGCTGCCAAATGCATGCAGCTCATCTTGGCAGTGAGAAAGAGGCAAGTTATAAATTTCCCCAGGTTTAATGCACGGAATCTTCCAGCAAGCGAAAGCAGTCATAAAGAGCAGAGATGAAAGTCGCAGGGTCTGAGCTGCCTACCGGGAATTGCCGGAGGAGGAGGAGGAGGAGGAGGAGGAGGAGGAGGAGGAGGAGGAGGAAGAGGACGCCTGCCCGCTGTGTGTCCAGAAAACCTAAAGCACAAGGTTGTAGAATTGGTGGAAGCAAGAGCTTGGAATATGCTAGAAAACTACTTGTGTTCGGCCCCATGTGCTGAGCCAAGAACCTAAAAGCAAATACCCACAAAAGATTAGCCTCTGCTTGGTATGATATTCACGCCTGCAGATCCCTCACACGCTGCTGACGGGTATGGATAAATCTATTTTTAAAGTGCTGTCACAGATATGATGCCTTTATCACCCATCTCTGAATTGAGAAATGTCCACCTGTATATAATCCTGCACATGCTTCTGAACAGTGGTGAGGACTTCACACTGGTGGAGAGGTACCCACAGAGAGCTCAAAAGGAAGCAAAGGCTTGGTTTAGGTCTCCCTGTGAGTTGCCATTTATTTGATTGAGATAATATTTGCATTCCACTTTTCCAACAATGAATGTTGAGCTCAAAGTGGCTCATAATAATCACAGCGGCTTTGGGGAGGGGATATTGTAAATGCTATCATATCAAATACGGTAGCATATAACTAAAGCAAACAACAATTCATCAAAACAATTAATGCAATTCAGTATAATAATAGACTATCGGATATTTATGTTTTGAGTTTATTTACTAAATAAACTGGGGCAACTCAGTCAGATGGGCAGGTTATTGTTATTATTATTATTATTATTATTATTATTATTGCATTTATAACCTGCCTTTCTGCCAAGGAGCTCAAGGCAGCATCCATGGCGCTCCCCCGAATCTATTTTACTTTCACAGTAACCCTGTAGGTTAGGCTGAGAGATAGTGACTGCCTCAAGGTCACCCAGTGTGCTCCATGTCCAAGTGAGAATTTAATCCTGGTCTTGCTGGTCCTAGTCCAGCATTTCACTGGCTCTCACACTTTGCGAAATCCTTCCAAATGGCTGTTCCCTTGAGGAAAGCTATAAAATGACTGGCTGGTATTCAGGCTTTTCAAGACACAAATCACCAGGCGATAACACCAAAGAACTACCACTTCTCACAACTGTTTGTGTCATTCCATCTCCCAGCACAGACAAGAATTTCTGTGCGGTTAAATCAAAAGGTTGCCTAGCAACCATTCAGGGACTACTCACATGTGCCGAGAGGGAAGAGACATTTGGGGGGGGGGGATTTCTCTGAGAAGGTCGCAAAGGAAACAAAGGCTAGATATTATACCCTCTTCCCTGCATAATCAGCTGAGCTTCCCAGCGATGCTTCCTCATGTGCTTGCCAGACTTTGGGTCATTTCTGCAGCACTTGTGGACCTAGGCACATGCTAATACCCAAGGAAAGTCATGCTAATACCCAAGGAAAAGGAAGCAGGGACGTTGGAGGCAATGAGTGTGAGGTGGTGGAAACAGGGAGTACAGAGGCAAATTTAGAGGATCACAACAGGTTTGCCCACACTGGATGCCGAGTTGAGAGGGCGCTGCAAGGAGCACTGCAAAAAAGACACAGAATGGAAGACAACAACAACAACAATAACAACAACAACAATAATTTATTATTTGTACCCCGCCCATCCGGCTGGGTTTCCCCAGCCACTCTGGGCGGCTTCCATAGAAACCAAAAATACACTAAAATATCACAGATTAAAAACTTCCCTGAAGCCTTAAGATGTCTTCTGAATGTCAGGTAGTTATTTATCGCTTTGACATCTGATGGGAGGGCGTTCCACAGGGCGGGCGCCACTACCGAGAAGGCTGGTTCCCTGTAGCTTTACTTCTCGCAATGAGGGAACCGCCAGAAGGCCCTCAGCGCTGGACCTCAGTGTCCGGGCAGAACGATGGGAGTGGAGACGCTCTGGGCCGAGGCCGTTTAGGGCTTTAAAGGTCAACACCAGCACTTTGAATTGTGCTCGGAAATGTACTGGGAGCCAATGTAGGTCTTTCAAGACCGGTGTTATGTGGTCTCGGCGTCCGCCCCCAGTCACCAGTCTAGCTGCCGCATTCTAGATTAGTTGTAGTTTCCGAGTCACCTTCAAAGGTAGCCCCACGTAGAGTGCATTGCAGTAGTCCAAGCGGGAGATAACCAGAGCATGCACCACTCTGGCGAGACAGTCCGCGGGCAGGAAGGGTCTCAGCCTGCGTACCAGGTGGAGTTGGTAGACAGCTGCCCTGGATACATAATTGACCTGCGCCTCCATGGACAGCTGTGAGTCCAAAATGACTCCCAGGCTGTGCACCTGGTCCTTCAGGGGCACAGTTACCCTATTCAGGACCAGGGAGTCCTCCACACCAGCCCGCCCCCTGTCCCCCAAAAAGCAGTACTTCTGTCTTGTCAGGATTCAACTTCAATCCATTAGCCACCATCCATCCTCCAACTGCCTCCAGGCACTCACACAGGACCTTCACCGCCTTCACTGGTTCTGATTTGAAAGAGAGGTAGAGCTGGGTATCATCTGCATATTGATGGACACCCAGCCCAACCCCCTGATGATCTCTCCCAGTGGCTTCATATAGATGTTAAAAAGCATGGGGGAGAGGACGGAACCCTGAGGCACCCCACAAGTGAGGGCCCAGGGGTCTGAACACTCATCCCCCCCCACCACTTTCTGAACACGGCCTAGGAGGAAGGAGCGAAACCACTGTGTGGTTGGTTTCACGCGTCCAAGCAGCCTGTCCACATCCTCGGGGGTAACGGATTGAAATTGATTCCATGCAACTTGACCAGACAGAGCTCTAGCACTCTCCCGCCCCAGCCCTGCTCCCAGGGTGGTGTCTAGCTCCTTCCGAATATGAGTGATTTTATCTGCAAAAAACTTTGCAAAATCGTTGCAGGAGATCTTGGGGTCTTTACAAGGCCCCAGTGGTAAAGGTGGTTCTGTTAAATTGTGAACCACCTGAAAGAGTCTCCTGCTGCTGTTTTCTGCAGATGCAATAGAGGCGGTGAAGAAAGTCTTTTTCGCCGTCGCTATCGCCACTTGGTAGGCTCGACGTTGAGCTCTAACCTGTGTCCGGTCAGATTCGGAGTGAGTTTTCTGCCACCAATGCTCTAGCCGTCTCAGCGATTGTTTCATCGCCCTCAGCTCCGAAGAAAACCACGGGGCTGTCCAGGCTCCATGCAATCAGAGAGGGCGCTTCGGAGCCAGACAGTCAATAGCCCTGGTTAACTCCACATTCCAGCGGGCCACCAGGGAATCGGCTGAAAGGCCATCAACATGGGATAAAGCATCCCCTACCACTCTCTGGAAACCATTTGGATCCATTAAGTGGCGGGGGTGGACCATCCGAATTGGTCCCACCTCCCTGCAGAGGGGATGGGTCGCGGAGAAGTCCAGTTGCACCAGGAAGTGATCTGACCATGGCACTTCTTTTGTTTCACTTTTACTTAGTGTCAGATCACCCACGTCACTACAGGTGAACACCAGGTCTAAGGCATGTCCATGACTATGAGTTGGGCCAAACGTATTCAGGGACAGCCCCATGGAGGCCATGCTTTCCACGAAGTCCCGAGCAGCCCCTTGTAAGGTCATCTCGGCATGGATGTTAAAATCCCCTAGGACAACCAAACTAGGTGTCTCCAGGAGAAAATCCGCCATGACCTGAAGCAGCTTGGACAGGGAATCCTTGGTGCAGCGGGGAGGTCGGTACACCAAAAGGAATCCTGTACTGCCCCTATTGCCCAATTTCCAGAACATGCACTCAGAAAACTGGATCTTCCCAGTAGGACGCCTGGTGCAAGCTAGTGACTTCCTAAAAATCACTGTAACCCCCCTCCCCACCCACATGACTTGGGTTGCTGTGCGTAAGAGAAACCTGGTGGGCAAGCAGCGGCAAGGACAGGCCCATCTGCTTCCTCCAACCAGGTCTCTGTCACACATGCCAGGTCAAATCCTCCATCCATAATCAGGTCGTGGATGGCAGTGGTTTTATTCATCATTGACCTGGCATTACACAGCAACACCTTCAGGTCATGTTGATTCCAATATCCATCCGATCAAGGCCAGACCCGGAGGCAGGGATAGTCTTCAAACAATGACTAAACCTGCCTCCTCAGTAATGACATGGTCTGGTCTTAGCGTAACTCCGCCTCCTGCCCATGATCACCGAGATCGGATGTCCCAGTGCTTCCCCCCCCCCCCCGTGGAACTTGTCCCAGCCATCGTGTTGGCTGGGGCCCCACTCCCAGGCAGCCCTGATCCCGCCCCTTAAAAACAAAACACAAACTATACAGAACCAATAAAACAACAACAACAAAAAAGGAACAGAACAATTATACTAAAATTAACCCCCAGCCAACTATCCATCCCTCCCACCCACCCCCAACAAAGGAAAAAAGAAAAAATCAAGACAAGAGGCGGGTGCACTAAATTTGGGGCTTTGCACAGGCAGCAGCTGAAATTTGAAAGCCCAAAGTCTGCCACTGTGGGATAGAAGGAAAGAGGCAGAGAGCAAAATGGATGGAGGAAAAGACAGCCCAGGGATTGAGCAATAAAGGCGGCAGGGAAACACAGGAAGGACAGATGAAGCAAAGCCAGCTGGGAAATGATTCTCTAGGGGTGGCAACCGCCTGCTGACTCAGCTGTAATCCATGGTTATTATGGCCATATTTCCCACTCTTTGGTGGAAACAGCAGTAGTCTTAGGTAAGGAGGGCTTCCACATCCCATTTTCATTTCTGTGTGTGTCATTCCTCTTACAAGAGTACACTCTTATACAGTGGTACCTCGGGTTACAGACACTTCAAGTTACAGACGCTTCAGGTTACAAACTCTGCTAACCCAGAAATAGTACCTCGGGTTACGAACTTTGCTTCAGGATGAGAACAGAAATCGTGTGGCGGTGGGGCGGCGGCAGCAGGAGGCCCCATTAGCTAAAGTGGTACCTCAGGTTAAGAACAGTTTCAGGTTGAGAACAGACCTCCAGAATGAATTAAGTTCTTAACCCGAGGTACCACTGTACTCAGAATAGTGTTATGAGATTGGGGAGTAGGAAATAGGCTGTGTACCTACGGTGTCCGCAACCCTGGGCAATCACAGTTCTGGAGCCAAGCCAGCGGGCCTGCCAAAGTGACTTAACAGTTGATCTCTCTCCCCATGGAATCCTAAAAAGAACTACATTTTCCAGGCTGCTTCAGGGAAAATCATCACTGTTTAAAGCAGTGTGTTACTCCTTTAAATGTATAGTGCTAGATGGAGCCTCAGTGGCAAAGCACAAGGTCTCAGGTTCAGTCTGTGGAATCTCCAGTGAAAAGGATCAGGTGTGCTTTAAAGCAGAGGCTTTTCTCCATCCTGTCATCATGGGCCTTTAGCTTTTATTTCGCAATGTGACCGTGATCCTGCTGCACAACAAGAAGCCAAAGTAAAATGAAACCATGATGAAATTGCACCCCGGTGTTTGTGCATCCTGATGATGACTACACAGTATCATTTACAGATGGTACCTGCTTTATTGCAATGAGATGCGAAGACACAGGCAGATATGCTAGATATTTTCAAAGAGGGCTCCTGTTGAGCTTTCATGATTCTGTTGCCATGGGAATATTCATTGGCTGCACAAGGGTTTGAGAAGCACTGCAGCGGTTCAGGAAAACCATTCAGGAAAATACTGTTCTGTGCTGCATTGCTGGAGTTTCAGGCGAACAGGGAAAAGAGGGGCGGGGGAATCCCCAAAAGATTATATTTATTGTGTTTTATGGCTCTGGGTATTTTTGCCCTGCTTTTTTCTACACTCTCAGTCATGCCTCTTTGACATTACATCCTAAACTCAACAAAATAGGCAATAAATTGCTGAAGAAGGAGGAATTTCTCCTTCAGACATTGCAAGAGCACTTAGAGGGGAATCTATGTGAATCCTTTGACATTGCTTTCTCGAAGTTCCATTGGGCATAGGCAAGCTAAAGATCTCCCCTGCAGTGTCCCCATTTTGTAGAAGAATTGAGTTAAACTTTTTTTAACAAAGTCATTCAGAATATTTTGTTCGCAATGGCTTTACTTTTATTGTCTTGTAAATTCTGAAAGTTCACCACAACTATAAATATTCACTGACACAAGATCTTGTCACAGACTTTAGCTATTGCAACAAGATCCTTTGGGCTGTCTGATATGTTTTGCAGCAAGCACTTTGGTGCAATTTGTCCATCTCGGAGTGTGCGAATCTGCAGCCAGTAGGAAATGAAACATGCCATCCCCTCAAGCAGCAAAATGGAACATGCCAAGTTCATGCTCTAACATTGTGCACATGTTGCCGCTTACACAAAGCTTCATGTGTGCACACTCCACTCCATGATGTGGAGTCCATGGCATTCCACATCACATACTGCATAATCTAAAGCAGATAAACAAAAACTGCAAAAAAGTTTGGGAGGGAACAGATGGGAGCAACTTCAGCCGAACTCTGTGCAGAGTCTCCAGGCCATATATTTTTCCTCATCATGTCCAAAATGCAGCTAGAACTTTAGCTAAAGCAACAAGCACACCAACCTAGAAGTTTTTAATATGCAAAATGTTGTAAAGCATAGCGTCTGACTGAATTAAATACATGTCCAACTAGCGGGTTTCAAAAACACTGTAGAGATTGCTTCATTCGTTTTCACGTTTAAGCCAATGAAAAAATCTTACCCTTCTAAAACTGTGACAGATTGAAGCATTGCACTAAGGAGTTGCAGAATATGAACTTCAGAGCGCCTAGCAAATGTGTATTTCCTCCTCCAAGCCACTCAATGTTGATCCATCAAAGAAAAACATGTAACATCTGGATCCTGTAATAATACATGCATTTGTTATTAATTCATAAAAGCAGGAAAGTACAGTCTATGCCATTTGAAGATACAACCATAATTTAAGCACCATCTCAGCTTCAGCTTGCTGTGGCTGAGAGAAAGGGCTTCTTCTTGAGTTCAGCTATACTGTGCACGCCTTTATTTAATTTGGCTTTTAGTTCAGCTGGTTTGGGAAAGATATGTTATTTTTGTGTATGGTTTTTGTCCTTCTTAGCTGATTTTTGAAATGCTGAATTTATATTTATAATGGCAATGCATTTTAAAAGAAAAGGATAAAAAGATGCATATACTTCTGAATGCATCGCAAATGTATTTGATCTATTTTTGTGGCACAACCATCCCCAGTCAGCCCAAAGCAGATGTTCCCATTATGAATTGCTTCTAATCAAATTAAATTAAAATGGAAGTGCTGGGCTTAAAAATCAGCACCAAGCTTAATGCTTTATTTGACTCATAACCTATACCTATGCAGAATTAAGTTCTGTTGATCTCAGAGGCACTTTCATCCCTAGTGAGGGTGCATATAATAGCCTTAGTCATGGCAGCCTGGTCCTCTACAAATGAAATTTATTTTAGATTAGGGGTAGCCCATCTGAAGTTGGCACAGGTGCAAGTGACTTTATTTGCAAAATACATACCTAATTCTGGACAGCGGGCATTTGAGGGTCTCAAAGCTGCCTGCACAGGTTTATACCCAGGATGTTTTGTCACCAAACAGAAGAGTTCTGCTAGGTAACATTGAGCAGATCCAATAGTGGCAGAGGAGTACAATTTATTTGCTGCCATCACCACCTGCAAATGTGTTCCCACCTGACTCTTCAGCTATTTATGCTCTAAAATCAACTTAGCCATTTCCTTGGCTTCAGCGTCTCAGAATACCAATATATATAGTATATAATTGGCTGCTGTATAAAATACCTGAAGAATCATATCACTAAAGATAAGAACTATCTCCTTCCCACTGCTCAAGTCTTGGCTGGTGGCAGGGGTGCCAACTTGAATAAAATAGGGGGGGGGTAAGCCCTGCTCTGCATAATCGATCACGTGAGTTGGAGAGTTGGAGTCTGTTTTGGTGTCCAGTTTAACTGTCCAGTGTTGATAATATAAATCTGTCATGATCCCCAAAGCTGAGGATTAGCTTCCCTGTCAAAGGACAGAAAAGCAGATGAGTGACGGGGAGTTCTTGTTTCTCACCAGTTCCTCCAAGCCTTTCTCTAGTATTCACAGGAACCAGCAGTGTGACACAATGCCCCAGTACTTCTTGCCAAGCAGGCAAAACTACAAGAGCTGGCTGTGTGTGTGTTTTCTTTCCACATGTTCTGTTCCAGCCTTATCCACAGCCCTTAGGGCAAAACATACAAGTAAACCCAAAGAGTTTCCCTTGATGGCTGAAAAAAATAGAAATAGCTTGGAGAAAGTCTTCTGTTAGCCAGCACTCCTGGTTCAACCCTAGTTTTGACATACTATATATTTGTTGCTCTCTAAAATTGCTTTGCCTCATAACTGTGGATACCATGTCAAAAGTTATATGAATATGTGCTTTGCATTAAAGGGGAGCTACTGGTATAGAGGTCCAATGAGCAATGCCAGTGGCTCTCCAAATAAGGCTTTCTAACACACTGTATATCTTATGCAATGCTGGATAGGGACCATATGTGAAATCACATTCTAGGATCCATGCCATTCAGCCCCATAAGCCACAATTGTTGCATTCTGTTGCACACAAATGCACACGCAGGACTCCCTTGCTGACAAATCAAGCATTTGCCCCCAAAGGATGAGGAATTCGGCATGACCAAGTCCTTGAAGAAAGGCAGTGGCTTTTAAGTTATGTTCTGAGAAACCATGGCAGCTTGCCCTCTGCTACTGATTGACATCTGCACTGGGAAGGAGAGTGTTGGGTATATCCAGAGCATGCACTCAGATAACATGCTTCATACCAGGTAAGACTACTTGCCCATCTAGCTCAGTATTGACCACTCTGATTGTTCCCAGGCAAAGAGCTTTCCCATCAATTGCTGTATTGTTTTTAACACTCGATTGGGAACCGCCCAGAGTGGCTGGGGAAATCAGCCAGATGTCTCCTTTTGACTGGAGACATCAGGGATGGAACTTGGGGCTTCTGCATGCAAGACCTGTGCTCTAAGAACTATGGGGCAGCATTCCACGAACACATTTTGACAGCAAAAGGATTTCTGCTTCCACAAAGGGGCTTTCTCCTCCCCACGTGAACACCTTATGCCCTCTCTAATTTTCTGAAGTCTCTCAGCCCCACTCACCTCACAGAGTGTTTGTTGTGGGGGAGGAAGGGAAAGGAGAATGTTAGCCGCTTTGAGACTCCTTAAAGGGAGTGAAAGGCGGGATATCAAATCCAAACTCTTCTCTTCTTCTTCTTCTTCTAATTCTGCTCCAGAGCATTGGGAGACCCCCTAGAATAGACTGAGGGGGTGCGCAGCAGGGGGAGAAGGGAGAGTGTTCCATTGCTCAAGCAGAAATTCTTGAACTGACAGAACATTTGCATAGCACTGCTTTGCATACAGTCAGTGGTCCTTCCCTACATGGAACAAGAGTGAGGCCCTAAACCCCCTCTGGTTCATGCACTGGAACACTGACACATAGCAGATGTGCAGTTGCTCCTTGCTGATGTGGAGCTTGAGAAGGGTTTCCTGAAGCTCAAAAGTTCAGAAGCCACTCTAATCTTTGCTTTCTAATTAACTGTTTATGTTTGGTGGAAAGCAATTGGCTCTGACGTATCTAGGCCCATTGGAAATGAGACAATCACATGCTTACAGGCTTCCGCTCCATTCCGCCCCCAATCCACTTCCGAACCCTGTTTTTTATTTCCCCCTCAATAGTCAATCAGCATTCTGTGCCTTGTGCATGCTCAGACCTCATTTAAGAGGTGCCAGCTTGTGAGAGTGATGGGGACGGGGGCGATGTCATGCACATGATGTTGGGAAGAGCTGAGGGTAGAGCCAAACACATCGGCAGTACAACTCAATGGCTCCTCCTCCTTTTGCCACCGCTACGGGCAGGAGGCAGCTTTGACCATCCTTTCCCTCCGTGGCAGGAGGAAGAGGAGAAGGAGCCAGCCACTGGAAGCATGCCATGCTTGGCTCCACACTTTTGGGACATTGGGGGGGGGCTGGCCTCTACCCCAAAAATATAGGGAAGGCCAAAAGGGCTTGCCCCCTTAGGAGCCAGGATCCCTGCCTCATTGAATCATTTGGGGGGGGGTCCTCTTTAGCGTCTCTCCAAAATATATTCTTCTCTTATGGCTTCATAAGAATTGGCACTTGAGGACTTGAGCACAGTGTTAGTATAGAGCAGTGGTTTTCAACCAGTGTACTGTGTCAGGGATGCCGTGGGCAACACTGTTCTCTGTCCCTCTTTCCTTCCCTCCCTCCTCTGATGCCCTCTCATGTCTCTGCCTCCCAAAGGCTTGCACAGCTGTTTATTGCAGCAGAGCTGGCTACAAGCTCCCCAGGCGAATGGTGCCTCTGGGGATGGCCAAGGGGTGCTGGTTGCCAGGAGCTGAGGCAGCTTCGGAGTAAGCAAGCAAGTGGCAAGGGAGCCCAGCCAGCCAGTCCACCAGCCCTTGCTGTTGGGAATGGGCAAACAAGTCCCAGGCCCCTGTGGGGCAGTGGGAGGAGGCACCTCTCTTTGGAGCAGGGAGGGGGCAGCTCAGAGACCAGGGGTGGCAGCAGTGGCTGCCCAGAAGACTCCCAAAGAGAGGGGAGAGGAGAAGAGGTTGAGGGAACACTTCACAAGGGCAGCTGTTTGAAAAAAGGGTGAGAGGCTGCCAGAATGTAGTTGGTCAATAGAATGTAGTTGGTCAAGGACACAAAATGGTTGAAAACCTCTGGTATAGAGAGTTAAACATCCTTGGATACAGGAACGTTGCTGTAGAGGACTCCTAAATACTCAGAAATTTGGCAATGAGCATTAGGATTTTTGCAGTCTAAAGAGTTAAAAGCAAAGCTATACAGGTAAGTGGTTTGAACTCACAAATCGGTCATGAACAAAGGCAACATTCTTTGACTAGGTTCCCTCCCCCTGTTTTTAAAGCATTTTGAAATCAGCCTCTTACCCAGCTTTCTTTGCATGCCTATTAACCTTTTGCTTTCCAGAACAGTATTTATGTTTGCTTTGGCACCTTCTGCTTACTGAGGACAGATCCATTTGGACGTGTTAAAGCATTTTTTCCTTAATCTCATTACAAAGAGGCAGTCTCTTTAATACATTCCAGGACTCCCTACTGCTGAGCTATTTCCTCTTGGAAACATCTCATTTTACTGGGCCCAATTAAGGCCCCATTCATGTCTCTGTAAATCTGGAATAAATGTATTAGTCTTTATATGGTTGGTCCAGAAATATATGTCAGCTTCAAATATATCTCCACATGGCTAATTTTTCTAGACCTAAAGTAGGCTGAGAAAATGAGTACATGGAAGCATTTTCATGAAAAAATCTAGACTTGTGAGCAAAGCCATACTGTGTCAGTACAATTGCCCAGCTATCCCAGTACTGTACCCTCTACTAAGACAAGATTCAGATGTTTTCAGTAGATTTTAAAGCACAGCTTATTTATAGAGGCCGTTCTCTAAATATTAACTCAGTGTCTCTCAGTGGTTAATGTGTGATAACCATGTCAAATGTAAGTAGTTCAGTTTTGTGTAGGAAGCCATTTAATAACAGTAGCCCAATTCAGATGCAACAAGAAACTATGGTTTTTATTACATTCTTGAGCAACAGTGAACCTTGTGCTCACGTGATCCCCCTTCCCACTCTGTTTATGAGAGGAGATTAGAAGCTCCTATTCATGGTTTGCAACGAACTACAGTGGTACCTCGGGTTAAGTACTTAATTCTTTCCGGAGGTCCGTTCTTAAGCTGAAACTGTTCTTAACCTGAAGCACCACTTTAGCTAATGGGGCCTCCCGCTGCTGCTGCGCCGCCGGAGCATGATTTCTGTTCTCATCCTGAAGCAAAGTTCTTAACCTGAAGCACTATTTCTGGGTTAGCGGAGTCTGTAACCTGACGTGTATGTAACCTGAAGCGTATGTAACCCGAGGTACCACTGTAATGTCTCCTGTTTTATCTGAATATGCCAAACTTTGCACAAACCAAACCATAGTGTGGTCACAAATGAGGATATCAAACCAGGATCCTCCAAGGATGCAACAAGCCATGGTTTGCCATTGCATCTGAACTGAGCCAAGTGAGTAGATTGTCATTTATGATGGTTAAACATAACTTCTCATTTTTTTCTTGCACCTCTTCCCAGCTGTTTTTCACGCTGCCACCCCCGGCCAAGACTTTCTGCCATTCCTCAAACTCCCTTATGATGTGTATGTGATGATGACAGATCACTCTGTGTTCCATCGCCATTACATGTTGAAAATATGGACACAATAGATGAGTTTTTGTCAGTAGTTTTACGTAGACTATGGGGTGTCCTTACAGAGGAGTTTTGCCATTGCTGTTTGCTTTCTGCAGACAGTAAAAAGACATCTATTCAAACAAGTATTTGGCTGTTGATTAAACTAATAGATTGCTCTGGATTGAGTTCAACTGGCTGCGATTTTTGATGCTACTGCATGTTTATGTATGGAGAATGCGCTGGTGGCAATCCCTGGTGAGCAATTTCAATCATTATGGCTGCAGCTGAGGAGGATATTTCTGGCTGCAGTGCCAGGGTAAGTATAATGCATGCACTGAACCTGATTCTTAATTTATAATAAGAGTGTGCCATGTTCTTAAAGATCTTACTAAACCTTTGGTCTTCAGTGTGAATATTGCCTGCGAAGGGGCACAGAATCTTTCCTATCGTTCTGAATACTTGTTCTTCCTGTAGGTCCCAGATCTGCAAACACTAAGTAGCAATTGGTGAATAGTCTTGATTTATCACTAGCTGATTCTGGATTAGGACAGCACTTCTGGCCCTGCTTCTAATTTTGGGTGTGTGTCCCCTCAAAACAGCAAGACCTTTGAGTGCCCTCTGCTGTTGAGCAGGGGCACTTGAGTGACAGTTTCCAGAGATAATGTACACTTTTTGTGGCCGGTGGTGCAGGTGTTTAAACAAGTTAAGGAAAAGAGCTATTTAATTTCAGCTATTTTTCGAGAGAGAAAAGCAGAGGGGGTTGGGGAAAGTCAATGGGTAGACACAAATCAGTAGGAAAATAAATGCTATTTTCAGCTTTTTGAAAGGGTATTGCTAACAAAAAAAGAGAGCATAGCTATAGAATTGTTCTTGATGGAGCCCTTTTGAGATGAGATAAAGGTGTTTTTCCTCTCGCTGTTGCATGCATTTTCACTCCGTCTTTGTCCAGCTGGGTTTAGAGATTGAGGTCTGGGCGTGCAATTGTATATTTGTTCCACCAGATACTGAAGAGTGTTTGCTTTGAACAATGTGGCCTGGTTCCCCGCCCCGCCCCCACTCTTTTTTAAAAGAGCAGCAGCCTAGCAGTTGCTTACGGGGTGGGGTGTGGGGGAATAGAACTAACCACATTAGGAAAGTGAAAACCAGTTTTACTTCAGTGAGTGCAAAGACGAAGACATACGTGCTTTGCCTAATTTCATTTTCCAACAGGGCTTTACGAAGAGGCGAATGTACTGCGTAATATACAGTATGTCTGCCTAGGCCAGTTGGGTGGGATCAAATGTACTCCTTCAATATATCCAGCCCCCATAAGCCACATTTGTCCTCATCTCATGCTGGTTCCTCTCACACCTCTTTTGAGCACATATGCCCTGTTCATCTGCACACCCAACAGGAAAAACTTCTGCCAAGCCTAAGACTAGTACTTCATCTCCCTTTCTTCCCCCACCTTTCTCTTTTTGACAGAAGCACTGTGCCTTTTACAACAACATCCCAGGGAGCAATCCCAGGTAATCTGTCTCAGCATGGGGCAACAATGATTGAGGAAGCTGCGTTTCTGCCTGCCTGCAGTATGTTAAAGGCACAGCGTATCTGGCAGGCATTGGGCCAATGCGATCCATGCAATGTTACTCTGCATATCAGATACATTTGGCACTTAGGAACATGAAATATACTCAGAGTCCTGTAGTGATTTCATGCTCTTTATTTCAGCTTGCAAAACAGTGATTGAATTTCCCCCCAAACCTCAGGCTTTTATATACATTATTTACACAATGAGTCCCATCTGACTGGCTGATTCTGCTTCCCTCCTGGAGCCTGATTGGGCTGCTACTGCAGGCCAATCAGTTGTTGGATTCTACGATCCTACCAGCCTAATAGGCTGATTAACTTCCTCCTGGAGCCTGATTGGTCCTCTCCTGCAAGCCAATCAGTGCAAGCCAATGCATTCTAGGGTCCTACCTGCCTACTGTTCTAGGATCCAAGCTTAGTACATAACAGAACACTTACCCTCTGTGCATGTGTGATGTTGCGTAATGTGGTTTATAGCCACATGCTTCTTGTTGTTGTTGTTGTTGTTGCTACTGCTGCATATGAAGAGAGTTCCATGCACAACAGATCTCCCTACCTGGCAGGGCTATTCATTTCCATGGAGAATGCATTTATGTCCCTTTTTTGCATGTGCTGATTTAATTAGAGAGGTTTGCAGGCACAAGAACTCCATGTCTATAGCAGAAAGCACAGAGGGGCCTGGATCAGAATGCTTTTAAGGAGAGAAGCGGCTGCGATATGGAACAAGTTTGTCACTGAACTGCATAATGGAAGCTACCAATATAACTAATTCACAGAGGAACCAGGCATAATTTTCAAAAGAGGGCAGATGGGTGGATTAAAAATACCTGAGGGCAGAAGAAGGGAAAGTTTCAAAGAGTTCTCTTTCAAAGGTCACTGGGTGGTATCACTTTCTACCACTTCATGAAGTCTGCTCCATGCCTGTTAAATGGCATTTTTGCTATTTTGTAAGCTGCTATTGCTGATCTTGCCGCTGCTTTCTCAGGCTTGCAGGTGGTGTTATCGGTGCAGCTTCGCAAAAGTCTGTGTGCCCATCTTGTCCTTCAGATATGTGGGAGTCAGGAGGAGCTTCACAGAATTGTTCAAGGACAGAGTCTGGCCCAGTGCCCAGACCCTGAGGCATTTTGTAGCTTCTCAGAATGATAACACTCTGGCAAGACACAAAAATACATTTCAAGGTAACATTGACAATCCTTATTCCCAAGGCTTCGGCTGTCCAGAATGATAACATTAAGGCCCTTGGAGGGGTTTTTCTGTGTTCCATTGGCCAGAGCTTGGATGTATCCGAGATCTGCCCCTAACAAAAACATTTCAAATATTCAGACAAGTCTCCACCCACACAGGACCATTTGATGTTTTCCAACACCCCAAAGAAGTAGCAGCTTATAGACAGTGAAGAGAAATAAGATAATACTATGAAAGTCAGACTGGAAGGTTTAAAATGTTGATAAGTATGTGATTCAAACTCTCCCCCTTTGTCAAATGTTACCAAAAATCTGGAATACAGTAGCAAACAAATGGAAGCCCTCAGAGGCTGTGAGTTTTTGTATTCTTTAATTTTCATGGCAAGAAACTGAATCCTCTAAAACAGCCTGACTTGGGTCCAGAGTACAGTATGAAGCATCTTTGACCCAGCAAAGTCTCCAGTTGATGGAAGGTGGGAGACAATTTTGCTGGGGGAGCATAGGGGACTGAATGGAGAACTGGGGTTTTTATTGAGCATTCATCCTGATTTGTTTGCATAAAGCTTGCATGGAGGTTATGTGTCAGATGTCTGCTCTTTATAGATCATTCATTCTGATTTGTTTGCATGGAGGTTACATGACTTCCCATAAATCAGTTGTTACCCCAAACTATATAGTGCATTTTCCCATCACTTTCCTTACTGCAAAAAAAATCTGATTTTTTAATTTTAATTTTTAGTTTGCTCTTTAATGCATGTTAATTGTGCAAACCTAAATTTGTTGGTATGCAATTGAACCCCTTCTGCAAAATAGTAAGCCCTGGTGAAAATCACCTCCCCCTTCTATCAGAAGACAATTCCTGCAAGTGCCTTCCCTGAGTGGAACTCTGGTCACATAATCTCTGGAGTCAACCATCTCAATATGCAGATGTTTCCATCTGATTGTAAGATGCCCAGAAGGTCTGGTTTCGGTCAAAAGATTGGGCCAGAAAATTTTAAAGGAATAAAAAGGACGTGCTTTTTCACCCACCCTAAACATGCTTATTTGGAAGCGAGTCCAACTGATTTTTCCTGAATCCCGTAAGTATTTGTGCTTAAGATTCCAACAGTTGCAGTACAGACAGAACACATGGCTGTGTTGATCTGAGACAGAGCCTGCCTATTTTTTTCACAAATCTGTAAGATACTGAACAAACATAGAACACATTGGACCGGGCTGCTTTGCTCCTGTATCACAGCATCACCTAATCGTCTCCACAGGTTGACAGAGGGAGCGTCTTCAAATACCAGTCAATATTACTGTGACTTCTCACATGTACCCCTGCAGTTATGGAACTAGAAGTAGAAATTTAGGAGAGGGGTTACGGATTAGTCATAGAACAGGTATTTCAAGTCTTAGAATGTACACCTGTTCTGGTATAGGGTATGTTGAGCAGCACAGAACATTTCTACAAATAAGCAAAGAATGTAGAAGGTCTCAAGTTCAATGCTTGGCATTTTCACTTCAAAGGGCCTCAAGCAACAGAACTTGAAAGACACCTTCCTGAGATTTTATACAGCCACTGCTACCAGGAACAGACAGTATTCGACTCAAAGAACTGACTTAGTACAAAGCTATTTCATGTGTTTAACATGTGTATGTACCAGGGGGAAGAGTTCAATGGAATTCAGTATGGTCAGGATTCCAACAAGACTCAGATTGTCAGATGGACATGCCATATGTCCTCCCCGCTCTCCCAAAGTCATAAATACAAAGAAGTATGATTTACTAGGCTTCCATATGTATCAGGCTCCATTATGTAAATTTTAAAAAACTTGACTTCTAAAGGGGGGTAAAAACCTTCAGTGCGGCCGGGCCTTTTTGAAAAGGCAGCCAGTTTGTGGAAAATTTGGAAAATAAAATATTAGCACTTAATTCCTCCTTTGCCCTTCGAGAGGTTTTTCTAAAACGTTCTTAGTCCAATATTTCCTTTGCCAGTTTCACATGAGATGTTTTGGACACATTTCAGTTCAGACTGAGAGAACACAGTGACTGGCTAAACCTTTCAGCTTGGTTGGTTCTGAATTTGGACACAGAACAAAAGTCATGAGTTCTGTGCACTCACAGATGGTGAGAAACCAATAATAGTGCCAGGAAGGCACTTATCCTCATGTACCCTTTGAGTGCATCGCCACTGTCTTAATATGCTAGACCTGGAAGCATGCTGTCTGCCATATTGTCTTTTGCTTGCTGTGACTGGAGGTGGTCTTGGAGAAAAAATGGACCGGCTGCAGTTTACAGGACTTATTATTATAATCAACAATACATTTAATTAATAACATGGCCCAGGCCCCAGGAGTTCTTGGCACCTAAAAGTAATGCTTTTATGTACCAAAGCAGAGGCAACACAGCCCCAAGATGCAAGTAAGTGAAGATTAGCAGTAAGGAACTATCATCCTGCCTAGAAGAGCCTTCTAGAAGAGCCTTCAGCAGTCTAGTGCATCTGAGATGTCTGGGACTGCAATTCCCATCAGCCATACCTGTGGCCAATGGTCAGGAATGATGGGGGATGCAGTCCAAAATCTGGAGGACATCATGTTGGGGTAAAAAGATTTCCAAGATGAGACAGAAACACCTAAGAGGCTTGCTTGGCCAGTTCCAGAAATCAACATGAGCTGAACAGTTAAGGCCCCATTGGGGCCTGAGATCCATGCTGGTTCCCACTATGTCTGCAAACACTTTTTGCACTCTGAGCCAAGTAGCCATTTTAAGTTTATGGCACATTACCCAAGAAGCTGAGATCTGCAACCATTCTGTTGTTTGTTTGTTTGTTTGTTTGTTTGTTTGTTTGTTTGTTTGTTTTAAATGATGACCACATTATAGCTTGACTTATTTTGTATTTCTTTGTAGTTTGTCTTCATTCTGTTCACTCGGAAAAAAGAATGGTTATAATAATAGTGCTGTTATTTTTACATCTGTTTCAGTGTCATGAACACAGTGTTCCCTGAGGGCAAAGGGTGCACAACTCAAATCACTTTGAGGACCGTTTATATTTCTGTATTCATTTAAGAAGAAAGTGCTGCAATGTTAGCTTCACAAAAGTATTTTTGTGACTATTTCAGCCCACAAGGCTTTTAAAAACTATTATGCATTAAGCTCACTTCTCCTGTTTGTGAGTCAGAAAATACATTCTTTTTCTTTGCTTATTAAAAATTGTTAATATATTAATTAATTTTATTCCAAAATCAATTTGTAAGCACATCAACAGAAAGGAAAACAATTAATATATTGTAAATGATTACAGCAGTTTAAAATTACTCCCAACATAGTAAAAGGAGGTGCTAAATCCTGAGTTCTAGAACATTATGAAAACACACCATTTTTTTGAGGAAACTTGTGGTGTAACTGTCAGCCTTCCTTAGTCTAATAAAGCCTGTTAACTCCTTACTCAATTACATTTCCCTTCTCTTCTCTCTCTGTTCCATTGTTCTCTCTCTCTCTCTCTCTCTCTCTCTCTCTCTCTCTCTCTCTCTCCACCCTATAATAGGCTCACTTTCTCTCTCTGCTCCATAGATCTGCATCCTCTTTCAGTTACTCCCTCTCTCCCATTCCAGTCTCGCTCCCTCCCATTCCTCAGCCTCCCCTTCTTTTTCTCTCTGCAGCCCATCACACGGTGCTTTGTAGCTCTCCATCTTTTCCCAGTACTTCACAGATCCTCACCCCTATCTCTCAGCTATCTTTCTATCTGTGTCCTACAGTTCTCTCTGCAACCTTTCCCTCTAGCATCCCTTTTCCTCTGCAGCCCATCCCTCAGTTCCCCCTTTTTTTCATTCAATGCCTTTTTGTTGTTGCTCAGTTCCCTCTGCCCCATATCTGCCCCTTGCCTGGCAGCAGAAATACAGAAGGTTTCCACTCTGTTAGCAATGGGAGACTCAGCATATAGAAGGCAGAATAGGGTTTAGGAGATCAAGTAGCCAGTGAGTCCCTAGATATTTTTTAAGAAATAAAAAAAATGTTGTTTTTAATTTGCCATTTATAACTGAGGCATACAATAAAAAAGATAAAGCAAAACAAAAGTAGGAACAAAATACCAGGGGGGGGCGATGCACCCCCTGCCCATAGGTCCATACATGTTTCCATAGAATTTTAGTCTCAGACGTAAGACTATATGTATAATATCCAATACTAATAGTCTGACCTGTATACAGTAATTGCGCTATTAGGGATGAGGGAGAAACTTGATTCAATTCACATTTAAAACAAGACTACCTAACTGAACTTTCTGAAACAATCCACAAATCGAAACAAAGCCATGCTTTAGAATTCGTACTTCTCCAAAGTTAGCAGTGCCAAATCATAAGTACAAAAATGTATACAATGGTAAAGTGCTCAGAAAAATGAATATATTGCTGAGGGGGAACACACACAAAATGTATTACATTAGAGAAAATTGCTTTGCAAAAATGTGAATTTTGGGCAAAATTGCATATAGATATGTATATTAAGAGAAAATTGCCACAAAATGCTAATAATTTCTTTTTTTAAAAAAAATGCAAACTGATGTGGAAATATGGAGAACTGAAGAATGGAAGAATGAGAAGCTGAATGAAAACAAAATGGATAAATCGGGATGCGCCATATATTTATTTTGTACCAGTTGTCACTGCTGCTCCAATAAATACTGGAAATTGTAGCCTGGTGAGGGTTCAAAGCATTGCATTTTACAATTTACAGATCTGTAGCCCCTCAATTCCAAGGGTTCCCTGAGGAGTGGAAATGACTGCCGTACTAGTACAAGTCTGTGGTATGAATATGCCCTTAGTCATCTCTGGAAGTGGCCCTTAGTCACCTCCAGAAAGAGAAACCACTGTTGATCTGAGGTCGGTTCGTCTTCCAAACCCCATCTTAGGCAAACATCAGAGTTCTTTCTGCAGGAAAAGTAGTTGCAGCGGATGAAAGAAGATCCTGCTAGCCAATGCATTGGCACCAGTTGTTGGAATATTGCCTAAGGGTATTGAGTATGCTGGCAGCTTCCAAGTCTTGCTTGTGAGACGTGTATAGTACTGTTTATTTTCTGACCAGTCTCTGTGTCTTATTGCACGTAGAAGAGATCGTCCTCAGCAGCATTTGTGGAAGGGTTTTTTTTTAAAAAAAATGAATGACTTGGGTGAAGGAATTGAGGGATGCTCATCAAATTTGCAGATGACACCAAACTGGGAGAGGTAGCTAATGCCGCAGAAGACAGAATCAGAATTCAAAATGACCTTAACAGATTGGAGAACTGGGCGCAAGCTAACCAAAAGAATTTCAATAGGGACAAATGTAAGGTTCTGCACTTAGGAAGGAAGAACCAGATGCACAAATATAGGAAGGGGGACACCTGGCTTAGTAATAGTACATGTGAAAAGGATCTAGGAGTCTTGGTGGACCACAAGCTTAACATGAGTCAACAGTGTGATGCAGCAGCAAAAAAAAAGCTAATGCTATTCTAGGCTGCATCAACAGACGTATAGTGTCCAGATCAAGAGAAGTAATAGTACCACACTAGTCTGCCTTACTCTGGAATACTGTGTCCAATTCTGGGCACCACAATTTAAGAAGGATGTTGACAAGCTGGAATGTGTGCAGAGGAGGGCGACCAAGATGATCAAGGGTCTGGAAACTCAGCCTTAAGAGGAGCTTTTGAAGGTGTAGCCTGGAAAAGAGGAGACTGAGAAGAGATATGATAGCCACCTTCAAATACAGTGGTACCTTGGGTTACATATACTTCAGGTTACATACGCTTCAGGTTACACACTCCGCTAACCCAGAAATAGTGCTTCAGGTTAAGAACTTTGCTTCAGGATAAGAACAGAAATCATGCTCCGGCGGCACGGCAGCAGCAGGAGGCCCCATTAGCTAAAATGGTGCTTCAGGTTAAGAACAGTTTCAGGTTAAGTACCGACCTCCGGAATAAATTAAGTACTTAACCCGAGGTACCACTGTATCTTAAGGGCTGTCACATGGAGGAGACAGCATGCTTTTTTGCTCCTGCTCTATAGGGTAGAACTCAAACCAATGGCTTCAAGATGCAAGAAAGGAGATTCCAACTAAACTTTCGGAAAAACTTTCTGACAGTAAGAGTTGTTTGGCAGTGGAACAGACTCCCATGAGAGATGGTGGTCTCTCCTTCCTTGGAGGTTTTTAAGCAGAGGTTGTGTGGCCATCTGTCATGGGTGTTTTAGCTGAGATTCCTGCATTGCAGGGGCTTGGACTATAGGACCCTTGGGTCACTTCCAACTCTATGATTCTTTGATTCTCATCCTCTGAATGTCCCCTTGATCTCCGATCATTTGGGAATGTCTTGTTTGGCTCTGACTGTTTTTTGCATGAGGTCAGGGGAAGAAGAAGAAGAGTTTGGATTTGATATCCCGCTTTATCACTCCCCTTCAGGAGTCTCAAAGCGGCTAACCATTTCCTTTCCCTTCCTCCCCCACAACAAACACTCTGTGAGGTGAGTGGGGCTGAGAGACTTCAAAGAAATGTGACTGGCCCAAGGTCACCCAGCGGCTGCATGTGGAGGAGCGGAGACGCGAACCTGGTTCACCAGATTACGAGTCTACTGCTCTTAACCACTACACCACACTGGCTCTCCACACTGGAGAGGGGCAAGCATGAGAACACAGGACAAGCTTGCTGGATGAGGCCAATGGCCCATCTAGTCCAGCACCGTCTTCTCAACCAGATGCCTGTGGGAAGCCTGGACCCTGGACCTGAGTACAGGATCCTCCCCTCCTGCAATTCCCACCAAATAGCATTCAGAGGCATAATGCCTCTAACTATGGAGGTAGAGCACAGCACATATAAACCTCAGTACCCAAAAATATTCGTCCAGAAGCCTAGATCTGTTTTCATTGGATTTCAAAAGGGCACAAATAATCCAGGTGAATATCCTCCTCTGGTATTAAAATAAACAAAAGAAAATGAATAAGCAGCCCAGAAGCATCCTAGGCTGCAAACACCCTGTTGCTACAAGCAGAGACAAAGTCATCCTTGGGTGATTCTTTCAATACAGCGGAGAAACGAGTTGGTGGGAAATACTAAAGAGAACCATTATGAATAAATGTCCTCCGATGGAATTCAAAATAACCACAAGAATATTTGTAACTGATTTTCAGAGTTAAAACAGCAGCAACATTATCTGTGACTCAATTAAAGCCTAACAAATTGTTGGCAGTGTGGCTTTAAGGACCACTTTCTCACCAAAATATTTAGCTATCAGTGCTTCCTAGGAAAAAACTATGTGTTCCGTATTAAATCAATCCATTGTCTGCAGTGCTTGCATTATATGGAGAAAGGTAAGGTGTTGGTCATGAAGACCCACACATCCTGCTGTAACTCCCCCTATTTTAGCCAACCATGACTTTCCCATAGTCTTCTCAAAGCAGTAGCTAGGGAGGCTGTTATGATATAATATGAGCACCACGGTAAGGCCTCTGAGGAGACAGACTCCAACCCTGTTATCTGTTGCTCTTGGCGGCTTCTCCTTTTCATTCACCTACCTGAGTTCACCAATGGAGCCAGGTTTCTTTTGGATCCTGACATTGCCCCAGAGAAAAGGTATTGCTACAGGCTACCCCAGATTCAAAACAAGTAGGATAGCTCGGTTGGTAGAGCATGAGGCTCTTAATCTCAGGGTCGTGGATTTGACCCACATTGGGCAAAAGATTCCTGCACTGCAGGGGGTTGGACCAGATGACCCTCGTGGTCCCTTCCTACTCATCAGTTCTGCAATTCTAGCAGCCACCGTAGTTCAGAGCCTCTGTGCCATCGCCTGCTCCAGCCAGCCCGCAGTGGCTTCTGCCCTTCAGTCAAAATCTGAAACGTGGTCATCCCCAAGCCAAATCCAAAAACTATACCCACTAGGCCACTTTATATCCACATTGTTCTTTCTGTGGGAAAGTGTTGATGTGATACTCATGCTATGCCACCTTGGATGACATCACAAAAGGTTACTTTAGAAGGAGTTGGCTGGCAGTTCCTTATTGAAGAACGTAGGAAGCTAGCATCCCAATCAGGGCTGGAGTCATAGTATTCACGGCACCAAGGCCTCTCTACTCCACTAACCCACTCTTTTGTTTTATGTAATTAAACCCTTATGAACAAACCGTTCAGTTTTATTTTCTTTAACTTTTCTGTTTGTTTGTCCCTCTCCCTGCCCCCAACACTGTGCCATTGTTCGGTCCCACTTTAGAACTCTGGGGGCATGAATGGCTCTCTCCTTACTCTGCTTGCAATAATATCCCACATCACAGATGATCTAAAAATAGATGGGTGAATCAAGTGCTTGTGAATGGCTGGAGTGAAAAAAAAGCCTTATTAAGAAAGAAGTTCTTCAGCTATTCAGCAAGCAGGTCTAGCCCAGGCCAAAAGAAAAAAAGAAAAAGAACTCTGCATGTTTCTATGTAGCTTCTGCCAATGCGCCTCCAGTGTAACCCAGAGGGACTATCTCAGAGCGAGTTCATCATCCACGCTCATTCAGCGTGTTGGCAGCTCTGCCGAAGCTGCCAGGAGAAGTGCCAATCGAGTGGTGGTAGGGTGTTTTGTGTGTGTTGGGTTTCTTAAAAAAAAAGTGATGTGGAAGCAATTGCATAACAGAGGAACTCAGTGACGGATGTAACTAAGCAGCACACATAGTTTTTGAGAAGGAGGTGAGCTTGGCATGAATCATAATCCTCTGAGAACAGTTTCAGGGCCCTAGGCAAACGGTTCTGTGTGCATGTGGGCAGGGCTTGAAGTTTTTCATCACTGAAGCCCCAAGTTCCTGTTTACCTAGGCTGTTTGCTTTTTATACTCATGGGTAAACGGAGAACGAGAACAGCATGCAGGGTGGTTCTGAATGTTACTTTCGCACGTTGGGGGAGGAAGGGAAATACTCACTTTTTTTTCTGCCTGCACAAACTGACAAAATATTCTGTCTTCTACAGAGTGCAATCCTTTGGTCCCTGGAAGGGCGTCTCATGGGATCCAGGATTGTTTATTTATCTGTTTCTTTGATTTCCAAACTGCCATTCATCTGATCAGAATCCCGGGCAGTTTTAGTTAAAACACCAAAAAGACAGCCAACAATTTAGGCAACAGCAAAAGCCTGGATAAACATAACTTCAGAAACTTATATGACAGAGAGAAGGAATTCCATGGCCAAGTGCCACCACAGAGAAGACCCTACCCAGTGTCTCTACATAACAAGCTATTCCTGTCTCTTCAGCAGTGAGAAGGGCCTCCCCTGTCAGTCTCAAAGCCTTGGTTGGCTGGTACAGAGAGAGGCCCTCCTTCAAGGATTTAGGTCCCAAGTTGTTTGGGGTTTATACGTTAACATCAGCATCTTGAACAGCATCAAGCAATATGTAGGGAGCCAGAAAACCTACCCTGCATAATTTTGGTCTATCTTCTGGTTACACCAGACAGAGTCCAAGCAGATGCATTTCACACTAGCTGAAGTCTCGGGAACATCTTTTGGTAGTCACCTCACACAGAAAGTATTACACAGATGTGAAGATGTCCAGAAACAATGGCCAGTCAGTACTGTATGCATTCAATTTCCTTCTGACCCCCACAGAGTGTCTGCGCAATAATTTTCAGCCAGCTCCTACTAGGCTGGAGCTTGCAGGCTGCATGCACAGTCCTCTTAATAATAACAAAAAATAGAGTTAAAGGCACTCTTGCCCACCTGGAAATTCAAGCTCTCCACCTGCCACCTGCAAAGGCAAGCATGGAGACTCCAGGTGAGTCCTGGAGGCCTGGCAACCCTAATTCACATTGGCCAGCAGATAGCCATTATGCTGCCCATCCAGAAGGAGCCTCAGGCACTTTTAACTTTCTGCACATATTAGTGTTGTTGTTATTTATGCATGTGTCTGTGTGTGCTAAGCAGGAAGTGCAGAAATTGAATCGTTCTATACAGTGCAAGGCCCTGGCTGATACAACAGTTGTGGCCTGTGGTGAAGACGGGTAAGCGATTAGCACGAAGTGATGTCACAGGCAAGCACGTAATGCAGAGGGATTTCCTCTTCAGATTGTTGTATGAATCCACTTTCTGATGATTATGAATAATATAGAAACTAGAATACAGAAATGCCTCGCTGAACTTCATCACCGCATACAGCTGAACGATCAGCCTGAAGTTCTTGGGGCCTTTCCAGATAATAAAAGTAACGAAGCTAACAAAAAATCCAGACCTTGATTGCGTAAGCTTTGCCACAGAATGAACTCATTGCCCTATATGCAAACTTAAAAAGAAATCAGGGGAGATGTGCTTTATCATTTATGAGAGTAGGCCAGTGGCCTTGAAATAACTGATTTGTTAAAGGTTCCCATGCTTTTCAGACATTGGCTATGCAAGGGCGGGAAGCAGGGAGCCTCCTGGGGGTTTCGCTACACTGTGAATAAGCAAAGGGGCACCAATGACAATGTCAAAAGTTGGACTTGGGTGAAAAGTTCTGCTGTGTTACTAGTGATGCACAGGCACTATTGAATAGGTGCCCATGGCGCTCATGCACCCACATTCCCCACATCACTTTGCAGTCAGAATGGATGTGGTAGCCGGACTGGGAGGGATTGTTACTGAATATTATTGGTTGCTAGTGAAATGTGAGCAAAGACCTCCAGCATCGAATGAGAAGCAACCAGCTATATGATTATTGCCTGACAAGATCACTGAAGATCAGTAGGCCATGGAAACAAGATAGGATGTAAGGCAGTGATGATGATAAAGATTATTACTTTATTTATTGGCTACCATGGGTGTAGTATGAGCTGGATAGCTCAGTCAGTAAAACATGAGATTCTTAATCTCAGGGTTGTGGGTTTGAGCCCCATGTTGGGTGAAAGGTTCCTGCACGGCAGGAGGCTGTACTACATGACCCTCATGGTCCATTCCAACAATACATCTCTATGATTGGATTGGAATCCACCCAACCGCATTCTGTGCTTCACTTTTTGATGTCACTTCCCTTTATTAAATTTCCTTCTCTTCATTTAACTTTATTAGGAAGTAGCACTTCCTAAATTCTGATTTCAGATTCCATGTGTGGCAGTGCATAGAACATTGTGTTACCAGCCCTCTGGAAGGAGAATGAAGATTTAGTGTATGATGCCATGCAGCACATGTCCAGACCAAGGACATTTTTCTAAAGCTATCCCACTCGGAGAGGCTATTTACGTAAGTTTCTCAAAAGCCACATGAGGAGGAGGAAGAGAAGAGTTATTAAGGCAGCCAGCTGTTTCATCTCCAGTGGTTCCCATCCCTCAAAGGTCAATTGCCTATTTTTAAAACACCCTCATTTTATGCTATTAAAATGATCTTAACCCCTTGTATTATCTGCTGAAGTCCACATTTAACCCCCCCCCCAAAAAAAAATATTTATATTAATTTTCTAGAGCTTTGCTGCTTTTCTGTACATGTTTGGGCATGAGAGGCTCTCTAGACACACAGCTAATCATGCAGTTGGAAAACCTTTCTGGACTGCAGGTGAGGCAATAGCCTGACTGCACATTACTCCATCAGAAAAACCTCCCCGCCTATGGAACAGGAGACATAAAGGGGAAGGGTTGTAGCCTTCTCTCTGAACTGCTAGTTTTCTCCATAGAGGAATGTACTTTCATTGGGGTGCATTCAGTCATGCACCCTCACTCACCCCCACCATCCTGGACTACAGTCCAGGAACACTTTTACCACCTGATGAGCGTGCTTGTCTAGAGAGCCGGAGGCAAAGAGAAAAAGACAAGCGGGGGGTACATTGCTGCATGCACAGGAACCATAAAACAAGTCATTAAGCAGCAGTAATTTATGCTTCTCAAGGCACAAGGTAAAAACTGCACTTCATCTGACTCACGGCTTCAAAAGGCTTCAATGCATGTGAGCTACAGTGAAATCTGCAACTGCAGTTGGAACAGGAGGAAAAGTATCCATTCCTCTTGAACTGCTTATTAAATATTTCCCAAGATGCTCCTCCCAAGAGGCTCCTCATGCATTGTCGAAACTACTTGGTAAGAGGCATGTAAACATTGTGGCTTCCTAATTGCAGAGCTGCCATGTGGAAGCAGGTTCTAGTGGCCTTCACTTGATTGGCATAAAATATGAATATTCCCCTAGCCATACAAGTAACTTGAAATAGCATTCTCTACAACACACCCATACCCACAGTTTGGGGAAACAGCCCTTATTCTCTTAAAATCATTTGAAGTCTGTAGATTAACATCTGCACCCGATGGAATGAAGGGACAGTTCACAGGGCAGGGATTTTGAGAAATGCAATTATCCTCATTGCAAGCATTTCCCATGACTGGATGCTCACAGAAAGGTATTATGTGAAGGTTTCATTGGCTCCCCTCATGATTACATGAATGACAGTCCTGCAGAATCAGAATTGCCATTCATTCCCAGGGTGCTGGTCAGAGAGAACATCAAGTGCCGACATTCCTCAGCCTGGAGAAAGAGCAGCAGTAGGCAGAACAAAGGCAGCTTTGGGCTCCCTGGGCTTTCATAGCCATTTAATCAAAGCAGCTATAAACACTCCTGTTCTTTGTCTCCCTTTGATTATTTTGAAGCAAAAAAAAAAAAAAGTATACAGGGACGTAACAGATCTCTCAGATCCCAGGAGCAGGTGACAGAGCATTTGTGTAATCACGGTTGCTCCTAAATGAAAATAAGGCGGTGACCTTTGTCCCTTGCTCTGCTGAAGCATGTTTGCTTTCTTGTGGTTTAAGCCTGTTCAGGGCTGGGAGAGTTAGCATTTCAAAGGCAAAAAGTTGGCCTTCTAAAGTGTAAATGAGATGTGTGGAGACTGAGCCCTTTCTCTCTGGATGTGAAATGTTCGCAGAGCTATCCCCATCTTGTATGCCGCACATACACCATGACACTGCAGAGCGGGAATACTCAGGAGGCCCACATGCCTGCCAGATGCCCAGAAGACGAGGGGAGGAGAGTTATTAACATTTTGTGCGGCTCTCTGGCTCCCTGTGACAAATGCCGGAATACCTTGCAACTCGTAAATTATGAAAACGAGCTTCTGAAAATCATGAATATTTCTTGCCAGCCTAAACTTACTTTGCTTAAAATTTAATGTTCAAAATCCATTCAGGCATTTTAACTTCAGAGGCCAGGGGCTAGCCATTTAGCACTCTGGCACTCTATTTTATACCTTATTACTCTTGGGGAAGAAAGTATTTCCATACCATGACATCTCTCACCTCAAGGTTTTTGGGGTTTTTTTAACAGTACAGGCCTACTTAGTACAGGCCTAAACTTCCTTGAGTTTAATTGGACTTACTTCCAGTTAAGTGTGTATAGGATTCCACCCCAAATGATGCATTCAAATCCAACTAACTGGAAACAGTGGTACTTTGGTTCTCAAATGCCTTGGTTTCCAAACACCGAAAACCCAGAAGTAAATGTTCTGGTTTTCAAACGTTTTTTGGAAGCCGAACGTCTGATGTGGCTGTTGGCTATTGTTTCCAGGGTGCCTGCACCAATCAGAAGCCGCACCTTGGTTTTCAAACATTTTGGAAGTCAAACCAACTTCCAGAATGGATTAAGTTCAAGAACCAAGGTACCACTGTATTTGGCGCTTTTGGTTTTGCTATTTATTTTGCTTTTTTGTTTTTGAGACTATTTCGGTTAATTTGTTTTTGTGACTGTGTGGAACCCAGTTCAGCTGATTGATTGATTGATTGATTGATTGTGTGACTGTGGAAATGGATAAAAGTCCCCTCTCCAAACAATGACTATCATCAGAGCAAGTAAGGGGAAAAAAATAATTTTAATTTTCATCTTCTACAATACTGTCTTATTTATTTTATAGTACAGTACATTGATTATTTCATTTTATGGATCAATGGTCTCGTTAGAAAGTAAAATTCATGTTAAATTGCTTTTTTTAAGGGGTTGTTTTTAAAAGTCTGGAACGGATTAATCCGTTTTGCATTACTTTCTATGGGAAAGCGTGCTTTGGTTTTGGAAAACTTTGGTTTTGGAACGGACTTCCGGAACAGATTAAGTTTGAGAACCAAGGTACCACTGTATGTCCAATGATTTATGTGTCCTTCCCACCTGTTCCAGTCTTTAGGCTTATTCGGGTGTTGCTCCTGTGAAGGGGCAATAGGATTATGAGGGGGCTGTGGGACCATGACTTCAGCTATACTCACATTGTCCCACAGTTTGTGCTGGCTTCTGCTCTTCCAGGATTTGAAAGCATGAAGGGATACTTCCTCTGAGTAGAAAAGGCTCCATAAATTATGAGCTGCCGTGTTTTCCTGTTATAAGGTTTCTTGAGCGTCATTTTGCCTGCTTTGCCTGTCCTGCCAATTTCAACAAGTGACAGATGAATAAATAAGGGGAATGAGGAAGCAAGATAAAAGTAAAATGAATTTGTTCTGCAGTGGTTTTGGCTTCATGCCACCTGGAATCATATCTGGATGTATTATCAAATGTTTCTAATGTCTCCAGTTTCTTAACTTATTGTCCTTTAGTTGGATTCCACATACCCCACCCTAGTGGGGATGAATGAACCACAATCTAAATATTCTCATAGCAGTTTACTATTCAGGAACAGTAGTAAAACACAGAGATCCAACGTTACTTTTGGCCTCATAAAATGAATTTGTAAGTTGTAAAATGCCAATAAAAATTAAGAGCAATACTTAAAAAGAAAATGTATTTGAAGTATAATAGAAACACTGGAACTGTCACAGCTACCAACATGCAGACAGCGACGGGGAAAGAAATTCAATTCAGGTCACATTTGCAATGAACCTAGTGAATTTGCGCTATCAGAGACATTATGCAAACTCAAAACACAACCATCCTTCAAAATTTGCACATTTCCAGATTTTGCAGTCCAGTTTTCCAGCCAAGCAATATGTACAAAAACGGACATATTACAGTGAAGTGTGCATATAAATGCATATATGGGTGAATATAACATACAAGAATGCATTGTATTAGCTAAACAGCTTGCAAACATTATGTACAAACAGTATACAAATGTGTTCATTAGGATAAATTCACACTAAAATGCCTCATTAAAAACAAATTGCAAATTGCCACAGAAATGTGGAGGATTGAATCTGAGACTGGAAAAATGAGAAATAGGGAGGACTGAATATTGACAGATTTGCTGATCCCTATGTACAGGTCTGATTCTTTTGTTGCAAAGGGTTGTCCATATTCGGATTTGCTGCTTTGTTTGGGAGCCACTTTCTTTCGCTGTTTCATGGGCATAGGCTCCTTCTCTTCATTCCCAGTTGGAAGGGCTGCTTTGTTTCTTAAACAAAGCTTTGATTGTATTTCCCATTGATTTCAATGTGCCTAAACTTTTACATTCTTAAAATATAACTGGGTGAAATTTCAGACAAGCAGGTCCAGGCTGTTATGTACTGGCCACCTTTAATTTTAAAAAGTTTCTATTGCCCTGTCAGCTACTCCCCCCCCCCCGAGTATTTTCAAGAACACACAGAGGAAATGTAGATATGCCCTTTGGTAAGTTTCATGCAAATGTTTACATGGATATGTGCAAGAGTTCATGAGTTATGCAATATCCATCAAACAGTGTTTGAAGCTACTTTTAATAATAATATTTATGTTCAGCTGACATCAGGTCACACTGACATAAAGCTTCTCTCTCACTAACACAAAGGAGAAAGGATTAAGAGGCTCAGAAGTTCCCTCCAAGTCCCTCCCAAATCGCTTGGCTGCAAGAGGAACAGGACATGAAGGAGCAGAACCTATTAGCCGAAGCCTTTAGAACCAGGTGCCTACAGGCCAAGTCAGACGTTATTCCATTGACAGCTTGACCCTCCAATCACAGTGCTAATTTGCTCCCTGTCATCCATCCTCTTCTTCGCCTTAAATTTGGTGTCTTCCACACAAGGAAAAGGTTCCAGAGTTTGCTGTAAATTGTTACAAAAAATAGGCAAAAAACAACAACACCCCACCTTCTAGAATGCAAGAATAGTTTCATTTTCCAAGTGTTTTTATTCCAGGCACTTCACTTCTACTTCATGACTATGAAGCACCCCTGATTCATTCTGGATCCAAAGTACAATGGTACCTTCGTTTACAAACTTAATCCGTTCTAGAAGTCCGTTCTTAAACCAAAGCATTCTTAAACCAAGGCGTGCTTTCCCATAGCGGCGGGGGACTCAATTTACAAATGAAACACACTCAACAGGAAGCGAAACGTGTTCTTATTCCAAGGCAAAGTTCACAAACCAAAACACATAAACTAAGCTGTTCTTAAACCAAGGTACCACTGTAATGGCACAGTCTTTAAAAACAAGCAAACCCCATTTATCCTATGAGAATAAATTCCAGCCAGAGTAATCATTCTCCGACTCAACATAACTGCACATTTTTGAGGCCCTATAGCATTCAACATTTCACTCTTGTGTATGCCTACTCAGAAAATTTGCTTTAATAAATGAACACATCCAATGCAGTTCAATGGGACTTTCTTCCGGGTCATTATGTCTGGGACTGCAGGCTAAGAAAACATTATAGAAGAAGCCACCCTTTTACCAGTGTAAGGGAAAGCAACATTGAACTAATAACATTTACTGTAGGGAAACTGTGCCTCAACACATACATAGAATCACTTCAAAGCTAGTAGCACATTCATTCTGCATGTTTGGGCTGGCCTCAGGTGTGACTTAAGGCCTAGATTTTGTGAAACAGCTCTTCAGCAAAGTGAACCACAAAAAGTTGCAAAACAATAATCTCCGATGGTTTTATTGTTATTTGTTTGGTCCCATGATTCCTACAATGTGGGTCAGGAGGAGCCACTCCTGGGTTACAGAAATGACTATGTGGGTGGCCTGAGCCAAGCGACTTTGCTTAGCTGAGGCTTTGCTTGGGGGGGAATCAGCTTCGTAGTCTTTGTTAGGATTTGATCTTTCTTGGAAACTTGGGTAACTCAAAAAAGTAATATTATGTTAGTAAAAGAGATCACATATGTAACTCGTTCAAACAAGGAGGGTGCCTGAATTCTGTGATTTGATAAACCCTCCCTGAGGTGCAACTCTTGTTGAAGACTTTTCTTTTAAGATGCTTCCAGAGAAGCTTGTGCAAATCACATGCTCTGAATTTTGCATATTGCATATGCACTCATTGCAAAGACTGTGCAGATCCCTACACTGACTTCTGCTAGCCAAACCAGCAGAATAAACACAAACAACAAAGCAAGTGTGGTGCGAAACCAGTGGTGGAAGTGCCAAACTGCCTTGCAATTAGCTGGTTTGTCACCCAGGTACTTTCTGTGCTGTGTCCTGCTTGCAATTACCACCCTGGAAGCCGTGTCCAGCTACACCTTTTCAGCACATCTATACTGCAAGGTTAAACCAGTATTATTATTAGGAAGCTGCCTTATATCGAGTCCAGACCACTGGTCCATATAGCTTGGTATTGTCTACACTGACTGGCGACAGCTTTCCAGGGTTACAGACAGGAACGGAGACAACGACCTAGCTTAGGATCCAAACATAATGGTAAGTGGCTTGCTGGGACTCCCTGACACCTGCTGCCTGAAACAGTTGCCTCACTCCGCCTGATAGCAAGGCCGCCCCGAGACAAAGGGAGAAAGCCAATGGCATATACAGCTAGGAAAATGCAGTGGTACCTCGGGTTAAGTACTTAATTCGTTCTGGAGGTCCATTCTTAACCTGAAACTGTACTTAACCTGAAGCACCACTTTAGCTAATGGGGCCTCCTGCTGCCGCCACACCGCTGAAGCCCGATTTCTGTTCTCATCCTGAAGCAAAGTTCTTAACCTGAAGCACTATTTCTGGGTTAGTGGAGTCTGTAACCTGAAGCGTATGTAACCTGAAGCGTATGTAACCCGAGGTACCACTATACAGTCATACCTCACGTTACATTTGCTTCATCTTACGTTCTTCCAGGTTGTGTCCCGCGGCTACCTGGAAGAACCAGAAAGGGTTACTTCCGAGTTTCGCAGCTAGCACGTGTGCACAAGTGCTAAATTGCGCTTTGTGCATGCGCACAAGCACCAAATTGCACCGCGCAACTGCACAGATGCGGGTTTTTCATGTTGCGAACAGGCCTCCGGAACGGATTCCATTCGCAACCAGAGGTACCGCTGTACAGTCGTACCTCTGCTTACATATCCTTTTGGATACGTAAACTTCGGGTTGCGAACGTGGCAAATCCAGAAGTGTACACTTCCAGGTTTTGCCGCACACGCATGTGCAGAAATGCTCTGCACGCAGCATGCAGGCGCAGAAGCACTCAATTGCACCGCATGCATGCACAGAAGGACACCTCCGGTTATGGACTTTTCGGGATACGGCCGGGCCTCTGGAACGGATCCTGTCCGTAACCAGAGGTACTACTGTACTGCATTAAGTTGTTTGAATTAAATGTAACCCCCAGTGAAGTTTGTATCTCTTCTGGCTGGCCAGCCTGCCTGCATGACTGACAGCCAGATGCCACATTGCTCCTCACTTTACAATTGGAGGGTGAGCTGTCTCTTCCTGCCTTTTGTTTCTGACAACCCCAGACACTGGCAAATCAGCCAGATGTGTACAGCTTGCCAGGACAAGCCTGAACTTACTGGATCTATTGTTCCATCTTCCCTGATCACATTTGGCCCTGAGGCTGTCTTCCTAATTCAGGTTTCCTATAAGGAAATAACAAAGGCTGCTACTAAGGTGTCTTCAGACAGTGGTGGCAAAACCTAGGCCCACTGGATTTTCCATGGCACCACCCTGCTAAGCAAGAAGTAGTGCAATCTCCTATGGTCCACTAGTAGCAAAGTAAGTTATAAATGCCTGCCTGCTATATCACCCAAGGACAAGCATTAATGACATTTTGCTTTTTGTTTCACTACGATTTCATTTTCTTTGCAAGGGTTAATGAATGCAGTAGTAAGTCTCACTCTGTTTAATGGGGCTTGCCCTATGGCACAGTGTTTCCCAAGCTGGTACCTTCAGATGTGACAGGACTACAACTCCCATCATCCTTTACCACACTAGCTGGGTCTGATGGGAGTTGTTGGTCCAAACATGTGGAGGGCGTCAGGTGGGGAAAGGCTGTCCTTGTGTGTTCATGTAGGATTGGAGTCCATGTGGTCTGATCTCAGGGGATTCTACCAAGCTTATCTCACCCTGTCTTACTGAATTTGTTCTTTCAACCAAGTCACTATGAAGAATTATGATAACACTTTGGAGAGTAGGCAGCTGGAGACTAGAAGCTGGCAGAGTTATAATTCTGTACTGTAGATCTCCAAACAGTACTCCTCCATGGCACTTTCTGCTGCTTACTCAATTGATGGTGGCAGCTAATAGTTAATAGTGTGTTTTAAGGTGAATTTAGGGTAAAGCTAAAGGAACTACACCACCATCTAATCAAAATGACAAGTGGCCTTGGGCCCTCAGGTGTCAGGGTAAGGAAAAGGCTAAAAACGCTCTGAAAGGGTCCCAGGGACACCCTACACATAAAACAATTTTGTTTAATAAATGTATATTTTGCCTTTACAGCGGAAAAACACAATGTAGAACATCCATTTAATAAACAATATATGCTTGGATTAAAAATATATTTTGATATGTGTGGAATGACTTGACCTGTTTCCCCACAATTCCCGATGCAGTCAACAGTTATTTGACTTGTCCGCACTACTGACTGACCATGAATCAAGTTCTGATTTGAAGCGCCCACAGAATTTTTGGAGGCCCTCAAGCAAGACACGTTCAGTGGGGCCACCTCGTCACTGCCACCACAACCCCCACTCGCTTACCCTCTTCCTCTACACCAGAACTAGGCAACTGCTTCTTTCCCCCTTCAGCCAGTGGGAGAAATCCAAAGGGAGAAGGAAAGTAAAAGAGTGAGCAAGGAGGTCAGGCATCAGCAGTGGCCAAGGACAACGGTTGGCGCATGAGCCACGGCAGAAGGAGTCTGGCCATGTCAACCCAATCCTGGCCCTAGGTATCAATAACACATATCTGGCCTACATTGGCACTAAAAACCAATGGACTTCAAAGTGCCAGGGAAATCCCATTCCATGGAAAAGGACTGTATTGGTTTGAAGTAGAGCATATATCATATCATGCAACATAAAGGCGTATTATGGCTTTTGTTCTTCTCCTACTGTCTCTGGTTCTGTCTAATGTTTGTTATGGTGCTACTTCCAGTTGCAAAAACTGGAAAAAGAATACGGCAATTTTGTGGAGAGTGTTTGTTTTTTAAAAAAAATAGGTCCTAAAAATTTGACAAGAATGGGTAACTGTGGCCACGCAAATAAAATAGCCCAGTTATCCCCAACTGGGATAAAATAGCCCAGTTATCCGCAACAGGGGCTACAAATCCCTTTTAAAATGTGGCTCTTTGGGGGGGGGAGTGTTATTGGGTTGTTATTATTTTGATTATATATATTGTGGTGTTTTGTGTTGATCTTGTTCTGTGAACCACCCTGAGACCTCCAGGTATAGAGGGGTATATATATTTAAGCTACCAGCATGAGTTTGACCAAACTGCAGGAGGCAGTGGAAGACAGGAGTGCCTGGCATGCTCTGGTCCATGGGGTCACGAAGAGTCGGACACGACTAAACGACTAAACAACAACAACAACAAAATAATAATAATAATAATAATAATAATAATAATAATAATAATAATGTAGTTTTAATATGGAAGCAACAGAGAGTAGATAATAAACGGAATCAACGTTGCACAAAATAGCAGAGACTTGACCCGCAGTATAACCGTATCCTTAATGCTTGCCTGCACAGAGCTGATGCACTCTTCTGAATCCCCACAGGCTATACAGCACAGAGACAAGCTCCTAACTGCTACTGGAAGTCCCCCTTCTGAAATCATATCTTGATTGAAGTGTATGCAGGAAGTGTCAAGGGAACTTACATAGACCAACGTTCTGACGCATGTACAGCCTGGCTTGCTCAGCCCTGAAATGTGGGCCTCTGTCATGAGGTAAACATCATGCCCCAAGCACTGAGCGTTAGGTGCAAATATCTTCCATCTTCATAATTTTTCTAGTTATCACTGGCTCTGGCTCTGGCTCTGGCTGTGTGTGTGTGTGTGTGCACGCGCGCATGCGTGCTCCTGTAACAAAATTCAACTTTCTGGGTGGTCTAGAATTAACTTAATTATTTGGGGGAAATGTTCAAGCTCTCTCCAGGTGTTACAATTAGGAATTAAGCAAACGTAAGGGAAAGCAGAGGGGATAAGCAACTACCAGCAACACCAGACCTTACTGTTTCCATCGCTTTCCAATTTGTGGGGGGCAATCATGATTTTACATGCTTTATAGACTTGATTTTATAGCATTCTAAGACATGTAGAGAGCCTTGATGTGTACAGAAAGCCTGCTTCAGAAGTGACTAGAACAGTACTAAGAGGGGGAATAGCTAACATGTTTGTTCCTGAACCACCCTCACCCACATTTCTACTTAACTCCTAGTGATTATTTTATCTCCAGTGCTATTTAATATCTATATGAAGCCTCTGGGAACGGTCATTAGGAGTTTGGGGGTACGGTGCCATCAGTATGTTGAAGACACTCGGTTCTATTTCTCCATAACATCTGAATTGGGAGAGGCCATGCAGTCCCTGGGGCAGGGTTCGGAAGCAGAGGTGAGATGGATGAGCCAAAACAAGCTGAATTTGTATCCTGGCAAGATGGAGGCACTGTGAGTGATTAGTTCCCATGTCTGAAAAATGGGTCAATTGCCTACCCTGCATGGGGTTGCACTGCCCCAAAGGAGCAGGTTCGCAGTTTTGGGGTGCTCTGTTTCGGTAGCCTCTGTGTTCTAGATGTGCCTTTTGCTAACTGCAATTGGTATGTCAGGTACAACCATTCCTGGACCGGGAAAGTTTGGCAACAGCGTGCAGTGGGAGAATTAGGCCAAAGCAGAAACAAGCAAGACTGTCTGTGTAGCTCCAAAGTAAAATAATGTGTAGCCACTTTCTGAGTTTGTCTCAGTAGGACAAAATAGATTGGCATCCATCTCTCTCAGGAGAAAATTGGAGAGTGCACCTTTGGGGGTGAAGTTGAACGATTGGAGAGTTACAGTGCCAGCTTTGACTGTAGAGGCCGATATGCGAGAGACATGTTTTGTTGCAGCTGGGGAAGATGAAGTTGTCTGGTCATGCAGCTGCAGGTGTACCACGGCGTTTCTTCTTTCTGCACTCCTCCCAGCTGTCATTCCTCCGCTGGTCACTGCTGTGGATACACAAGCTGTCACGTGCTGACAGCTTCTAGGAGCTAGGTAAGAGCTGAGTGCAGCGTGTATGGTGTGTCTATTTGGACTGTGTACATACTGTGGGTAGAATTCAACACCCTATGGCAAACTTCCCATCAACACAAGTATTGAAGCTTCCCAGATGGAGTGACCTATTCACACTGTTCTGGGGGGTTCTCTCTACCCCCCCAAACCAATTGGGAGGGTAGCAAGCAAGGCAGGGAGAGCAGAGAGGGAAAATTCCTGTTGTGCAAAAGGAAACCCTCTTCCAGGGTTTGTGCTGATGGGACTCATTTGGTGACCCCTGTGATATACCTTTGAGACACACTCAGAACACATTCTTTCCCTCAAAGAATTCTGGGAACTGTAGTTTGCAACTGTTGCTGGGAATTTTAGGTTTATGAAGTCAGAACCATTTAAAAATACTGTGTTCTTTTTATGTGAACTGCCCTGAGACCTCCGGGTATAGGGCGGTATGTAAATTCAATAAATAAAATAAAATAAAAACCTACATTTGTTAGGATTATTTGGAAGAAGCCATAACTTTTAAAGTGCTATTACATTGCTTTAAATGCATGGTGTAGATGTGACCAGAGTGACTTAAAAAGGTTCTTGTGGCAAATCTGGACTGGTCCATAAATGTAAGAAATCAATGGCCCTGATTAACAATAGCCCCCCTAACTCAGTTTGAAGTTTCCCTCCATCACCTCTACCTGAGTAATTTTTAATGCAAGGGACTCAACACCAGATGTTTCAACTATCTTCATGTGGGCTACTCTAAACTAAAGATGGTGAAGTCAGAATTATACCCTTCAAAAACCCTGGTTGCTGATTAAATTAGTGAATAAGGCTGTTCATTTCATGTCCCCATTTTACTTTCTTTTTACTAGCTTCTGTTACTTCAGTTCAGAAGTTTGAACATAAGGATTTGGTTTGTTTCCCTTCTGGCAACAAAATGCAGCCTTGTTCTTTCCGCTCAAAGCTATAGTTTCACTTCCAATCTCAATTACAGGCTTTTATATAAGAAAGGTAATGCATTTTCAAAAGAAATGGTTGGCTACCATGTTTTGACAGTTTGGCTTCAGTAGAAGTATAATTAAACTTCTCAAAAACAAAGCTTTGGAAACTCAATCACACTATTTGCACTTGGGGAAGAAGCCATTCTGTTTTTACTTGCAGGAAGAGAATTAATTTGTCCTTCACTTTCTGTCGTGAAAGCAAACAGCCGGATTAAGAACAGTACTATTCTAAGCAGTGCATTGCTAACAGGGCGGGAGGGGGGTGGAGGGGGAGGGAAATAACATCTGAAACAGGATAAGCTTTGATGCTACCTATGTGTGACACAGACAGGATTTTTTAAAAAGCAGAAACAACAAAACACCCTGAATGAGTCACAAATTTTGTGCATATCCCCTCCCTCCCTCCCCTGCCTGCTTCACAACAGCAGGAAGTGTAGGCATGTGTTGTATATATAAAACCCTCAGGCAACAAGTTTTCAAGTATGCTCAAATGGCACTCCCCATCTCCCCCTCCCCCACCAACATACCACATCCCATTCTAATTATGGTTTATAGTGCATCTGCAAGTCCCGAATTACGTGCCTAAGAACTATTTGGCTGGCTCACAGCAAAAATATCTTTTGTTTTTCCTAGTTGCTCGGGTTTTCCTTGAATACAAAGAAGCATGCCTCTAAAAGCACAGGGCGGCTGAGCCTGATGCAGTCAGTGGAATGGGCAAGATGTTTGCTTGCGGCCCAGTAACAGCAGAAGCTAATGGATCTGGAGGAGCCATGTGGATGTTGGGAGCTTTCTGTTTTCGAGGTGGTTATTCAGTATCTGGAGGGAGATGGATACCATCAGAGCCTTTTGCTGATACTGGGTGAATAGCGGGGAACCCTGGAACTCAAAGAGATTTCAACAAAAGGGGGGGGAGGAATAAAGGGAATTTTGTGAAGCAAACCAGATATCATGAGCAAAGGAGTTCATAAATTCCCCTAACCTTGTTTGGTTATAATCTGAAGGAGGAACGCTCTATTGTAGTCACTGTGTCTGAAGTTCATGCCAAGGAACAGAATGGGGTGGGTGGGAATCTGCCCTAGTAAACGAAAGACACCATGCTACACAATTGACAAGAG
Source organism: Podarcis melisellensis (assembly GCF_964234715.1). Lineage (NCBI taxonomy): Eukaryota > Metazoa > Chordata > Lepidosauria > Squamata > Lacertidae > Podarcis > Podarcis melisellensis. The sequence continues at coordinate 46,183,615 of NC_138530.1, read as the reverse complement.
TGAAATGGAAGAACTGGCCTAGATCCCCTCTCTCCTTTGCACCAAGATCAGCACTGGGACATGTCTGCGGAAGAGCTTGTCTCCCTTAACATGATCCTGCCACAATAATACGTTCAGAGTATTAGGCCTTTCCCCTTACTGTCTGTTTTCTTTCTTTGTGCCTTTCTCTCTCTCCATTCCTTTCTCATCTCATCTCATTGTTCCTCTTTTTCAAACACTGTTTGATTTGGTCCTCCTTAGGGAAAAACGACTACAGACATGAATTGTTTTGGCACCTGTGGCTTCATCACCACCGTCCCACGACAGAGCTGATCAGTTTAAAGAGAAAAGTTGTAGAGGACAACCCAGGATCAACCTCCTCTTGACAAAATGTGGACACCATGTTGCAATCCAGAAGAAGAAAGTCACAATGAGTCTAATTGGAACAGGATGAGTTACAGATAGGTAGCCGTGTTGGTCTGCCATAGTCAAAACAAAAAAAATTCCTTCCAGTAGCACCTTAAAGACCAACTAAGTTAGTTCTTGGTATGAGCTTTCATGTGCATGCAAGAAGAAGTGTGCATGCACACGAAAGCTCTTCTGAAGAAGTGTGCATGCACACGAAAGCTCATACCAAGAACTAACTTAGTTGGTCTTTAAGGTGCTACTGGAAGGAATTTTTTTTGTTTTGACTATGGCAGACCAACACGGCTACCTATCTGTAACTGGAACTATGGAAGGCACCACATTGAGCCGCATGAAATGGAAGTCCATCAACTTCTGAAGAAGTGTGCATGCACACGAAAGCTCATACCAAGAACTAACTTAGTTGGTCTTTAAGGTGCTACTGGAAGGAATTTTTTTTGTTGGAACAGGATGGTTAGGAACAAGGGAAGCAGCCTAATACGCAGTCATCCAGCTGGGCCATCTAGTTCAATACTGTCTGCTCTGACTGGCAGCAGGGCTCCAGGGTTTCAAACAGGGGTCTCCAGGGATAATAATAAATGATAATAATAAATTATTATTTATAATAATTTATAATTTATAATGTTAGCCAGCTCAGGGCGGCTAACAACAATAAAACAGTACAACAGTACAACACAACACAACACAACACTCTAAAATCATTCATTATAAAATTAATTCAAATCAAACCAATGGCAACCATTGGGCCAGAGCTCTGCAAAGATTGCCAAAGGAAGGAGTCAGGCTGTGCCCTGGCCAAAGGCCTGGTGGAACAACTCTGTCTTGCAGGCCCTGCGGAAAGATGTCAAGTCCCGCAGGGCCATAGTCTCCTGTGACAGAGTGTTCCACCAGATCAGAGCCACAGCCGAAAAAGCCCTGGCTCTAGAACCTGAGACCTTCTGCATGCAAAGAAGATGCTCTGTCACTGAGCTACAGCCCTTCTGTAATTACAGGTTCACCTGTGAAATTCAAAGCACCAGCTAAGTATCCACGCTCAGGTATATTTGAGGTATCCAAATACTATTTCTAATGTTTCATGATAGCACCAGGATAGGAAGTTGACCCAGTATTCCAGTGCAGGGTGGTACTTGGGCATGAGAATGAACAATAGCATATTAATACTAAACAGAGATATGATTCATGGCAATTCTGCTGGGTCTTCCTTTGTCCAACTCACACCAAAAAAATGAAAAATAGGCACTTGAAGTGCAACTAAACTATGGCACAGTGCATATACACATAACTGAGAACATCTGAAATTAGGGAATGTCAGTAAAAACTAGCAAACACTGAAGGTTTCTCCACAGACAGTTGTGAATATTCACCAGAAAAACTACCACCTCCACTCTACCACCCCCCACACAAAAGAATGCTTTGGTCTGCTCTGATTTATTATTTGTTTACTGTTTTTATTATGCTTTTCTAAGCTTAGAAAAATCAACAGTACACTTTTAAAACTAAATAATCTTCAGGCTTTTGCCTGAGAGGTATGATACCATGGTTGGTACTTTCTGACTTGAGTCCATTTTCTGTTAAGATCTGCAAGCAAGATCTCCGAACATTATCCATTTTGGACGTGCTCTTGAGAGAATGAAATAGGCAGTTACTTTAAATGTTCTCTCTTTCTACCTTGGCCATATCACAAAGACTCAATTCTGATAGTCATTTTACCTCAGCTCTGAAACACTGGAAACATTTTCAATATTGCAGTAATGAAAAAGACTGACAGCTTGCAGAGTACTGAAACAGGCCCTTTATGGATTTTTCCAGAGGTTCCTGCCATTGGCATAAATGTTACAAGACTTCTCTATGCCTGCAAATAATGATTGTCTTTCAGCCCAGCTGAGTGACCCAGACAGACTCTCAGATAATACTGAAGTGGATTCACAGCATAGCTGCACAGAACACATGCAAGGGCTTTCATTTTATTATATCCCATGTTTTGTTTCAAACAAGATATGGGATACAAAAAAAGAGGGTGCCTCAGATATTTTTGCTTCTTTTGATATCTGAAAGCTTTTCGACGTCAACAAAAAGAATACAAAATTAGGGCCAGATAAGCTACAACAGTGCTCCATGTGAAAGTGGGCCCAAAGGCAATTCTACCTCAGTAAGATACATTTGTGTCTGATATATAGCATAGGAATGTTTGGCTAATAACTCGGACTAGAAGTATATGTCCTACACTAAAATCTAGTCCAAAGTCTAGATTTGGAAACTCACAAAAAGTCCAAACTTTGAACCTCTTCCGAGTGTTATAAAATGCCTCTTCCCCCCCCCCCCATCCCTGCCTGTCTTTGGCATTTGGGTTGAAGTATTCAAACTTTGAGTCTGTTTCAGTCTAGGCTTTATTTTTATTTTTATTATGTTTTAAAAATTATATCATAACCTGCTAGGAATTTGAGGGATAGAGTAAGCTATGCTAGGGGCTACCAACTCTCTTCCTTACAAGGCTGCTGTATCTTTAAAAGGTATGTGGCAGACAGAAATTCAACAGGTTCAGCCTGCCCTACAGGCCAGTGAAGTGCACTGCTGTAGAAAACATCAGTGTGATGATTCCTGGGAGTGGGAGAGTGATCATATAACTTCTGGTAAGCTAGAAATCCAAATAAATGAATAAATACTAAAACAGCTAATGGTCAGATGTTATGCACTTGTGGGAAAATGCCAGGTTCTACCTTCACCCACCACATTTTCTTTGCTTGTCTATAGTACTCTTAGATAAGAGCTACCCTGGATGAATTCCCATGAATGGAATGAAATATCTGAGTGTTCTACGGTTCTAAATCCTGTTTTAGAAAAGTGCAGCATAATGAAGTAGCAAAGTACTAGTTTGGATGGAGAAAACCCTCATCACATTCTCACACATTTGAAGTATGCCGTTCGTGGTAAACTTGAATTTGCTGTTTTGCAATATGTGAAACAGCTCTTGCTCTGGAAGTTTCCTGGTGACTTCTCTGAGGCGAGCATTGCCTAATGCTTAAGAGAACGATCTATAACTGGGACAGTTTAAATTATACTTTAGCCACAATATTGCAGGAGGCTGAGATATAACAGTTTGAGGCAAGCTGCGATATTTCAGCTTGAGTTTTCCATCTCTAAAATGGGGGTAAGAACAGTGGTCAATCTTAACCAAGATATTGTTAAGTATCCCTGAGAAAATGGCCATGAAGCACTTTTAACACTTGTATGTATAAGTGTTTTATAAATATCAACAGGACATTCCTGTGCAAATGTTGTCCCCGTCTTTAAAAAGATGATGTTGATACCAGGAACAGTCCTCGAATGGATAATTAAACAGTCTGTGAACACTTAGAAAAGGATGTTGTGATTACTAAGATGGGTTTCTCAAAAACAAGTCATGCCAGACGAACCTCATTTTTTCTTCTTTTTTAATAGAGTTACAAGCTTGGTGGCTCAGGTGGACATAGTGTATCTTGATCTCAGTCAGGCTTCTGACAATGCTATTTAAGGCTGCATCGATAGAAGTATAGGGTCCAGATCAAGGGAAGTACAGTACTAGGACCATTCGATTCTGCCTTGGTCAGACCACACCTGGAGTACCGTGTCCATTTCTGAGTGCCACAGTTTAAGAAGACTATTGACAAGCTAATAACTAAATGACTTTCACATGGAAGATGGAGCAAGCTTATTCTCTCCTGCTCTGGAAGGTAGGTTCTGGTTAAACATCAGGAAGATCTTTCTGACAGTAAGAGCTGTTCAGCAATGGAACAGACTCCCTCAGGAGGTGGTGGGCTCACCTTCATTGTAGGTTTTTAAGCGAAGGTTGGATGGCTATACTGGATGCTTTAGTTGAGATTCCTGCATCACAGGGGGTTGGTCTAGATGACCCTTGATGTCCCTTCCAACTCTACAATTCTATGATTCTATGTCTGCTCACAATGGGACTTAATCCATGTTAAGTATGGGCAGGATTGCAACCTAAGTGTTAGTATTTATGTTAAGTATGGGCAGGATTGCAACCTAAGTGTTAGTATTTATTAGAGGAAACTTGGCAGGCCATTGCTATTTATATTAAAAGTGCTTAGAGTATGAATGGAAGATGGGGTGCCATAGGGAGGAGAACCCTAAATGGCTGGCCTTCTCAGCTGTTTCTGTGAGGTTTCGTTATTTGCAGAGCAGCGGGCCACAAAGGAAAACACTGCTTCTCGGAATGACCCATTTACTTGCTTCATGCCTATACTTTTCTTGTTTTGTGGCCCATCTTTTGCTCTTGCCAAATGGAGTCAAAGTCAGCACTGTAAATCCCGTTTTTTCCTTGTTTCTTGGAAAGCACCACTCGATACCAAGTCAAGAACAACAAACAGAGAGGGTTTGCTTGGGTTCTATTTATGGCAAATCACCAGTAGCAGTTCCAATAACAAATCCAAGGCCAATATTTATGCCGGTTACAAGACTGAGGCTACTGTGCATTTAAAAAAAGGGGGTCAACACAGTTGCTTCAGTAAATGTGTCACCTAATATAGCTTCTCTTTTCATTCATTTTAAGATTACTTCCCTTCCCCAAGTAAAATAAAAGTAGGCAGCAAGGGCCTTGCAATAAATGAATGCCCTTAAGGCTGTATTGAATCGGTTAGGAGCAACAGTTTGATTTTATATTGAAAAAAAGGATGTTAAGCTTGTTGGTTTTTCTTTATCTTAAAGTGGTCAATGATGCTATGCAGGAACAGGGTTGGTTAATTGAAGCTCACAGGTATATGTTTGCAGTTTGACCTACTTAGCGGCACACCTGTGGTCTCTTGACTTTTTGCCTAATTAGAAAAGGGAGTTAATTTCTGCACTGAATGCAGGAAGGGATGTGATAGGATAATTGATTATTTGAAACTGTATTTAAGTTGATCAAATGTTTTGTAAGCTTCTGGTGAGGGGTGGTGATGGCTTGCAGTTTTTGGCTGTTACGTTTTTGAAAATAAAACTAAGCAAAGATATTGCAGACACCCTTTTATTTATTCGCTCCAGTCGCTGCGCACACTCTGTGTTGGTGAAAAAGTCCAACTCAGTAAGGAAAGCAAGGGTCAGCTACTGCACATAGAATAAATACAGATGATCATTTCTACTGGACATCTCTTTAAAGTAAACAAAACTATTGCTATCTGAAAACTTACAGGTCAGCTACAGAGCACATGGTTTGCATCAAACATTCCAGCTGGAACCTGGAATCTTCAGTGTAAAACATGTAATCCAGGTTTCAGTCCAGGTTGGTGGTTTGAATCCCTGTGACAGGGTGCACTCTTGTTGCTCTGTCCCAGCTTCTACCAACCTAGCAGTTCAAAAGCATACCAATGTAGGTAGATAAATAGGTATTGCTGTGGTGGGAAGGTAAACAGCATTTCTGTGCACTCTGGCTACCATCACAGTGTCCTGTTGTGCCAGAAGCGGTTTTGTCCTGCTGGTCACATGACCCGGAAAGCTGTCTGTGGACAAATGCCAACTCTCTCAGCCTGAAAGCGAGATGAGCACCACATCCCATCACCGCCTTTGACTGGACTTAAACATCCAACGGTCCTTTACCTTTAGCCTGGCATCTCCACTCAAAGGATCCTGAGTACTATGGCTTCAATAGGCTCTGCCTAACACTGGGAAACAGCTGCTACTCAGAGGAGACAGCATTTGGATAGACAGCACCAGGTTGAACAGAGCCCTCAGCAAAGTTTCCTCTACAGCATGGCCCTTGACCTTGGACTTACCCATAGTGGTGGATAGCTATGTGCCAGTTTAGAAATTGCCCAGAATGTCCCAGGTTACTGACTGTGTGTGTGTGTGCATGCCATTTTAATTTCCTGCAATGCCTCACAGCAATGTCACATCATGTGCTCTAGGACATCGTGGGAACACCATAGGCAGATGGTGGAGAGGTGGCAGCAGCCGCCAGGTGCTGACACCAAGTCTGCATGGGCACCTGAGGCAAATATTCATTGCAAAGGTTCAAAATATTATTTGAACCAACATAAGATGACAATGGATGCTTGGGTTGCGAACGTGATCCGTGTGGGATGCACGTTCGCAACCCACAGTGTTCGCAACCCGCGTCTGCGCACAGGCAGGTTGCAATTATGCGCTTCTGCGCATGCGCAACTGCCGAAACCAGGAAGTAACTCGTTCCAGTACTTCTGGGATTCGGCAGTCTGTAACCCAAAAGAACGTAACCTGGAGTGGCTGTAACCTGAGGTATGACTGTATTCATTTTTAACAGTCTCATATGACCAGCTACAGTTTTCTCATGGGAATATCTGCAATCATCTTATCCAACCCTTGTAAAGGAGAATGTCCAAGGATGGAATCATACAACAGCTTTACTCCATGGTAGTTCTAACTCTATGACCCAGTTACCTGTAGTCTCTCTAGCTCATTGTTCCCACACTCTAGTGCCATGGTGATTTTGCTAGAATGCAACACTCATCATGCCTGACTATGCCTATTGGCCATGCTGGGTGACGCTGTTGGGAGTTGGAGTCAGCAGCATCAGGAAGGCCACCAGTTTCCCATTCCTGCTCTACTGGATTAATTAGGATGGGACAACAAAAGGACCTGCTGTGGTCAAGCCCGACCTGGCTGAGCTGCATAATGGGAATCAAAATTCATATACATTGCCAGGAACTAAAGTCATGTTGACAATGTGTACTGTTTGCAATGAATACTTGGCCACGCTTCCAAAGTCATATATTACCTTCACCAGAAGATTAGTGAAGGTAGCAAAGCAAAGCTTCTGCACTGCAGCTTCTCACTGGCGCTCTCTGGGCAACCGAATAAAGTCTAGCATATTTAACCACTGAATGCTACTAGTGTGGGATGCGGGGGAGAAAATCAGAATCCTGATTATTCATCAGCAGTATGGATTGGGCCACTGGCATTTTTGCATGATAGCTTCTGAGCTGGCATGCGGATGCAGCCCTGCCATACTCCTGCAGCAAATTTGATAGCTCGAGAAACAGAGATGTGGTGATGTTCAGTTGGCTACATGGCCAGATGCTACAGATTACCATCTCTCTATGCAGCTTAAAAGCACCACACAGTAAATGATCATGTGATTCTACCGGGAGTTGTGAGCTTAACAGCTGCAAATATGCACAGCAATCAGGAAAGGAGACTTTCTTAGCCCAGGATTTAGACACGCCCCACGCACTGCTGGCACTTTTTCATCTGAAAAAATATATGACTTTTACGAGGGCTAAGGACTCTATTATTTCTAAAATTCTTTCCAGCTTCAAAGCAGCTTAGGAAATTGGCCGCACAACCAGCCAGCTGATCCAGCCTGAAATCTGCCAACCTGCAAAATCAGGTTGTGGGATTTTGTTTTTCTTTTCTGCAGCAACAGCAGCAAAAAGCAGTTTGGAAGACCAACAGGCTGGAGAGCTTATCCAAACAGACTAACACATAATTCATTGGGATACATTTAGTTGGACCCTGTATTTGCTGCTGCTGTGACTTGAATTTCAGAATCAGGGATGGATTCTTGCCATGGTTTCTCTTTTGATGGAGAAAATCGGGACGGGGAGGGGGCTATATGATTTTTCTTTGGCGCAGTTGGTTCTTGCATTAAGTAAGCATCCCCATTGCCAAGACCACATGCCATATATTCATAAGGGATATGTACTGATTGAACAGTGGACTTGTGCCAGTTTGATGGTGGGGGGAAAGACACGTTTTCCTAGAGGGCACAGTAGCCATCTGTTAAAAAACAGAGCTTCTTTCAAGGTGGTCTTCGAATGATGGCTTCCAAAATATCAGATTCATGCATCAAGAGCTGAGGCACACAAACATATGGCTAAATATGTTTATATATGCAAATACATATTGTTGAGTTGCCAGTATTTTTAAATAGATATTGACTGGGATTGTGACGGTGGTTGCTTTGTATAGATGACTTGGAAAGGGACAGTTTTATTCTAATAGACTTGGAACGGGTTTCAGTTCCTGACCCATTGGAGCAAACAATGTTTCTATCAGTCATTTTCTGTAAAAATGTGACAGCTAACATTAAACTAGGCTGGGTTGCTGGCTGGGCCTGCGCTGCCCACACTGATACACTTGGGTTAGCATGCCTACTACAGTCATACCTCGGGTTACAGACTCTCCAGGTTGCGCATTTTTGGGTTACGGGCACGCCAAAACCCGGAAGTACCGGAATGGGTTACTTCTGGGTTTCGGTGCTCACACATGCAAAGAAGCACTGAATCATGACCCACGCATGTGCAGACATGGTGCTGTGGGTTGCGAACGCTGCAGGTTGTGAACATGCCTCCCACATGGATCACGTTCGCAACCCAAGCATCCACTGTACTTGAGTCATATATCATGTGCATTGTGTCTCCCTCAGTGATAAAGTTCACCAATAACAGCGAAAAGGAAGGCAAGTGGCATGATGCAAGTGGTCTCACAATATCAAGCCAGAATTCCACCCGCAGGCACCCTTGGAAGTTCCTGAAGTCAATGACAGAAGGTCTTTGCAGGGCTTTGTTAGAGAATGTCTAACAAACGCATACCAGTATTTAGGACCCCATGAAGTTACGTTTGGCTTCTAGAAGGGGTTGTTTATTAACACAGAATCCTGAAGCCCTTAACTCTTGACAGTGACCAGATTCTCCAAGAGACATCTGCTGAATGTATGCCAAGGACCAACAATACCTTTCCTAATACGGTAAGTACAGCTTGAGCTGTTGTTCTAATTCTCATTTATTCTGGAACAGGGATGGGTGACTGTCAATTTTGGTTTCTCATAGTTCCAATTTTATGTTGGGTTCTCCACATTTCCACACCAGACATAGACATTTTTGTATGTAGCTTTGTCTAATATACACACTTTTGCAAAGCACATTTCTCTAATATAATGTGCTTTGTTATTAGTTAATATAGGCATTTCATGCAAATGTGACTCTGATATATGAATTTTTGTATACATTAGTTGGCTGGAGAAATGTGTTGCAAAATTAAGAGAAGTGCAAATTTTGAAGGATTGCTGCTTTTCAGTTTTCATATTGTTTTGCAAAGTGAGAATTAGGTGTGTTCGCCTTTATATGTGAACATAATAAAAATTCTCATCTATCCCTTATTGGAAGTAACTGCTATTGAAATCAGTAGAACTTACTTCCACGTAAACATGTATAAGATCCTGCCAATATTAATATTAATAGAGCTACTCTGTGAAGCAGAAATATTGAAGGTACATTTCCTCCCATATATATTTTCTAAATTTAGAAACTTTTGGAAATGCCTTCATTACTTCCCAGGGATGCACAAACACAATACATCTCTAGTTTTGTGGATCAGTCAATTAAAGAAAATCATTTTTTTCATTCTATAATTATGCACGAGGGGAGACAGATCCCGAGTGCAATGGGTTATAATTCCCTGTAATTAAGTCAATGGGTTGCATCTAACTACATTTTATTCAGAGTAGACCCACTGAAATTAAGTAAAGAAACATTAGTGTCAATGGGTCTACTCTGAGTAAAACTAATACTGGATGTAACCCAATAAGACTGTCATGCTACTAGATCCTACTATGCAGGTGAATCCTATACATGTTTACTTGGAAGTCACCCTTGCTTATTTCAATTAGCCTTTCTGTTTAGGGAAGTTTTTAATGACTGGTGTTTTAATGTATTTTAACCTTCTGTTGGAAGCCGCCCAGAGTGGCTGGGGAAACCAAGCCAGATGGGCGGGGTAGAAATAAATTATTATTATTATTTCTCCAGTAATGAATATGTGTTTAGGACAGGGCACTCCAACTTTTCATACTAAGTGGGCCTCAAGAGTACTTTAACATGGAATCCATGGGCCACACATGGGGAGTGAAGCCAAAATTTGACTCTCTCCACCCCCAGCCCTCACACTGCCTTCCCAAATTCAGCCAAGTGATGCTCTGGCTTTTGAGAAGGAGGCACGAGGCTCTGGAAAGGGTCCTAGCGCCCTCCTTACTCCTTCCCCAAGCTGGGAAAGTGCTAACTAAACTTTGGGAAGGAAGAAGGAGGACTCTAGGACTCTATCAGAGCCCTCACACCTCCTTCATAAAGCACAGTGCCCCATTTACCTGGCTTTAGGAAGGCAGTGTTAGGGCTGGGGGGGTGGTTGTCAAATGTTGCCAAGGACTGGAGGGGAGGGGGAGCTTCAATGGCTGCATGTGGCCCTCGGGCCACATTCTGGACCACCCTGGCTTAGAATTACAGCCTAAGAAACAAAATACCAGTATTTCATTTGCAAAACAACTGGGCTTTGAAGCAATTTATATGGGGTTGTTGGGTATGTGAAAGCCCCTTTAAGATGTGTTTTTGTCCATAATATGTCTGTTATGGGACCTGTCCATAGTATGTCTTTGGATCAGGTTTTTGAGGTTCCACTTTGTCCATGTTTAGAGTTTCACACACACACACCCACAGCAGCCAACCAGTAAACACAAGAAATATAACCTTGCAGCCAACCTGCAGTGCACATAAGCTTTGTTCTGAGCACATTTCAACTAGCTGCTTAAAGCAGAACTCGCTGTGCTGCCACAACACGTTTCCCAGCAACACAGAACACATGGTAGATTAGCTCTATCTTGCAAAGCTTTTGGGGAAGGGGGGAGCATGCGTATTAGTCCTGTTTTTAAAGATCCAGAGACCATATCTTTGTTGGAAAGGGAGCTAGATGTTGGAATAACACCAGCCCTCTGAAACATAAGATACACTCCACTTGTTCACATAGTTTATGACCTTGGATAGCTGATAAGCCAATACGATACGATTTCAAGCCCAGTGTTTTGCAAGCTTCAGGTACCAGGTGTTACTGAAGGTCACTGTTATGGAAAAATGGTCTCTCCCACAATTAGGAGAAGGCTACAGAGAATAGTTTTTATGCAACACAGCTTGTTGATGATTAACAGGGTGTTTTTTTAACTGCACAGTTAATACTTATTCAAAGCACCCTGTTAGGATAGGAGTGGAGGCAGGGAGAAATGTTTATTAAACACCCATTGTGAATGATGTATGAGAAATTCAGATGCATATGATAGGAAAAGGCAATCAATTATGTTTTGAAAGAAATAAAAATGTGTGAGGTTATTTTGGTATAACAGGGCTGTCTATATGCCTCCTTTCTAAAAAGCACTACTACTACAACACCCATAGCTGACAAACTGAAGTCAGAATGGACCTTTGACATTTGAATGTTTCTCTAAAATCAATCTTACCTGCATTTTATTGTGGAATATTAAAAACAAAATAGGTAAACTCGGCAACCAAATTCACAGGCTATGACTTTCTTTGCAGTGACTACAATGAAAATCTTTGCACTCTCGGAGATACTATGTTTGTGTGGTTTAGATTACAGACTGGCACTCAAAAGAGGGATAGGGAGTTGGTGGTCCTCCAGATGTTGTTGAACTCCCAACTCCCATCAGCCTCAGGCAGCATGGTCAATGGTCAAGGAAGATGGGAGTTATAATCCAGCAACTTCTGGAATGCACCATTCTTGACCATCATGGTTGCTGAATAGGGCACAGCCCTACCATTAGGCAGAATGAGGCAACCACCTCAGGTAGCTGATTCTGAGTGGTGGCAACTGTTAACTGTTTGATTTATTGTTGCATTTCTTTCTCCCAGGGAGAGATGTTCATGGAATTTTGCTGACTCAGGTGCCAAAATAACTTGGCCAAAATAATTTCAGAGCTATGCGCCTTGTCCAGGGAAACATGGCACCACTACCTATTCTGTCCTGGGGAGTGAAATGTCTTGGTCTGGCCCTGCTGCTGGGCAGCTAGCTGAACTCCATCGTTGTGCCTCACCTTTGATTCCCCTACTGACCATCTTTCTACCTGAACAAAACAGTATCATATATCAGGTAAACCTAATGCAAGTGCTAAGAAATCTGTCAGCCTGTCGGCTCTGGAAACCCCAGTTATCTACTGGGACAAAATGAGGAAAGTGACTGGCTGTAGTTGACCAAAAGGCGGGAAGCCCAACTTATAGCATTTACGTATTGCTGTTGTTCAATGGACTGTTTTCCTGTGATTGTACATTTGTGTTTGAAATTATTTGGGATGTATCTGTGAGGGTGGCAATGGGGGGGGATAAAAACACTGAGGGAAAGCTCAGGGACATGGGGGGTTGTCAAAAAATAACCTGTGGAATAACTGTTGCATAAACATAGTGCTTACTCATAACCAAACCACGTGACCCATTTCATGAGCCAAGCTGTGAGTGACTTCACTTGATGCCCAGATGCAGGAAATTACTCTAGAATAACTAATTGGTGGGATATTTTAGACTTTGCCTGTGGCAGCTCATGGAACAAATCAACACACAGTCTTGTGAATTGGGCAGCAGTTTGGGAATAGATGGTTAGATGCCTACAGGGTGCAGGCCAGAAAATATATACTAACATGGGAGAAATATGAGCCCTGGTGAGCTATTGTGTTCAATAAAACCTTCCCAACACTTCACCTGTGATATTGTTTCATAACATTTGTGTGCATGCATAGATGTTCCTGTGGAACAGAAACTAGAAGAGAGACAGTTCAAAAATCATATGCACATTTGGCTCAGTATAAGTTTTATCTTTTCAGTACAGGCTTAAGAAATGCAAAGAAGCAGTTTTAGTGTCAATGTGAAATTATCCCAAATGTTCACTATGACAAATAAGGTGCTCTAGCAGGAATGAAAGCAAGGCAGCCAGTGTAAACATATCCATGGAAAATATGGTACTTTCTAATGAAGCAGACGGTAACTTTTGTAGCAGGAATGGCAAACCAAAGGCTGGGGTGAGGGGAGGGCAATTGTGACCCTCCAATCCTCTCTTGCTCTGGCCCTCTGGACCCTCCCCATGGCAAATCCCCTCTCCAGCCACACACCCTGTGCTGCCTCCTCCATTGACACCACAGGGTGGGATTGTAGCCTAATATTTCACTGATATGAATTCTGTTTTGATCATCGTATTTGGAATGTCTCAGAATAATTCTTTCTTTATTCATTCTCTCACATCCTTCTTCCACCTTCCCCCCCCCAGCTCGACAAAAGAAGTTCCAAAAGCAGCTTAAAATGTCCAGTTCAAAACTCAATTTACCAAAATTATATTTCACGGACAAAGCAAATCAGCAGCCTGAAAGTCATAAACACAAGACTGGGAAACAGCAAGACACAGCACAAGCTTTTCTGAAGAAGGAAGGGGAGCTGGTTCACCAGGTTATAGAGGGGAGGGAGGATCTTGAATCCTCTCGCTAATGGCAAAGCTAATAAAGGTCTGCCAACAGCTGTTTTCCATGGAAGATTGTCTTGATCCAATGTGCCAAAAAAGCATGAGCCTTTAACAGTGCATTTGTCTGCCTCAACACAACCGTTGAACTGTTTGCCTTCATTACGGCTCCATCAAAACAATACAGAGTTAAGGGGGGGAACTTGAGTAATGTCAGCCAGCTATTGTCTTCATAGGTACAGCCCTGTTTTTATGCCTGCAAACACAAAACCTGGGCTTGTCAGTGAACTGGTGAATTGTCAAATAAGATATCCAACACCTTTATTCAACATCTGCTAATCCAGGTGCAGAACACGGCATGAGCTCTTTGTTTGTGGATCCGTTAGAGAGAGAAATGCAAAATCACAATTAAGCGATATGTTTTTCTCAGCCTCACTCTTCTTCCTTCACACACACACTTGATGCCTGACATCTCTCTGTTAGCCGCTCCTTCTCTTTCACACCCCAGCTCCTCGTTTTATTTGATATGTGGGGGTTGCATTCCTTATTCCCATTTATCTGGGAAGTTATTCCCACTGAACTCAGCAAGACTTAATTCCGACTACAGTGTGTGTTCAGTAGGGCAAGGCTGCCAACGACAAGCAAAATATCCGTCAAGGTTCTTGTACTTTTAACAGAAAGCCAGCAAGCAAAACTTTGTGTACCACGCTGATACAGTGATAGGAAAGCTTCTCTGGATAAAAGGATACTGTCACGCTCTTGTTAAAGGCACAAGATCCCTGTGATGGGGGGCGGGAGGCTGGAAAACCCAGGGGAAGGAGATAAGCCAAGTAGGTAATCCAAATTTATCACCTGCAAGAACAAAATTCCAAATAGTGTGTGCCTGCGTGTGGGTGTGTATATAACAGCTTTATCAAAGCCACCAAGTCTCAACACCTCATTTCCTGCAAATCTCAACACCTTTCAAGATCAGGAGCAATAACTCTGATCCAGCCCCTTCTGGGCCTGTAGGAAAGGGCAGCAAGGCTCCAGGATCTGAGGATGGGAACGCTGCAGATTAGGGGCAGTCGAGGTGCAAGGGTGAAGGGTAAGGGATAGGCCAGTTGGGGTTGTTATTCCTTCTCCCTGGCCATCACTTACCCCTTTGTCACTGAGCAATGGATTAGGATGGTGTAGACAGTAGCTTCTGCATATGAAAATGGCATGGGAGTTATGGAAAATGACTGAACGCAGCCAATGAGAGTGGCCTCACACCTACAGGCTGCATTCCATATTCTTTACCTGTTCAGATACATATGAAATATGGAAATAGCAGGAAACAGAGAAAGACCTTTATTTGGAATGCCCAAAGAGCATTCACATGACCTTCTAATCTCCTGGAGACATGTGGTCAAGAACACCCACAGACCTTCACAACCATTGGCTATGTTTCTTGCACAGGTGGGTAATGCAAGTCAACAACAGGTTAGTCACTCCTGTTGCCATGACATCTAGTTGGGCCCCACAAGGTGGAATGTGTGAACCACTGATCCATGCTTTGGCTACCACCGAGCATAGGTTAGAAATCTGCACGTTTACTCCCTCTCACCTTTTCTTTCTTTTGCCCCTTCCTTCCCTCTCTTCTCCCCACACCCTCAGATGTCATTTAGATCGTAAGCTCCTTGGGGCAGTCATTTTTGCTTATAATCCCATGAAGACTGATCACACTGCAATAATAATATCAACAGGACATGTAAACACTGGTATGTGCTTTGGTTTAAGACTTAAGCTAAGCTATTGTATGAACTTGATCTAAATAAAAATGTAACTTTTTCATGGCATTGGGAAGAATTAAACATTGTGCTTTTCTGATGGTTCTGTCAATGGAAGCATTTCAACTAGCCCCTCTCTCCATCCCCCCACATGCATTTCTGGGGGTCCTTCCACCCCCAGACATTTGGGGGACATGGGGAGGAGAGGGGGTAAACCTCATTGCAAGGAGAAGCCCTTGAACAGGACTTCTGTTTATGGGTGTCATTACTTGAATTTTGCCCACAATAATAATTATTATCATTATTATCTTTACCATTTCCTATGTAGGCTTTATTAAATTAAACAATTCGATAATTTAAGGTGCTCCACCCGCACCCCACACACAAGAATTGAGTTCTGGAAAACCTTCCCTGTAATGACAAGTAGAAAATATTATTTCACTTTCCCCCCAAAGAAAGTTAAGGGGGTGGTTTATTGAGAGGTGATGAATTCCCCTTGTGGAAAGGAGATTTCTGGTAGCAGATGGCTCTTCAATTTAGCTGACAAATATGTAACTAGATGCAGTGGACAGAAGCCAAAATAAACAAATGCATGCGAGGCATGAGGTGTCTAACAATTAACAGTCAGGGTAATAACCTGCCTAGGGATATGATGGATTTTTCCCATGTTCAAAATCGTTATAAATTGATATCTAAGGGAAATGCTGTTCAGCACAATTAGATTTATTTTCTTCGTGAAGAAGAGATTCTGCATATTTTGCTGAAGTTTTGGAAAGCTATCTTCGTATTATTATTTTTTTATTGCATTGGCAGGTCAACGTTCTGTAAACTGAACATTTCAGCATGTGTTTGTAAACTGCCCCAATCTTAAACAAAAAATATTGGCAGAAGCCAACTGTCCTCAGAGAGAGGCATGTGAACAGCATATTCTTTGACATTAATTGGACCAGCAACAAATAAACAGTGAGTTTATAAATAGTAGATTTTCATGGTGGGGCAGTGAACCATTCTGCAAGCAAGATGTCGCAGCCCCTGTGACTTGGCAGAGCCCCATCCAAAAATGGTATTTATGTATAACGTTTATATCCTGCCTTTCCTCTGAGGAGCTCAGGGCAACATACATTGTTCTTCCCCTCTCCCTTAAATCCTCACAACAACCCTGTGAGACTGGTTGTGCTGAGAGATCATGAATACTCCAAGTCACCCACCAAACTGTGGCTGAGTTGGGATTTGAATCCTGTCCGACGAAAACTCTAACTGCGACACTGCACTAGTTCAATGGGAAATCTTGAAATATTGGAAATCTTAGCTTTACTGGCCCTGATCCACAGATGCTCATGTGCAGAAGCAGGCTATAGGAACAAGCCTTATACTGGGTTTGACCACTGAACCATCTATCCAGCACTGTTCACACTGACTGACAGTAGCTCTTCAGAGTTTCCTACAGGGATCTATCCCAGCCCCAGTTGAAGATTGAACTGAGACCTTTTCCTTGCAAAGCAGATGCTGTATGCTATGGTCAGAGATGGAAAAATTTGATAATTTTTGTTCCAGTCTTAAATTCAATTCTATACATTTCTGTATCAGTTTGAAAACTTTTTTTAAAAAGGCCTCATGAAAATTCATCAGCATTTTAGTGTGCATTTCTCATGTATAATATGAGAAATTCTGCACATTTCTGTGCAATTTTGCGCATACATGCAAATATCAGTATTTTGGAAGCAATTTCCCCATATTGTGTATTTTGCATGCTATTTCCACCAACATAGGCACTTTTGGACACATTGTTTGGTCGGAGAACTCCACTGCAAAATTCAGAAAACTGCAAATTTCAAAAGATAGGTGCTTTTTGGTTCATATATTATTCCAGGAAGTATAAATTAGGTAGCTTCACATTAAAATAGGAACTGAAACATAATTCCCACCCCCAGTTATATCTATGTGAATGCTCCTGTGTGTGAGGATCTGTGTGTGCCCCCAGCAAACATTTGGACAGCACATTCGAACGCTTGGTGAATGCAGGGGGGAAAGGTGGCCTGAGCTGCAAGCTGAACAGGCCTTGCAGAATGAGTGTGTAGAGTTAATTCAGAATGTTCGTGGTGCAAACAAACCCACACAGCTTTCATTATTCTCTCTCTGCGTTAGTGTGAACACACAAATGCTTACAACACAGAGTCTGAAGTAGAAA
Source organism: Podarcis melisellensis (assembly GCF_964234715.1). Taxonomy (NCBI): domain Eukaryota; kingdom Metazoa; phylum Chordata; class Lepidosauria; order Squamata; family Lacertidae; genus Podarcis; species Podarcis melisellensis. The sequence continues at coordinate 46,166,044 of NC_138530.1, read as the reverse complement.
CCAGCTTCATATATTAATTCCCCTTGCGGGATTTGGATTAAAAATGTGTTTTTCCATCCAATCTACAATAAAATATGTTTTTTCAGAGGGCCTAGCCCCAAATGCTATTGTTTCCAGTCCTCAGTGTATACAAGCAAAGTTGTTCAACACAGTAACAGGGCAGGAAAGTTGGTATTTTAGCAAGCAGATGGATACATTGGGAGGCTATGTTTTGTTATTAGGTATTCATTTGGTATGCAGAAGCAAGAAAATGAAAGCACTAGGGTTTGACTTCCTACTTTTTATGCTTTGTCTTCATTAATGAAACAATGTTTATGAGGAATCATGAAGACACCTCATGGGAACAGGCAATAATATTAATGATAGAATTCATTGTGGCTTTATAAACACCAGAAACATCTTCATTCAGATCATGCCAGGCAGAAAGAAATAAGGAGAGAAAGAGAGAGAGAGAATGAATCCAATGCAATGCTCTCACAAGCCCCCAGAGGAGAGGAAACACACCTGTATCATGAAGTTTTTAATGTTTGATATTTTACTATGTTTTATATATGCTGCTGTAAGCTGTCCAGAGCAGCTGGGGAAACCCAGCCAGATGGGTGGAGTATATAAAATAAAATTAATACTACTAATACTAATACCACGACTACTACTAGCAAGAGACTCAGTTAAGGCAGAGTATGCCTTTTTCACTATCACATGCAGCTGAGCAAGATCTAGATAAGCCTATTCTCTTCTTTGTAACAGTCAGTCATATTAACTTACAAACAGTATGTCAAGGCATATACAAAATATCTTGGAATCTATTCATGGGCATTTTAAATAGTACCAACTGTGGCCTTCTGTGTGTCTCCCCACCCTTTGGAAATAATAGGCTTTGGAGAGAATGTGAAAGAAAAGGTTAAACACCACCACCACCACCACCCTGTTCCCTGATCAAATTAGAAGCTACTTCCGAGTGAAGGGGAAAGATCCTTTTGGATATGAATTATAAACCCTTTAGCATAATGAATCTTTTAATCCTCAGAAAGAAGTGCTTGAGGCCCTAAAAATATGTTCTATCATGCTAAGTTTGGGTAAACTGAACAGAAGTATACACTCATCTGGCCAGCTTAAGAGGCTGTTTTAGCACCTTTTTTCATGTTGTTGCCATGATTACAGAGGCAGCCATAGAGGACCAATTGGCATAGAGGGAGAGATTGGCCAAGCCAGCCCATAACAGCTTCTGAACAAGAATCTAGTGCAAACTCAAGCCTCCCAAGTCTCATGGGTTAACTTTCAAGAGGCACCAAGAACTTTCAACATAGCTTTCAGCTTAAAGGGACTTAAGGTGTTGCACAATTTTCAAAGAAAACATGCCCCTGAAATGCTGCCAAGTAAATAATGGAAGTAGATGAAGCAACACAACCACCTGGCTGTCAGAAGTGCAAGGTACTCTTTCTTTAGTAATAATAGAGCAATCACAAAGTTCTCAGCAATGCAAATAAGGATGTCTGTTTAACAGTGCAGTTTTGTTTTTTTAATCTATCAAGAACAGACACGTCAAAGAAAGTGATAGTGCAGGATTGCCCTACACCCTTTTCCTCTAGGTATAATCCCTCAAAAACCAATCCTTGCCAAGGACAAGTATTGCACACACTCACACAGAGAGAGATAATTAAGTGGGTACTTATTAACAAAGTGAAATGAAGCTTGTACTTTAAAGCAACTATCCAATATTCTAGCGTTTCAATTGGAGCCCAAGCTGAGGTGAGGCGATAATGTGTTCAGTGCTGAGCAGATAAAATAGAGGTTGATTTTAAACTTGGAGAACCTCAACCCAGCCAAGCCAGCAAAACGTGGGGAGGGGGCTGGAAAGGAATCCCAAAGGGTATATTTCATGCAACAAAATACAATGGTTTGAATCCTAGCTTCCATTCTCTAAATGGGACAAAGTCCCTGCGCACACACACACACACACACAGCACCCAAAAATCTGGGGATGCTGTTGTCTACCTGTCAGGGGCTGGACATAGGAGGAGGAATGGTAGAGACCACCTCTCCAGCCTGACCCTTCCAGGGAGGAGGAAAAGGAAGACAGTATAGATTTACAACAGGGGTTTGAGGGAGGTGGCTGCTCAGTGGCAGATGAGGGGGAAAGTTGGGAAATAATGGGAAAGCCATAACAACAGCCAGCTGACACATTGTCATTAGAAAGCATTCCAGACCCTCCATCTCCCAGAACCCGGCAAGCCTTAAAAGTAGGAGAGCAAAGAGTTCAAAGACAGAGGGCATGTAGCAGCATCCATAGGAGAGACTATGAGACTGACAAATGAGGAAGTGGGAGGGTGGAGATTCACTCGGGACAACATCATTATCCAAGAGTCTGGGTTCTATAGCCTTTCTCAGTAAAGACTTGAAATAAAAAAGGATTGTAAGAAACTTTTCCTTGTCTTTATACTTTCCTGGGCAATAAGCTGGGAGCCACTGACAGCACCCTGACACCACCTGGCTCTTTACCTGCTGTTTTGTTATCTATCTATCTATCTATCTATCTATCTATCTATCTATCATCTATCTATATCTCTCTCTCTATCATCATCATCATCATCATCATCATCATCATCTATGTTTTAGTGAATGTTCATTATTGCTTGAATCCATGGACAAAACATTTTCCTTAAGTGTATGCACACAGCTAAACAAACACCTATGTGCATGGACCTCAGTTTCCAGAACTTGCAGAGGTCAGGGAAGTAGTAATTTAGGGGAGCGGACAATGCACAGGCTATGGATACAACCCATCAAGCACCGTCCACTAGCATGAATGGAAAACTTGGAGGGAGATTTATATTGAAAGTGCTCATGTGTGGATAAAAGTGCACAAAAGCACCTATGGAAAAACGGGAGCTGTGCAACCCGTATGGGCATTAGCACCCTGGTGTATAAACAGCCTAGGTATCAACCCTCTTGATGCAGGCAGACACAGGACACCAGTTACCTTTCCCATGTGCCAATTTATCAGGCGCCATTCAGAGGTATGCGCACTTTCCCCTTTGCCTGCAACTTGGCAATAATGGTGGGCCCAAGATGTGGAATACCCACACACTCTCTTTACAAGTACAGTGGTACCTCTGGTTACGAACTTAATTCATTCCGGAGGTCCGCTCTTAAGCTGAAACTGTTCTTATCCTGAGGCGTGATTTCCGTTTGCATCCTGGGGCAAAGTTCGCAACCAGGAGCAGCCACTTCCAGGTTAGCGGAGCTCATAACCTGAAGCATTTGTAAACAAAGATACCACTGTATGACTGTTTATCACCATTCTTGCTGTTAGAGGGGAGTGCTGCTCCCCTGTAGGACTACAGCTAAGTACAACGTCCTGAAATGTCTGAGTTAGCAGTAAAAATATTTGTTTGTCATAAAGCCATGGATATAAACATGCAACATTTTTCTGCTGAGCTATCACAGTCAAGCATTTGAAGTGTGAATAAACACAGAATGCAGTTATTGCTGGCACATTGTGCTGAACTCCAGCATGGAATGAAACATCAGGAAATATTGATAGAAATGGGCCACAGGGGAGAAAGCAGCCTTAAATTCTAGGGGGAAATGTTGAGGCTTAGGGTCACTTTCTGGTGGTTTCCCTTCATTAATGCTATTTCAGGGCATTTCTTGACAGAAAGACATCCTAAAAGAGTTAATAGTAATTCTTAGCATTTATATAGCATTGCAAAGAGCTCACAGGGATTGCTTTGTTTATAATCTCTACAACAACCTTGCAAAATAGGCCAGTATTATTATTCCACCTATAGGAGACGGTGGAATGAATCTGAGAAAGTGACCCTCTACAATGAGCAATACAGGTAGGAGAGTCAGGATCATCAGTCAGTGTGATCTTCAACATGCCTGGCTTCCAGCACATGTCTACACAGAAAAACAGCTTCTTCTTTTCAGCAGCCTTGTTTGCTTTGAGCATTCCCCCCATCCATTCCTCCTTGTTCTCAGAAACATAAAGGATGGTTATTTTATTAGCTTAGTGGTTTAGCAGTTTCCAAACGCTGCTTTGCATACTGTTCCAACAGCTTACACAACTGGGAAATCTTGAGACAAGCTTTATGACAAGACTATTCCTCACACCACGGCTATCAGTGCCTGGTAAACATAAGATTCAGCTCATATTTCACCACAACAGAAAGAAACTTTTTAAGTTTAAAACATGCAATTTGAGGTATTCTTCTCTAACACTTCTACTTTTATACAAAAGTGTCAGTTATTATTGACTTAAAGAAGATTTCCCTTGATCCCTAGATGCAGTCTCCAGCAAGCGCTCTCTGGTAAGTGAGCCCCAGCAGAGGTTTAAAATTACAAAACATGCAGCATGTGGAAATATGGGCTTTTAGACCTTTAAAATATACCCTTTTAAAGTTGCTTTCAAAGCTTTTCCTATAGCACAGAAAAGACCACACAGCTTGGTAAATTTTAAAAAAATGGTTTACTTACAAACTTTTCAAAGGTCAGATTTATGTGCTTTTCCATACAGCAGCAATAAAACACAGGCAGGAAAGCTTAGTTACAAAACTTGGTAAAATGTTTCTAAACAAGTGGTCTGGGCTTGTAGTGATCAGTCCAGACATTTTCTCTAGTCAGATTCACATGGTGGAAGAGAGTGGACAAAGAGAAATTGCTGACCCTTCATCACTCATCAAGAGGGGGCGTGACCTAGTCGAGTCTGACAAAACAGTTTACAATATGGTTGTAACCCCTTCATGCATTAACTAGAGCTAAGCATGCTGGTTATATAAGGGAAAGTAGGTAAAATGGAAATTATATCAGATACAAATACTCAGTGCAGCGACCAAGGGTGGGAGACATTTTTGTGTACTCTTAGTGAATGTCTCTCCTCAGAACTTTCTTCACCAACCTGTGTTGTCATCAACTAGCATTTGCTAGGCCTTTGGATTCATCTCCTAAATATGTATTTAAGGAGCACAGTTTATCCAGAAGACTTGCAATTCTAAAATACATAAATTGCAAAGCTGTTCTTCCTCCTTCCCCCTCCCCACTCGTCCAACTGGGATTTCCTCTTTCAGGTCACTGTAATATGTTTTATTCTGAATATTGTCTGAATGGAAATTAGCTGTCTGTACCACATATCAACTGATGACTAACAGATGTCCAAAGTCCTCCTGACAAATTTAACTTCAGAGTTCAGTTGGAAAGATTAAGATAGTAAGTCATAAATCATGTCACTCTACTGACAGGACAGGAAGAATGCCAGTTTACCTTGGTGAGGAGCTCAGTTGTAAACATGTCACTGTGATTTCAGAGGCCACACATTGAATCATGCCTTCAATATTTTCCTGGGGGCGATGCACTGAACCACAGGAAACTGAATGGGACCTCAGTCAGTGCTGTTAACTCTCCGTGTGGGCACAGAATTTAGGACAACCCATTGCTTTAATAAATACGTTGTAAAACGGAAGAATGAAGCCATTGATTAATTCAATGGGATTTTAATTCAACACTGAAAACATTATCCAACTCATTTTACAAGTCATTTGATCTCTATAATGGTGGCCCCTGAGAATTCCAGCTTCCTTAAGGACCACAATATAAGGAGGAATACACTCCTTTTGAAACAGCATGAGCCTTTTAATTTCCTGTATGCAACCTCTCATACTGTTTCTTACATTATTCCCCCTACCTCATTGTTCTGTTGCATTTTTTTAAAAAAGAAATTAATGCACTCTGCTGGATGTTTCCATATAATTGCCCCCACTAGGATCTTGTTAACTAGAGAACTTTAGGTAACAATTAATCACGTAGGAAAGACTATAAGGCTGTTGCAGTTTTTTTTTTTTAAAAAAAGTGGCTCTGTCTGGACCCATTTCCACAACCAAATAACAAACTCACTCCAAATCCCTTATTTGTTTTTTACATCAAGAAGTTACACATAGAATGGAAACAAGCTGAATAAAAGAGAATAAAATATCCAGTACAATTTGGAGCTTTGACCAAGGGCACAAACATATGGAAGACAACATGTACACATTACCAAAGCCTGAGAATTGGGGTGGGGGAAAGAGACTTGTTCAGGGGAAATTGAAACTAAATTGTGGGTTTATATATTTATGGCAACTTATTTTCCTGTATCTATACGGAGGAGAGAATGAGCACAGCACTTACAGATGTGTGCTTCCTTATGTGACAAGTAGGGATGGGGAGAAATTCAATTCAGTTCATGTTTAAATGCGGGCTTACCTAATTAACACCTTCCCAAACAATAGGCCAACCAAATTACAGCCATCCTTCAAAATTCATGCTCCTCTGAATTTTGCAATACAGTTCTCCAGCCAAGTAATGTGTACCAACATGAATATGTGAGGGGAATGTGTGCATATAAATGCATACATTACTGAAAATAAGATTTTAAAAATGCATTATAGTAGGCAACATTGCTTACAAAACTGTGTGTGTTAGGATTTTGCACTAAACTGCTGATGAATTTTCATGAGGACTTCAAAAAGAAATTCACAAACTGATGTAGAAATGTGGAGAACAGAATTTAAGAATAGAAATATGAGAAGCCTGAGTGAAACCCAAATTTACCAAGTCCCGCAAGAATGGCAAATCCCTGATCTCCTTAGTTCCTGCAGGCATTTCCTGTGCTGAGGCAGAAAGAAGCAACCAAGTGTGATAACTGACTAACAAGCAAGCATAATTCCTCTGGGCCTGGTACAAACTTCTAAAATGGATACCTTTCCTATACGAAAAGGTAATGCCTGTTATGAAAAATTAGAGAACGCTTAGCTTCTTTTGTTTCAGCTCCTTTAATTTCTGGTTACCTGAGTTAGAATCATAGAACTGTAGAGTTGGGAAACACCCTGAGGATCATTTAACAATGCAAATATCAACAGTGAAAACTACCGTAAAAACAAATTCCAAGTTTGGGATAAAAGTCTCCACTTAAAAAGGCTCTTTAGTAGGCGCCAAAAATACCACAGAGATGGCTGCCTGTTGGATATGTAATGGGAGGGAGTTCCAAAAGGGAGGTGTCACCACACCAAAGGCCCGATGTTGACATCGTGTAGAACATACCTCCTAATGTGGTGGTATCTGCAGAAGGTGTGGGACACAGGTGGCGCTGTGGGTTAAAGCCTCAGCGCCTAGGACTTGCTGATCGAAAGGTCGGCGGTTCGAATCCCTGCTGTGGGGTGCGCTCCCGCTGCTCGGTCCCAGCGCCTGCCAACCTAGCAGTTCGAAAGCACCTCCGGGTGCAAGTAGATAAATAGGGACCGCTTACCAGCGGGAAGGTAAACGGCGTTTCCGTGTGCAGCTCTGGCTCGCCAGAGCAGCGATGTCACACTGGCCATGTGACCCGGAAGTGTCTTCGGACAGCGCTGGCCCCTGGCCTCTTAAGTGAGATGGGCGCACAACCCCAGAGTCTGTCAAGACTGGCCCGTACGGGCAGGGGTACCTTTACCTTTTTTATCTGCAGAAGAGGGCCTCTGATCAGCTGGGTAGCAAGGTAATTTTATAGATATGAGTCTGACAAAGCAATATGGCATATTTGTATATTAATGGATTTTTCAGAGAAACAGAACTGAAAGCAAAACCCTCCTACCACTTTTATGAACTACTTTGTAAGCATATGCTTGCTGTAGAAAGCATGATCTGGCATGGTTAGAAGTTCATTTTGCAAGGCCAGGTTCATTTTGCAAGGCCCTTAACACAGGCATGCAGTTTTTGTCTATTTCCTCCATCCCTCCCAGGAGTGCTGAGTATTCCACCACCACCACCACCACCACCACCACTCTTCTGTCCTCAATTTATCTCCTTTCTCCAGACTGCCTGGAGGCCCTGTATCACAGGTTTATATTGTCTCTTATTATTTTTATTAAGAAGGATGGGTTATTGGGCAGGTAGGAGACCCCCAGAAACTGACAAAAGAGATGGACATGTCTGGCACATGTCAACAAAAGGAGCAAGAAATACCAAGTGCGGCCCAGTTTCCATAAATTCTTAAAAACCTGCCACTTTCTCTCTTTGATTTGCTTATTTTACAAGTCCAGAGAATAAAATATGTGATGCTTCACAGCAGCTGCCCCAGGAAATAATTCACTCATTCCACTACTGCAGATTTAAAGGAGAAATAAAACCAGCAAAGGGAGAAAAGCCAATTTCTTTCCAAAAGATCCTGTTTCCCAACAGCTTTAGCAGGCTCTCGTTGAAAAGAATGTTTTTTGGCTTGGTGTCTCTCTGATTCTGGTGGTTTAGCAGAGGATTTTGGAAAATGCATTTCCTCCATTGCTGGCGGCTGGAGCAGATTTATCCTGCAGGCCTGACTTGCCATGTGCTAAATAATTATTTAGGCCTGCAGGGAATCCGAACACATAAATATTTACTTCATAAAAGAGATTCTCCAGACAAGAGGCCAGAGACAAGTTAACTCTGGGTAATCGTTTATGTTTCCTTTTCTTTAAAACAAACAAATTATTATTATTATTATTATTATTATTATTATTATTATTATTATTATTATTATTATTATTCTAGGTTGCCAGAAACTATATAAGAGGGACAGACATATTTCTTTATCCCAAACTCTTCCTATAATGGAGGGTGTTTTGTTTTTTGTTTTGTTTCTTTAAGCAACAAAGAGAAATTGCCTTTTTTTCCCCTTTTGAGTTTTTGGAGTGTGGGCTGTCCCATTGTTAGGGACATCTTTAAACATGAAAGCATTGGAACGCTTTGGAATTTTTATGTTGCTCTTGTCTTCACAACAAACCTGTGAGGTAGCTCCTAGTTATTCCCAGGCTCTTTATCAGAACCCACCCCTCACTGACCTGCTTTGCACGTCTCTTGAGTGCTCTTGCCTGGTGAGAATGTGTTATTGCCTTGTGATATACAGTGGTACCTCTGGTTATGAACTTAATTTGTTTGGGAGGTCCGTTCTTAACCTGAAACTGTTCTTAACCTAAGGTACCACTTTAGCTAATGGGGCCTCCTGCTGCACGATTTCTGTTCTCATCCTGAGGTAAAGTTCTTAACCCGAGGTACTACTTCCAGGTTAGCGGAGTCTGTAACCCAAAGTGTTTGTAATCCGAGGTACCACTGTAATTAATTCTGCTAGCATGAATGGAGAATGGAGGTAGGTGTGTGTTTGTCTATGGGTGTAGAATTCCACGTGAAGATGCACTGATTGTTAAATCACTCTGGGAATTGTAGTCTCTTAAAAACTCTCAGCACCCTCAACAAACTACAGTTCCCATAATTCCCTGTGGGAAGCCTCAGCTGTTTGAAGAGGTGTCTTAGTGCTTTAAATGTATGGTGTGAATGTGGCCTTAGTTGTACAGCTGGAAAAAAGAAAAGATGCTTCAAATTCAATTTTGGACTTATTCCAGGTGCTTTTTGGAAAGAACACTGACGGCGTGAAAACAGGCAACAGCATCCAAAAATTACTAGATATGTACTCAGAGGACATTGATTCTGTTGTTTTTGAAGATGTATTGTGACACTTCCTGTATTTTTTTGTCAACAATTAGGACTTTATATCATCAAAGTCTCCCTCATAGTTGGTGATTTAAATTGCCATGTTTCCAATTGCTGAGACAATTCTTAAACTGTTTTTAACATTTCCCATATTGATGCAATGAGTCAAAAATTAAATGTTTTGCACTTTGTTTCAAGAGCATTAAACAAGTTCAACAGTTTCCGTGACTGAAAGTCCTATACTGCAGGATGGTACTATGACAGGTTAATCAATGATTTTCTTAAAGAAAATATTGAAGAAATCACATGAATTTAATGAATATTGTATGAAAATATTTTGAGTGTTCATTTTGTTCTTTTAAATAAAGCTTAATTTGGGGTTGAAGAGAAGTGTTTCCTTTTTACCTCTATATATACGTATATCATTAAGAAGAAACAAAAAATACTGTTAAATAATATAATAGTAAGAAAAATAGCCCAACTAATTCTTATGCATTTAGCTCCATCATTTAAGACACAGTCACAGTCAAGATAAAGATTGGTCACCAGCCAGCCTGGATCAAGGGATGGATTTGGGCTCTTGGCAGATCATTTCCACAGTGGCGTAGCATGGGTTGTCAGCACCCGGGGCAAGGCAAGTAATTTGTGCCCCCTAACCCTAACCCCCAGATGTTGCACCCGATGCGTCCGGCCCCCCCCTGCGCCCCCCACGCTACGCCACTGCATTTCCACAAGGCATTTGCAACAAGGTGGGAATGAGACTAGGAACCATGGGAGCTGACAAATACTGAATCTAAACAACAGCCCCTCTAGCTCAGTGTTCTCCCTTAGCCCAACCTGGAGCTGCCAGGAACTGAACCTGGAACCTTCTGCGTGCAAATCAGATGCTGAGCTCTGGATGCTCCTTGAACTTGTAAGACTCTGACCAATGAAATGAACCCTATTGCTGCCATCATTTGTTCTTGAGCTACTCAAATATTTCCATTTGTGAGGTCTTTATGGGGATGTATTAGCCATGAGCTAAATAAGACCAATAAAGGACATGGGTGGCGCTGTGGTCTAAACCACAGAGCCTCTTGGGCTTGCTGATCAGAAGGTCAGTGGTTCAAATCCCCGTGATGGGGTGAGCTCCCGTTGCTTGGTCCCAGCTCCTGCCCACCTAGTAGTTTGAAAGCATGTCAAGTGCAAGTAGATAAATAAGTACCTCTCCGGCAGGAAGGTAAACGGCATTTCCGTGCACTGCTCTGGTTTCGCCAAAAGCGGCTTAGTCATGCTGGCCACATGACCCAGAAAAACTGTCTGCGGACAAACGCCAGCTCCCTCGGCTAGTAAAGTGATATGAGTGCCCCAGAGTCATTTGCAACTGGACTTAACTGTCAGGGGTCCTTTACCTTTTTTAAAAAATGAGACCAATAACCACACAACAACTGTGGGTAAAGAAACCCACATTTAGTATATGCACTCGTGGTATATTCATTTCACTTTGAAGATCCATTGGGGTGCTGGTTTCCATTGATTCATAACCTGGAAAATGTCCTGCTATTATTCAGTGCACAGACTTCCCACACAAGTCAGTAAAGGCTTTGCAATCAGATAGATGACAAGACTTAATGCTTTGCATTGAATGTTTTGTTGCATGATCCATTTCTTTCTCTGCCATAAACACTGATGACAATAACAGAGAAGGCATCACATCCCTCAAAACAACAGCAGCACCCCCCCACACACACAAAAAAAACACACCATGCAGTATCAGAACAGGAAGCCTCTGGTTTTACATTCAGGCATTAAGATTTCAGCTTGCAAAGGAGATGGTGCCATGGCATGCATATTTCAGTCATGTGTCTTGAGTTTATCACTCACTGACTTGTGCAGGATGGGAAGATTATTGTTTTTCAATATTTTATTATCCATAATTTCCTAAAATACATGAACAAGTTTTACTCAGATGTGGGAACCAAAGACGGGATCCAAGTTTAGATCTGTGAGCATCATGTAGTCTCACCACCAGATGTGTAACGTTGTAGATTAGGTTATTCCCTAGGAGAACTATTGGAAAGGATACGAGTACATCCACAGGGGATGACATAATGCATTGAGATACAGACTGGAATGACAGTTTGATCCTGTGCTCTGCTAAGCAGCCCAGTGCCAATAGCAATCAGTGTTGCCAAACAGCAATACTGAGATCTGAACACAGAACATTAATCTTGTAAACTAAACTGTGTATTTATCCTGATATCTGCGGCTGACTTAAGCGACTGCACACAATAGTGTAAATAACAGTAATAAGGGGTGGGAGAAAGGGCATTGGATAGTGTGTGTCGCCCACCCTCATCCTCTAAGTTCACAACAACAAATGATTAAATTATAACTGCATCTGTGTGTGATGTAATATGGGGCTGCTTCACTCTTACATGCCAGAATACAGATCAAGCATTCTTGTATCTGCACATTCGGGGGGCGGGGGGACAAAGTGTGATTTATGGTAATTGCATGACCCCAGCATCTTCCTGCTCACAATGGGATTCTGCTTGTAACATTAATTGTAAGAAGACTTACAATAATCATTGTGAGATCTTTATCTGTGTAAAAAAACACCACCAACATGGTGCCTAATTTTCTGTCCTCCACCCATTGTATGGAGAGTGGGACTGCTTTTGACATGCTGGTGCCCTCCTGATCTCTGCTGTTGTTCGGAATGAGGCTAGAGGACTCTCTGTGTTGCTGAGACTACATTCCTTGCATTCTCTACTGCCCAAGCAGCCCTATCCTGTGCTCCTGCTTGCTATGTTGGCATCTGCAAGACCACAGTTAGGCTGGTCTTACATCTGTGTAGTAGTCCAAAACCCTATGTCGTCTCAGCAGCAAAATATATAGCAGAATAAAACTGGTAAGTAACATGACACTCCCAAGCAACATTCCCACAACAACATCCACGAATCACAACATTGCACCAACAATACCTGTGCATAGAAGGGACCAGTCAATGCACATAACACACCCAGGATATATGTATGCATATCCACAATACACAAACAGGTGGTCAAGGAGACATCACATTGTCTCTCACTGTACAAATACATTGGTGCTGTGCACCAACTGACAGCAATATGGTCTTCCTACTGACCATTTGTTGCTTCTGCTTTGTGCAGAACACTTATTGTTTCCATTTGTGTATTCGACTTTATGTAGACCGAACCCAAAGGGTGCTCATCAATGGTTCCTCTTCATCCTGGAGAAGAGTGACTAGTGGGGTTCCACAGGGTTCTGTCTTGGGCCCGGTCTTATTCAACATCTTTATCAACGACTTGGATGAGGGACTCAAGGGCATCCTGATCAAATTTGCAAATGACACCAAACTGGGAGGGGTGGCTAACACCCCAGAGGACAGGATCACACTTCAAAATGACCTTGACAGATTAGAGAACTGAGCCAAAACAAACAAGATGAATTTTAACAGGGAGAAATGTAAAGTATTGCACTTGGGCAAAAAAATAAATGAGAGGCACAAATACAAGATGGGTGACACCTGGCTTGAGAGCAGTACATGTGAAAGGATCTAGGAGTCTTGGTTGACCACAAACTTGACATGAGCCAACAGTGTGACGCGGCAGCTAAAAAAGCCAATGCAATTCTGGGCTGCATCAATAGGAGTATAGCATCTAGATCAAGGGAAGTAATAGTGCCACTGTATTCTGCTCTGGTCAGACCTCACCTGGATTACTGTGTCCAGTTCTGGACACCACAGTTCAAGAAGGACACTGACAAACTGGAACGTGTCCAGAGGAGGGCAACCAAAATGGTCAAAGGCCTGGAAACGATGCCTTATGAGGAACGGCTAAGGGAGCTGGGCATGTTTAGCCTGGAGAAGAGGAGATTAAGGGGTGATATGATAGCAATGTTCAAATATATAAAAGGATGTCACATAGAGGAGGGAGAAAGGTTGTTTTCTGCTGCTCCAGAGAAGTGGACACGGAGCAATAGATCCAAACTACAAGAAAGAAGATTCCACCAAAACATTAGTAAGAACCTCCTGACAGTAAGAGCTGTTTGACAGTGGAATTTGCTGCCAAGGAGTGTGGTGGAGTCTCCTTCTTTGGGGGTCTTTAAGCAGAGGATTGACAACCATATGTCAGGAGTGCTCTGATGGTGTTTCCTGCTTGGCAGGGGGTTGGACTCGATGGCCCTTGTGGTCTCTTCCAACTCTATGATTCTATGATTCTAGATGCGACCATAGGTATGATTATGAGTGACTAGAGTCAGTTCACACTCTTTCCTTATTATGGCTGCGATGGTGGATAGGCAGCAGGTGTTGATGAAACATGAATTGGATAGTCCAGGGTTAGGTTGCCAATGAATCAGGAAAAAGAGGGTATGTCCAGCTTCCTCCCCCTCCTTTTGTGCCAGTTGCCATAAAAGAAAGGTTTGAGGCCATTTCCTTCTCTTTGGCCAGCTTTTCTTTAAAAGAAGGAAAGCTGCATGCTGTAGATCCTTTTGTGCTGGCCTTCTTTCTTCTATCTCTGCCTTTAGATGTGTTTGAGGCTCTGTCCCTGGACCCAAAGAAACTCGGCTCTAGGGCCTACCCAGAGACGTATTTCACAAGTCGGCAGCCCTAATCCAAGATTATTTTTATTGCTTTAATGATGTTCCAAGCAGCTTCCAGTGTCTTTGATGGAAAGGCAAAACAAAAATATTTTTAATAACACTATTTCTGAGAACACATTGGCAACCACATCCTAAATTGTGCTGCTAGCAAGTGGTGGCCTATTTCTATTTCAGCCTGATCTTTACCATCAAAAGAATCTAGGAAGAAGAAGGGGTTCTCATCTTGAAAGGGCCTCAGGCTGAGCAGCAGAGCCTATTTTGGATGCCAGAGCTCAGCTCTAGAACACGTTAAGTAAAAAATAAAGCAGAGTGTTTCACCTTGGGCTGAAATCTGCTCTTTTGAGGCTAGGTGAGTGGAAATGTGGAAATGTGCCAGTTACACAAGATTAACCAGTGTTTGGCTTAACTTCATAAAGCAAGTAAACAATTAGGGTGGGAAACAATATTTGTATGTGTTCCTCTTATGATTTCATTCTTACGCTCCTCTGTGGCTGAGTCTCATGCTGCTCCAGCAGCAACTAAATCATAAAATCATAGGGTGGGTGTGGATCACCTCTGACATCGCTACTCTCACACCTCATTATTTTTAAAATCAAGCAGTATTAAAAAAATATGAATTCCCCCCCCCCCATATGGCGGGCATCCATGATGTGTTATTTGCCTTCCTTGTGAAGATCCCACAATGGTGAGCCACAGATGTCACAAAAGAAAGAGCAGGTTCTTGTTTTGCCTTTGGTTGACTTTGGCCATATTGTCATCACTAGCACATGCTTGACGGCAGAGCAGTTGGACAGCACACCTGGCTGTAGGCTGCCAACAAGTAGTCAATTGTGCAGCCTGACACTGCAAATTCTGTGCCGTAGGTTGCCCATATCCAGACTACTTTAATGAGCAAGACTGGTTCCTAGCTGTGGAAAGCCTTCCTTGCCTTTTCCCAACTGAGCTGCTGCTTGAGACAAAGGTGGTGGTGATACAGGGATGCAAATGTTGGTGAAGCAATGGGAAACAAGCCTGAGGCACTGTCAGACTTGAAGACTGTATTAGGGAAAGTGGGCAGATTGATGTCCTGATTCTTTTGAACCACTGTATGAATGAGTGGTCTGTTTGCAAATGCATTCTTCAATGTTGGTTTTATATGGACGCCATGTAATTTCTGTTCCTGTAGTAGGTGAATGTGATTTTATTTTGAGAAGCTTTTGCAAGCCACCCTGAGAGTTTCTCAAAGCTATACAATGGGATATACTGTAGTATTTTTGATAAATAAGAAATAATTGTATTTATTATCCTGTTCCCCACATATTTGGTTGGAAGTGGCTCAGCAAAACTGTTCCATCAGGCTGGTCCTATGGAAGAAGAAGAAGAAGAAGAAGAAGAAGAAGAAGAAGAAGAAGAAGAAGAAGAAGAAGAAGAAGAAGAAGAAGAAGAAGAAGAGTAGTAGTAGTAGTAGTAGTAGTAGTTTGGATTTGATATCCTGCTTTATCATTACCCTAAGGAGTCTCAAAGCAGCTAACAATCTCCTTTTCCCTTCCTCCCCCACTAAAAACACTCTGTGAGGTGAGTGAGGCTGAGAGACTTCAGGGTGACTATCCCAAGGTCACCCAGCAGCTGCATGTGGAGGAGCGGGGAAGCAAACCCAGTTCACCAGATTACGAGTCCACCACTCTTAACCACTACACCACACTGGCTCTCTATGGAGTGAAGCTGCTGATTCTGAGTGTCATGAAAAGGCAGCAAATTGCTAATTGTTGCCTTCCCCTCACTCCCTGGCTAAATCTGAGTCCTTAAGAAAAATCTCATCTGAAAAGCAAACATTAGCACGTCAGAACACACAAGTCATATACAGGGTGCAGAAAGCATTTTTTAGTACGTGTATGTTAGAGAGATGCTGAAAATTACCCAAGCCACAAAGTTCAAATCTGCCTCAGAACTTTGCTAAAGTTCATGACACTTGAGGTCTGGATAGAGCTGTAAACAACAAAAATAAACCCTATTTTCATTTTCTCTCTCAAACATGTTCACCATAATCTATTGAGCAAAGACAAACACCACAATTCAATGAGACTTCAATTTGAGTGTATAGCAAAAAAAAATCCACACTGAAGAAGAACATCAGAGTCCTTTACAGCTGCATCAACATTATCTGTAAAATGGCATGACACCAGTTGAAGCTTTGGCAATGAAACCCAAGTCCCAGAGTCAGCCAAGGTCTGGAATTGGGCCATTTCCGAATTCTCATGTAAAATGATGCTGCCATCTTGCTTACTTTCCACTGAGGTTTTCCACAAATTAACAGCTGTAGCAGACTCTTGGAAAACATGAGCTCTTTCCAAGCCTTTCTTCTTTCAAATGTGCTCCCCCCCCCCCCCCCGCTCCTTAATTTCACTTTGCTCCATATGAAGAGGGAGAGAGGAGGAGAGAGAAACGAAATCACAAATAAAAAACAGAATATGGGGGCGGGGGAATGCCTGGAAGAAAATTCTGTTTGTGCTTCCTTGGGGGGGGGGGAAGAGAACCCAAGAAAAGTGTGTACAAAAAGGTTGATCTCCTCATCACCACTATCTCATAGTATAGAAGAAGACATAACCTAATGAAGATATTTAAAGGATGTACTTTTGGGGGCATTCTGTTTATCTGAGAATGTGTTTAAACATGGTGAGATTCCCATTAAAACCAAGAGCTAAATTCTCACTTACTGTTTAAACCCTAATATTAGGCCAAAGTGATGTGTTTGAAGAGCTTTAATCTATTCTGTATAATGAAGTACATTCCTTTTTAATGGTGTTTTATGTTCTGCATTTTTATTAATACTGTTTTGGTTCTAATGGGCACAGCAACCCTAATCCAAAACGGACTTTGGACATGCCTGGTAGAGCGACTTGGATGATTACATGGTAATGACAACTGTCACATTAGAAGTACGTCCTTTGTCCTTTTCAGACATTAGAGGGCTTTCATAAACATGTGAAGTGAGGGGGGGGAGAGAGAGCTGCATGACAACAGCAGGCTCCTCCCCTGCCTGGCATTATTAACATGCATGAAAAGAGCCCCAAGCTGTCCTAACCAACAGGTGAATGCATTATAAAGAAAGAGAAATCTATCCCAATTAGGAAACTTTGTGACAATCTCGGAGAAGTGGTGAAAAGGTCAAGTGGCCTTTGTTGTTGTTGTTGTTGTTTAGTCGTTTAGTCGTGTCCGACTCTTCGTGACCCCATGGACCAGAGAACGCCAGGCACCTCTGTCCTCTACTGCCTCCCGCAGTTTGGTCAGACTCATGCTGGTAGCCTCGAAAACACTATCCAACCATCTCGTCCTCTGTCGCCCCCTTCTCCTTGTGCCCTCCATCTTTCCCAACATCAGGGTCTTCTCCAGGGAGTCTTCTCTTCTCATGAGGTGGCCAAAGTACTGGAGCCTCAGCTTCACAATCTGTCCTTCCAGTGAGCACTTTAGACTGAGCTAAATTCATTGACCATTCTCTAAGTCTAACCCAGGGATAGTCAACCTGGTCCCTACGGCCCACTAGTGGGCGTTTCAGGATTCCAGGTGGGCGGTTCTGTGGCACATGTTACTGCAGCACTGGTGCGCAGTAAGGAAATTTTACCATCAAGAAAGATGCATTAGTGGGTGGTAGGTATGAAAAGGTTGACTACCCCTGGTCTAACCTTTTTCAGGTCAGGCTATGAATCTCATTGATGGGATTTTGCATGAATTTTCTACAGTCATGGGCAGCTGTACTGTCAGTTGCTGCTGGGATCTGGGGGCAGCAGATCACTGAATCCACTGAGTTGCAGGTGGCAGCTTCTCAGCAAAATAATCTCAAATTCTGGACTGACTGTACCAAACCAAACTGTCCACTGGATCCTCCTAGGCTGATAGGAAGGAATATGAGAGTTCCTGTTCTAGTTAAGTTTTGCTCAGATAACAAAGTATTCCTAAGCTCTGGTGTGGGGTTGCATCCTTTAGTTGTCGTTCAGTCCAGGCTTGCTTCTTGATCCTGAGTGTCCACTAATAATAGACTCGCTCTTCAGTCCTAACTAGCTTGGTCTATGGCTCCTGTTTTTTGGCTGCTTTGCCCCAGCTAAGCATTGTGTTATGTTGTCCCATAATCTCTGCATCAGATTGGTACACAGTAGAGACAAAACTCTACTGAGATGAGAGTATCTCCAGGACTAAATATACCACTAAAAGCACACATTATGCTTAATAGGAGTCACATCAACACCATACATTTAAAGCACATGAGTTCCCCCAAAGCATCCTGGGAACTGTAGTTTACCTCTCACGGAGCTACTTTAAATGTGCTTTAAATGTATGCTGTGGCTGTGACTAGGAACATGCCACTAGTGCAATCAATCCATTTCTTGCAACCGTGTGAATATTTAATATATATGAATTGAGGAATCAATCCGTTTTCTCAATAGACTGCTGTGAGTATGGGAGAGCAGAGCACTGCATTACTTTGCTTATGGAAAAATCAACTGAATGAAGTCAAGGCCAGTTGTTGTTTTTAATTTTAAAAAAAGTAAATTTGGAAAGTATAAAACCAGGTCATCCCACCCATTTGTGCTATTTTAAAAAAACAAACCATTGCATGTTTCAGGTGTTCACGAATCCAACATCACTAGAAAAGAAATGGACCGTCAAAAATGCTTTCCAGTTGATCACAAAACCCAACATGATTATTTCTGGCATTTGGTTTTGTCATAAAGTGACACTTATTTTGTCAACCAATCTCAAGCAAAACTGTGGCTCTGCCACTTAAGGACCTGTCAGGCAGATACAGACTATTCATTTAATTTTTTATAAGGCCTTTCTAGATCTGACCCTGTTCTGCCACACCAGACACCCACAACTGCCCTTCCTGCCTGTTCTGAATTTGTGACAGGATGACAGAAGTTCTCAGAAAGGTACTAGTCAATTTGAAGACTCTTGGGATAGAGCTGGAGTTATTTCTATGAAGAACAAACTTTTGTACCTTAGCTGTCAAGAGCAGTCAGGTTCTTACTGTGGCAGGAAGGTAAACAGCGTTTCCATGTGCTCTGGCACTCATCACAGTATTCCGTTGCGTCAGAAACAATTTAGTCATACTGGCCACATGACCCGGAAAGCTGTCTGTGGACAAACACCGGCTCCCTTGACCTGAAGTGAGATGAGCGCGTCACCTCATAGTTGCCTTTGACTGGACTTAACTGTCCAGGGGTCCTTTACCTTTACCTTTTTTACGTTTACTACCAGGTAGGTTAGGAGGGACGCGGGGGGCGCTCTGGGTTAAACCACAGAATCTGCGGTTCGAAGGTCGCAGTTCGAATCCCTGCAACAGGGTGAGCTCCCGTTGCTCGGTCCCAGCTCCTGCCAACCTAGCAGTTTGAAAGCACGTCAAAGTGCAAGTAGATAAATAGGTACCGCTCTGGCAGGAAGATAAAAGGCATTTCTGTGCGCTGCTCTGGTTCGTCATGCTACCCACATGACCCAGAAGCTGTACACCGGCTCCCTTGGCCAATAAAGAGAGATGAGCGCTACAACCCCAGAGTCGTCCACAACTGGACCTAATAGTCAGGGGTTCCTTTACCTTTACCTTTACCAGGTAGGTTGCATACATGAACATGATTTATAGTTAATAAAATGTTCTTTTAAAAATAAAACAGCAACTAGCAATAAAAGAACACTGTTCATCTCAAAGCATGCATATAATCTCAGGTCAACATATCCCTCCCCACGGCTTTTCGTTTGTAATTTTCTGTATATGTTCAAAGAGTAGCTGTTAAACTTTCACTTTTAAAGCCCATAATCGTATAACTGATGAACAGCGCTATTAATCTTTGCATTCCAAAATGCTGTAACCTTGCAAAAGTTACAATATTTGTAGTATGAGTTGTACCAACATACTTGAAAATAATCCATATTGAAATTGCTTCTTTCCAAGCAAGATATTTAAGATTAGGGCATTAATTTATTGGAAGAGATAGGAAGGCTACTCATGCAATGAGGTTCTGCTGAGATTCACAACATAATAACACAAGACAGAAACACAAAATACAACTTCTCCCTCAGTTGTTGGCATCGATCTGTCTCGAGAGACAATGGAGTGTGCCTCCAGGGGTGAAGTCAAACCACTGTGTTAGCAGCACCCTTGGGTGTGGAGGGGAAAAACTGAATGCAGGTACCCAACATGAATGGAATGGGCTGCAGTCAGGAAGAGGTGGTAAGACAGTCTCATTTACACCAACAAGCCCCTGAAGTAGAAATTTGTCACATTTTGCAAAAGTACTTATCAAATGCTTCCACACTGAGAATTGGATGTATAATTGCCACACTTTGTTCATTCGCTTTTTAATGTGATATCTACTAAAGGTGGGGAAGATGCAAGGATTTGTTCCAAACGCCATGAAACTGACCAAGTAATTGAAGGAGAAACTGCCCAACCCCAGTTCTCTTTCTCCAGATAATTCCACTGACACTTCATGGGCCTGACTTCAGATTGGACATGCTTAGAACACTTTGGTTCATTCGTGACTCCTTCTTCTTTTAAACTTTTTACTAAAAGAACCTTTGGGTTTGGTTTGGCTTTTTGACTACTGTTCAGGAATAAGAATACTGTTGCGTGGAATGATACACTATGAGGTAATCTTTTTAACAAGTCTGCTTCAGTTGCTACCTTGGAGTTGTTGAAGGAATGATCCACCCACTCTGTAGAAATGTGTATTGGTCTGTAGTTATTCCACTGCTGTCATGGGCGTAGCCAGGGAGGTACAGGGGGACAGCTGCCACCCCCAAATCAAGTAAATAAATAGAAATACTTAACTAACTGACCAATTGCATCACAGATATCTTGGTTCTGCCCCCCCCCATAAAGCCTGCCCCCCTAAAATAAATTCTGACTATGCTAAAGTTGCCAAACGTCCATGAAAACCTGGACATGCCCTCTTTTGGGGGGCAAACATGCCCATCAAGGTGGATTTTTGCATTTTAAAGGAAATAACAATTCTTGGGGATCAGACTCAGGCACAGGCTGCTCTGCATGCCACAGCTGCCGGGTGCCAGCCCCTCAAGCCCATGCCCAGGCACCTCTTTCCCTGGCTTGGGCTGGCAGCGGCTAGGGTCATCCTCTTCTTTGCTCTTCAAGATATGGCAACCCATACAGCTGTCTACTATAATGGTGGCCTCCAGTGACTGGCAAAGGAGTTGGCCATTTACTTTAGCAGCAGCCATTTTGAATTTCCCAAAATTTAAAAAAGAATCTTGGAGCAGGTGTTGCGGAGAAAAACAACATGGCAGCCACTCCTATTCTTCTCCCCTGCCAAAAGAAATTCACCTCACCCTGCCTCCCCCCCCCAAAAAAAAAATTATAGTGCTGAAACAAAACAGCCGATTTCAAGGTTGGTGAAGCAGCCTTGGCATCTGTTAGCATCAGAATCAAATCATTGTTTCCTATATTCCTCTTTTCAGACTGCAGAAAATCTACCTCTTTGAGAAAGAATGGTAGACTCGTATAATCTCTGGAGGTGTAGATCTCATAGACATGTAGGGCCCCTTTCTCACTAACACTGAATGCATGACAAGTGAGCATCTCCATTCAGGAAGGACAGGGCTGGTAGGCACATTCCCACCATACCATACCATACCATACCATCCCATCCCATCCCATCCTATCCCATCCCATCCCATCTCCACTGAACATGCAAAGGGGGTTCATTTGAACGGCTAACAAAACAAGCTCTGCTGATTGAAGCCTAAGTCAAAAGCAATGCCTTTTGAAGTGATCAGCAAATCTTGCCATAGAAGCCTTCTGGAACCACTTCAATCTATTCTGTCAAGGAAAACTCGTTCGGTCAATAAATAATGCAGATAGAGGAGGCTCACTCCTCCTTATGCATTACAATATCACACTACAAACCTACCTATCAATCATTTACACTTTTCTACCACCTTTCAGGAAGGCAATTTGGAAGCACTTTATAGGCCTCGCTGTCAAGCAACCAGCTAAAAGAAAAAGTGAAATGGATTTCAGGACATTTAATTCACAATAGGAAACAATCCAGCCCTGACAACACTAAATTCTATTGCAACACTAATTTTATTCTACAGTAAAATCTATTACAATGGGGATTGAGGAATCCATGGACTCATGTATTCAAAGTAGAGCAAAACTGAAGATCCCATCAGCACAAGTATTTCTCCTTTGATGATGGAATGTTCTCCTCCTCTCCTCTCCTCTCCCCACATCTCCTAAATCTGATTGGGGAGGGTTGCCCTACACTCTGGAGCAGTTTTCAGGATGGCAGAGGGTAAGGGGAATTCCTTTGCATGGTTGCAGAATTTTAGCTGAATACAGCCCAAAGTCTTTATCCTCTTTCACATACTGTGTTTGCAAAATTTCTCAAACTTGTGTTTTGAGATAAATCTAGCACAGGTGCTATTTGCCTAAAATTTGGAGAAGAGTGTAACCCACCTGCAAGTTCCGTTCCATTTGAGTTCTTTAGTCCATTCCTTCTTCATCCCTACTCCAAGCATTCTGTTCTCCACCCTCAGGCTGGAAGCAAACCCCATAAAAAGTATCCAAGTAAACGTGATAAGTGGAATCCAATTTGACATTGATGTGAGTGATTTTGTATTCAATGTACTTTGCAAAGAGCTCCTGAGGGTTTCTGCAACTCCTCATGGAGGCTAGACTATAATAAGCCCTTCATTACTTGGAAGAGATCTTCTGGGACAGCATTATGCAGACACAATGTTGATGGAAAAGTAGACTCTCCTTCCCACTATCTTTGCCACAAGATAGCCTCTAAAATGTGATCTGGCCTGGGTTGGGTTGGAATTATCTTGAGTCTTTCCATAAACATTCTGTGAATCTAGCCATTTCTTTGCCCCAAGTCCTTATATTACAAGGTGCTGAACAGACACTTGCCAGTGGGAAAGGGTATCGAAACAATAATGTCAACCACATAAGACATCTCCCCATTTCAGAATTTGACTAGGCTTCACCTGGATAATAGACCATGGGATCCCCATTAGAAAACCACTTAGATCCATCAGCTTCTGGACTGGCCCATCCTAAATGATCCTGTATTTTTGCAGACATTGGAAGTTGCTATAAGCTTATTCCCATCCAGAATTTGTACTAGATTCCATAACAAGATAACTATGTTAAATATATCACCCAGTAATCACATTATCCAGTACAAAATCTCAGATCAAGTGTATGACCCACTAAATATGTGCAATCAGTTATAATTTGGGATATGCCCATGGTTGTCCTGGAGACAACGTATTATTATTATTACAGTGGTACCTTGGTTTACGAACTTAATCTGTTCCGGAAGTCCGAAACCATTCTTAAACCGAGGCACGCTTTCCCTAATGAGGCCTCCTCCTGCTGGTGCCCTTCCACTGTTCGGATTCTGTTCTTTCTGGAAAGTAATTTCGTTGTCCCTGAGAGGGGGCAATGACAATAAAGATATTATTATTATTATTATTATTATTATTATTATTATTATTATTATTAGACTGAGGTAAAGTTTGCAAACCGGGACACTACTTCTGGTTTTGCAGAGTTCGTAAACTGAATCATTCGTAAACAGGACTGTTCTTAAACTGAGGTACCACTGTAGCATCATCATCATTTTTATTTTTATTTTTATTTGTGATATCATAATGATGATGATATGGGTGTCTTTTCTCTCGTTGCCCTCATCATGTTAACACTGCTTGCCTTCCATGTGATGGGATGAAGGAGGAATGCATGGTACCCAATTTATTTTCCTTTCAGGACTGAGCCTGAGCTGGTTCTCAACCCACAGTCTGTTATCTTTTGCTCACACAGCCCTTCTGAACTTAAAAAGGCTGTCATAGATTGTGTGTGTTCCCTGACTCATAGGGAAGTCCCCATGGGGTTTCAGCTGCAGGCTGTTTTAAGCAAACCAAGCAATATAGTGGAATCCAGAGGGGGGAGGAATCTTTACAAAGTGGGGAATTTGTACTCTGAGGGCAAGGTTTCCTCCTTCTGTCTGACATGTACTCTGAAGGAAAGTATGATTACAGCCACACCACAGGTTTAAAGTGCTTTGACATTCAAGTCCTCTTCCCATGCAACTCTAGGAATTGTAGCTCTGTGTAGAGGTCCTAAAAATTCTCAGAACAAATCTCTTTTCTTATCACACCTTTGGCACTTCTGTGCAAGGGCACTGATCAGTTGTGCAGCCTGAATTTGTCTGCATGTGATTGAATCCCACCAGAAAACAGTGAGAGTCAGGAAGCATCCTGAATATTTACACTTTAAAAAAAATTATTCGGTAATATTTCTCCTCAATCTTAGGGTTACCTCTTTTTCCAGGACACGGCCTCTTTTTCATGGGTATGTAAAATGAGAGTCATCATAGAGATCCATAGTTAAAAGTAGAGGTCGGCAAATTTGTCCTCTATTTTGCTCTTCAAAATATGGCAACCCTACCAATCTGAGGTTCACTCTTCATTAGCAGACTTTCTGTTTACACAGGCTAAATCTTTCACACATAAAAATCCAAAATGAAAACACTGAAAAGCAACTGGCGCCTTATGGAATGACGAATAAAAAGTCAGTTTCATAAACACTCCTGCTTCTATATAATACATTTCTATATTCCTCACTGCTATAGCAAAGGCCATTTGCATGAAAACAGAGGCTTTGTTTATTAAGCATTCAGCTATTACAGCTGTTCATTTCCCACCTTGGGTAATGATCCCTTGAGTGTGACATCACTATCATCCCCCCCCCCCCCGGAAATTATTATGAAGTCACCAAGAAGAGATTAATACTGAAACTGAGAAGTACCGTATAGCACAAAATAATTATTAGATAAAATGTGGGTGTACTTTTTACTAAATGGGAGTTTTCTATTTCTCTAACTATGCACCCAAATCCATGTGGGAGAATGTAGGAGGGTTCCAGGCATATTCTGGCCTAGTTGCATAAGAAACCACAGATGGGTGCAGCATACACCATATTCACAGGATATTTCAGCTTGATCCAGATGTTGAGGCTGCACATGGTTGCATCCACATGCATCTAAAACACATTTAATGCAAATTTAAAGCACATGGCTTCCACCAAAGACTTTTTTTGTTAAGGGTGTTGGGAATTGTAGCTTTGTGAGGGGCAAACTACAGCTCCCTTGACTCTTTAAATGTGCTTCAAATGTGTCCTAAAGTTATGGTGTTGGTGCAACCTAAATTATATTTATAGCTCATTTTTCCTCTAAGGAGGAGGAAACTAAGTTGTTTAAGACAGCATACACAGCTTTCTCCACCCTCCCCATTTTATCCTCACAAGCACCCTGTGAGGTAACTTAGGCTGAGAGAGAATTCCTGGTCAAAGGACCACCACTGAAGTTTAGGGCCGATTGGGGACTTGAATCTGGCTCTCCCCAACCCTTGTCTAATCACCACACTGGTCTATCAACAGTGTCTGTCACATGTTCTGGAAATGAGTAGAGGTTCTGACCTTAATTTCCTTCTCCTTCTCCCTCCCCATAAGTCGTCTGGTCAACACAATTGCCATTTTTTGAAGAGGCCTCCAAGTGCATCTATGCACAGTTAGGTGGGTCCATGTTCTGTAGCATTATTACCTGGGTGCTGTAGCAAAACAAAAAACAAAAAAACATAGATATTTGTTCCAGGGTATTGCATGATAAAAGTGAGAAACAAATGAGATGTGGAACAGATATAAATGCCATGTTTTCAACATATATCAACTTCACTTAGTACCCTTGTTTCTTCTCTTTCCTTTTATGTATGTGTGTAAAGGTAAAGGACCCCTGACAGTTAAGTCCACTCACGGACGACTCTGGGGTTGTGGCTTTCATCTCACTTTACTGGCCAAGAGAGCTGGTATTTGTCCGCAGACAGTTTTTCCAGGTTATGTGGCCAGCATGACTAAGCCGCTTCTGGTGAAACCAGAGCAGCGCACATTTACCTTCCCGCTGGAGCGTATCTACTTGCACTTTGACTTGCTTTCGAACTTCTAGGTTGGCAGGAGCAGGGACCGAGCAATGAGAGCTCACCCCATCGCGGGGATTCAAACCACCAACCTTCTGATCGGCAAACCCTAGGCTCAGTGGTTTAGATCACAGCGCCACCTGCGTCCCTATGTATGTGTGCATTTAGCCACAAAAACATCCTTTCTTAAAATGTATCGGCTCAGTAAACACCGTTTCAAGAAAGTGGCCTGCAATCATTTGCAAAAGCCTGGAAGATCCTCACAGGATCCCATTAGCGTGTCAAAGCTTCTAAAATTCCATTGAATCCCCAACCTTTGGAAAACCACTGACAGAAGGCTATATATAGCAGATGGTCTTGAGATTTCAGTGGAGTTGCATCAGTATACCAGAGTAGGATTTGGCACCAATTATACACACAGACTCTTTTTACAGCCTACTTTGCAAAATAAGTCTGAGGTATTATCTTACGGGCCTACCCACCTCAGGCCCCCGACTGCCTGCTGTGCTTCTGTACACTTGTGCTTCATTCATTACATGCTTGGCAGCCATTCTTGTTGGTATATTTAAAACATTATAAACAACTGCCCGATTCTGTACTTGAAGCAGGGCCCCGGGCTATTTTAAGGACAGAAAGTATTTATTTAATGCCAATAATGACATGGGTAGTATCACATGACTTTTATACACATGGACATCTGCTGGGGGTTTTCCAGAGCCCAGATAGAACCGGTGCAATTGCAAATTGTGGCACTTCCATTTAACCTTACAAAACATTTTATATATGATAAATGTACTTCTTTCTTTGAAGATTGGCTTGTGTAGCATATGGTTCCCAATTAGTCTTCCATCCACTTGGTCTATTAGCTCAATTAGCTTCTGCAGAGGCCTTCAGACAACAGCTCTGGAGTCTGCTGTGGGGTTTCTTCCATCATTCTGCGCTCTTAAAAAGACCAGTGTACTATGCAGAGAGGAAAATATTCCTGATTCTGTTACACCAAAGAACTGAAAACACTTCCCATTCTGTCTTAGCTCAGGTCCAAAAGCTGTAGGCAAATAGCTACTTGCTCAAGGCTTTTTTTTGTTTACTTGGCTAGATAGGATATTTCTCTCTCAGCTTTCCATTTAAAAAATAACTTTCAAGATGGTTTACAATAAAATATTAAATAACAATATAAACTGTCAAAACTGTCATGAAATATCAAATGGTTCATGCCACTGAGTGCCTTGATGAGTTGAGTTCATTGATCTGGAGTGTTATTGGGATACCAACTGAGAGCAGAAGAGAACTGATGTAGCTAAAAGAAACCATATCTCTGAAGGAGTATAATGTCTCATTTTGGACTCATGCCACATACCCTCATCTTTCCTTACTCAAGCAAAACCAAATGTTCAAGACTGCTATTGCAGTCCCTTTTTATTCTCTTATTTCCCATCTTAACTCCTGCACCCCAATATTTTTAATTTCTTTATTTAGAAGACCAACAACACAGATCATGGGAGTTTTAAGGTGAGTTGCAGTCTGTCACCAAAGTTTCCTGCTTAAGAACAAGGCAGGAAACTTTAATATATGCTGCAGGATTTGCATTTGTGCAGATTTTGTTTGTGATTCAAGGAAATAAACTTGTCTACCCCACAACCCCTCTTCAAACATGATGGGATGGCAGCCCTAGCACACGATTCATCCTCTAGGTGTTTGAATTGAAGAAGGCCATTCCTGTTTTAGATGAACACACCACTGGCTTCTGCAAATTCTTTCTTGGGTAAAAAATTATGAGCTGAGATTATTTATTTAAAACTTCCAAATATTGGGAGCAAACTAGAAACAAACTATTGGGCAGGATTCAGCTAAGTTGTTGAGCCCCTTGCACTCCTCAAATCTACTTGGGAGGGTTGTGGGAACTCCCAGAACAGATTTAGGGGACACAGGAAGGAAGGGGGAGCCCCATTGTGCAAGCACACCTTGTTCCATTCATGCACTTTACTACATTGAGTTCCACCCCATTATTTGTTCCAGTCAGACAATATATATATAAATGAATGAAATGGGTTGGTGGTGTTAATCAGATCTGCAAATAATTTTCAGACAAGCATATATTCCTCCTTTACACCAATCTAGTGTGCTACTTTTGAATAACAATGTATTTTAAGCTTTATTTTTTAGCATATATGATCATGATCAGAGTCTTGTTTACATTGGTTTAGTTCACTGTCAGCAGGAAAACAATGGTGACTATTTTTCTTGGATTTCACACACAATCCTATCCCACATTGCACTTCCTCCATAATGAGTGTTATTTTACAGGATACTTTTGATTATCTTGGAGAGAAGTCCCCCCCCTTTCGTTTTTAACAAGAATTATATCAAAGCTGATTATGTTGGCTGCTTTTGCTTATTTTTACTGGATATCTTTTTGTATGTGTATCAGACTCAGATCTAAGCAGCCCCCAAAGACAGACACAGAGCTATTGTTGCATGCAGCGTGCATGACCACTATCCATGCAAACACAGGCCACAGGGTGGGATCGATTCTCAAAAAGGGCTGATTAGCTTGAAATGATTTTCTACATCTGTTACTTCAGAATACACTCACACAGATTTAAAAGTTCACCATAAATTTCCAGTGATCCTAGGTGCTCTGAAACGCAGTGTATGCCCCAGTGCTGATCAGTTGTCAACTCTATTTTGTGGGATTTTTTTCTTGAAATTTCCAAAGGACAACTCAGCCTAATGAAGCACTTTTCTATCATACTAATTTCACTGTGTGGGCTTTAAGCACGTGCTTTAATTCTCCCACTAAAAGCAATGATTACCATACAAATTTTGAAAATGCTACTACCCCTACAGGGGTGGCTAAGCCGTGGTCCTACTGGTGTTGCCATACTACAACCCCCATCCCTAGCTATTGGCCAGGCTCACTGGGGCAGGTGGAAATTTTATTCCAACACTAGGAATGCAACAGGCTTCCCATCCTTGTTCTACAGCGAAGATTGCTAACGTTGCACCCACGAGTACAACAGCACCTTGAGGTCTTCCTCCAGCACTCATGTAGCCTCTGAACATGTTTACCCACTGCCCTCTTGGCCATGAGATGGTGAACATGGTTACCTTTTTCCTCCTGACACTCCTTCCTACTTCCTCTTTGAGTTCTCTGTGCTTTTCAAGGCACCAATTAATTTTACTGAATTCAACTCTTGCCCTGATCCCTTGGGAAAGCTAAGTGTGCTTGTGTACACAATCTCTCTTTCCATCTCTGAGGTGTGGGCTCTTTCATGGTGGCAGCTTTGAAGGAGGAGATTGGTGCTGCTCCAAAGGATTGTGGGGAAAAGTCTGGTGCAGAATGGACAGAGGGTGTGGTGCCCATGACACTCACTCAAAAATCCAAACATAACCACAGACTTTAAAAGACTGGTGGCCTCTGTGGAGTCTGCTGGTTCCTGTTGTACCACTGAAACAACAAACATCAGGTATGTACCACCTTAGAGAAAGGGAAATCCTTTGGCAAGCTCCCTTACTTATCTCTGCATCATATTTGGTTTTACTCAAGCTGTTAAAACTATTCTGTTACTTTTGCAGAATATGAAAGGAGATGAATAAGCAAGGTAAGTCATAGCATTGCCTCTCTAGCTATTGTATGACTCCATTATTTTTGGAGTCATCTAGGGATTTCTCCTTTTCCTCTGTCTTTTCCTTAGGAAAATCCACCCCAAGAGCTTCCCATGAGCCTAAAATAATGCCTACAATAATTCATTCTAAGGGTCATTGTTGTTTTGCTTTACAGAAATAAAACAAATGGTTCCTTTTGCTTTTCCTTAAGCACTTCCCCCAACTTAAGACATTAACGTGGTGTAAATGTTCAAGGTCTTCCACCCTCCTAGGTCTCTAGACACTGTTAAATTAGACACAACTTCCTTGTTTTCTAAGGGGCAAAGGGGTCATATGCAAATGTGTGTAACAAAGCCGTGACTTTAAAAATAAAGTAACTTGTTCAGACTCATACCCAGGAAATTTGGCAGCCAGGATCAAACTACATCTGATGCTAGTCACTTAGCTCTGCTTTAAGTGCGTGGCTGGGGTGTGTGTTCAAACAGATAATGTTGCAGAGAGGGTGGAGTGGGAGAAAATCCAAATCAGGACCCTGGTGTGGGAGCTAGGAAGCCTGAAATTTGCATTACACCCCCCTCCAAATC
Organism: Podarcis melisellensis; assembly: GCF_964234715.1. NCBI lineage: Eukaryota > Metazoa > Chordata > Lepidosauria > Squamata > Lacertidae > Podarcis > Podarcis melisellensis. The sequence continues at coordinate 46,135,808 of NC_138530.1, read as the reverse complement.
CCTTTTAAATGGGACCTTGTTTGGGGAATCACAGTTGATGGTGTAGACCTCCAATATGAATCTTGATCGCATTCGCAGGAGGGCAAAGGGTTAAAGTTCCCCTATCCCCCCCCCCCACTAGGGTCTTAATCTGGATTGGAACCCCCACACTAGCTTTAAAAGAAAATTACAGCAGGGCAGCATACAGGTGGAAAAAATGCCTGGCCTGAACTTGTTCCCACAATTCTCCTTCCCTAAAAATGGCAAGAAGGAAAATGGAAGCCCACCAGTTCAGGAGGAATCAGGAGACTTGAGGAACCAATTGGCACCATGCTGGCCTTATTTAAGAACTCTCCAAGGTTTCTGCTCTCCTCAATCTGAGCAACAAGTCTATAAGGATGGTTCCAATTGGCCTGGTCTCCAGACTGTTGGGACCACACTGTTAAACTCTGACCGCTGTCATTTTGAGCAGAGGAGGTGGAAGAGGTACATAACCGCTATGTCATTTCCTCCAAAACTACTTTCCCTCTCTTGTGGTTTCACATTTCTCAAGAAAGAAGGTAGGTAGGGATGATGTGGTACACTATATAGCTGACAGAGAAATCTCATATTTCCACTTACTGTATAGTTCTTTGCTCAAAATCATAGCCTAGTGAGGCTGCTTTTCCATTAAAAAAAAAAACCCTGTCAGAGCTTCATTGCACACATTTATGCATAATATGCTGACATGTGCCTCATCCTCACAACAATTAAATCATGTCTTTCTTCTATTTTCGATAGGGCTCCTGGCAGTCTGGACCTTGCTGCACCACTGCATACATGGAAAGAACAAAAAGGGTAGGGGTCAAGTGATGTCAAAGAGGGACAAATAAACACATCCCAGATAAACATACCCACTGGTATGGACGGCAAGTGGTAAAATAGCAATGGCATTGGTTGAAGAAGGCAATGTGTGGAAGCCAATTAGTGCCAATTATACATGCAGTGGCCGCTCCCAGTCACTAGTCTAGCAACCACATGCTAGATTAGTTGCAGTGTCTGAGCTACCTTCAAAGGTGGCCCTATGTGGGGCGTATTGCAGTAGTCGAAGCGGGAGATAACCAGAGCATGCACCACTCTGGCGAGATGGTATGTAGGCAGATAGGCTCTCATTCTGTGATTACCACTGTTCCCTTCCTTTTAGAGTGATTGGAATTCAGATCCTTTACTGATTTTAGATGTGCAAGAAAATGCATACAAAACTCTCTCTTTCTCTTTCTTACACACACATGCATGTGCACATGCACAAATCTCCCACAGTAGCGTCAATGAAATATACTTGGAGTCGCATAGTGATTTCATGCTCTTTGTTGCAGCTCGTAAAACAGTGAGTGATTTTCCCCCCGAACTTCAGGCTTTATATACATTATTTACACAATAAGTCCCATCTGATTATCTGATTCTGCTTCCCTCCTGGAGCCTGATTGGGCTTCTCCTGCAGGCCAATCAGTTGTTGCATTCTAGGATCCTACTGGCCTAACAGGCTGATTAATTTCCTCCTGGGTTCTGATTGGGCTGCTGCTGCAGGCCAATCAGGTTGCTGCATTCTAGGATCTTACCTGCCTATTGTTTTAGGACCCAAGCTTAGTACATAACAGTCAAAGTAGCTGTGCATACTAAAGGAGAAAGTTTTCTTCCCATGGAAGAGTTACGATATTTTAACATATGGCCCTGATAATGTCTTTAAGCCTCTTTAGCTACTTGGGCTAAACATGTGGATGCTGTTAAGGCAGGAAAGAAAGCGCAGGCTGAAAAGCAATTTCTACACCAAGCATGCACATGTAGCAAAAAAAGGTAGGACTAGTGTAGGTTTTACATTCACACTACAATATTTAAGCTTCATGTATGAAAGAAATGCCCTTACTGCTTGACATGTCCATAAATAACACGGAGCTGAAGTTGATAGCATACACTTCTGTTTTGTCTGGGATGGTTTTCCTCTGCCTGTCAGCTATCCAAACAGATGGGCTTGGCCACTGTCTCTGCAGTGCCTGCCACATTCAAATACACACACATTGTTTTTGTTTGTTACTATGGTATGTATTTTTGAGTTTTTATATTCTAAATTGCCCTGTGAACCTCAGATGAAGGGTGGTACAGAAATTCATATATATATATATGAGAGAAGCACTGAGTTAAAGAATTGAACTTGAGATTTACTACATGGTGAGTCAGTTCAATGGAAAACTATGGAAAAACTCTAGTGTTCTAGAAAGGAAAGTGCCCTGCTTGCTTCAGGAAGAAGGAAAACAAATTTGTCAGGCAACTTGCTGTTTTATTAACAACATAACAATAGCCTTGTGAAATTTGAGAAAGATCTGGCATTCTCTCTCCAACAGGAGGTAGCCATTTAAGTTCACAAACAGGTGAAGGCATCTTCTGTTATTTCTCTCCAGCTTCTTGTAACCAGGGATATACTGCATCTCAGTGATGGACCTACATTTTGGTGTCCCTGAAGCTTGAAATGTTAGGAGGGCCCCTTCACAACCAGCAATGAGGTCTGAGTAACCAGTGTTCTCTCCTTCCGTGGGGCTGCTGCACAATAGATATCACCACAATTTTTCTGAGAGTTTGCATTTTTCAGTATCCACTTAAGTATTTTCATGAACTCACTTTGTTATAAGGGGGGGGGGGATAATATTAGCCACAGCAAAGCAGCCAACTTACTGCAACACTCTGCTGTACAACATCTGTGCTACTGACTCTCAAACTTTGGGATTGTTGAAATATACACAACAAAAAATAATAATCAATTTGATTCATACTAGAACCTAATTCATAATAAGTATCAACAGGCCTGTCTTGCATACATTTGTCTAATCCTTAAGGCCATCTATGCTGAAGGCCATCACCACTTATGTGTTTTGTAAAAAGAAGTACTTCAAAATATCTCCTGGATGTTTTGCGCCATGAGGAATGTTTCTGTCAAGAGTAATTAAAAGATAAAGGACGGGCTGTTAGTCCTGGACTGCTTCAATAATTTGCATGGATGTTGTCGTGTACCTGTTCTGTACCCTGCAAAGCAGAGTGAAGAGAGTACGGTAAGTTGACTGACAAAGAGGAATATCCAGCTTGTCATGGCATTGTTTGTTCATAGCAACGGTGTGTGCTTTGAGCTGCCATCCGTGTCACAATGATCCATTTTTCCATGCCTTTCAGAAGACGTTGGCCAAGTAGCTTTCACAGGAACTTGTCAGTGCACCAGACACCCAAATAACTTGGCACGCACTGAGATACCCAGCAGTAGCATTTAGATTACTCTAGTACAGTGACATTAACCATGTACTCCAGAGCATGAGGCTTATTCGTGCATCTCAGTTACAGCCCGGTCAGGCTGACGCTCCTTCCCGTCAGACACGAAAGGGCAGAGAACTGTTTGCATACTTAGCCCTTGGCCCTGAACGTATTTGTTGCATGGACTCCAAGGGACTCGTCTGACTCAGGCCTACTTTCTCTTGGCAAGAATGCAACAACACAGAGACCACAGTCCCCTCTCATCTGCCCAGAACAGCCCTGGAAAAACTTCACGGTTGCCAGAGTGCAATTCAAGAGATTCACTCCATCTTTTTAGACTTTCCTTTTAAGCAGGAGACATAGTAGCTGGGATTTCTCCTACCCATTCCTCTTGCACACATCCCTTTGTCCTCACTATTAGTACATTTGTTGTTGTGAACAGGACTCCAGGCATATTGTTTAACAGGTAGTTTTAAAAAGCAGTGCAATAGAACGGGGGCGCAGGAGAAGGAACCTCTAGGGGGATTCTTCCAGAGCAAAATTAATGACATCATTTGCTGGAGTACAAGGGTATTTGAGGCACCCTCCTTGTCCTGACAAGTAAATGAAGTGATAACAGCTTTCAGGTCCCCCTTTTTTTTATGAGGTTCCTGCTTCGCACACAATTTTAATGATAGAACTTCTTTGCAAGATGGTTGCACTTCTAATTAAAAGCTCAAGCTGTCTGAAAAGCTTTCCTGGTTTAGATGTCACGATCAACCATAGTTTAACTATGGTTTCACTAATGATAACTAAGTTGTTTTAACGGAGTTGTTTTATTGCATATTCTAATCATTGGTGTTTATTTTTTAAAGTTTGTGTCATTGGATGTGGCTACAGATTTTTAATCGCTTTACTAAAAATATATTAATAGGAAATCACAGGCCTGGAATAAAAAATCAGTCTTTGCAGCAGTACAGCTGTACTGTTTGTGCAATGTTCAAATGTGCTAGGTTTTTTTTAAAAAAAACCAGAGCAAACATGCTTAAATTCAAGATAAGATTTATGGTCTGGTTTAGCCGAGATGTAGTGTTTGTTTTATGCATACCCATTAATGGGTGTTCTATTCTACACACATGTCCTCCTTCTCTCCATGTCTGCAATGTCGATAGTAAGAACAATCCAAAGCATTAAATGTAGTCTAAGCCACACTTCCTCCCTCGAGTGCTAAACTGCAGCAAGCAGAAATCATTAAAGTGGGATGAGGGGGAGAAATGACTCTTGGCTTTGTCTGAGGCCTCCTGTCAAAGTTAGTCTACAATCTCTGTGTCGGATGGAAACTATTTCCTTTCCACAAGCTCTAAACTTGCAGACAAGGTTTCCTGCTTTCCTGTTAGTGCCTCCACCTACCCAGACAGCTTTGACACTTTTGACTTACTGATCAGTTATTTTCTACCACAACTCTACTGGAAAAAAAGTTTGTATGCCTCCCTAACAGCTGACTAAGCAGTAAAACATGCCCTGTAAGTGAAGGAAGCAAATGCAGGCTGCCCTCTTCGACAACTGACAAATGTTCTTGGTCTCAAATGTTTCAGGGCTTACTGTTACATGTGTAATTTCTGCCAGATGGACGAGCCTGCATTTCACTGAGCTAGCAACAGATACATCCTATTCTCTGCCCCGCAATTTGGGAGGGGAAATGTGTGTGGGCTGGTGAGAGACCACAAGGCACATCCTCTGCAGTGTTGTTGTACTGATCTTTAAGAAGGATAGCTCAGTCGACAGAGCATGAGACCCAGGGTCGTGGGTTCGAGTTCCACGTTGGGCAAAAAGATCCCTGAATTGCCGGGGGTTGGACTAGATGACCCTTGTGGTCCTTTCCAAATCTACAATTCCATGATTCTGTGATCAGTTGAACTTTGGCAATGTACATATCCTGCACCAAAGCATTCCACTTTAATGACAGGAACTGCACTGCCTTCTGTGAGAATATCAAGGCAAGGGGAAGCAAAGTAAATCAAGCCAAATCCTCCCCAGGCAATCATAGTCTCCGCTCCCTAGTCTGCACCCTTTCTTCAGTGTCTTTCCGTATTACTCCTTCTTGAAAAGGAACAGGGAGATTGCTTCTTCCATGCCTTTTAGAAGGCATCACTGTGTTGGAGAAAGGGACAAGGCTTCTCTCTCACCTGCACATGGAAAATCTGAATTCCTAGGTCAAGGACAGTTGCACACTGGAAATGTTGTGAAGCCCAGTGGAACTGTGAGGTTCACAGCCATTCGAGTAATCATGGTCTCAGGGTCTGCATGTCCTTCAAAGCAATGTTGACATTTGTTCAAGTAGCCAGCTAACAAAAGGTTATTGTTTAAAGGAGTGGCACAGTCTGTGTGAGGCCAGATTCAGATCTGAGGGAGCCCTGAACAAAATGTCCTCTGATGGGTCTGTTCCTCTGTTGGTGGGCCATGGTGGGCTTACCTTACCCTTTAAATTTCCCACAATTCCCAGAGCAACACTAGGCCAGGGGAATTATGGGAAATTAAAAGTACGGCTAGATCCAGCTGACTGACACTTCTCAGAGTGATGGGTTGGGGGCGGCGTTAAAAGAGATGCACAAGACAAGCATTTCTAGTCTTCTTTCTTCTTTGGTGATCACTTGTAGCCAAGTGAGATTGCCTTCCACGAACACGGTCTTAAGAGTGAGTCTGTAAGTGACTGTGGAGGCCAGTTCTGGATCCACATGTCCTTCCACAGTGGGGACATAGGTTTCTGGGCGGGAGTTGATCACAGTGAGGGTTTGCCAAACGTGTCTTCCTCTTAGCTTATTTCTCCTTTTTGCCCCTAATTTGTGCTTTTTCAAAGTCTTGGTAAAAGCTGGAGCTCTCACAGGCCAGTATTTCCCAGTTATCAGTGCTTATGTTACATTTTTTTAGATTTGCCTTAAGAGCATCTTTAAACCTCTTTTGTTGTCCACTGGTATTTTGCTTTCCATTCTTGAGTTGAGAATAGAGTAGTTGCTTTGGAAGACGATCATCAGGCATCCAAACAACATGACCAGTCCAATGAAGTTGATGTTGAAGAATCATTGCTTCGACACTGGTGATCTTTGCTTCTTCCAGTACACTGACATTAGTTCCCCTGTCTTTCCAAATGATGTAAAAAAAAAAAAAATTGGAGGCACTGTTGATGGAATATTTCAAGGAGTTGGAGATGGCATTTATAAGAGATTCATGTTTCACAAGCATACAGTAAAGTTGGTAGTACAATAGGTTTTCAAATGAGCATTTTGGTTTCCTTATGAATGTCCCGGTCCTCAAACACTCTATGCTCCATTCGGGAGATAGCTGAGCTCACAGATGCTGGATGCTGGATTTCCGCATCAATGTTGGCCTTTGTGGAAAGATAACTGCCCAGGTAAGAAAAGTGATCAACACTTTCCAACGTTACACCATTAAGCTGGATTTGTGGCATTGTAGTGGGGTTGTTTTGTGCTTGTTGGTGTTGCACTTTGGTTTTTTGGATATTGAGCGATAGGCCAAGTTTTCCATAAGCTTCTGCGAAGATATTTAGGATGGTTTGGAGCCCATCCTCTGAGTGTGCACACACTACATTGTAATCAGCATACTGAAGCTCTATGACGGAAGTTATGGTAACCTTACTCTTTGCTTTCCGCCTACTCAGATTAAAAAGCTTTCCATCTGTTAAATATATTTCTACCCTGGTGGGGAGTTTCCCTTCAACAGAGTGTAGGATCATGGCAATGAAAATAATAAATAGAGTTGGGGCGATAACACATCCCTGTTTAATGCCTGATCCCACTGTGAATGGTTCACTTTGAGAGCCATTGTTATCCGTGATAGTTGCCATCATGTTATCGTGGAGGAGCTGAAGGATGTTCACAAATTTATTTGGGCAGCCAATTTTGTAGTGAGTGCAGTCTCAGGAATCCTATGCTGGGTGCTGATGCCAGTTCTCTGCATGTAAGAAGTGTTCATGCCCAGGCACTGGTGACGGTGTCTCTGGTGCCCTAATTCTTAGAGCTTAGATCAGTTCTAGGAAACCAGGGGAAGTAACTCAAAGTAGCTACATCTTTGTGGCTTCTTTACATAGTTGCAGCTTAAGTTGTAAATAGGACAGGCTGTACTCTCTATATACATGAAAAACACATCCAAAATCAGCACAGAGACACAACATTTTGTGCCCAGAAAACGCTTCGTAAATGTACCTCTGAGTCATGAAAGTGATTCCAAATGCAACATTTGGTTATCCTAGACATTTTGGCAAGGCCAGAGATAAAGGAGGACAAAGGGTCGGGGTGGGAGGCTGACCACGTGGGAGAAGAATGGAGGAAATAGGAGCAGAGGGTCAGGAAGCCATGGGTGGTGCAGGGAGTTACCCAGAACATAACTTGGGTTATTGGAAACTGTCCATTTGCTTTTGATCCTTAACGTGACCCTGCCCATATGTCTTTTTCGATTAGGGCAAGGAACTTTCTCTATTTAAAAAATGACAATTAACTGAGATGCTCAGAGCACATCTGTGTTCAGAGTCTAAACTTCCTTCGCACTGACACACAGAATGACACATGAGCATGCTTGCAATAGCTGGAGCTTCCACTCTAAGCATTAGTCATGCTTCAGGTTGAGCAGTATCAGACACACGTCATCACATCTTGTTTTGTGTTTAACAGTATATAGCTCTTGGTTATCTAATCCAGAAAAGTCACCTTCTTACCAAGCCGCTTATGAGAACATAGTAATTGCTTTATTTGTCACATGACACTTAACAGCGTCTGAATGGATTTGGATTTGCAGTCCCTAAACCAATTTCACCAAGGTTTTGTGTATAGGCAGTCAAGGCATATAAAAAGTGGCATAACTTGGGAATGAATGCATGGTATAAGACATATCTAAATTCCATCCCAATTTTCCTCAGTATTGAGTGAAAAGGCAGCATTACTTCCCATCAGAATAATAATTTTGATTTGAATAAGGTGATTTGATGAATAAACATGAAACATGAAACATAGCAGGGGTAGCTGAGTCAGTAGAGCATGAAACTCTTCATCTCAGGGTCATGGGTTCAAGTCCCACATTAGGCAAAAGATTCCTGCATTGCAGGGGGTTGGACTAGATGACCCTTGTGCTCCCTTTCAATTGTATAATTCTATGAGTCTATGTTATAGATGAGGAAGTGTGTCGTGGTTTCAAAGAGTACGCAAGGGCTTAAACTGGTGAGGGGGAGCAGATAGGATGACACACACACACCAGCCAGACTCCATCATTGCTGCATGCACCAGGCATACCCTCACCACACTGAGGGCCTGAAAGGAGCTGTAGGGAGATGAGAACCAACCAATTTTTCAGTCACTATACAGTGGTACCTCGGGTTACAAGCGCTTTGGGTCACAAATGCTTCAGGTTACAGACTCCACTAACCCGGAAGTAGTCCCTCGGGTTAAGAACTTTACCTCAGGATGAGAACAGAAATTGTGTGGTGGTGGTGGTGGTGGTGCGGCGGCAGTGGGAAGCCCCATTAGCTAAAGTGGTACCTCAGGTTAAGAATAGTTTCAGGTTAAGAACGGACCTCCGGAATGAATTATGTTCCTAACCAGAGGTACCACTGTACACACATCCAGTTAGCTTTCTGGAGAATATTCAAGGTGCTGGCATTAGCCTTAAAAGCTCTTCATTTCCTTTGCCCTACATATCCACAGGACTGCCTTTTCGCATAAATCTTTTCCAACCAAATTGAGATCTACACTGAGTGCCCTTCTCTGTACTCCATTAATGTGAGAAGTCAAGTTGACCTCAAGACGTAGCAGGGCTTTTTTGCTAGTGGCCCTGAGTCTGTAGCATGGCCTCCCAGGGGAGATTTTCTGGAACACATTGCTGATGGCCTTTGGAAAGAAGTGGGAAGGAGCTCCATTTAAGAGCTAAGGTCAGGTGATTTGAGATGCTTTCTTGTTTGTTGTTGCTGAAATGTTCTTTTTACTGCTTTTCATGATGTTCTTAGCATTGCTGTGAGCCATCTCAACCACAGGATGATGATAAACCCTATACAGATAGAGACAAAATTAATTTTGGTAAATAAGTATAATTTTCTAATAGGAATCTCTAGAGGCTTGAGTTTGCTAAGTTGTTTAATATCACCAATTGCCCAAACAGTTAAAAACTGATGATGATCTAAAAAAAGAAACAAGAATGAAAATGAAACAAATCTAAAACCAGCGAGACGTTGGTTTTAAGCAAGCAACACCATTTGTCACACATAATTTGTATTTATATTTTTGGTACGCATGCATAGCTTTTGATATTTTTATTTGTGGTTAGTAGTAAGAAGTGGTTTTATAACTGTTTTTTATCAGCCGTGTGTTAGCGATAGTATCATAGGCTTTCAACCTGTTTGACAGGCTTGTTGGAAAAGAAAACCATAAATGTTAGAACCAATGCTGATGCTGTGAGTTATGTTGTGTGACTGTCAAAAATGTGTTATTTTTGTTAGCTCTTTTAAGCATTACACACCACACACACACACACACACACACACACACACTTCCTTTCCACCCGTGGCTCTTCTTCAGAGTGTTTGAGAATCTTAAGAGAGCATCAAAATAAAATACAATTAAAACAAAAGTAAAATTGAGGGAAGAGAAAACAGAAATTGAAAAGAGACTTAGCAGAAGTTTTAACAACACTTTACAATAGTGTTTCATTTTTACCAGCAGTTTTATCACTTGCTTCTCAGATTGGCCAAGCTCAAGCATAACTGTACTGCAGTGAAACAAAACCTCAAGCACAACCTTGTTTTCTAAATCCAGTTACTGGAAATTTTGTTCACTGCACATTAAATGTACAAAGATAAATGGTGTGATTTACTTATTTGTTTTCTCTTGTAAGATGCCTTGTTACCAGAGTTTGTATGAAATGTAGGAGAATAATGAGTAAGGGTTTCTGGAAGGGTGTTTGCATGGGACACACCAATCCTACAATATTCAAGTTTTGTGCAGTGTCCGCACAACATGCTTGGCATCAAAATACAAGCACATATGCCTCACCACTACCATCTTTTAAGCTGGATCTACCCTTTCTGAAGGGAACTGAGCAGTTTAAAAAATAAATCTGTTTCCAACCACCCATTTGTGACATCTGAATAACCTGCAGTATTAAGCACACATCTAGACGTATCCTAAAATAAATAAATATTGCTACCTTGGGAATAATTTTTTTTAGTATCGTGCATTTTAGCATCATTGTGCACCTTTTTAAAAATGCCAGTGTTAGTCATTAAAAGGAACACTTAGGCTCATTTGCACACTACATGTGGGATGAACACCTGTTTAAAGTATATTCTTAAAAATTTAATTTTAGTAAGTTAAACTTTAAAGCATGTGGACAGGTTGTGTGGCCAAAGCATCTGTATGCAAACATATTTTATACATATTGTTACATCTGCTCCATTTCTCCAAGCAGTGAGAAGCCCAGGGAATTTCCTAGGTTTCACTTCCTTAGCATGAGGTCTGTGGAGCTGTCCTGGGGGGAGGGGCACATTGAATGCTCACTGCTTTATTTTGGGTTCCATGGGGGAATATGCTCAATGTGAACCCAAATTGAAGGTAATACAGGCAAAATGGCAACTCCAGATTTATTGAGTTTTTGCCCTTAGTACAGACTAAGCAGTTCGAAAGCATGTCAAGTGTAAGCAGATAAATAGGTACCACTCCGGCGGGAAGGTAAACAGTGTTTCCGTGCGCTGCTCTAGTTCTCCAGAAGCAGCTTAGTCATGCTGGCCACATGACCTGGAAGCTGTCTGTGGACAAACGCCAGCTCCCTTGGCCTATAGAGCGAGATGAGTGCACAACCCCAGAGTCGTCCACGACTGGACTTAGTAGTCAGGGGTACCTTTACCTTACAGACTCAGGACTCGTTTCCCTAGTCAGTACAGTCCCAAATACCCACGAGCTATTAGAGCAATAACAGCTCCTTCTCAGTGAATTATATTTCACCTTTCTCTGTGCCTAGCTCCTCTCAGTTAACCTTAGTGTAGACACCAGGAATTCAGTCCAGTCCTGGTAATCTTGCTTGGTTTGTGATAGGGTCTCCCAACTAGTGGAGCCTGAGGCACCCCAATGGCCCCTTTCCTAGAGCCATGGGACTTGGAGAGTGATAGGTCCAGGGGTTCTGTTGGTGGCCCCTTCCTAGCATATCCTGTGGCTACACCCAGTTACCAGGTCCCCCAATTTGCTCTAACAAGAGAGTTAAGGTATTCAGGAAGTCCCCCTCTCCGCTGATTGGGGAAGTGCCAACAAAAGGCAGTCTTTCAGGCCTGTGCTCTTAGAGATGGGAAGGAAATTCGATTCAGTACACACTTTTCAGCCGACTTACCTAATTCACACTTTCCAGAACAAAACAGGCACCCACCCCACTTATGCTGGGCTTACATTCTTGGCCCCCACATGCATAAGTGAAATTGTGTAAAGTGGAGAGCACGCCAATTTAACAGGGAGGGTGCACAGGGTGGAGAGAGAGAGAGAGAGAGAGAGAGAGAGAGAGAGAGAGAGAGAGAGAGAGAGACTCATATGCACTGCTGGGTTTGCTGCCTGGAATTCACTTGGGGCCACTGCCTGTCCTGTCCCAAGCATTCCCTCGCTCACGCCACTGCCTGGAGACCACACTGGGAAACCCTCACTGGGGAATGGACCGGTGTGTCTTCCCTTGCTCACTTCTAGGCAACAGCCCCAATTGAGGGAAGGCCAATAAATTTATATCCCAGCAACCAGTGTAAATGTCGTTGCACACGAGTGGAATGTGTGTAAGTGGGGGAGTGAACTGTATGTGAAGTGAAACCCATACATCCTTTGAAATTTGCACTTCCCCAAATTTTGCTATGCAGTTATTCAGTGGTCTAAACCTCTTAGGTTTGCTGATTGGTTCAGGTTGGCTGTTCGAATCTGCACAACAGGGTGAGCTTCCATTGCTCTCTTCCAGCTTCTGCCAACCTAGCAGTTCAAAAGCATGACAGTGCAAGTAGATAAATAGGTACCGCTGTGGCGGGAAGGTAAACAGCGTTTCCATGCGCTCTGGCTTCTTTCACAGTATTCCGTTGCACCAGAAGCGGTTTAGTCATGCTGGCTCATGACCCAGAAAGCTGTCTGTGGACAAACGCCAACTCCCTCGTCCTGAGGCGAGATGAGTGCCGCAACCCCAGAGTTGCCTTTGACTGGACTTAACCGTCCAGGGGGTCCTTTACTTTTTACCTTTACATTACAGACTTGCACTTGTAATGTAAGGTGGACATATAAATGGTCATACTAGTGAAAATAACATGCAATCATTCATTATATTAGGGGGGGATGTCTAGCTTAGGGGAAATTGCATACAAAAATGTGCATTTAGGACATGGGTGAGCAACCTTTTTCAGCCATGGGCCAGTCCACCATCCCTCAGACCATGTGGTGGGCCGAACTTTTTTTTCGTGGGGGGGGTGGACAAATTCCTATACCCCACAAATAACCCAGAGATGCAATTTCAATAAAACCACACATTCTACTCATATAAAAACACACTGATTCCCAGTCTATACGCGGGCTGGATTGAGAAGGCGATTGGGCCGCACCCCGCCCATGGGCCTTAGGTTGCCTACCCCTGATCAAAGATGAATTTCACACAAAAATATTGATGGATTTTCATGAGAATTTTGCAGGGGGTAATCACTAACTGATGTGTAGATGTGGAGAACTCAGCTTAACGTTTGAAAAATGAGGAACTGAAATGGTCAGATTCACCTATCCCCATCTGCCCCTCTCTTTCCATCTTGGCGAAATAAGGTCCTGATCTCCATGGTGGTGCACTTGTCGTTCTTGTGCCTGGGCCAGCTGAGTTCCAGCAGCCTGGCTCCTGTAGGGATGGATTGGGGGCCTCCTTAAAGAGGCAGTTCCAGTAGAAACCATTCTGCCTGGGGCAACCCCTACAGATCTTCACAAAGCCACTGGAAGCTTCAAACCAAACGGAGGAAAAGAACACCCTTGATACATTTTAAGCCAAGAATGTGTACACAGCCTAAAACTCAATTGCAGCAGTGATATACATATATTATAATTCTGCTCCAAATCATGCACTGAAGGAGACAATGTTTCCACTTCTTCTCTGATTCATAGACAGATTATTCATCCAGCAGGCAAGTTTTTATTTTCCTTTTCCTTTTGTTTTGGAGGGCTTTTTGTTTGTTTGAGGTGTTTTCTTTGACTGGGGATAGGGTTTTGGCTGGCTTTAGATGGACCTAGCCTGGTGTTCATTTTCTATGTCACAATACTTTCCAGCCCTTAGTTCTTATTTCATCATTTCCTCCCCAAACCTCTGCAGTTAATGAGAACTATAAACAGCTTGATTTTGTTGTTGCTGTTGTAAAGGATTACATGTGACTCTTTACCACTCCAAGTTCATGGAACTTTTAATTGTGGGTTGTTGTTGTTTTGTTTTCTTTGCGGGAAACATGACTTTCCCTCCACTACTACTTTGCATCTCAAAAAAGCTTAAACTGTCTAGGGAGAACTCGAAGGAACATATGACATCCTTAGTACTGGAGCATGTTCATCAAATGTCCTCCAGCTAATTTACCGGAAGATTCTAGGAAGATGACAAGGTACAGTCCAACATACCAAAGAGTGGGTGGAAACAAGACATTTTAACATTGGGCCTAGAGGCCCACAAAATGTAGGGCTGCCACCTGGAGTGAACTTTTGTACTTCAAGGACATTGAACACAATTGGCTTCGTACACCAAAATGTATGACTATGCAACCCACCCACTTATCAAGTGACAAATTTGCCATTTAAAAGGCAAACAAAAGATATGCATGTGGAATATTCTTCATTAAAATGTTCCAGTGTAAAAAAAGGTCATGGCTGGAGATTTCCAGTTTCTCAAGCTTTTTTTTGGAGGGGGGGAGGACCCTGAAGAAAAGACAGTTTAAACTACATCTCCAGCCCATATTCAGAGCAACGTTGTCTGACTTGTAAAACCTAGAATCTGAATAGCTTCCATGCCTTCATATGTTTTGACCTATTAAGAGAGCAAATTATTCCACCTAGAAGTTCCCTATAAACTCTCCAGCCAAGCAGTAAGCACATATCAAGGCAATGCTGACTTGCTATGCGATGCTTCAGTGAAAACTTCGCAGTGTACACACCATACCTTTAAAGGACATGGTTTCACCCAAAGAATCCTGGGAACTGTAGTTTGTTACAGGTGCTGGGAATGGTAGCTCTGTGAAGGGCAAGCTACAGTTCCTGGGATTCTTTGGGGGAGCAGGTGAAACTCTGTTTACCCAGACGGCAGAACCATCTACTGCCAGTATCGGTGTCATGTCTAGAATGAGTTTCAGTTTACTGGCCCTTGTTCACTCCATTACCACAGCCAGATATCCCACCACACCCAAAAAGGAGAAAGAGAGTTGTATGTCATCAGCATAGTGTACTCTAGATGACATCACACACCAGTTTCATGTAGATGTTAAACAGCATGAAAGATAACATCAGGCCCTAGGGCTTGCAAGGAGCCAAACAATACTTTCCCAGCACCACCTTCTGGATTCAGCCATGCAAGTAGAAAAGGCACTGCTGCAAAACATTATCACCCAGCCAAACTCAGGCAACCACTCTAGCTCAAAACCAGCCCAAAGCCTTGACTGAAATAGATCCAGAAAAATCAAGGACTTCATTGCATCGTTTCCTATTTTACATACATTATTCAAAGATTATATGTTTGCACAAGTTGGTTGCCACGTTTAGCCAGAAATCCAATATTATGTGGAAATAATCACACTGAACTTATAGACAGTGCTTTTTTCTGGGGGGGGATGCAGGGATACATAAACCCCTAAACATTTTGTGAATCTAAGTTTGACCTCATTGAGGGGCAGTATTTCAATATGAGTAGGATAATGAGAGGACCCCTAAACATTTTTTGGGGGGGGAGGGAGAAGCACTGCTTATAGACATACATAGAATTGCGCTGTTAAGGTTTTTTTAGTGCAGCATTCCAGGTTCTCAAAGGTAAAAGAAAAACTGAGCAGTATTTACCCCCTTGGCCACTGTGGTTGTATTCTGCGTTGCAGATCCTGCACTGAGTGGGGGCAGGACTGCATGACCTCCAAGGTCTCTTCCAACTACATGATTCAAAGCTTGGGAGAAGAAGCAGAGTGCAATGCCATGACAGATGGCTTTGGATGGAATAACAGCAGGAATGTGGTATCATTGCTAAGAGGATGCATCTTTTGTCCATCGCTAAGCTGCCAACCTTGTGACACTTCCATCATAGCATGGCCAATTTTCCTCTTAGAAGGATGACTAACAGGCACAGAAGAACCATCTGAAAGCCATGAATAATCCAGCTATACTCTACGCCACGTAAAGCTGCTCACTTTGGAAAGAAGAACACAGAACTGATTTATGCAAAACAGCCGATAGCTTTCCAACAATCTGAAAAACAGGTTTTTTTCCAGGCTTTCCCAACAAATGGATACAAACTTGGAAGCAAAACAAAATACTATAACTGTCTCTTAATGTCATGTGGGATGCTGATGAAAGAATTTTGGAACAGCCACAAGACATTTGGATGTTTAAGCCTTGAATGACTCATGACCTCATCTGGGCTCTTCTGAAGAACACTTTAGAAGACAAAGTAACTGGCTCATAACAATGTGATGCAAACTTTATTTTTAATTTCTGGAAATGACTGCTCAGTTTTCTAAAATACTTTCCATTCTATTATGATGTGTCTATATATTAACTTGGACACAGGTAATATTAAGTAGCATTTAAACACTCTGCACACTTGATAATTTTATTTGTACATGTAGGTTTTACAACTAATTCCAGTAATCAATCATTTACCAGCAGAAGCAGAGCAGCCAAGAATATAATGGAAGGTAAACTCTGTAGACCTGCCTGGAACACCCTCAGAGTTCTACTTCTTCAAAATGTCCTGAATTATAAGCATTCTGGGATTTAGTACTGGACAACAAAGGTCAAATTGAAGCAGATGTATGCAAATATTCACTCTTGGGTGAAATAAGTTCAGTATACGACTGCTTCGTGCAGCCCACAATGAGTTTGCACTACTGTTTTTTATGGTGGCCAAGACTGAAGTGTCAAACATCTGGAAACAGCCAAAGCTACCTTTGAAATACCATTGGCTTGTGTTATCATTACCTTTTAACCTGGCAAATTTTGAACAGTCTAATTACCCGCTATATCAGTGGAGCAAAATGATGCAGGAATTCAAGAGACTTATTGTCACCCAGTATAATCTTTAGCTAAAACTGTGCACTCTGCTTCATACACATGAAAGGTGATGGTGTAGTACTGTGCCCAAACTACAATATGGCAGTCACTTAAGGACACCATTTGAGGAGGGAGGTAGGGAGGTAGGGAGGTAGGTATGTAAGAAGTCCATTTTCAGCAAGGTTCAAATGTCTACTTTTCCAAGACTAGGAGCTTATACACACTTAGCTTATTAACACTTAGCTTTCCTCCACCCTTTACATGTGTCGAAGTGTACCTATTTTTGCTCTGAAGCTTTCTCTGCGAAAACCCATTCTTTAAAGCTCAACTGGAGCAAACATCAATCTGCAGAAAACCCAGACTGACGTTTGCTGCGGTCAAGTGCTAAAGAGTGGGTTTTCATGGGGAAAGCTCTGGAACAAAAAACTACAGAATACCTGATGAGCAGGTTCTTTAATAGGCCAGCAAATGGCCATCTTTGTGTACATGGCTCAAGCCAGATCAAAGGCACTAGCAGCAAGAATGAGCTACAGTGGCCACTTTTCTGACCCAAAACAGTGTTGAATGTCAAAATAATAATAATAATAATAAATAAATAAATAACTTGTTGAGATTTACAATCTTAAGTTTCAACAACATGCATTTTCCAAAAAAGTATACCTTTAACTTACCTTTGGGTTTTTTACTTTGCTTTTCTAAATTACGTGGTAACAGATATTGGCTACAAACAATAAAAATCTGACTGACTGTCAGTCAAAGTGTAGAACCAGTAAAATGGACAGAGATAGAGGCGCTTCTGAGGATTAATTGTGTGTGGCATGTTTTGCACTATTAAATGGAGATTCTCACTGCTCTGAATGGCACCCTGCATACACTTCTGATCCTCTTTAATAATGACTTGCCATCTTGATTACCAGCTGAAGGATGAAAATAACAACGATGCAGATGGGAACTAATTTTGGATATGATCTAAGACACCCATTTTATCCTTTACTACTCTCCAATCGTTTAGGATACAACAGAACAGATTGCCTGAAAGGTTCTGCAGTCACTATTCTTTAGACAAAGTTTTTTTAAAAAAAAAACTGAGCTTGTTGGAAGCATGGTGACAGTCATTTGTGAGGTGATTCTCTTCACACAATCTGCTTTCCCTGGGTTTCAATCATGCAATGATTGCAGAAGTCATCGTATCATGGGGAAATATGAGGTTCTTTGAAATCTAAACTGTACAAACGTAAGAGAGGAGCCAGGTTGGCTGCTGTGCTTCTCCAACCCCCACCCCACCCCTGGAGTGCAATAAGACTCACACCAGCAGCTGGACCATCTGGGGTGTTGAGTCAGCAGACTCACCATCATTGTCCTCCCCAGCACTTCCCTTTTCCTGGTGTCAACTTCCCCTAAAGCTGTGGTGAGGGAGGCAGCTATGAACCTTCTAGCCTGATAAGAATACTCCCCACCCCTGAACTGTGTTGACTCAGTACCGTTGGGTATAAGCAACCTGCCCCCAATCAGCAGAGGGCAGCATTGAGATTAATGGGTAGTCAGGGAAACTACATTTGGTGGTATCCCACTAAACATCTAAGTTCCACCCCTTCCTCCTGCTCATTCTCTTTCTTCCCTCTCCTCCTGCATGAGGCATCTATGAATTCTCATGAATCTATGAATTCAAAGCTGCCTATGTGAATATTAAGTAACTGTAAGTAAAGAACCCCTTTTCCCCTTTACCAATGGGTCTCCTGATGTTTTTGCTTGCTTGCTTGTTTTTACCCTTTTTATTAATGCTAGTGACAGGTCAAGCAGACAGTGGGGAATGGGAACAACTCTAGGGTAGCTTTATCTTCCAAGCTATTTTTACTCTGCCAAATAAACATATGAACCATAAGCCAATCAATTTTATTTTTTTAAGAATTCTCTCAAGTACTTTCACCAGTCTCAAAGGTGATATGCCTCTGAACATCAATCGCTGGTGAGCAGAAGTGGAGAGGGTTATTGTGCTCATGGACCTTCCCATAGACATCTGGTTGGCCACTGTGATTAACATGATGACGACATAGGCCATAGGTTCTTACATTTGATTTTGCTCTCTACTTTAGATTATGTCTTTGTAATATTGACTTTATCCTGTTTGTTGAATTGATTTTGTCTTAATTTGTTTTATTGATATGTTTTGTATTTTCCAATTGTTTGCATTATTGCTATGGGAAAGTGGCATATAAATAAACTAAAGCTTTAAGTGGGAAAATAATAATCTGTCAGTGGTGGCGATGCACCTTGAGTGAAGGAAAAGATTCTCAAGTGATGATCTTAGCTGGTATTATTTTAATCAAATATCTTGTGTGCATTAATTCTTTTAAAACACTCCATTTCAGGAAGGTCTTCCACCAGCCTGATAATTTGTTTAATCTCAAATGCTGTCTGTCAATCATAGTAGAGAAGGACATTCTTTTTAATAATAATTTTAAAAATCCAGACCGGCAGTGGGGAAGAAAAAGGATTAATTAGTTCTGTCTTAAAGATGCCCCATTTCTCAAGGAAGGAACCAACATCTTCAGTGACCAAATTGAAGTTTTTTAGGTTCCTTTAGCTTACAAAAGAACAAGCAAAAAGGACAATGGACATTAGAGATTCTTGGAAAACTTGGGCAAAAATTTGTAAAAGTTTCCTTCTTAATGACAGTTTCCAAGAACTTCTGCATTAATCCATTTAAACCACGACAACAAAAGAGTTGAAGGGCGGAGGGGATTCAAAGGGAAACTTCTAATTTCTCATCTCTTCCAAAAGTTCCATGGCCCGTTTCAGAACTTTGTCATCATAAGTAACTGTTGGGGTTTGTGGTTAGCAACACTGCTGTCCCATGATGCTTTGCACCACCTAAATCATTATGCTAGTAAGAAAGTAGAATCATATAACCACAAAGGCAGTTTCTTTTTTCCTTTTTTTCAAGCTCTTAGTGTTGCCTCAGAAGCTGATTTTTCTTCTTAAAACAAGGCTCTTTCCTGTTTTTGAAACCCAGGCATCTGCATGGCTGGCAGGTTACTCAAATAATCTTATCACTTAAAATAACACGGGCATGAATTTCAAAACTGCTTACACCAGTTGCCCCCTCCCCTTTCCACGCACATATCTGTTTACTCACAGGGATCCGTATTTACAGTACCCCCTTGCCAACTGCTGACACAGAAGAAAGACAAAACCCGGTTACACATTAAGCTTTATTGTGCCAGGTACTGTCTAAACAGAGTTTTCTGTCTGACCTTAAACCAAGGTAAACTTGAGAAGGACACCATTTCCAAAGGCAATCTAAAACTATTATTTCTGATTGCTTGTTTAAAAACGCCCCTCATCTCTTTTTGGCTGAACAGAGGCAGTCAAGTCCTTCGCAGAGATGTGGAGTTTCATTTTTAGAAAGTGAAATAACATGCAAGCAGTTCCTTCTAAGGTCACCAGGGAAGGGCTGAGTGTGGGGGTGGAGAGCAGAAACTGTCTCTAGTAAACATCCAAACAAGACATGAAACTGTCCACTGTATGAATCTTGACCTTAAATATATATATATGTATACACATACACTCTGCAAGTCAGGACATGTTTTTCCATTTCAGAAGGGAAGGAGAGGGAGAGGAGAGGGGGGGAAATCCCAAGGATAAAAGTATGCGTCTAGTAAATCCAGAAATTAGCTTCAATATGTCTGTTTTGCACAGCAGCTTTGAGAAAAGCTGCCAGATATAACAGCTTTGTTTGATAGTCATCTCCTGGCTTAACTCCTGAGCTGGCCAGTAGCCATTTGACATTGCACAATAAATGCCTGCAAAATTAATCATAAGCTCTCTGCTTGGAACTCAGAGTGCCGATTTCCTGGAGTGTACCTCAGTCCAGCCAGGAGTCCTGCCAGCAGTTTTCAGATGCTGTTTTCTTTAATGACCCTGTCTGTGAGGGCAAAACAGAACCAACTGGATGAACTTTATTCTTGCTCTTCTGCTTTGGATTTTCAAAAAGAAAAAGGAAAGGGAAACTTTTGAGGGGCAAACACTCCCCAGAATTACACATGGCAAGAGTTAAGGCAGCAGATAGCGAAATTTCACACTTCCACATTCATTTTTGGCAGAATTAACACTTAGCTCAGGAAGCAAAGAACATGTGTTCTTTAAAAAGAATTGTTGTTAAAAGTGTTTCGTTCTTTGCCTACCAGACAAACTTATTACCGATGCATCTTAAAGCTGTCGGTGCTTCTTGTGCTTTGAATGTATTTTTATGACACGCTGGAAACGTTGACTGAAATTGGACTGCTTTATAAATAAGTATGTGGATTCCAAACGAAAAGGGCCTATTTCCTTCCAAGCAAACATGTTCAAATTGAGGTGTAAGGATTTTTTAACATTCACAGATGTAAATCCTGAGGGAAACACGTGAATTATTCGGAACACATAAGCAGTCATTCACTTGCACTTCCACCATTGTTCTGTCTGTGTCCTGTTCAAAGATGCCTTGACTGGTTGTGGGCAAATCACTCTTGGTCAAACCTTCCTGAAACAGTTGCTAACCAACCAGGCAACTGGGACCAGAGGGTAGCCTCACTGGGTTTAAGGGGGGCGGATCGGTTTTGCTTGGCTTGGCTTCAGGATCATTTATCAAAAAAGCATGAAGCATGGCCATGTTGTTCCCTCAGTGCTTTATCCTTATACAGTAGCTCTAGCCCTTCCAGGTTTGTTTTTTCAGGAGTTTCTCCCTAGAAGGCCCTGATAGCAAGGAAGAGATAGGAAAATGGGGGGGGGGTCACATCTATCTATCCCACACATTAAAAACAACAGTCACCAATCCTCCCCCACAAAAAATAATAACCCTGGGAACCATAGTTAGTTTGGAGTGCTGAGAATTGATTGGCAGCCACAAAGTTACAATTCCCAGTACAAACTACAGTTTCCAGGATTCCATATGATATGACCAAAGAAGTCAAAAGTTGCATGAAATACTATGTGGGAAGGGGGGGGGAGGAAACAGCCTGTTGTCTCTAAGTTTTGCCTCCAGAACCAACCTTACAAGGAATGGAACAAAAATCAACCAGTTTGACTAAATAAACAAATCTCTTTTAGACATTCACTAAAAATCTGTTAGATCCTGTTCCTGGCTCCACCCACAGATTTTCCTCTGGGCTCTACCCCAGCAGATGCCACCCAAATACTAGATTATTATTATTTATTCCAAAAATTCACATCCCTACTCTCTGACAAGGGTGTTGGGAATTTAAATGAGACAGAAAGCAAACCAAGTTTGTTAGATAAAATAATTGTGTTGCTACTGATGCAGGTAAACTATGGCCGATGACACAAGGCTTTAAATCCTCAAAATGACAGATAACACGATAATATATTTGAACAAATTCACATTATTTGCATAAAATAAAAACAAATTCCAGATACTGATAATAAAGTAAACATGAGTTAAGTAAATTCGACTGGAATTGGAGAATATAACTCATTAAATCGTTCATTGCTAGATTACTACTTTTGACCCCCCCATTTTAACTGAAATCACAATAAGTTGCGCACATTCAGTCAGGAAGTAGCTGGAACTTTGAACTCTGCCATCTGGAGAGTAGAATCTGTGTTTTCATAGCCTCAAGTTACAGGTTAACCTTGCCAAATTGGGTTATTTGCGTAGATAGCTGGGCGCTCTCAGCGATTTTTGTAGACTTTGTCACTGGGAGGATTTCTGTGGAGTAGTAAAGCCAGGATGTTTGGGGAGGGGATGGAGGCAAGAAAGGGGAAGGGAAATGTCAAGGCAGTTTCAGCTCGTCTAAAATTATCCATTTTACTTCGCGAGAAGAGGTTGCAACATCGGCTGGAAATTTTGCTTCACACTGCAAGTCAGCACTGACAGGGAAGCAAAAAATAAAAAAAAATAAAAACCATCCTCCAAGCTTAACGGTGAAGATCAAGCCAGAGCATGCTCAGCAGACCAGGCTGAGCACGTGATGACAACACAATCCTGTTCCATCTGTTGATGTATTCCTGGGGGCCCCTGGGCACTTTTCCATCCAGCCTTGCAAGCAGCTGGATCAATTTACTCTTGCCTACAGTGCACTGCACAGGCACGGCCTGAATAATTACTCATGGAAATCCCCCTTCTGTTTCAGACCTTTGAAGAAGGAATCAAGTAGCTTTCAAGCTCCTGGCAATTAATAGCCTCTTTGGTTGAAGGGAGAGCAGCACAAACATGAAATTTCAAGCACCTCCCATGGAATTTTAGCATACTGGAGGGACTGGGAGACCAAGACGCAGAGTAATGTGAACGCAGTGCAGCATGGGCCTCATTGACGTCAATAGGTCACCCTTCATCTTGTCTCTCCCATCAACCAGAGGCTCTGAGAGCATGGTTTAGTCAGTGACAGGCTATGCCTCAGACACTTAAGAGGCCCTCTACTTCTCCAATAACACAGCTACTGTTTACTTTGCCATAATGTGAGTTAGACACACACACACACAATGTGAGTCATTTTGAATGGGAGAGGGTGGAAATCATCTGGAAACAGGACCTTTGGAACCAACTGAACACATTTCTCCCAACTGGTATGATTAACTGCTGTGACTAAGGAAACCATTTCCCTGTGGTTAAGAACACATCCGCATTCTCAGATTTAGCTAGAAACAGTTGGCTTGCAGGTGAAGCCTCCCTCACTATTTCTACTCTGGCATAAGGATGAGGTTCTCTTAGCCTGCTAGAGAGATCATTGGTTTCCTCTGGTGACAGCAACCTTGTGTAGAAGCTTATGCTGCCATTTTAAACCCCAAACCAGGGCTCCTGGAGGTCAGGATGGGGTGGAGGCGGCCCTCTGCTGGCAGAAGGTGCTCTGATGCTGTGGAGACCCCCAACCCAAACATGGGCAGTTGGAAATAATAATACTAATAATAATTTATTTATACCATGCCCATCTGGCTGGGAAAGCAACTTGTTGGCAGTGTTCCCGCCTTTGGTAGCTAGCACAATGACCTCAAATGAGACAGTAATAAGAGCAGGGCCGACTATAACCTTGCTGGATCCAAAACCTGCCCATTGCCAGCTGGGGAACCCAATCCAGAGTCGGTGCAGCAAAACACACACACACACACATGTCTTCTGTCCTGCCTGGCAGGAGCCAGCAGGACTGTGGACACAGTGGAGAAACTGCTGTTTCACACCTCCCCAGGCTCAGTTACACCTCTCCAGCCCCTGCTATAATTGCTCTGATCATCAGTATGGGATACTGGATCCAACGAACCACAGAGCTAGTCCCAGGAGTCCAATAGATCGTTACACTTGTTGTTTTCCTCAAGCTGCATGGCAAGCTGCCTTTGAAACTGAGATACATTTAAAAACATTTTGTAAGATACAGCATGGGGATCTGCCCTTCAAAACTAAAAGGTCAAAAATTCCACTGGGCTTGGGCAAGCCTCAAAGCTCTTTACCTGCTGGTCAATGAGGAAAGCAGCAAAGGTTAAGTGTGCAATCCTGTGCACGTCAGCTGAGAAGTAAGTCCTATTCTGATCAATGGGACTTACTCCATGGCTAGACTCCACTCTAAGTGTAATTCTAGTGCAATGTTTGTACCACTTATTTTTCAATATATCATTAAGATGATGCCTATAATTCATCATGTGCCATAATGCCCCTGCAGAAAATAATTGCATTTACAATAATGTACAGAATATGAGAGTTATATAGCATGGCATTTAGGAGATAAATTGAAGTCCTGCACAGCAAAATTATAATCCAAATAAAGTATTATATTTAAGTGGACATGCATCAACAATTCTGCAGTCTGAGCCAGGGATTTCTAAATCTCTCAGAGACGAGATAAAGAGGGTTAGCTCATCCTCCTGATACCTCTGGTCATCCATCAGCTCAGCCTGCCCAGATATTTTGCCAGGCCTGGGGAAGGCTATATTGTAATTCCTTGGCAGTGGTAGGATGCATTTCTTTAGCAACTTCAAGGTCAGCTTGGAAGAAGAATAGGAATGAAGTAATGTTATTGGTTCTGTAGGTCACATATATGTGAGGAGGAAGAAGACTGCATCAACCTCAGGGGATACAAACACAGCCCCCACCCTGAGCACATGCAGGCATAGAGAGAGCCATAAAGACACAAATAGCTTAGCCCTGAACACCTCTAAGGCACAGGGACTCCTTCTGCTACATATCGTAGGGCCAGTTTCAGCAACAGCAGTAATAAGAGAGGCCTGGGAAGAGGATATTTACAACAACCACAGTGCCTCTCAGTTGCTGACTCTGTATTTTTTGTACGTTTGTTGACATGTTCTGGAAATGAATTGTTATTTGAATGATTTTGAAATGTGATGCTGTGTTTTGATATATATTTTTTATCGTTCCTGCAAGTTGGTGTTATTATGAGCCCCTTTGGGCATGTCAAGACTTGAGCCAGCATACCATCAATGGATTCGGCCAGAGTCAACAGTGGGGAGGGTCACCTCTTCCCCCCCTCCTCTTGTTTCTGCCACCCCTTTCACCTTCTTTGCCATCCAAATGAAATTAGGCTGAGGACTTAACCACCCCACCTTCCACAAAGTTCACTTACATACCCAGAAAAGCATCTACACTACGTGTGGCAAGCATGTGGTCACTTTAAGCCTCATACAGTTATGAGGCAGCCCTTCCCAGGAGGTTCTAGATAGAAAAGCCTTGCTGATCTCCCTCCCCTTCCTTCCTCAGTGTATTGTTTGCGATGACTTCATGGTGGTGGGTGCTCTTCCAATTACTTCAGTGCTGACTGATGATGCTGAATGCCTGAGGGATGCCTCTTATTTTTTTACTGAGGGCGGGGTGAGGGGTGGGCTTTGCTTTCTCAAGCCTTTCATCCTTGGACTTGAAAGCATACCACATGTGCCATGATGTTGCCCTGTTCTCTCTCTCTCTCTCTCTCTCTCTCTCTCTCTCTCTCTCTCTCTCCCTCTCCCTCTCCCTCTCCCTCTCCCTCTCTCTTGTTCATTCTCATTCTCTCTCTCTCACTCTCTTTTATCCTGCATGCTTCTGCATCTAAAATGAGAGCAAATCATTAACAGTTAAGCTGTCTGTGTTTCATTTCTGTAGCTATCGCAGTGATGTAGAGTCATTGCGTGCTTCCCTGGTTTGTGAATTATTACTGCCATCATTGTCAGCGTTTACTCTGTCAGCCTTCATAAAAAGTTCCTAAGATGGAATCTTTTGCGACCAAACAAAGGTCAGAGTTTTGCCTGCGATAAATCATCAAGAGCCAGCAAGGAGGGAAATTCAGCTGACAAGAGTCATCTGATCTGTGCAGCTGTGTACCAAATTTGAACTAGTCCCCCCCCTTCCTTGTATCTCTTTCAAGTTAAGCATGAAGCCCAGACATCTGTTAGTTCCTAAGTTACAGTGCACTTGCATCAGTGGACAGACCCTGCCCTGCTGAGCTTAGATTGTTTTCCAAAATTTGTGTCAACTTCAAACCTAATTAAACTCAACTGAATCACTAAGAGCAGCTGGAAGCTTTGCTGCAAAGACTAAAATGTAATTTCAACTCCTACTCCCTTATGCACAAGGTTGTGTGTACTCTAAAAAATGAAAAACCTGTGCCTGCATAACCCTGATTTTGTGCCAAGGATTTAAATTTTGGATCCAGTACTACAATATGCTTCCCCCTTGCCAACCCCCCAGTGCTTGAGCAGAATTGTTTGATACATACATTCCAGCAAATCTGTCAGTGGGCTCTCTGAGGCTGCATCTAGACATGCTGCCTTTCTTTCTGTTTCTAAGATCGGACACTGATATGTGTGTAAGGGAAGCATCACAATTCACGCAAGCTGCCAATGATCTAGTTATTAGTACTCTGCTCCTTGCTTTTTGTGCATGTTAGAAGGGTAATTAGGTACAATTCCCCCACACCCACAATCAATCTGGGAAGCAGACTTAAGTTGTTCCTTTTCCCAACCATTCTCCTAGCTTTCTTCCATTGCTACTGCACTCCTTTAAAATTGTTGGTGCGGAATTTATACCATTGCAGCTATCCAATGTTGTTACCCATAATTTTGTGGCCAGTCAATGGATAAATTTTATCAGAAGCTGAACCTGGTTACTTTGTGATCCTAGAACATGGCTACTGCCCACCCTTTCCTCATCACACTGGAGCAGATTTATTTGGTGTGTGTGAATAGCATTATTTCTGTAACACCTTTGTACTTGTATTTCCTAGAACCATAGGAATCTGCTTTATACCAAGTCAGACCCTTGGTCCAACTAGAACCATTGTCTGCACAGACTGCCAGCATCTCTGCAGGTTTTCAGACGGGGTGTCTTCCAGCCAAACCAGCAACCATCTTCATGCAAGGCATATGCTTTGCCACTCACTTGCAGCCCTTCTTCAAGACTAGAAGACTATAAACTAGTTTTAGCATGCATCATGTTATGGCTGATTTAACTGGGCTTAATATTACTTTATATTCTTTCCTTTCACTTCTCCCTTGAGCCTTCATACAAAATGTTTGTCATAAAGAAAGAAAGAAATGTGCTCATGCCCTCACCCACCCACCCACAAAAACCCTTTGGGACTCTTTGACATATTAATACTTCCTCTTTTCATGCATCTGATTTAATGTGCAGAGGGGGAACTTGTACAACAGTGTGCAATGTTCCTCTAAGCGGAGTTTGCACATATCAGCACAGGAGTGATGAGCAAGTGAAACTTTCAAATGTTACAGCAGAATCACAAAAAGAGGAAATTTGGGAGCCAGTAAATATGACTCAAGTTGTGCCACTTTGATGAAGGGTTATCTGCAATTTATCACAATGCAAAAATGTATTTGGCCATTGTGGAAACTCTCCCCTTGCCTTTCACCCCACTCAGCTAGTTAGTTCCCACTATTTTATTCACAAGTATGTGTCACACACAACAACACAGTCCCATGTGCTCCATTTTACTGGGGTTTTGTGCCAACAGTGACTCATTAGGAAATACTGCATTGCTGAAACCCTGGGACCACTTCCTGCAACATTTCATTGCAAGTCTCACACTTAAGACTCACCTAACTAGCAATTATGTCTAGCTGATGCCCCACTCCACCCTTCACAAGCCATGCAACCTTACTCTGTCATTCATCTCCATTTAGCCTCTGCTGACTTATTTTGAATTTCTCTGCAGAGGATATGATGTCCTTTTCAAAGCCCGCTGAATCATCCTTTCACTGTGCGTCTACATGGCCATCCAATGAACCAGGAAACTATGGCATGCCAAATTTAGAATCAACATGTTACAAAGCCGTTCTCCTAAGTGGGTGTTCAGTGCAGGCCAGTGTTTTTCAACCTTGGGTTCCTAGGTGTTGCCCCAGCCAGCCTAGCCCATGGTCAGGGTTGATGTGGGTTGCAGTCCAACAACATCTGGGGACCCAAGAACACTGGTGGAGACTAGGGTTCATCCAGGTCACAAGCAAAATCAGGCAGGAACACACACTTACAGAGTACCAGCAACGTAAGACAAATCCCAAACAAAACTTTTTTTTGCACAGTTGGCATTGATGTTACACCACTGAAGCTCTGGAGCAAGCATGTACTGGTAATCCACTTTCCTCTCAAACCAGCATTTTTTGTATGCAGGTTGCAATCCAGCAAGCAACATTCATGCGCATAAGGAGCCTTCAAAGATGTGGGTGCAGGTGTGCATCTGGGAGCACATCGCGATCTGCACTGAATTGCTCATCAAGCCCCACTGAACTGGCTGAACTTTGCTGTGAATTGAAATGTGTGGCCCATCCAGAGCCACCAGCTGTTATGCATGAATACTGTACAAGAGTGACAACTTAAATAAAATATGGGGAGGCAGGTAAGCCTAGCCCCTCATAATCAATACAAGACACAGCGCACACACACATGCCATTTGAATGGCAATGCCCATCAACGCGGGGCAGCACTCAAATAGTTTATGAGGGGGTGAAGGGATCTTGGCCTCTAGGAGTTGGCTCCTTTGAAACTGTAGTCTTCATGCAATCCTTAGATCCCAGTCCTTCCTTGCATCCTGCGACTCGCTACCACCTTTCAGTTCATTTACAGCATTCTGACTTTGAGTTTTCTCATGGAAGCTGCTGATAAAAGAGCCACAAGCTTTTCTGTTCTTGGTCTGAACACCTCGCATTTGCCATTTCCCGGCACAAATTCATCAGATGTATCAGACTCATATGAGCACATAAGAGCTACTGTGTGAAGTCAATGCTATTTAAGAATAACAATGCTATTTTAAAAGTCCAAGAGGAGGAAGTGCTAATGGACAGATTGCAGGTGAAAATAAGTTACATGTGGGCTGTTGGGAACAAAGCGACCTTAGTTACAGGAGCGCAGGTCTGGAAACATGCCTTGTACATGTCAGCAACCGGGAGCAAAGGAATACATTTCAGATTAGATGTGTGTCCTCTTCTTGCTACCATTTTTCTAAGGGTTCATCCACACTTACCGTTTGTCCTGCCTAGAAAGCACAGGTCCAAGCCGTTTTCCGTTTGTCTCATGCTTTCTAAGCAAGCATGCAGGCAGTTTTGTGTTTGCCCTGCAGCTTTCCCCTGGAAAACACACTCCATACAAATGAATTGGGGGGAAATGGCTATCCACAGAAAACCCAATTGCCACTTGCTCTGATTCAGTGGTGAACTGGGGTAAAGCGAAGGGGGAAATGGAGGTGTGAATGATTCCTAATCTTACCCTGGTAAAAGTCATTTCCCTGCTGCAAAGGGCTATACTGCTTTGATCTTTCCAATATTTTTTCATTTGACTGTCTGCCCAGCTTTGTCCTTCCTTTCCCCTCCCCCCACAAGAAGTACAGGTTGGATTGACCAGTAAATCAAAATAGAGTCTGTTTTTAAAGGTCAAAGTGCACAGCTTGCAACTGTCTTTCTTAGAACAAACAGAGGAGCTGCGTCATTGCCATGGCAATCACTGCAATCTCTGGGTGCAAACAGCTCAAATAGAACTCCTATTAATATAAACATTCTAAGATTACTCTTCAGAAGGTTTCAAAGTAATGTGTTTCACATATTCCCCACTAAGACGAGATTTGGAGGTAGATTTTCCAAACCAATCTTCCATTCATCAGAGCAAATAATTGTGCTTTTTTAAATATACTGCTGAATTCTTCAGCTCACACTTGGGCCCATTTAGAACAAGATCAGCCATGAGTTTCAAAGGCAGAGCAAAATGCAAACTACTAACACACACTTATCTATACACACACGCATTCCAGTGGCTGACAACCACCCTGGCTTTGATAGAATGTCAATGAAACACTTTGAGCATTTCACAGCTGATGCTTATGAAAGCCAACCCCTAACGCCACTAGCTGATTAAAGAAACCATGTTTTCCATCAGCACTGTTAGTTCATTTTCTTTCAAGGGCCTTTTTATATCTGGGCGACTGTTGTTGTTTTCAAACTTAAGTAGTTTTAAGATTATAAATTGCCTGCCTTTAGTATAAGCAGGGACTTTTTTTCAACTGGAGCACAGTTCTGGCACCTCTCAGGTGGGTGCAATTGCCATTGTAAGAGAACAAAGGAGAAGTGAGCTCCTGTACCTCCTTTTCTAGAAAAAAAGTAGCACTGGGTATAAGCGTATAGAAAAGAAAGACAAATTCCAGTTGGATTAATAGGAATGTGAGTATAGAGAAAGGTTGTTTTCTGCTGCTCCAGAGAAGCGGACACGGAGCAATGGATCCAAACTACAAGAAAGAAGATTCCACTTA
This sequence comes from Podarcis melisellensis, assembly GCF_964234715.1. Lineage (NCBI taxonomy): Eukaryota > Metazoa > Chordata > Lepidosauria > Squamata > Lacertidae > Podarcis > Podarcis melisellensis. The sequence continues at coordinate 46,105,579 of NC_138530.1, read as the reverse complement.
AACATTAAGAATAACTTCCTAATAGTAAGAGCTGTTCGACAGTGAAATTTGCTGCCAAGGAGTGTGGTGGAGTCTCCTTCTTTGGAGGTCTTTAAGCAGAGGCTTGACAACCATATGTCAGGAGTGCTCTGATGGTGTTTCCTGCTTGGCAGGGGGTTAGACTCGATGGCCCTTGTGGTCTCTTCCAACTCTATGATTCTATGATCTTGAAATGGCTGAAGTCACAGCACGCATTGAGTCTGGTGGCTTGTTCAAAAGCTTTGGCATTTAGCAAAGAAAAATGTTAGCACCAAAAGCATGAAAACATGCACATCCACTATGAGCTGAATGCCCAACAATCCCTGGGGATCTTGGGTTGAGCTTCTGCTGTAGTCAGGTGGGGATGAAGGCTTTCCATCATGCCACACTGCTTGCTGTTCAGCTACATCACCTTGTAAAAAACCTCATCACTAAATTACTTCAGGCCTTGTATGCTAGCATAAAACTAACACCTCTTGCATCACTTCCTTTTTCTCCCTCCATGGCTGGGAGGTGAGACTTTCACGTTTGTGATCACCCTTGAAAGTGCAAAATCTGATAGCTCTATACTAGTGTTCATCACCTGAAGAATCTCATCTTTAACATAAAATTTAAAATGGAAATCTCTTGTTCAGTTCTTTACAGTTATGGAGGAATGCTAGAAAAAGTAGGACAATGCCTGATGAACTCTCAGAAGGCAGTGGGGGACTTCCAGCAGTTAGAAAATGTAAGCTTTCGTATTCTGATAGTTCCTTCTTTCTCTCCTTGACTCAGACATTCAGATTGGTTGATTCAAACCCCTGCAGATCTGTCTGATTTCTATTCTGCATTCTGATCAAGGAATTTGGCTTCTATCGAAACACAGAATGGGTTTGGGGTGGAAAATGTAGGTATATGGGCCTAGGCAGTGGGACCCAGACTCACTGAAGAGGCTCCACATGAGGCCGGAGGAACATTGCCCGGCTGTGAGGCGTGAAGGCTGCTCCCTGCAAAGGCCCTTTCCACCTGGCCTAGGGGGCAGGGCCCACACTCGCCCAGCCCTATTATGTTAAATGTGTATTCCATAGTTGACCACCTTTGTAATGCTTCATTTTGAAATCTTTAAGATAATATTTTAGTTTTCTGTTACGTTGCTTTTACTGTATACTTTATATTTGACTTTCTTTGGATTGTTTTATTTATGTTTTATTGATTTTATATGCTGTAAACCACTTTGAGATTTTTCTTAAAAATATAAAGCGGTATAGAAATTAATAAAATAAAAATAAAATATGCACAATCATAAGCCATATCAAGCATGAAATATGCAAGACATGCCCTCTTCCCAGTTTATCAATTAATATAAATTGTCCTTTTCTCCCTATACAGTGGTACCTCGGGTTACAGACACTTCAGGTTACAGACTCCGCTAACCCAGAAATAGTACCTCAGGTTAAGAATTTTGCTTCAGGACGAGAACAGCGGGAGGCCCCATTAGCTAAAGTGGTGCTTCAGGTTAAGAACAGTTTCAGGTTAAGAACAGACCTCCAGAACGAATTAAGTACTTAACCCGAGGTACCACTGTACATACACCTTAGATTTGTAATTAAGACAAGGCAAACAAAAATTGACACAAAACAAAAACAAGAATCAATAGGCCAAAGGTTGCCAAACTTTTAGGACTAGTGGGAGCTTCCATTCTTCTTTATGCATGTGACTCTCTCTCTCTCTCTCTCTTGCAAAATGCTTTCCCTCTTCCCATGAATGTGCTCCGCAGAGTGACTATTCCTGCAAGGATACTTGTACCTTCCTTCTGGGCAGGAGGACACATTGGTTTCCCATCCAGGCCTTCTATTAACTGGCTATGGTGCTGGAAAGTCCATCTTTCCTTCGCTACCGGGCAAAATATCCTCACTCTTTTTTAGGTGGCTGCTCTGCTTGCTACCAGGTGATTCCAAGTTCCTGTCTGAGTTCTGGAACTTCTGAATACAGCTGCCTGTTGTTTTCTCTGTATCTGCTACACAGAGGGCTTGTGTGGCGAGAGGCATTGTGGTGTCTCCCTGGCTGCTTTGTGATGTATGTGAAAGAGGTGCATACCAGGCATGGTGTATTGATCGGTGTCTTTCACAGCGCATGGGTATTGAGGGGGTGTTGATACGGAATGGTGAGTGGCAGCCAAGTTGCCATGGACTCTGTAGGAGTGTCAGTGTTGCTACATTATTTCTTGTCTTACTGGTATTGCTTTGCTTTCCATTTTGCTGCCAGAAGCGCATAGGACTGTAACTTCCATTATGCTGAGGTAGCAGTAGCATTAACTCTACTGTAGCAAGATGACTCTGTCCATCAGGAGGCAAATGTCTGGGATTTGCTCCCTTTTCCAAAACATGCCTTTGATGTTTCTAATTGGCATCAAGTGACTGTCAGAATGGAGCTTTGATCAATTAATATGGTGTTATTTTGCACATATGACAGAAACATTTTTATGTAACAGTTCACATAATACAAGACTTCCTTTAAATCGAGTGATTCCATCTCTGGCTGCATACAGTTGCTGTGCCAAAGGAGGAAGCTTATCCATGGTTTGTTGTGCTGAGTGACACCCAGACTGGGCAAACCATGGTTTGCTAGTGATCAGCAAACCAGAATCAGAAAGTGTGGTCTGAAGCAAAATTGCAAATCATGGTTTATGCTAACATGACATCTCAATTAACAGCCTGCTCTTTCACACATAGATGTCCTTAATTTTAGTCTAACACTAAATAAATAAGGTTCTTGCATTAAAAAAAGAAAAAGGCATTGTTGAACTAGTCATAATAAAACTATGTTATATATGTTTATATTTGCAAAATCTAAATAGGAAGGGTTAGCAAACAAAACCTCATTTTGTTGCTCATCTTTATACGCTAATATACACACATTTTCTCACCTTTGCAGATTAAATTTAGCAGATGGAAGCAGAGAGCCTGCTTAATCCTTGTCCCAGCTAGTGCTGGTGCCCCTACCAGGCAATTTTAAATAGGCATTTTCTCCAGCCAGGCTCTGAAACCAAAATTGAGCCCAGCTAAGGGAGAAACAGCACTGGCAGAAGAGAACCAGCAGACACCTCTTCCGCCTGCTAGTTCACATTCCCGTGATCCCTACAGACGTAGAGCTAGGATCACAAATTCCAATATGCAAGTTCCATGACCCCACCCCACTACACCCAACCAGATCAGTAAGTGCCAAGGGGGAGCCTTCAAACGTTACACACATTGCTTAAGCGCCACCATGTGGAGGTTTTGTGCAGCACCATCAACAAGTTGTGGGGGAGGGGCGGTAATGAAAACTGGGCCTTAAGCTGATGAGTGAGAAAAGAAAATGGAAAGCTGGTGAGCAGCATTCTCTGACTAGCCTGAAACTGGCCCAGTGGCAATCTTATCAGCCTATTCCGTTCCACTCCAGAATTGACTGAGAGGCAAGGGGAGAGTGACATTTATTGCATAATCAATACTTCTTCCTGTAATACTCAGGGATTTCCTTGAAGGCCTCTTGTGCAGATACTTAGAATTAACTCGATTACTTCTCAAGCTGAAAAAGGACTTGGCTTGCTTTCAGGTTCCAGCCCCCAGCCCCCACCCCCCGAAGCAGGCGTGGCTGTTCTTGCAGCAAGCACGATCAGTGAGGTAATGGCCTGTGGTATAGATGAAGTCTCAATGTGCAACCCATTGAGACAATGCGAAAATGATCCTAAAGTGGTTAGTCATCTGTAACTTTTATGAGGAGATGCTCAGCTGCGTGTTACTGAGTGCTCTTTGATGCTGCCTTACACTTTTGTGATAGGAGTGGAGCATTCTCCGCCAAAGCAAGCGGAGCTGACTTACATCAACTGGATGAAATGACCTACGCTTTGTATACTAGCTTTCCCCAAGCGGCTGGGGACTTCCAGATGTTTCAGACTACAACTCCCATCAGCCCCGGCTGCACACCTGGAGGACAAACATGGACCAGAATCATAGAAGGCCTAGCTCACCCATAAATACATTTAAAGCATATTGGGCAACCTTCACATTATAACTTTTGAAGCTTCCTGATTTTAAGAATTAAAAAGTAGTTAAAGGGGATATAAATATTACCAGTTTAGATCACAGCTAGGTCACCTATTTTTCAATTCCGATGAAGCTTGGTTTGCGGATAAACACATGAAAACACAGTATTCCACAACAAATGACAAAATAGATACAATATATGTATGGATTGTTGACACACACACACCTGCCCTTCTAATCTGTCAATCCAGATCAGACACAATCTAATCTGAACCCAGTTTGAATCCGGCTTATGATCTGGAAATTACAAATTTCCAGAAACCACACTGGCTTGCACTGCAAAACCAATATGGCCACAAATTCCTTGTTATTTCACACAAGGACGCAATATCTGGAGATACAGTTGCCACTATAAAGGGAAATAACCCATCCAAATTTCAGTTGGGTAATTCCTGGGGATTTCATGCTAAGCATTTTGCTCTTTCAAAAAAATTATTTAAAAAAGACTGAGTGCTTCGTTATGCCAATACTCATGCACCTGTGCTCGCTCTATTCCATCAGTATTTTTTGAAGAAAAAATAGGGCTTTTAAAATTTGGCTTGAAATACTAGACACAGGTAGCATGCAGATACTGGCAGGCAGCAGCATGAAGACATGCAATCAGTGGCGTAGCATGGGTTGTCAGCACCCGGAGCAAGGCAAGTAATTTGCATCCCCTAACCCGTGGATTTGTGCCCCCTAACCCTAAACCCCAGATGTTGTGCCCGGTGCGGCCGGCCCCCCCTGCACCCCCCACGCTACGCCACTGCATGCAATAGTTTGGGGACAGTCTGTCAGACTTTCTGAGAGACTCTTTTCACTGCATATACCTCTAGGACCGCCTCTCCCCATATGAACCAACCCTGTGATTGTCATCTGAGGCTCTTCTTTGTGTGCCTCTCCCACTACAGGTCTGGAGGTTGGCAGCACGAGAATGGCGTTTTCTGCAGGGGCTCCTCGTCTGTGGAATGGTCTTCCCAGGGAGGTTCCCCTGGTAACTTTCATTGCATATCTTTAGGTGCGAGGCAAAACGTTTCTCCATAACCAGGCCTTTGGCTGATTAAAAATTATATGACCTTTTAAATGTGTGTGTAGGAAAGGGGTTGTTGGTCTGATTTTGTTTTATTCAGTATTTTGTGGTTTCATTTTGTATTTTTATGTTGTAAACTGCCCAGTCGTCTTCAGATGATGGGTGGTATACAAATTTAATAAATAGTAATAATAATATCGGCACAAATATCTGCAAATTGATTAGGACAATCCAAACAAATCTGAAGTGATCTGTAGCTGCTTCAGTCTGATCCAATAGGGCACAAATCAGCCCAATTCAGTTTGGGATTTGACTTGATCTAGTGCACAGCCCTACTGTATACCACATCCCAAAACAGTATTGGGCTTGCAGTGGGTGTAAACAGAAGTGTGTACATAGAAAAAGTGTACACAGCTATACCCTCCCTTTTCCTTGTTCTGTTGTCTGCCCCACGATCTAAATGTAGGCTATAAGCTTCTCAGGGCAGGAATTTCTTTTATGTTGCTTTCTAAAGTACCATTTATATCATTTGCCATTACAAAGATGATAGACTTGATTGTATTAGTTAATTGATTTTATTAGATAGTGTCACAGGTGCTCAGGGTTGGCCCAGAACAGTGAATGGCACCCCAGCCCAAGTCAGGGTGCATATATCTAAGGCCATCCGAGAGTTATTCTGGCACTTCAGCCAGAAAAGCCCACCAGCATCTTTCTCCCTCCCTGACAGCAAAACTACAGTAATTAACTAACAATTTCCTGCCCTTTCATGAAAGCCAAAATCAGTTGTCTGAGGCAGCTGCCTCATTCTGCCTAATGGTAGGTCCAGGCCTGCTGGTGCTCAGAGGTCCTCCTTTGACAGGTTAATTGCAATACATAATTGTAGGCATGACAACCAGATAACTGGCTGGTGGTTCATCAATGGAAGTGAATCACAGGAGATCTCTCCCTAGCTTTTGAAATGTGATATCCAGGAGACTCTGGGAAGATGGAACCCTCGAGCAAGTAACCAGGGTTGTTTGTGGTTACAATTCATGGTTAGTGAAGAGAGATCTTAACCACAAGCCCCAGTCCATATGGCATGCCAAGCCAAATCTTGGTTTAGCTCAGCAAATAGGACTGGGGAGGCTGCAAGCTCCTCCCTAGCGGTCCCACTAAGCAAAGTTTGACTTAGCATTAAAATCTAAACCAGCCCATCAGGCACCCTCCAGATGTTTTGAACTATAGTTCCCATCAGCCTCAGCTAGCATGGCATCTAAATCATTGGGAAAAGCTGGTCTGAATTACTTTTCTCTATTGGTCTGTTTCTATTCTGGTATCATAATGATTTAAAAAATAATAGTCCTGGAGATTTTGAGTAAATGGTCCTATTAAATGGTTAATTTAAAATCTAGCTTGGACAGGGCACATACAGAAAATCACTTGTGAGTCACACTGATGCAACATTACAGAATTAGGAAATCTGGGAGTCAGCCAACACATCTTCTGAGCAACAAAACAAACATCTGGATGCTGACATATTTGTGCAAGAGTTGTTGTGAGAAGGGAGTGGGGGGCTTCTGCAAAGGCTGGACATCTGGGTGTGTGTCCTAAAAGTTGTTGCTGGGATATCAGAGGCCACTTTTCTTGGAAAGGCTGCTGGTGGGAAAGACAGATGCTCCATTTCAGATTGCCGTGGTATGGAATAACTATTATTATGTTTTAAAAGCATGGTCTAAATTATGGGCCTGTAGTTCCCACTGGTCTCTGGACAATGATGTTTTTCATCTTCTGGTTTTATAACACCAGCGTAAACTCGTCTATAGACTTGCAGAGAACAGTAGGATCTTAAAGCTGGAAGTGATCCATGGGTCACCCAGCCCAACCCCTGCCAAAGTCTTCCTGACAGGTAAGTCTACAGCAGTCAGACTCACTAGCAGACAGTCTGTGGCCTGAAGGCTTAGACTGGTCCTTTGTCAATGGGTTAGCAACTGGAGTGACGGGCAAATAAAGTCCATGTTCACTTGTCATGAGTGATTTCAGAAGAATGCATTTTGGTCCTCCAGAGGAACATTTGGCCCTCCCAATGTTGCTGAACTGCAACTCTCATCAAGCTCAGCCATTATTAGTAACTAAATGAGACTTAGCCTTAGCTACAACAGCCCTCTATTGGCATATCACTGCTGGAACTAAAACAGACACTCTTTCACCCAAAGCGAAAACAAAGCAAAACACCTAACAGCCAACAGTAGAAAGCAAAGTTTAATTCTGAAAGCATCTAATACCAGCTCCAAAAAAAAAAAAAGGTGCTTCAGTGAAGTAGATTCCACAATCAATCATGCTAAACAGCTCATTGAAATGCCTGTGACAGTTGCATCATCACCACATTTACAAATTTGATACATGATCCAATTCATTCTAACCATTGGCAAGTGATCAACCTAACAAAGGATAGTCAGCAAACCTCCATAATGGAATGCAAATTACATGCCTCTTTTGTGAATGATTCACATGGAATACAAGTGTGGTATAGGGACGCAGGTGGCGCTGTGGGTTAAAGCCTCAGCGCCTAGGACTTGCCGATCGAAAGGTCGGCGGTTCGAATCCCTGTGGCGGGGTGCGCTCCCGCTGCTCGGTCCCAGCGCCTGCCAACCTAGCAGTTCGAAAGCACCTCCGGGTGCAAGTAGATAAATAGGGACCGCTTACCAGCGGGAAGGTAAACAGCGTTTCCGTGTGCGGCTCTGGCTCACCAGAGCAGCGATGTCACGCTGGCCACGTGACCCGGAAGTGTCTCTGGACAGCGCTGGCCCCTGGCCTCTTAAGTGAGATGGGCGCACAACCCCAGAGTCTGTCAAGACTGGCCCGTACGGGCAGGGGTACCTTTACCTTTACCTTTATAGTTCATCTGTAGAATATGTTTCTAGGCTGTGATGAGTGAGGATCAAAGCTCTTCTCTCCAGTAATCTAAATCAAACATTTCGTCATTGTAATACCCACTAAGATGGTGGCCAATTGAGTGCACATCAATGCAGCATCCATGGGCAGGTATACACATCCTATTTCACCAACACTTGCCATTTCTTTTCCCTCTAGAGTATTCAGGGTGCAGGGGCAGTTTTCCATTGACGTAAGAGGTTTATAGCACCAGAAACAAATAATCTTCTTCTCTTCATGGAAATATTGGTCTTCATTTCTTTACCTGAACCAGTGCTAACCATGAAGACATCGGGGAAGTAAATAAAAAAAGATGGAGAAAATGCCCGGAAAGTTGGGTGCAAGAAAATGTCCACTGGGAATCTGTATCTTAAAGCAGTGCTTCAGTTGGGTTTGTGGCAAGCCTGGATCTGTTTTTAACTCAGGCAGCAGGAATTAATGAAGCAGCAGTCCCTTCAAGACTGTGATTTTGCATTCTGCTTTAAAGACTTAACCATTCAGAGTAAAGTTACAATAAACTCACCACATTAGTTACATCCTGCAATATACCCGTTTCTAGTCACATTTGCCTGTCTAGCTGGCTTGCATTTAAATTGCCATCTTCAGCTGAGTTGCTAAATCATTATGTGCCTGAAAGGCACTTCCACACATGTGCACTTTCTTTCTTTCTTTCTTTCTTTCTTTCTTTCTTTCTTTCTTTCTTCCTTTCTTCCTTTCTTCCTTTCTTCCTTTCTTCCTTTCTTCCTTTCTTCCTTTCTTCCTTTCTTCCTTTCTTCCTTCCTTTCTTCCTTTCTTCCTTTCTTCCTTTCTCTTTCTTTCTTTCTTTCTTTCTTTCTTTCTTTCTTTCTCTCTCTCTCTCTCTCTCTCTCACTTACTCTCTCTCACACACACACATTTCTACTTTGCTAGCAAGCTAGGAGGAAGCTCAGATTGCTTGGAGTAAAGGAACCACACTTGATGTTATACTTGATGTTATTGTTGACAGGAGATCAGATTTGTAAGGTCTGCTTCCTCCACACTATGGGGAACTTTGAGGAAGGTATAAAACTGACATTATGATTGGCTTGTATATAAAAATGGAGGGAAAGGCAGCTTCCAAGCTAAGCAATCCTTTCTTATTGAACCTCATCCTATCAGATAATGTTTCCAGCACTCATTGAAGCAGTGTAAAACCATTCTCTCCTTGTCATGTTGAAGAGGCCTGAACAACTCAGAGAAGCTATGAGCTATGCCATGCAGGGCCACCCAAGATGGACAGGTCGTAGTGGAGAGTTTTGACCAAACGTGATCCATCTGGAGCAGGAACTGGCAAGCCACTCCAGTATCCCTGCCAAGAAAACTCCATGGACAAAGACAACAGGCATATAAAAGTTATGATGCTGGAAGATGAAATCAGCCCTGAGTGCTCACTGGAAAGACAGATCCTGAAGCTGAGGCTCCAATACTTTGGCCACCTCGTGAGAAGAGAAGACTCCCTGGAAAAGACCCTAATGTTGGGAAAGATGGAGGGCACAAGGAGAAGGGGACGACAGAGGACGAGATCTTTGGACAGTGTTCTCGAAGCTACAAGCATGAATTTGACCAAACTGCAGGAGGCAGCGGAAGACAGGAGTGCCTGGCGTGCTCTGGTCCATGGGGTCACAAAGAGTTGGACACAACTAAACGACTAAACAACAAGAACAAAACCATTCTAAGACACAGGGCCTCTATTCCGGAAAAATATTGTTGTTTCCTTCCTTTGAGGTTAAACAATGGGTGGGCAACCTGTAGCTGGGGACCTACACATGACCCCTGACCTCACTTTATGAGGTCCCCATCACCTTTTCTGCTACCACTTTGGGGTTTCTTCATTCCTGTTCATTTGCTCCCTATTTGCAATTGCTCTTTTTCATTGCTTCTTTCTAATTATTTTTATAACAATTGGAAGGGGCAGTATTTTATTTGATAAATATAAATTTATTTGATTTTTTTAAAAAAAAACCAGTTGTCTGAGAACAAATTAGTAGGCTTCTGCCAATTGGTGTGTGGGTATGTCACACTAACATCAGAAAGGAATAGCTTTCACTTGCACCAGCAACTCTCCTGAGCTTCTAAATATAAATAAATAAAATGATAAACTCTTTGGGTACAGACTTTTCATTGCTTGCTTCTGTTTTATGTAAAGTGTTATGTAAATCAATCAGCCATTATCATCAGGAAATCTGAAACAGGAAAAAAAACCACACCCAGAAGCTGGTAGCAGACAATAAAAGCAGAAGCACCTTTCTTTATTCTTTCCTTGTTTTTTCTATTCTGGGAAGTTAGATTCATTAGGAAGGGTGAAAACAGATTTGCTTTAATATCACTTAACTAAGACCTGTACAAAATCCTGGGTAGGTGAAATAGGATGAATCATAGATATATCAGCTTCTAGGGCAGTAGATCATACAGATTTATGATGGTTTGAGCTTCCTTCTTGCATTATTTGGACTTTCTAATATTAAAATTGAAAACAACAACTATCCTCCAGGAGGTTAGGTTAGGGGACACAGAGAAGGCTTCACAGCTGAGTCTACTACATGAACCTCGTCATCTACTTTCTGAGGCAGCCACCTCACTCTGCCTAATGGTAGGGCCAACGCTTGGATCCCATCGGCATCCAAGTGAAAGAAAATCACTACACCAGCTCTAAGGCTGGCACAGTTTTGTGTTCTGCTTCGGAACGTACTGGGGAAATGGGGTTGGTGGTGTTGGATCCTGTGGGTCCAATGCATCCCATGATCTGCCCACTTTTAAACCCTCCTGCAGGTGAGGGAACCCATGTAAAATGCAGAGATTAAGCTTGCCTTGTAGACTCCACTGCCAATATCTCTAATCTCTTGTTGATGGAGACAAGAGTGGAACAAAGAGATTTTTTTTATCAAGCTTTTATTCATGGGTACCAACCTTTGATCAATAATAAATGAAACATAAAAACCTTTCAGAAATGCTGGGTTGGCGCTTATGCACAGTGACTGAGATAAACAATGAGTGCTGATTCATGATGCAGCTTGCTTCATTTGCCAAACAACTTATATAACTTGAAAATATGCATGCAAATAGTAGCAGTTTGCTGGCAGGGGATAGGAGTGCATTTTTACAACAACAACAACAACAATTTTAAAAAGGTCAAGATGCAAAGTGATAGCAACAGAATATGGAATAAAAAGGGCTTCCCTCCCAAAATGATGACACATACACACACATACACACACACACTTATTCCTAAAGCTGGAAGAACTTAGAAAAACAGCTGGGCCAGCTGTTTGATGAGTGGGTCATTTGCTCCATATATCTAGACAGGGACACACAAACACACCGACAGCCACCTTTAGAAGTGACCTGGAATCAGTTGATGAATGTATCCAGCAGTGGTTTATCTTGCCCTGGAGAAGAAACAGAGGCAGTCACTGAAGCAAGCAGGAGCATAAAAAGAGGGACCAAGCCCAGTCTGCTACTGTGTCTCTTCCTACTTCACAGCAAGCTAAGTTGCATTTATTCAATGGCCACTGGACACACATTGGTTAGCTACCTTCACGTCGCTTCCTGGGAGAACATAAGTCCATTCTGACATTTCTTAGCTTGCCCTCTCCACCAGCATGTCAAGCAAAGCAGCCAGCCGAGCCATGGATGAAGCCTGTTGATGGCAGCAGTGTGAAAAGTAAGGAAACCGAAGAAGAGACACAGAAGGACAAGCAACATAGCCGCAACAGAAGAGGACTGAGGAAAGTAGGGCTGGCCATGGGTCAGGAAGTGGGGGGCAACTGGAGGTAGATAATGGTGGGAAAGTAAACATACCAAACCATGGTGATGCGTACCAGGATTTGGGAAAAAAACCTGAACTGAAACACAGCAAGAAAAAGCAGCCTTGTTGTGCGTTAAGCCTATAATGTGTATATACCCTATGATTCAAGACCAAGTAGAAATAAAACAAAATGCAAAGTTCTACCAGAAGCAAAAGGAACTCCTCTCTGACCAACCCCGAGTTCCTTGAAAACTACTATATATGCAACACAGTCTATTTCCCATGTTTCCCCATGATCCTTTGCACTGGACCATACAATTTCTAAGACCACTTCTGCCTTCAGCAGCGCTCACCCAATCAGAGAGGAAGACAAGCTCTGGTGAGGCAAAATCAACAGCAGGGATCCCTTTTCCCACTGCCCACAACATAATCAGTGAGAAAGCCTTCATGTAATTGTGGCAATGATCCATGATAAGTTATCACATGATGACAACACTTGGATAACTTTAGATTATTATTATTACATGATAATGAGATTGTAAACTAACCCTGATGTTGTGCAGAAAGCCCCAAAGCCTGGCACTCTGATACTGCAGAGACCTCTCGGGGCTTTGTTAAAAAGATGAACAATTATCAACATTATGCAGATGTGTGTCAGATGCAGATATAATTTAGTATATCTCTACCTCTAAAAAAGGCGGTGCATTGGCTACATTCCTTAATATATATGAACTGCTGAAATGCTGTTGAGACCAGTAGAAGACACCTACATGACATATTGATGCAATAATCATCCATTCAGATTCTTGTTGCTGTCCCCACACAATCCAGATGTTTGGCTAAATATTCAGATGACATATATTGACACAGAAATTAGATTTGGCATTTGCTACTCATAAAATGGGAGAGGGACAAATTAATTAAACATGGAGATTCCTAACCAAGTTGTTTGGGAGAGTTATAACATACCCTAAACACTGAATTTCCCACCAAGAGTCATGCAGTGCATAGAGGAACTCTCCTTTATAAAACTTTCAATAACCCTGGGAGGAGTTGTGCAGTTAAATTGAGCAGCATGGGGATTGCCTCTGCTTGCTGGCAAGGCAGCCAAATCAGTTTCAGCTGGAAATAAGTGCTTCTATGTTTCCCAGAACCGAGCCTTAATGGAAGGCAATATACAACTGCTATGATGAAGTCACTAATGTTGTTATTATACAATCATTTGGAAAGCAGTTTGAGATCCTGAGGGGTGAAAACATTGATATGCATGAGAAAGCCGATATTTATTATTATGACACTAACGGAATGGAAAGAAAGCTTCGTGTAAAATATGAATGGTAGCTCCTTCCAAGAAATGTATTACCGCTTTGGAAAAAGATAATTCAGGTTCTCAGCCATGGATGCAAACTATTTGAAAAAAAAAGTACAGAATGTGGAAAGCAATGCTCCAGAACAGCAACCTGCTTTTCTTCAGCCAAGATTGTTGGCCCTTTCCGACTCAGGTGTCTTGAGACTCTCAAGCCAAGGGCCACATGCCCTTCTGAGTAAACTTACGGGGGCCACATGACAGTGGTGTGCGGGGCCAGAGGCAAAAGTGGGTGGGGCATTCAACGTGAACGCTACCTCTGTTCAATAGGCTAATTTCTTCACACACAGTCCCTCTCTGCTCCATCCAAGGAAGCCAGAAGCATTATCAGTGCTCAAGGACACGTTCCAGTCAGGCAAAAACACTCAAGGAGGTGGCAAAGCAGACTAGTGAGGGGTGTTGTTGCTGTGGAGGGCAAGTGTCTTGAGGAGAATGCCAAGATCCAGATAGAACTGGAGGGCCACATCTGGAGCCTGGGACTCGGGTTCCCTATCTCTGACTGAGGTCATGCCAACCTTTTCATTTGGAAAGTTCAAACCTCTGCAGGCCCCACCCCTCACCACTGACATGCATGCTGACCACACCTGCTTCAGCTCTGCCTCCTAGGCTTAAGCCTCCTAGTCTTAAGCCATTTTTAACTGAGACTTCTCCATACACTCACAAAGCTATAAATCCCAGCATTCTTTGGGATGACAGCTAAGTGGCTGTGTTTTCTGTGCAGTCGTAAAACAGACCTGTCACCAGTCAAAGGTGGTCTGAGTGTCTGGGAAGCAAAAAAAAAAAAAGGTTTAACTGAGTGGCATTGGTACCACTCTGTATGCCTTAGGATACGGAGCATTTCTTCAGTTTGAACCTTTCCTATCTTTGTTAGGCAGATCAGCAGCCTTCTGGACAGCAAGAAGGTCTGTGTGTTGGACCTTGTTCCTTCCTGACTCCCCAGCTGTTGGCGCTGTGTAGAGTATCTCCTGCCAGGAATCCTTTGCATATTATTCGCAATGTGTCCTGAATGCACCTCTCCTCATTCCAAGGAAAATACAGCCCTTTTCTGCTTCTATATGTTGAATGTTCATCCTTGTTACCAGTTACGTGATTAAATTCCTTAACAAACCTTCACAGAAGTATTACAGTGTGTGTGTGTGTGTGTGTGTGTGTGTGTGTGTGTGTCCAGCTTATATATCCAGACATAGCATAATATTGTGGTGGATTCTGCCTGAACGCCAGTGCTGTTAATGTAATCATATTTTTGATACTCCAGGCAGGAGTGGGGGTTGCTGGCAGGGTCTCACAGAGGATAAAAGAGAATCCTTGGCCTCCATTTCATTCTAACCTACTTAGCCCAACTGCGGCTCCTTGCGCTTGCTAACTCATCCTGTGTCTGTTGCTATGGCAACACTGCAATATGCCATGCAAGGATGTAACTTGCCTAGTGCTCACCATCTAAATCTGAGACTGTTTGAGGAACACACACACTTGATGAGTCATATAAGAGGTCAAACAAAAAACCAAAACACCAGGGACTGATTAAGGTGAGGCCATTTTTTCTGATACTTTTAACAGGAGGGGATGGTTGATGTTGTTTTACTTCACGCAAATAATTAAATTCCCTTTCTATTTGTTGCAGGTGTTTAGACATTTTTATTTGCCCAAGCTTTTCAGTCACCTAGTGTATGTTGACTTGAGGCCCCTCAGTATTCAGTATCACACCATGTAAACAGCTGTGGCTTCCCCCAAAGAATCCTGGGAACTGTAGTTTGTTAAGGATGATTAGCGTTCTTAGGAGGCCAGAGCTACAATTCTCAGGGCAGCTTAACAGCCAGTCTCTCTTCCCAGGGAACTCTGGGAACTGTAGGACTCCTACGTGCTACTCCAACTGTGTGATTGTCACCAGGAAGTCAAACTTTATGGATTCTAATCTACATAGTAGGCTATCCATGTGAACACCCACACTGGTTGGGCCATTTTCAACTACGCCAAGGAAACACCTACTTATCAATAGAGAGGAGGTTCCCTTGCGCGGTGGGAAATTGCTGGAACCATTTCCCATAATGAACTTATTGCATTGATAGGAGCCCACACAGATTGGTTTCTTGGCAGCAAGCACGGTACCTAAGAATTAGGTCATAGCTGCAATTGTAAATAGCTGAACACCATTTTGCATAGTTATTAGCAGAGTATTGACTGTGATATTAGAACCCTAATCTACCAGCAAATGCACATTTAATATAGACACAGGGCTGCCATTGTAAGCAAATTTACAAAGGTTGAACCCAGTAGAACCAGTTCCCACATAAGTATGATTAGAATTCTGGCCTAAAAACTCTGACACATACTGTATTGGTTCAACAAAAATATCATTACCTTACATTGAAGGGGGTGGGGAGGAAATATAAGTAGAATTTCTGTAGGAATGTTGGGTATGTGCCAAATGAAGGATGGGGGCTTTAACTTTCCTTTTAAATTACATTCTTAAAGAAACCATTATGCCAGCTTCATGATAAAGATCTTCATGTGTAATGCATTACCTTCCAGTCTTTATAAATGTGGGTTGTTACAACCAGATAGACCAAGCAATTTGAAACTGCAGTGTCAGATGCAAGTTAATGAAAAATGCAGCATTTTTACAGACACCAACACATGAGGAAACAAGACTTGTCAAAAGAATTGTAGATAACTACAAGGCAGTTTCTTCCATTTGGGAATTTAATTCTTCCAAATATGAATCTATATGGAAAATAACAGTGTTGGCAACTTCATCATGGACCAACGAAAGATTCATGAGATACGTGTAATGAGTAACTTGCCAACTAATGTTGTTACACAAGGTAGCTGCAGGGAAAGTGAAATTTGAATAGTGTTCATGATCTGCTCCCAAATGGGTGTGTTATGTTTTCGTGTGTCCCAGATCTTACTAGTGCCTCCAGCAAAGAGTTGCCAGCACTGTCAAAACCAGGATCTGCAGAGTTATTTACCAGAAGTTTCTGAGGACTTCCATCTTTTCTTCACAGACTTAGCTTTGGGTTTTATCAAATGATGGCCAGGAATAAGCAGGGGTATTAAAATGAAGTGGGGTTTGGCTTATGTGCAGGCGAATAAAGCTTTGGAAATGATGAAGGGAAATGTGGGGGGGGCAGCCCCTTCATTTAAAATTTTGTGGCCTGGGCACCCACGACCCCGAGGAGTTAGTGCATATGAACTACAGGATAGATATGGATTGTGGCTCAAACCAGTGTGAGAAAGCACTGGGTGCAGAGTAAATGGGAGTTTATACACTGCCTAATGGCAAGGATGAACATGGCATTAAGGAAACAAAGGCTCACAGTGGGTGAAATCCCCACTGAATTCAACAGAACTTACTTCTGACTGGATACATTTCACTGAAATTTACTGAGCAGGATAATTAAAAGCATTGTTAAGGAGTCTGCTGGCAGAGGAACAAAGAAGGTGAGCTAAGCTCCTAGTAAGGCACTTTTTTCTCTGGCAGGAAAAACATACCTGTGCTCACACACCTGTATAGGATTTCTGCAGAAAAGAGACTCTGCTGTGCTTTTGGTCCAGGTCTTCTTCTAAAACTTCTTCCCATATACATCTGGTTTGCCATTGTGAGAACAGGATACTGGGCTAGATTGGGTTTTGATCTGATCCAGCAGAGTTATTTTTATGTAATTATATCAATAACAGTGTTTATTACTGACATAATGTATTGAGTCCATGTAGATGGCATGACTAAGCTTATATTTAAAGTTCCAGTAACCAATCCCAGGTTTGGATGAAAAGGAAATATCTAGATCCAATTTGTGATCCTCTTCTACACTGCTTTCCCAATAAAAATCCAGGTTTCCAGTTCTGGATACTCAGATATTATCTGTGGCTAGGAGTTCCTCATGCATGCAGTCTAATCCTATCAACGTTTACTTAAAAGTAAGTCCTACTGTGCTCAGTGGGGTTTTCTATGCACCCTAGGTAAGTGTGCATGGGATTGTAGCCTTAAGCTGACTTGTCAACTGCAGCTGCTTTTAGGAAAGGAGAACCTCGCCTCCATGATATACGTCTTAGAAATGTTTGGCATGGACTGCTGCAATGTGTTCTACATGGGACTGCATTTGAAGACTATGCAAAGACTGTGTTTATAAATGAATCCATCTAACTGCTGACAGAAGTGAGCCAGAATGCATATAATAACATTGTTCTGAAAGTCCTGCATTGGCTCCCTGTTACTTTCCTGTCAGAATCAATCAAAAGGTGCTGGCCATTAAAGCCCTAAAAGACTAGGCCAAAGTTATTTTCTACCATATGAGCTCCCAGTAGACTGGGGTTGCCAGGTGAGGCTCCGCTCTGTGTGCCAACTTGGTCTGAGGCTAGGGCACCTGGCACAAGGAGCCCATTCTTCTCAGCTGTGGAGTGAACCTACTGTATAATTCCCAGTCCCAGCACTTCTACTTACATGCATTAAGAGGATCATAAAACCTTCTGTTCTTGCAGTCTTACAGGGTCAGCAATTGATCTGGCTTTATATTTTACCTGGCAGTTGGTGTTACTATCCAGTAACTTATTTGCATGATTTTCGGGGACATTTTGGGGAGAGTTGCAAAGCTTCCCACTACTCGCTTGCTTTTTTCCCCTTCCTGATTTCTGTTTTATTTACATTTTCATTGTTGCAGTTTCTCTCCGTAGTATCATTGTGAGCTACCCTGAGGAGCTGAGGGGCCCATGTGGACTGGTATTTTAACATCCATCCATATGTGCCAAAATAAAAAAGGAAGGGGGGGGGAACTCCCATGCCTTTTCATCATTTATCTCTCTAATCGCTACAGCCAGACATGCACAACAAGCAGCACATGTTTGAAGAAGCAGAGTCTTCGACTTGCATGGGCAGAGCAAGTTCTTCCAGATAACATAATGCCAATTATAGCATAATCCCTAACTTGCCCTCCCACAGGCTACTACATTATTTTAAAATCAAGCAGCAAGCGTCCTGTGGAGGTGTGAGAATCTCTGCCTACCTGTTCTTGAACAATGGTTTCTCAGTTGTTTCCAAGCTAGTATTTATAATTAAGATTCCTCACTGGTCAGTAGAAGAAGATGAGAAACGTATTATTGCCAGATATGATGAACAGAAGCAGAATCGCCCTATGGGCATTTTGGCGGTGGTGTTTTTAATAGATGGTAGCTTCCACCTGGGCAGGAGTGGGGAATCTGTGGCTTTCGAGATGCTGTTGGACTCCAATTCCCATCAGCCCTAGTTAGCATGTTCAATGGTCAGGGATGTTGGAAGCTGTAGTTCAGCATCTGGAGGGCCACAGGTCGCCCACCCTTGGAGGCGTGACCTCAAAGCCCTTTTCTGTTAATGTTTTCCCAACACAACCGCAGTGCCTCAATAGGGCTATAAGGCTTCCATAGGTGAACAACCTGCTTTGCTAATGGACAGAGGCTACATACACTCTGTGTCCTCAGCAAGCTGCAAGTCAACTGCCTTGGTGTACCCTTGCTGAAGAGGTGCTCCACACTGCTAAACCAAATAAAAGTCCTATCCATGTTGCAGTCTAGGCCTGAATCTGTGACGTCTTTCTTTCTTTTTAACCCAGTTGATATTTGGTGGAGCTGGCACTAATTGTGGTTTATGTCAGTGAAGCACATGACTAATTATACAAGCGATGATGACAGATAAGAATTTGCCACACACCAAGTTTGGCGCAAAGGAGCCTTTCTGTGACTGGTTCCACACATGTATAGCTCTGTGGGCACGTTATCTCATCTGGTGGTGTGTGTGTTTTGGCCAGACTTTCTTTTCTTGTGGTTTAACAGCTGCGGATTCCATTTACCCCTCTCACTCATTTTGCCATTCTTTCATACCTTCCCTACCATGAGTCCAAGTGGCACCCTGCCAAGATGTTGCCATAAAACTGAAGCAAACATGGCCTCGTAAGATGGAAGGAGTGGATAAAAAACGTTGCTGTGATCAAAGGAAGTTTTAAGAGCATCTCCCTATAGCCAGTTCTAGCTTCTTTGTGTAATTATGAAATAATGGGTCCTTCTAGACAGCAACAAAAAGCTATTCTTTTTCTAATGCTCTTCAAGCCTTAGCCCAGTTCAGTGCTAGTACTTCAAAGTGCATCTCCTATGCAATGGATCCCCCTTTTCCAGGGGGAGAGCCACACTGGGAAACTTCATCCATCCCAAGCCACTCCTCAGATTGAGTTCCCTCTGCCACATGAAATTGATGAACTATTTATTCATCTCTGAAGTCCAGGTACAACTGTGAGGTAGGTAAAAAATGAACTTGAAAAGATATTCGTCAATTGCACCTCATTTCATCTTGAAACATGTTCTGGGACTCGCTGCAGGTTCAGTCGCAAGAACTCTGCAGCAGTAGGATGTCATATTAGGGCAGGTTAATTGTCAATAGGCAAACATGTAATAAAGAGTGACAGCGTTCTACTCTTATCACACAGCTCATCAAAAGCCACACCTCCAAAGAGGTGAGGTAATAGCACTATGTCAGTTCCTACCAGAAAGTTTGTGCTATCACTGTGACAGAGGCGTCAAAAATCAACACAAACCAGTCCCTTAAACGCGTGGGACAGAATGTGACTGCAATGAGACAAACAACATCTGACTTATCAAGAAAGAGAATAAGGGATCAAATACTAGAGAAAATAGTGTGGATGCAATTTTTCTGGAATCCAATAATTAAATGCTATCAAAGGTTTTTTTAACATCAGGGAATGATGCATTTGGATGGAAAAATATTTATCACATTCCCTTTACATAACACTACAAGTGCTGTCTAGTTATCTGAACACAATATGGAACACCAAATTTCCTGACCATGTTTTTTGCTCAGTGGTTATTGTGACACATTTGGACTAAAAAGTCAAAGGAGGTGTAGATGATAGATTAGATATAGATAGATGATGATAGATAGATAGATGATAGATAGATAGATAGATGATTGATAGATAGATAGATAGATAGATAGATAGATAGATAGATAGATAGATAGATAGATAGATAGATAGAGATAGATAGATGATAGATAGATAGATAGATGATAGATAGATAGATAGATAGATGATAGATAGATGATAGATTAGATAGATAGATAGATAGATAGATAGATAGATAGATGATAGATGATAGATATAGATGATAGATAGATAGATAGATAGATGATAGATAGATAGATAGATTAGATAGATAGATAGATAGATGATAGATAGATAGATAGATATAGATGGATATAGATAGATGATAGATAGATAGAGATAGATAGATGATAGATAGATAGATAGATAGATAGATAGATAGATAGATAGATAGATAGATAGATAGATGATAGATAGATAGATAGATGATAGATAGATAGACAGATGATGATAGATAGATAGATGATAGATGATAGATAGATAGAGATAGATAGATAGATGATAGATTAGATAGATGATAGATTAGATAGATAGATAGATAGATAGATGATAGATGATAGATATAGATGATAGATAGATAGATAGATGATAGATAGATAGATAGATAGATAGATAGATAGATAGATAGATAGATGATAGATAGATAGAGATAGATAGATAGATAGATAGATAGATAGATAGATAGATAGATAGATAGATAGATATAGATAGATAGATAGATAGATAGATAAGGAGATGATAGATAGATGATAGATAGATAGATAGATAGATGATAGATAGATAGATAGATAGATAGATAGATAGATAGATAGATAGATGATAGATAGATAGATAGATGATAGATAGATAGATAGATAGAGAGAGAGAGAGAGAGAGAGAGAGAGCGATATAGATGGATATAGATAGATGATAGATAGAGATAGATAGATAGATAGATAGATAGATAGATAGATAGATAGATAGATGATGATAGATAGATGATGATAGATAGATAGATGATAGAGATGATAGATAGATAGATAGATAGATAGATAGATAGATAGATAGATAGATAGATGATAGATGATAGATAGATAGAGAGAGAGAGAGAGAGAGAGAGAGAGAGAGAGAGAGATATAGATGGATATAGATAGATGATAGATAGAGATAGATAGATGATAGATAGATAGATAGATAGATAGATAGATAGATAGATAGATAGATGATGATAGATAGATGATGATAGATAGATAGATGATAGAGATAGATAGATAGATAGATAGATAGATAGATAGATAGATAGATAGATAGATAGATGATAGATAGATAGATAGATGATAGATAGATAGATAGATAGATAGATAGATAGATAGATAGATGATAGATAGATAGATGATAGATTGATAGATAGATAGATAGATAGATAGATAGATAGATAGATAGAGATAGATAGATGATAGATAGATAGATAGATGATAGATAGATAGATAGATAGATAGATAGATAGATGATAGATAGATGATAGATTAGATAGATGATAGATTAGATAGATAGATAGATAGATAGATGATAGATGATAGATATAGATGATAGATAGATAGATGATAGATAGATAGATAGATAGATAGATAGATAGATAGATAGATATAGATGGATATAGATAGTTGATAGATAGATGATAGATAGATAGATAGATATAGATAGATAGATAGATAGATAGATAGATAGATAGATAGATAGATATAGATGGATATAGATAGAAGATAGATGATAGATAGATAGATAGATAGATAGATGATGATAGATAGATGATAGATGATAGATGATAGATAGATAGATAGATGATAGATAGATAGATAGATAGATGATAGATAGATAGATGATAGATAGATAGATAGATAGATAGATAGATAGATAGATAGATAGATAAGGAGATGATAGATAGATGATAGATAGATAGATAGATAGATAGATAGATAGATAGATAGATGATAGATAGATAGATAGATGATAGATAGATAGATAGATAGATAGATAGATGATAGATAGATAGATAGATAGATAGATAGATAGATAGAGAGAGAGAGAGATATAGATGGATATAGATAGATGATAGATAGAGATAGATAGATAGATAGATGATAGATAGATAGATAGATAGATAGATAGATAGATAGATAGATGATAGATAGATGATGATAGATAGATAGATGATCGAGATAGATAGATAGATAGATGATAGATAGATAGATGATAGATAGATAGATAGATGATAGATAGATAGATAGATAGATATAGATAGATAGATAGATAGATGATAGATAGATAGATGATAGATAGATAGATAGATAGATAGATAGATAGATAGATGATAGATAGATAGATAGATGATAGATGATAGATACATAGATAGATAGATAGATAGATGATAGATAGATAGATAGATAGATAGATGATAGATAGATAGATAGATAGATAGATAGATAGATAGATAGATAGATAGATGATAGATAGATAGATAATAGATAGATAGATAGATAGATAGATAGATGATAGAGATAGATAGATAGATAGATAGATAGATAGATGATAGATAGATAGATAGATAGATGATAGAGATAGATAGATTAGATAGATAGATAGATAGATAGATAGATAGATAGATAGATAGATAGATAGATAGATAGATGATAGATAGATAGATAGATAGATAGATGATAGATAGATAGATAGATAGATAGATAGATAGATAGATAGATAGATAGATAGATGTGTTCTCCAAACTCTCCTCTAAAATGGATTGATGCTGAGGACACTTGGGGTGACCATTCTCTGTGAAGAGAATAGAAAAATGGATAATTTACCTGTCATAGGGCTCCGGTTCCCAGTACTCTTAACAAACTACAGTTCTCGAGATTATATGCAGGAAGCCATGAGCTTTAGATATCTGTTGTGGATACTTCTTGCCATAATGGCTGTGTTCTGCCTACACTGTCAAGGGCAGTATGCTTCTGAATGCTGGGACTCAGGAAGTAGGGAGAGTGTTGTTGCATTAATGTTCCGCTTGTGGGTTTCCCTTAGGCATTTGGTTGGCCACTGTGAGAACAAGGTACAGAACTAGATGGGCCTTTGGGCTCTGATGTTCCTATGGTTTTAATGCTATTTGCCCAATGTTCTGAGAAAAAGAGCTAAGCTGGGCATTTTTTATTTTATTTTTTTGTGGCTGGTTTTTTCGGCTGAAGTAAATGGAACAGGTTAAATTTTTATTTTCTGGCAAGGTTAGCCTTTGCGCTTCAATAATTTGCAGTGTTCTCATAGCAGGAAACCTGGGAGACATGGGGAGGACAAATGGAGTGAGTGTGACTGCCCTTCCTGGAAGACTGAAGTAATTGATGCCACACTGAGCTGAAGTCTGAAAGCCATGATGCACTTTGGGCCTGCAGAGAGCAAATTACAGAATATAGCCAAAGACAATTCCAAAGTGTAAAATGTCTAAATGAAGCACAGTTTCTCCTTTACCTATCATCATTTTTCCTCTGTGAAAGACGCCTTATACATTCTAATAAAAATGGAAGCTGGGATCTTGCAGCAAGCCCAAAGTTAAAACAGCACGTTGGCTGCATGTTGACACAAGCCAATTGCTTGTCATGTAGAAACTCAGAAGGCTCAAACAGCAGGTATGTAAAATGTGTAACATTTCCTCAAACTTCTAAACAGTTATTTCCTACATGAATAAAGTGAATTCTCTACTTTGGGATGAAACCTGGGGGAATCTGATGCTTGAAGAAGCTGGCTATTTGTTCTTTTACTGTGGATTTCATAGGCATTTGTTTTTCACAGATTTTGGATGCAACCAAGACAAGGCCGTAAATTGCGAAGCAGCCCAAACCTGTTCATCACTTGGGTTGCAGTCCATACCCACTCACTGGATTCTTAGCCCACTCTTCCTCCTGAAGAAGAAACCAGCAACAAACAGCAAAGTAATACAAACAACACATTAAAAACAACATTTTTCAAACAAACCAAGTAATCTCACAACTAATAATGTCAAAGTTGCCCAAAACAATGTCTTTCAGCCAACAGATAAACTGGGTGAACAGAAATATTTTAAAATCCACTCTAAATGTTAGTAATGAGAGGGACACACCCACCTCACCAATGAAGGCATTCCATCAGCAGGGGGTTACTAGCAAAAAGGCACAGATATGGGACAGTGACAGCACATTTCGACTTACTTTTTAATATTTATATTTTATTAAGATGATTTCAGTTGAAAGAAATAAAAAGATACCGGGGAGGGAGGAAAAGTGAGAGGGAGAAAAACAACAACAACAAACATACATGCATATAAAGCGAAAATACACCCCCCAAAAAGGAAAATATGTACCGGTATATATGATATTCCCATACCTTCTTGTATAAATTGGTATAGTGTTATTGTCCTAGTGCTTATGCAAATACTAATAGACAAAGGTGAGAGCTGTTTCCTAGTTCTGCTGGATCTCTCAGCGGCCTTTGACACCATCGACCATAACATCCTTCTGGACCGTCTACAGGGGCTGGGAGCTGGGGGCACTGTCATACAGTGGTTCCGCTCCTTCCTCCTGGGCCGTGTCCAGAAAGTGGGGGGGGGTGAGTGTTCAGACCCCTGGGCTCTCACTTGTGGGGTGCCTCAGAGTTCTGTCCTCTCCCCCATGCTTTTTAATATCTATATGAAGCCGCTGGGAGAGATCATGAGGGAGTTTGGACTGGGTGTTCATCAGTATGCAGATGACACCCAGCTCTACCTCTCCTTTAAATCAGAACCAGTGAAGGCGGTGAAGGTCCTGTGTGAGTGCCTGGAGGCGGTTGGAGGTTGGATGGCGGCTAACAGATTGAGGTTGAATCCTGACAAGACAGAAGTACTGTTTTGGGGGGACAGGAGGCGGGCAGGTGTGGAGGATTCCCTGGTCCTGAATGGGGTAACTGTGCCCCTGAAGGACCAGGTGCGCAGCCTGGGAGTCATTTTGGACTCACAGCTGTCCATGGAGGCGCAGGTTAACTCTGTGTCCAGGGCAGCTGTCTACCAGCTCCACCTGGTACGCAGGCTAAGACCCTACCTCCCCGCGGACTGTCTCGCCAGAGTGGTGCATGCTCTAGTTATCTCACGCTTGGACTACTGCAACGCGCTCTACGTGGGGCTACCTTTGAAGGTGACCCGGAAACTGCAATTAATCCAGAATGCGGCAGCTAGACTGGTGACTGGGAGTGGCCGCCGGGACCACATAACACCGGTTCTGAGAGATCTGCACTGGCTCCCAGTACGTTTCCGAGCACGATTCAAAGTGTTGGTGCTGACCTTTAAAGCCCTAAACGGCCTCGGTCCTGTATACCTGAAGGAGCGTCTCCACCCCCATCGTTCAGCCCGGACACTGAGATCCAGCGCCAAGGGCCTTCTGGCGGTTCCCTCATTGTGAGAAGTGAGGCTACAGGGAACCAGACAGAGGGCCTTCTCGGTAGTGGCGCCCGCCCTGTGGAACGCCCTCCCATCAGATGTCAAAGAGATAAAGAATTACCTGACATTCAGAAAACATCTTAAGGCAGCCCTGTTCAGGGAAGTTTTTAATATGTAATGCTGTACTGTTTTTAACACTGATTGGGAGCCGCCCAGAGTGGCTGGGGAAACTCAGCCAGATGGGCGGGGTATAAATAAAAAATTATTATTATTATTATTATTATTATTATTATTATTATTATTATTATTATTATCATCATCATCATCATCATCATCATCATATTTATCCACACAGAGTCTGTGTCAGTGATGTCATAGCGTCAGTCCAGTATCATATCTTTATTTTTCCAATTCCTCAAGATCAATTTCTTGGCTACCATTATGGCACAGAAAATCCATTTCCATCGTTCCATTGATAATTTCCGTACTGCAGGTATATACTTCAATAAAATAGTCTCCGCTGAAAAAATCAACTTTTTCTGCACAGTCATAATTACAGTCTAGCACTTTCTCCCAATACCTGTTAAGCAAAGAACACTGTACAAACATGTGTTTCAGAGAGGCATTGTCCTTGCCACATCTCCAACACTGAGCTATTCTAGCTAAGCCTTTTTTTATACAACCTTAAACGAGTGCAATAAACTCTAAATATTATTTTCTGTTGTATTAGTCTTAATTTTAAATCTAATGAAACCTTAGGTATTGAACCTAATACATTTTCCCACTGTCTAGGTAATAAGGAAAGTTCCAATTCTTTATTCCAATCATCTCTTACAGTCTGCATATTGAACTTGTATATTGTTGATAGATATATATAAAAAGTAATTGCTGCCTTTTTATTTTTGACTGAGTTGTCCAATTACTTCAATATCTCAGGTATCTTGGAAGCCACACACCCTACTGAGAAAAAGGAAATATTGATTTAATGCAGTGAGCAAGGATCTGTGTTGACAGCATTGTAATATTCTACCCATAGGCAAGGTGCAGCAACAATGCAAACTGCCTCATGACATGTCCTGAAACAGTGGCTTCCAGAGAGAAAAAAATAACTGGGAACTGAAGATCAGCAATAGCAGACAACTTTCCACTTGCCATTCATCTTCCCTGATGAGCACTCGTAAGTTTACCTACACCCTAGAATAGCCTTTCCAACCTGATGCTGTTCAGATGTTGGCCGAGCTGGCTGGATCTGATGGGAGTTGTAGTCCAGAATATCTGGGGAGCACTAAGTTGGGGAAGTCATTTCAAGAACATGCCCTAGAATCCAGTGGCGTAGCGTGGGTTGTCAGCACCCGGGGCAAGGCAAGTAATTAACCCTAACCCTAACCCGTGGATTTGCGCCCCCTAACCCTAACCCCCAGATGTTGCGCCCGGTGCGGCCGGCCCCCCTGCACCCCCCACACTACGCCACTGCTAGAATCTTCTGCAACACCTGATTTCCATGGCGGACACTGCAGTTATTTTGGAATTAATCAACATGGGGGGGAAGTGGAAGATTATTGTCCTAGAACAATGAAAGCAAAAGTAAGAATACATCTCCATCCTTAACTGCACTCTAATACCCCTTTTCCTTATTATTCCTTCCCTGCACAAAACTATCTGGTCACAGACAAAACGATCACAACCAGAAGCAAATCCTGACCACATGCTCACCCAAGACCAATCATTTATATCATGCTGGACATGGTAACCTGTATCATCTTCAAAGGGTCTTGTGCTGCATCTCAAGATAATCAACTTCTGCCTCCAAATAAGAACACTTTTTTCATTATTTATTGAAGACCAGCTTCATTACATCTGCTGATTTTGCTTGCAATGACATATTGCATCAGGTGAAGTTGTTACCTAGTCCTACCAGCCTACCTCCAAGCTACTTTGTCATAGTGTAACACAGCACCACACAAATGGCATGCAGTAAACCTGCAGGCATTTCATTTGTACCTCTGTCAGCTAAATACCTTAATCCCAACACATCAAATAATTTAGACAAATGGAGAAAAACCACCACCACTGAAAAACAACACATGAGCTGTGGGATTTCCCCCACATCATGTAGGCTTCCTGGTAGAAAATGCAACACAAATGTTGCCTGCACCTTGGAATGCAGAAAGAGCTTTCATTCGCCCTTCAGCCACATTGCAAAAGAGGCTGGTGGTACAGGTTTGGACTCAGCAAAAAAAAACTCTGAACAACCCTGGAGGAAGGATTATAGCTGTCTGCGTGTCTCATAATTCACCCTGCTTTCTGAGTGATGTTATCTGTGCATCTGTAAGAGTGAAAGGGTGTTCGGAGAATGGAAAATATGCAAAGTAGTATCAGTGACCTCCTAATTCTTTTTTTAAAAAATGAACCCCCTTCAGAAAAAAAATAGCTTTGGCACAGGATGACACTAGACCAGCAATGCCGTGATATAGATCAGTGACATGATCTCACCCTTGTGCAGTAAACATAATGGTCAGATCTGAAAGAGAAATTGAGTCCATAGTGGAGTCATTCTGTATGAAAGTCTCTGAGCGGTGTGAGATTGCAGGGGTTCCAGGCGTTTACCCAGGATTCATGTTTCCTTTTTGGAATGAGGCAAAGTGGAAACTGTGGTGTTTTCATTATACAGTGATACCTCGGTTTTCAAACTTAATCCATTCCAGAAGTCCGTTCTTAAACCAAAACCATTCTTAAACCGAGGCGTGCTTTCCCTAATGAGGCCTCCCGCCACTGGCGCCCTTCCACTGTTTGGATTCCGTTCTTAGACCGAGGTAAAGTTCACAAACCGGGACACTACTTCCGGTTTTGTGGAGTTCGTAAACTGAATAGTTTATGAATAGGGCTGTTCTGAAACTGCATATGGTTTATTTCCACATATATACAACCTGAGCCTGTGATGAAGCTCTGAAGGCAGCCCTGTTTAGGGAAGCTTTTAATGTTTGATGGACTATTTTATTTTAATATTCTGTTGGAAGCCATCCAGAGTGCCTGGGGAAACCCAGCCAGATGGGCGGGGTATAAATTATCATCATCATCATCATCACCCCAAAAGGATCTTGTTTCTCTCATAGCCACAGCCTTGGATTCAAACAGAAATCAAACATTGCTCTCAAACTTTGCTCTGACTCTCTCGCCAGCTTGTTGCTTTACTTCTATGTCTTATAACCTCACACTCTATAAACTTAGCCTTTGTCCTTCTAACTATCCCAGCTATCACTGAGACCCCAAAGCATTACAGAAAATACCTTGCAGGTACATGTGGGTTTTTTAACTAACCTTTCCAGCTGCACCCCAATGAAAAGCACCCTCAGACACAGCAGCCAATAAGATGCAACAAACCAACTACTACCTTTTTTGTTTGGACAGATGCATGGGCCTCTCAGGATCCCAGCTAGAAGGAATTTTAACCTCACCACACCTACAGCATCACAGTTTCCTTGCTGCAATACTTGGTACGCCTCTGTGTTAATATGCTTAATGTCATTCTCTCTCTCTCTCTCTCTCTCTCTCTCTCTCTCTCTCTCTCTCTCTCCTCCCACTCATGTCCCATTTGATGGGAGCTTTTCCACAGAAATGCACACTTTGCTCTGCTGAAAAGAGGCCAGGTTGTTTGGAGATAATTCAGGCTCAGATTCAGTGGGATGGACCACATATTCCTGTGCCAATTGGTTCTAAGGAATCTGAAGGGGAAGCAACAGGCAGCTTGCTTTCAGCTGGGTGAAGGACAGAAGAATGGTGCATGTCACCACAGAGTAGCATGTTTGGGATTAGAGATGAGGGCATTTGAGCTCATGGTCACTAGAAGAGAAATTGCCAAGCTCAGTCATGGAGAAGTATGCTTGGATCAAATAATAGATCTAGCATTTTATTTGAACCTCAGGCATCAAAGAAGTATGAGGTCGAATGCTTACGTATCACATTCCCATCTGCCCTCTAAGAAGTGTAAATACCAGCTTATACAAGGTGTAATACATAATGTTTTATTATGTTTTTATATACATTGGAAGCCACCCAGAGTGGCTGGGACAACCCAGTCAGTCAGATGAGTGGGTAAAAATGACAATAAAATAATAACATTTTATCTTTGGAAATACCGACACTCTCATATTGTTTTTGGTACTTGCCAAGAATCCTTTTGTTTAGAAAAGCCTACCCAGATATGTCAAGTTGATATGCATTTTTACAGGTATATTTTTACTGATTTTATTTTGGGCAGTTTGTTTTGAACTCCAGACTTCAATGTATATTTTCCATTCCACATAAACTGCTTAGAGGTTCTGACAACTGAGCAGCATACAAATTCATAAAACAAACAAATGAAACAAGCACCCCCTGAGATAGGTTAGGCTGAGAGATACTGACTGGCCTAAGATCATGAAGGGAGCTTCCAATTTAAGCTGGGATTTGAACTCAAATCTCCCAGGTCCAAGTCCAACATTTTATTCACTGCTCTCACGACCATTGAATTATGGACTTGTCTGAACAGACCACATTTTCATTGGAAGACAATTCCTGGTATAAGATATTCCTAATTGTTTTTTAAAAAAAAATCTGTGTAAAAAGAAGAAAATAAATTTGCCTACTTCATTTGACAGTACTAATGCACAATTTTGTTCTGTTCAAAGGGGCGGAGAAGGAATCAATGATTTGGGGGGAAATGTTGAAACATCAGGCACATGTTAAAAAGCTCCAGGTAGTTGGCATATCAATGGCCATAGTCCCCCCACCCCCATAGCCAATTGATAAAATTATGAATAGCACAGTTCTGTTTCACTAGCTTTTTAAAAGATGCAGATCATTCAGGAAGAATAGGAGAGTCCTTTGTTGTGCAAGGTGCAGATGGATGTCTCCTGAGGGTATCTGTAACACACCACTGGCACTTCATGACAATGGAAAGCCTTACTGCTGAGCCCTGCACCCTTCCCAAATATCTAATGATCTTGCTTCTGGCTCAGATTTATACAGCATCATTGAGTACAAAATTACAGTGAGTATAAAAGCAAATCTCTTTTCAAAGTCAGTTTCCAAGAGACCTACTGAGCATGGCTCATGCAAAAAGATCTTTGAAAAATCTGTCAAGCAGACAGCAAAATAGCAAAAAAAAAAAAATGCTATTAATGCTGCCATTTTACGCAATTTATTTGTCACGTGATTTGGAGTGGGTGGGTTCAGGAAAATGAAGGCAGAAAATGTGAATAGAATTGGGCGGTATTATCCCACCGCCCTCCTAATCTTCTCCAGCCCACCTCAAATGTGAAGAACAGATAGTTTAAATAAACAGACAATGCATTTATTTACAATATTGCTGCAGGAAAACAAAACTTGGCTGACAGGCAATGATGTCAGATGAGCAAATAGGCAAATTAATACACTTTTAATACACTTTTTGTGGAAAGGGAAAAGGAAAGGAAAATGCAAGTGGTAATTTCTGCTTTGCATTCATATTAAATCACCTGGAAATTGAAGAACACGTATTATACAGAATGATTGAGGGGGGATCCTGCCTTAGCTCCTCTCTCTCTCTCTCTCTCTCTCTCTCTCTCTCTCTCTCTCTCTCCTCTCCCTCTCCCTCTCCCTCTCCCTCCCTCCCTCCCTTTTTTGGCTGCCTGCCTGCTTTGTTGAGCAAGTGACCCTATCCAAACCAGGAGGCATTAATCACCACCACCTCCCGTGTACGATGTCATGGTCCAGGAACTGACATCAGGAAAGATCCTGAAAATTAACTTTGGAAAAATATGTCACACAGCCAATTTTCATTGGCTTTGTTTGTTTCCTCACCATCAGGGGAGACTAGACTAATTTTGAAAAGAGATTTCATTTTGGCTGGGAAAGGGAGCCTCATCTCCAGCAATTACACGGTGTTGGATTCTTTTACTATATTCGTTAAAAGCTAAACAACACCCATTGATTTCGCTGTATTTATTCCCAATTTAGCCTGGGTGCAGTGAATTTAATCTTCTGCACTTTTGACAGAGAACTAGCAGGAGTCAACCCCACCCCACAGCTAAGAATTCAAAACTTATTTTGTAAGTGGGCCTTCTGCCCTTTGTTATTTCCTGCCTCACTATTCTGGGACATGCCAGACAGAACCAGCTCCAGGACCGTCTAGCTTTAAAAAGGTAATTCTATGTGCAGATCACTGTGTGGTAGAGTAGCTTTGGTTGCAGTATTAACTGGGAAGGAGCAGCTGTTAGCCTCCCCACCAAGCCTCTCTATTCTGCAAATGAAACATGGAGAACTGGGAACAGATTGATGCTAGGATTCTGCCAATTTGAGTCACCCCTAGTAGTTGGAGACCAACATTTGCATCTGCCAGATCTCTGAGCCAACTTAGCTATCCCAGGTCCAAAACAATGAGGACAGAGGCAGGCTTGCCAGCCAAAAACCTACACCCTGTTCCTTCCTTGAATTTCCAAGTGGCTGCAGCAAATTGGTAATTGTCACCATTCAGGTGACCAGTGGTCAGTGATGAAAATTATTTGTGTGTTTTATGACAAGAGCCAGAGCTAGGTGCCATTTATTTACTTTATTTATTTGTTATATTTCTTAGTCAGCTCATGCAAGAAGTCTCTAGGTGATGCCCAATACTAATACAAAACAAAAATTAAAAAGGATCTCTATCTTGGTTCTCTCCCATCTTCTTCCCAGCATACCTTGCTAAAAACACTATTTTCCCTTCCCGTCTCTCTCACACACCCCATCACCTTGGCAACCTCTGTCTGCCAAGGCCCAAGATTCCTCTTAGATGGGCCCATCAACACCTTTTGCCATGTTAACACCTCTATCCCAAGTGTGGAACTGGCTTGGAAAGGAAGCTTAGCTCGTATTTCTCTACTAGCCTGCATTTCCCTCTTCAAAAAATCAAAATCCTACCATTTATTAATTCCTTGGGTTTAGGGAGCCGCCACCCCACCCGCCCCCCTCACAATGATAGGAAGAGGTGTTCCTTTTGGTGTTGAGGTCCAAAGTTGTGCAGGGCTTTGTAGCACTTTGAATTGGACCTGGAACAAACTGAAATCCAACGAAAGTGAGAAAACACTCAAGTAATGTGTCCATATTCCTTAGTCCCTGTTAACTGTCTCCCCCACCATGTTCTGCACCAGCTGAAATTTCTGGACCTCTTTCAAAGGCAGTTCCACAGGCAACACAGTAATGTAATCCAAACAGGAGGCTCTCACAGCACGAACACCAGAAACTGAATCTGGATAGGGATGTAGCTGGGATACCTGCCTAAGCATGTGACAGGCTCTAACAACACGGGCACTTGTACTGCCAGGGACGATGATAGGACCAAGAGCACAACCACCACACCAAGGGGGAGTGTATGGAAAAGGTCCCACGTTCAATCCCAGAATTTTCATGTAGGACTGGCCAAAATTCCTTTAAAAACCCTGGAGTGCCACTGTCAGTCAGTATTGACAATGCTGAGCTAGATAGATCAGTAGTTTAAATTGCTATAAGGCAGCTTCCTAGGTTTTTCCACCATGCTTTGATGGTGTCCTATGTTCAGGAAATAAGCCAGGGAGGAATGCCACCCCTCCCCCATGATGTTTCACCAGTCCTATACTTGACCACTCCCGCCCCACTTTAATAGCAGTGATTTGATCTTCCACAGAATGATTTTTTTAACGTGGCCATCATGTGACACATAGTGACTGATACCATGAAAATCTAAAGAAACCAAAGACTGTGGTCATTAGAGATGGAGTTAATAGCAAAAACTGGACTGGATGCTTTTGAGGGGGCAATTTGAAGATCTGTAATGGCTGCCCATGAGGAGGAGGAGGAGTCTTTCATAGAAGATGGTGCCTCAAGGACTGGTCTTTTCAAAGGGCAGGGGTTGTTCAAATTACTATCAAAAGGTAGCAGGGGAAAATATTATGTCTGGTGTGATACAGTTATTTATGATGTTTATGAAACTCACTTCTCCTCTAGGTGAGGGTCTTCTTCATGAAGGCAAGAGACTCTTCTTATTCTTCAAAAGGATCTTGGTCTCAATATTCCCAATGTATGGTCCCACAAGTAGCAGCAGCATGCAGTTGCATTACCGTAAGGATGCTTCCAGGAGAGTTTGTTGCAGAATCAATACTGCTCATGGATGTGCAGGTTTTGCCACATCCACAGCACCAGAATACCAGCCCAAACTTTAAAAACATGGTTTATTTGTATACCATTTTTAGTGGGAAGGCTCCTGTGCAGTGAACAATACAAGTACATAGTGCTGTGAGCAGGATTTAGGGTGCAGGCAGTGGTGGGTAGGCTGTATACCGGAGTCTCTTCTACGGTAATTCCTGGATCCAGCAAGGACTTGCTTGTTGAAATAACCAGGCCCCCTAAGTATGGGTCGTTAACGTAACAAAGGAAGAGGGCAGATGGAGGGGACCCTCCTCCCTCAATTGGTTGGTAGTTAGAATGACTAAAGCAGAGCTATGTGTGAGAGCTGGGCTAGAAGCAGCAGCAACCAGAGAGACAGAGCCATGCTTGATTTCTGTTTGAATCTAAGGCTGTGGCTATTTGAAAAACAAGACCGCCTTGGGGTATTAATGCTGTGAGTCCCTCCATCATTGGCTCAGGTTGTATATATGTGTGTAAATAAACCATACTATCAACAGTCTCTGCTGTCCCTCATTCTGAGGACACTGAATCCTGGATAAGCGCCTGGAAGCCCTGGAATCTTACATCGCTCAGAGATTGGGGTGGCATACAACAATATCAATATACAGGAAATATGCAACAAGAATACAGTGCAATTAATACAACTAATACAATCAATCAAAACAACAAAATAGCAAAGATTTTCAGTGGTCAACGCAAGTAAAATAAAGGGGGGGGGGGAAATAGAGCAGAACGTTTCACATTTAATCCGGATTTCCTCTTACCACAGAAACTAATTTGTTATACAGCTGCAATCACAGCTGGGGTGGAAGCTCATTAGCAGAACATTTTTGGCAGGCAAGATGTTGTCTCTGTGGTGATGTTTTGCTGGCTGCCATCTATCGCCACACCCCTACCTGTGTTTGCTCCTCAGCTGAGCACAACCCAGCCATTTTGTTTCCAATGGCCCAAATGATACAAGGGTGCCTATTTCCACCAACTACTGCAGGCTGGAAGGCACATTCAAAACTTCAACAAGCCGGTTGGGCAGAGCTATTCTCCCCAAATCTCCACACAACGTGCATGGAGACTGTAACTGCAGAACATACATTGAACTTAAAAAAAACAAAAAACAAATACGGAGGTCTTGTACAAGACCTCTTATTCACTCTTGTGGAAGCCTTGGGGCAGCAGTGGGCATCTCAGACCCAGGAGCCAAATGAGAGGTAGTAGTGCTTAGTGTTAGACTAGGATCTGGGAGATCAGGGTTCGAATCCCCACTTGGCGTTTACATTCACTGGGTGACTTTGAGCTGATCGCTGCCTCTGAGCCTAACCTGCTGTGGGGGTTAACTATGAGGGGGAGAAACATGTTAGCCATAGCTGGTAACATTTGCTCTTGCACGCTTCCTTTGATTTTTTTTTGTTAATTTTTATTTTTAAGTGTGCTGTGCATGCGTGTCTGTAATGGAGAAGAGGAAGTGTAGAGCAGAGAAGGACTGTTTGAGGAACAAAGTAAAACACAACCCAGAGACATCCTGTCAGACGCCGTCCCCCAGTGTGGATGGCAAGGAGCAGAATAGAAACAAATATCCATGACAGGGGGGAAAAATGAGAATGCTTGGAAGCTGCCAGGGAGCCTCCTCCCAGTATAGGGCTGGCTGTGCTGCAGGAGGCAAAAAAATAAAAATAAAAACCCCCATTCAGTCCAATGGGAACGCTTTGCCTGTCAGAGCCACACACCAGGGGCCCACACATGACTCATTTGACCCAGGATCACAGCCCCTGCTGCTCGCTGAGCTTGCCAGCACACTGGAGCCTTTCCCAAGTCAGAGCCTCTAAAAGAACGATTACTTGGCTCTAATGTATCAGATTACTTTGTTCTTAGAGTTACATTTTAACTGAGAAAGTTTAACAGCGGTGACTTATGGGCTTCTACAATTGGCAGCAGAAAAATGAGGAGAGGAAGTAATGGAAAATAACCACAAGCAAGGCCATTCCACGCTATGCACAATTCCTAGGCTCTTTGTCCAAGGTTTTTTGTTTTTTTTTCTCGGAGGGCGAGGGTGAGGGGGTGGGGTGGGGGATTGTGGAAAATATTTTCCAGATACACAGGCCTGGCCTCACGAAGTACTTATTTATGCCAAGTTTATAAAAAGCAGCTGCAGACGGGACTGAATGGAAGGGTTACACTGCTGTCTGCCTTCCAGAATGTGCTTTGGTTCACACCCTGTCCCAGAGAGCAAAGCTGATTTCTCAAACCTCCGTAAATTTGTGTATACACATGTTTGGATGCTCAAAATGTGTGTGGGGGGGGAGGGAGATTGAGATTGTGAAGGCCCCTGCAGATGGGTCCTTTATTGGAAATGTATTCTGCAACAAGTTCTTAACACAATAATAGTGCCTTAGTGGTAGATTTATTCTAGTTTGGTTTGGTATCCTGTGTTTCCCCATTACTGCTGTCCAGAGGGACTTGAGCACAACAAAAGCAGGGCAGAAATAAACAAGAACCTTTGTAGAATAAAAACTTACAGGATTTCAGCAGGAGGTTACAAGAGCTGCACTGATGGGCAGTGAAGCAGTGTGACGACGCCAAAACTTTTGCAGGCACAAGCTCTTTGGCAAGTGTGATTGTGTGTGGCCACCCCAATAGCATCATGAGCACAAATCATCAGAGAAACACAGCAAAAAGGATGTCTGGAGAAGCCCAAGAACTGTTCCTGTAGAAGAAAACTCATCCAAATATACATATTCAAAGGGTTGTCAAGTTTATTTGTTTTTTTACAAAGCCCTGCTCCAGTACGATGCACAGAAATTACGCAGATGAAGCATTCCACCACCGCTTTAATTCCACGCTGGGAAAATTTCCCAATAGGAAGTTCGCAGATTAATCAAATGCACACAGGCTTGCTTAACAACTCTGAGCCAAGCATCAGAAACAGCATGGTTTCAAACGTGTATCATGAGGTCTGGAAACATGATGTAAGGACGCTTCCACAGTGTCTCCGTGTTGCATGTGGGATTCAATCACTTGCCAGCCAATTCAGGTTGCACAACTAAAGAAGATGTGACGGTCCTGCTGGCCACACCTGCTTCAATAAAACTGGCCATTTTGCAATAAGCAAAGGGATGGGGAAATGCACTTGGAAGCATGGGATAACGATGGCTTGATGCGGCATCATATACTGGTAACCTTCTGGCAATCAATTAATGCTCAATAAACAGTTGGCATTGTATAACCTCCCCACTGAACTTTGTGCAAAGAAATCAGGATGGCTGCTCAGTAAACAGGTCATCTGGAAGCAACCTAATAAAGCAAGCACTATGCCAACTATGATATGATATTCTGCGCTGAACAGAGTGTGCCCTGCATAGTCAAAGATAAACAAGTCACTGTTCCTTACCTTCTCACTGTGTTGCTAAGCCCACATTTTGATCCAGGACATTTAAGACGGAATGAATGGACTTACAGGATCATGACTTTAATACTGAACTTGGGACTGGATTACTCTTTCCTGTTTTTAGTAAAGTTTCTGCAGTTTCCCTCCCTTTGTTTGTACTGCACACTGCAAACGTCTGCTATAGGCCGCAGGCCGCGCCAAGAATCCTTTGGGGTTTATTTTCCATATTTCACTTGGAGTGCAATTTAAAACATCTATCCTGATTCCTGGCCAGAAGAAGTACAGTATGGCTGCTGTACACGGCAGAAGGTGATGTCAGAACAAGAGTCCCTACAGCAGACGTTTTCTTTTAAGTTTAGATACCTAAAATGTTCTTGTCAAAGAACAGCAAACCCAGAGCAGATTCCATCAAATTTTGTCCCCAGTAGGCTGGGAGAGAGTGGTGAGGAAGGCGAGAGAGTGGGAAGCAGTCAGTTTTTGTGGGAATATATATTATTGTTTCCAAAGATAAAGCCACCTTTGCTCAAACTAATTATTGTCTAATGTTTCAAGGTACCCCAACCAGGTAGGCTGAGGTGCCAAAAACCCTCCATTAGGATTCTAGTCCAGGGCTCCGAGACCTCGGGCCCAAGGCAGCATGCAGATTTGAACCCCTGTGCTTTGGAAGCACTCGGAATAACAATGCTGAGAAAGCCGACATTGCATCAGAAATATCGGTCAGGACAATATTTCCTGGCAATTGTTTGAGAAAAGCTTTTCTCAGAACTAATTGCTCCTAAGGGGGTTGCATTTACCTGTTTTGGGAGAGGGAGCAAGGATGGATTTTGAACCATTGTTTCCTACAATGAGA
The DNA here is from genome assembly GCF_964234715.1 of Podarcis melisellensis. NCBI lineage: Eukaryota > Metazoa > Chordata > Lepidosauria > Squamata > Lacertidae > Podarcis > Podarcis melisellensis. The sequence continues at coordinate 46,067,727 of NC_138530.1, read as the reverse complement.
CACAACGCTGGGAACGGGTCCAAAACTACAACATTTGTAATGGATCATCAAACAATTTCCCCCTCTGTCTTCATAAGGTGGTGGATGAAATTATCAATTCGTGAGAGATAAAGTGAGGGGGGTGGGAAGAGTTTTACAGGAAAGAGGGGAAATAATTTATCTAACTGCAAGAGTGCCACATTGCCATCTAGTGGTGGAGGTGTAGAACTCCTGCTTCAACCTCCCTGTGGAGTGGTCTCAGGCCTTGACATATCAAGGTTTATACTTCCAGAAAATTTGAGTATTGTCACATATTCTTACATCTCCAGAAAGGGAGAGAAGTAACTACTGGATCTGAATGTTATTACATCTGTTATCCAACACTTTCACCACTACTAGTTTTATCAAGACTGCCTCACCAGCAGGGACTCCATTTAAATTCTGGGCTTCTTGATTTAGGTTTTTTCCTTTCAGGAGTGGCAGCAGCCATGGCTACCCATTTTTAATTTTGTTTTAACCCTGTTACATAATGTTTCCAGTCAGCCTGTAGCACATAATGCAAAGTGAAC